>NC_135531.1:22267439-23517439 GCF_045843805.1 Urocitellus parryii | reverse complement strand
TTTAAAGCATACTTTTTGTTAAGAACTGATGATAAAATGCAGTCAGTCAAGAAATGAAAAGCCACCTCAATAAAGACCTAGTGAACCATTCAAATATAGAACTAATTTAGCAATCTGTCTACAAAAGTACACAGCTGGATTCATCTTTAATCAATTTGTAGTTTTTTAGTTAATTTTTAACTAAACAAGTAATACTTAGTTTTTTTCCTGGTAAAAATTAAACATTATAAGTCTTTTAAAATCATTTTTAAATTTTTTTTTTTGTAGTTGTAGATAGACAGAATGCCTTTATTTTATTTATTTTATGTGGTGCTAAGGATCAAACCCAGTGCCTCACACATGCCAGGCTAGCGCTCCGCCACTGGGCTATAGCCTCAGACCAAACATTACAAATCTTTATCCTAACCATCCCTTCCTCCCACTAAATATGCAGGGAGTACACATATGTGCCACCACACCCAGCAGAATTTATAAAAATTTAGGAGACTTTTATATAGCAAAAATTATGAACTGAAGAGCACATGAGAAACTGGAAAATATCATTTAACAGAGACAAAGGCCAATTTCTTATTGTGGAAAAAGTTGTCTAGGGCCAGTCTCAGTAATTTAGTGAGATCCTGTCTCAAAATAAAATAAAAAACTGGGAAAGCATCCTTGGGTTCAATTTAAAAAAGAAAGAAAAGAAACAAATGAAAAATGAGATGGCTTATTTTGTCTATTATATATTGTTAAACATTAAGAAGTATGATGAGCTGGGGGCGGAGATGCATGCCTATAATCCCAGTGGCTCAGGAGGCTGAGGCCCTAAGCAACTTAGCAAGACCCTCTATCAAAATAAAAACTAAAAGTTTTAGGTTAGGGATGGGATGTGACTCAGTGGTTAAATGACCCTGGGTTCAAGTCTCAGTACAAAAAGAAAAGTACAATGATATCCCAGAATATTTTGAAATTTTAAATGATCCAACTTTCTGATGAACAATTAGAACATGTTCTTTGATCTGGAATTTCAGTTGTAGCAATTTATTCTACCTTCAAAAACTTGAAAATAATATATAAAATGAGGACTCAAAGCTGAAGTCTGCAAAAACCTCCAATGTCTATTAAATGAATACTAAATAAAGTACAGCACAAGGGAATACTACATAGTTAATACAGAGAATGAGGTGCTTTTCAAAAAAATCTATTTTGTTAAGAAAGATGTAAATAGTATATAACAGTACAGTTATTTATAAGTTAAAAAAAAAAAAAAAAAAGAAATACAGGGGCTATGGAATAGCCTAGGATATGCAAGGCCCTGGGTTCAATTCCCCAGAAATACCTGCCACACCAAAAAAAACAAAAGGCTTGACTGAAATCAAATATATGGGATGCCTTTAAATAAGGAGGCTTTCAATACTTATTTTTAACCATTCTGAATTATTGAATTTTTGAAATTTTCAACTTTATACATTATTTTAAAAACATATGAACAGAATTCTGCACAGGGGGCTTAACAGCTCATTTTCAGTCTTTTAAATATACCTATATGTGTAAAATCCAACTAATTACTGCTGTATTATTAAAAAAAAACACTGGGAAGAGGAAAAAAAAGGGCAAAGAAAAAATACAAAATAAGTATGACACATAATTCTTTATTAACTTCTGAGAAAAATCAAACATGCTAAGATGCCCAGCATTTCCCATCAAAAGAAAACAAACAAAAAATTGACAAAAAACCAACAAAATACTGGACATGGTGGTGGACAGCTATAATCCCAGTGGCTTGGGAGGCTGAGGCAGGAGGATGAAGAATTCAAAGCCAGCCTCAGCAAGCAGGAGGTGCTAAGCAACCCAGTAAGACCCTGTCTCTAAATAAATAAAATACAAAACAGGGCTAGGGATGTGGCTCAGTGGTTAAGTGACCCTGAATTCAATCCCCAGTGCCAAAACACACACAAAAATAAACAATAAAACCCTGTATTTACTAAATAAAAATAAGACTGATAACCATGATAACTAAATAGAAGCTTAAGGGTAAAAGTAACTGCAGACATATTTCCTGAATGTCTATTTTTTTACACCATGCAGTTATATACTACTTACCCAGCTGGGAAAATCAGACCACGTTGGAACTCGCTGACAGAGGTCTCGGAGAATACGTATGATAATCACACAGGACTGCAGACCGTTAGCTCTAGCCTTGAGGGCAATACAAAAACCAACTGGATTAAACTTAGAAATACTGAAAATATCCCTTGATGAAAAAAAATTAAAATACCACTGTTCAATGGAAGCTCAGATAAAAACAAAAATAATCACACTTAAAAGTTGGATTCAATGAGCTGCCATTTACAGCAGTATTTTATGCCAGGGTTAGTATATAAAAGTTGGTATTTAGGTCAAAGTAAACAGATTATACAAGAATAAAATTTCTTGATCCCCTGTGAACCTTGACCTATATTCATTTAAAACAGTAAACTTAAAAAAAAAATCTGCCTACATTAGAAATAAAAGAAATAGTGAAGAGCTAAAAAGTTTGTCTAGGGACTGAAAGGCTAAGGAAATCTGTTTGGTTTCCTTGCTGTGCCTTTGCATGACTGCAAAGTCACTAAACCAAACAGCTGCTTCCTCACCTTTCACTCCCTACACTTATTAACTTAGAGAAAGAGGGGGGAAAAATCTTAAAAAACTATACACAAAGCTTTAAACACATATTCCATTATTTAAAGCAAAGTTAATCTGCAGCCTTATGGAATATAATACATATACAAACATGTGATGTTCCTAAACAAGTTTAAATATAGCCACTAAAAAGAAAAAATAAAAACCCAAACTACAAAACACCCCCAAAACGAAAGTTTATTGTCAAATTAATAGTAACTGCAATATGCAGAATCTTCACACCCAGCTTTCTATGTTAACATATTTTCTGAGATTTAATGTAAAATAATATTGCTTGGGCAATCTTTTGAAATGTTTAAGCACAGTTAAACATGTGTACTGAACGACTCTCTCATAAGGCTACAAGAAAAAAGTAAAATGATGTTCCGAACCTGGAACCACTTAGCGTGGCGTAGAGCAGCCAGAGCGTCAAGGCATTTTTGCCTGTCCAAGACGTCCGGTGGGTCTTTCACCATACCCGAGGTTACATCTAAAATGGATTGAATTGGCAAAATGCAGTGAGGAATGGGTGTTTGACCAGGTGAGCAAGACACTTCCTTAAAGTAGCATCAGTGTCACATGAGCCATTTGAAGTTTGTCAGCACTTTAACACACCCAGGGAGTTATTTTCAACAAATTTACATAATTCAATTTTAAGAATAAAAGGAGAAATTAAGTTTAACTCTTAATTTAATAATATAATATTTTCTGGAAAAATAAACCCTACCCACCCAAATGAAATCCAAAGGAAAGATTACTGGACACAGCGCACCAGCACAAAGATGACAAGACAAAGGGAACACAAAAATCCACCTTAATAAATGAGAATGTACAATTAACTACTGAGTTTGTTGAGTATTCTAAGTGATCAAAGGTTATTCTGAGGCTAATTATAGCAAAGAACTGATGATAAATATGAAATGATCAATAGAATATGGGGGGCCCCCAAACAGGCATTTCTCTAAGAGATCAATGATTTTCTTCCACAAGAGGATTTTAGAATATGAAATGCCCCTTAAAATTCAAAGTTTTCACAAAATGTAATCCAAAGAGTAACTAGAGAAGCAATGGGTAAAGCAGAAATGGGTAATAGAAACTAGCATGGTTAAATGGAATTAAGAACAGAGAAGGTGGAATAAGATGAATGAATGTTTTGATGATAGATAATACATAGGGATCTTTCAACTTGGTTAAAACATAAATGATATACATAAAACTTGTGGAGAAAATATGAAACTAAACCAGGACAAGAAGTTAACTTTAAACTAAAAAAAGTCACTCACATAAGCAGTCAAAGGACCAACCATATATTCATCTAAACAAATCTATAAAATGTACATGATATATCAAATATAAAAAAATCAAACTATCAGCAAGCAAATAGTAACTTTTTAAACCTAATTCACAGTTTCCAGTGACTTTATAGTACATTTTCTATATCATCAGTTAATTATAGCAGTCCTTTGGTCAAAGAAAGCAAAATCATGAGGCACTCAGGATATAATTCATTGAGAACCCCAAATGAATATTGGGGACAAAAGAAGAAACAGAAGATAAAACAAGAAAAAGGTAAGGATGCAAATTACTTCAATGTATATCTTATCATAAGTATTAAGAAATCTTAAAAAAGACAGCTTGTCCTCATTCTAAGCAGATGACATATAAAGAAGTATGTTAAAAAACTGATGAAGAATTTCATCCCATTTGGGTTTTCTTTTCTCAGTTATTATTCCTCAAATAATCAGATACAAAATTTTTAGAAGACCTATAAAAAGGAAGTCTTATAGATATAATCAAGGAAAATTATGTAGTATTTTGAGAATGGGCAATGAAGGAGGGATTTGGTGCTAAAAAGAAACTATTAAGGAAAAAATATTAGTACGTAATTTCAAAACTTGAAAGACTAGCTACTGAAAACAAGAAATAAATTTTAATATAAGAAAAAGACTTCTTTGAAATAAGGAAGAAAGACACGTGAAAGCACAGTTAAGGGGGAAAAAAACAAAACAAAACAAAAAAAACCAACTCCCCAAACCATTCTTGCTCTCCAAAGTATCTAGAACATGCTTTTAAAGGACATCTTTTCCATGTTCCTTATTTACATTATTTGCTGAAGCTAAAATGCAAAGGTGATGGTGTGCAATCTCCTTTTAAGTTTCTAAATAATATAATGTTAATGCACCATTTTAAAATTTCCTCCAATACAGAAGAATTTTGTTCACAAGCATTCATAACTTTGGAAATTTTAATCAATGACACAAATTCAAAGATGCCAAGACACCTATTTCAAGTTAAAAATATATTAGAACTATAAGTAGGAAATTGCTGTTAAATTTAGAGTGTGGATTTTTGCACCCATTTTTTACTTCAAGTGGATTAACCCCTTAGATATATCGTGCTAAAATCATACTTACTGCCTAACACCCAGTTAAAACAGAAATCAGTTAATTTATAAAAACAAAATGCAAATTATTATTCTACATGAACATAATTCAAAAAATGTAAGGGGTTAATCACCAATTAGAAGACATGCTGTGTCCACACTATTTTATGATTAAAAGTTAATAAGAATATATTAATTTAAATTAACATAATATATAATCCACTCAACCATTTAAAAACTAGTGTGAACACTGCTTAATTCTAGAAGAGACAAAGACAAAACAAACAAAACAGCCACACGAAAGACAATAAATGCCAGACTCTGCATCCAAAATCCCTCCTTAACCAAATGGCAGATGTGACACTGAGCTTTTGAAAACCTTGGTCAAAAATCCTTCCGATGTCTTGGCAGCAACCCCTGACAGGAATCAATCCCCTCTGTTAGAAGGCTTTGGACCGGGCCTGATAAGCTACAGGTGAAAAAAAAACACACACAATACTTGACTTGCTGCAGAAAACAATTCTGTAGCAAGGGTTAGAGCATTTTGAACATTTTAAGCTTTAAGTCAATTAAATGTTTAACTGTCAAACACAGTACTATAAAGTAAATCTGTCATGCGTTTAACAGTTATTAGAACAATTTAATAGTTTCTTTTATTAAATATTTTTTTCATATGAAACAGGTCTTTTACACATCAAAGAGCTACCACAGTATGTGCACGTAGTCAGTCTCATGATTTACAATGTTCTTCCGGCAAAGCCTTCCTTAACCCCTGTACTAACTCCCCAAAGCAAGCTATAGGCTTTAAGTGATTTTTAAGACACAGAGCATCGGGAGCTGCAGTGAGAGAGAATACATACCGTTACTCTGCAGCAAGAAAGAAGCAATCTTCGTAATGAAGCTAAAGACATGATTTACTGCAGTTATCTGCAGCAAGGAACACTCTATCAATGTTTCTACACTTTTGCATATCCAACTTTCCAGCTCAGTGTCTTGAAGCACAATCTTTCAATTTTGAACTGACCATTTCCCTCAGGTTCATTTTTATAATTCAGAACAGTAATTCTAACTCAAGTCTGGGTCAGACAAAAATGTAATTTTGTTTCCTTTAAAAGGGATAGGTTATCAAAGAACTTACACTTATGACACTATTAACTTTAATTTTTTGCAACATAATAAAAAGGCTTGATACTGTACATAATTCAATTCAGTCTAAATATAATTGGACAGAATGTACTCTGAAACAAAGTTAATTGTTATATAATTTCACACTAAAATAGCAACATTTATAATATTTTGTATTAGAAAGTTTTAAAACTTCTAGTCCTAAATAAAAGGTCATATGCTACGTATGTTAAAAGTCATATGCTACATAAGTAAAAGGTCATATGCTACTTATGACCTGATCAGATTGACTCAAACTCTTTCTCCAGCAACACCTTGAGTGGAAACTCATGTTACATAAAAGATCCTTTACACAAAACTCAAACTTGTTTATTTTGAAGATGCAAAGCTTAAGATACAACATACAAATCCTAATATGGTAAATAAACAAAGTATGCAAGATAAAACATGTCTCCCAATGACATTTTAGGTAAAATGCCTTTTTCCTGGGTTGTAGAAAGCCCAGTGCCATTTAAAAAAAAAAAAACCACAATGCTTTGCTGTAAGAAAACAAATTTAAAGGGACAGTAATTGAGAGGCTTTTCTCAACCTGTATCACAAAGAAATATTAGTGTAATTCCATATTTAACAAGTTAAGATGTATAAAAAAAACATGAAAGGAAACAAAGTAAATTTTATCTGACCCATAAAACAAAAGAACCAACATACTGCAGACACTGATCATGCTTTTTGGCTTAAAAGCTTTTGAAGCTTTAAAAATGTTACAGAACAGTCCCTAAAGCAACATTGCTGGCACCAGCAGGATTCATATTCTACAATGGCAAATTAAGTTTTAAAATGCTGAACTGTACTCTAACTCACTAACTGTATCTGCCTAATTTATTTTTAATTCTAATATGATATTCAGGCCAAATATCAAAATCTGTGTGCATTAGGATGATCAACATTTATGAAAGTGCTCCAAACCAAAGAGCAACCTCAGAGAACTAGAAATATTTACCTCATAACAAGCCAAATCCATGATTACATATATAATAATACCTCAAATGTAAGTGCTAAGAATAGTTAGCCAATTTTGTCTGTGAAACTTTCTTGTCTTCTTTTAAGACAAGGCAAGATTGAGAACTTCTTAATGGAAGTCAAAGTTGTGGCCCCTATACTAGTAAACATTTAAATTTTTTTTCACAAGTCAACTATGCCAAGTAAAAATAATTTTGAATTTTTTTCCAGAAATCTGAGGTTAGCAAGAAAAGAAAAAAAAATCAAGAAAACCAATCATATCCTATGGGTTTCATGTAAAAATTATCATTAACAAGCGCATTTACTTTGTGGGAAATGATCTCAACCCAAACTGGTTGCTAAATAAGTCAAATCTATTAAATATGTAATGCCAGCATGTTGCCTTCTAGGGCTTAATGCCATCTTAAAAGAGTAGGTAAATTGAAAATAATGATAAAACAAAACAAAAAAACAGTTAATAGAAAAGTAGAATGTTTAACAGCTTTCCAACCTCCTTCCCTCATGTTCTCTTCTCGAATAATTGGAGATGTCAGGGTGATAGTGACTTGCATTTTGGGTTCCACACATGAATTCAAAATTATCGCTGCTTCAGAAACAGCACATTTTATGTCATATTTCTCAGGACTTATAACCTATGTAAAAAATATTATAAGAAATTAGTTGGATATAATGCATTTGTTAATAGACAAAAGCAGTTTCATTATGATTCTTTTAGTTTTCCACTACCCTAACCATTCTATAAAGACAAGATCATATACTACTATAAGATCTGCCATATATATCCGTATCATTAATCTCTTGTACCTCTTTATTTTCAAAATCTTTGTTAAGCTAATATTTAACATTATCAGTATTATTTGGGATATTTGTAAATGTGTATGTCTCTTAGATGATGAATTCTTAGATAAAAAAATAATGGCATTATTTTTCATATTTACAGAACTTGGAACTAAAATAACTGGACCTAACAATTCAACCATTGGATCCTACAGCCATAATTCAACCATTCCCAGTCTATATTCTCAGTGAATTCAATAGATCCACATCTTATCAGGAAGCAGGATGTCCCACTTAAGAACAAAAAACAAACCCCAAGATTTACCGCAATTTGGTAGACATGTAAAAAGTCACAATTTATATGACCAAATTAAACTTTTAGACAAAAATTACATGAAGTGTTTACAGTGTAGCGTCTAGTCTTAAATCTTAGCTCTACTTTATAAGCCATGTGAAGAGGGGCAAATTATTTACCCTGTGATTGTTCCTGTAAAATATGAACAATAATTGTACCTAACACTTAGGTTGTTAATTACGTAAAACCCATTACTATGTAAATGTTAACTATGATGATGATGAAGAATTAATTTTACTTTACTTGCTAATCCACTTAAGAACAGGTAGCTTTGAAAGAGCTATCTGCTTTAGCTTAACTGTTAATTATTTAGTTAGGATACAGGATTTCCTGCTCTGTAGTTTTATTAAGCACCACATTAGAATGGAGATGTTTCTTACAAATTCTACGACTTTATTCTAAGGCCCCTAATCTTTTCTTTGCCCCTTTCATTGGCCTAACAGGGACAACAAAGAGGTAAAAAGACAAACAGGAACTTCCTCTCTAGAACAATGGTAAGAGAACAATAGAAAGTGCTAGAGTGGTGCTAGTGTAAGTTCAACAAGGTGCTTTCACTGTTCCTTTTATCATCTGTTTTAATATTGCTGTCAGGTAGTATTCTGACTTAGTACTGTAGGATCCATACTGCCAATGAAATTTTAATCCCTGAATTCAGAATGGCTAAATTGAAAGGTTTTGAATAAAATTTATTCAAGGTATCATGACTTTATACCCTCCCCACAAAAAAATTAAATTCAAGCTTTAAAGTAAGGTTGTTTTGTAAAACCAAAAGGGAATATTCTTGTCGCACGACTATAATCCCTGAGGCTTGGAGGATGAGAAAGGAGGATCTTGAGTTCAAAGCCAGCCTCAGAAAAAGCAAGGTGCTAAGCAACTCACTGAAACCCTGTCTCTAAATAAAACACAAAAATAGGACTGGGGATGTGGCTCAGTGATTGAGTACCCCTGAGTTCAATTCCTGGTACCAAAAATAAATAGGAATGTTCTCTTAATTACGAACATTTTTTGCTGGAGACAGAGAAGTACTTCCTACCATTATAAACATTAGAAAATTGAAACTACAGAAGTCATCCCTTATCTGTAGTTTCACCTTCTGTAGTGTGTTACATGTTGTCACTGCAGTCTGAAAATATTATACAGTAAATTCTAGAAACAGATAATTCATAAGTTTTAAATTACATGCTATTCTGAATAGCATGATGAAATCTTGAGGCACCCTCCCCTATCTGGCCAGCTATGTGAATCATGACTTTGCCTAGCCCATGCTATATATACTCATTAGCCCCTTAGTTGAACTGTTATTAGATTGTTATGGAATGGCAGTGCTTGTGTTCAAGTAACCCTTACTTTACTTAAAGGTCCCGAAGTGCAGAGTAGTGATGCTGGCAATTAAAATCTACAAAAGATAATCTGTGCCTAACATGTAAATTAAACCTTATCAAAGGTATGTATGAATAAAGAAAACACAATATACACAGAGTTTGGTATTATCATTTAAGGTATTGACTGGGTGTCTTGGAACACATCCCTGAGGATAAGGGGGTAGTATTGTATTAATAATTAAACTGAAGAAATCAAAATCAGATCCTTTCTTTTAGTTATATTTTATTAAAAATATGTCAAACTACATAAGTAAGAGGTTCATGAATTTAAAAACTTAAAACTAAGCATGGGTAGGGTAGCTTTGTTAAGAGGGAAAAAAAAAATCACTTTTTGTTCCCATCAACTGCCTTACACTTTAAGTATTGGAAAAAGAACAGGAAAAGGAGGGCATATGCTACAATTTTACATTTCAAAATAAACTGGCAAGATGGCTTCATGTCAAATACAAGCACCATAAAACCTAAAAAGACAAAGTAGAAAATAGTTTTATCAGTTTGCACAATTAAGCAAAAAACTCAATATGGAAAGTCAAGCCAAAAATTTAAAGGCTGGCTGAGGTTTAAACTGAAGCACAGTTAGTCCTGCCAAAAACTTTTGAACCAGACAAGGGGTAAATTTAACATTTTCCATCATACTTACAGCAAGCTGTTTGGGTAGGTTTTCTGCAATACGGCTTAATAATGTCTTTGAAGGTTTTTCTGAGCACAGCAAAACAAGGTTGACATTTCTATCTCCCCGGAGAAGTAGTCCTTTTGCCAATACTCCCACTCGCAACACTCCTTTCAAAGCTCTGTATCAAAATCAACTCATATTATAATATGACATTTATTTCCCTTTTTCCCCCGTCTTCTTTCTTTTTTGCAGCGCTGAGCATCGAATCCAGGGCTTCTTCCATGCTAGGCATGCACTCTACCACTGACCTATATATGCCCTCAGTCAGAACCATGATATTCTCTAAACACAATATTAAAAGGAAATTATTTTAATACTATTAAAATCATCATCAACTACACTAACAAAACTATAGTATTTTAAACTATACTTCATTAGATAAGCAATATGGATTAAAAATAAATCAATAACAAAGTTCTTGGCTGGGCATGGTAGCACACACCTGTAATCCCAGTAGCTTGGGAGGCTGAGGCCCTGGGTCACCAGTTTAAAGCCTGCCTCAGCAAGAGTGAGGTGCTAATAAGCAACTCAGCGAGACCCTGTCTCTAAATAAAATACAAAATAGGGCTGGGGACTTGGCTCAGTGGTCGAGTGCCCCTGTGTTCAATCCCCAGTACCCTCCCTCCAACCCAAGAATTAAGTTCTCACAAGCAAAACAAAGGATACCGAGTACTTCTGTTTTTCACTTTACCGTTAATAAAAGTCATGTTTGAATTAATACAAAAATATTTCCAAATGGTAAAAGGAAAAGTAAAAAGTTATAGATCTTACTATACAAACTCAATAAGAAAGATGGAGCTAAAGTTTGGGCTTATTCATGCTTTATGGTTAGTGCTACTACAGAATAGCAAAACGAAGACTGCAAGGAGGACATACCAACAAAAGAATAGAGAAATTAGCGGCTGAATGTAACTGGAAAACCATACCAGAGACTTTGAAACAGATTTAATATGTTTTTATGTAAACTTAAATGAGTAAAATCCAAGGTTTAAACTGTGTTGTCAGTGGGACTATGTATTTCTCATTTTAGCTGAAAATATTACGTATCTAACACAAGGATAGTTAAGAAAGGTAGACTCACACAGGAATTATCTAATTGTGATTTCAAATGTAAAAAGTGCACGTAAGGAAAACTAAAAATATGTACAGTAAATAACACTGAAAACACACCTGTCTTTACCTCCCTCTTTTTTATCATCTCCTTCTTTGCTCTTGCTCTTCTCATGTTCAGACAAACTGTCTGAAACGAGTTTTAAAGCACGTTCAGTGATAGAAACAATTTTCTGAACTGCTTGCAACTCCTCTTCTGTTGGATAAATGGTTGCATGTTTTGTCATTACATAACGGTCATCAGATGAGTCAGGACGACGTAAGGGCTAGAGAGAAAAGTTATACTTCAATTTAGCAAGGCCCTAAGCAACTTAGTGAGACCCTGTCTCTACATAAAATATAAAAAAGGACTAGGGATATGGCTCAGTGATTAAGCATCCTTGGGTTTAATCCCTGATACTAAAAAAGTCTTCTGAGCAAAAGTAAATATTATTTTTTGACTACACTTGATCATATCTTTTAAAAAAAAAAAAACAGTAAAGCAAAATATCCATTTAAACAAATTTCAATTTTCCATTTCAGTAAAATGAAAATGCAAGACTACATGTGGTAGTAGAAATCAAACCCAGGGACTTGACCTCTACTACTGAGGTACATGGCTACCCCTGAAAATATTCCTTAATAAATTTAAAGTATTGATGATTTTGAAATTTTGATTTCCTTAACTCAAAATTTTACAACAGCCAAGACTTTATGATGACAAATGAGAAAGAACAGGCAAAGGAGTTTGCTGTTTTTTTTCTAACTGCTGAATGTTTGTTCTTGTTTTCAGTAGTCTGGACTTCTTTTATGAGATGTTCCTCATAATCCTTTTAGCCAGTTTGTTCAGAACATAAACTCTCAAGACACAGATCTTTGTGAGAAACATCTAAATCAGATGGAAAAAATCCCATTAGATTAAGAGATTTAGTCTACAAACTAGCCCTCCAAACGATCTCCTAATATTTAAATTTTCATTTCTTATATAAAAAACAAAGACACTCACTGCAGGACCCTGTGGTTGAGGAGGCATGCCTGGTCTAACACCCAGAAGACCTAATGGGCCTGGAGGACCATGAGGATAGCCCCCATCGGGCATTCGGCGACGATCATCCCAATGATGCTGTTCTTCCTCCATTCGTCTCCAGTACATGTCCTCTTCGTACCGTCTGAAACACAAAGAATATTACAAGGTTATGAGAAGAAATACAACCCAAGGACTTGCATCAGTGATGACATAAAAATTCTACCCAAGTCAGCCTAACATTTTTCTTCTTCCCTACTTATCTGATTTCCCATATTTGCTTTCATTGAGAAGTAAATCAATGTAAAAACAGAACCAGAGAGAACAAAAAGCAGAAGAAAACTTCAGAGCTGAAGGTCAAAGTACAAAGAACAGAAATTGTTCCTTCCAATCTCTCCCCACTGAAATTTTGCTTTCTATAACTTAAAATTTTACAACAGCCAAGACTTTATGATGACAAATGAGAAAGAATAGGCAAAGGACTGTAAACAAGGCAACGATTGGAAACCCAAATATCTACTCCTAAGGGGGCTCAACCAGTAATATATATAAAACACCCAATGTGCACACAGACATTAATAGCATTTTCTTGGTCTTTGTAAAACTAAAACTCTCTCCTACATTTTTTTTTTTTTTACCTTAAAGAAAGCCTCTTAAAATACCTTTAATTTCTCTATTTGTGATACAGGCACAACATATATACTTTTCTAATATGCGCAAAATCAATGGTGTATAGTAATAAATGGCAATTCAAGGTCAATGAGACAGTCTCATTGTTGGGGACCTATAAAGAGCAACAGAGATTACAGTACAGTACAAAGCAAATATCCTGTCTAGAGACAACAGCTGTGACTTAGTTCATAATAACTGTCGCCATAAGGAATAATGAATGCATTTGCCAAGGTCATCAGGGTTTTTATGAAAACTTCATGGTTCAGATGAAAATTTACTATGTATTCCAAATAAAACACCCATGAACTGAACCTGGAATGTGGACATTTAGTGTACAGGTGACATCTTTCTAATCTATTCTACAATCTTCTTCACCATCTCTTTCCCTCTGGGTTCAACCTTTACTTTCAACTTCAAAATAGCATAGTAAGAGCTCTCAAAGAAAATCATGTGTCAAGCAAATTTTGGTAGCAAGTTTTAAACAAAACTTAAAGAATTATGCTTCTTGACCACCACTGTAACAAACTACTCATTTCTTCATGTTGGGAATAAGCATCGCTTTTTAGGTAATCGAAGGACTGAGGGAACCAAATATCCTGTTATGTGATGTAGGCCTTGAGAAAAAAAAAAACAAAAAAACCATAAAAACAGCTTGAAGGTTCTGAAAAATCATGTTCTGTCCAACTTGGAATAGTTTATTAGTGCTAAAGATGTTTAAATAAAATAACAGCTGGGACATTTAACTGTTGTTTGCCAGTTCACATTATAGCATGTAACACATTTACCAGCAAATAGGTACTTAATAAATTTTAGACATGCAAGTAAAACAAAATAATTATATAACCTACTAGAGAGAGGAAAGTCCTAGTATAGGGAAGAATACATTACAAAGGCAGAAGCTCCAAAAAGAATATAGGACTTATTTTTATCTTACACATAAAAACTGGTTTACAGGTAATGGTAAAAACTAAAGGTAACATACAATAAAAGCCAAGTAAATACTGTATAGGAAATGTGTACAAATAAGTAATAAAAAATAAGAAATTTTTAGCACAGTGGTAGAGTGCTTGCCTGCTGCAGTCTGGCTGGGCACAATTCAGGAGCCACTTGTCAAAAGAAACAAACTTTACTTTTAGAACCACACATGCCAAACCACTCAGCTCTTCAGGAAAACCTTCAGAGCCCAACTGCGACCACTGGCTTCCCACAAGCCTCTCAACCTCCCCCACTCCTCCTGCTCTTGAGGCCGATTGGCTGGGTCACGTGGGCAGAGCCAAAAAAGCCCCCAATGAGCAGCTCCGTGGTCTGAAAGGGCGGGGAAACAGCCCTATGAGCATCACCGCAGAGGAGCCAATCAGTTGGCAGCTAGACGTTTGCTGGGGCCCTGTGAGCCAATCATCAGCTGGCAGCTGGAAGTTTGCTGGGGCCCCTTAGGCTGTGGCTCTCAACACTTGCCTTGCATGTGTGAAGACCTGGATTTAATCCTCAGCACCACATAAAATTAAATAAATAAAATAAAGGTATTGTGTCCATCTACAACGAAAAACCCTTATATTCAGAATACTGTTATCAGGTAACCAGTCATTCTACTTTGCCTATTTTAAATTGAGGTACTTATTCATTTATAACATGAAATTCTTTATATGATAACACTTTCAACAAAATTCCTAATCCCAATAATTTAATTTTAATATAATTTTTCCTAGACTTACGATCTTACTAAACACTAAAAGTACATTAAAGAAATATGAATTGCTCTAAATGGAAGACATATACCCAGAAACTTTTTTTTATGAAGGAAGAATCACTATCATGCTACTAAAAGTTAAGGATATTACCTCATTTCCATTCTCCAGCGCTCCTCTTCTTCCCGTCTTCGCCAATATTCCTCCTTCTGCATCTGCTTCCTCATTTTCTCTTCTTGAATCTTTCTTGCTCGAATACTAGGTTTTACTTCTACTTGCAAATCTGGGTTTACTTTTTTCTGTTAAAAAAAAAAAAGAGCCACCTTCAACAATCTACCTCCATCTTTAGCCATACAACTACACATATTGATCATAGAGGCTTTTACTTACAAAATTTCCTAAAGAGAAAAATCAGCATAACTAAATTGAATCAGATAAAATAATTCAGAGTACATTAACTAAAATGCAAAATTACTAGGCTGGGATTTGTGGCTCGGAGGTTGAGCACTTGCCTTGTATATGTGAGGTACTGGGTTTGATCCTCAGCACCACATATACATAAATAATGGTATTGTGTCCATCTGCAACTAAAATATTTAAAAATAAATATATATAAAATTACTAAGTATGTAATTTAGTGTTGACCAACAGAAAGTACTTGTGGGACTGATCGATGAATGTTTAATTTTAGTTGTTTATAAATAGATGAAACATTCTATGTATCTGCCTTGGCAATATTTCTTTTCATGAAAATATTGCCATTTAACAGACTGTTTTGCCAGCAGTGCATTTTAAAGAGAAAATATGAAACTAGTTCATTAATACAACCTAGTTAAAACTTTAAATATTAAGATTTATCTTAATATTTATCTAATCTAATGTCATATTAGATTGGATAGAGAGAGGTGATGGGATGGGAGGGGAGGGGGGGAATAGGAAGGGCAGCAGAATAAAATAGACACTAGTATAGCTGTATGTATATACGTGGCCGTATAACCAATGTGATTCTGCAATCTGTACACTTGGAAAAAATGAGAATTCATACCCCATTTGAATCAAATGTATGATGTCAAGATCACTGTATTGTCATGAGCAACTAATAAAAAATAAATATTTTTTGGTTGTAAAAAAAATAAGGTAAATTAATTAAAAAAAAAAAAAGATTTATCTTAATTCTTACTGTGTATCCAGTGAAGAATTCCTAGGGCAAGATGATAAAATTTTTCAAAAAAAATCATCTTACAATTCATTTTATTTGGAGTTCTACCAAGTTAAAGGAAGTAGATAAAGATTTGACACGTTTTCCAAACACTATATGGAACAACTATCTTTAAATGATTACTTGATCAAAGCAACATTTGTTCGTTTTTCCACAATTACCAAAATTGATGAGAAAATAGTTATATTGGTTTTACTAACTACTAAATAAAAAACAAACATCTGATTTAGTACCTACATGAATCTTTCAAGAGCTTATGCGAGTTCACTGACTGGGTGAGTTGTGGTTAGATGTTTTGTTTTACATAAATATATGAGTTGTAAGAAAAACAGAATAGTTAAAATTTACTTACTTTATATTGAAGTCTATGTCTCCGTCCTTTCAAGTGCATCTCCTTAGCATTGGGATCATTAAAGCTGCATTCACATAATTTACAATGAAACCGTATTACTTTTCCTTCATCATTTCGTACCTTGGTGTAGAAAAAACAGGAAATAATTGTAAAATTTCATTCATAGACCCTTACAGATTCTTTGTTTCTGTATTTTTTAATGTGTGTAATTGTACATAATGGTGTAATTCATTTTGCAAATTTCATACACACACACAATATTCATGGATTATTTAATACAGATGTGAACATCTGGAATTTGAAGTGGGAGAAAAACATAAATGGCATGGATATATTATTTTAAAAGGATAGAAACTGAGAATGAAATTATTTTTAACTTTCAAAATAATACATACATTTGCTTTTGTAATTCTCTTTCATTTGAATATTTTAATCTATAAACACTTAGATTGTAATTTAGCTAGATGCCTTAAATTTTCTCATCAGTAGTACAGAATACCTAAAGCTGGCCAAAATTGTTCTTGGAGATGAAGATATTTAAAAGCATTACTGTAGCATACAACTTCCTCAAAGCTCAAGATTTTATACATGTAACTTTAAGGAAAGTCCAGATTAATTTTTTTCTAACTGTACAATCAGAAAGATAAGTAGACAAGAATGTTATTACAAATTTAATAATGGATATGCAGTTGAAATTACAAGCATTTAGACTGGCTCTGAATGCAAATTTCTAAAATTTTTGAGTATTTTATTAATCCAAATCAATCAGAAATTAGGATGCTTGAGTTAAAAACATTTTTTAAAAAGGAATACCAGGGGCTGGGGATGTGGCTCAAGCGGTAGCGCGCTCGCCTGGCATGCGTGCGGCCCAGGTTGGATCCTCAGCACCACATACCAACAAAAGATGTTGTGTCTGCCGAGAACTAAAAAATAAATATTAAAAAAATTCTCTCTCTCTCTCTCTCTCTCCTCTCTCACTTTCTCCTTTAAAAAAAAAAAAAAAAAAAGGAATACCAAATCTTACATTTTTTAAGTGATACTGCATACTGAACCCAGGGGTGCTTTACCATTGTACTAAATCACCAGACCTTTTTTTAGTTTTGAGACAGGGCCTAAGTGGCTGAGGCTGGCCTTGAACTTGCCATCTTCCTGCCTCAGCCTCTAGTCACTGATATTACAAGCATGTGCCACTGTGCCCAGCTCAAATTTTACTCTTATAAGAGATAAAGCTAAGTTAGAATTGTTTATAAACTACTTATAAATTACAGAATGCATCTTGTAAGTAAAGAACTCAAAATAATATGCAGTCTTCCAGGCATGTACTAGGTTCTTAGTTTCATCTAATATTCATAATTTTATTGAGGAATATTCCTATTTTATAGATGTGGACACTGAAGCTCAGAAAAATGATACAATGCTCTGCAATAAAATGAAAGTAAATAGCAGTGTCACAACACTGTATGGTTTCTTTCCTGCTAACAGCAAACGCTAATCCTAAACCTAATTTATTCAAGTCTAATGTCCCCTTGCTCCTACATTTACTAATTTATTTAACCTTTAAATAGGAATAGTGTTCTAATCAACTTGAGAAACCAAATAAATGTCATGTGTTAAATTAGCAACCTTAATTTTAAACATAAATCAAAATAATTGTTCAAAAGGAGATCTACTTGCTTTCTCCATCATTATTTTTGCTTCACAGAATTTTAAAAAATATGCATTTTTTAAATTTTTTAATATTTTTTTGTACCAGGGATTGAACTCAAGGGCACTGAACTACTGAGCCACATCCCCAACTCTTTTTATTTTTTTATTTTGAAATAGGGTCTCACTAAATTGCTGAGGCTGGCTTTGAACTCACAATCCTCCTGCCTCAGGATACAGGGCCGCTGGGATTACAGGCATGCACCACTGCACCCAGCAGATTTTTTAAATTTTAATGTCTTATGATAGCTAAATAGAATATTACAAGAATATCTGCAAATAAATGAAAGTTACCTTACACTTCAGTGACACTGTTAACAAGAATAAAAAGTTAAACAGGCAAGCTTAAAGGACTTTTTTTATAATACTCATTCCTTCATAAGTGACCTAAATCTAAAATATAACTAAGTACACTTTTATTTTACATGTAGAGCATGCTTGCAACAAAGTCACATACATCTTCCCTTTACCCAATTTCAGAGCTATAGTATTCTCAAAGCAATACCTCTTCCACATAATCATGGCCCACTGGTTGCACATCACTCTGCAATGCAGCAAGAGATGCTGGTGTGACTGGTTCTGACACTGTGTCTGTCTTTACTTCAGGAATCTGCACAGCAGAAGTGACAGGAGTACTTTTAACACATTCAGTTCCTTTTAAGTCTTCTGTTTTATTTCCTGTTGACTGTAGCTTGTTACCACCTAGAACAACAAAGAATTACAGTAATTTTATTTCTATATAAAATGACAAACCCTGATACAATGAAAACGTCATAGAAAGTTATTTTCTACCAATAGTCAAACTTCTATGTGTATACTAAAGATGGGAATTTTAAAGAACCACATAAGTGGCTTCTAAAATCCTATTAATAAAACATATTTCTGAACTTCCCCCTTCTTTAGCTCTAAAATCCAAAATCTAATCAAAAAGTTTGTTATTCTAAACTGACAATATGAATAATCTCAAAAACTGAAATAAAACTCCATAAGTCATGGTTTTCATTTTAATTATCTACTAAAGAAATTGAAAAAAATTTTTTAGTTGTTGATGGATATTTATTTATATTTGGTGGTGAGACTTGAACCCAGTGCCTCATATGTGCTAGGCAACCCAGTGCAATAGGCAAATGCTCTACTGCTGAGCTACCACCCCAGCCCACTATCAACTAAACTTAACATTTTAAATAACTATCTAAGAGAACGCCTGAGTACCTGATTGTGAATTTTCTATAAAGACTTTCTTTCAAAAATATTTTAAACAATATACAAAATGAGGGCAATGTCCTAAGTTTTGATAATACCATAAGAGAATGTAGCCAGTTGTGGTGGTACACGCCTATTGATCCCAGATACTTGGATCCCAAGTTTAAGGCCAACCTCAGCAACTTAGCAAGACCCTAAGTAGAAATTTTAAAAAACAAAACAAAAATGGGTGTGGGGGGCAGGTCGGAGGGTTGGTGATCAAGTTCAGTGTTAAGCACCTGTGTTCTGGGGGCAGAAGACACTGTAGATGCCTTTTAGGTGCCCAAAATTAAAAAGAAAAAGCAAAAAAGCAAATAATTATAATACCATGTGAGAGTGCTATAATAAGTAGGAACCAAATATTGTAGGAAAGCTAAAGAAAGAAGTCATTACTCTTTAACCTGATCCAGTTAAGAAAGGCTACACAAAGGGTGTGAAACTTGAACTGGGCTTGGAAAGAGGAGTAATGATTATAATACTGGTCAGGAAGAAAGAAAAAAAATAATGTTTAAACACAACAGCATGTACTTAAAAAACACAGCAACATGGGAACTGAAGTGGAAAATTCAAGGAAGAGCCAATAATTCAGTATAAATTACTATCTAGGAAGAAGTGACAAGATATGAAACTAGGAAGGTAGTAGGAGGCAGATTATGAAGAATCTTATATGACAGAATTAAGGAATACAGATATGCTTGGGAAAAGCCAAAGTGAATTTTTAAGCAGAAGACTAATACAATTTGGTATATATTGTATGGTGACTGATCAGACTATCAAACAACATATTGAAGATACTGGATAGAGTAAGAAACAAAAGTTCTAAGAAAGAGACTTCAGAACTAAAAATTAAGGCAAAGGTAATTAAAAAGACAGGAAAAAGCAGGAGGAAGAAATGAATAAAAAGTATTAGTAAACTTTTTTATTTGAAAAATCAGTAATTTTGTGGGATTATATTGTGGTATTCTTGTGACAGATTTATGGGTTAGAACAGAACACATTGCAAATCATCTGTGAAACCATACAGAGAATGAACAGAGAATAAGTATGTAAAACACAGCTCTAAAACTCCGGGGTTTTTAATTTGCCAAAAAATATTTCAAGTCACCGAACATTATCGGAATGGATGAGACCACCCAGGAATAATGGAGCATAGTGAGATAAGAGCTAGAATCAGCATCTTAGGAACTATTTAATGAGCATCCAGGAAGTGGACCAATAACGATACTTGAGAAAAGGATGTGTGGACCTATAAAAAGAGATAAAGACGTATCTTAAGTTTTATAGTACAGCAGTCAATGGTACTGAATGTGGCGGGGAGGGGTTGTCAATAGGATGAAACCAAAAACTGGCCACTGCACTCAGCAATTAAGTCTTTGGTGAATCCTGAAATCAGTTTCAGGGAACACTATAGTAGACTGAATTGAAAAGGAACTACAGAAGTAGATAAAGTAAGGACTCAGGAGGGATATAGCTCAGTGGTGGTGTTTGTCTGGCATACACAAAGCCCTGGGTTTGATCCCTAACACTGTGTCAAAAACCCCAAACCAAACTAAAAAAAAGGTCTCTGTGTATATCCACAACTACGTAAGATATGGTCATATTTCTATGACTGAAGGGAAGAAAACAGTATAGGATAGATACAGAGAAAAGGGTAGATATCTGAAGAAGATAAAGGATGAGTTGAATAGCATAAGTAGAAGGGTTAATCTTTCAATAGAAAAGAAACACCATTTTGACAGAATTAAGAGGAACACAGAGAAACTTCAGTACTTGCCAACAAAGTTTATTTTGGGTGTAGATGTTTTCTTGGCAGCCATATTGGTAGGCACTGCTGATACTTTAGTGTTGGATGTACTATTAAGAGATGAATTTCCTGTAGTCACAAGACCTTTCACTGAAGAAGTTGCAATTGATGAAGTATTCACAGTGCAATTGCTTGCTGCAATGCTTGAAGGAGAGGCAGTTGGTTTTGAAGCAGAGACAGCCGTTGAAGAAGTAGCTTGGCTAACAACGTTTGGTTCTGTTGAAGGAATAGGTTTACCAAGTTTTGTGTGTAATTTAACCACCTACAAAACAAAAGTGCATTTATTTGTCAGGAAACACAAAATGCAAACTTTTAAGCTTATCTAAATGACATTATAAAAAAAAATGAACATATTTTTCTTTGCTATATTTTTTCCATTTTATTGGCGCTTTATAGTTGTACATATTGATGGAATTTGTTGTTACACATTCACAAATGCATAATATGATAATCTGGCCCAGCACTTTATGCCCCCACTGGTTCTTTTCCTCTACTGATCTCCCTCTGATTTTTAGGAGATCCAACCCCACCTTTGTTTTCCTTTTTCCTCTCTAGCTTCCACATATGAAAGAAATTGACTCTGAACCCTCCAAGTTTGACTTATTTCACTTAACAAATGGATGGTCTCTAGTTCCATCCTTTTTCCTGTAAATCTCATAATTTCATTTGTCTTTATGGCTATATAAAACTCTACTGTGTATATGCACATTTTCTTTATTTATTCATCCACTGATGGATACCTAGGCTGGTTCCATAATTTGGCTATTGTGAACTGTGCTGCTATAAACATAGGTATGCAAGTATCACTGTAATAGGTATCACTGTAATACTTTAATTCTTCAGGATAAATAACAAGTAATAGTACAGCTGGGTCATGTGGTGGCTCCATGCATAGTTTTTGAAGAGCCATATTTTTTAAGTGAAATGCTTTTATATACAAAACTCATTATTTTCAAGGTACTTTGTGAAGCAGGTACGTATACATATTCCATCTATTACCAGGTGAGGAAATAGTCAGGGAAAGATGAAACTTGGTCACATGCAAGCCAATCTATAATTTAAAAAGACCAAGTAGAAAGTGATTATATCATTTCAAACATGAAATAAGTGGTTTAATTCAATTTAAAGAAAGGAATCTAGTCTTTCCCTTTAAACAATTATATATGTTAGCACATAAGTAAGGCTTAGAACACAATGTTTTCAAAATTTGAAGTCATCTTTACTAAAATCCCCATTGAAAAGGTAAAAGAAAATAAAGACATAAGGCTGTGTGCCCAAAAAATCCACCTACTTTCTGATGCTTAGCACCACGAATGTGGGCAGCATATGCATCTGCTCCTGTACAAGACACATCGCAGAGCTCACAACGTAGCTGATTCTGAGTCCCACGAGTAGAGTTGTTGCTGCTGCTGGTATTTTGTGAGGCTTTCAATGCAGCTTCTTTTTTTTTATGTTTCTGTCCTTCTAAGTGTTCTTTATAAGTCTGTTTTAAACAAAAAGGGCAAATTTTGCTTCACTGATATTCTTTCTACAGAATTTCATATTACTTAATTCTCAAATTTCTAATACTCACTTAAAAAATGTAAATTTAAAAAGCAGCTGAATAAGAATGTGAGCATGAGCATGAAGAATTCACTATATATGTGATACATCCGTGAGTCTCTGCATGCTCTTTATTGAGATTACTTTTTTGTGCATGGTGGTGCGGGGGCTGAATTAGAAACTTGTGTGTGCTAAGCAGGCGCTTCATCAATGAGGTATACCTCCCTCCAAGAATACATTTATCCAACACTTTGAGCTGCAGAACACTTTCATACATAGTCATAACATAAGCAACTTCTTCCAGTTTCAAGAATTCACATCTTTTATTGCTTATGTATAATATTAAATAGAGAATGCTCAGGGAGAATGGTCATTCAACAAACAAATTAATTACAGAATTAAGATGAGGGAAGAAAAATGTACCTTATACCAGTACCAAAAGCTTTTGCATTGGGCTGGGGTTGTGGCTCAGTGGGAAAGCGTTTGCCTGGCATGTGTGAGGCACTGGGTTTGATCCTCAGCACCACATAAAAATAAAATAAAGGCATTGTGCTCACCTACACTAAAAAAAATTTATTAAAATTAAAAAAAAAAAGCTATTGCATGGTAATAAGAGTCTTGACAAATAGGCATGTTTATTTATAAAACTGACTTTTCTAACTCAGAATGTATTCTGAAACATTACCTGTATTATAATCCATGTCACCTGCACAAAAGCTTATTTAAAATAGGAAGAGTCAAAAATGTATATATTTGTAAGGAAAACCATTATTATGGTAAAATTACCAATAAACCATGCAGATATTTTGCACATGATTAAGGAAGGCAGGTAATTAAAATAAGAGAACAATAAGAATTGCTAGGCAATTTTGTTTTCTGTGTGGCCAAATGGTTCTTCTTTCATGTTTTATTATTAAAATTATTTTTAAGACTCACAAATGATAAGCATCAAATTTTATGTTCATCATGGGATTTCAGAGCTGGATGAGATTTTAAGGACCAGTTGTTTGATTCTCCTGTCATTACCTCAGTGGCCTCAAGTAGTTCCATGTAATAGTTTATTAATTACTTAAGACAAATCCTTGTTATGGAAAGAAAAGCTCAAAGAAGTCTGTCTCTAACATGGTTAGCAGTAGAACCAAGATTAAACCTTGGCCCTGAATTCACCTTAACTCTCCCTTTCTTGGCCCACACCTAGAGTCTAATTCAAATCTCAGTGATATTTTTCTTTAAGATTCATTAACACTTTAAGGCTCAGTCTCTGACTTCCAGAAATACCCTTGGCCCATTCTTGTGTAACCATCTAACTCTCCCCTCTCCCCCTGTAATCAACAGTCAACTTCATGTCTTCATTCCAAATAGTGCTGTTAAACTATCACCATAGTACCATGTTTCATGTTTTTCATATGGGCACCCACATAGTCAATAAATCTCCTATTTCTGTGCTTGCTACTTGTATCATAAAAATCACTTGCCCCCCCAACCATGTGGCCACAATGCCACCCTTTCCTATCATACCCAAAACAGGGGAGGAAAAAATAAAACAAAAAACCCACATGGTTTTATAAATCTAGCCACATATATTAAAATTGGTTTCAGTAACTCAGAGATCATCAGTACTAGTAATTGAAAACACTCCTCAAATGTGTAATTAAACATAGAAGTAATCTAGTAAATAAAAAAGAAATGTACACTGGATGGGCAGAGGGATAGCTGGCTATAATATAAAGAAACTACCAGAAAGTCAAAATGATTTTTTTCTTTTAAATTAATCTTTTTTTTTTTTAATCTACCAAGCTACAAGACTGGGAGAGGCGTTGAATTTAAAACCGGAGCCAAACAAAACCAGAAAATAAAGGTCTTACATACTTCATTAATTGTTCTTTTTGAAAAAGACGTGTGCTTATATGCTTATATCTTCCTTATTCCCAACATTCCTACAGTCAGTCCTTATACGAAAATTTATAGAAATAAATTATATTCTACAAAGCATGTATAAGTCAGTCTCAGAAAAGTTATAAATTTGAATATAAAACTTTAAAATTGAATTTAGCTTTTAATTAATAAGCAAAGCAGCCATCCTGAAAAAAGTTCAATTTTCCTATTTTTCATTTATACTCATAATCATTTTTATAGCTTCCCCCCAAACAATATTTTCAAATTGCAATACAAAGAAAGAGCTTCTAAAAAATGATTGTCAGACATGGTTATACATGCCTGTAACCCCAGCAACTGGGGACATTGAAGCAGGAGGATCAAAAGTTCAAAGCCAGCCTTGGAAACTTAGTGAGGCCCTAAGAAACTTAGCAAGACCCTGTTTCAAAATAAAAAGGACTGAGGATGTGGATCAGTGGTTAAGTGCTCCTGGGTTCAATCCCCAAGACCACCCCCACCCCTTCTCCCAACCCCTCATCAAAAAAAGACTATTTGAGAAATACAGTCTTCCTTTACTGCCAGTGAGAGACTGGTTACCAAATTCCAAGGCTGTGCATCCTTAGGTAGAATGGCACAGTCCTATTTATTTCCTCCTGTATACATCAAATCATCTCTAGACTATATTTATAATACCTAATATAACGTAAATAGCTGTTGTACTGTATTGCTTAGGGAAAAAATTCTGTACATGTTCAGTATAGATGTGTTTTGCCGCCATATTTCTGATACATGGTTAGCTGAGACCATGGATATGCTAACCCGCAGATGTGAAGGACCAACTATATGTATGTATTAGCTAAAAGCTAACAGGAAAAAAAAAATGTGAACCTTTTTTTGTGTAGGCACAAGAGTCAGAAAATCAGCATACTTAACTACCAAAAATAACTACTGAGATTCATGATAAAACATACAACACAAGTACCTGCGGTCCAGCACAGCTGATCTTACAAACATCACAATAGTGAATCTGGGGTGGTTTGGGAGGCTGTTTTGGTTTCAGTTGTTTATTTTGGAATGGTGCTTTTTTAGTAAAGGTGGTCCCTGTCCAGGCAGCTGTTGCAGCTGCAGCAGCTGCTGCTGCTGCTGCTTGCTTCTGTTGCTGCTGCTGCTGTTGGTAGTAGGAAGATGCAGCTGAATACACTGCTGCTTCATAACCTGAATAAGACGTACCTTACAAATAAAATCAAACAAAAATTATGTTACATAATTATAAAACAAGTTAAATATTATTTATAAATTTAAAGTCAATAAATCCCGCCAATACAGGTAGATTTACATGTGAATATTTACAATAATGTATACCCAGAAACTTTTTATCTTCCATCTACATGTCACTCAAGCAGTGACTCAACACATGCCAGGTGTTACAGAGGTATAAAGTACAAGATTTGGTCTGTCTTGAAGAAGCTTATAATTCAAATAATTCAAATGGAGGGATGTAATAGTGTTTAACAAACTTATGCAGTCATAGAACCTATTACTATTTCCCAAACAAAAATCCTCTGAACAAAATTTGGGAAGCATTGGATCTGAGGTGGAATCTTAAGGAGGATACTAGACAGGAAAAATCAACCCCCTCCCCCCCAAAAAATCATGAAAATAAGAATTGATTTGCTTAGAGGGTAAGAGGATAAAAGAGATTTAAAAAAGAGAAAAACACACAAAGATGATATCAAGATCATAAACTCCAAGACGGACTGATGGGTTGCGCAAGTGATAAAACCAAAGAACTGATAGGAGCTATTATGCACATTATGCAAGTTACTGACATACTACATATATGTTAAACGGTTTACAGATTTTGGAATTTATAAAGCTGTAAAATTTGACAAAATTGCTGGATTTATATATAAGACTATCTGAACACTGGAAAACTTAACTGTCATAAACCCAAATCTCCAGAAATTTGGTATACTCCCTCTTCAATGTATTTCAGTTAGTCTCACTTTATTTCCTTAAGTGAGACTAGTCAGGCAAAGAGTGAGTGAGGCTCAGGAGAGAGATTCCTAGTGGTCAAGATGGCAAAGAATACTACTCAAGAGAACTCAACTCTTTGGTCCCTTGAATGTAGGCTCCTCTAATAAAAGGTCTTAAAACCCACTGATTCCAATATATATATACACACTGGGAAGAATGCATAGCTAGAAGAATAAGAGAAAAAATGTATAGGAAATCAGAATCATAAGTAACTGGAAATGGACATATCCAGGAAAGAAAGAAGTCAAGCAATTTTTGAGAAAAGCATTCCCAAATGTCTATGTTAGTTTGTTAAAGTATACAAATGCTTATGAAGTTTTAAGATAGAGTGTTGAAATAGACAAGTGATACCTAACATCAAGTAGGAAAAAGTAAGCAGACATTATCAGTGAAAAGCACAAAATCAGATAAAACAGAAAATAATTAATATGAGTAGTTAAGAGAAAAATTCTATAGTTCCAAGAATTTTTTTTTTTTTGTGTGTGTGTGTGTGTGTGTGTGGTAGAGGGGTGGTGAAACTGGGGATTGAACCCAGGGCCTCACCCACATCAGGTAATCAATAGACTCTTTTTGTTGTTGTTAATTGACCTTTATTTTATTTATATGTGGTGCTGTGAATTGAACCCATTGCCTCACACATGCCAGGCAAGTGTGTTACCACTGAGCCACAGCCCAGATTCTTTATAGGCCATCCTATCACTGTCTCCTGTTACTTAAGAATGTGATTAAAAAGATCATAATTAGGGCTGGGGTTGTGGCTCAGTGGCAGAGCACTTGCCCAGTGAGGCACTGGGTTCAATTCTCAGCACCACATATAAATAAATGAATAAAATAAAGGTTCATGAACATCTAGAAAATATTTTTTAAAAGGATCATAATTAAACTTACAGATAAAGGCTTTCAAATTTATAAGCAAAAACAGATACAGTTTAAATTTCTCTATAAAGAAACACAATAAATTTGTTAAATTAAAAACAACAAAGCTAGATGGACAGAGTAGCATGCACCTGTAGTCCCAGCTATTTATGAGTCTGAGGCACTAGGTTCAATCAAGCCCCGGAATTCTAGGCTAGACTAGGCAACATGGTGAGATCCTGTCTCAAAAAATCATAAATTAAGAGCCAGGAGTTATGGTGCATGCCTATAATGCCAGCAGCTTGGGAGGCTGAGGCAGGAGGATCACAAGTTCAAAGCCAGCCTCAGCAAAAGCAAGGCGCTAAGCAACTCAGTGAGACCTTTTCTCTAAATAAAATACAAAATAGGGCTGGGGATGTGGCTTGGTGGTTGAATCCCCGATACCAAAAAAATAAATTAAAAATTAAATCATAAATTAAGAACAAAACTATTTCTAGACTACCACTTATTAGGATCATGAAATCCCCCCCTTTTTTTGGGGGGAGATCCTGGGGGTCAAACCCAAGGCCTTGCATGTTCTAGGCACACACTCCATCACTGTTGTATACCCCTAGCCTCTATGAAGTCTTCATAATAGACATCTTCCAAATGATTTCAGTCCTGTATAGAAAATGTAAAAATGCCATTTAAATATAAATTCATGAATTGTTATGAAGAAAACAAAGAGAAAAACGGCAACAGAGGCCAACAGTACTGAATGACCAGGTCTTCTAATTCTTTTAATTTGAGAGTTCACAATATGAGGAGCAATGTGTCAGACACAGAGCAGATAAGTACCACTGTCTGTACTTAACAGATGAGAAAACAGACTGTGAGAGTATGAGTTCCTTTAACAGTGACTTATCTAACCATAAAATCACCAGGTTAAGCCTAACATTGAGTCATCTCCACTTGCACACAGGTAGTTCAAAACTAATAAAAGGCAAGTCTAATTATAGTTTATTACTCAGTTTACAAAAACAGAATAAACACTGAAAGGTGGGTAAAATTTTCTGGAATTCTGTTAAAGAACAACTTAAATTCTCCTGTTAACTACTAGCAAACAAATGTATATTTCTAATAAAAGTACTGTGGGAAAACATAAGCCTGTCAATAAATTGAGTAAAAGCTTGACATTTTTATTTTTTGGTACTGAACACTGAACTGGGGCACTTTACCACTGAGCTACATCACCAGCCCTTTTTATTTCTTGTCTCATACTCCCAAGGAAGGATTACAGATAAGCTCTACTGCACGCAGCTAAAAGCTCCATTTTAAAAACTAAAATAGTTTCACTTTAAGCGACATTATTAGAACTGAAATATTCCTAAGTGTACAATATCAGAAATAAAAACATATAATTTCAATCAACCCTCCATGTTTCAAGTAATATATGCTAACTTGGTAGCAATATTCTACAACTCCTTATTTTTTTTTAGTTTTTGACAGACCTTTATGTGGTGCTGAGAATCAAACCCAGTGGCTCACACATGCCAGGCAATTGTGCTACAGCTGAGCCATAGCCCCATTCCCTAGAACTCCTTTTATTTATTTATTTATTTTTTAAGTTGTTAATGGACCTTTATTTTACTTAGTTATATGTGGTGCTGAGAATAGAACCCAGTGTCTTACACATGCTAGGCAAGCACTCTACCACTGAACTACACCCCCAACCCCCCTAGAACTCCTTATTTTGAGATAAAAATAACCTAAGTTTTAATTGTCAAAGCCCACAAGTAAAAGAATTCAGAAGCCCTAAGAATGTTCTCTGGTAGGTACTTTCATAGTGTATATCACATATTCTAAAAAAGTAGATCCTCTTTGACAAAATGGTTCCATGTAGAAATTTATCTTAAGATAAGGACTAATCTATCTAGTTATGTCAGTAAACATTTAATACATTAATATCAGATTTGTTGAGAAAGAAATCAAGAATGCAAGCCTACCTGCAATAAGCACAAAAAACAAAAATCCAGAAATAAATTTCACCAAGAAAGTAAATGATCTCTACAACAAAAATTACAAAGTACTGATGAAAGAAACTAAAGAGGAAACACATGCAAACAAATAAGGACTCCATATTCATGAACTGGAAGAACTAATATTGTTAAAATGTCCATACTACCCAAAGTGATCTATAAATTCAACATGATTCCCATCAAACACTATTAACATTCTTCATGGAAATTCAAAACATTCCTAAAACGTACATGGAACCACAAAAGGTCCTTACTAGCTAAAGCTCTCCTGAGCAAACAAAAACAACACAATACAAAAGACCAAAAACAAACTGTTAACAAAAAAACAAAACAATAAAAACAACAACAAAAACCCAACCCAAGCAGGAGAAAGTATGTGCAAATTATTCATTCAGTAAGGGATTAATTTTAAAAACATAAGAAACCATTCAACAGGAAAAACAAAACCCACAAATAAACTGATTTTAAAATGGAGTTGGGAGTGTAACAGTGGTAGTATATATGCTTGCTGGCCAGTCACAGTTCAGTTGCCAGCACCTGAGGCTGGAGGGATGACTTTAACAGATATTTCCCAAAAGAAGATACCCAAATAGCCAACAAGTATGACAAAATGCTCAATATTATTAATTATCAGGGAAACCCCAGTCAAAACTAGAATGAGATAGTATCTCATCCGGTTAGAATAGCTACTAACAAATGTTGGTTGGAATATGAACAGAGAAGAACTAGTACAGCCATTATGGAAAATGGGAGATTCTTCAAAACACTAGAAATAAAACTACCATATCATCTAGCAATATTTCACTATATATTCAAAGGGATGAACATTTCTTTGATGAAGAGGCATTGTACTTGCTTGTTATTGCAATGCTATTCATAACAATAAAGATAAGGAATTAACATGGGTGTCCATCAACAGAAAAAACAGACAAAAATGTGGTATATATAAACAAAACATTATTAAGCCATAAAAAAGGATGAAAATTTGTCATTTGCAGCAACATGGATAGAACAGGAGGATATTATGTTTAGTGAAGTAAGTCAGGCACAGAAGGACACATGCTGTATGTTCTCATTCATATGTGGAAGCTAAAATTTGATCTCAAAGAAACACAAAATAGAATAGTGGTTACCAAACCCAGGGAAGGATATGGTAAAGGGTGGATAGTGAGAGGACAGTTAATGGGTATGGCAGGGTACAGTCCAACAGGAGAAATACTTTCTAGTATTTTATACTGCGCAGTGGGAAAAATTACGGTTGACAACCATTAACTGAACATTTCAAAATAGCTAGTAGGGTTTTATAATGTTCCCAATATAGAGAAGTGATGTTTGAGGTTGTTATGGATCTATCCATTACCCTAATCTGATCATTATGCAATATAAATAAATGCATATTAAAATGTCACACTGTGCCTAATAGTCTTTTATATATTTTAATAAAATTATTATGTCAATTAAAATTAAATGCCCCCAAATACATATTTCAAAATATAGTACATCCATACAATAAAATACCATGCAGCCTAATACCTAATACCACAGGCATTTATAAGAAACCATTTCAGGAAACGGGAAGCTCAAAATGTATCTGTAATAACTTACAGTGCCAAAAAAAAAAGAAGAGCTCAAAGACTAATGTAGTCATGTCAAAAAGACTCAGGAGCTGATTTGAGTCAAATACTGTTAGAGTCTGGGACATTTGAGCCTTGAAGATAGCAACAAGAGTAATGGATCATAATACATTGAATAACAAAGAAAAAGTCCACAGAAATCAAAAAAAGTAGAAGGAGGGGGCTCTTTTATAGAGAAGAATGCTGAATAACATTAAGGAAATACTTTCCAAAGATGTAAGGGCAAAATACCACATTGTCTGCAACTTAAAAATATATTACTAAACCATATGAAAATAGATTTTAAGGAAAAGGAAAGATAAAGTAGATGTGAAAAACCATTAATAATTGCTGAATCTAGGTTAATAGTATGCAGATATTCCTTATTCTATTTTTCCAACTTTTCTACAAAATTCAAAATTTCCAAAATAAAAAGTTGGATAAAAGCATCAATCAAAGAAATGCTACATCTCTATACTTAGTAATGTAAAAGGACATTCACTGTGAGAATAAAGGAGTTCACAAAATAGCATGTTTAAGACAAATTCATTTTTATGAAGAATTATATTGATATATGCATACTGTCAAATACATAAGGAATATAGTAGACACACATGCACTAAAATGTGAATGACAATTGATGTCTAGATATAAAATGCATAGTGGTTTAACTTTTCTTAAAAAAAAAAAAATCAACAGTTTCTAATTTTAATAATTATCTATAAACTGGGTAAGGTAAAAATCAAGCTACCTGAAAGAGTTGTTGTAGTTACATAAAACAATGTCTTTATTCTTAGGAAATACTTTCTGAAGAATCCAGGGTAACGTACTAGGTTGGAATTTATCTAAGAGGAATATAATGAGTAGAAAGGAATGCTTTTGTACTTCCTATTTTCTTGAAGCTAATGTGGACATTAAAAAAAAAAAAAGTGCCCAATCATTTCATTGCAGTAATTTTGGTTATAATTATAACTAATTACCCAGATACACAAAAATCTGTACCTGGGAAGTCTTGTATAATAATATACAAATAATATAATAAATAGTTTCTTATGATCTTAACAAAGGACTTCCTTCTTAAATAGGGAATATCCTGGACTATGTTTCTTAATAGATTACATTAGCACTAATTAGCCCATGTCACCTTAAAGCCTCCATTGAACGAGATAGAGTATCAAGGAATAAATAAAATGAAAAACAATAAGAAACAATGCACTAATATAAAACTAAGAGTTTATAAACAATGTGGGATTTCAATTACCTCAACTAGAAATTAGCAAGAATCATGGACATAGCAAGGTTTTAATGATCAAATTTCTTTAGGAAAAATTTATGATTATTGAAGAAAAATAGAGCTATTCTGTATTTTAAATATAGATGTGTTACATAACCATCTTATAGTTTATCCCTTTAGTGCTATCCTTGAGTTTTCAAACTCATTTGAAAAAGTCAGAAAGGAAGTGATCCTATAGAAGACTGGGTATTTGTTCTTTTAATTGCAATACTAAGTCAAAGACTCTTTACTGACTTTCAAATTCCCAAAGAGTACTTTATATTCTGCTAAAATAGTTCACTTAAAACAAAACAAAAAAAGAAACCCCACTCCCCCACCCCCCACCCATGCACACACCCCACCAACCCCAAACTACTTAGAGTATGGTCTTTTGTCATAATATGCAAATACATTTATATTAGTGCCTATCAATTCAGTTCTTGCTATCAGGAATAAGATAATTCCACAGAATATCAAGAGTTTCCCTTTGTAATTTGTTTAGTCATTTAAACACAGTTTATCAGTCTTACCAGAATAAGTAACTGCTGTGGTACTGTAAGTAGCACTCTGAGTATAGGATGGCACCACAGTAGCTGCAGCTGCTACTGGCTGTACGGTGGAGGACACAGGATAAATGGAGAAAGTAGTGGTAGCTGGACTTGGTGTAGCTGGCTTTATGGCTGTCACTTGTCGAGTTTGCTGGGCTTGAGTATACTGAGTTGCACCTTGGCTATACCCTGCTTTGGGAGCTAAAGTAAGAAACACATTAGAAAATGAGAAGAGTGAGTCAGCTTAGCTTCTATAACAATATTCTTAAACACCAACAAAAACAGGTTCTAGCAATTTCTTCTTGGTAAAATTCTTATTACCAATATGAATGAAATACATAAATAATTTACTACCTTTTCCCAAATACTTTCTACACATTTCCAAAATGATACTTTGGCAAACTTTACATTACAACTGGAATAGTAATACTACTTACAACTGGTAGATAAAAAGTTTTTAGATAAGCAGTATATGTGTATTTGGGCTAGTCAGTACACTAGAGAATCAAACTTATGTTTGGAACATAATTGAGAGTGCCTTCAAATATACATTTCAATTTACATTAAAAATTTCAAGGCTTAATTCTATGGAACATGTTCACATACCATTCATCACATTTAAGTGATTTGACCCTAGTGAACATCAATATAACTCTTAACTCCCAAGGTACTACTGGCTTAATTCTTCAAATGTCAATAGCTTTAGTACAGCAATTCAAACAACTACCACTCATGTCTCTGCTAAACTTTCTCCTGCCTTCAACCATATACAAAACAAATATACACTTTGAAAGAATCTTATGAGCCTTATTATCAATCACTAAATTAGTAATTAATCACTTAATAATGATCACTAAAGAATACAAAGGTTATTTCTGAGAAAGCCAAATCTCAGAAGACCATAATCATTCTGTAACATTTATCTGTTACCTATGAAATGTGATCCACACAGATGAAGATAACATTTTACAGAGAAAAAACTAATATTTAAGACCTAAATGCCTTTAAAAGTCATACAATATCAGAACTTAAGATGAAACCAAGATCTTCTGACTCTTAGGTAATTCAGTGCTCTTAAATATGTATAAGCCTAGCCTGGTAATTAATTAACTAGGAAGTTCATTATAGACAATTACACGCCAAAATCAACAGAGAAGGCAGCAAGCAAAACAATAGCAGTCATTACAATTCAAAATATTTTAATACTACTTTGAAGAGACTCATTAAATAGTAAAATCAGAAAGGACACCCTACAGAAATCTGGGCCAGAGATGGATTAAAAAAACAAAACAAAAACCTCACCCATACTAATAGTAAAGGCAGAGCTGGAAGCCAATTTTACTTTCTAGTAATCCAGGGCTCTACTCACATTCTCAGGTCCTTCAAAAATAATTAAAGGAGCTACCAACACTTCAGACTTCAAAAAGCTTTGTTTTAAAAGTTCTTAATTGAATTTATATGAGAAATTCATTTTTTAAAGTAAAAAATATGCAGGCTTCTTTACATACAAAACACTTCCTGATTTGCAACATCACACATACCGTATTTAACATTATCAGTGGCTGATAACAGAACTAACAGTCATTAAAATGAGAGATGTTTATATATGGATACACTACCAGTGTAACTCTGCATCATGTACAAATACACACTCTTGTCATGTATTATCTAAAAAGAACAAACCTTTTTAAAAAGAAAAAAAAAAAAAGAAATTACCAAATATGGAGCCCATTAATGAAGTCTCCATTGGTTACAAAGGCAATCAGCAATATAAATGTTCTAGGCATTTCTGACAAAGGTAAGAATGTGTTCGGAATTACTACCAAAGCTGCTTCTATATAGTTTATTTCAGCAGGAAGGGAACTATCTGCTAAAGACCACAAATGGAATACATTTTCAGGAGAAAAGGACATGATTATGAACTGCTTCCATTAACTTCTTTATGACTCAAAGGATTTCCAGTGGTTAAAAAGGACATGGCTAGAACCTGCTACTCAATAAATACATAAAACTACTGATTTTAGGTGGACTCATTTGTGTGCTACTAAGCTTCGTGATTACTCATTAAAAATATTCTCAATCAGGGCTAGGGTTATGGCTCAGTAGTAGAGGACTTGCCTAGAGTGCAAAAGATACTGGGTTCGATCCTCAGCACCACATAAATAAATAAATAAATAAATAAGTAAATATATTTAAGAAAATATCCTGAATCATATATTTTGATGGTTAAAAATGAAATTGTGTAAGTTAATACAACCCACCTGTCTGATAGTAGGTTTCAGCAACAGAAGGTTGAGGCTGGGCAGCAGCAGCTACAGCAGCAGCAGTTGCTGTTGGCTGTTGGTAGTACTGCTTACTATCATAAGCTACGGCAGGAGCTGTGGATCTTACATATGAGTATGAGTCCTAAAGAAAATGAAAGGAAATCTTGCTAAAATTGCAAGCAAAAAAATCCTTACTATATAGAAATACAAAAAAGAAAAACAACATAAATATCAGACCTAGACATAAAGGAATCAACTCAATATAAAGAAATTAATTTTGAACCACATCAAGATCAAAAACACTTCTAGCAGCATGTTTAACTTCTAAAATCAGAACCATTATTGAAATATTTTAAAATAACATTTATTCAAATAAAATTTAATTTCATTTAAAAATTCACAGCACAACTTAGGAGACTGAGACAAGAGAATTACCAAGTTCAAAACCAGCCTCAGCAACTTGGCAATGTCCTAAGCAACTTAGTGAGACCCTGTTGCAAAATAAATTTAAAATGGGACTGGGGGGATGACTCAGTGCACCTGGGTTCAATCCCCGATACCAAAAATAAACAAAAAAGACTTATGGAAATTTTGCCTTAAAGATGGATACTACAACATTAGAAAAAATGACCCATGAAGCTAAGGATGTAGCTCTGTGGTAGAGAGCATACCAAACTATTTGTGTTATTAAGATTCGTGATTACTCTAGTTTTCTCTTCCTTTTTTTTTTTTTTTTCTTTCTTTCTGAAAGATCAAGGCTAGCTGAGTGAATTCTGGCACTGTCTAAAGTAAGGAGGGGTGGAAAGGCTGAAGAAGTAGGCATGGCCCAGAAAATAATGGGTTTCAAAGACCCTATTAGAAACAACAAAGTTAGGTTGGGGCTGTGGCTCAGCAGTAGAGCGCTTGCCTAGCATGTGTGAGGCACTGGGTTTGATTCTCAGCACTGTATATAAGTAAATAAAGGTCCACCAACAACTAAAAAAAATAAAATCAATAGCAAATACTAGTAATGTTGATTTCATTTTTTCACAAATAATAGAAATCTGGGGCAAGTCCAGTAGGATCAAAGTTTAAAATCAAACAAACAGTCAGGCACAGTGGCGCATTCACGCTTGTAATCCCAGCAGCTTGGATTCAAAGCCAGCCTCAGCAATTCAGCGAGGCCCTAAGCAACTTAGCAAGATTCTGTCTCTAAATGAAAAAAAAAAAAAAAAAAAAAAAACCTCAGTGGTTGAGCACCTCTGGGTTCAATCCCTGGCACCAAAATAAACAAACAAATAAATAAATCCAAACAAAACAAAAAGAAACTGGGTTAAAGAAATTAGAACTAAATTTAATTAAGCGAATGGTAAACAAGTAATGTCTTCAAACAAAATACTATATAAAGGCGATTTAGAACTTCAAAAAGAATGAACAAGTACCTACATGAGTAAGAGCATGAACAATTTTTTGTTATTTACTAAAAAAGAAAATCTTGACAACATAAATGTACAGGCCACAGGATTTCCATCTTTGGTAAGTGCCTAGAAGAAAATATGCAATATATTTGGTCCAATATAGCTTAGGCCCATGAATAAAAAAAAAAAAAATCTTTTTGAGTTGTAGATGGACAGAAGGCCTTTGCTTATTTTATGTGGTACTGAGAATCAAACCCAATGCCTCACACATGCTAGGCAAGCACTCTGCTCTGCCACTGAGCTATAGCCCCAGTCCCCATCATTCTTAAAAGAGCGAGCCACACCTATGTTTCAGATGGATAAATAACATTCTAGTACAATCAAGAACATCTTTCCTATGCCTTCTTTTTTTTTTTAAATCAAAAACTTGGGTACAAAATATTTAACCTAGAATTCATGTGTAACTTTTAAAAAGCTAAAGCAAAAAAAAAAAAAGTGTGTGTGTGTATACATACACACACACACACACACACACACATATAATAAACAGGGTAAGGGAGAATTACTAAAATTCATTTCAAGAAAATTTAATGCTTATTGTCCCCCCAAATATCTAGAAAATCCATTCACTTTTCTCGTTACCTATATATTTTGGAAGACTCAAGTTTGAGAAGTACTGACTTGGGCATTATATTATATACAGAGAGTCCACTAAAATTTCACATTAAGGTGATTGAAACTAGTAGTTTTCTTACCTGATAGTTCTGTGTAGTAGCTGGGGGTGGTGGTGGTGGTGCTTCTTGTTGCCTCTGGGTGTAACCATAGTCAGTTGCTGTGTGTGCAGTAGGGTAGCCTCCATAAGCAGCAGCTGTTGCGGCAGCTGCAACAGCTACTGGTGCGGGCCTGGCAACTGCAACTGTGGCGGCTGCTGGTGCATAGGCAGCAGTAACTGTGTGAGCAGCTACTGGAGCCTGATGGACAGTGTAGCTAGCAACTGTAGTTGGATGAGAATAGGCTACACCGGAAGCTGGCTGCTGGCTATATTGTGAAGTAGAAGAATAAATATAACAAAATTTAATTTTAAAATCAAGGAGTAAGGCAACTTAAAGTTATTCATCAACTTAAATTAAAACCACATTTGCAAGTAATTTAGTCACAGACTACAAAAGGCCAAGTATTTGAACTCAATAAACCTCCTACTTAACACTATATTTGTTTCTGTTCTTTAATTTCTATTCCTGAATCCCAATACATTATATATTCACACATATTACGTTTCAGATCATGGATCATATTGCAAAGCAAGGACAGCAAACTGGGATAGGATCATTAAGAAGAAAAAGAAAACTGACCAAAATAGGAATTTAAAGAATTATTTGTTGTATGTGAAGTTCTTTATTGTATTCTAGTTTTTATAATCTGAACAAAAAAATCTTGGCACTCTACCACTGAACTCTACCCTCAGTCCTGTAGATATTTTTGATGAACAAACTTCAGAGGAAGTAATGGTGATATGTGCTACTAGCATTTAACTTAGTGGGCAGAAGAGGCCAGGGATTCTGTTAAGACATCTTAAAATGCACCCCCAAAACAAATACCTAAATTATGTCAACAGTCCTCTGGCTGAGTAATTATGTCTTAGGGTAGAAAACTTCCACTGGAATACGAACTTAGATAAACATTCCATCTTAGAGGCAGCATTTCATTATATTAATTTTTCTTAAAAATGTTATAGAAGGAGATCCAAATCAGATGATTTGCAATCATTACCTCAAGAGGCAAAAATATTTTCCTTAACAGTAATCAAATAATTTCCCACCATTATTTTAACTTTTAAATCGAGACCATATGTCACTTAAAACCGAAGGCCTATAGATTTGTTGCTTAACATTCTCACGATTCCACTTGCCAAAGCTGAATAATTAAGGTAGAAATGAGGGCCCCAATGGCTATTAAGTGGGCAAAGTTAAGCTGACCACAAGTTTTAATGAGCTGACAGTTAAGAATAGCTAAGTGGGTAGTGGGGACCCAGACATAAGCTGAAGCTGCACTAATAGAGTATCTGAATTCATGGGATATAGTACAGGGTATTCTGCATGGGTGTCCATGGTACCATACAGTTTAGAATAAAAATTTGGGGGCATTATATTTTAACTGTATCATGGAAAACACTGAAAACCAGGATGTGTTAAGGGGGAATCAAGATAAATCTTACAGATATGGGTTTTATTTCATGTAAAACAGAAGGACCTGAGGAAATTCAGTCTAGAAAAGGTAATAGCTGCCTTCTAAAAGAAGACACTTACTCCATGTTGCTCCAGAAAACAGAACTAGAACCAACAGATGGAAGTTACAGGGTGGCAGATTTCAGTCCAATATGAAAAAGAAAACAAAAAACAAAACAAACAAACAAACAAAACTTAGAATAGGGTCCAAAGAACAGAATCCAAAGAAATGCCAATAGTTTCTATTTGGATGAGATTTCCATATTTTGATATAAAACTAACCAACATTTTCTACATAAATGCCAAGTTATAAGACAGGAAAAGGGAATTTTATATTTTAATAGTGGGAAGTGGTTGGGAATTGACATTTTCTGTGGGCAATTCTACATTCTTAAGAAAAACTGTCAAATAAGTTATACATCATCAAAATTCCCAGACCTGAGAAAAAGAATTATAGTTAAATATAAATACACTAGGTCTGTGAAACCTATATTAATCATTTACTAACAGGGTAATATTTCACACATCCAAACTATATTGGATAGAAAGGACTTTGGTTATATAAAAATTCAAATAGTTTTGGATTCTTATACAGTTGTCCCTCAGTATCTATGTGAGATTGGTTCTATGACTTCCCATGGATGACAAAAACCAAAGATACTCAAAAGTCCTTCTATAAACTGCTCTAATATTTGCATACAACCTATATTCATTCTCTTGTAAACTGTAGATCATCTCCAGATTAATTGTAACACTTAATATTACATAAATATTTGTTATGTTGTATTTTTTAGGAAATAAAGATAAGAACTTCACCATGTTTAATATAGATGTTATTTTCTTTTGAATTTTTCCATTCACAAAGTAGAACACACAGGTATAGATGGCTAACTATACTGTTTCCATTCATCCCACCATTTCTTATCCAGTATTTGTCCACATTTCTTGGTCCCCAAAGTTTGTCCTATATGACAAAAAGCAAGTGGGAATATAGTAGAATGTCAAGTCAGCTAGGCAGGCAAGTGATTTATATTCCCTCTGATTATAATTCTAAAAGTATATGTGACACAGGAATATGACTATGCTCTGATTTATTCCTTCTGCCCCAGTATAAAAAGTATTCTCCATCACTTTTCCAAGTGTCTCAGTTTGAACAATAAATTAACACCACCCTTCCTAGGAAGCTTACAGAAAACATGCCAGTTCAATTAGCAATTACTGTACACATACATATATATCATAGGCTGCCTAATCCAACTCTGCCCTGTAGAGCCAGATGCGTACTCATCTGAACTGGAATGATAATCTCTACCAAAAGCATTAGGAAGCATGATAATGCAGTTTTAATTCCTAGTGCACCAAGCACTAGGGCAGCTGAATGCTGTTCAGAATAAGGTTAGAGAACCCAGAGAGTGTGTTATTTTAAATCCATCTGAGAAATTCTTTCAATTACAAACATTTTTAGAAAAATTACCTTTAACATGATATAGATGATCAGATTCAACTAATTAATTGCACTGATTCAATTAACTATTTAGTGGATAAGTAAATTTATTCCAAAAAAAAAAAAAAAATTCAGACCAAGGACTGGGGGATGTAGCTCAGTGGTAGAACACTTTTCTACATGAGGGAGGCCCTGGTTCATCCCTAACACTGGGGATTGAGGGTGCATTATAAAGAAAAGAAAATTCAGGTCAAATCAAGTTCAAATTAGTTTATGCAAACTTTATCATAGTAAGAGACAGTAAAAATCAAGGTTTTTACCTAGTTTGAAGCATTAAAATAAAAGGTGTTAAATTTTCTCACTACACAAAACATAAAATGTACCTGTCTTTCAATTATTTCTTGAGTAAACCAGGACATGAAGTAAACAAAAATTCAAGTATTGGGTCATAAAAATATTTGTGAAATATGAAACCTCTGTTTACTAAGCATCCTGTACAGCAGAAACTCCTATTTGGATAATAATATCCCTCGTGAAGAAAGTCTAATCATCTTGCCTGTTTTAAACTGGAAAAGCTAATTAATCAACCAGGAAACAAACACAAGAATAACGTTTAAGAAAGGTAAAAGAATATTTCAAGAGTCAGACATAAAGAATAGTTACTTCTCTTGGCAAAAAAGAATAGAAAAGACAGTATTTAGGGAATTATTAGACAGTAAAAACATTCTTTATATTCTTGGATTTGCCTTGGAAGTTAATGACCAGATTCCTACCCGCTTGTCAAAAAGTGAGCTAGAGGCCTAAGATAGAACTTCCAGGCAGCCTACTGCTTTTTCTTTAAATAATTAAATTAATTAACAACCAAAATCACCAGACATTTAAAGAAAGCCTATTTTAACTACAAAACCTCCTGGGAAATAAATATCTCAAGGTAACAGATGAGAATTTTCAAAAACTAATTTGTATCTATAAAACAAGAACTTGGCACTACTTAGAACATGAAGTTGAGAGATACAGTCAAGTTAAAGATATGAAAAATATAAAAGAAAAAGGATACATTTACAAGGTCTAATATCTAAGTAGAAGGAATTATAGAGAGAAAAGAAAAAAAAAGTAGATGAAAGAAATTCCCTAAACAACTGAGTGAGACCCTGTCTCAAAATAAAATATGAAAGAGCTAGGGATATGGCTTAGTGGTTAAGTGCTCCTGGGTTCAATCCCAGGTATCAAAGGGAAAAAAAAGAAAGAAATTTTAAAAATTCCCCACTTCTACAGGAAAACACATTTTCAAATTCAATGGTGGGCCTACACAATGCAAGCAAAACAGAATAAAAGAACCAAACTTGGAGACATGGTATTTTTTACAACATTGCAACACCAAAAAACATCTTTCAATTTGCCAAAGGAGGACAGGAAAAAAAAAAAACCTAGCCACCTACAGTGAAATGAAAATTAACTTCTTATAGATATACTAGTAGACAATAGGGAAACATCTGTTCCAAACTCAAGGAAAAATTATTATTAATGTAGACTCCTGTACTCAGTCCAATTACCCAGCATAATGATATTTTTAGACATGCAGGGAGTGAAATTTACCTCCTGTAAGCCTTTTCTTAGGAAGCTCCATGAAGATACACTCCAGGCTAAACAAAAAGCATACCAAGAAATCATGGGGTCATGCCAACAGTGGAGAAAGATGAAAGCATAGGTCAGCAGCTACACAACAGGCCCAGTCATTTATGGTTTAAAAACTGGAATCAGCAGAACAGAAATCTCGGAGAAAATGATATCCAGAAGACAGAGGATTGTACACAGTAGATAAGAGACAAGGAGGCTAGAAATCTCAAAATATAATCGAGACAGTGACAGCAGGTTAAAAAAAAAAAAAAAAAAAGCAATGAAAGACTTCAGGAAATATGAAAACTACTCAGGAAAGGCATGATCCCAGTAGAAGAGTTCACAATTGGGCAATTAGTACAGTATGTAAAAGGAAAAATCCATTTGAACTTCAAAGATTTTGTTAAGTGGTACAAGATTGTAAAAATGAACATACTGGGAAATGTAATCATAGAATGAATGGTATCTGGATCCTCAGTGAACACTATTTACACATTCATAATGGAAGAGTTTTTGCTTTAAAATTTTGGCACCAACCTAAATTACAGAAGATAAACTGATTGCAGAATATAATATAAATGTTATCATAAGTAAAACTATAACATGAGATGAGGTGAATAGAAGAAAATCACAAGCATTTAAAATTCTTAGAGAATACTGAACTACTGTTGAATCTTTGATGGGCTAGAAATGGAATGTATTATCTGAAGAAACAGAAAGAGTCTACCGCTGAATTTTGGAAGAAGAAAAATGAGAAGCAAGAGTAAGCACTAAATTTTAAACAATGATTACAGGAAATAAAGATAACTGCATTCTGCTGATAAATTAAGAAATAACAAAAGAGGCACATTATTTAGTGATATGGAGATTAACACCAAAAGAAAACTAGACTTCATTAAGGACAAAGATCTCTGGGAAGGGTAAATTTTTAGTTTCTACACAACAGTGGCTCTCAAAATGTGATCCACGGATTCCTAAGACCTTTACAAAAGGGTTCATGAGGTTCTTCCCTTTTTTATTAAACATGAGACCAGACTGCCTTCATATATTTTAATCCAAACAATTTACTGCAACAGGCAAAATGCAGAAACAGATTTAAGAATCCAATAGCTTTGACTGAGAATTAAAAATTTTTTAAAAAATGTAAAACAAGTCTTTCTGATCTATTTTTTGGAATTTCATTATTTTTCATAAAGATATTTTTGGTTGGCATGTTATTTCTCTTATTTTGAATATTTTAATTTTAATTTCTAATGTAGTAAATATCAACATAGCCCAAAAAAACAAAAGCCCTTTGGGATCCTCAATAATTGCAAGGGTCTGAGGGAATCCTAATACCAAAAAGAACTATTTTTATGACAAAATCCATTAACTTTGAGTTTGTAATGATTATTCAGCATTCATTTTCCTGCTATTTATTACCCCTTAAACCAAAAAGATTCTTTTTATTATGCAACAGAAAAAGAAATTGCCTAGTTTATTAATAACAACTACTTACAGTGACAGTGAAGTATGGCTTATAATCAATGGGAACCTAACAGAAAATTACTTAACCTTATCTCAAGAATCATATAACAAGTAGGACCGAAGCCTGAAGAGTATGGCCCCAGTGTATGTACTCTTAGCTACCATGTCGACTCTATAAACTTGTGTTCTTAAATAGTCTACAACATGGAGACAAATTCAACATTTAACAAAAATCAATTAATGTAATTAATACACAGAAACAGAGTGAAAGCCAAAATCCATGCAATCATATCAAATGATGTAGAAAATGCATGTATTATAAAAAGCACTCAACAAACTAGAAACTGAAGAAATGACTTCAACATAATAAAACTATTTATGAAAAGCCTACTACTAACATCATAATTAATACAGTAAGACTCAAAGCATTTTCTTCAAGATCAAGAAAAAGACTTCTATTTAACATGGAACTGGAAATCATAGCCAGAGGAATTATGTAGGAAAAGGAAAGAAAATGTGTCCAAATAAGAAAGAAAAAAAAACTATCTTTGTTCACAAATGACATGAAATTGCATGTAGAAATCCCACAATATACCACAAAAATAAACAGTCAGACTACGCAAATTCACCAAAAAGTTGTAGAATATAAAGTTAATACACAAACATTGGTACATTTCTATATAATAATCCAAAAAGAAAATTAGGAAAACAATTCTATGTACAACAGAATCAAAATGAATAAAAATATTTAAGAATAAACTTAGTCAAGAAGATGGAAGACTTGTGCAATTAAAACCATAAAACACTGCCAAAACATTTAAAGATACAAAGTGGAAAAACACCCCATGTTTGTGGGTTGGAACACTTAGTATTAGGATGTCAATACTCAGTGAGCCACAGATGCAATGCAATATATATCAAAATCCCAATGACTTTAAATTGCAGAAATTTAAAAATCAATTCTAAAATTTGTATCAAATTGCAAGGGAACCCACATAGCCAAACAACCTTAAAAAAGGACAAAGCTGGAGGTCTCATACTTCCTAATTTCAACCTAAAGTAACCAAACAAACAAACAAACAAAAAACCCTATGGTCATCAAAACACTGTGGTACTAACATAAAGACAACATATTGATCAATGGAAAAGAATAAAGGGCCCACAAACAAACTCTTGCATACAGTCAACTCTTTCTTGACAAGCATGCCAAGACCATTCAATGGGGGAAGGGACAGTCTTCTCAACAAATAGGGCTGGGAAAACTGGACATTCACATGCCAACAAATAAAAGATGGCTCCTTACTGAATTCCATATACAAAAAATAACTCAAAATGGATGAAAGGGTCTGTGGGTGTAGATCAGCAGCACAGTACATGTTTAGCATGTATGGGGCCCTGGGTTCAATGCCCAGCACTCCGCCATACACACAAATCAAAGACCCAAATAAAAGTGCTTAAACTATTAAACTAAAATTCTTAATAGAAAACAGAAGGGAAAAGTTTAATCACAATAGATTTGGCAATGACAGACAACTGGAACTATATCAAACTTAAAAACTTCTATGAATTAAAGGGTATAACCATCACAGTGAAAAGACATACCAAGCAGAAGAAAATATTTGTAAATTAGCTGGGTGTGGTGACACACTGTAATCCAGGCACTCAAGAGGCTGAGGCACAAGCATTGTAAGTTTGAGGCCAGCCTGAGCAACTCAGCAAGCCCTCTCAAAATAAAGAGAGGTGGGGAACATATCTCAGTGGTAAGTGCTTGTCTGGCATGTATAAGACCTGGACTGGATCCCAAGTATAGAGAGATGGGCATAAAGAACATATGAAAAGATGTTCAAAATCTTAAATGATTAGAGAAATGCAAATCAAAGTTATAACAAGATATCGTTTCATACCCACTAGAAGGCTATTATAAAAACTAAACACGTGTTTGAGATAAACAAAATGAATTAAAACTGTACTGTTGATGTGATTATAAAATGATGCAACTGCTGTAGAAAACAGCATAGAGGTTCCTAAAAAAATTAAAAGTAGGTACCCAGGCACAGTGATACAGGCCTGTAATCCCAGTTACTAAAGAGGCTAAGGCAGGAGAATCCCAAGTTCAAGGCCAAGCCTGGACAACTCAGTGAGACCTCGCCTCAAAATAAAATTTAAAAATTGGCAGTGGTAGAGCATCTGCCTAGCATGTGCAAGGACCTGGATTTAATTCCCAATACCTCAACAACAACAACAAAAAAAAACATAAAAAGCACACATCATATGACCCAGCAATTGCATTTTTGCATATATGTCCAAAAAATTAAAAGCACAACATCCAAGAGATATTTTTATGTCTAGCACCATTCACAAGAACCAAGAAGTGAAGCAACTCAAACATCTAACAAAGGAGGAATGAAAAAACAAAATGTGATATGCACACACAATGTCATATATTCGGCCTCAAAAAAGGAAAGGAAATTCTGTCACATGGGTACACTATGAATGAACCTTAATAACATTATGCTAAGTGAAATCAGCTAGTTAAAAATAACAAATACTTATATGAGATATCTAGAGTGATAAAATTCACAGAAACAGAAAGTAGGATGGTGGTTACCAGGGACTAGGGAAAGGGCAAAAGAAGTTGTTGTTTAATGGGTCTAGTTTCAGATTTTTGAGATGAACAAGGTCTGAAGATGTGTTTCACAACAATGTGAACACAATGCTTACTGAACTATATACTTAAAAATACTAAGATGATTAATTTTTTTGACAAATCTGAAGAGTGCACTCCCACATTCTGATTTAATATGGCTAAGACAATTTTTCAAAGTAGAAAAAACAAATGAACATTTAGCATTCAGTTAGGTAAATTTATATAAGATAACTCAAAAATATTAGCAACTATGAGACATCTAAAATGGGGACCAAATATTTTTTTAAAATTTATCTGTTAATACAAGTGAGAATATTGGACAGAAAAAAAAGGAAATTCTATAGCTAAAAATCAAAGGTAATCCTAATAAGTTATACTCCATGTTTGTAATAATGTCAAAATATATTCTACTGTCATGTATATCTAAAAAGAATAAAAAATTTTAAAAAACAACAAAAAACCACAAGTATACTAGCTATTCTGATGGCATCTGCTGATTTTTGATCCCTGGAGGTCTAGAACACTGCTACTTAAGGTAACAGGTCTTCAAACTGCTGTTTTTCTGCAGGGAAAGAAAATTAAGTAATGAGATTAAGTCAATGTATCACTTCCCAAGAGGAATTTTGCTACCAAAAAAAAAAAAAAAAAAAGAGTTGAATTAAATAGTATGTTTAGTAATGTAGTTGATTTGCATTCTCTACAAATACCTTTTATAGGCTGTTAATAAGAGGTCGAAGAGCAGCACCAGTCTACCACACTTTTACCACACTTTTGAGTGGTATAAAAGCAGAACTTGCCACCAGATGTTAGTATCATTTCTTAGAACAAACTGGCAGTGCACAAGTAGTAAGAACCCAAATCTATTGCTTAGAGCAGCAACTACTCTTATCCAGAGCTCCAAATCTTCCCACTTCTCCAGTATGCTGCTGCATAAACAACATTTTCTGTTATCAGAGACATGAGAGAATTTGGGAGCTCCCAAAGGAATGACCACTTTGAGTAAATTAGAAAAAAAAAGCTCTCTTCCATCTTTAAGGGAAAACTGTAAGAAAACTTCAGCCTTGGCTCTGTGTAAATAAAAGTTTCCCCTTTAACCACAATGTTCAGGTTCTAGGATTTACATCTGACCAGGATCAAAGCCAAGAAGTTAGTTTAATCTAACTCTACACTGTATTTCAGATTACAAAATATGTTTTTCTCCCTACATGTTGCAGACAATGTTCCAACAAACAAAAAATGAATTTAAAAAAAAAATCACAAGCCCCATAAGGCACACAAGCTACTATGTACAAAAGAATCCACAGAATTAAAAAGAAATTTTATTTCTGAAAAGACAACAGGTATTAGAATTACTGGGTTCAAAATAGATAAAGGAACAAGAGATGGATCAAAAATAATCAGATAAATTTTTTTAAAACCAAGCAGAATTTCCAAAACTAAATGTAGTATATATAAATCACAACTAGAAACTCAGGAAGGCATTACATAACCAACTACACATGGTTAACAAAAAAACTAGTGAACTGGAAAACATCTGTAAAAACTACCCAGAATGTACAAAGACAGATGAAAAACATGAGAGACTGAAAACCTGGAGGATAGAATAAAAAGTGTTAATTTACAACTAAGTCATACTACAAATGGAGAAAAACAAGAAAGAAATATCTGAAAAGAAACATTGTCCCCCAATTTTTCCTCACACATGCTAGGCAAGCGCTCTACTGCTGAGCCACAACCTCAGCCCAGCCCCAAATTAATAAAAGATAATCTTCATATTCGAGAGCCCCAATAATCCCCAAGTAGGATTAAATAAAAGGAAATTCATACCAACATACACTCAAGTGAAATGGTAAACATGATAAAAACTGGAGGGAAAAAAAAAAAAAAGCTGGAGGAAAAAATTGCCTATAGAAACCAAATGATGACTACTCAAGGACAAGGGCATTTTTAAAGATTGAGATTTTAAAAGGCAACAACAAAAAAACTCAGTTACTCTTATATCAACGCTAAAGGAAATTCTGATTTACTTTAGGAAGAATGAAAATGATCTCATAAAGAATGAATGTTAAGTAAAAATCGATAAATATGAAGGTAAATTTAAATAATCGTTCACTGTGTACAACAATTATGTCCAACAATAGTTTTTAAAAAATCTAAAACATTGTACAATTGCCTAAACATTTTTACAGGAAATCCTTATAACTAAGTGAAAATAGAAGTGCTTAAAAAAGAGTAAAAGCTAATGGATACCATAAGTTAACTAAAAGTGCTCCAAAACTCTGTACTCAAGAATAACACATTTCTCAAATATATTAAAATCACTTCAGGGAATGATACAACTATTCAGAGAAATGAAAAAACTGAATTGACCAATTCTGTTTTTATACTTTTTTTAAAAAAAAAAAAACTTAATAGAAGATTTTCAGATATGTTTGGATTTCATACTGTGGGAAAGGGATCAGACACTGACACCTCTAAAAGAAAAACAATCAGACACTCCAACAATAATTTAAGTAGAAGAGTGTTATGATTAAATTTACATTTTATAAAGAGCATTATGCTCATGGTTAAAAAAAAAGATTGGGTGGGCAGGGTTGGGGTTAGTCAGAGAAGCTATAAAGCCATCTTCATAAATCATAGCAATTCATTGTTATTGTTTAAAGGCCTTTTTTGTTTTTCTTTTAACTAAAAAAGTTTTATGTCTGGGCTGGGGTTGTGGCTCAGAGGTACAGCGCTTGCCTAACACTCTTGAGACTCTGGGTTTGATCCTTAGCACCAATAAACCCCAAGTAGGATTAAATAAAATAAAGGCATTGTGTTCAACAACAAATAAAAAAGTATTATGTCTTTAACTTCTTTTTGAACATTACTTGACAACCTCTCTTCCTTTCTCTGGCTTTGCCTTAAACACAGATGTTTCCCAACTTTATAAACACAGCTTATTCTTTCCCTATTTTTCTTTCATCCATTCAAAACAAATTGGAAACTGCACTTTTCTGATTTTGTCCCAAGTCACAGCTGTAGGGATCATCACCACATGGAAGATATTCAGATTTATGCTACCAACCTGTATCCCTTTTTTGAACCCGATTTCCAAACACCTACTGAATAATGGCTGACAATGAAGGGAATATAATGTATGCCAGCTACTATGACAATGAATCTTCAAAACAACACAATGGAAGAATGCAGAGGCCTCCCGGTGTTGACAATGTTTTGTTTTATTTAATTTGGTGCAGGTTACACAGGTATACTCAGTATCTTCTTATATGTACAGTTTTATTTTTATATATATAAAAATGTTCTTAAAACTTTAAATCTTATAAGGGGCTGTGGTTGTGGCTCAGTAGTATCTCTCTTGCCTTGCACTCCTGAGGCCCGGGGTTTGATCCTCAGCACCACATAAAAATAAAAATTAAAAGATATTGTGTCCATCTACAACTAATTTTTTTAAAAAAATTTAAATTTTATGAGGTAAAAAAATATTATCTCCAATTTATAGATAAAGAAACTAAAGTACTACTAAGAGACCATATTGTTCAAAGTTACATGGCAGGTAAAAGAAACCGGATACAGCTTTTAGTCTAACTTCAGAGCCCACCCAATTTCAAGCACATAAGGCAATTTACACATTCTTGTCTTGGCTCAACACAACTCTTTTGTCTAAACTGACAATCCCTCCATTTTCAAAATGTAAAACCATGACATCTATCTCAAACTCCATAGCCAGAATCCTCCAATTTCTCATTTCAGAATTTCATAAAAAGTTATCATGGCATAGTTATTTGTACAAATAGTTGTTCCTACCCTCCTGCCCAAGAAATGTAAACTTCTTGAGAGAAGGGACTATGCTTCCCCCTCCCAGCCCCACAAAGTGCTGGAGTTGAGTCCAGGAAGCACATGGTAGCAAGCAAGAGTTCTACTACTATGCTATGACCCCAGGCCTACAAATATACAGAGTATAAAGAAAACAAAAGAAAAAGGCTAGGGTTTATTTCATTCATTTGATCTTTATAAGTAATGAAGAGCTGAACTGCACATGGCTTTCATGAAATACTAAAAATGCCATACTCAGAAAAACGTACAAATATTGTATCCTACAGTGGTGTCAAGGACAATTTACGAACAAGCACAGTAGATGAGTCCTCAGCTTTAATATAGGATAAAGATGTATCTCAGTAATTATAACAATTACTACTCTTCTAGATTAACCTGCTGGCATATTTCTAAAATAATGTGTCTTTTAAAAAAACAAATACCTCTAAGTAGCTATACATTCTAACTAACTATATATTTAAGCATAGGTCTATCTATGGAATTTGTTGTTGTTTTTAAAATATTTATTTTTTAATTTTAGGTGGACACAATATCTTTATTTTGCATTTTCATGTGGTGCCAAGGATGGAACCCAATGCCTCATGCATGCTAGGCAAGCACTCTACCACTGAGCCACAACCCCAGCCCTGGAATTTGTTTTAATCCAACAATCTATGTCTATCTCCGAGTCAATATTACTTTTTTAAAAATAAAGTTTTGGTATCTGATATTCCAGGTCTTTGCTTATCATTTCTTACCAGATTGTCAGGACTACGTTCTTCACTACAAACAATAAAAGTCCCCCAAGTTAACCCAAAAATCTTGATATTTTTATTGGAATTACATTTTACATAGACTACTAGTAGTCAATAACTTGATGGCACTAATTTTTTTTCCTCGAATATAACCTTTATTTCCACAACTTTTATATTCGATTGTATTTTCTTCTTAAGGTGTTTTGCATGTTTCATTTGTTTTATTCCTACTTACATTTGATGGCTATATCTAAACAGGTCTTACTTGAAACTTAATGGTCTAATAAATTAGTATTAAAATATTGCTGCAACAGGAATGCTACTGTCTTTTGCCTGATCTTAGGTCCAAGAGAACTTAAAGTCTTATTTTTCTTTTTTGTAGTACTGGAGATTAAACCAAAGTCCTCAAGCATGCTAGACAAGTGCTCTACTACTCAAGCTACACACCCCAGCCATTTCTGTATTTTATTTTGAGACCAGGTCTTACCATGTTGTCCAAAATGGCCTTGAATTTGCAATCCTCCTGCCTCAACTGGGACTGTAGGTATGTGCCACTACACCCTACCAATGTGCTGCTCTTATTATTTCTCACTTTTTTTGGTCTAATAATTTTAAATCTCATGTTGTCTGCATATAAGAAAAACTTTTCTTCCCTCCTCTGTTACATTGAAACCTAGAACCAATGGATAGAAGCACTTATTTTTAAAAAATTTATTGTGAGATTATGAAATTCTATGTATTAAGTATATTCGATATTAACCAAGGAGCTTTTAAAAACCATTATGGTATTGTTATTCGAATATCAACTTTGTAGGAATACTACAGCATTGATTGGAATATTTACTGAAAACCAGGTTCTAGGCTAGTTAACTTTATATTTAATTTTCAGCTCAAGGCAAGTTAAGTGAGAAAACAGTGGTAGAGAGGCTAAGTGCCCTGGCCAAGTAACAGAAGAGATAAAGCTGGGATTCAAATCCAAGACCAACTAGCTCCAAAAGTCATGCTCTTTTTCACCATAGTAAATAATAAGGGAGTGTACAGAAGCATACTCAAAAATACACCTCAACATTCTATGTGGGGATATTTGGGCTAAACCTAATCCTTTTTTATTTTTTGCAGTGTTGGGGATCAAACCCTTCGTTTTAAGCATGCTCTTCCACTTAGCTACACTCCAGCACTTTCCAATTACTTTTTTTTTTTTTTTGGTACTGGGGATTGAACTCAGGGGCACTCAACCACTGAGCCACATCCCAAGTCCTATTTTGTATTTTATTTAGTGCTGTCTCACTGAGTTTCTAAGAGCCTTGCTAAGTTGCTGAGGCTGGCTTTGAACTTGAGATCCTCCTGTTTCGGTCTCTGGACCACTGGGATTACAGGTGCACACTACCTCGCCTGGCTTCCAACTACTCTAAAGGCTCTAAAAACATATAAGGGAACTATCATTAAATGCAACAGCAACTACCTTTTAAGAAAGTTAGTTTTCATTATTTCAAATTTATCCGAACAAGATATGTTCTAGGCTCTCTGATTCAACAATGGAAGAGCCAATATACTTAAAGGTTGGAAAAATATTTTTTTCATAAAGCCAGTAAATTTCCACCACCATGGTTGGTTTCAAAAACCTGTTCACCTGGTTTTTTCACCTCCTCAGTTAGTGATTAATCCTTTTAGATCTTACTAGTATTACTTTTATTCTTTCTTTCAAGACATAATATTCTTAACTCTATATTGGAAAGTGTAAAAGAAAAAAGAAAAAAGTAAACTCATTGGCTAACCAACCTACCCAAGCTAAATGTTAGCCAACCAAAGTTATCTTAGTGATATTTAGACACTTATCATTTAGGAACATACGCCTCAAAAGACATCTCAAAATCATTAGATAAGATTCCTTCGTTGGACTAGCAAATCCTTAATTTAAATGTCCATCAACAAATTGTTTAACATTTGCAAAAATTAAGAATATGGGAGTATTCTGCATGTTTATGTAACATTTAAAGTCTCTGGATTCAGTAAATACTAGATAAAACATAGTAAAAAAAAAAATGTTAAAGGTAGAATAGCATTCAGACATCAATGACACACCAAGAGTTATATAAAGGATAAAGAAAACTAATTTAAGTACAAGGTAAAGATTTAGGTTATTGCTTTGCACAGGCCCCAAGTCAACAGGGTCAGTTGACCAAGGTCTGAAATCATGAGCCAAAATAAACCAGGCTGATCTTAGTTCTCTCAGCCATATATAGTGGGCCGAGCAAAAACAGAAATACAATGAGTACTATGTAAAATCATCTTGCCATTGATTAAAAGTTTATAATAGTAAAAAAAAAAAAAAAAAAAAAAAAAAAGATTTAGGTTATCTAGGTAACAGACAAGTGTCTTGACTTAATAGGAGAATAACAAGGAATGTCCAAGGTTTTTCTAAAAGATTAGATGCAACAAAACTGGCTGTTTAAAACTCTCAAGTAAATGGTTACATCCTATTAATTATAGAATGGATAAAATTCATAACATATATTTGTATATACCCCAAATCCCCTTGAAAAATTCAAGTACTATGAGAAATTCTGTAGCCCTGTCAAAGGAATGGGGAAAGGATTTTTGATCCTAAAGTATTACAAAGTTTTCTTCCCATTGAGAATTATTTTCCTTCACATTCTTTGTTCAAACAGTTCTTTTCCCAAGAATTTATTATAAAATTAGTCCTGTATTTCTAAAAGTGTATCTTTTCTAACAGACAACTGCTACATTCAAGTAGGTTATCCACCCAAGTTCCCTTTCTGCCAGAAAACCATCCATGTTTTCACCAGGCCTGAGATTTTCTGTCCTGTACACTCACAAATTAATGTCCTATAAAAACATACAAATAAACATACAAATATGTGTGTGTGTGTGTATCTGTGTGTTGTGTGTATAAAAATTTCCCATGGGAGAATAAAATCTGTGAAAGGTAAGAAAATAAAAAGATTCCATTTGCAAAGATGGCTTAGTGGGTTTATTTACATGCCTTTACGAACAACATAAAACAGGAAAAAAAAAAAAAAACAGTGAATGATGGGACATAACACAAAGACTAAGTAAATGCTTACCACAAAAATGTTCAATACTCATTACCCAAAATAAAACCTAAAAGTTATTAAAATAAATTTAAAGATCTCCTTATAACATCTTAACTTGATCTTCAGTATGCCACTGTGAATATCTACTATTAAGCTGGAGATGTAGTTCAGTGGTAAAGCATTTGTCTAGCATGCATAAGGCCCTGGCATTACCCAAAACAAAAAATAATCCTTAGACCTAAAATAAATTCAATCAAATACTTTGCACAACTTTAACCAAGAAAACTAAGAACTGGAATTAAAATTTAGAACATTTACTCCATAAGTACTTAGAATTCCTGGGTTTCAGATCTTTCAAATTAAGAAAACAAAAACAAAATTAGCAAACTAAGCTGTGTTCTTTCACTCTGAAAGTTCAACTGTTTCCAGCCAGAAGAAAAATCAGCAACTGCTTTTTTTTTTTTTTTTGCATATGCCTTTGCTATTCATGTTATTTATTCATCTTCCTTGGCCAAAGTATTAGCATCCTTGGATCTGATTTCTTCTATATAAATGCAAGAAATTTTCATGAACTATATGTACAAGGACAAAAAAGTTTTAATAATTAGTTTTGGTAACATGCATTCAAAGACTAGTATTTTCTCATTAAGACATACACATATCAATTCAGTAATTTGGATTATTATTACAGTTTACTGAAATGGATTCAAAATATTCGGTATAAAATTTTGTAAGAGTATTCTATCCCGGGATAACACACACGTAAATATCTTTAAATTGATATCTCTTTAAATTGATATTTCTTCCTTGTTTCTATCTGTAGTTATGTATTTATAAGAAATATTTCAGAACTGCAACAATATTAGGTACAGAAAATCTGTAGTTAGTTTCACATACTGGGATAAAACATATAAATGTAAGTATTTTACACAAAAAATCAAGTATCTTTAAATTCATACTACCTCCCTTTATTTCTATGTCTGCATTTAGAAAAAAAAAATTCTAAACTGCAACAAAAAAACCCATCACTATTCAGTGAGCAGCTAATGATTTAACAAATCTATCACTCAGTCGATACTAAGAAAACAGAAAAATACTACATAAAACAGCCCTTTCTAGAACACAGGGTACTTGCTAGCAGTAGATTAATGGCACAGATGCCAATTAGCTATCTCGTTTCACAGAAAAATAAAATGGCTTTTTTTCTCTTCAGAAAAATTACTAACTCTAAAAGGGTTTATTATTGAAACTTTGTATAGTTTTTACAACTTGTAAGCAAAGGATTTAATAATATTTGAAAAGCCCCCCAATTTCTGCTGTAACAATGTCCTCTCAGTTCTTTTTTGCAATACAGACCTCAAGACAAGACAGTTGTAAAATGGCACATATGATGATGCATTCAACAATTAGTAAAATACAAATTTTGTCAATATAACATACCCTTATAAATTTTAAAATCAATGGGGTCTTAAACACTGCATCTTATTTTAATTGGCAGATTTTTTTCCCAGGAGCATATATAATAATGATGTCTCTTGCAATAAATGGCATCCTAAGACTCCATAATATGGGGCAACTTTCTCAGAATTCGAAGTTTCAACCCCAAAACACAGTTGACCCAGTACTAATTTTTACAGGTGGAGAAAATGAAAACCCAGACGTACGCTGTCCCCAGCATCATAAAATCAAGAGAAAGAAAGACTGTCATTCAAATGGTATGACTCTACTGATGCCCCTTTCCATTACAAAACCTGTGCCCTGAAGTAAATTGGGGTGGGGAAGGAATCTATCTGGGTTTAACTAATACCCCGAATACATCTGGACATCTATACATTATAAAGCTTACTACTACTCAGGGGCCATGTGCTCTTATGGTCTAAGTCAAGAGACTGTGTCAGAATGACTCAAGTGTAATAACAATAAAACATCCATCCAGTTTTCTGTTTTTATCTTTGAAAAGCTTTATAATGAACTACAGAGAGTTCGGAATTGACAGCTTCCCTTAAGGTAGAGATTTTAGCCAGTGCATTGCAATGACTCAGTATAATCTCAATTGCGTTTCCTTTTCCCCAAAGGAAAAAGACCTCCAAGGTGAATTACTGGCCCACCTGAAGCCTAAACTCAGTAGCTAAAACAAGGCTTGTGCACTCATTTATCAGCACCAGAAACTTGCACATCTTTTCCAGTGAACTACACAATTCACAGGTGGTTGGCATATTAACATTTCTCTTTGCGTGGAAAACTGAGGGGAAAAGATGAAAGCAGTGACGCCGGCAGTGGGTTTGCAGGACTGGGGGCGCAGGATGGGGGGAGGCAGGGGAAACAGGACGGAGGAGAAGGTGCCTAGACAACGACATATATCTGGGCTCAGGGGGCTGGAACACAAGGGGAAGACCAAGAGAGGCGTCGGAGAAAAGGCCGACGGGCCTGCGACTCAAGAGGTCCTTTCCATCCCCTCTCCATCTCCGGAGCGAGAGAACGATAAGAGTGGGGGCTGGAGAGGCGGAGGCGGGGACTGGGGGCCTGCCGGACGGCGGTGGCGGGCGGCTCGGCTCCGCTCCAAGGCCGCAGGAGGCCATTTTAACTCCGGGGCCGCCGAAGGCCCCAGCGGCCCTCCACGTCCCCAAACCTCGGCTGTCTCTCCCTCCCCGCCCCCACCGGGGGCGGCTCCCCGCCGCGGTCCGGGCCGGACGGGCCGGGGCGGGGCGGGCCTGGACAGCCGCGGGGCCCTACTGGGCCTGCCGCAGGCCCGGGCTCGGGGCCGCCGGGTGGGGGCTGGCGCGGGAGCGGCCGCGGGGGCGTCGCGTCGGCGGGATCCGGGCCCAGGGGCGAGGAGGGGGAGAGAAGGAAGGGAGTGGGGAGCCGTTACCTATACTGGGCCGCAGCCGCCGCCGCCGCCGCCCCGCTGTGGGTGAATCCAAAGTAGTTGCCGGTCGCCATTTTGGCATCTTCCCCCAGCCGGCTGGGCACTGCGGCGGGCACGGAGAGTCGGGTCCCATGGCGGGAGGAAAGAAGCGGAGGGACCGGGACGCCGAGGGAGGGAAGGGGAGAGAGAGAGGCGCCGTGAGAAGCCGCCCTGGCCGGCCCGGCCGCGGCCGCGCTGCCGTCCGCCTCCCGCCCCGCACTCCCTCACTCCCTCGCACGCCCCGGTGGCGGCCGCCGCCTCCTCCCTGGAGCCAGCCCCAACCTCCGCGCCTCCCCGCTGCCCCAGGCCAGAGAAGGGACAGGGCAGAGGCCTCGCGGGCCACATTAGACTCACCATAGGTGAAAGAAACTACAGGGCATATGGGAATCATGGGCTCGGGCTGCTGCTGCTGAACTCTGAACTCTCACCCGCTGCCTCCCTCCTCTGCCCCACTCCTCCTCAGCGGAGAACAGACCGCCGCCTCCGGCCGCACTGCGCAGGCGCACTCGCGTTCGGCATCCTGGGAGCTGTAGTCCTCGCAGCCCCCGCGGGCACAAGCCAGGCCTCGGCGTGGGGGCACCTCGCGCGACCGTGAGCCTGGGCCTCTCCCAGGTGGTAGAGACCGCGAGGTGCGGCCCGGCCGCACGAGTGCAAGAAAAGGGCGTCTCGACGCCTAGCCACTGGGAATCGGGAAGAGGGATCGGAGGGTGTGATGTCTGTTAGCCTTTTCGCCCTCTTCACGCGTTTACTTTTTCATTTGCATTTGTTCTCTCATGTTTCAGTCTTCCCCTTCCTTTCACTTTTCGTTACAATTTGAGCTGGGTTAGTTAGAATTCTGCCTCATTTCCGGCATTCCTGCTGTTTGTCCTCGGCCTTTGAAGTGGAGAGGGAGAGAAGGGGAGAAGAGAACGAAAAAATATGGCTAGTGTGCTAGACGAAAAAAACACGCCTGACGCCCCTGCCACATACGCTTCCCGCCATTCCCTCTGTCCCGCCGCACCCTCTCCATTGAGTCACTCAAACGTATATAGACCCCTACGAGTTGCAGGGCGCAGTTGTAAGTGCTGTAGACAGACGTGGCCGCGAGCAAAACCACGTCCACGTTCACATGGGATTCACATGCTAGGAAGGGGTCTGAGCCAAAACAGAAAATCGGATGGTAATTGGAGCTAAGAATAAAATAGGGCAAGAAAGTAAGCAGAGCTATTTTATTAGGATGAAGTTAAGGCCACCACTTGTGTAGAGACCTGAAGGAAGTGAGGGAATCAGCGACTTGGGAAAGGGAAGTTAGGTCCTAACTCAGGACCTAACTTTTGAGTATCCTAGAGGTCCAGAGTGGCGGGACAAACCAGTTCTAAAAGGTGCTTGGTGTGGATGCCTGACCTTCGTGGTAAAGATGGAACAATATTCTTCCTCCATGCAAAAATCTCTTCCTTCCCTCTGCTTTCTCTTTAAACTGTCTCAGTTCATTTTCAATCATTCCCTTTCTTCTTTCAGTCCCTCTTCTGGTGGACTGTTTTGCCGCCTTCCCTTTTTTCTGGCTTTCATCCTCTCAAAGTGCTCCATTTCACCTCTGCCTTACCTTCTCCATGCCCATCCCCCAGATCCCCTTCTACTCGTGTCTGCGCAGTGTTGGATATGAGCATTAAAAAGAAATTCAAAGGGTGAATCAGAGCTCCCCCATGAAAGTCAGGGCTTTATCTCACCTTCTCTCTTTCAGAGCAGAAACAATGCCTCAATTCTTATTTGTGCCAACCCTGCTCCCCCACACCTCCTACAAAAGTACAGGTTATGAGAACCTGTCTGATATGTCCTCTTAATCATTTCGAAAAGAGAAAATGTAGAACATTTGGGGGGCGGGGGAGAAACAGTGTCATTGTTTTTGAAAATACTGATGTTTCCTAAAGCAAAATTTATCTGTGCTCCTAGTGTGTTGCTAGGAAAAAATATGTCCTACACATAGGATATTAAAACTGCATTTTTAAAGGTAACTTGCCTCAAGACATATGCTAATTGAACAAAACCAGGGGAGAAAAGACAGGTGTGAATCACCTACCTGAAAAGATTTTGTTTTGGCTGATTTTGTTTGGCAGATCTTTAGAGGATGGTGTGCAGTTGGCACATCCTAAGCCCATAACTAGAAAGAGGAAGATCTGCCTCTTCTTGGAGGCTATTCTTAGGAGTCAGTAGGTGTGGCAGTAGTGAAATTGTTTACAACCACACCCCCAAAGATGCAGCCTAGAGCTGGGGTTGTGGCTCATTGGTAGAGTGTCACCTAGCGTTTGTGAGGCCCTGGGTTTGATCCTCAGCACCACATAAAAAATAAAATAAATAAAGTAAAGACATTGTGTCCAACTAAAAAATAAATATTAAAAATAAAGAAGATGCAGCCTATAGGAATACCCTGAACATTCCCTGACTTGCCCTTATTTAAGGAAATAATGTTGGAGAGGACTGGAGTAAAAAAGGCTTAGGTCTTTTTCTTGCACAATTAGTGGTGGACTGACCCAGCATGTTATTTAATCTTTCTGAACCTGTGAAACAGGAATAACAATATCATGTCCTTTATAGGATTGTGGTGGGGGCTTAATGAGTTGACATTTATGTAAAGCAACACCTAACTTTTTTATTTAAAAAGAATTAGCCTGGATATTTGTGAATCTTTTTAAAATCAACCTTGTAAATGAATGGCTGTGCAGGTCACTCACATACAACCCAAAAGTAGGCAGCTCTGCTCAGAAGAGTATATGTCCCACAGTATCCAGTCTAGGCAATATGGCAGCATGTAATCCTTGAGGCTGATAACAGAAGATGAAAGACTTGACTGGAGGCAATTAGCTATAGTATCTAGTATCCTTTATGCCCAGAAATGATTCAAAATACAAATCTGATCAAACTCTGTATTTCCCAGCCCTCCCAAGATAAAGCAAAATTCTTCCATGTAGCCTACAAGACTTTATAAGATCTGACCTTCCTACTTTTTCAGCATCTTCTTCCTTATTCTCTTCATTCCAGCTACCTTCACTTCCTATTTATCATCCTTCCTTCCACTACAGGGCTCTGCACAATCTCTGTGACTAGCATGTTCTTTCTTCTCTCTGCCTGGTTAATCTTCATGCTTGAAGGTCTCAGTTCAGTCAATCCCTCCTCATTCTTCTCTGACCTCAATGGATTAGACCTTTGTTATGCTCTCAGAGCACCAGACATCTCCTCTTAGTTGCCTTGTCACAGCTGCAATCTTAAACTTATTTATTGTGTGACTATTCCATTAATATGCATTTCTCCCTTCAAATTATGATCTTCGTGAGGGCAGAGAGCCAGTACTGGGTGCCTAGTGATTGGTACCCAGTAAGTACTGAAGGAAGGAATAAACCAGAGGAGCACGACATAATCTTTCTTTTGTGATTCAGAAGGTCAAAAACCTGTAGTGCCTCAGGGTCATACTTTTAAGCCTCAATTAGCATCTGAAGGCAAATGAGGAAATCTTAATTGGGAGTACCGTTAACCACGAGGTGGCACTAGCCTGAGAAAGCTGTCCCTAGACAACTGAAAATTCTGTACATCAAATCACCTTCAGTCACACCTTAGAGTAAAGACCTGGTATCCTGAAAGGCCTTATTAAAATATAGATATATTAGTCAGAAAGTTTATCATACTAGCTAGTCTATACTGAGAAGAATATAATGAGGTAAATAAAAGCAACAATTCTAGCTGGTCCCAGCTGATTTCAAATCCCAGCTCTGTTACTCCCTGCTATGTGACCTCAGTCACAACCTCTCTATGCATCTTTTTTTTTTTTTCTCCTCTGTAAATTGAGATGTAAAAGTAGATTCTGTATGAGGGAGTTTTTGGTAGGGCTTTACTTCTTGTAGATGTTAAGCTCTAAATCATTGCCTGCCTCGTTGCAAGCGTAGTGTGAGTGTAGGCTGTTATTCTAACCACCACCATTCTTCTCATAATCAGAAAGTGGGTCAAAGGATGGAGAGAGGAAGGTCTATCCCACACAGGCGTAAAATGAGAGGTATCTGGATAGGTAACAGCAGTATGGAGGATTGTGGGGAGATAGGGACAAACTGCTATTGTTTCTTCATTCCTGGGAGCCCAGGGAGAGAGGCAGGAGACCAGGAAGCTCATTTAGAACCTGTGATCCTCTTTTAGGACACATAATTACAGTCTTTGATTTGGGGCTAATAAATAAAGAAATGAAAATAAAGCACCGGCATTGGTCATGATTCAGACAGGCTCAGACTCCAGACATTCTGGGACTGTTCTAATAAAGGTTGGTGGTGGGAGGGCACGGCATGTAGGGAACAGCAGGACCAGGTAAGGTTGACCAAGATGTTCATCTCCTAAGGGGCAAGTGAGGTAGGACAGTGCTCATGGTTCAAGGGGAATGCTTGTTGATGGACATTATGTTGTTTCCATTGTTTGGCTATTGTGAATACTACTGTGAACACCAGTATACTGGTTTTTGTGTGGATGTCTGTTTTCAGTTTATACTAGGAGTGGAATTGCTGGTATACCTTTTTAAAAAAACTTTATAAATATATAAAATTCTTTTCCTTTCCACAGTCACTGTCCTAGTTCATCTCTTGCTCGAGACTATTCAATAGCCTATTAGTTGATCTCTCTTCCTAAGGATCCAATCCTCTCAACCCATCTTCCACACAATTATAAGATTGTGGAAGTAGTGATACGAACAACCATGTATGTTATAATGAATCATTTCAATTATTCTTTAGAAAAACCTGTGAGGTAGAAACTAGTATGATTACTCCATGTAGAGACAGTATACTGAGTTCACAAAGCTAATAAGTGCCACAAGCAATATTTAGAGTAGATCTGACCAGATGTCTGACCTCTATGACATACTGCTTCCTTGAAACACATCAGCCCACATGTCACCGCCCTGCTGAAAATCTCACAAAGATTCTCACTTTTCAAAAGTAAGAACATGTCCTGTCACTGATGAGTCACTAGAGTCATCTTTGTGTTTCCAGTTTTAGCACACAGGGCTATTTCTCATTTACAAATTCCTAGAGCACTCATTTTATTGTCTAATTATTTGGCATTACATACTTTGCATTTCCCAACACCCAGCAAACTTGTCACTTATTGCTTGATATCTATCTTCCCCGCAGTAAAGAACCTAAGCTCCACAGGGTCAGGAACTATGTCAATTCAGCCACTAAGTTTTCTATGTCTAGGACCATGCCTAGAATATAGTTGACACTTAAGTGTTTGTGGGGTGGATGAAATTAGTCTCATATCCCTTTCTTGAAGGCAATGGTTTTATGACATATGTCTTTAATATCTTCTTCTCTCCTCGCCCAACTACCACCTGACATAGCAATAGGCACATAAGCAAAAATCAGCCTATTTTAGTCTTCCCAACTCCCTTGACATTCTAGCACATGGTATTTGCTGCCAAGACTCAACATGCAACATCAATGTTATAAGGGTTTCATTGTGACACTAGATTATTTTTTAAAAAATGGACACAATATCTTTATTTTATTTGTTTTTTAATGGGGTGCTTAGGATCAAACCCAGTGCTTCACATGTGCTAGGCAAGAGCGCTACCACTGAGCCACAATCCTAGCACCATGACACACATTCTTAGGAATCTGAAGAACCTGTGGGAGTGCAGGACAGTCACAAGGAAAAACTATTTTAAAGATATAAAGAGGTAGAGCACTTGCTTAGCATGTGCAAGGTCCTGAGTATGAGCCCCAACACCTTAAAAAGAATTAAAAAAGGTAATTTTAAAAAAAGGCTTGGAGAGAATTTTAACCACAATTTGAACTTATTTGGAATTTGTTGATCTTATCAATGAGAGATGCCAAAGGGTATACTGGTTTAGGGCTTACAGTCTAGAGCAACACTCTCCAATAGAGTTTTCTTTAATGATGGAAATGTTCTGTCTCTGCACTGCCCAATATGGCAACCACCAGCTACATGTGGCTGCTGAGCACTTCAAATGTGGTAGTTGGAGAGAAACTAAAGTTTTAATTTAATATCCATATCTGGCTAATGGTTACCATATTGTATACAATATGTGCTATACTAGATTCCAATTATCTAGGTTCAAATCCTAAAGCTGCACAACTTGCTTCAGCCAAATTACTTAACCTTCTTGTGCGCTGGCCTCTCCATCTATAAAATAGGGAGGAAAAACCTACTACTGCTTACTTCATAAATTCGATGTAATAATTGAATAAATAAACACATTTTGTACATGGTCCATCAAGTTTGTACTAGGATGGCTGGGAAAAGAGATTGATTGACTTCCGTAAGATGGAACATCTTGTCTACCTGGCCTTAGCCCTGTTTATTTTTTATTTTGAGACAGGGTTTCACTAAGTTGCCCATGTTGTCCTTAAACATGTAACCCTCCTGCCTCAGCCTTCCAAATAAAGTTGCTGGGATTATAGGTGTGTGTTGCCACATCTAGAAGTTTAGAAATCTTACTGAGCTAAAATCCGGTTGTTAACAAGGTTGTATTCCTTCTGCTTCATAGGGAGTTCTTTATTACCAATTAATGAAAGAAGCAAACAGTTTTAAATATATATTTTTTTCCCTTATATTTCAGTCTGGTGTGGTGGCACACACCTGTAACTTGGGAGGCTGAGACCAGATGATCACAAGTTCAAGGCCTGTCTTGGCAATTTAGCAAGACTCTCAGCAATCTAGGGCAGCCCCGCCTCAAAATAATACATAAAAAAAGGAATGGGAATGTAGTTCTATTAAAGCACCTCTGGGTTCAATCTCCAGTTAAAAATAAATAAATAAAATGAGAGAGTGGGAGATACTGCCTACCTTTTAAATCTGATTCTGATACTCCTGTCTTCCTTTTAAAAGGAAGATGCTTGGGCCCACCTTCATAATCTAGGATATTCTCCTTGTCTTAAAATCCTTCAGTTAATCTCATCTGTGAGAGTTCCTTTTGCCATGCCATCTTTTAGGTTTGTGGGCCAAAGATACACAAGACATGAATGTCTTCACATTCTGTGAACTTTCTAGAAGGTCTATCCATACTTTTCTCCCCTAGTCATTCTTTCATATTTTTTTTAGTTTTTTTCCCAGTCCCTGATCAGCTGACCAGCCTACCAGCCAGTGCCCATTTATAAGTGTAAATCCATACTCAATTTGTCTTTGTTTACACATGATATAGACAATAAGGTGTACTCCCTGAAACCGGCCCTTTAACACTAGAGTTTACAAGTCCCCTAAGTCGGGCAGCAGGGCAACAATTCTCCATTTCAACTCACACCAGCATACCATGCAGTTACACTAATGATTTAGACCTTTAATTCTTGTTTGCCTCTTTCCTTAACTGGTCATAGGGGTCTCCCCATGAGGCCACAAGGATGGCTAGAAGAAGAGAGTTCAAGGTGACTGGAACAGGTACCATGGGATTCTGGGCCATCTGCTATACGACTTTACTGTTGACTTCAGGACTGCTCTACCTTGATTATTTGCATATAATATATGTTATATATATTTATATATGTATCATTTCTATTTTGAAATGTTGCTGTGTATATTTTATTTTATGGTTCAGTGTATCAGATAATACAGTCTGGATATGGTTTAAGAATGTCTTCTAATGGTTCATGTGTTGTTAAGCTTGGCCCCCAGTATGATGATGTTGGGAGGTGGAACCTTTAAGAGGTAGGGCCCAGTAGGATGTCTTTAAGTCATTGGGGGAGCTGCCTTTGAAAGATATTAAGATAGCTTTCATGGGACTCCTGAGTTCTCAAGAAAACAAGCTGTTGTAAGAGAAAGACTGACCCCTGAATTGCTTTCTGGCTTCTGATTTTGAGATGTGATCTCTTCCTCCTACACATGCTGTCACAGCTCTGTCATGAGGTCCTTCCTTTTGAATCTCCAGATCTGTGAGCTAAATAAACCTTTTTTTCTTTATAAAGTTAGCCTGCCTCAGACATTTTATTATAGTAATTAACAATGGAATAATACAGGTTCTCATACTTAGTTGTTCAGTCTCTACCAGGGCCTAGAAGCCTCTCAGGAACTGCTTCTCAAGTAGAAGAGCTGTTGGAACACATGACACAATCTCATTTTAAAACCTTAGGGGTTTTGCCCTCGATTTTCCTGTTGGGGCTTGCCAGAGGAAGTGCATAGCTTCTCTGTGCAGAAGTTTCCAGAACTCCTGTATCCTTGGTCGTCAGGCCCAGCGGGAAAGCAGTTTGAATCACACTGTTTTCCTGCTTAAGAGCTTCCTCATAATCTTCCTCATAATCACACTCAAAATTTGTAGCCTTATGGGTTTCCCAGTAAATGGAAAATGCCATGAGGCCATCCATGTTGCTTCAAAAATCCAAGGATGTCCCCCAGGCACTGTGCCTCAACCAATGAGGGTCTTTGGAAGAGGCCTTAAGTCATGAGGCATCTGTCCCAGATGCAACACTCAAAAACTTTCATTCAGGAGAAGGTGGCTTCTTCAGACTGTTGCCCAGGGAAGTGTGGGGGACTTGGGGATCAGCATTCTTAGCTCTAACTATACCTTCCCAAATGCCTCCATCTCATCTCATGTCTCAAAGTTCCTTTCCCCACCTATGACCTAACTTTAGTTAAACACTTATCAACATTCAGTGCTTAATAGGTGCTGAAACTCTGGAGCCCTTACCATTAGGTCCTGGGCTTGGTCTTCAGCCATTTTTTTCCCCCCATGACCTCACAGGTGATGAGGGACTTAGTCAAACTGCCATTGTGATTTCCAAATAATGACATCCTTTCTTAGTTGAATAGTCACTTCATTTCCCAATGCCTTGCCCTGCCCTTTCACCTCATCTCATATCACTTAGCAGTTATAGTATGAGAAACTATGATGCCATCACATGCCAGGGTCTATTCATGTCCCTGTTCCCCTGGACAAGTGGGCTCCTCAAATATGTGAGCAACCTAATTCTACTTTTCCATTTCTGTTTCCAATATTCTAGGCCATCCTTGGTATATTATACAGTACTAGTCAGAACCTCAGAAGAAAACAGAGGGTACATTCAACTTGAGAAATTTGGCATAAAAGATCTAGGAAATGAATAGGTCCTGGAACTTCAAGAAAGAGAGCTGTATGGTGAAGGGCACAAAGAAAGCTGTTGATCTGGAAGGGAAGGAGCTGTGGGAGAGTCAATGCCCTGAGCTCACTCTTCTCCTTTTCACTGATCTTCCTGGGTTCCAAATTGGCCAACCTTAATAAGAAGCTTGTATAATCCATACAGCTCAGGCTCCCTGAGTAGAGTAGCAAATGCTGAAGAGTGGGTTTGGAAGAAAGAGCAAATAAATGAATGTTCCTAACTCAAAGATAATGTCAAATCAAACTTTTATGAGACCTAGATCTATTTTCTTACTTGTTTTATGAGGTTCTTTATTTGAATATTTCTCTCAGGCACCTCCAAGTCAACATGAGCAAAACAGTACTCATCTTGCCTTCCAAACGTACTCTTTCTCTACTCTTCCAACTTTAGTTATGGTTCTATTTTTTTTTAAGATACTTGGGATTGAACCCAGGGTCTTACACATACTATATAAATGTTTTCCCATTGAGCAACTTTCCCAGACACCACCCTTCCTTTTAGACAGAGTCCTTCTAAGTTACCCAGGCTGGCCTTGAACTTGCGATCCTCCTGCCTCAGACTCCCTAATAATGGGGATACAGGCCTGCACCATGGCATTCACCTAGAGGGGGTGCAATTTCTTTAGGCAGCTAGTCAAGAAACCTGGGAATTATCTTATCTCTTCCTTTCCCTTAAATCCTGCATCTACTTAGTCAACATTCTGTTAATAGCTTTCAACTTCATCTTTCCTCTGCATTCCCCCACCAGATTGTCAATTCAAGCCCTCATCATTTCTCATCTGAATATGTTGACTACCTCTTAATGAATCTTCCTTCCCTTCCTCTATCAAACCACACTCCTATTAAATCAGAGTGATTTTCCTGAACTTCAAATGTAAACCCAGAAAATTGCCCCTTTGTTTACAAACTTTCATTATCCCAACCCTGAGGTTGAAATCTAAGTTTTTTAGGATGGTAGTCAACATTCTTAGCAATATGGTTCCTGTGCCTTCTTTCAGCCTCATCAGTTGCTGATTGGTGGGTGCTCTGTCCTTCAACCATACAGAATACTTGACATTTTATGAATGTCTTCTTATTCTATATCTGTGCCTTCCCATGTAGTTTCCCCCTTTGCCTGTTACCTTCCCCCCTTCTGCCCACCAGGCAAGTGACACGCCTTTTAAGAATCAGATCAGAGGATCTCTTTTCTGGGAAGCTAAAGTTGAAAAATTCCAAGCTGGGGTCCTCTAGGAACAAATGAATGCTTAAAATATAATTAGAGGAGTTCAGAGTATTACACTAATGGATAAATGTCACACATTATCATGCATCCATGAGGATGAAGTGGGAAAAAAAAGTGAAAACCAGCAAAGTGAGGATCTACACTAAAGGGACATTCAATCAAATGAGAAACTAAGACAAATAAAAAACCAGAAATAAATCAAAATGACAGGGAATACAAATCATATCTCAACAATAACCTTGAATGTTGACAGCCTAAACTCATGAATCAAAAGACATAGACTGGCAGATTTGATTAAAAAGCAAGACCCAACAATATGCTGTCTTCAAGAGACTCACCTCATGGGCAAAGACATCCACAGGCTGAAGGTGAAGAGATGGGAAAAAAACTTATCACTCATATGGATTGTGTAAACAAGCAGGGGTTTCCATTCCCATTTCAGATAAAGTAGACTTTAAACTAAAGTTAATCAGAAGAGACAAAGAAGGATATTTCATACTTCTTAAGGGAAGTATATATAAGCAAGACATAACAATGATAAATATTTGTGCTCCAAACAATGGAGCATCTATGTATATCAAACAAACCCTTCTCAATTTCAAGTGTCAAATAGACCACAATACAATAATACTGGGTGACTTTAACACACTTCTCTCCCTACTAGACAGATCTTCCAAACAAAAACTAAAAAAGGTAACTATTGAACTAAACAATAAATAATATAGACTTAACAGACATATATAGAATATTTCATCCATCAATGAGCAAATATACTTTCTTCTCAGCAGCACATGGCTCCTTCTCTAAAATAGACCATAATTATATGCCACAAAGCAACTCTTAGTAAATAATAAAAAAAAAGACATAATACCTTGAATTCTATCAGACCAAAATGGAATGAAATTAGAAATCAATGATAAAATAAAAAATAGAAGCTACTGTAACAAATGGAGACTAAATAATACACAATGAGGTCATACATGCTTTGAATGATGAATGTATAGTAGAAGAAATCAAGGATGAAATAAAAAACTTCTTAAAATTTAAATGAGAATGCTGATAACATATCAAAATCTCTGGGACACTATGAAGGCAGTACTAAGAGGAAAGTTTATTTCAGTGAGCACAATCATTAAAAGAATAAAAAGTCAACAAATAAATGATCTAACACTACATCTCAAAGCCCTAGAAAAAGAAGAACAAATTAATACCAAAAGCAATAAAAGACAGGAAATAATTAAAACCAGAGCTGAAATTAATGAAATTGAAACAAAAGAAATTATTGAAAAAATTGACAAAACAAAAAGTTGGTTCTTTGAAAAAAAAATAATATATATATACCCCTGGCCATGCTAATGAAGAGAAAAAGAGAGAAATCTCAAATTACTAAAATACAAGATGAAGAAGGAAATATCACAATGGACACATCTGAAATACAAAACAATTAGAAACTATTTTGAAAATTTATACTCTAATAAAATAGAAAATAATGAAGAGTTCAATAAGTTTCTAGAGACATATGACCTACCCAAACTGAATGAGAAGGTCATACATGCTTTAAACAGATCAATTTCAAGTAATGAAACAGAAAACGCCATCAAAAGCCTACCAACCAAGAAAAGCCAAGGACCAGATGGATTCTCAGCTGGGTTCTACAAGACCTTCAAAGAAGAATCAACACCAATACTCCTCAAAGTATTCCATGAAATAGAAAAGGAGGGAACACTTCCTAACTCATTCTTTGAGGCTAATATGACCCTGATACCAAAATCAGACAAAACACATCAAGAAAAGAAAACTTCAGACCAATATCCCTAATGACCGTAGATGCAAAAATTCTCAATAAAATTCTGGCAAATAGCATACAACAACATATTAAAAAGATAGTACACCATGATCAAGTGGGATTCATTCCAGGGATGCAAGGTTGGTTCAACGAATGGAAATCAATAAACATAATTTGTCACATCAAAAGACTTAAAGATAAGAATTATATGATCATCTCAATAGATGCAGAAAAGCATTTGTCAAAATACAGCACATCTTTATATTCAAAGCACTAGAAAAACTAGGGATAGTAGGAATAAACCTCAACACTATAAAAGCTATATACACTAAACTCAAGGCCAGCTTCATTCTAAATGGAAAAAAAAATTGCAAGCCTTCCCACTAAAATCTGGAACAAGGAAAGGATATCTTCTTTCACCACTTCTATTCAACATCATTCTTGAAACTCTAGCGAGAGCAATTAGACAAAAGAAAGAAATTAAAGGGATACAAATAGGTAAAGAAGAACTCAAACTATCACTATTCACTGATGATATGATTCTATATCTTAAATATTCAAAATATTCCACCAGAAAACTTCTAGAACTAATAAATGAATTCAGCAAAGTAGAGGATATTAAATCAATACCCATAAATCAAATGCATTCATGTACATCAGTGATGAATCCACTGCAAGAGAAATTAGGAAATCTACTTCATTGACAATAGCTTCAAATTAAAAAATTACCTGGGAATCAATCTAACAAAAGAGGTGAAAGACCTCCACAATGGAAACTACAGAACACTAAATAAAGAAATTGAAGAAAACCTCAGAAGATGGAAAGATCTCCCATGCTCCTAGATAGGCAGAATTAATATTGTCAAACATTACTAAAAGCATAATACAGATTTAATCCAATACTTATTAAAATCCCTATGACATTCTTCATAGAACTAGAAAAAGCAATCATGAAATTCATTTGGAAAAAAAAGAGACCCAGAATAGCTAAAGCAATCCTTAGCAAGAAAAGTGAAGCAGGAGGCATCACTATACCAGAATTTAAACTAGAGCTTTAGTAACAAAAATGGCACGATATTGGCTCCAAAATAGACTTGTAGACCAATGGTACAGAATAGAGGACACGGAGAAAAACCCGCATAAATACAGTTATCTCATACTAGACAAAGGTGCCAAAAACATTCACTGGAGAAAAGATAGCCTATTCAACAAACAGTGTTGGGAAAACTGGAAATTCATATGTAGCAAAATGAATTAAAACTCCATCTCTCACCCTGCACAAAAATAAACTCAGAGTGGATCAAAAACTTAGGCACTAGAACAGAGACTCTGTACCTGAGAGAAGAAAAAATAGGCCCAAATCTTCACCACATCGGCCTAGGATCTGACTTCCTTAACAAGTCTCCTAAACTGCAAGAAGTAAAATCAAGAATCCATAAATGGAATGGGTTCAAATTAACATGATTCTTCTCAGCAAAGGAAATAATCAGTAACGTGATGAGAGAGACTATAGAATGGAAATTATCACATGCACATCAGATAGAGCACTAATCTCCAGGATATATAAAGAACTCAAAAACCTTAACAGCAAAAAAATAATAATAATAACCCAATCAATAAATGGGCTAAGGAACTGAACAGACACTTCACAGAGGAAGAAATACAATTGATCAAAAAATATATGAAAAAGTGTTCAACATCTATAGCAATTAGAGAAATGCAAATAAAAATTACTCTAAGATTTCATCTCCTGTCAGAATGGCAATCATCAAGAATACAGGCAACAATAAACGTTGGCAAGGATGTGGTTGAAGAAGATACAATCATACATTGCTGGTGGAACTACAAATTGGTGCAACCACTATGGAAAACGGTATGGAGATTCCTCAGAAAACTGGGAATGGAACCACCATTTGATCCACCTATTCCACTCCTTAGTTTATACCCAAAGAACTTAAAATCAGCATACTATAGTGACGCAGCCACATCAATGTTTATAGCAGTTCAATTCACAACAGCTAGACTATGGAACCAACCTAGGTGTCCCTCAATAGATGAATGAATAAAGAAAATGTGGTATATATACTCAATGGATTAGTACTCAGCTTTAAAGAAGAGTAAAATTATGGCATTTTCCAGCAAATGGTTAGAGTTGGAGAATATCATGCCAAGCAAAATAAGCCAATCCCACAAAACCAGAGGCTGAATGTTTTCTCTAATATGCACATGCTAATTCACAATAAGGCAGGGGGCACTAGGGAAGAATAGAGGGAAGTGATGGGAGGGGAGGGAAGGGGATGGGGGGATAGGAAATATATTAGAATGAAACAGTCATTATTACTGTATGAATATATGTGACTACATGATCAATATGATTCTGCAACATGTTCACTCAAAAAAGTGAGAAATTATATCCCATCTATGTATGATATATCAAAGTGCATAAATGCATTCTACGGCCATGTATAACTAATTAAAACAAGTAAAAAATTTAAAAAGTAATAATTATATACATTTATGGGCTACAATGTTATGTTATATGTATCACATGTAAAATATATTATGTTTACATGTATACAATGTAGGGTGATTAAACCAGTCTCATTAACATGAAAAAAAAAAAAAAGATTTGGTGGTAACTTTTCCAGAAGATACTGAGTATATCAGGTGCTTGCCCCTCTGTAAAAATCTCCATGGATACAACAACGGCAAGCGGAGACTGAATCAGGTGATATACTAGTTAATTAAGGAGGCACCCATGATGTAATTCTCTGAAATGGTTAAACAATCTGCTGAGATGCTAAACAGATCACAGCACTACCATATTTCCATGTGCACAATGATGACATTCTCTTAAAGTTCAGAGCCTGTTAAAACTGCAAAAATACTTTGTATTTATATGTGAAAGCTGAGCTAGATTCTAGACTCACTTAATTCTGAAGACCTTACAAGGTAGGTGTTATTATTATTATCATTACTAAGTTTGAACCCAGATCCTCTCACAAGGTACTATCATTATTCCTAGGGTTTCCCCTGCTCCCCCCAGTAACAGGCATGAGTTTATTGAAGGAATAGGAAAAGGGAAAACAGACCTTCTTAAGGGAGAGCGTGAGCCTTCTCAGAGAGGACAAGGATGGCAGGCCCCTCCTGGCCTCCAATTTATTTGGGGCTCCCACGGAAGTTTACAGAATCCTGCTCAGGTCCACCTTTTGACTTGATTGATGGCATAGGAACTGCATGAACTACCTCCAAAAGATGGTGTGGTGTTTACAGAGCTGGAGATATTAAGGAATTGAGTACTTCAGTTTCCTGCCCCATTAATTGGCTTATTACACTTTGAATAGTTTAGCAAGCTTTCTTTGAGAGGGTCTTGATGTTTTGGTTTCCAGAGTGATTGAAGGTTGTGACAGTTTCTGATGAGAGAGGCTCTCTGCCACCTGGTAGGGTATGACATGATCTTGAAACAATAATTTTTCTTAAGAGTGCTGAGAGCCATAGCCAAGTAGGAATGACGCATGGCATTTTGGGTTGAAAGGTGACCCTGCTCAGGGATTAGGGTGGCTCCGGGTTTAGGGTGGATCCTGCTGGGATTAGGGCATATCCTGCTGCCTCCTTTGGAGTTCCCTTTGAGTTCTCGTGGGGTTCTGAGAGAATTGGCACGCGGAGCCCGGTGGAGGCAGTGTGTTTCCGGGAAGTGTGGGTAGAGTGTCTGTGAGAGTTGGGGAATAAAGAGTTGCTGTTTGAATCTACAAGGTTTTGTGGTGGCTCGGTGATTTTGTGCCCAGCCAGACTTCGGCATAAGAGAATGTAATTATGGGGGGGGGGGGCAGATCGTTAACATAACAAATTCCCTTCTTTTTTAAGAAACAACTATTTTATTGTACATGTGAATAAGAAATGGATAGTTAATATGTGACTAATTGAACACACTTAAACTTGAGGAACAGAGCCGATGGCCTAAAAGGTCTTTACAGTATAGAACATGGTAAAGAGATGTACGATAAACTGCTAGAAATGGTAAGTTTAAGGTTGTGCGTATCTGCGGCTCTTGAACTTGAAGATACTGTGTATAGATTGAACCCTGCCACGTGTATTACATTCAAAACAAACAAGACTTGTTACTGCCTTAAAAATACAAAATAACAGTACAAAAATAGTCAAGCAAATAATGTTCCAATTGAGCAAAAGCAGAATTTGTCTTCTCAAATATTAGAAATCTAAAATTAATTTTTCTTGAGCTTGACAAAATTATTTTCCAAATAGCTAGGAAAAATGGATACTTTCTGCATTGAATCCATGTAGCAATCTGATAAAGTCATCTATGTCCATGGAACGGGCCGTTTGTCACTAAAACCTGTGCTGGTTAGGATTTGCTGTATTTTATCTGCTATGCTGAAATCTTCTGGTATTATAATATTATGGAGTGAACAGTGAATTCTGTAGTTTTTTTCTAACAGCTGTTGTACTGCACTTGATTTAAATGCAGCAGATAGTGTCTTGTTTTTCCTTACAAAAGTGATCCTTACTAGGCCATCCCATTCCTGAAAATTGATAGGTGGTGGTGGATTCTTGGGTTCTATCCTTACAACACTGGATTCTACCTTGGGTGGTGGTCTGAAGTTATTCTTTCCAACTTTCATTAGATGGTCCACACGTGCTAATAGCTGTGTATTAATTGAGAGTCTGCAGTATAACTTATCTCCAGGTTTTGCAACCAGTCGGAGGGCAAATTCTCTTTGAAACATAAATATAGCACATCTGAAAAAAGGTCGATGCAACAACAGCTTGAAGACAAAAGGAGAAGAGATCTGATAAGGCAAATTTGCCACACAAGTATCAAAGAATGGCAAGTCTGTTTTCAACACATCACCCACCATAACTTGAAGTTTGCTGGCCAGAGGTGTGCCCTGAACTCTTTTGTGCAGTTCTGCTACTAGCCTTGTGTCAAGTTCACAGGCAATTACCTTTTTTGCCTTTTCTAACAACTTTACAGTCATGTTGCCAGTTCCAGGTCCAACTTCCACATCAGTTGGTCTTAGGGCAGCCTTATCAATAATGCTGTTAACAATGAGAGGATTTTTCAAAATGTGTTGCCCAATTCCCGTGTTGAACATGAGTCCTCCGGAGCTTTTTAGCTCCGGGCGCTGTTCCTGTCGCTTGCGGCAGCCGCTCGCCCCTAACTTGATCTTCGGCATCCCTGCAAAAAGCGGGAACCTAGGCCCGCGAAGTCCCAAAGCTTGAAAGCTGTAGTCTCTGCAGCACTAGAGAGACGCTGCCAGTCACCGGTACGCAGACGTGGGGCCAAATGCCCTTCTTACAGATGCTTATTAATCAGATAAGTCTCCCTGAGGTTTTTAGTCACCCTTCATTGTCTTTTCTCTCCTGACCCCACTAAGGACTTGGGTCCCTAAGTTATTTTCTGGCATTTGAGCATTGATTCCTCTGGCTGCTTCCTGCTAAGAGAGGGTGAAGTTAGGGAAAAGTATCCTTGTTCTCTATTAGGTGAGAATAGTCAGTAAAGGGTATGTAGCGTCAGGACAATTCAAAGGTCTATGGTGGCGGGTGGCAGGTGATGGGATGAGGCATACATAGGGCAGGGGACTGTACTTAGATGTGAGTTAGAGTTCCCACTGATTTGAGTCTTGAGTGGGGCCCTTCAACGTTTAGTTGGTCTGAAGATACAGATAAGAAAGTACTAGAAAGAGAAACAGGTCTCTTTATCCTAATGGGAGTTGGGATTCTGAGTCTCCTGATCACTGGCTTTTAGATTCTCTAAGAGTTTGTCCTTGTAAAGAGTCCTTCAATTGTCAGTGGGCAAGTTTGTCCCCCAAAAGGACAGTGGGTGAAAGCCTCAATTTAGACCCCTGAGGGTTACAACATTAGAGTTCCAATCAAGACATCTTTTCTCCCTTAGTAGAGTGAGCTCTAGCCCAAGACACTTTTATGATTTCAAGATTTTTCTTCTAGTCCCCAAGAATCAAAGGTGGAGAATATAGGTTCAGAAAAGGCTAAACAGAGACAGTAACCAGAAAATAACTGGGGTAGCCCATGATAAGATGGTAGTGCACCTATTATAGGGCAGAAGGCCTACCACATAGCTGAGGGAGCCTGGGCCCCCTCTTCAAACCCTGAATCTTGGAATCATGCCAGAATGTTTTCAGACATTTCACTCATTTTTTTTTCTCAGTTACAGGCATGAGTTTATTGAAGGATAGGAAAAGAGAAAGGGGTCATTCTCAAGGGAGACAGTGGGTCCTCTCAAAGAGGATAAGGACCTTATTTCTAGGTTTTGATGAGAAAGCTGAAGCACAGAGAACTTAAGTAACATTCCAAGGGTCACATAATTAATAAACTATGAGCTAGGATTGGCACCCAAGGACATGGTTGCAAAGATAGAGCTTATCCATTATGGCATTCTGCCTCCAAGGTGGGAAAGCACCCTTGGGCATAGAGAAATGGTATACTCCTCCATTGGCTAAATGCCTTTTTTTTTTTTTTTTTGGCATTCAGTCTGCTTGGAGAGAAGTCCTGTGGTCACCTGCATCATTGAGATTACATTCAGCTTGGTCCACAAAATATTTCCTTGATTATCTCAGCCATTATGGTGCAGACTGAGTGTGGCTGAGGCATTTCTTCTGTTGTAATAGGACTTGGTTTATGACAAACGGTCTAGAACATACAAAGATGTACAGGAGCCTACCAGCAGATCCCTGAGTATCCCAGGTGTACAACCTTTGCTGCCAATGCTCAGTATGTGTACCATAAACAATGTCATAACTATTTATGTTGCCCAATTTCTGAGCAATATCTGGGAATAGGTTTAAGTGACTATGAAAGATTAAATTCCAGTAATGGTAATCTATGTACTTCTTCGTTTGATTTTCCAATAGGTCTTCCTTTTTTACCATCTTTGCCCCAGATAGCTAAATCTGAGCCATCTACTTTTCTGGGACTGTAAAAATTAGGGATCTCTGGAATAGAAGGAATAGAAACCAATTCTGACCAGTGTGATGAAAAGAGGAGTTTAGAGGAGGCCATGGAAATATGAGAATCAGACTCAGAATCAGACTCAGATACCGCTGCCCAGTGAATGGATACCAACCATTTTCATTTCTTTCTCTCAGAACACTGGAACCAGAGACAGAATCATTACAGATGGATTGCAGATTTAAATGTGAAAGGAAAATCAATGAAGTCTTAAGAGGAAAACCAAGGAGAGCACTTTTGAGCCAGAGAGGGCAGGACAGGCAGGGCAAACCTCCCACCAAACAAAGCCAGGCTTGTGGAACGGAGAATTCCTCATTCACACCAGGAACAGAAACAGGGTAGGGCAAAGAGACTCAGAAGCTGGCACATCCCCGTGGCTTGTGGCATGAGAAGCTCAAGCCCAGCAGACTCTAGGCCCATCCCAGTGTAACTGATTCCAGATCCTTCCCAGGCTGGCTTAGATTTCTATGATACACCTCCTTCTTGATCTATCTCAGCTCAGACTCCCAGGAAAAGGCCTCAGGACCCATAGCAGATTAGGGAATGGGAGACACACAACTGGCTGGTGGCAATGGATTAGGGACAAGTCTGGGGATTTAGCCGTGTTAAAAATCCAGTATTCCCAGAGAAGCTATTTGAAACTGCAACACACAGCCACGAGATACTGAAGCCACCATTGGGGGCCATTAGTGACCTCAATAGCTCTGTAAGGCATAGGGTTGTGGAAGAATAGATCTTTTGCTTTGTTTTAGTAAAACAAAAAAAAAACAAATAAACAAAACCCCCACTATTATGCTATTATGTCAGGTGTTTACATGTGCTATATTATTTAATCCTCTAAATAACTCTATTTTGAATCACTATGACTTGCCCCATTTAACAGATGAGGAAACTGAGACTCAGAAAGCTTAAGGCACTTGCCTCAGGTTACAGCTATTTAAAGAGGCACAGCTTCTATTTAAGCATTGGCAATATGACTCCAGAAACACTTAAAAATAGCACTCAATATAGAGTAAGCCTCTCATAGATAGATTCCAAAACTGACTCTGAGCAAGAACTGGCAACCAGAGTTGCATCCAAAGTCAAGCAGACACATCCCAGTGCACTGCAAGTATGAGAAACAGGGAGCCAAACAGGAGGAGAATGGCATGTCAAGCCATTAGGGTATGGGCATGTGATTATGAGGAGGCACAGTTTGTATGACCTTCATTTACCTTGAATCTTAGAGGACACCTGAATGTGGTTGTAGGTGTCATGTGGGACTTCCAGCACCAGATTGATAATGAGACTCATGGGCTCCTTTAGAATTCCACAATGGAACTTGCCTAGAAAATTTGCTACTTTTAAAAATAGATTTTATTTATTTTTATTTTATTGAGTTAAGAAAAATTAATTAATGGGCAATGTACCCTGTTAACATTTTTTTTTTTGAAACAAGCTGTTGCTATGTTGCCCTGGCTGTCCTTGAACCCCTGAGCTCAAGTGATCATCTTGCTTAAACCTCCAAGACAGCTGGAATGACAGGTTCAGGCCACATGCCCAGCTTTAACAAATTAAGTTTACAATGCAGTTAACTATAAAGACAACGTCTAGCAGCTTTCTAAAACTTACTCATATTGCTTAACTGAAATGTTATGCCTGTTGGTTAGTAACTCTTCATTGCCCCCTTTCCCCAAGCCCTGTAAACACCATTCCATTCTTTGATTCTACATTTTAGGATATTTTAAGGTACCCCAAATCAGTGGCAGCATGAAGTATTTTTATTTCTGTAACTGGCTTATTTCACTTGGCATAATGTCCTCAAGTTTTCTTCATGTTTCATATTGTTGGATTTCCTTCTTTCTTTAAAGCTGAATAGTAGTCCACTGTGTATGTGCCACATTTTTTGTACCCCTTCATCCATTGATGGACATTTAGGTTATTTCCACATTTTAGCTATTGTGAATAGTGATTCAATGACTAATCCTGCTGCCTTGAACTACTTTGCATGCACACCTAACTTCTTCAACACAAATGACTTTGGCCTTGCTAAAATTGGTCAATGATCCATCCAACCAACCTACCTACCTTCCTTCCTTCCTTCCTCTCTCTCTCTGTCTCTCTCTCTTTCTTTCACAGTAGAATGCATTTTGACACATTGTACACAACTGGAGCAAAACTTCTCATTCCTCTGGCTGTATATGGTACATGGTCACTCCAGTAGTGTAATCATGCATGTATATAGGTAATAAATGTCTGTCTCATTCTACCGTCCTTCCCATACCCACAGCCCCACCCCTCCCTCACACCCATCTGCACAATCCAAAGTTCCTTCATTGCTTCCTATCACAGCATCCCACTATGGATCAGCATCTGCTGATCAGAGAAAACGTTTGGCTTTTGTTTTTTTGAAATTGGCTTATTTCATGTAGAATGATAGCCTCTAGTTCTATCCATTTACCTGCAAATGTCATAATTTCATCCTTCTTTAAGGCTAAGTAATATTTCATTGTGTAAATGTACCACATTTTCTTTATCCATTCATCTATTGAAGGGCTTTACGTTGGTTCCATGGTTTAGCTATTGTGAATTGAGCTGCTATAAACATTGATGTGGCTGCATCACTGTAGTATTCTGTTTTTAAGTCCTTTAGATAGAGAGATAGCTTGGTCAAATGGTGGATACATTCCAAGTTTTCTTCATACTGCTTTCCATAGTAGTCGCACCAGTTTGCAGTCCCATCAGCAATGGATGAGTGTATCTTTTTCCCCACATCCTTGCTGATACTTATTATTGCTTATATTCTTGATAATTGCCATCCTAACTGGAGTGAGATGAAATCTTAGAGTAGTTTTGATTTGAATTTCTCTAATTGTTAGAGATGATGAACCTTTTTTTTTCATATGTTTGTTGATCAATTGTATTTCTTCTTCTGTGAAGTGTCTGTTCAGTTCCTTAGCCCATTTATTGATTGGGTTATTTGGCTTTTTTTGTGTGTGTTAAATTTTTTGAGTTCTTTATATATCCTGGAGATTAGTGCTCTATCTGATGTGCATGTGATAAAGATTTTTTTTCCATTCTGTAGTCTCTCTCATCACGTTATTGATTATTTTCTTTGCTGAGAAGAAGTGTTTTAATTTGAATCCGACCCATTTATTGATTCTTGATTTTACTTCTTGTGCCTTAGGAGTCTTGTTAAGGAATTCAGATCCTAGACAGATGTGGTGAAGATTTGGGCCTACTTTTTCTTCTATTAGGCACAGGGTCTCTGTTCTAGTACCTAAGTCTCTGATCCACTTTGAGTTGATTTTTGTGCAGGGTGAGAGATAGAGATTTAATTTCATTTTGCTACATAAGGATTTCCAGTTTTCCCAGCACCATTTGTTGAAGAGGCTATCTTTTCTCCAGTGAATGTTTTTGGCACTTTTGTGTAGAATGAGATAACTGTATTTATGTGGGTTTGTCTCTGTGTCTTCTTTCTGCGTCATTGGTCTACACGTCTATTTTCGAGCCAATATCATGCCATTTTTTTTTTTTACTATAGTTCTGTAGTATAGTTTAAGGTCTGGTATTGTGAGGCCTCCTGCTTCACTCTTTTTGCTTAGATTGCTTTGGCTCAGAATACCGAGTGTCTGATGTTTCCAAATGAATTTCATGATTGTTTTTTCTAGTTCTATGAAGAATGTCATTGAGATTTTTAACAGGTATTGCATTAAATCTGTACAACGTTTTTGTAAGTATGAGCATTTTGACCATATTAATTCTGCCTATCCAAGAGCATGGGAGATCTTTCCATCCTCTAAGGTCTTCGTCATTTTCTTTCTTTAGTGTTCTGTAGTTTTCATTGAAGAGGTCTTTCACCTCTTTTGTTAGATTGATTCCCAAGTATTATTTTCTTTTGAGGCTATTATGAATGGGGTGGTTTTCCTAATTTCTCTTGCAGTGGATTCATCACTCGTGTATAGAAATGCATTTGACTTATGGGTATTGATTCTATATCCCGCTACTTTGCTGAATTCATTTCATCAATGATTCTTTTTGCTCTTAGGAATATGTACATATTTCTTCCCATGGCCTCCAAAACCTTGAATAACTCAAAATCCCTAAGTTTCAGCTGTAGGCTTCCCAACCTCCCCTCTGAGTCCCACATAGTAGATTTACTCCAGGCTCTTCCACTTTGTTTCCCTGGAACACCCTTGTCTCTAACCTGGGTGACCTATTCTTCAAGGCACAGCTCAAATCCTACCCCCTCCACTTAGCCTTCCGTATTAGTCAGGGGTTTCCAGAATACATGTCCAATTCTATCTATCTATCTATCTATCTATCTATCTATCTATCTATCTATCCATCCATCTATTTAGATATAGATATACACACATATATACATATTTACATATCTATCTATCTATCTCATAGACATATATATGTATGTAGCTGTATACATAGAGAGGGTGGGGGACTATCAGCCCTCACATCTGTAGGCCATACAGCAATGGATTCAACCAATTGCAGATTGAAAATATCACACACACACACCCAGTTTTGTCCATAATGAACATGTACAGACTTTTTCCTTGTCATTTCATTATTCCCTAAACAACACAGCAAAACAACTATTTTATACATAGCATTTACATTGTATTAGGTATTATGGGCAATCTAAAGATAATTTATAAGTATGTGCAGAGTTTATATGCAAATACACCATCATTTTATAAAGGGACTTGAGCATCCATAAACTCTGGTATCCAGGAAAGTCCTGGAACCAGTTCTGCATGGGTACTGAGAAATAATTCTCTCTCTCTCTCTCTCTCTCTCTCTCTCTCTCTCTCTCTCTGTTTGTGTGTGTGTGTGTGTGTGTGTGTGTGAGAGAGAGAGAGAGAGAGAGAGAGAGAGAGATTGACTCATGTGATTATGGATGCTGAGGAGTCCCAAGATCTATAGGCTACAGGCCAAGTTGGAGACTTACAAAAAAAAATAAGCAGTTCAGTCCAAATCTAAAGACTTGAGAATCAGAAGAGCTTATGGTGTAAGTGCCATTCTGAAAGCCAGCAGTCTTGAGACCCAAGAAGGGACAATGTTTTGGTTAGAGTCCAAAGACTGGAAAATAATAAATGTAGGTATGTAGGTAGGAGGCATTTCTTTTTTTCCAGCGGGAAGGTCAGCCTTTTGCTTTATTCAGATCCTCAGCCTATTGAACAAAGCTCACCTACATTAGAAAGGGCAATCTACTTTTCTAAGTATACCTATTCAAATGTGAATCTCATCCAAACACACTATTATACACGTGCCCAGAATAATGTTTGACCAAATGTTTGGGTTCCCCATGGCCCAGTCAAATTGACCCATACCATCATAACATCACTTTAAAAAAATTAGAACTATTTCTTCTAAGCCCCAAATTATTGTTACCTGTGATTACTGTGTGTGTGTGTGTGTGTGTGTGTGTGTGTGTGTGTGTGTGTATGTGTGGTATTGGGGATTAAACTCAGGGGTGAACTACCACTGAACTATATCCCCACATCTTTTTTTATTTTTTGTTTTGAGATGGAGGTCTCACTAAGTTGCCCAAACTGTTCTTGAATCTGCAATCCTCCTGCCTCAGCCTTTCAAATTGCTGAGATTACTTGCATACACTAACATGCCAGATAGTTGTGGTTATTCTTGAAGGGTGGGATTTTGGAGGGGAATGCAGTGTTTCTTGTTTTACTCTGTATTGTTCAAAAAGGGGATTAAAAGGCTGGAACTTTGAATGAATTGTGCTTTCTTATTCTGTGTGTTTCTCAATTTTCCAAACTTTTATACTGAAAAATACCAGTCTAATTCCAACTGTTACTTTATAGAAAATTAAGATGAGAGAGGAACATGATTAAATAAGTCACATGATGCAATAGGCAACATCCATGACTGTTAGAAACTGTGATATTGTTGAAAGATACATTTGGATTTCATCCCTGTCCCTGGTTTATAACTCCCTCCCCAAGGTAGGTCATGGAAACTGCAATTTCTCTTCTCCAAGAAATTAGAATTAGAAATTCTAATCACCCCCTATTTTCCATCTTGGAGCTGGCCATAAAGAAATTCTCTGACTTGCCCCATACTGCTAGTAGGTCATAAAACCCTCCTCATACCAGAAGAGTTCTTCACAGAAAGGTCAACAGGAATACTAAAGCAAGCAGGCCTTGCTGGGTTTCCCACCCAATCTGTTAATATTACCTATGCAATGAAGTCTCCATAACTCCAGAAGGATCCAAAAAACAGGGGTCAGAGAGCTTCTGGATATGTGAACACCTGGAGATTCCTTTTAATCTGTGTCCTTTGAAATATCCTTTATAATAAACCTGTAAATGGAAGTGTTTCCCTGAGTTCTGTGAGCTGCTCAAGCAAATGACTTAGAGGGGGGGTGGGGGGAACTTAATATATATTTGGTTGGTCAGAAGCACAGGTAAAAACAATCCGGCTGGTGATTGGCATCTGAAATGGGGTGTGGTACAATCTTGGGACTGAACCTTCAACCTGGGGGATCTAATGCTATCTCCAGTAGATAGTGTCAGAACTGTGTCGAATTAGACCCCCAGCCCGTGTCTGCACCTGAAGCACTGCTTATTTGCTGGTGGGAGAAGTCCCCATACATTTCAAGGTCACAAAAGTCTTCTGTTCTGATTATTGTGGTGTGAGCGCACAGGAAAAACATACTGTTTTATTTTCTTTTTGTTTTCCCAGCAGAAAAAAACTATATATATATGATAAATAATCTGGTCTTTTCAACAGATAAATTGCAAGTGTTATAAAAAGAAATGGAAGAAGGACCAATGATTAAAAGAGATTTAAGCAACATAGTAACCATTTGAAATTTTTGGACATTATTTGGACCCCATTTCCCTCTCCCCACACCCCCCCCCCAAAAAAACCAAACAACCTCTACAAAGCAAAGTTAGAAAAGTTTGTAACATGTGCGTGGATGTCATGATTGGATATAAAGTATCCCCCAAATTATCTGCATTAGCAGAAATATTCAGAGAAGAAATGATGAGATTATGAGAGTGGTAACAATCAAATTATGAGGCACTGTTATGGTTTGGATATGAGTGTCCTTGTTAATGCAGGATTGTGGGAGCTATAACTTAATTAGTTCATCCTAGTTTGAATGTACAACTGGGTGGTGCCTATAGGTAGGTGGGATACGACTGGAGGAGGTGGGTTACTTCCCTGGAAGGGTTTATCTTCCTGTGGCCCTCCCTGCTCTGCTTCCTGGCTACCATGAGGTGAGCATCTTTCTTCCGTCATGATGTTCTGCTTTACCTTGGGCTCAGAGCGATGGATTTGGCCAACTGTGGGGACTAAATCTTTGAAACCATGAGCCCAAATAAACTTTTCCTCCTCTAAGTTGTTCTTGACAGATATTTTGGTCACAGAAATAAAAAGCTGACTAACACAATGGCTATGTTTTAAAAACCTATCTTTTAGCTAGCTGTGTTGGCACATGTCTGAATCCCAGAGACTCAGGAGACTGAGGTAGGAGGACAGCAAGTTCGAAGCCAGCCTCAGCAGCTTAGTAAGGCCCTAAGAAACTTGGCAAGATCTTGTCTTAAAATAAAAAATCTAAAAGGACTAGAGATATAGCTCAGTGGTAAAGCACCCCTGTGTTCAATTCCCGGTACCAAAAAAAAAAAAAAAAACAAAGAAAAACAACCCTTATCTTTTAGAGAAGCATGCTAAAATATTTATGGATGATGTGATGTCATTTCTAAGATTTGCTTCAAAATAGTTTTGGAGAAGAGTAGATAAATGAGGGTATGGATAGTTCATGGATTGATGGTTTTGGGGGGTTAGGTTATGGATATATCAGGGGCACTCATTTTACCATTTGGTCTATTTTGTGTCAGATAGAAATTCTCCATAAATAAAAGGATTAAAAATCACGATGTATTCAATACAATTTGATTGCAGGTGATCATTTCTATCTTAACAACTGTGAAAGACTTATTTTAAAAACTTAAAGTTTCACAGAGAAGATAGTTTCAAATGCTAAGAAACAGTCATCCCTCTTTTCCTCCTACCACACAACATAATTGACATCCTGGCTGCAGAACTGGTGTGAAATCATGCATAACACAAAGTTAATTGTCAGCTCACTTTGGGTCTCTGGCTGCAACTAAGCCGTGATTTGGCTGGTACCTTCTGGTTCTGAGCTGTAGTTTCAGTTGAGGCTTTCTCTGCCATAGAGATATGGGCTAGGCACCAGAGCTTATGCAAAATCTAGAAGGGTCACCAAGATACTTGAGGCCTCTGCCCTCATGCACACGGATCAATAGTTCACAATAATTTATTAGGTATTTTATGAAGAACTAGAAGATAGGAGTTCAAAGCTTTCTAACACACACACACAAACACACATACACACACAAGGTTTAAGGAGAAGCAAATCTTAATTATCATGATTTGATCATTGCATATCATATACAGGTATCGAAATATTACATTGTATCCCTTAAATATGTACAATTTTGTGTATTGATTACAATTTTTTTTAAAGACTGAGGTATTAACTACGTTAGCTTTTTCACGCTGTGACCAAAATATCTGACATAAATGTCTTAGAGGAAAAAAGATTTATTTTGGCTTGTGGTTTCAGAAGTTTTAGTCCATGGTCAGCCAGCTCCATTGTTCTGAGCCTGAGATGAGGCAGAAAATCACGGCAGAGGAAAGATGCTCAGCACATAGCAGCCAGGAAAAAGAGAGATAGAGAAAGAAGATGGGCTGGGGTTGTGGCTCAGCAGTAGAGCACTCATCTAGCACGTGCAAGGCTCTGGGTTCGCTCCTCAGAACCCCATAAAAATAAATAAATAAAGGTATTTTTAAAAAAAGAAAGAAGAGGGGGCTGGAGACGAGACGTGATCCCCAAAGACACACAACCAGTGACCTACTTCTTCCAGTTTGGCCCCACCTGCCTTCAGTGTCTATCTACCAGCAGTCCATTCAAATTATTAATCCATTAATTAATCACTGATAATGTAAGAGCCAAACCCATTCCCAAACCCCCACCTCTGGATATTTTTGCAATGGGGACCTATTCTTCAATGCAGCTCCTTGGGAGACATTCTAGATCCAAAGAATAACATTGTACCCCTGAACTCCAAAAGTTCATGCCCCTCACACAATTCAAAATTCAGTCCCTTCCAACAGTTTCCATAACCCTAACAGTTCCAGCACGGCTCAAAAGTTCAAGTCCATTGCTTCTCAGTGGTAGAGCACTTGCTTAGCATGTGTGAGGCAATGCATATAAATAAATGAATAAAATAAAGGTCCATCAACGTCTAAAAATATATATATATATTTTAAAAAAAAGTTCAGGTCCAAAGTCTCCTCTGAGATTCAAGGCAAACTTAGCTGTGAGCCTCTATAAAAATCAAAGAAGCAAGTTATATGCTTCTGATATACAATGGCATAGAATAAACATTCCCATTCCAAAAGGCAGGAATGGGGACATAGAAAGGAATGATGGGACCACAGCACAACAGAAGCCCAGCAGAGTAAACATTGGCCCTTAACTCTACATCCAGCATCTGGGACACCTGGGGGTGGGGATTTGGGCCCCAGAGGCTTAGGCAGCGCTGCTCCAACACCCTTGCTGGTTGCAGATCACATGTCCTGTCTCTTGGGCTGGATCTGCTCATTGCCTGCAGCTTTTCTTGGTGGACGTGGCACATTCCTGGCATCTTTAACTTCTTGGGGTTTCCACTGAAGCTTTGGGTTTGTTCTTATAACTTCATGCATCGCCCCTCAAGGAATGCTCACAGGGGTTCTGGCCCTGGGACACACTGCCTGGCCTCACAGGCCTCCCTTTGAAATCTTGGTGGAAGCCTCCATGACCCCATAAACTCTTACATTCTTCATGCCTGCAGTACAGCACCATGTGGATGAGGCCAAGGTCTGCTGCCAACTCAGAAATAGCCTGCTTCCCTTGAACCATGGCTGCAGAGGCCTCTGAATGCCTGGGTGGCTGAGCACGCAAAACAACTCCTAGGGAAAAATCTTCTTGGGTGGCCCTGTGAGAGCAGGGTGCCCCTGGCACTCTCAAAGAAAAATCTTTCAGAGTTTGCACTTTTACACTCTTGAGTCTTTTATGGTGGTGTCTTGCTGTTTCCTGAGATGTCCTCAAGGCACGTTTACTATTGTCTCTGGGCTAAGTACTTGGTTTCTTTAATGGTGTTAATCTCTTCAGCAACCACACCTTTCTTGGCCTCAACACTTAATGGGTTCCTTCTCTAGCCACACGGAAGGCTTTTTAACTCTGTTTTTTACTCTTGATTCTCACTGTAAACTGGGCCTGTCCTCCCAAAGCTCAGGTGTTAAAGGTTAGGTACCCAGTGCAGCAGGACCCAGATGTCAATATTTGGAAAAGAATTGGCTCATGAGGGCTCTAACCTCATCAGTGGATCAATTCACTGGATGGAATGACACAGTAAACCCTGGGGATGAGCCAAAGAAGGAAACTGGATCAATCAGGTTTTGCTGCAATGAGTCTATATAAAAATAAAAACAAAGATAAAGCACAAGAAACACCACCAAAAATTCAGTGGCTTCCAAGAACATAAACACCACATTTGTGTAACTCACCTCTACATGTTCAGGTTAGCAGTGGTGGTTTTGCTTCAGGCTGGGGTTTTGTTTGGTTCAAACCTATCCCACAAGTTTCTCACCTAAGAACCAATAGCTTCTTTAGGAAGATGGCAGAGGTTCAAGAAGGCAAGCCAAACCATGCAAGCACATTCCAAACCTCTGCTCAGATGGCCTCCACTAATATTCCACTGACAAACACATCACATAGTCAAGCCCAATATCAGTGGGTCATGAAAATACTCTGCCCGTTCGAGTGGGAGAGCCCGAAAAGTCACATAGAGCAGGCTGTGGATGTTTAATTTCTATTTCAGGAAGGGAGTGCAGAATTGAGAGCAGTGATCCAATCTCCCACAGGGCCTATGATGGCTGTTTGGAGGTACAAGTGAGTTACCATGGAGACATCTTCAACGAGAAGAAAGAAACTGAACAGTTGGGTCCTGAAGCCTTTGTTACTGTCACTTTGAGGCGAATTCCTTGATTTTCATCCTCCAGGCTAAAATTTGAACCTCCTTGATTTTTACCTTCAGGCTTACATTTGAGTTTAGGGAAACTCAAATTATAGGACCGTGAACATCTATCTCTGGCAGGAAGTAACAAGGCCAAGAACTTGAGCACACAGAGCTTGTGATTTAAAACTTCAACCCAGAGGACTACACTGGTGTAGCAAAATGCACCAACCAGGCTTTCCATGAGGAAAAAAAAAACAAAAAATGATTTTTCTATTTCCGTTTTGTGTGACTTTATAGATAAAGTTAGTTCTTTGCTATGATTTGAATATGGCTTAATTGTGCCCCACCAGGGTCTATGTGTCGGAGACTTGGTTCCAGTATGGTAATGTTGAAAGGTTAGTGGGATCTTTAAGAGATGAGGCCTAGCGATGGGTCCTTGGGGTCACTATCCTCAGAAGGAATTAATATAGTTTTTGTGGGATCCTGCTTCGTTCTCAAGAGAAGTTTGTTATAAAAGAGAAAGCTTGGCTCCTCCCCATCTCTCTGGCTTCCTATCTCTTCAGGGGATCTATCTCTGTCACATATACGCCCATCATAATGCCATCACCCACTATGTGATGCAGCCAAGAGGATCTTTGCCAGAGCCAGAGCCATGCTGTTTGGATTTTTGACCTCCAAACCTCTGAGCTAAGTAAATCTCTTTTCTTGATACATCACCCAGCTTCAGGTATTTTGTTACAGTAACAGAAAACAGGTGGATAGACTTTTCTTTGCTCTGGGTTTATGTGCTGTTAGGGTCGGGCAAGCGTCGGAGGAAGAGACCACCAAGAGACTTGTCTCATGCAAAAGCAAAGGGTTTATTGGGTGGGGGGGGAACCAGCATGCTGGGGCTCAGAGTTCTCCTGAGAGAAACTGAAGCCCCGAGTACAGCTTAAGCAGAGTTTTTATGCAGTGCTTAAACAGGGAAGTTCATATGGCAGTTAGGGTGCGAGGGTGGGACTGTTACAAAATAACCATTACAGAATAATCATGCGTTTTGTCAGGGGGTGTTGGGTCAGGGTACATTTTGACATAAGTAACTGTGTTTAACATAAGTTTCGGGTTCCAGGAAAACAGAACTTAAACTTACAGAAAAGCAAAACTTAAACTTAACAGGAAAGAAAAACTTAAATTTAACCTTTACAGTGCTTGGTTCTGTGATGACTACTTTTCATGTCTAAGAATTTTGACAATGTTTAGTTTATCCAGCATTGTGGAGGAGTGCCAGTGTCTTGCTTGGGCACAAGATCAGGAGGCACTCACAGCTTTGTAGATTCAAACAGCAATTCTTTATTCCCGAACTCACACCGGCCTCCAACAAACACGTTCTGGTGAAATCTCCAATATGCCGCCGCCCCAAATCACCTAACCCACGAGGCTTTTTCCAAATCCCATTTGAATCTCACAAGAACTCAACGGGAACAAGCAGCAGGAACACCCTAATCCCAGCAGCAATAATCTTCAACCTCCAACTTCCCTAAAACTCCTATTGTCTTAAACCGGGAACACCTTAAACCCAAATTATCTTAAACCCGGATACTTCCTCAAACCTGCAGGATACTTCCTCAAACCTGGATCCACCCTCGATCACCTTGAGCAGGGTCGCCTTTCTCAAACACACATGCAAGGTCACAGCGGATTTCAAAGGCAAGTCCATTTAACATGGGGTACGCTGGCAAGGATTTCGAATCGTCATACCTACTTGGCAATGGCCCTCAGCAGAGGAGTGAGGGTTCAACATAACTTATATTTTCATGTAATGGAAAATGGTTCCCTCAAATGAAAAAGTGTTTATTCGAACCATTTTTTAAAACCAAAATTATTCTAAAATGTACAACATACTACCGGTTTTATAAATCACAGTGTCCTAAAGAAATTCAATACTTTCTTAGGGTCTACCTATGTCTGTTAATGCACAGCACTGCATTTTTTTCTTGCCTTATATCAGTATTCCTTGTTAACAGTTATTTAAAAATAGTCTTTAAAGAAGAGACTGAAAAAGGGAATTGTTTTTATTATTACTAGATCAGGAAGATTATTTGGGATGCAGGACACTCTAATAAGATTTGGAAAGATAAAATCTCAAAGGAGGAACTAGGTTGAGGAAACAACTGGGGAATTATATATGAAGATCAGGGAAGGGGGAGTTGGAGTTATTGTTTAATGGTTATGATATTTTCATTTGGGAAATGAGAGGAAAACTGTTTTGGAGGTGGTACAGATGAATGCACAGTGTGATGGTCAATTTCATGTGAAAACTTGACTCATGTAAAAGATCCCAGATAGTTGATAGTTGGAAGTTTCTAGGGATGTCTGTAAGGATGTTTCTGGAAAAGACCAGCATTTGAATTGGCAAACTGAGAAAAGCAGACTGTCCTCCCCAGTATGGTTGGGCATCATCCAGTCTTTGAAGGACATGAAGCGAATGAAAAGGTGGAAGAAAGGTGAATTGACTCTCTCTGGGCTGAGAATCCATCTTTACCTGCCCTTGGATATAAGTACTTCTCAGACATTTGGGCTTCCAAACTTCTACCATGGCCAACTCCACTTCTCTCATTTTGAGGCCTTTGGCCTTAGACTGAATTATACCGCCAGCTTTCTTGGTTCTCCATCTTGCAGGTGACGGATTATGGGACTTCTTGGCCCCCATTGCAGTAGGAGCCAATTCCTATAGTAAATTTTTATAATAAACACAATAAATAAATATCCTATTGGTTTTTAATTCTTTGGAGAAGAGTAATACGCACCTTGATGTAAATGTACTTAATGTGTCTAAACCGTACTCTTAAAAAGGCAAATTTTATGTTATATATAATGTCATCACAATTTTAAAAGTAATATATCTATAACAGAATTTGAGCATCATTTCCATCCTATCATGACCATTGTGTAGAAAAATCAAAGTCCAAATGTTGAATCCCCCTTTTCTCTTTTGAGATTAACTTTTAGATAAAATTCAATATTTTTCCTTTTTCCTTATGTTCTGTTTCCTCCTGAGGGCTCTCAGACTGGTGCCTGGTAGAGTCAAGTCTACTTCAGAAAGATGCCCACTTGCTGAAGTCTACTGAGTGAGTATTGTTCTTTTAAAACTGAAGACATTGAATTCGTTCAACAATAAGATTCTGATGTGCCTCTCTAAGACTCCAAAGCATAAATAGGATCCACAGGACAGTCACAGCACCAGTCCCATACCCACCATATTTGGAAACTTGTTAAATTTAATTCCAAATCCTGCCCCATCCAACCCCACCCTATGATATTTCTAAATATACAAAGCTTAATCTAGACATTTATGATCACCAAATCATCTAGACATTCATGATTACCAAAAGACGGTGGAATGAAAGAGGGGGAATAGGCAAAGAAATCCTTTTGTTTCCAACCCTACCAGAAAGCTAGTCGTTCCAGGTCAGCTTTTTGCAGACCATTCATCTCGCCCAGAGGTGAATTAGAGAACCGTACATTTCATATATCCCCAAAGAAAAATGTCTCCTCCTCTGGAAGCTGGAGTCTTAGGCATTCCTGCCTTCTTGCAGTCGCCGTGTTTAATTGAGACCCTTTTCTTAGCCATCCAACTGTTTCAAATGTCTTGATTCTACTTCCCCCTGTGTTCCAGAGGAACTCGGGACTCTGTCTGGTGACACAGCCTCCAACGCTCCTGAACAGGCTCTCTTGGTCTCATACTCCTCTCGTTACAGAATAGCTCAGGCCTGGGCAGAGAGTCTGCATAGATGCCCCAGGAAAGCCATTCCAATGGTTTGCCACCAGTATCCACTGGAAATCGCCCCGGGCCTTGGTAATGCCCCGTTTCCCCACGTCTCCCATTTGGTTCAGCTGGAATCGTCCTCAGCCTACTGAACTGAAGCGTCTCTTGAAAGCTGTATTCAATGCCATCTGTTCAGCTGCAAATCCCAGGCTGTTTTTCAGCTCTTCATATTTTTCACATCCTGTCTTTGATTTCAGGACTCGCATGACTTTCTTCTGCTGTGTCTTTTTCTGCAGTATTGGAATCATCCCCTGCAGTTCCATAGTCCTTCAGAAGGGGTCTGAGCGGTTTAGCCACCTATTTACGGTGGTTTACTCTTCTCTGACGGTTCACTGCATCTGGGTGCTTTTAGTTCTGTGTATGTTTTGCTTTCTGGCTCACATTCTTTCTTTTTCCTGCTGAGCTGGGAATTGAACATGACCTCACCTGTGCTAGGTAAGTAAATTACCACTGAGGTACATCCCCGGGCGCAGGTGTTAATTTTTCTACCATAATCCTCTACAATTTTTTTCATGAGGTCCCAGAGACAGAAGTAAAAGCAGTGAGTGATGGGTTCTCTGAAAGTTATTTCCAAACAAACAACAATGGCCACAAACAAATTTTAATGTCTCTTCCTGCAACAAATAATTCCATCCTGGGGACAGGTATTAGTCCATTTTCTCTTACTATATCAAAATACCCGAAGCTGGATATTTTAAAAATAAAAGAGGTTTATTTAGCTCCCAGGTCTGGAGAGTCAAGAGCATGACACTGCATTGGCTTGGCTTTGGTGAGGACCTTATGATAGATGGCATCACCATTCTGGGAGTACAAACAGAAGAGACCAAATAGAAAGCCAGAGAGAGATTCAGGTGTCACACTTGCTCTAATTATAACTCACTCTTGTGGGAACTAGCCAGGGTCCCATAAGAACTACATTAATCTCTTCTGAGGGTGATTCCTCCAGTGACCTAATTAACTACCACTAGGCCCCACCTGGTACAAGTTCCATCCTCTCAACAACACCACAGGGAGACCAGGCCTTCAGTATATAAGGCTTTGGGTAAAACACTCAAACCATATTCAAACCAGAACAGTTATTCTGAATTCAAAACATTTAACATAGACTAGACCTGGCTTATTATTATTCTTTATGGTTTGCCTTTAATTTTCTTTGTCCCTAGATCTCTCCCAGGAGTCCACTGTAGTTTGAATATGTTGGAAACTTGATCCCCAACATGGAGGTGTTGGGAAATGGGAACTTTAGGTCACAGGGTTCTGTCTTCATAATGAGAAATACCATTGTCAGGGGAGTGAGTTCCTCTTAAAGGGAACCTTTATAAGGCTCCCCCACACCTTGCTCTCTCTTGCCCTCCTGCATTCTGCCATGAAGGCCTTCACTAGATGCCAACCCTGAATCTTGAACTTCCTAGCTTACAAAACCATGAGCCAATAAGTTTCTGTTCATTATAAATTACCCGGTTTGTGGCATTCTCTTATGGCAGCACCAAAAAGACTAAGACAGACCAAATTTTATACATACATTGGGCATGTTCCTTTAGGGCAAGGTAATACCCATTTATACCTACAGCAAATAACATTCAGTTAATAATGTTTTGGTTATGTGAAGGTTTACTTTCCTGATTTTTTTTTTCTCTTGGTACTGGGGAATGCACCTAGAGACACTTTACCACTGAGCCACATCTCCAGCTCTTTTTATTTTTTATATTGAGATAGGGTCTCACTGTGTTGTTGAGGGCCTTGCTAAGTTGCTGAAGCTGGCATTGAACTTGCAATTGTCCTGCCTCATACTCCCAAATCATTGGGATTACAGGCATGCATCACTGTGCCTGGCTATTTTTCTAATTTTTAAAAAAATTGTGTAACTAATTCTTAAAAAAATTGTGTCAAAATATGCACAATATAAATTTATTATTTTAATCACTAAAATTATTTATAATAGTCAAAATGTGGAAACAAATCCTACTGCTTAGAGATAGATGAATGGATAAACATCTTCAGTGTTTTAAAGGTTGGTGACATTAAGTCCATTCGTGTTGTTGTGTAACTATTACTTTTATCCGTCTGTAGAACCATCATTCCAAACTGAAATTTGGTACCTGTTAAACAGGAACTCCTCATTTCCCTTTCCTTCCTCGTAGCCTCTGTCAGTCACCATTGCCGCTTTCTAGTCTTCATGACTATTCCAAGGTCCTCGGGTAAGTGAACTCATACTGCATTTGCCAGTTAGTGCCTGGTTTCTTTCACTTAGCACCATGTCTTCAGACCCATCCATGTAGTAGCATGTGTCACAATTTCCTTCATTTTTCGGCTGAATAATAGTCCATTGTGTGTATAAACCTCATTTTGTTTATCTATCTGCTGGTGAACATGAGGCTTGTTTCTACATTTTGGCCGTTGTGAACAGTGCTGCTATGAACATGGGTGTACAAAAGTCTATTCAAGACCTTGCTTTCAGTTCTTTGGAGTACATGCCCATAAGTGAAACTGCTATATGTTATGACAGTTCAATTTTAATATTTTTGAGTACCCCATTTCCATAAATGCTGTACCATCTTATGTTCCTACCATCAATACACAAGGGTTCGAATTTCTCCCAATCCTGACAGAATTTATTTTCTCTTTCTTTTTTTTTTTTTTTTTTTAAACAAAAGCCATTCTAATGGGTATTTTATAGAGGTTTTGATTTGCATTTTCCTAAGAATTAGTGAAGTTGATAATCTTTTCAAGAGTTTATTGATATTTGTGTATCTTTTTAGAAATAATATTCATTAAAATCCTCTACTCATTTTTAATTGGGTTGTTTGTTTGTTTTTGTTGTTGGGCTGTGGGATTTCTTCATATAACTTGGATAATAACCTTAATCAGATATATGACTGGAAAATATTTCCTTGCATTCCATGGGCTGCTTTTTTACTCTATTGATTATTTCCTTTGATGGAGAGAAGTTTCATCATTTATTTATTTATTTTTATTGTTTTTTCCTATTCTCAACATTTTTTTTAAATTTTTTTTTAGTTGTAATGGACATAATATCTTTATTTATTTATTTTTATATGCTGCTGAAGATCAAACCCAGTGCCTCACACAGGTGAGGCAGGTGCTCTACCACTAAGCTAGGGCTCCAGACCAGAAGTTTTAAATTTTGACATAGTTTCATTTGTCTATTTTTGCTTTTGTTGTCATAACCAAGAAATTTTGGACAAATCCATTGTCATTAAGCTTTCCCCCTTAGGCTTTCTTTCTATTAAGAGTTTTATAGTCTCAGTTCTTATATTTAGGGTTTTGATCCATTTTGAGTTAATTTTTTATATGGTGTTAGTTAAGGGTTCAATTCATTGTCTGCGGATGCCCAGTTTTCCAGCACAATTTGTTAAGATGACTGTCCCTTTCCAATTGAGTGGTCATGGCATTTTTGTGGAAGATCATTTGATCACATACGCTAGGGTTTGTAGTTTATTTCTGAGCTCTCTATTCTATTCCATTGGTCTGTATATCTATGTTTATGCCAGTTGGATATTGTTTTGATTACTGTAATCCTGTACTAAGTTTTGAAATCAGGAAGTGTGAGACTTCCAATTTTTGTTGTTGTTGTTGTTTTGTTCTTTTTGGAGGTTGTTTCTTTTTGGGTTTGAGATTCAATTGGAAATTAAGAATGTGTTTTTCTATTTCTGTAAAAACATCGTTGGGATTTTGCTAAAAGATTTGCACTGAATCTGTAGATTACTTTGGGCAGCACTGATGTTTTAACAATAGTAAATCTTCCAATCCATGAGCACAAAATCTTCTCCCACTTATGTTTGTCTTTAAATCTTTCAGCAATTTTATATAGTTTTGAACATATAAGTGTTGGCCCTCATTGGTTAAATTTATTCCTAATTTTTTAATGCTATTGTGAAATTAATTATTCTATCAATTTCCTGTTTATATTGTTTATTGTTAATGTATAGACATACAATTGATGTTGAGTCTTGATTTTGTAGCTGTATCTTTGAATTTATTTATTCTAACAGTCTTTTTATTTTTATGTTTTTTTGGTGGGAGCTTTGTACACATAAGATCACGTCATCTATGGACAGATACCTTGGTTCTTTCCAGTTTGAATGCCATTAATTCTTTTTCCTGCCTAGATATTCTGGCAAGGGCTTTCTAGTACTATGTCAAATAGGCAAAAGAACATGTCTTGGTCTTTTTCTGGATCTTAGAGGAAAAGCTTTCAAGCTTTTATTACTGAGTATGATGTTAGCTCTGGGATTTCCATATGCACATTTTAATTATTACAAAGAAACGTACTTTTTGCTGTCATTTTATTGTATAACCATTGGATGATGTGATGGAACATGCTTTCAATGGAAAACAGAATATGGGGAACATTATTTGGCTTAGGCAATTTATCAGTCCTTCTTTATGTTGCCATGACAAAATACCCAAGAAAAGCAACTTACAGAAGGAATTTTGTTGTTGTTGTTCATAGTTCAGACGTTTCAGTCCATAGCTGCTCAGCCCCATTGCTGTGGTGTGTGGTGAGCCAGAAGGAGGCAGAACATCATGGCAGGGAGGGTGTGGGAGAGCAAAGCTCCTTACCTCATGGTGACCAGGAAGTAGAGGGTGGGGAGAAAGATATACCCTTCTAGGGAGCACCCCAGGTGATCTACTTCTTCCAGCTAGATCTCTTATAGTTCTATCACCTACAAAGTCCATTCAGTTATGAACCCATGAATGGGTTAATCTGCTGATGAAGTCAGAGCCTCATGACCAATCACTTCCCAAAGCCCTGCCTCTAAACATTGCTGCCTTGGGAACCAAGGCTTCAACACATGAGCTTTTGGGGGATATTGCAGACCAAACCTTAACGGGCAATGTCATGGTCTAGAAGTTAGTGGATTGTCATGATTCATATTAGAATATTCTGAGGTCAAAATATAAATGACCCAAGAGGCAGATTTGCAAAAGAACGGTAGATATTCTTTTTTTCCTTCTTTTTTTTTTTTTTGGTGTGTGCATGGGGGGAGGGGGTACTAGGACTTGAACTGAGGGTGTACTACCATGCAGCTACATCCCCAGTCCTCTCCCTCCCCTTTTTAATATTTTGAAGCAGGGTCTTGCTAAGTTGCCCAGGCTGGCATTGAGCTTGCAGTTTTCCTGTCTCAGCCTCTTACATCACTGTGATTAAAGGCATAGGCCACCATATCCAGCAGAGTCAAGAATATTCTGATAGGGGGCTGGGGATGTGGCTCAAGCGGTAGCGCGCTCGCCTGGCATGCGTGCGACCCGGGTTCGATCCTCAGCACCACATACCAAGAAAGATGTTGTGTCTGCCGAGAACTAAAAAATAAATATTAAAAATTGTCTCTCTCTCTCTCTCTCTCTCTCTCCTCTCTCTTAAAAAAAAAAAAAGAATATTCTGATAAATGCCTGATCTCTTTCTCACATGGGAAGAAGGGAAATCATCTATGCTCCTGCAGATTTTCTTCTAAAAAAGGGCCATAAGAAAAAAGATTAGGAAAATGTTTAAGGGAATCTTCATTTTCCTGGCCTTGGTCAGAGTCCAGAAGAACATTTCTATCCTCTTTTTACTCCTTACCCATTCATTGATCCCTATGAGAAGATCACGGGTCTGCGTGATTGTTGAGTTAGCTACAAGGGGCTGGGCACTCTGGTTCAGCTCTTTACCTGCCATCTTCCAAGGTGTCTGCTTGGTGCATTTTAGCCTGTGCCCTGCTCTATAGCAGCCTGTTTCACACAGGGAGTGGATGTCCAGGAATGCCTGGGGCCCAACAGGTAAGTCTGTATTCATTTGGGGGCAAAATATTAGCAATTTTTTCTAGATTAACCATTAGGCCATTTTTCCTAATTAGTTTGTTAACAACACATATTTATTTCTGTCAGCTTTCAATTTTTATCTTTCCGCCTCCATTGTTTTATTTATTGATTGATTCTAAACTTAGGAAAGGAAATGTAGAATTTAAGGGAAATTTCGCCTTTGCCCTCTGAATGTTCACCAGGCTGAATTAACAAGTAGACAGATTAAACATACAGTAAGTTTATTAAAAGGGAAAAAAATCACAGCATGAAGACACAGGAGTGTGATTATTCGATAACCCAACATGATTCAGAAACTTATATCCCCCTTTGCCATAGGAAAGAAAAGGAAGGGAGAATGTCAGGGGAATAGTAGGTGATTTTTAGGGGAACTCAGAGAACTTGGAGAATGTGCCATGGCCTAGGACCAAGTCTGTTTTGCCCACAGAATAGATAATGGATTGTAAATGATTTTCTAGGGACCAAAATAGAGGATAAACATGTGTGACAAAAGTCTGTCCATGTGTGTTGGCAGATTTCAGTTTTTCTTCCTGCAATATGAATTTAGTTAATGAAAGCTCAGGGAGGGGACTAGAGGTAATTGTTTCTTCTTTGGCAAGTATCTATTTTGGCACACAGGGAACTTTGTAGAAAGCTTCTCCCTGTGCTTGGGAAGGGAGAAGCAAGACACATTTAGGGGGACTTTGATTCCAAGCTTGATTTTAAAACCTTTTAGTTTCCTTTGGATCAAATTGCTTAGGGTAGGGCTGGAGTTGTGGCTCAGTGGCAGAGCGCTTGCCTCTTGCCTCTTACATATGAGGCACTGGGTTTGATCCTCAGCACCACATAAAAATAAATAAACAAAATAAAGATATTTTTAAAATTATAAAAAAAAATTGCTCAGTATGCCTGAAAGACATATATTTAAGGTATCATTTTCTGAGCCACAATAGAGTAAAAGAATATCATTTTGGCTTTCTAAACCCTGTGGTATAGTACACAGCAGTTAAAAAGAACTAAGTAAGGTTGTGGATATCGCTCAAAGGTAGAGTGCTCGTGTAGCATGTGCAAAACTCTGGATTGATCTCTAGCATTGCTTCCATGCAAAACAAAACAAAAACAAAAAAAGAAGTGGCTCCATATGTATGTACACACATAAGATTTGTTTATAACAAAAGTCTTATTATTAATTTAAAAAATCAAGGTACAAAAGAAAAAAGAGAAGATAGGTACAATATTGTTACATGATATAAAAATTAGATAGCTTAATTGAACTCTTGTCCAAACCCTAACTCTGAGGTAGGATAGAAAAGAAACAAAAGATAGGAAGAAAGGGTACAAAAGAAAGGACAAGGTGACTATAACTTTAATCAGAAAGCCAACGCTAAAGTCCCTTATATCTACCTACTTAGCTCCCTTTCCCAGACCTGTCACTCCCAAATTTCTGGGAAATCAACAAATCTTCAATCATATTTAAATTACTGGAAATTCACCCACTTATGAAAATTGTCCAATGCATTATTAATTAGCCCACTAACATGTATTTTTAGAATAGTTGAGCAAAGGGAGATGTAAAACTTATAGTATGGGGTACTTTTCTAACATCATTTATTGGTCAGAAAATGGAGAAGACATCAACCAAAGGATCCTGAGAATTTCCATACCACCTGTATTAGTCTCAGCTTTTTTTGCTGCTGTGACTTAAAAGATCTAACCTAAAGAGGGAAAAGTTAATTTCAGGGCTCATAGTTTCAGAGGTCTCAATCCATAGCAGCTGGCTCCATTCCTCAGGGCTCCAGGTGAGACAGGAACAAGATGGCGGAAGAGTGTGGCAGAGGGAAGCAGCTTATGTGGTGATCAGGAAGCAAAAAGTCTCCACTTGCCAGATACAAAATATATCCCCCAAAGCCACACCCTAATTCCCACCCCCTTCCAGCCATACCCTACCACCTACACTCAGTTAATCCCTAATCAAGGGATTAATTTACTGATTGGCTTAAAACTCTTACCACCCAATCATTTCTCTTCTGAACCTTCTTGCATTGTCTCACATGTAAGCTTTTGGGGGACACCTCACATCCAAACCACAACACCAGCATAAATCATCTTGTGATCACCACCAAATGCCGAAGTCTGGCTGGGCACAATTCAGGAGCCACTTGTCAAAAGAAACTAACTTTATTTTTAGAACTACAAAAACGCCAAACAAAACAGCTCCTCAGGAAAAAACCCTCAGAGCCCAACTGCCACCACTGGCTTCCCACAAGCCTCTCACCCCCACCCCAGCCTCTCCACCTCCCACAATCCTCCTGCTCTTGAGGCCGATTGGCTGGGTCGCATGGGCGGAGCCAAAGAAGTCCCCCAGTGAGCAGCTCCGTGGTCTGAAAGGGCAGGGAAACAGCCCAATGAGCATCACCGCAGAGAAGCCAATCAGCTAGATGTTGCTGTGGCCGCTGTGAGCCAATCATTAGCTGGCAGCTGGAAGTTTGCTGGGGCCCCTTTGCCTGTGGCTCTCAACATCTCCCCCTCTCTGTTTAAACAACAGCATGTGGCTTAGGGACCGTGCCTGCCTTAGGTTGTCCAATACTACATATGGTCCTTACCCGTCATGGGATGAGCTGACCTCATCCGGACTGCTATCATCTCCTTTTATCTTCCCAAGCTCACCCCTCACCAAGTTTCCTTTGAAAGAAGAGCTTGAGGAGTTGGGGATAGAGCTCAGTTGGTAGAGTGCTTGCCTTGCATGCACAAGGCCGTGGGTTTCATCTCCAGCACCACCCACAAAAAAGAGCTTGAGAGCCCCCAAAGGCATCTCACTCTTGAGACAGCCCACATCCTCCCTTGAATGTATCTTTGCTTTCCTGTGACTCTAACTTATGAATCCTGAAATTCATTTCTGCAATGTTTTAAAAAACCTCTTTGTCCTGAGTTGAGGTCCCCCTTTCCAGGAACTCCTCAGACTTCCTCTTGTGACAACATTGTTTATTTCTAAGGAAAGGGTGTTTATGGCCAAAGAGTCCAGTGTAACTGAAGACAGCCACTTAAATGACCTGTACCAGACCCCAAGCTCCATTTTTAAATTCATCTGTGTGCTAAGTGACACCCCCCCCCCAGTGCAGGACACTTTACAATTGCCATCACAACAAAATGAAAGAACCATAAAAGGAGTGAGAAGAGGTGGTACCCATATTCCCAGAAAATTTCTGCCCATCCCAGAAAAGACATGAATATCCCTCACCTTATAAGCCTACCTCTCCCCCTCATTTATTTTAGTCGATATTTATGACTTTTCCACCCCTCAAGGCTTGAGAAGCTGACTTGGGAGTTGGGCTCCTACTTTTTCATTCTCTGGCTGTTGAATAAACTTATGCCGTCAGTGTTCAGCATTCAGTCCCAGTTTTTGGCTTCATGACATCACACAGAAGATCCAGCTTTGGGGGTATTCCCCTTCTAGGAGGAGTATTATTACCGTTGAGAGACATCTCAATAAGTTCATGTCCTTGGTGTCTAAAACAAAGAACTGAGCAAGACACACAGAAGTAACAGGCAAGGTACAGATGTACTGAAGGTGAAAATAGCACTCTGTTAGGTAGAGCAGAGTAGGCTGAGCAGAGAGAGAGAGGCTCAAGACCTCCATGTCTGGAAATGAGGCGTTCTTTCTCCTGTCTGGACCTGATTGAAGACCTTACCCTGTTTGCTTCCATTGGTAACCTTATGATACCTAATTAGAATATTTTCCAGTTTTACTCAGTTTTTTTTTTTTTCCTGCAGCAACCAAAAGACTTGATCAGAACAACTGTAGAGGAGGAAAGGCTTATTTAGGGGCTCACAGTTTCAGAGATCTCAGTCCATAAGTGGCTGGCTCCATTCCTCGGGGCTCAAGGCCAGGCAGGACATCATGGCAGAAGACTGTGGCAAAGGGAAGCAGCTCACATGATGATCAGATGGCCAAGAGAGAGACTCCACTGGCCAGATACAAAGCCCTGCCCTGCCCTCTGTTCCACCTCCTCCAGCCACACTCCATCTGCCTTCAGTTACCACTCAGTTAATCCCTATCAGGGGATTAATTCACTGATGGGGTTAAGGCTCTCACAACCCAATCATTTCTTCTCTAAACCTTCTTGCATTATCTCACATGTGAGCTTTTGGGAGACACCTCAACCTACAAACCATAACACCTCCCATTAGTTACTTAAGAAAACCTAAATGCTGCCCACTTTACCCCACAGGTCGTTACCCCATAGGTCATTTTAAATGGCAGAAAAGACATGAATATCCCTCTCTCCACTTTCCCCCATAGGTCATTTTAAATTTCGAATCGGTGGTGGGAGTTGTCATGGTGATAAGCCTTCAGTAGCAGAAGTTGCCATGGTAATGCGATTTATTGTAAACAGGGACATGACTTGTCTCCTTGTCCTCTAGCAGTTTCTTTCTTATACCCTGTCTCTGCCGTCTTGGTGTCCCTGAACTTCTATCTAACAGTATGACCCAATTTATACTAAAAAAACCAAATCTTCACAGACTCACAAAGTTCTATATCTTTGTGCATTTATGTATATGAATACACATAGGAAGTTGTGGAAACACATGCTGCAAAGTAATAATGATGGCTTCTGTATGTGGTATTTGATTTTTTTTGACAATAGAATATTTCTATGTAATTTATTTGAAAATGTAAAATTTTGCGTGTGAGTAGTGTCTGGCGAAGACCCAGAGCGCCATAGAGACAAAAGGCAAATGCACTCCAGGGCTTTAACTCATGGCCTGATGACCATTAGAAGATAGTATAGTTTCCTTTTTCTTCTTTGCTCACCCACCTTGATTCATAGCTTGTTAAGCATTAAAGCTTGATATGTGCCTTACCCATCTTTCTTAAACAACCTTGTCATCTTAAGGGACCAGTAGATCATTGGGACCAGGATGTTCTTTCCATGACTCTCAGGACCAACAGCATAAAGAATAAAAACTGTTGAGGAGTCATAGAAATGGCAAATTCCTAGGGTCCTTAACTTGTTAGTTGCTATGAGTTGTGTTCTCTTCCCTTTCCCACCCAGGAGTTTCTCAGCTGCAGCCACTCATCCTTATCACAAGATGAGATGTTTGCACAGAATGCTGCATTGATAGGAAAAGCCAACATTTGGCTCCAGGATGACCAGTAACCATGCCTTCCTCAGAGTTAAAGTGCCCTCAGAGGAAAAGAAAACACCTCTGAAACAGTCCAATTAACATTCCTAAACTTTATTCCCCTTTCACTCTTTCCCTTTGTTGGGGGCGGGGTGGTGGAGGGGAACAGACTGACATTCCTCTGTGTGTGCTGTGTCTCCCTTCTCTTAGGAGAAGCCCTAACAAAAGCTTTGCCTGTATGTTCTCTTGCCCGACTTGATTTCATTTCTATAATTACCAGGTAGAAGTTCCTGTGTCCAGCCTCATGGCTGAGGGTTCGGAGATCCTTTCATATTGGTTCCAGGCTGAGAATTGTGAGATATTCCCTAATGGGAGTTGATAAGGAAGGGGTGGCTATGCTAGACAGGTGAAGGTCAGGTGCCATAGTGTAAATATACTCTCCCCCAAGGTGCAGATTCTGGGGTCAGGAGAAATAAGTGTTGGATTGGAAAAGCAGTCCTAAAGGAGGGGGGAAACTAGGCAGGCAGGACTGGGATTGAAGTGTGGGTGCTGGTGGAGCCAGAGAGCTGAAGCCGAATTTGGGGTTGAAGTGCTTGAGTTTATAAAGACAATGAATCAACAAATTAAATTTAACTCTTGGTTATTTTTATTGACTGCTTTCTATATCATGAACTGGTTGGTGGGATAGCTTGGGTTAATGTATAGAGGTGGATCAGACAAAAACTGTACTTTCTTTTTAAAACAATTTTTTTTAGTTGTAGATGGACACAATATCTTTATTTTTATTTATTTATTTTATGTGGTACTGGGGATTGAACTCAGGGCCTAACACTTGCAAGGCAAGTGCTCTACTGCTGAGCTATGGCCCCAGCTCAAGAACTATACTTTTAAGGGTTACCAAATGTCTGCATTTAGGAAGCTCAGGGTACCCAACTAATGTTTGAGGTGTAAGGAAAAAGTGTGGGGATGCCACCCAAACTATATGGATTTCTTACCTGTCAAATTGTCCTGATTCCACTTGAAAAGGACTCTGCACCTGCGGATTGGTCCCTGAAAAAGCTTTGTGTGGGTGCTAAATGCAAGAATGGTAACAACTTTGATTTTCTTTTCCCCTTTGGTAAATTGTAGTTTACCTCCAAACCACCAGGGGGCGCATGGATTTCGGTAGGAGACTTGGATTGGGATGAATAAGGGTTGGGCTGGGATAATTACTTCCAGGTATGGGGTCCTCTGTTGCCTCTTCCAGATGCCATCAGAATTAACCCTTCAGTTGGCCAAGTGGATTATGTCTTTGTGACTTTTGGTGCTGCCTGTGGCCACTGGTTCCAAGTCAGGTTTATAAAGACTGGATTAACATGTTGCACTTGGCTCTTGATTATCCTAGATTTCATTTAAGAATGATTTGAGCTTGTTGCTAGTGCTGATTCCTTCTGTGTTTATGTTGAGGCCATGTTATCAATCCTCTGCAAATCGGCAAAAGCAGAGTGGGAGAGTAGACTACCATGTGTCTTCAATTTTGTCATCAAAGACTATCACAAAAAGACCCATTCCTTTATAAACAGAAAGAAAAGAGACAAATGGCACAGAGATTCCTAGAAGCAATGTTCAGTCTTTTGTTTGTCTCTTTTGTTTGTTTTGCTTTAAGGCTACATCAATAACAGAGCTGACTGGGAAAGAGCTGGAGATTCAAGAGGGTGGGCTGTGCTAATGGCCTCCTCATGTCCCTGGGGCACAATTTCTCCAAGTGTAGTCTGACCCCCACCTGCATTAGGCCACCCTGGGGAAGAGAGCCTGTGAAAATACAGCTTTCTGGGCTGCATCCCAGCCTAATGCATCAGCATCTAGACCTCTGAATCTGCATTTTAAATGAGTTCCCTTCCTGATTTCTCTTGGAAAGGCATTACCTGTAAGATTAGAGGTAAGCCTCTTGGGGTAAGGTAGAAGGAGGGATGTGATACCCAAGCCTCATATTTTTGACGCATCAGGAGTCAAGGACCTTGCTCTGAGACAAAGGTTACATGTCCCAGGCAGCTGCCCTGTAGGAAATAAAGTGACTAGTAGCTCAGCCTGGGAATAGACCAGGAAGATCATGAGGTCACAGGAGCTGGGCTCTGGGCATCACTGGCAGCCATCTGGAAGGACAAATGGGAACTCTGGAAGGGGGCTGAGGATTCTTTGCTCTCTGCTACTAAGAAGCATCTAGAAACCAGAAGCATGATATCCAGCAATGTTGGTTCTATCTGCAGAACACCTGTGAAAAATTGCCCTTGCCCCAGAAACTCTCCCATAGGGCCGGCAAATTCCTCTCTTAATTACACATCCTGGACTTTTACCAAGAATAGTTTAACTGGGGATTTTTGTTTTGTTTTTCAATTTTCTTTCCAAATGCAAATCCCCATGGGAAAATGAAAAATATGTTTGGAGGTTGGAGGGAATTTACTTATTACCTCTTATTACAGAGTTGTGATCTCTCACACTAGAAGGAAATGAAACATTTTTATTGAATTGGGAGGAAGAGGTAATTTTAAAATGCAAGAGGTAATTTTAAAATGCAAAATGAGAAGCTGAAAAGGTGGAAGAATGGGAATAGAATATTGATTCCAGGAACATTCTAAGCAAGGCACCATTTAAGAGCTACTTCTGGTTTGGGAGGGTTTTAAGCCCTGGGATAAACCTGGTGTGCAGAAATAAGAAATAGTACTTGTGGCGAGAATGAATTTCAGTCTGGGAACTCCAGAATGAAACACATAGCACCTTCTTTGTTTCTATGTCATCCTAATTTCTCTTTTGTATTTCTCAATTCCCCTGTAGAATAGGTTATGCTGCAACAACAAAGTCTTCAAAAGATCTGTAGTTTAACAACAGAGCCGAGGGGCTGGGATTGTGGCTTAGCAGTAGAGCCCTCACCTAATATGTGTGAGGCCCTGGGTTTGATCCTCAGCACCACATAAAAAATAAAATTAAAAAAACAAAATAAATGTAAACAAACAAACAAACAAAAAACAACAACAGAGGAGTATTACTTATGGTACCTGTCACTGTGGGTCAGCAGAAGGACTCTATTTGCCATAGTTCCTGAGAGATCTAGGCTGTAGGACTTGCTTCCAGGTCACTGTGTGTGTTTAGAAACACACCTCTAAACCCAGGTGTGTTCAGAAAGAGAGAAAGAGATTCTATTGGCTCACACAGTTTTTTTTTTTCCCCAGAATTTTAAACTTTATTTTATTTATTTATTCATTTATTTTTTATGTGGTGCTGAGGATCGAACCCAGGGCCCACTGGTGCTAGGCAAATGCTCAACCACTGAGCCACAACCCCAGCACCTGCTCACACAGTTTGGGGGGCTGGCAAATCTGAAATACAGGGAGGCTAGAGACCCAGCAAAGAGCTGATGTTACAGCTTGAGTCATCTCAAGGAAGTCTGGAGGGAGAATTCTTCTTCAAGGCACCCCAGTGGTTTTCTCTTAAGATCTTCAACTGGTTAGATGAAGTCTGCCCACATAGGATGGGAAATCTGTTTTACTTCAAAGCCAACAGATTTAAATGATAATCACCTCTCAAGTAGCTTAATAGCAACATCCAGACTAGTGTTTGACCAAATACTGGAACAAACAAGGTACCAATATTTGCCTGGTCAAGTTGACACGTAAAATTCACCTTCTCAGGCTCTTCATGTGCAGCATAGAACAGGACACGTCTCACTTCTGCTCATATATCATTGACCCAAATGTACCACATGGTCACAGGTAACTTCAAGGGGACAGAAAAATGTAGATCCTACCATCTACCCAGGAGAAGACTGCCGGGATATTTGTGAACATCTCTAACCCTCACTTCCCTGAGTCAAGATGGAGTCCCTTCTTTCTCTGGGCTTTACCTAGTAAAGTGGAAGTGGGTTTACATATGCTATGACATCAGGGGACACCCATACCTCGTTCATCATCTTTTTAAGTTGGCATCTCCTAAGACATCCATATGGTCTGCTGTGACCAGCAAACTGTTACCAGTTTGCTATGCTTTGTGACAGCCAGAAGATTTTACTGTCACATCTGTGTCTCTCTGGGGAAAATGGGAATTAGTCTGCTTTTCCTGGGTCATTTTTTCTCTTCCATTGGTCTTCATGTCTATTTTGGTGCCAATACCATGCCATTTTTGTTATTATAGCTCTGCAGTATAATTTAAGGTCTGGTGTTGTGATGCCTCCTGCTAAAAAGCTTTTTCACAGCAAAGGAAACAATCAAGAGCATGTAGAGAGAGCCTACAGAATAGGAGAAAAATCTTTGCCACCTATACCTAGCATTAATATCCAGGATATAAAAAGAACTCAAAAAATTTAACATAAATATTTATTTATTTATTTACTTATTTTAAAAAGAGAGAGAGAGAGAGAGAGAGAGAGAGAGAGAATTTTTTAATATTTATTTTTTAGTTTTCAGCAGACACAACATCTTTGTTTGTATGTGGTGCTGAGGATCAAAACCGGGCCGCACGCATGCCAGGCGAGCGTGCTACCGCTTGAGCCACATCCCCAGCCCCTAACATAAATATTTATAAATAACTCAATAAATAAATAAATGGGCAAAGGAAGTGAACAGGCACTTTACAGAAGAAGAAAGATGAATGATTGACAGATATATAAAAAATGTTCAGCATCTCTAGTAATTAAAGAGATGCAAATTAAAATTACACTGTGATTCCATTTCACTCTAGTCAGAATGGCAATCAAGAATACATTAACAATAAATGTTGGTGAGGATGTGTGGGGGGGAAGTTACACTCATACATTTCTGGGGGGACTGCAAATTAGTGCAACCACTCTGGAAAGCAGTATGGAGATTCCACAGAAAACTTGGAATGGAACCACCATTTGACCAAGCTATCTCATTCCTCAGTATATACCTTGAGAACTTCAAATCAGCATACTACAGTGACATAGCCACATCAGTATTTATAGCAGCTCAATTCACAATAGCAAGCAATGGAACCAACCTAGGTGCCCTTCAACAGATGAATGGATAAAGAAAATGTGGCATATATACACAATGGAATATTACTCAGCCATAACAAAGAAATGACTTTATGACTTTTGCCAGTAAATGGATGGATCAGGAGACTATCATGCTAAGTGAAATAAGCCAATCCCAGAAAAACCAAAGGCCAAATGTTCTCTCTGATATGTGGATGCTAACACACAACAAGGTGTGGCGGGGTGAAGAATAGAAATTCAAAGGGGAATGAAGGGAAGGAGGGGGAATTCTACTGTCTTTCTTATGGGAATAAGAAAGACAGTAGAATGAATCTGACATAACTTTACTATGTATGTATATGAATACACCACAGGGAATCTCAACATCCACAAGACTGGGATCCTCATTAGAATAAGTTATACTTCATGTATGTATAATACGTCAAAGTACATTCTACTGTCATGTATACCTAAAAAGAACAAATTAAAAATCCCAATTCCTGAGGATTGAGGCAGTTGAAGTTCATATCTGCTAACTCCCTGTTGGTTGAAGGTAGCTTCTGGAGGCCTTCACTCTCTGGTACATTGGGATTGCCCAACCTGCAGGACAAGCAGTCTCCTGTGGCTAGTCAGGACTGCCAGTGGTGAGAGTCAAAGTGGGTACTCTGTCTTCTCTCCAATCCGGTCCCCATGTTGAAATCAGGATAGTTTGAGGAGCAGGGGAGGGGAAGAGTCTCTCCTTTATGAAAAACATTAGCCTTATTTAAAGTGAGAACATGAAGTTCTTAGAAATTCTGTTTTCCAGGTTCTGTATAATAGATGCTTCAGCCAAGACCAGCTGTGTAATTTACAGGACCCAGTGCACAATGAAAATGCGTGGGCCCTCCTTCAAAAGTAATTAAGATTTTCAACCTATTAACAGGTGAGAGGACCCTTCTATGAACGGGTGCCTGTGCACTGTGCACACATTCGAAAAGCTGCCAGATTTCTGCTCTGGAGTATTTATAAGACCTTGTAACTCCAAGGGCTCTTGAAAGATCTCTTATTAGTCTAAACTCAAAGTTCCCAACTCAGATTTTACTGTCTTCCACTTGGCTTTCGTTTATGGATTTTGTCCTCCCTCTCATTCCTCACTACACAAATACAGGAAACGTAGAGCTCCTTCAGAAACGTCTCAGCCCATCTTCCTGTTTTTGACATGAAACAGCCCCACTCATGGATTAACTGAAAGCCAGATGAAGTCATGCTACGTGCCTGGTGTGGACGACAGGGTTTGTTTTGTTGTTGTTGTTTTACTCTCGGTTATAATGTTAGAGGACAGATAGTTGAGAATGGTGGGAACACAAGGGTAAGAGAATAATTCAATAAAATGGTCCCACTGGACTGACATTGCTTTCTTTGCCACAAAGCAATTTGCCTGCAGCCCCGCCTGGTCTAACTGGACAGGATATATGTCACGTTCATCCACAAACCGAGGAAGGGCAAAGATCAGGCAGTCAGTGTAGGTGATGAAGGATGGGGGTCGAAAGTGAAGACTGGTTATCAGAGAGAAAACAATGGGTCGCGATGGGTTGACCTCCATGATTGTACTCTGCACTCTGGGTTGCTAACAATTAACCAATGTGCCCCTGCTCTTGGTCACGTAGACAGGGAAGAAAGAGAAGACAATAATTATATAGAGGGGTTCTGGGGTCTATAAAAAAAAATCCCAGGATCCCTCTCCCCCAGGCTGTCAGCTCTGAGGCCCCTTTCTCTTTGGAGAAGTCTGTCTTTATCACCTTCTTATGGAAAACTTGCTCTCTATGCTTGGTCTGGCCTCTCTGGGGTGTTTAATCTTGAACACCGGGGGAACAAGAACCCATCTCTGACCTCCAAGATCAGTATCAATAATAAACTCAGAGGTTGCCTTGTAGGTGTCCCTGGCTTCTCTGTTTTTTTTTTTTTTTTTTTTTTCTTTTCTCCTGCGTATTGTTCCCCCACGAGTCTGATACTGGGAAACTTTACCTCTGGCTCATGGCAATTCTGGCTATCAGCCCCATGGAGTCCAAGTGAGAAATAATGGTATCTGGGGCCAGGGGGACCTTTGGAGATGGGAAAGGGCTGATTTGACAGGGAGTAAAGTTGTCACCTCAATAGGATTGGTGATTGCTCAAATAAGAGAAGCAGGGGTATTGAGTAATATTTCCGTTAATGGACAAGATCGACATTTAATGAATTTCTCCCACATATTAGGCGCTGTTAGGCCCTTCTAGGTACTTAACTCTTCCCCATTTGTTATGTTTTGAAAAAAAAGTCTCATTAAGTAATTTATTTTCCTGAAGCAGGGCTCGCCTTGATTTAAAAGGGGAACTTGCAAACAGAACAAAACAAGGCAAAAGCAGAAACTTAACCTCATTCCTGAACTACTTAACATTTGAATGATAAAGCTATTGAACAGCAATTAAAGGATACATTTTATTGCATGTAAACTGTATCTTTATATATATATATATATATATATATATATATATATATATATATACATATATTTTAAAATTCTAAATCAGGGACTCCTGATCTCAGAGATTTTGATATTTTGGGTGAGATGTTTCTCTGTTGGGTGGGGGCTGCACTGTACATAGTAGGATATTTAGTATCTTCTCAATCCACTAGATGCTGGCAATGCACCCTCCTCCAGTTGTGATGAAAGAAAACATTTCCAGACATTGCCAAATGCTCTCTGGGGGACAAAAGTGCTCCTGGTTTGGAAACACTGCTTTAGAGCAAAACAAAGTTGATTTCTGATGTCCTGGTATATTTAAGTGCTAAGAAAATGTGATGTTCTGTTTAACATATTCAGAACATAAAATGTACAAATAATACACATTTTTTACTCTAAAGAAAATTCTCAAGTTTAAAAAATATTATCTGGGTCTAATGGGCTTAGCATCTGGCATCCCTGTGGGAATCCTCAAAAGACAAAAGGAAATGATATCAGAAGGGATGGGAAGTCCCCAAGGGCATACTTTGCCAACTTCTGTTTTGGCTCTGAGCTTCTCCCTTCCCCCAGGCCTAAAATGGTAGGGGAGGTAGAGTGACTATGGGCTTTATTTTGGAGTCTTTATCATTTACCAAAATATTAGTCATTTTCTTTTTCTATGTTGATCACACACACACACACACACAACACACACACATCCATACATACTGTATAGAATAAATATGTACCTGATATAAAAAATTAGATGCTAATGTTACTGCTGTTGACCCAATGTTGAAGAATAACACCAGAGAAGCACGCCGAGGCAGGGTCAGAGTAGAAATTAGAAGTTTATTAAAGGACAACAGAAAAGACTTCTCCCGGAGGAAGAAAGGGACCCAAGAGGTGGAATCCGTGGAAGTGCGGTTGTTTCCCCTTTTTATAGTTCTTTCAGTGTTGGAATGTGGGTTGGAAGGCCTGAGGGGTGGGACCCAGGTGGGCCAAAGAAGTAATCTGGGCAGGAAGGACTTCATTATCACTTCTTTGGGATGGGATATCTTTAAATCTGCTGGGGGCTGTTCATTAACATTTCTTTGGGATGGATTTTGGGCCTAGGGAAATGGATGGCATTAGAGCAGTTTATGCTAAGTGAAGCCAGCCAATCCCTAAAAAACAAATGCCAAATGTCTTCTTTGATATAAGGAGAGCAACTAAGAACAGAGTAGGGAGGAAGAGCATGAGAAGAAGATTAACATTAAACAGGGACAAGAGGTGGGAGGGAAAAGGAGAGAGAAGGGAAATTGCATTAACATTCCATGAGTTGTCCTGTGTTTCCGGAATTCATTCTCTGCATGGCCTCCATTTTAGATTTCACTCGATATTAGACTCGATATTATTACCTAACTACACTGACTACCCAACTTTAAATCTGGCTTCATTAAGAGCAACAAAAAATAACTAATATTATAAGTTGTGAATTGTTGCCCTTAAAGTTTAGAACAGGGCAATATTAACCCATTTGTCCTGTATTTCCTGGGAACTCTTTGTCACCCTCTTTTGCATTCATTGCAGCCTTTGAGTTTTGCCAGATTAGTCCTGAAGGGAATGGGAAGGACTAAGAAACAATCTGATGTAAAAGCTATGCTGTAGTCCTCAGCACGATGCACAGATTCCTGTGACTGGGATAACAGTAGAAGTATTGCATGCAGGGACGTGGATTCCCAAGTAAGGGATGAAAGGAAAGCAAGGAACCAGGAGACGGCAAGCGAGAAATGAAAGACGGAGACCAGGCAGAGATACACAGGAGAGTTCATTTATCAGAGCTGACAAAGGCACATCTGTCCATAGATAGAGAGAAGCAAAACAGGCTTGGGGTTTGGGACAGGCTCAGGGATTAGAGCTGGGTGGGTCCTAATGCGGGCAGTTTAGGGCTAGGTTGGTTTGAGGGACTGGTGAGCCTTTCTCAGAAATGCCCTTGGGTGGGAAAGTGAAACTTTTTTCTTAAAACAGCAGCTGTCACTTAGGATGGCCATCCAGATGCTAAACAAGGACCTTATAAGGGCACCTTGGGCTCATCAAGAAAGATAAAATCCCTGGGAGCAGAGGACACTCAGCCTTTTCTCCCCCGCAGATCCAGATCCAGGGGTGTGTCAAAGCCCACAGAGAAGAAAATATTACGAGGTGTAGCTAGGCAAATACAGTTGTATCTGAGTTGTACAAGTTAAGATTATGTTTGGGGCTGGAGTGGGGTGTGTGTTGACCATGCAAGAGGACCTGAGTTCAATCCTCAGCTTGCATGAGGATTGAATATACACACTTAGGTTTGGATGTGAGTGTCCCGAAATATAAAAACAGTTGAAACATTTAAAATTCCATTCATTTGATGGCTCTCCTTGCTTCTAGCTCTCATGGTTTGTTTTTATTTTCATTTTAATTTCCTGACACTTATCATAGTAAATGTAAGTGGATTAATCAACCTTCTCTCCTAATGGACTGTAATCTCCTGGAAGGCATTGTCCTAACCTGTCAAACTCTCCATCATAGCCTCATTGCCTAGAGCATATTAAGCTTTCAAGAGGTATATATTGAATGAATGATGTGTGTATGTAGGAATGAATAAATAAACAAGATGGAAATTCCTCATTTGGGTCAGCCAAACATTTGATACACTGAACATCCTTAGTTTGGGTGAATATCCTTGAAATCAGTGTCTATGGAACAAAGAAGAGGGGCTAGATTGATGGGTTTCACTAGCAATAAAGGAAGGAAAAAAGCTTAATAAAAAAATTTTTTTTTTCATGGAACCTTATAGGAGGCTTATTTTTATTTCTTTTCTTTGTTATGGTGCTGGTAATTGAACCTGGGCCCTTGTTGCATGCATGCTAAATAAATGCTCTACCACTGATCCCTATATTTCTTAAAATTTTTTAAAATAGTAAAATAATATACAATATTTTAACAAAATCAAACACTGCAAGGACATACCTATCCTTGTGCCCAGACTACTCCCAGGAAATAGCCTCTGGGTTCTGGTTATTAGGTAGTTACTTCTGTGCATCTAAATACTATGTGTGCAAGGCAATTTCCTGGTTTATCAACCATAGACATTATCTCTTGACTTCCTGTTGTGCATGATAAGGATTTAGCTCACCACATTTCTCTTCCAGTAAAGATATATATATTTTTTAGGTCCTCTACTGGTTACCGGCTTAACATGACACAAGTAGGCTGAAATCTGTCTTTCATGTTCCAGTGATTTTAAGTGGTGCTTTCTTGACTTCTCCCTTTAAAAAAAAAAAAAAAAAAAAAAAAAAGCTTGCATTTCCCTTAAACGGTCCTCTCTGAGTTTCTCAGCTTCTGATGTCTGTAATTTTGCTTTCATCTTGTCAAGGCTGGTGGGGCTTATGTTCTGTTCTCTGTCATTCCTCCATGATTTATCTATCTGGCTTGGTTTTTAAAGGTGAAATTCTCCAGGTGGGAGAAGACAATGAGGACAGGGGTTTGTGGGTATCTCCTTGAGGCCCACCTGGATAGGAATAGGGGACTTTACATGAAAGGTCTTTTGTTGAAGGACCCAAAAACTGAGTCATTATCTGAAGATGAGCTGTCTCCACTAGTCTTTTCCCGGGGGTTAAGGGTCTCAGCTGGCTGTGTTTTCTATTAACACCCCCTGAGAATGATTCTTCAACAGTAGCCAGTCCCTCTCCCAATGTCAATGCAATCTAGTGACTCCAGTCTATCCCCACACCTTTGCTCGGTCCCTGTCTGACTTATCCTATAAGACTAGCTTACCCTTTATGACATCAGTAAGCCCAAGAAAAGGAGACTGTAATCTTAAAACTCTTTGGGCAAAATCCCCCATTAGTCCTGGAAAGGTACCAGCTATGGCTCCCCACCTACCTACCCATCCAGGGTTGGAACAGTGGTTAGACCTTTAGTTGACCCCTTAACACTTCACTTCTCAGTCTGCTCTGTCATACCTGTAGAATGTCGGGAGGCCATTCCCTTTGGTGTTTCTATTCATGTTGTGGCAACTTTCGTCTAGATTGTCTTTCCAAGATTCCTTAGCAAACATCTTTGGAAGCTAGAAATACTGTTTACCCTGGGTCAAAGGACATTTTTGTTTCCTGACCACTATAATAAAGATAATGTCTTCCTCTGGGGCAAAGCAGGTGCAGGCTTGTTAGCAGTTCCTTTATAGGATTTGGAGCTCAGTGTTCCACAGCCTCAGGATTCACCTGGCCAGCTCTGTACAACATCCTTGAGACCTGAAGGGCAAAGAGAGACAATGAGAACATGGAACTTACGCTTCTGCTATCTGTCAGTAATAAACTATCTACACTTATTTGGTCTGGCTAAATCTATGAAAGTGTTGCAAGTCGGCAGACCTCACAGCTGCAGGAATAGCTGACATTTATGAACAGAACCGCTTGACCACTTAACACAGGACCCTCTGCAGAGCTTCCTCTGGGTCAGGCACTCCCTGTACTTTAAAGGCAGTGACTTCCTTCACAGGCCTTGAAATCCCTAGCATTTGATACCTCTGTTCCCTTCTCTTCTTTACTGTAGTCTTGATGAAGTATTAGGTGTTGGAGGTGGTAATTATTGATATGCATGCTCTGATTACCTAGTAGGAACTCCATTTGCAATTCAGTATAGACTGAAGAAATAACAGAAAGAACTTTGTGAGATCTTCAGCTTTGTATATGCAACATAATTTTCAACTAGTAAGCTGCAAAACATAATGCATCTTAAAAGGGATATTTTTTTTTTTGCTGCTTCTAGAATCTCTGTCTCCTGCGTTTTCACCACAGGAATCTGCAGAACCCTTTAAAGATCAGACACTAAGCAGCTTTTCCAGAGGCAGCAAGAAAGGGGAAGCAGGGAGACATGATGTGCTCCACTGTAAATCTCAGGATTGTTCTGTGGATTGGTTTGCAGAACATCATTCCATGAATTCCTGCACGCAGGAGCTGGGCAGCAGCAGCCGCCAGCTGGATGGACGCCTCTGCAGTCAGGATTCCTCATGAGACAGTGGTCTCAGTCCATTTTCTGTTGCCATAACTGAATACTGGGATCATGATAAAGAATAAAAGTTAATTTCCCTCATAGTCTGAAGTCTGTGAAGTTCAAAAGCAGGCTGTGTATTGGACAATGTCCTTATTGCTGGTGGGAACTCTCTACAGAGTCCAAGGCAGCACAGGGCATCATATGGAAAGACAGAATGAGCAAGCCAGAGAGAGCTTGCTTTTATAACAAAGTCACTCTCAAGACAACTCATTAATCTACTAGACCATTAATCCATGAATGAGTTCATTCATGAAAGATCCCCAATGACTCAATCAGCTCTGCATAGTTCCACCTAATCCCGTTTCTTGATACTTCTCAGGATGGATTAAATTTCAACATAAATTCTGGTGAGATAGCCAAACCACAGCAACCGCCATTTCACCAGACCATAAGCATGGGTGAAATCTTGTACTTTAAGATAGAAGTGAGACCCCAACTGAGGGTAAGGAGACTACATTTTTTGGAAAGCACCACGGCAGAGGTTTTTGGTTGTTCTGGAACAGCTGATGGCATGATTACTGCTAACCTGTACAGCATATCTTTGTATTAATTAGAAAACTATAACCATTGTTATGGTTTCGATATTAGGTGCCCCCCCCAAGAGCTCATGTGTGAGACAATGCAAGCAAGTTTAGAGTTGAAATGTTTGAGCTCTAAGAGATTTAATCTAATCAGTGCATTAAATCCCTGGTAGGGATTTACTTGGTGGTAAATGTAGGTAAAGAGACTGGCTGAAGGAGGTAGGTCCCTGGGGGGTGCCTTTGGGGTTTATATTTTTTCCTTCTTGAGCAGAGTTCTCTCTGCTTCCTGGTGCCATGATCCCAGATGCTTTCCTCTGTAAGAGTAAAAGAAATTGAAGTTAAAGTGTAAAAGACCGGGAATTGTAAATTTTCTAAGCTGCAAGGCCTGAGTTAAAAAGTGAAGGACCAGGTATTGTTAAGTTCCTCTGCTACACCCAAAACCTGAAATTCCTGTAGCTGTTAGGACAATACCCAGAACTGCCCAGTAAATATTCCCCCTGACCCTCTGGTTGTTTAATAACCTAGGACCCTGTGTAGCCTGGCACGTAGGCATTCAGGGCCCAAACCAATCAGTTTAAATGTGTACCCCGCTTAGGAGTGACCAATCACCCCTGCCCGACCTGTTCCCGCCAATGAATGTACTACTCAAGTCTAAGAATTGTTGTTTGATTTTCCCGAGGTGTAAGGTGATTTGTCAAAGGAGACAGTGATGTGTGTAAAGTCCCCGCCCTCCCCAAAAAGTGTACTTAAGCACTGCTTAACCTCTGCTCGGGGCTCTGGGCTGCTCTCCCTTCTTGAGTGAGCACGGAGCCCAGCACGCTGGGATGGATCCCCAATAAATCCCCTTCTGCAATTGCATGAGTCAGTCTCTTGGTGGTCTCTTCCTCCGATGTTTCGCCGGACCCTTACACCTCTACCACAAAATTTGCCATGATGTTCTGCCTCATCTCAGGGAAATGGAGTCGGCCATCTATGGACTGAGATCTCTGAAACTGTAAGCCCCAAAATAAACTTTACTGCCTCTAAAATTGTTCTTTTCTGGTCTTTTGGTCATGGCAATGAAAAAAGCTAACTAAAATACCTATTTCTACACCAAACACTTAAATTACATCTATAAAAAAAGTTGTTTATTAACATACTGATATATGAGAATAAGACACCATCTGCTGGAAATTGTAATAAACAAATCTAAGATGTCCATAGTGTGGCTAACATGTTCTGGAATAAAGAAAATCATGGCCATTTGCCACAGTCTGGCTGGGCACAAATAACCGAGCCACCACAAAGCCTTGTAGGTTCAAACAGCAACTCTTTATTCCTGAACTCTCACCGGCACTCTACACACACTATCCGGGAACACACTCCCTCCACCGGGCTCCCCGCGTGCCAATTCTCCCAATTCTCCTGGAACCCCCTCGAGAACTCAATGGGAACTCCAAAGTAGCAGGCACCGAGGCAGCAGGATCCGCCCTAATCCCCGGAGCCACCCTAATCCCGGAGCAGGGTCACCTTTCAACCATTCCCTCTAGCAAAATGCCAGGCGTCATTCCGACTAAACTATGGCTCTCAACAGCCATGGATGCTAATTGGCGTGTAGTGGCAATACTGAGATCCTTGTTAAAAGATTCTCTTGTGGGGGCTGGGATTGTGGCTCAGTGGTAGAGTGCTTGCCTAGCATGTGTGAGGCACTGGGTTTGATCCTCAGCACTACATAAAAATAAATAAAATAAAGGTCCATTGACAACTAAGAAAATATTTTTTTAAAAAAAGATTCTATCAGGAATCAGGCCAAGCTTGGTTCCCTAGTTCGCTCAACTATAGTTTAGACTGGATCTGGAATGACCCCCCAAAGACCACATATTAGTCTTGGTTACCAGCATGATACTGAAAAACCAGCCTCTATCTCAGAGCAAAGCCTGTCCAAGGAAGGGACATGCCTTTGTCCTTGGAAAAACCCACAGAGCACTCCTAGGCACATTCCCACCCTGCTACGTTGTTTATCTAAAGGAGAGATCTGCTGCGCCAGGTGTCCCTGACTCAGTCAGGCTAGGTGGGAATCCATAGCAGCCCCCTAGCAGCCACCAATCAGCATGAGACAGGGAAATACCTGGGATGCCAGATGACCCTCTCAGTAGTTTATGGTGGTTGATAACCTATTGGGAAACCATGTAGTTCAGCACGTACAACCCTCTTGGCTCAAACCAATCAGTTCAAACGAATACCCCTTTTGTACTGACCAATCACTCCTACCCAACTTGTTCCCACCAGTGAATGTGCTAATCATGTTTTAGAGTTGTTATTTGATTTTCCCACGGTGTGTGATGATTTGCTATGGTGTATGTGAAGTCCCTGCCCTTTCCAAAGAATGTATAAAACTGCTGCAAACCCTGGGCTCGGGGCCTCTCAGCGTCACCAGTTGCTGTGTGGGCGTGCGGAGGACTGAGCTAGCTAGCAATAAACACCTCTTTGCTGCTTACATCGATCTTGGATCTCTGGTCGTCTTTGGGGGTCCCGAATTCGAGCATAACAATACTCATATTAGCTAGCTTTTATGTCACGGTGGCAAATACCTGACAAAAACAATGTAGAAGAGGGAGTTTATTTTGGCTCCTGGGTTCCGAGTTCAGCCCACCGTCAGCCACTTCTAGAGCTCTGGGCCTGAGATGAGGCAGAACATCGTTGTGGAAGGGCACTGAGAGGAACGCAGCTCAGGGCAACCAGAAAGAGAGCTCTGCTCGCCAAAGACCACCCCAAAGGCAAATCTCCAGTGACCTACTTCCTTCAGCCACACCCTACCTACCTACAGTTATTACCCAGGTAATCCATACCAGTTAATCCACCAATCAGGTACAGCTCTTATAATCTAATCATCTCACCTCTGAACATTCTTACATTATCTCCTAGGTAAATATTTGGGGGACACTTACACTTTATCTAAATCATGACAGCATGTTAGAAATTGGTGGGAAATTTTAAGAAGTGGGGACTAGAGACAGGACCTCACTGGGGTTGTGTTCGCAAAGCAGATTGCGGGACCATGGTCTCTTCCTTTGTGTGTGTGTGTGTCCCAGCCATGAGGCAAACAGGCTTTGCTTTGCCATGATGTGGCTGCTTTGTCACAGGCCCCAAAGAAACGGGGTTAATTGGATCTTGGACCAAAACCTCCAAAACAGTGAGCCCAGAAAACCCTTTTCTATTTAGAAGTTGATTTATCACAGGTAATGTTACAGTAATGGAAAGTTAACAAAGGGAGAGGGGGTTCTTATCTGCTATTAATAATCGTGACTATACAGATACAAAAGGCAGAGAAGGTACCAGCAGTGAGAAGGACAGGAAGAAAATCAAATGGATCTTTGAGATTTGTTAAAAAAAAAAAAAAAAAAAAAAGAAGGGTCCCATAGGAAGAAACCTAGATACAGAGAAGTCGTTTCCATGAACTGCTGGAGAGACAGCGAGTTTCTTGAAAAGGACTCCTATTATTCACATGTAAGAGAGTGTCACATGTTCAGCACAGAGGAAGAAATGTATTTATTTGAAAAATAAATTCAGAAGGGATTTCAAAGTCAGCAAAATATTGCCTTTGTGATACCTTACAATTCAGAAGTTGAATGCTTTTAAAAATAAATAAATATGCAACCCCGTTAGTTTACTCCGTGTTGGAAAGGCATGGCCACGTGATCCATGCCACAAATGGACTTGCAGACACTGAATCGGGGAAGACTGTCCGTTAGAGGGTCTACAGGGGAGCTGGAGATTTGGGGGTGGTCTCTCTGCCCTATTTTACTAACTTCCCTCCTGGATTTCCTCTTTAGTGTACAAAACCTCAGTTTAGAACTGTTTAAGCCAGAATGCCTCTTACTTTGGTATTAACCATCTAGTCATTTTATTAATTCTTAAACTTCTAGTAAAAGTTGTGTGGGGAAGGGACTAAATCCTTGATTTTGTTGGCAATTTAAAGACTATGTCTCTGTGGGTACGGTGGTGCAAACCTGTAATCCCAGAAACTCAGAAGCCTGACATAGCAGGATCACAAGTTCTAGGCCAGTCTCAGAAACTTAGCTAGATCTTGTCTCAAAATAAAAAAAAATTAAAAGGGCATTGTATATCAATGGGTCTTTAATGCATTGCCACTGGAAATGTTTGCAGTAAAGGAATAATTTTCACCTTCATAAAAAAAAAAATTAAAAGGGTAGGGGATATAGCTTAGTGGTAAAGCATCCCTGGGTTCAATCCCCAGTATTGGGGGAATAAAAGAAAGACTATATCTCCTTTTATAGTTTGCTTTGTCATTCATTTGCAGACTTTTATTTTTTTCCATGAAAGACAACAGAGACATCTTGCCTTTGCTTTCTTACCCCAATAGAGTTTATTTTCTCTTCTCTCTATGTCAGGGCTTTTTCTTCCCTTACTTAACATTTTGTCCCTTTCCTCAGTCTGAATTGTCCGTTTTGCGGCTTCATCCAGTTATTTCCTAGATGGACCCAGAGCTTTAAGCTGTAATAGTGCTGGAAAGAGAAGGCTTGCCCTGGGGGTGGCAGAGGGAGGAATCCAAATCTCTGACTCTTCCCAGTTTAACACATCTTTAGGTTATTATGCTAAGCAGCCTGCCTGCCTTATTGTGCTATTTGAATCCATTTTGCATTCAACCTCAGCAGGAAGAAGGGTAAAGCAGGAAAAAAAAAATTCTTCCTGCCTCTAATAAAATATCGCAGATGTTAACTGATGATTACAAAAGACAGTAAAGCAGGCCAAGAAACCATAGGAGGGAGGGAGGGGGGGACTACAGTGGAGGAGGTGTAGTGGAACTGACTGTTCAGGAGGATTACATTGCACAGAGAGTAAGGTGGTTGGTGCCATCCCCCAGCCCTGCTCTGGAGGGCTTGGAGCTATTTCCAGCCAGTGAGAAAGAAAAAGGGCCTGTGCTTTCTGTCTTTAGGAGTTACTATTTTCTTCCTCGTTTTGGAAAATGATACCCAGCTCTGCACATATGTGGGTGCGTTTTTTTAGTGAAGCATAACTTAGGGATCCAGAATAAGGAACAGTGGTAGACAGGGCGTCTATGGGTTTTGCATCCTCAGCAGCCACCCCCTGCCTCTAATAACAGCATTGTGAATTGTGTGTGTGGGGGGTGTGTATGTGGGAACTTTCTTTACTCTTTATCCCTGCCGTTCAGGTTCAGGTGAGACTGACTGCCACCACACTCAACACCCCTATCAATGCTGGGCACGTCTATCAACCTAAGCAGGCATTTACACTGGAATGTCCATGTAATTTTAGTCAGAACATGAGAGTCTTCCTCAGGACTTTTGCTGACACTTCCGTGAAAGAGGGGCTTGTTTTTCCGCTGTGAGTGCCAAGTGGATGGGATATAAGTCTGGAGTTGCTCCTTTGTTGCTTTGTAAAAGCTTGTCAGAGAATGAAGCCAAGGAGACTCAGTTGAGCAATGAAGAGAGAAGGTTCCTGAGGACATTGTCTGCAAGCCTCTGTTCAGCTGCAGCTGAAACTGATGCTACTTGAGGACTTTTTAGTTCTGTGTTCATTAGTCTTCCCTATCCCGGTATTTTCACCACTTTGCATTTCTGTCACTTTTAACACTTCCTAATACAAACAGCTTCAGAAAAGTCCAAGAGGCTTGTCCAGGTTATTGTACTGGGCAGAATGGAACAAGTGCTACTGCTAACTGCCATGGCCTCAATGCTGTTCACAATGTGGACTAAGCCTGAAGGCTTTTTTTCAGGTTGTGTTTGACTCTGTGTATACAGCTGCCTCTGAGAAAGACAGCCAGGCAGGAATCAGCAGCCAGAACTCAGCTCGACAGTTAACATGTTCAGTTCTTTGCGATTGTATAGTGTTGCTTTCCAAGGACACCGCTGACCACAAATGAATGTGCACAAAGGTTCAACATGCACTCAGGAAGCCAGGGTCTACATTTATCCCATACACAAAGAAGTAACTGTTCTCAACTCCCCCAGAAGAGACAGTTCTTGGCTCACTCACATGAGCTGATGTGAAAATGTTCCTTGAGTGGAAAGCAACAGGAAGCAGCTGTGAAAGTGATGGATAATTAGAAAGTGGAGGCCACTTTAATGTTTACCCATTTGTCCAACATGGATTAATCAAGTGCCTTCTATTGTGCTATGGATAGAAACACTAATATAAAAGAAAAATTTAAGAATACAGTTGAGTCAGGGAGTGAGCAAGGAAATCAATGGGCCAATAATGCAATAAGAGGAAATACAATAATAGGAGAGTGCTGTCTACCCCAAAGTATTCCCTTCTTCTTTCTTAATTATGAAATCCTGATTTTATTCCAGGAGTCAAGATGTTCAGGTGGGGGAGGGATGAGAACCAGAATGAGGTATAGTAAACATACATAGGGATGCCAAATTTTTGTTTGCATCAGAATCACCTGGAGGGCTTGTTACCAGAGTTCTTGTTAAAACCCCCAGAGTTTCTGATTCAGTAGTTCTAGGTGAGGCCCAAGGTTTTGCATTTCTAACAAGTTCCTTGCGGATGTTGATGCTGCTGGCCCAAGGACCGCTTATCTCAACAAGTATGGTCATGTGGGTCACCTATTTGAATATTACTCACTCTCTTTATCTGTGGGTTCAGCATCCATCCATGGATTCAATCAACCATGGCTTGAAAATGTGGTTAGAACCTTATGATGGTTGTCTGCACTGAACATGTACAGACTTTTTTTCTTGTCAGGATTCCCTAAACAATACAGTATAACAACTATTTATATAGCATTTACATTTTATTAGCTATTATAGGTAATCTAGAGTTGATTTAAAGTATGCAGGAGGATATACGTAGGTTATATCTAGATACTATGTCATTTTGTATAAGGGATTTGAGCATCCATGGATTTTGGTACCCTCAGGGGGTTTCTGGAACCAATGCCCCTGACCCCATCCAATACAGGATAACTGTATTGGGTTTAGTGACAGAACATGGCCAAGTTCTGGACTGAGAAATGAAAGGTAAAATTGATGGAGTAGTTCCTGGAAGACATTTTCCTTCTTGACAAAAAGTGAGATGGAAGGGAAGCCTGTGTTTTCACCCCACTTGAAGTCAGTTTATGTGAAGGATGCTGTTTAGAGCAGCTGTTGTCATGTGACCATGTGGACTTGGCCAAGAGAGCTGCAAAATTCCTGATCCCATTCCCTGACACTGTTGAGGAGATCATCGGATTCTGAAAGTACCACACCCTCCGAGTCTGTTATGTGGAATAAATATCGTTATTCCCATCATCTTTTAGAGCTGGAAGTATACCAAATGATTCAGAGGGCTACCAATTTGAGCCTGGGAGGCATAGAGGATCAGGAAAGACTTCTAAAAGGCAGTGATTCATTCTTGTCCCCAGCTTTTCAGGGAGAATGGCTTCCATTTGTGCTTTGGTAAAATGACAAATGATGACACTTTGTAAACTGTCTTTTAGAGTAACTTTTAAATCGGCTAAACTAGAAATGTTAAGTTCTGGACTGGGAAATGAAAGGGAAAATTGATGGAGTAGTTCCTGGAAGTTTAAATGTTATGAATGCCAAGGTTTTATTTCATGGATAAATAACTGTTGGAATAGAGAGTGAGAAAACCATTAATTATCCCTGTGGTGAAGTCAAGGAAGAATTTATGGAAGATGTGACATTTGGGCCAGACCACTAAAGCTGATGGCAGGGGAGGGGGAGTCTTATGGTAGTAGAGCCTATCACAGTGCCTGATGTGTAGTTTGTACCCATATGTTTTTAGGGTTTAATTGACTGGAAGAATCATCCTCCAGAGGAAATGGCATGGACCCCAGTCAAAAGACATGGCAGTTTGATGTCTCTGGGTATAAGTACACCGTTATGGTAACCCAGAGGCAATATGGGTTCAACTGTCACAGCACGAAAAAAGTTGGCAAGCATTGGATTAGATTAAATTGGAAAGCAGAATTTTAAAAAAAAATTAGTTAGGCCAACCAAAAATAAAATTTAAATATTTCAACCTTCAAAAACTTCTGAAATTTAATCTTTTAAGCTTCTCTGTCTCAAGAAGGGTTATATCCTTTGCCTAAGAAGGCAGTCTTTCCCTTGTGTAGGAACTGTCCTATGCCCTACTTCTCATTTTGCTATGTCAATAACCAAAATCTAAATACTTCACAGCCTGCTGCAGAGCAGGGTGGGACAGATCAGGGTGTGAAAAGAGCAAGGAAATGGCAACACAAAGTGACTTGAATAGCATGACAATTACTTATACCTAGTGTGGCTATTCCAGGGGCTCCTTTCACTTAGCACCTGACTACAGCAATAGTGAGGGGACAGTCTCTATACGTCTGTGACCCATTGTTTACTTATATTTTTTAAGTCCTGATGATGTTTCTAAGAATGCATTTTGAGGATGCTTAAACAAGAATGTTGGAACATAATTTTAGTCTGGGTTGGATGTAGTAATATGGGTGCAGTTACATGCTAGTGCAGACAGGAGGATCATTTGTCTTTACACAGAAATAACCTTTTTTTTTTTTTTTTAGATGTAGATGGACACAATACCTTTATTTATTTATATGTGGTGCTGAGGATGGAACCCGGTGCCTCACTCATGCAAGGCAAGCGCTCTACCTCTGAGCCCCAGCCCCAGCCCTGAAAAATAACTTTTAAAATAATTTAAAACAACGTTCAGTAAAACATAAGGAAAAATTAAAATTGCCTGAAATCTCACTGCATTGAGAATAGTTTAATAATGGTTTTAAGAGTTTTGTTTTGATGGGCGGGCGGAGGGTCAGCTGGCCCTGACCTGAAATACTGCTGGCTCATTTGTGATTTATATAGAAAGGCCAGAAATTCTTTGGCAAGAGAGAGCAGAGGATCTCAAATGATGCACATTAGAATCACCTGGGGAACTTTAAAAATCACTGGTGCCTGGGCAACTCAATCAGAATCTTGAGGGAGGAGGGGAATCAGTATTTTTAAACTGATAGATAATTCTAATATCTATTATGAGTTGTGAACAACTGATAGAGGGAGAGGAATTAAAAGTTTTTAGGAGACAGGAATGCTAGATTTGCTCTTACAAGAATTTTGTGCCAGTCAGAAATCCAATTAAAAAAATATAGACCACTCTAGATATTTGAAGCAGAAAGGAATTGAATGCAGGGGGTTGGTTACAAAGGTGTTGGAAGAACTGGAAGAGCAAAACAGAGATGTGGATTTATCTAGAGATCAGAGAGCTGCTACCACTTGATGCTGAAGCCTGTGAACTCGTGCTCACTGCTGATCTGCTCCAGATGACAAGTGATCTGAGTTGGCATTTCCATGATTGAAATTGCAGTGCCATTGCAACCTATTTATTGTCTACAATTAGTACTTCTGCCAGAGCCAGGAGAGACTGAGCCCTCCTACTTCCTATCTTCCACTCCACTTCAAAGGCAGGACCTCTATCCAGTCCTGAATTGATGAATGAGTTTGGGAAATATTCCAAGAATTCCTAACAAACACATAGAAGGATGTAGAAAGGGTGAAATTGGGCCTGATTTTCAACTGACAAAATCTGACATAAACATCTTGTCCACCTACCCCCTAACTATATCTCCTTGAGAGGGTGTAGGGCAGGCCCAAGATGGCTACAGTTAGACTTCTTTGCTGCGGCTTCCCACAGGTTATGTTTTTAGACAAGGTCATGAATTCATGCCAAGGTCATGATACTCTCAATCAATATATGTACTCAAGGTCATAAACATTTGCTTGTAAGCATGTGTCTACTTACTTCACCTGTTAGCAATGTGCTTTCTTTGGCCTACATATAAAATAAGTCTATAGTAATGGCTGGGGGAGGGGGTTGAAATGGAACTGGCTGGGGCAAATTGGGGCTAGAGCTGGAGGCTGGGGGGTGGGGGGCTGCTGCCACCTCTGAATAAAGAGCATCTATTATCCCAACTGTGTCTTGCATCTTTTTCCACCTGCTGGGATCTCAAATCTGTTCCCAGGGTCTGAGCTTCAACTGTCATAAACACCCTGATTCAGCATTTGTATTCAAAGTCACAAACATGTGCTTGTGAGTATGTGCTCAGTTATGTAATCTGTTGACACTCTGCCTTCTTTGTTTGGCCTGTGGAACGACAGGGTTGGAGAACTGCTGCCACCTCTAAATAAATCATGGCTACTATCCCAAATGCACTTTGCATCTTTTCTAGCTTCTGGGATCCCGAATCTGTTTTCCAGGGGCTGGGCCTCAACAGGACAGAGGGTATGTAAAAAAAAAAAAAAAAAAAAAAAAAAAAAAAAAAAAAAAAAAAAAAAACTCATTTCACTAGACTTGGATATTGAAGCACCAGGAACTTCTCAGTAGTCTGTGGGCTAGGACTGGTGGTAGGAATTGTTGATGTTGAAGCTTTTTTTCCTATTATAAGCAGGTATCCAGGAGTGCACAGTGGCAGAGTACAAAGAAAACTAATTATCTGCTGGAAGGAAAGTGGTCATGGTTACTCAATTGATTCCAGTGGGCTTGGTAAAAAATAATGGAAAAGGGTCTGATTGTCAGACTCTGCCTATGGTATCCCTGGGAGTGAAATCAACAGGTGAATCATGCAGGTTTTCTGTGATGTCAGTAACTGAACTAAAACAAGCTTCAGGTTTGGAGAACAAAGGCCTGATTTGAACTTCCACAGAAATCACAGCTCATATTCCAGGTCACAGACCCAGGCTGGTAACAGACCCGGATGCCCAGAATGGAAATGACACCAGATATCTGCAGGAAGGACCTGTCTCACTCATACTGACAGACTCTGAAACCTCTTACCTGCCATTCCGAAAGGGACCCTGAACTATATCTGGTAATTGTGTCCTGGGGTATGTGAAAAGAATAAAGAGTACTGGTTCTGAACTAATAGGAGATTTCTAGAGACCCACAACTCCATTGCAGTCCCTGATTAGAGTGGATTTAATGGTAATCAGTGAAAAGTGGGGTTTTAACCTGAGTTCATATTATAATAGGTCCAGTGATTATTTCTCTAGTTCCTGAGTAAAGCATAGAGTTGGAACAATAGCCTTAGCAAGTGTCAGATCCCCATCCTCAGATGACTCTCTGAGCAATATAGAAAGGAGCACTGTGTTTGCAAAGGCCAAACAGAAACCATTGAAGTTTGTTCTCCTCACCAGAATAATAAACAAATCTAATACCGTAACCTCTAAGGGAATCACAAGCCACAGTTAAACACTTTGAAACTAAGCTTGATTCCTTGTATGCCCATTACCAGGATAGATGGCTCCTGGAAATAGAAGTGGATTAAGTAAACCTAATTAGTTGGTAACTCCTATTTCAGTGACTGATTAAGATACAGTTTATCTTCTGGAGCATATTAACACAGTCCCTGCACCCCAAACAGATAAAGCAATGGTATTTTTTTCCCCATTCTGATAAAGGGTGTTCCAGATAGAGTTTGCTTTCACTTAATAGAAATATCTTCCTGGCCACACTGCCATAGGGATATGTTGAGTCCAGTAGGGATCTTGACCATCTCACCATCCTATAAGCCATAAAGCAGATCTTCATTGAATATACCAAACATATGTGGTCTATGGAGTGGAAGTAGTTGTTCTCAGTGGTTTAAAAAATTTGTTTTTAGATATTGATGGATCTTTATTGTATTTATTTATTTATATGCAGTGCTGAGAATCAAAACCCAGTGCCTCACACAGGCCAGGCAAGTGCTTTACCACTAAGCCACAACCCCAGCCCTATCACTGGTATTGACATCCATATTTTAGACACAAACATGCCAGAGGGTGGGAAGGAAATATTATGAAAATATAAGAATTCGCTGTTTCATGGAATCTTCTAGGGGAGGACCCAGTGGACTAAAATAGGGATCCATATTCTCTACAATTTATAGGGATTCCTGAATTTGGAGGTAATGGAAAACACATTTGGTTGCCCTGCTCCATTAGCCTGGGGAACCCAGAACTGCCAGCCCACACTTGAGAAAAAGGCACATCTTCTACCTCATCCAGACTGCAGAGCAGATGCCTTTAGGACCTAGCTGCCAAAGTAATGGTCCATAATATCAGAGGGAGATGAGTCTTCAGTTAAGGAACTTGCCACATAATGAACACAGAAAGGCAACAGGACATGGCACTAACTAGTTAACTGGTTTTTATCATGTACTTGGTAACTTGAAGCATCTAATACCTGGAAGGAAATACTGGTAGAGGATTTGGGAATGGTGCCTTTCAAAGTTTTATCTAATTTACCCGATCATAAAATGCTTGCTTCCCATTTACTCAACTCTGGACTTCGCTGTGCTGGTATCTCTAAGGGAAGAATACCTGCCTTAGGGAACATATTTTCTCTCTTAGGCACTTAGTTATGGATGGCAAGAAAGAGTTATGGTGTTGGCAAGTGTGGTTGACACTGCTCAAAGGAAAATGATCCCTGCTGCCAAGTGGGGATCCACATGAGAAGCCTAGGAATACCTCGGGGACTTCCTTGTTTTGTTGTTTGTATCTGTGTCCAAAGTAACAGTCAGTGGGGGATTACTTCAGCCTTCCAACTGGCATGACCACCAAAGCCTGAGATCACTTTAAAATGCAGATTTGGGTGGAAAAATTGCTGTCCACTTGAAGTGCTGGTCAGAGGTCAGGGCAAGAAGGGATTGGATAATGGAGAAGAGAATGCTAAATATCAGCTGTGGTCTAGTGATCAATTTCAGTGTTTCCTTCCAGGTGTTTACCTCCTTCAATAAGTTGATGCATAAATATAAATATCATACACACAAATGTACATATAAGTATACATATTCCAGAATAATAAAATAGTGTTTGTTTTTCTCTTCTTGATCACCTTGTTCAGTCTATAATGGAGACGGGCTCACACGTGTCTCAGGAGAGAGCTGAAAAATGACAAATGCAATAGCCAAATTCTCACCTTCCAATTCTAGAGCTAAGAGTTTAAAATCTAAGGTAGAAAACTTGAAAGTCTGTGATCAGCAAGAATCTTTTTTCCTTGTGCCTTTCCATCCCTAACTAGAACAGCCCTCTTCAAGCTGAGAAGAGTAAAGGAGTTGAGCGGAAGTTAGAAAGAATGGAAGGGCCATACACTCTGCCCCCTCACCATCTCTTGTCTCGAGCCATCCATGGGCTGTGTGTGTGAGCTATGCTCATTGGAGCTATATGAGGGGACAGGTCTGGCATTACATGCTGATTAGGCTGTGCTAGTGCGCCTCTCCTCTAGCTCTGCTTGTGATCCCACCCAGCACTTGAGATGGGTGTAACTTGCCAAGATGTCAATCAATCTGCTGACCACAAAACATCAAAAAGCAAGACTCCACTGTTGAAACCTTATTCCCTGCCTTATTTGGTGAAGAACATTCCATGGAACCTCCTTTGTGTGTCCTCTATAAAAATAAAGAGATTCTGGGTGCATCTTCTCTTTCTAGCACCTTCCAGCGTGGAAGCTGACCCTTAAGGTCGCAGAGCCGTCCTACCCTCAAAATGAAAACTACTTCTGTGTTGCATGTAGCTTAATGTTGCAGCCAGTTCTTTTGAACCCAGCTCATATCAGCGCAGGTTGTTGGCGAGAATCTCTCAATAGGCCTGGGGGATAGGAACTCCTCTTAGAATCTGGAAATTGGAGAGCAATATGGATATTTGCTCTGGTTTAATCTAGAATTTTAAGAAGGGCGTGGAATGGCAGATATGAGCCACCACATGAGGAGAATGGAAAATAAGGTGGGATCATAAGACTAGCTAGAAACTAGAATTAACCTGAAGTTTCTTGGGGCTCCCAGGTAGTGGAGAAGGAGAGCTGAAAGTTCCTGTGTGCAAAGAGAGAGGGAAGGAGCACAGCTGAGAGACACTGGTTAAGGAACCTGAATGGACAAGAGGTCCCTGTCCTAGCCAACTACAGTTTGAAAAAATCTGTAGGGGAGAGACTACTGTTGATGGTACCTTTCAGCTGGCTTTAGGAAGGGTCACAGATCCAGAATACATAAAGAACTCTAACAACTCAATGATCACAATACAAATACCAATTTTAAAATGGGCCAAATATTTGAATAGATTTTTTCTAAAGAAGCTTTAAAGTGGCCAATAAATACCCCAACCAATTACTAATGACTCATGACTCATTAATACCTCAGTAAATACCCCAACCAGTTATTAATGACTAAACATCATTAGTCATCAGGGAAATAATACAACCTCAGTGGGATACCTCTTCATGTTCAGTAGGGTGGCTAAAATAATAATGACTGTCAATAGCAAGAGCTGACCAGGATGTGAAGAAATTAAAATGCTCATATTCTGCTGATGGAATTGTATATGGTACAGCCACTTTAGAACACAGTTTGGGAGTTCCACAAAAAGTTAAACATAGAGTCACCATATGACCCAGCAGTGTACAGCCAAGAGAACTGAAAACATACATCCATACAAAAACTTTCTCAGGAGTGTTTATAGAAGCATTATTCACAAGCCAACAAATAGAAATAACCAGCTTTGTCCATCAAGTGATGGATAAATGTCAAGCGTGGAATATCCAAATAATAGAATATTTTCAAACCTAAAATGGAAGGAAGCATTGATTCATGCTACAGTATGAGGGAAACCTCGAAAACATTATGTTAAGTGGAAGAAGCCAGGAATGAAAGATCATATCTTATGATTTTCTTTATATTAATTTTCTAGAGTAAAAAAAAATCATAGAAATGAAGAGCATATTAGTGGTTTGCAGGGCTGGGAGAAGGAGGTAATTGAAAGAAAAGTGACCACAACACTCGGAGCAACCAAAAGATCTTGATTGCAGCAGTGCAACAAAGAGAAAAGAAAGTAGGAAAGAAGGAGAGAGAGAGAGAGAGAGAGAGAGAGAGAGAGAGAGAGAGAGAGAGAGAGAGAGAGAGAGAGAGAAAGAGGAGAGATGAAGAGGAAGAGAGCAAGAGCGAGACAGACAGCGTGCACAAGAAAGACAAAGAGTGCAAGAGAGAGAGAGCAAGAGAGAGGGGGCCTGGCAGGAGGGAGTTTTTATAGCCCAAATCTAATGGGGCCTCTGGGTCTGCAAGCTGCCTTGTTGGCCCAAGGGGAGTTGAGTGCTCAGCCTTGAGCGGGGTTGAATGTTCAGACTTGAGGCAAACAGGTGATAAAGGACCAGATAGAGGGGGGTTTGAGTGCGTGGGCTATCTTGCAGCCAACATCTGTTCAGCCTGCCCTGCAGGCAACACAGTTCAGCCTGCTCTGCACCCAACAGTAATGGGGAAGAATTTTTAATGTGTTGGGGATTTCTTTGGGGGGGAGTGGTGATGAAATTACAGAGCAGGGATGGTTGCATAAGCTGTGTGGCTATACTAAAAACACATTGAATTGTACACTTTAAAAATATTAATTTTTTGATATGTGTGTGCTTTATACAGCCTAGCACTGCATAGCATTTTAGTCAATGGTGACTTTTCACCATCTCCCTAGTGCATGACATTTTAGTCACATCTAATTGCCCCCTAAGATTATATGGTCTAGTTCCAAGGTAGCTGTCCAGGTTTGTTTTTACATTCAATGATGTTCAAACAGTGATGAAATCACCTACTGATGCATTTCTTAACCAAAGCAGAGGCCATGCCCGCATCTCCTTCAAGGGATGAAGAGCAGTCAGAGAACTTCCTGATCAGTGCAACCAAGTAACCAGAAAAAAAAAAAAAAAAAGCATCATCTCGAATCATTTAATATTTCATAGAAACTCCAAGTCCGGGGTGGTCAGAAGTCACAGAAAGTGGGGGAGAGACTGGTGGAGGAAGAGGAGAAAACAGCACTCAGGACACCCTCTCTTCAACTTTGGGGCCGATACCTTGGGTGAACCAAGCTGGGGGAAGAAAGATTCCTTAAGTTTACCAAAAGTTAGAAGCTCTGATTATTATACTGGACTGAACATACTAGTTTCTAAAATTAGATTTTTCTTGCAATTGAGAGCAATCAGAGAATATTTTTTTCTTTTCCTGGAGTGAGTGATTGAACTATTGGGCAAAAACCAGCCCTCTGGAGCATCTGATTCCTCTTCAACCTAGAAGTTACTCTAATAAATGTCAGAGAGTGACAAGAACCATGAAGGAATAATAACAGTTCAAAGGAGAGATGATGGTATAAAGTATTTGGGCAAAGAGGTGAAATGGGTTTAAAAATAGACAATTTTTGGCAGCAGATTAGATGTGAGAAGTAAAAAAGAAATCTTTCTCTTCTAAAGATGACTCTAAATTTTCTGGTGTGGGGGAATTAGGTACATGATTGTCCTAATAGTTGAAATAAGGAACACAAAAAGAGGAGATTTTGGTGGAGGAGAGGAAAATAACTTGTTTTGTTTTAGACATGCTGAATTTGAGGTACATGTGTCATCAAAATATCAGAGACTAGGAGATGGTTGGAAATACAGTTTGGAGATCAGGTGGCAACTCAGATGGTATAGATTTTGGAATTTTCAGGGCATTGTATAATGAGGGAAGCACAAGGCTAGATAAAATCATGTAGGGAGAAAGAGCATAGGGTGAGAAAGGGGGGCTTGGGATAGAACCACAGTTAATGGTGAGTGGTGAGTACTAAAGCAACTAAAAAAGAGATGGTAGAAAAATCTAAAGAAGATGTGGTAGCTATGCCTGTAGTATAAGGTGAGTGAGGATGTCTGCCCACCCAATCACTCCTTTCCATAGCACAGACAAATTAAATGTTGGTGATGGCTGGACCAATAGTCACAAGCTGCAGTTCTTCATAACACATTAGCTTTATATCATTTGAGCTAGGGATGAACTTGCAGTGTTCCACCTATGCATTTTCCTGGTGATTCCATGAAATTGGTGACTTGATCTTGCAAGTCAGTTGAATGGGATCAAGATTCAGAATGAGGTCAACCATTGACTTCTGAGTCACTTATGAAATCCAAAATGCCTTAACCTGTTATATACTCCCCTTTGTTCCCTGATTCCTTTCTAACCTCGTATCTCACCGTTGCCTTTCCCCACCCTACCCTCCAAACGTTCTGATTCCTTGAATGTGCCCAAAGTTTCCTCGCACCTTCATGTCTTTATTTCTTTTATGCTTTTAGAGACAGGGTCTCACTCTGTTGCCCAGGCTAGTCTGGAACTCCTGTGTTCAAGAAATCCCAAGTGGCTGGAACTGTAGGCAGGGGCTACCACGTGGGCTCCATCTCTCTGAACATGCTGTTTCTTCAGCTTGGAATACCACTCTCCAGCTTAAAATATTTTGTCAACTTCCCCCTAGTCTTGGAATAAATTTAAATTCAAGGTATAGTCTTGTCTACTGATGAAGAAAATAACTCCATAATAGAACTTCATTCTGCTTAAATTGCCGGTTAGAGAAAAAGTCAAAATCTTAGCAAAATCCCAGCTCATTAAGACTTTGCTGGACACTGTGTCCCATTTGATATGTGTGCTGTCAGCATCTTTTACTGAAGCTACACTTTAGAATTTGCTCACTTGTAATCATGTTTCCCTTCCTCTGCAGAACAACATGAAATTCTCTCCCTCATCTCAGTATCATGAACATTCTTCTGAATATCACAAATCCTCCTCCCCTGAGGATCACAAGATTATTCTCAGTGAAGGCCTTAAATTGTATGTGTGTTAAAAGACAACTGGGGAGTGGGGAGAGAGATAGAATGAGAGAGATTACCTCCATTGTTTTCCTCCCCCAGAACCTCAGTCTAATCATGAGAAAACATTAAATACAAATTAAAGGACATTTTACAAAATACCTGGCATTCTTCAAGAGTGTCAAGGTCAAGAAAAATAAGGAAAGACTGAGAAACTGCCACACACTGGGGGAGACTAAGGACACAGGACAAATGACGGAATGTGATAATAATAATAATAATATTAATAATTAACAAGCCAAACAAAAACCCAATTCTCCAAAGGAATAATGCTTGGTTGGGTCTGTTAGACAATGCTCCAGTATGACATTGAAAGACATGCAATGATCTTTTTGCCTTAATTCCAGTCTAGGACATTACCAAGAAAAAAAAAAAGCAAACAAAAAAGCTACAAAAGAATATTTCTGGGTAAGGTGGCACACTCCTGTAATTCTATTTGCTAGGGAGGTTGAGGCAAGAGAAGCACAAGTTCAAGGCCAGCCCAGGGAACAAAATGAGATCTAGTTTAAAAAAAAAAAGGAAAGAAAAAGAAATGAATGATTCTCAGCCACTTGGGGAATAAGACATTGGACATTTGCTTCATCACATCTCCCCAAAAATCATTATTATGGATCCTGTACCGTTCTTCAAGAGTCAGTCAATGTTTCATGTCTATGACATCTGTAGAGAGTTTTCTCTCACTATTATGCAGACAGAGGTGCACAATCCTCATTTGCAAAATGGTGATTGTTATTAGATTTTTTTCCCATGACTGTACCCTGGTTTATGCCACGACCTGCTATTACTCTTGTCTCTGTTACTTCTGGGCTTTTGTGAGTGTGTGTGTGTATGTGTGTGTGTGTGTGTGTGTGTGTGTGTGTGTGTGTGTGTGTATGCATGAAATCCTTACTGTGGATTCCCAGAAATAATCGAAATTGAAGGCAAAAGCCCAGTTTCTAAGTCAGCATTCGAGGGCCAGGGACCAGGGCAAGGCAAGCAGAAACAGAAAGATGACTTCATCCATAACCTAGCTAGAGGGACGTGCTGCACGATAGTTAGACAGGTATCAGGGCTGCTTTCCTCCACCTCTCCCAGTTCCATGAGACACCACTCTGCAAAACAGGTTCAGAGACCAGCCTCGAGTGTATGCCTTTCTCTAGTTTTAGAACTTACCTTTTTCTGGGGAGGAGTGCTATGTGAGCCTTAAACTGGGACTATCCTGAGAAGAAAGTGTTTCCAAGGTAAATAATGACTCACAATCCCCTTAATACATCAGAAAGGCCCTTTCTCAGCAAATGGCATCTTGCCAGGGAATTAACTCAAAACAAATCTGAAACAGCCCTGAGGTGCTGGAGGGGAGTTTCAGAGCAGTCAGCATGGGAGGGCTGCGCAACCGCTTACAGGGATTGCCTCACTCACTCGGAGGCCAGTTCTCTGCAGAGCCTCTGCTGCTGCAAAACAGCATGCAGGAATCGGAGCCAGTTACATCAGGAAGAGACCTTGGGGACCATCTATTCCATCTTTCTCATTGTGCAGGTGAGAAGTCCAAGGCACAGAGAGTTTAATGCGTTTGCCCAAAGGAACACAGTGGAGAGCTGCAAGTAGAGCTCAGATCGCTTGTTTCCAATCCCTATAGTTTACAGATGGACGAGGCAGGGAGTGTGGCACCCACATGCATTTGCTCTCTGGCTGACATGGGTCTATTCCTGATGTAGGCATCAGACATCCTTCAGCAAGCAGGAAGACGAGATAGATGTGGTCTCACTGTATGGGAGCAGCATGCAACACTGCGACAAGATATTTCAGCACAGGCACAATTTAAAGCAGTGCCATGGCAACCAGCATTCACTGGGATGAATAGCGCCACTAACTATGGGGGGAGGGTGGCGTTGAAAATGTCTTCTCATCTGCTGAGTGGTTTCCCTGTTCAGTGACTCTAAAATAAACCAAGCACCGAATGCAGCAGGATGGGTCCAGTTTTTCATTACCAAGGGTTGAGGTGGGTGGTTCAGCATAACTCAAGGAGAAATAAATTCAGCAGCCTCAGGAATCCCCCCAAATTAGAGTGTCTATCTGTAAAGCAGTACGGTTTCATTTCCTCTTAGAGGGACATGTTTCAAAGTGTCCTTCTGAGCATTGGTGATCCAATGAGGTGCTTTTAGGTGTGATGGGAAGGAAGGCAAGGGAAGGGGACTATTAATATCTTTCTTATATATTCAGTTCTGCTACAACTAACCAACAAAACCAACATAAACAATTTAACCCATGGTGAAGGAAGTGGTCTAGAATGAGTTAAGCTTCAACTGTTGGGCTGAAGCCTCCTTGATTTTAACTCTAATGCTTATAGCATCTTTCCTGAAACAGAACTGAAACAGAGACCATTTGTTGTTCCCCAAAGTACACCGCCTCCTGTTTTGTTTTGCTTTTTGAATTTCTAATTGGGCACTTTGATTTGTTTGCTTTTCTTTTTTGTGGCGCTAGGGCTTTGTGCATGCTAGACAAGCACTCTAACAATTGAGTTACATCCCCAGCTTCCCATAACCTGTAGCGTGTGTGTGTTGCTGGCGATTGAACCCAAGGCCTCATGCATGTCAGGCAAGCACTCTGCCACAAAGCCATATTTCCAGCCTTAATTGGGCACTTAATTTCCCTGAGAAATAGGCATGGCCTTGTGACCTAGTTCTGACCATTGCACTGTGAGTGGAGGGCAGCCTTCTGGAGTGTACCCTGTCCTGGAGCCTCCTCCTCTTCCATGGATTGACTTGCAGTTGAGTGAAGGCAAGTCATCTTGGGCCACAAGGATGAGACAACATCATAGGAATGGCAGAGGACTCAGACATACTTCTATGATAATTTAAATAAACTGCTATTTCTTTTCACTACTAAAAATAAGAAAGTGGGAAGTATTCAATATGCTAAATAAAAGAAGACTAGATCTGAGAAAAATTCTTTTTTTTTTCTTTTAATTTTGCAGTGTTGGGGATCAAATCCAGGGTCTCTTGCATACCAGGTTAGATGCTCCACCATCGAGCTATAACCCCAGCCTCCAAGCAAAGCTCTGCAAGCTGCCTAACTAGCCTTCTATTAAGCAAATCCTTTTTGACTGTATGACCAATGTGACTCTGCAACCTGTACAATCAGAAAAATGAGAAATTATACCCCATTTAATTCAAATGTATGAATTGTCAAGATCATTGTACTGTCATGTGTAACTAATAAAAAAAAATCCTTTTATGTTAGCAGCTGAGCCAGTATCCTAACAACCTTACCGAGTGGTCATAGATCATGCTAAAAATATTAGGTTGCTTCAGGCTGAAAGTAACCAGTTTCACTGAAAGTAGCTTAAAAAACAAAGAATTTAAAAAATGACATCATTTCACAAGAAATCCAGAGGTCGGTAGGGTGTCCTATGTTGTATGGGTCTCCTATTGCTATGATAAACTACCACAAACTTAGCTTAAAATAACACAACTTTATCCTTTATAGTTCTGGGAGCTAGAAGTCCTAAGTCAGTGTCACTGGACTAGTCAGTTGGCAGGGCTGTTTTCTTTTGGAAGCTCTTGGAGAGAGCCTCTTCTTTTGCCTGTTTTAGCTCTTGGAGGCTACCTACATTCCTTGGTTTATGACCCCAACCTTGAGTCATTCCAACATCCCCTTCTCCTACTTGTATGGTCAAATTTGGCTCTGTCTCCTTCTTACAAAGACACTCATGGTTACAGTTAAGGCTCCCACAGATAAATCAGGATAACTTCTTCATCTTAGGATTCTTAGCTTTATTACATTTGCAAAGTCCCTTTTGTCACATAAGGTTAAGATTTACAGTTTTCAGGGATTAGGATGTGGCTATCCGCCCACCCAAGTTGTTCAGCAGTTTTAATTTTCCTGTTCTGCCATTTGCCATTCGCAATGCTTTAGTGACATCACTTTGAAACTCTGAGCATAACCCTCCTCACTAGGCATGTCCTGGGCAGGAAGGGGAGGGGGTTCCCATCTTGTTTCTTTCCGTTATTAAGGAGGATGTACTTTGCCAAAGGTCCCCGGCAGAGGCCACATCAGGTCCTGTTGGTAAAGACTGGCTCACCTGTCTGGGCTCTGGTTGTGAGCAAGACTGGGAGTTTTCACGTTTGGCATTTTTAACCTGTATGGCAGGATGTGGGTGGTGCTGCCAAGAAGTTGAATGATTGTGAGGAAGATAGCAACTCCTGTTGTGGCAGGAGCTTCTACAGCTTTAAGTACCACCCAAGGGTGCTCATTTTTAGCAGCCATAAAGGCACACGTGAGGCGAAGAACTGGAGTAAGGGTAGTGACAGCACGGTTAAGAGAGAGAGTGAAAACAGAAAAAACTTTCCGTTGGAGGTCTGGAATTTGAACAAGGACATGAATGTACCCTCACCTCATAGCACTTCCAGGGCACCCTGTATCATAGATAGAATTGTGTCCCCGTCAAAATTTCACATGTGGAGGGCTAGGGTTGTGGTAGAGTGCTTGCCTAGCACTGGGTTTGATCCTCAGCACCACATAAAGAAATAAAATAAAATACAAATGTTTATTGATATTTTTTAAGAAATTCACATGTTGAATTCTTAATCCCCAGTGTCTCAGAATGTGACCTCTCTTGAAGATTCAATCTTTGTAGAGGTAATCAGGTTAAAAAGAAGTCAGTAGATACACTGAGATCCCATCTCACTCCAGTCAGAATAGCAATCATCAAGAATACAAGCAATAATAAATGTTGGGGGGCTGGGGTTGTGGCTCAGTGGTAGGGCACTTGCCCAGCATGCACGAGGCACTGGGTTCGATGCCCAGAACCACATAAAAATAAATAAATAAATACAATAAAAAGGTATTGTGTCCATCTAAACAACAACAACAGACCAACCAACAGACCAACCAACGTTTGCGAGGATGTAGGAAAAATGTCCACTCATACTTTGCTGGTGGTGAAGCCAGATTTAAAGTTAGGTAAAGTCAGTGTAGTTAGGTAAATCGGGTCTAATACCGGGTGAAATCTAAAATGGAGGCCATGCTGGACAACTCATGGAATGTTAATGAAGTTCGAAAAGGCCGTAGGCCAAAGTCCACCTCAAAGAAGTGTTAATGAACAGCCCCCAGCAAACTTGAAGGTGCTGACTCAGAAGTCCTTCCTGCCCAGATTACTTCTTTGGCCCACCTGTGTCCCACCCCTCGGGCCTTCCAACCTACATTCCAGCACCAAAACTATAAAAAGGGGAGACAACCGCACTTCCACGGATTCCACCTCTTGGGTCCCCTTCTTCCTCCGGGAGAAGTCTTTTCTGCTGTCCTTTAATAAACTTCTAATCTCTACTCTGACCTTGCCTCGGCGTGCTTCTCTGGTGTTATTCTTCAACATTGGGGAAGCAAGAACTCGTCACTGGTCAACAGCGGTAACAGTGGGACTGCAAATTGGTGCAACCACCCTGAAAAACAATATGGAGATTCTTCAGAAAACTTGGAATGGAACCACCATTTGATCCAGTTATCCCCCTTGGTATATACCCAAAGGATTTAAAAAAGCATGCTACAGTGACACAGCCACATCAATGTTTTTAGCAGCTCAATTCACAATAGCTAAGCTATGGAACCAATTTAGGTGTCCTTCAACAGATGAATGGATAAAGAAAAGGTGGTATATATAAACAATGGAATATTACTTAGCTGTAAAGAAGAATGAAATTATGGCATTTGCTAGCAAATGGATGAAACTGGAAAATATCATGCTAAGTGAAATAAACCAGTCCCCAAAAAACCAAAGGTCAAATGTTCTCTTATTATGCTAACACACAATAAGGTGGGGGAGGGAAGAATAGATGTTCTTTGGATTAGAGGTTCTTTGGATTAGACAAAGCATAATGAAGGAAAGGGAGTAGGGAATGGGAATGAGAAAGACAGCAGAATGAATCAGACATAACTTTCCTATGTTCATATATGAATATATGACTAGTGAAACTTCACATCATGTACAACCACAAGAATGGCATCCTAATTAGAGTAGGTTATACTCCATGCGTGTATATGTAAAAATACACTCTACTGTCATGTATATCTAAAAAGAACAAATAAAAAACATTTTAAAAGGAAGTCAATAGAGTAGACCTTAGTCCAATGTGACAGGTGTCATTATTAAATGGGGGAAATCTGGAGCCAGCCACATAGGCAGAGAGAACACCCTGTGAACGTGAAGATGCACATCAACTAACCAAGGTCATCTTCCTCTCACAACACTCGGAAACAACACACCCAACACCTTGATTTTGTACTTCAACCCTCCAGAACTGTGAAATAAACTTTATCATCTCCTTTCACCCTCAAGATCTGTAACCATCATGTACTCCTATCTAGGAGGTACTTGGCCCTCCCTGACCTAGGCCACCCCTGCCTTTTACCCTCTGTTCTCCTTCTAAAATATAAGAAACTCTGTAGATGGCACCTCTTTTTTTGTCACAAAACCTCCTGGATTCCACAGAGAAAATGTGCTCCACCCTCTTCTGTCTGAATAAGAAACTCCTACAATTATTAAACCAATTCCCTACACCATTAGTGTGATTTTAAAAGCCTTTCATGCACATATAATGTTTTTATTCTGCTGCCATATGTTTATTTACCAAAGAATATTTGACTTAACTGTCAACTCATGGACGGCAGAAAAGTTGTCAAATATTTGTGTGCATGTAAAGCACCAAACATGATGTGCCACTATATTTTTTATTATAAAACACATGCTCTTTAAGGATAATGTGATAATCAAGTTGTCCATTTATTCATTTAACTGACATTTGGTGAGGTTTTTTATTTTCTTTTCTCCCTTTTATCTTTCTTTCTTTTTTCCTGTGCTGGGGATCAAACCCAAGCCCTTGTACATGCAAGCACTCTACCACTGAGCTACAGCCCCATCTCTCAGTCAACTGGTATTTCAATTATCTTCTTTGTACCAGACCACTCTGCAAAAGGCTGGAGTAACACCTATGAATAAAAGGAGACTCCAGCTCACTGAGAGAGAGAGACAGACAAAATAAGTGAAGAATAGCGTAGCTATGATGATGCACAATGACACTCCATGGAACCCAGGGGGCCCTCAAGCTTTAGGAAGTAGGGAAGAAGGAACCAGGATGGGAGCCTGGCTGATTATCTCTCGTTTTCCCATTTCACAGTGTCTTCCAACCTTGCGCCTTTTGTCTCTTTGTCCTTCTTTGCCCACACAACACAAGTTGGCCACCCTAGAATCGATGACTTCCTTACAGTTGGCTGTTCCTCTGAAGTGTGTGAGGTCATACTATCTCATGGACGCTGCAGACAAAGTAGGAGGAAAGGCAGGATGCACACACAGGTACCTCCTGGAAGGCATGAAAGGTGGGGGAGGGAGAGGAAGTGGGAGGCAGGCAGAGGAGGTGGCTGTAATTTGAGTCACTTATGCTGACAGTCCTTACTCACTTTCAGACAGCTTGTTCCACTTCCTTGCTGGGTTTGGAGGCCAGATGAGGCCCCTGTGGCTCTCCTCAGGGAGTCCAGGGGCAGCCTGCCATGGAGGCTCATGGCAGGTGTGGAGCTGTGGGGCTGGCACAAGGCCAGAACCTGCTGTTCTTTAGAAGGAGTGGGAAAAGTTCCTGCACAGAAATAACAGAAACTGGAGGATGTGTGTGGGGGGGAGTTTTCCTTTCCCTGAGCATGTCTTCACCTCAGTCCAGTGCTCACTCCAGGAAGGGAATCAGGCTACCACTGTCTCTAGTCAGCCATTGTGATTCCCAGAAACTCACTTACACTCACTGAAATTGGTTACTCGGTAACAAATCACAGAGGAAATGCTTTTCATAGGAATTAGTCTTTCTGGGATCAACATTTCAGGTTGCAAATACCCTAAATCTTTAGAAAAGTGAAACTTCATCACAGAAAAGGTTTAAAGGGTCTAAGTGAGGATACTTAGTCCATTTTCTGTTGTTGTAACTGTATACCAAAATACTGAGTAATTTATAAAGAAAATAAATGATTTCTTTTCATTATGGAGGCTGCAAAGTCCAATGTGAAGCAGCCACATCTTGTGAGAGCCTTCTGGCTGGTGGGGACTCCGTAAAGTCCCAAGGTGGTGCAGGGCTTCACAACATGGGATGGAGCAAATTTACTAACTTGGGTCCCTCTTCCTATAAAGCCACTAATGCAATCATTAGGGCCTCACCCACATGACCTCGTCTAGTCCTGATGATCTGCCAAAGGAAGCACCTCCAGTACCATTAACACAGGACTCTGAGGAGTAAGATTCAACCTGAGTTTTAGAGGGAAGTAACAGCCAGATCATAGCACTATCTTAGTTGTCATTTCTTCCCCAAACTAACACATCTTTCCTTGATTCCAAATGAAGAACTAGGGCTGGAGATGTGGCTCAGCGGTAGCGCGCTCGCCCGGCGTGCGTGCGGCCCGGGTTCGATCCTCAGCACCACATACCAACAGAGATGTTGTGTCCGCCGAGAACTAAAAAATAAATATTAAAAATTCTCTCTCTCTCTCTCTCTCTCTCTCTCTCTCTCTCTCTCTCCTCTCTCACTCTCTCTTAAAAAAAAAAAAAAACAAAAACAAATGAAGAACTACTCTGGTAAGAATATTTACTTGGATACTACTTGCAAAAGTTCAAGTTTGAGTAACAGATTCCTCTACTCAAAGAGATGATCACCCAGCCTCAGATAGGAAATGTTTGGAGAAGTGGCAAGAAAGACGGCTGTGGCCTGAGTAGCACCATGGGAAAGGCCCCTAGAGGAGGACAACGTGGAACAAATTCTCCAGTTATTAAGTCCTGCCACTTTTCCCATGTAGTAAGTACAATTTCTGATCAACAGTCTAGCTGTCTTTATTGTCTATAGCAACTGAATTCTGAGTCCCTAATCCGTGGGGCTTTCCACTCAATACCATGCCCCTTCTACTGGTACTATATTTGAGTGTCCGTCTGTACCCAGGGGATTTGTGAATACCAAGGCACGATGGTGATGGTAAAGGCCCATATTGGTCTTCAAGTCCTCTGTTCCTGGAAGTGCCGGAAAAGACTTTTCTCAATGTGCCAATGCATCGAGGCTGCTCCTTGGATGCCCCTCATCCCTGTCTGCCTTTCTGTGTGACTTAATGCTAGTCCCGAGAGCATAGAAATCTCACCCCTCTCTGTAGCCATCATAGCAGAGAGCCCATCTCCAGGCCTCGGTGCTGTCTTCCTTTTGCCTGTCCCTCCTTTCCCCCCAGCGTGAAGCCATTTTGGGGCTATGTGCAACTCCTTTAGAACCACTAAGAGCTCTAGGTTTTTGCAGGCTATTGTAGAAAGAGGTCCATCAGTCTGTCTGTCTGTCTGTCTATAGCACTCTTATTCTTCTGGAGTCTTCCATCTGTTCCTGTCCCTGGCAAATGGCAGTGGGCACAGAATGGCCTATCTGCTGAAAACGAGCAATGGGAAAAAGAGAAAATACATGCAAAAATTAGTCAAGAATTTAAAACTGTATTCTGAACACACAGACATGGGAACCTTGTGCCATCTGTTCAAAACTAAACACAGAATCACCTGTGTGCTTGCTTAAACTATAAATTTCTGTGCCTACCCTAAGTCTATTGGAACAGAATCTTCCCAGGCAATTCTTGGGCTCACTAAAGCTGCAGAGTTGACGAACCCCAGGCTCAGCTGAATCATCTAACAGGTTTTAATATTAGTTGTGCTGTTCTCAAACTGGTTCAGGGCTCATGATTGTGCATTCCCATGATGCAGGGACCTTGTTAAACTGGGCGGAGCAACTGGAGGCTCTGTATGTCTAACATGCTCAAGTGGTACCGTTGCTTCTGGTTGCAAGACCACACCTTGGGTGGTAAAGTGCTAGAGTCCATATTGACATTCTTGACATACCTGTGAAACTGTCCTGAGACTTAAGTTCCTGGTGCCAGTTTGCTTGCACTGGGATTACACTCTCCTGGATCCAGAGCTTTGTTGACTGGGCTCTACTAGGTGGTCATCCTGCCAATTTTGTCCTTACCTCCCCCCTCAGCTGATCCCTCTACTCTCATCTTCATTCTGCACCCCTACCCTGACTAAGGTTTGGCTCTAGTGACACAACCTCATTTTTCTCACCCTGTGAGTCTGCTCTAAATAGTTGGATATCTCTATATTTCAGTTTGCTAATGTGATAAAGTCTTCCTTCTTCCTGAAAGGTGAAGCAAGATGTGAGCAAACAAATAAAAGTTGGTCAGGAGATCTTTTTCTTAGTCCAACATCAATGGGGAAAAACATTACAATCTCCTATACTATCTCTGACTTTGAAAGAAATACTGAGGGTGTAAGAACTCCTGACTGTTTCTATAGGTAGAGGGAAAAGGGAAACCCAACCTTGCTTGCAAGGTATGGGGATTTTGCTAAGTTGATTGGGCTGGCATTGAATTTGCAATTCTCCTACCTCAGCCTCCCAAATTTCTGGAGTTATAGGTGTGTTCCACTGTGCCTCACAAAGTGGTAAGATTTTTTTTTTCTTCTGCACAGAGAATTTCTGATGTTCAAACTAGCATGGGTTTAATCCACTTCAGTTAAGAAGAAGAAAGTAGATCTAAAGTAGGGGACCAGGAAAAGACTGACCTCTTCAAAGACGGGAAATTGTCAGTCACATTGAAAGTTCTTGTCAACCTAAATAACAGATAGAGGCTCTCCAGAAGAATGAGTTTAACGTGGAATAGCAGGACACTGAAATGCGAACTACAGTCACCATGGCAACCATGGGCACATTCAGGGCGGCCAAGGAAGTTGGAGGTTTTTAAAGGTAAAATGGGGAGTACAGGTAAGTTGTGTTTGAGATCAGAGTACATTGATGACAGGGACTTATTGTGGGAGTTGATGGTGTTCCTTAATAGAGACTGTATCAGGCAAGTGTTCTTTTATGCATCTAGCTAGCTGTACTGTCACTCAGGGGCAACTTGCTGGTTGGAAAGTCCTTGGCACAAGTCCTTGTTACAGACATATGTGCCTAAGAACCCTTCAGAGAGTCTTTGTAATAGTTCTAATCATAGCCATGTGTGCATGAGCCCCTTCCATGTAAGCCTCCTCACTCTGTTTTTGTGTAAGCCTAACAAAAATGACTGCATCTTGGTATGAATAACTTTTACAGTCTAATGGTGGTAGTGAAGCTAGCAGTGGTCAGCAGACTATAATAACAGTGGATCTAGAAAAAGAACCTTGACTGTACAGTTGCTGATATCTCACCCAAAGTGAGATCTCCTCGTCCTGGGGAGGCAACCACAGATGTCACTGGCTCTATGGCAGCACCTCTAAGAGCCATGGCACTCAAACAAGGGTCTGTAGAAAGTTTGCCTGCATTGCCCGAGGAAATGTAATAATGATTCCAACTCTAATTCCTTAGAGAGTCTGATTTAGCAGGGCCCAGTGAACTCCATTTTTAAAAATACCCTTTCGGCAACTTTTTATTTACAATCAGATTTGGGAAGCAAATCAGATTTGGGAAGCAATTCCTTACTGCAGAGATTTGTTAAATTTTTAGCAGAAAAATTCATTCATTAGATAAATACTTATTGAATGACAACTATATGCCACACTGGGAAAATAGTCTGAGTAAGATTGACAAGATCTTCATAGAATTCACAAATAGTTTGAAATGAGGAGTGGATTTTTTTTTTTTAGGAATCCTAAAGATTCATTGTTTGGCCCCAAATGCTTTTTTTTTTTCCCTGAACTCATAAAGTACTATTAGGTTCTGTAGCACACAGTTTGAGAACCATTTTCTTGGTGGCTCAGAAAGCAGCATAGAGGGGTCTTCTGCCTGGAGGTGCGAGTCCCCTCTACCTTGGCTGCAGCCATAATTGAGCTCCCCCTGACTCCCAGGTAGGAGGGGTCTCCCGATTGCGGGAGGGTGAGTCCCTTCTACCCTGGCTCCGGTGGTATACAACCCCCCCAGGACACCAAGGTGGGAGGGGTATTTGGCCTGGAGAGGCGAGTCCCATCTAGCCTGGATGCAGCTGTATAGGAGCTCTCCTCCCACAGCCAGGTGGAAGGGGTCTCTCGCCTGTTGGGGCGAGTCCCCTCCACCCTGGTTGGGGCGGTATACTAGCCCCCCACACACACCAGGTGGGAGGGCTCTTTTGCCTGGAGGGGGAGTCCCTGCTACCTTGGCTGCGGCGGTATAAAAGCCCCCCCAAGACAACTATCAAGACAACTAGTAAAGACTTTTCAGTTTCTGTGTTGGTAAGGCGGGGACAGTGACATCTACCTCATATCTTATTGTGAGTCACAAAGAAACTGAACACATATGTTGTGAAATATGCTGCTCCATGTGCAGTTGGTCCTTGCTACAGTTTTGTTTTCTTTCATTTTTCTTTGCTTAGGAGCAAGTCACCTTTCTTCTAATGGAGGGTGGGTTGGAGTGGGGTGATGAGTTGGAAAACAAAACCTTACCAGGAAGGGTCTTGCAAGAGAGTTCTGAGGTTTAGGTAGGGTAATGAGGAACCCAAGATAAAGAAACCAAGAAAAAGCCTTATTACTAGGATAGTAATAAGTCACCACAGCTGTTAAGATGTTACAGTTGGTCTGGGGGTTCCTCAAAAAGTCAAATATAGTCACCATATGACCCTCCTACTTTATGTACCCCAAGGGAACTGAAAAATATGTCCAGCCAAAAACCTGCACACCTAAGTACACAGCAAGTATTATTCATAATAGTCCCAAAGTAGAAACAACCTGAGCTTTCATAAACTGATAATGAATGAATAAAATATGGTCTATCTGCATAATAAAATATTATTCATCCACAAAAAAGAATAAAGTCCTAACACAAGTAACAGCATGGACGTACCTTGAAAACCTGATGCAAAGTGAAAGAGGCTAAAGACAAAAGACCACGTCATATGACTTTTTTTTTCTTTTTTTAATTTTTATTGGTTGTTCACAACATTACAAAGCTCTTGACATATCATATTTCATACATTAGATTGAAGTGGTGTAACCGACCGACGTGATTCTGATTCATATGACTTTATTTATATGAAACATCTAGAATGAGAAAATAAATGGAAACAGATTAGGTTAGTGATATCCATGGGATGGGGAAAGGAGGGGTTGGGAATGATTGCTAAAGAGCATGGGATTTCTTTTTGAGGGGATGAAAATGATCTAAAGTTAGCAGTGAAAGAGGCACAACCTTGGAAATATTTTAAAAGCCACTGATTTGTACACTTTCAAAAAAGTGAATTTTACAGGACATGGATTTGTTTCTATGTAGTAGAAATTCTTTTTTTCTTTAAAAAAAAGTAACAAGAGGCAACTACAGAAAATGAAGCCAACCCACCTTTTGGGGGTAAGAACTAAGAGAGTGGCTGTGCTGGAATCCACAGGAGACTGCAGAAAGAGATAAGGCAGTGACGTTCAGGTGACAAACCTGGGCAGGCCCCAGACTCTGCCTTCCTTGCTGAGGCTTGAAGAATTAAACAGTTTTTCAGAAAAGAGGGGTAGGAGATAAACAAAACTAAGCTTTTTATCATTATTTCTGGGTCCACATTAATTGTTTACCATAGTGATGATTTGGTAGTTTTCAAATACTTAATTCCTTTTGTTGTTTTTCAAAGACTTGATACTAGAAGCCCCATTCTGGTTATTAGAAACATAGCACCAGGTCTTTGAACAGTGCAGGTTGGGGATCTTGGGCACTAGACACTCCCTGAACATTATCCCCCAGACAAGAAGCGCAGAGGTTCCTGTTGAATGGGTAAGAAAAGCATTTTCAGGAGAAGCAACTTGAAATTTACATGCTGTGTGGAAATGTGCTAGGGGGACAGAAGGTGTTTTTAAGCATGAAAAGTTTGGATCATGGATGGGAATGAATGCCTGCCAGCAAATCACAGTTCCACTTTCTGGCTCATCCTTGCCTTCAGGTTTTTCTCCTGTAATGGTCCTAACAATATGCCATTTACAGAATGTGTCATTGTCACTTCCGAGGTGCTACATATGCTCTGCTGCACATTTGGGATTACCGTGTCAGGTTTTTAAAACGGATTTTAATTTTTTGTAGTTTGCCTTTAGCATTTTGCAAAAAGCTTGCTCACCAGCTGTTTGTTTATACTGTCTCAAGATTGTTTTTGCACATTATCAGTGAGTAGCGTGCAATTACATCATTATAATGGCAAATAGTAAACTGAATTCCCCATAGGGCATTTCCGGAGGAATAGATGTACTGCCTCTTTTCTAGTTCCCTGAAGGGATTTCCTGGTTAGACAACCCAGTGGCTCCAAGGAGATGTGCGTCCTCTGGTCAATTGCCAAAGCCTAGGGCTTCTAGCAGCTCTTGACAGGATTAGCTAGAAAATCTCCAAGGTTTCTGGGACTGCAACTGAGGTTTGCTAAGATTACCTATTAGAACCTCTTGCTAACCATGTTACTGACCCCAATCAGTCTTTTTCCCATTCTATAATTATTTTATTTTTAATTGACAAAATTATACATATTTATGGGGTGCCTTGTGATATTTCACTGTATGCATTTCTTAACATTAAAATTAGGGCAAGCATATCTATCTTTTCAAACATTTATCTTTTTTTGTGGTGAGACCATTAAAAAATCCTTTCTTCTAGCTTTTTTGAAATATACAGTAATTATTGCTATTTATTGACATCCTCCTGCACATCAGAACTTATTTCTTTTACCTAACAGTAATTTCCTCTCCCCATACTCATTTTTTTTTTACATTGTGGTCATTCATTAAAAAAAATTTTTTTTTAAGTTACAGATGAACCAAATACCTTTATTTTATTTTTATGTGGTGCTGAGGATTGAACTCAGTGTGAGGCAAGCTCTCTACCGCTGAGCTATAACTGCAGCCCTTTTCCCCCTACTCTTTTGATAAACACCCATTTTGTGGGAATTGATGCTGAAAGAATCAATCCCAGTGATCTAGAAATAGTGAGAACCTCATTTGTTTATTTTTTTTTTTTTACAAAAGCCACATTGAAATATAATTCACTCAGATACAAAAACATATCAAAAAAATTGTGCACCATGATCAAGTAGGATTCATCCCTGGTATGCAAGGCTGGTTCAATATACGGAAATCAATAAATGTTATTCACCACATCAATAGACTTATAAATAAGAACCATATGATCATCTCGATAGATGCGGAAAAAGCATTCGACAAAGTACAGCATCCCTTTATGTTCAAAACTCTCGAAAAACTAGGGATAACAGGAACATACCTCAACATTGTAAAAGCAATTTATGCTAAGCCTCAGGCTAGCATCATTCTGAATGGAGAAAAATTGAAGGCATTCCCTCTAAGATCTGGAACAAGACAGGGATGCCCGCTTTCACCACTTCTGTTCAACATAGTTCTCAAAACACTGGCCAGAGCAATTAGACAGACGAAAGAAATTAAAGGCATAAAAATAGGAAAAGAAGAACTTAAATTATCACTATTTGCAGATGACATGATTCTATACCTAGCAGACCCAAAAGGGTCTACAAAGAAGCTATTAGAGATAATAAATGAATTCAGCAAAGTGGCAGGTTATAAAATCAACACACATAAATCAAAGGCATTCCTGTATATCAGCAACAAATCCTCTGAAATGGAAACGAGGACAACCACTCTGTTCACAATATCCTCAAAAAGAATAAAATACTTGGGAATCAACCTAACAAAAGAGGTGAAAGACTTATACAATGAAAACTACAGAACCCTAAAAAGAGAAATCGAAGAAGAACTTAGAAGATGGAAAAATATACCCTGTTCATGGATAGGCAGAACTAACATCATCAAAATGGTGATATTACCAAAAGTTCTCTATAGGTTTAATGCAATGCCAATCAAAATCCCAACGGCATTTCTTGTAGAAATAGAGAAAGCAATCATGAAATTCATATGGAAGAATAAAAGACCCAGAATAGCAAAAACAATACTAAGCAGGAAGTGTGAATCAGGTGGTATAGCGATTCCAGATCTCAAACTATACTACAGAGCAATAGTAACAAAAACAGCATGGTACTGGTACCAAAACAGGCGGGTGGACCAATGGTACAGAATAGAGGACACAGAAACCAACCCACAAAACTACAACTTTCTTATATTTGATAAAGGGGCTAAAAGCATGCAATGGAGGAAGGATAGCATCTTCAACAAATGGTGCTGGGAAAACTGGAAATCCATATGCAACAAAATTAATCTGAATCCCTTTCTCTCGCCAAGCACAAAAGTTAACTCAAAATGGATCAAGGAGCTTGATATCAAATCAGAGACTCGGCATCTGATAGAAGAAAAAGTTGGCTACGACCTACATGCTGTGGGGTCGGGCTCCAAATTCCTCAATAGGACACCCACAGCACAAGAGTTAACATCTAGAATCAACAAATGGGACTTACTCAAACTAAAAAGTTTTTTCTCAGCAAAAGAAACAATAAGAGAGGTAAATAGGGAGCCTACATCATGGGAACAAATCTTTACTCCTCACACTTCAGATAGAGCCCTAATATCCAGAATATATAAAGAACTCAGAAAATTAGACAATAAGATAACAAATAACCCTATCAACAAATGGGCCAAGGACTTGAATAGACACTTCTCAGAGGAGGACATACAATCAATCAATAAGTACATGAAAAAATGCTCACCATCTCTAGCAGTCAGAGAAGTGCAAATCAAAACCACCCTAAGATACCATCTCACTCCAGTAAGATTGACAGCCATTATGAAGTCAAACAACAATAAGTGCTGGCGAGGTTGTGGGGAAAAGGGTACACTTGTACATTGTTGGTGGGACTGCAAATTGGTGCAGCCAATTTGGAAAGCGGTATGGAGATTTCTTGGAAAGCTGGGAATGGAACCACCATTTGACCCAGCTATTCCCCTTCTCGGTCTATTCCCTAAAGACCTAAAAAGAGCATGCTACAGGGACACTGCTACATCGATGTTCATAGCAGCACAATTCACAATAGCAAGACTGTGGAACCAACCTAGATGCCCTTCAATAGACGAATGGATAAAAAAAAATGTGGCATTTATACACAATGGAGTATTACTCTGCATTAAAAAATGACAAAATCATAGAATTTGGTGGGAAATGGATGGCATTAGAGCAGATTATGCTAAGCGAAGCCAGCCAGTCCCTAAAAAACAAATGCCAAATGTCTTCTTTGATATAAGGAGAGTAACTAAGAACAGAGTAGGGACAATGAGCATGAGAAGAAGACCAACATTAAATAAGGATGAGAGGTGGGAGGGAAAGGGAGAGAGAAGGGAAATTGCATGGAAAAGGAAGGAGACCCTCAGGGTTATACAAAATTACATACAAGAGGACGTGAGGGGAACGGGAAAAACAGTACAAGGGGGAGGAATGAATTACAGTAGTGGGGGTAGAGAGAGAAGAGGGGAGGGGAGGGGAGGGGAGGGGGGATAGTAGAGGATAGGAAAGGCAGCAGAATACAACAGACATGAGTATATCAATATGTAAAGCAATGAAGTGTAACTGATGTGATTCTGCAAGCTGTATACGGGGTAAAATGGGAGTTCATAACCCGCTTGAATCAAAATGTGAAATATGATATATCAAGAACTATGTAATGTTTTGAACAACCAACAATAAAAAAAAATTCCAAAAAAATAAAAAGCTAAAATAAAAAAAAAAAGAAATATAATTCACATTCAGTAAAAGTTACACTTTATACAATCCGGTGATTTTTAGTATTCATAGAGTCTGCATTACTATTATCTAATTTTAGAACATTTTCATCATCCTCAAAGCATACCTTATATCCATTAGTGGTACAATCCATTCCCTACTCTCCTCAGTCCCTGGCAACCACCAATCTACTTTCTGTCTCTAGGGATTTGCCTATTCTGGACATTTCATATAAACAGAATCATGTAAGAGTGATCTTTTATGTCTGGCTTCTTAGTGTAATGTTTTTTTCAAAGTTCACTTATGGTATAGCACATATAAACATAATCTTTCATTTTTTTAAACTTTTAATTGTCATGAATACACATAAAATTTACCATCTTAATCATTTTTAATTATACAGTTCAGTACAGTTAAGTACATTCACATTGTTGTTCAACCAGTCTCCACAACTCTTCATCTTGCACTATTGAAACTCTATACACAGTAAACAACACCCTATTCCGCTGTCCCCCTGTCTCCTGGCAACCATGAGTCTGTTTTCTGGCTCTGTGAATCTGACTTTTTTAGGCACCTCCTAAGAGTAGAATCATACAGTATTTGTCTTATTGTGACTGGTTTATTTCATTTACATCATGGCCTCCAGGTTTAACCATATTGTAGCATGTGCCAGAATTTCCTTCCCTTTTAAAGCTGAAAAATATTTCATATGTGCAGCTCACATTTTGTTTATCCATTCACCCAGCAATAGACATTTATTTATTTTTTTTTTAAAGAGAGAGTGAGAGAGGGGAGAGAGAGAGAGAGAGAGAGAGAGAGAGAGAGAGAGAGAGAGAGAATTTTTAATATTTATTTTTTAGTTCTCGGCGGACACAACATCTTTGTTGGTATGTGGTGCTGAGGATTGAACCCGGGCCGCACGCATGCCAGGCGGGTGCGCTACCGCTTGAGCCACATTCCCAGCCCAGCAATAGACATTTAGATGGCTTCCTCATTTTGGCTATTATGAACAATGCTTCCATGAACAAGGGTGTACAATTATCTGTTCAAATCCTTCTTTCAGTTCTTTTGAATATGTACCCAGAGGTGGGATTGTTGGATCATACAGTAGTTCTATTTTTATTTTCTGGAGGAACAACCGCATTATTTTCTAAAGCAGCTACACTATTTTACGTTCTCTCCAATAGTGTACCAGGGTTCCAATTTCTCGCAGCTGTCTTGAACACTTGTTATTTTTTCTCTCTCTCTCTCTCTCTTTTTTTTTTTTTTGGAGAGTAGCCATTCCGATGACTGTGAAATGGCATTTGTTTATTCTTAACTGACATCAGACACATTGTGCTAGGTGGGCAGGGAGGGGGACTGTCAGTAAAGAAAGATGCAAATAAGTTATTAGACATAATCTTTGCTTCAGTCTTAGAGTCTGTTCAGGGAAGTAAGATCATAATTTGAACTCCAGCGTTTATTAAGCAATTACCATGTGTCCAGGCATGGTGCTAACATGTTTTCTCTCATTCGGTTCTCTCCATAGCCCTGTGAGGTACATATCATTGTTGTCCCATCTTCCAGGGAAGGAAAGTGGGACACTTCAAGTCTCCAGGCTAGAATTGAAAGCCTAGCTGTCTCTTACTCTGAAGCCTGTGTTTTTCCTACTAATCATAGGATGAGATTGGCCCAATGATCTTGTTTGCCTGAACTTGCAAGACTGGAGGAGTTGGCCTTCAGATAGAGACCAGGGCTGTTGGGGCCCACATTTGAAATGGTAATCCACTATACCATTTTTACCCCATTGCTTAGAGCTTGAACAGGCTTTGTAACTGAAAGGGGCTGGAAATTAACCTAGACTCTCTCCATTCTCTCCATTACTTTTTGAGGGAAGAAGAATAAAAGGCCCCCAGGTCTCTAGCTTGTATCTTAACCAATGTCACAGACATAGGAGAGGTGCAAGACTTGGAGCAGGATACTGGCCTACCGACAAGCACTGTTCTTGTTTGTTCTAGGGTTGGATTGCTATTTAGCATGCAAACAGGAGTCTCCCTTTATCTGATGTTTTGCTTTATAAGTTTCAGTTACCTGTGGTCAACTGCAGTTGAAATATTAAATGGAAAATTCCAGAAATAAACTTTATAATTTTTCAGTAACTTATTACAGTATGTTGTTGTGAGATGGCATTTGTTTATTCTTAAGTGTATATAAGTATAATAATTATTCTACTTATTATTATTGTTAAACTCTTCCTGGGCTTCGTTTGTAATTAAACTTTATCACAGGAATGCATGTATAAAAATAAAAACCAGTATATGAGTATTGGAAAAAGAAACTGTCTTTCCTCTGCTATCAGTCCACAATGGGCACAGAAGACTTCTGTGGCCTCAGCAGGTGTGGGGATTTCTCCCCAGAAGCAAGCAAGCAGCTGTAGCAGCAGATGCTGGCTGGGGGATCCTCTAATCCAAAGTCCCGACACGATGGACTTTGAGATGCACCTTAAAAGGAAAAGATATGGTAATGTGGCCAGTGACAATTAAACTTGATGAACTTTCTCTTTTCCGCTTTATAAACCTTACTATCATCTTCCCTAGATGAGCCTTCTTACCACTTTTGGTTCTCGAAGTCTCTCTGTGAACAGCTTGTTTCTCACTCGGTAAGATGTTGATATCAAGTTAAAGGAAACCAGAATATGCCACTCCAAAATAGGGCTCCTCGACATAGAAAATATCTTTGAGCTCACTGTGATTAAGAAACAGTAAAGGGAGGAAGTTCTCTCTGTAGCCTCCCTTTTTGGCCTAAAGACAGGATATATATTTTTTGAGACAGCTCTAGATGCTTAGAAACCCAGAGATGGAACCAAAGGATTCTGCAAACAAATCTTACTCCATTAGCTTCTTCCCGGGAATTTGCCTTCCCCTACTTTCCCACCATTGTAAGCCTCGAACCACTTTCCTTTGTCCCATCATTTCCCCACAAATTTATTGTTCTTTGTTAAAGATGCTCATACACCAGAGTTCTAAGCCACCGCTTTGAATGCTTTTCTTCCAGGTTTCTCCTGCTTGGTGTATGCTGAGCATGTTAACAAACTTGGTTATTTTTCTCTTGTAAATTTGACTTTCATTATATACGTTCCAGCTAAGAACTAGGAGGGGTTAAAGAAAAAAAATTCCTTTTTCTTTAACAATTTTCTTTTGGAAAAAAATCACACACACACACACACACACACACACACACACACACATTCTCCGTGTGAATATATGAATATCTAAGTTTTCCTTTGGCTATATATAGAAAAAAATAAATATATTCCTTGTGAATATATGAATATTAGATATGTGTGGGTATACGTATGTGTATGTTTTTCCCTTCCTGTGAGTCATTTTCTTCCTTCTTTGGTCAGTTATCACAAAGGCACTCACAGATAAATGGTAATGAGAATCCTATTTCCCTTCAGCAGGATTAGCCTGGGGTTGGGAGTGTGACCCAATTCTAGAGGATGAGATAAAAGGGAAAGTCTGTTATACCTCTGGCGGAAACTTTTTTCCTGAAAGAAGAAAGTCAGGGCCGGTCAGGCCAAAGGCTTTCTTCTGTTATGCCTTCAACTCACCCTCCTAAGGTGCCAGTGTGAAGATGTTGAGCTTGGAGTTTTAGTGGCCATCTTGTGACAAGCCTAAGGTTAAGAAGCCAAATGACTGTTGGAAAGAAGCTGTGCCTTTGGTGAAATCACTGGCTTCTGATCCAATCTTGGAACTGCCAACTTCTAGACTTAAAACAAAACAAACATTTTCATTTTATTTTCTGTGGCACTGGGGTGGAACCTAGGGTCTGGTACATGGTCAGCTCGATTGGGTGGATTGGGTGAAGCATCCCACAGTCAGAACCCATATTTCAATGGGCTACCAGGAAAAAAAAATCTCCTAATGCTGGAATAGATCATATAGCTCTGGATCACTGGGTCTAACCCACTCATTTTACAAATAAGGAAATAGAGATGAAGTGCTTAATCAGTTTCTGTTAGGGACAAATATAGTGCTAGGTTGTCCTGCTCTTGATCCCATGATATTTCCATTATATTGGATTGGCTGTTGGTCCCTCAGGGACCCTTCACCCCAGAATAGCTCAAGGCTCTCCACATTGATGCTGCAGTAAGTAATTTGTGGCATAGGTCCCCTTGGGGGATCAACCCTCCTGAATAGGAGGTAGTGGCAAAGACTGTCAAGCTCCCATATAGGAGGGCCTTGTTCAGTCATTGTGAGTGTGCAGAGAGAAACTGGGGCCCCCACAGGAGTTGTAGTGTTAAAGCAGGCTTGGATAAGATGGGAATGGAGAGGCCGGTGAAAGGCAGACCCTCCCAATTTTTTGTGGGTTCTCCAAGTCCAGACCACTGCAGAGAGGTTTCCTGGGAGCAGCTGCCTGTATCTCAGCTCTGATTCAGATTCAGTCCTATTATACTAAGTAGGTTCTTAGGACCACTGTTATAGTCAGTTAGTCAACTTGGTCAAACACCAGTCAGGATGTTGCTAGGAAGATATTTTCAACATGTGATTAACAAATAAATAAGTAGATTTTGAGTACAGCAGATCACTCTGCAAAATGTGGGTGAGGCTCATCCAGTCAGTTGAAGGCCTGAAGAGAAAAGACAGAAGTCCCTCATGGAACAGGGGGGTCTGCCTGCATATTGCCTTGGACTTGGGATGCAACATCCATTCTTTTCTGGGTCTTTAGCCTGCAAATTTCAAAATTGACAGCACTCATAAAAACATGAGCCAACTCATTAAAATTAAGATTTCTCTCTCTCTCTCTCTCTCTCTCTCTCTCTCTCTCTCTCTCTCTCACACACACACACACACACACATACACAACACACACATACACAACACACACACACACACACACACATACACTCACACACACATAAACATACCCTTATACCTTAACAGGTCTGTTTCTGTGGAGACCCCTGGTTAATACAACTACCCTAAAGTCCAAATATATGTGGTCATTGGACTTTTTATAATTTAGTGTTAGGGCTGATATTTACAACTGGTGGTGGGGGTTGGCTTAGCTCTTGGGTCCAGTCTCATGGGGACAAGGATGCAGGAAAAACCAAGAAGAGATATGGGAGAAAGTACAGTGTACATTGACAGTCCTATTTCAATAGTACCAGGAATCTGCACAGCAGGCTGCCCTTAAAAGCCCCCCTTCCCTTGTTAAATGGTGTTCTCTTTGCTCATTGTAGCTTTCTGTCAATTCATCCTTCTACTGCTGTTTGCTTTTCTCATTCTTGTTTGAAACTGCAAAACAGTAGCCTCTCCCCACAGCCTCAGACTTGTTCATGGGAAGACGGTCAAAGAAACAATGATATGCTTTGGGCATTAATGGTCCATCTCTGTTCTATCTCAGAGCTAATCACTGAGCCAGCTGTATAGGAAGCAGCGGGGGTGGGGTTGATGGATGCTCAGAAGCCCAGCTTGAAGTGATGAAAAATTGATGTTAGTGAAGGAGAGAGCTGCTGAGCAGCAGCTGCAGGCTGAACCAGTAGGGAAGGGGAAGGGGCTGGAAGAGGGGGAGAAGATGGAGATAGCAGGCCCGAGCCTGTCACTATATACTCAATCTCTAGTGATAGGATAGTTATTATTTCTGTGACTGTTACGGTTGCAAACATCATAAGTAGTAGCACTGATCACTTCCCCACCTTGTCGTGAGCATCCTTGTGTTGAAACACTTGAAGCTACATCAACATCCATTTTCCTACTATTATCATTTCCCCCCCCCACCCCCCTCAGTGCTAGGGATTGAACCCAGGGCTTTGTGCATGTGAGGCAAGCACTCTACCATCTAAGCTATGTCCCCAGCCCCCTACTATTATCATTTTGATCTGGAATGTCCCCCAAAGGCACATATTGAAGACTTTATCCCCAGCTGATGGTACTGCAGAGAGGTGATGGAAACTCTAGGAGGTGGGGCTAGTTGGAGGAAGTAGGCACTGAGATCTTTCCTTTGAGGACTTTATTCCCAGACTGTGTCTCTCTCTGCTTCTTGGCTGCCATGAACTGAGAGGCTCTGCTTTGCCCTGTGTGCTCCCCACAGATATGTTCTGTCTCACTCCAGGCCCGAGTAATGGGGCCGAGTGACCATGAATGGAAATCATGAGCCAAAATAAATCCTTCCTCCTTTTAAGTTGTTTATTTCAGGCATTTTTCTCAGTGATGGAAAGTGGACTAACACAACTATTATCTTTGGTACCCAGATAAGTTAACTCCCCTATAGTCGAATTGCTGTTATGAGATGAAAGTGTCCACACACACACACACACACACATTTTATAAGTTATATAGATATATGTGAACTTTTTTCACTTTATGTATTTATGTAAGTTTCAAAAATTTAAAAAACTTACCTAATAATCTCTGTTGAAATTCCCTGAATTATAAATTTAAAGAGATGATGATCAGTTGTAGCTATTGACATCATTTTCAGGCAAGATCTGCAGGTGAGATTTTGGGGATGGAGAGATGTTTGGTGTTTTAGAAGTCTCTGTGAGAGGCACAGTAAGTCCTTCTCATTCTACTGTCCCCATTAGGTCAGAGCTTCCATATAAAATATGAAAATACACTTGCAATGTGGTTTTGGATGTTATCCTAGTATATCTGGAGTGAGGAGTTGTGGTTCTGCGGTATGTCATCTTAAAGATCAAACTCAGTGTCTTACGTGTGTGTGCTAGGCAAGTGCTTTACCATTGAGCCACAACCCCAGCCCACTACTGCCTTTCTTCTCATTCAGAGTTCACAGGAGTTTTGTGTTGGGAAGGTTTTGGGGTTAAGTCAACAGAATCACTGGCAATGCCCAGAAGCTGTGGATCTCAGTCAGAGACTCCCTTTCACCCCAAAAGTCACTTGAAAGTATTTGGAGACAGTTTTTGATTGTCATCATTGGTAGAGAGGTGTCACTGGCATCCAGTGAACAGAGACCAGCAATGCTACTAAACACCTTGCAATGCACAGCAGAGGCCCCCATTATCTGACCCAACCTTAATAGTGTTGATGTTGAGGAATCCTACCCAAGAGCAAGTGTTGTTACTGGGGTTCTGACCCAGGAAACAGGTGTGGGGTTCTGTAGGTGAAAGAAGATGGAAGATGCAGTCGGTACTTTATTCAGTGTTGACCACAGCCATTAGCCAGACCCCAGCTTCAGCTTCAGCCCCCAGTCAGTTCAATTTTAGCCCTCCCTTAACCCATTTCCATAGGCCCTTTTAAAACATTTTTTATTTTTTCTTTTTAGTTATACATGACAGTAAAAAGTGTTTTGACATATCCCACATACATGGAGTATAATTTCCCATTTTTGTGACTGTATATGATGTGGAAGTTACACTGGTCATGTATTTATGTATGAACATAGGAAAGTTATGTCCAATTCATTCTACTGTCCTTCCTATTCCCATCCCCACTCTCTTCCCTTCATTCCCATTTGTCTAATCCAAAGTACTTCTATTCTCCACAACCCCCATTGTATGTTAGCATCTGCAGATTGGAGAGAACATTTGACCTTTGGTTTTGGGGGATTGGCTATTTCACTTAGCATGATAGTCTCGAGTTCCATCCATTTACTGGCAAATGCTATAATTTCATTTTTCTTTATGGTGAGTAATATTCCATTGTGTATATACACCACATTTTCTTTAACCACTCATCTGCTAAACGGCATCTATGTTGGTTCCATAGTTTGGCTATTATGAATTGAGCTGCTTATATACATTGATGTGGCTGCATTACTAGAGTATGCTGATTTAAGGTCCTTTGGGTATATGCTGAAGAGTGAGATAACTGGGTCAAATGGTGGTTCCATTCCAAGTTTTCTGAGGAATCCCCACAGTGCTTTTCAGAGTGGTTGCACCAATTTGCAGTTCCTCAGGCCCTTTTTATATGCAGGTCCAACAAAGCCGGCACACTGCCAAAAGTTACATAAGGGGTTGGGGAGGTGTTGCATGTTTGTAAGTTAATGTGTATGATCTTGAGTCTATATGCTAAATCACAGTGTTTCTGCCTTTGACCATCCATAACATAGCCAGTTCCCAGCCCTGGCTACACAATAAAAACATAACATGCCCACTGGAAGTCTCGCTACAGCCATTTTTTTTTTGCCTATCCTAACAGCAAGTCAGCCATCCTTCAAACTGGCTCCTCTGCCCAATCCTTATGTGGAACATGAGCTTAAAGTATAATTATCAAACATCTCTGGCTTTTTTTTTTTTTTTTTTGCATTTTCGGACTCTTCTCCCTTTTGTCTGGGACAGCCTTGTTAGCAGAAGCTAATATTTTTTAAATGTAATAAGAACCAACACTGTGTTTAGACATTGATAACTTTAATCTTTCTTTCTTTTTCACCTTTTGCTTTGTTTATCCCCAAACCAGCAAACAAGCCACACACAGATATCCTCAGGATTAAGGTCACACTGGAATGTGATAGACAGGCCTCCTACTTTCCTCCTTTGGTCCTCACTGAAGCCTGCTAGAGGACCCTGCAGGCCTGCTACAGGTCCCACTGGTTGGGACCTTTCACATCTTTTTGAGGCATTTGAACTTGACTTGAATGTTAACCTAAAGCAAATGGCAGGTGTTATGGTTTGGATGTGAGATATCCCCCAAAAGCTCACTGTGTGAGGCAATGCAAGAAGATTCAGAGGAGAAATGTTTGGGTTGTAAGAGTCTTAACCCAATCAGTGATTTAATCTCCTGGTAGGGATAACTGAGTGGTAACTGAAGTGGTAGGATGTCACTGGAGGAGGTAGGAATTAAGGCATGGCTTTGGTGTATATATTTGTATCTGGAAAGTGAAGTCTCTCTCTATCTGCTTCTGGATCACTGTGATGTGAGCTGCTTCCCTCTGCCACCCTCTTCCACCAAGATGTTCAGCCTCGCCTCTAGTCCTGAGGAATGGAGCTGGTCTTCTGTGGACTAAGACCTCTGAAACTGTGAGCTCTCAAATAAACTTTTCCTCCTTGCTGTTCTTCTGGTCAGATCCTTTTAGTCACAGCAACGAAAAAGCTGATTAAAACAGCAGCAGGAGACGTTGAGATTTTGTTTGAGGGCTCCCTGGGTGAAGGACTGCCTTGCCTCATCAAAATTGTCTAGACTCAAAAATGAAGGTGCCTGCAAGGGATTATAATAAGAGGAAGGCTGATAAATTATGCAGTTCAGAATGGCTTTCTGCATACTGCTCAAGGATTATTATACTCCTAAGGACTAAGCAAACCTTACTTATTAATAAGCTCCCTAGAGCTGGGGCTGAGGGAAGAGAAAGTGAGGAAACTTGGGTGTAAAGTTCAAGAAGTAGAAGGCACTTTTTCTCAGGTGCAGCAAGTTTGAGGTCAGTGTGGGCACTGATCCAAGATTATGTCAAGGGCCTTTCTTCACCCATGGCCTGACTCCGAGGCTCCCCAATCTTCTTGAGGGGTCAGAGCTGCCTTATGTCATTGGAAAGAAGGACACAAAATCCTTAGAAGGTCACAAAATCCTTAGAAGACACCCCCAAGGTCATGAGTGCTCTTGAATCTCTTCTTGTCCTGATTTGGGTCTCAAATTCTTCCCTCCAGGCCTGACTCAGCCTATTCATAGTCCAGGGTTACATTACGTCTTTCCTATGATGTCTGTATTATCTTTCCACTGCCAAATTGTTTATTTTCCTCTTTCTGACTATCCAAGCAGTATCTCTCTTTTGACCTTTGGAATCCCTATGGTTCTCAGCTTGCTCCTTATTCATGATGCGTGCCAATGTTGTCATGCTCTTTTTTTTTTCTTGTACTTATTAATTTGTAGCTTACTATTTTTAGTAGGATGAATAATGACTGTCAAAGTATTCCATGTCCTAAGCCCTGAAAACCGCAGATTTAACCATATATCACAAAAGGGATTTCACAATTGTGCTGAGTTGAAAGATCTGAGATGGAGACGTTTTCTTGAATTATCTGGATGGGCCCTAAATATAATCATAAGTGTCCTTACCAGAGGAAGGAAGAGGGGGATTTGACTACAAAACTAGTAGAAGTGACAGAAGCAAGAGCTTGGAATAATTTAAGGAAGAGGTCATGAGGCAAAGATAGGCTGGGAAAGGTATGGAAACATTGTCTCCTAGAGTCTCCAGCAGGCACCAGATCTGCCTGCATCTTGACTTTGGTGCAGCCCAGTGAGAGTGATTTGAGACTTCTGGCTTCCAGTACTGTAACACAATAAATTCATGTTGTTTTAAGCCATTAAGTGTGTGGTAGTATGTTAGAGCAGCAAGTATCAGATCAGGCGAGGCAGGCAGTGACCCAAGGAGGCAGATTTAAAAGGGCCGCTGAACAAGGCTTTATTGAGATATCACTCCCGGGCGGAACTCGATCAGACCCACAGAGCGGACAGGAGAAGGGTCTGAGGAGAAAACCGCATGGAAGCTCGACTGGTCTGGACTTTTATGGGGCTTACAGCAGGAAGGGAAGGGCTTGGACAGGAAAAGGTGTTTCTAGGGTCCCTTGCCCCCTTGGAGTTGGTCAGGAGAATTGGCTGAACTCCAGGATTGGCCAGGGGGTCCTGCTGATTGACAGGCGTTAGTCAGGAGATCTGGCTGATTGACAGGCATTTCCGCCAGCATCTGATTGATGATCTTTTCCGGCAAGGGCTGCTTTGTTCTAAGTAGCCACTAAGTCTCCACCAGGTTGCCACCACCGACCTAACAGCAAGAAGAGATGAAAACACTATCCTTGTATTATATTAAGCTGTGCACAGACTTTTCTAGAATATATACTCCATGAGGGAGTCAACATAGTCTGTGGTGATGTGCATTGGCTCTGGAGCAAAGAGGCCTGGGTTTAAATCCTGGCTGATTCCTGTAGTAGACATCTTTGCCTGCCCAGGCTTTCGAACTTTCTTCTTATATGACACACAGAGTTGCCTTCCTAATGTTCATTTTCCATTTTGAACAGCACTCTAATTTTATACCCAGTGATAAATGTGTCCAGCTTAAAAATAATTGCCTTTCCTAGCCTCTCTGAAAGCTACAAGCAGCCACTGACAGCTCTTGCCAAATGATCATTTTCTGGGAAGAACTTCAGAGAAAGCTCTTTAAAAGGAGATTCATTTAAAAGGGGGTTGGAAGGTATGCCCCTTAGACTTCTCTTTCTCCTCTGAATGGCACTTGATAAGAATAGTGGAATGGAAAAGGAGATGGTATCTTGGGTCCTAATGGGATCATGGAGATAGTCTGCTGACCTAGGACTACCTGCCTCTAGGCTTCCTGCTCTGTGAGAAGAATAAGCCCTTAGTTGGTTAAACTACTGTTTTTTTTTTTTTTTTTTTTTTTTTTTTTTTGTGTGTGTGTGTGTGTGTGTGTGTGTTCTCTGTTAGACTAACCCCTCAGTTCATTATCTGTTCTCCTCTTGGGGAGCTCACCCATTTCTGTTTTTAATTCTTGTATCCTAGTATACTGTACATGTATCTATCACCATATTGCCTGTGGGTAGGAGTAAAGGCCTTGGAGTCTAATAGACCCTGTCTACTCATTAGGATAAATGGTACTAGCTGTTATAACAGATAAAACTAAATTTTTTTTTGTGGTGTCACACAATGAATGGAAGCTTCTTTGTTGCTCATCTGAAGTCCTTTCTGGTGTATGCTCTTCTGGACCTAGACTCTTACTGCTCATGGTTCTTTGCTGCATGATCTCGCTACAATGGTCTTCTGAGGTGTGGAATTAAGTACATGGACAGAGAGAGATACTTATGAGATTGAGCTATAAGAAAACGGTAACATTTGAATAAAGAACTGCCTACCAAATGTCAGTCTCGTATGATTCAACCTGATTTTTCCATGTGTGACTTTGAGAAAGGTACTCTTCTGAATCCATTTCCTTAGCTGTAAAATGGATCTTAAGACTTCCTGTCTGGAAAGGGACTGTAGCAATCAAGTAAGAGGACGGACTTAGTGTAGGATCTGTCACAGAGTAAGTAACTTTAAAGGGCTATTTTTGTGCCTGTGCCTAATACAGGATCTCTGATATCTACAGGCACTCTAATTATAATTTTTTTTTAAAAAATTGAAATATAATTCACACATGATGAAATTCACCCTCTTAAGGTGTCTAATTTGGTAGGTGTTGGTATATTCACAAAGTTGTATAGCCTTCTCCTTTGATTCTGGAGTATTTTCCTCACCACAAAAGGAAACCTCATACTCTACCATCACTTTATATTTTGAATGAATAATCTTTGTTTCAAAATGTCTGGCACAAAGCACCTTGCTCAAAGCAGTCACTCAGTATTTATTAGTTTTATTGGCATATCCTACAGAATTAAAAAAACATTTCTTGTTCATTCATCCACAATTGATGTATGCGTGTGTATGTGCACACTCCATAGACATCTGCAATTAATCTCAGGGAATCAGATTCTCCCACACCAGAATAAAACAAAGACAAAAATAATGATGACAGATATTGCAGATAACAGTCTTGGTTGTATACTTATTTTTTTGTATTTTATTTTTTAATTTTTTAATTTTTTTATTAGTTGCTCAAAACATTACAATGATCTTGACATATCATACATTTGATTCAAATGGGGTATTTAATCTTATTTTTCCACGTGTGCAGATTGCAGGATCACATTGGTTATACAGCCACGTTTATACATAGGGCCATACTAGTGTCTATTGTATTGTGCTGCCTTTCCTATGCCCCCCTCCCTTCCCCTCCTCTCTTGGTTGTGTACTTATAATGACATAAGGAAGCTACTGGGGCGTCGTGAGGCTGTGGTCCACCTCTGGGAGAGAATTCATGAGGGAGATTGGAAAGAGAAGCTCCAGTTTCCACATTTTCACACGCAATCTCCCCCTTCCTCTCCCTGTTAGCAGTTACAGTGGCTCATGCAGCTGAGGAAGAAGCAACCAAGCCAGTGCTTAGTAGGGTACCTCGAAAGCTCTTTAAATATATTTATCTTTTGATTTATCTTTTTATAAATAACACTTTTGGGGGGGGTGAACATAAAAATGGGCAAGTCAAAGTGAAAATAGCCTAGTTCTTAGTAAAACTGCCTACCCTCCACACCTGCCAGATTGGACAGGATGTGTCATTGGGGAACTGTGCTCTACTATTCGGTCACAGCTGTAGAAGCCAGATGCATTTCTGCTTGTTTTACATTCTTAAACAAAGGTCATCCTGGAAAACAAACCAACTTAGTACTGATGTTACTCTGCATGGTTTATGGTTTCAAAAGTCTAGTCACTGTACTATACTTACTTTGGTGATGGTTCGTTGCTCTTACCTTTGAAATAGCCCAAGTGTCTTTTTGCACCTGCTGTGGCTACAGGGGCACAGATCTGGGTTGGATCCTTCATTAAAAGCATGAGCTGCTATCAGTTTAGAAGAAGCAAGAAATACTGTACACTGCATGGAAATATTCCTATTATTTTAATTCCTGAAACCTGACAATGAAGAGGTATAAGAAAGAAATATTTAAATGTGGATGGAACCAATCCAATGGTGCAATATTTTTAAAAACAAGAAATTGAAATAAAATTTGCTCAAAAAAACAGATAAGTGTGAAAATAAAAACAGGGGAGGGGTTGTCCAGCCAGCTGGTCACACAGCTGTTTAGGGTCTCATGGGATATTTAGTTTGACCTGTGATAGGGGCAGGAACTTGAGACCTGGAGAGGTAAGATAACTTGCTGTAACACTATTATGGTCACTATCCCAGTTGGGATCTAGATGTAGCTTTTTAGCGTTCTTTTCATCCCTCTGTACTGCTTCCCAGAAAACAATTCTCTTAGAGAAGGAATACAGAGTTTGAACATCTCTAAATCTTAGCTTAAAATTGAGCCAGTGCTTGGCTCGTGAAGTCTGGAGCAGCCTTGAACAGATGGAGGAATCAGGGGGCAACAAAACCCTCCTTGGTAGCATGGTCTCTGAATAATGTCTGGCATTTGGGAAGCAAATCACTAGGCTCAAACTCCAGCACTGTTCACTTGCTGTGTGAAGCTGGTGTTTTAGTGTCCTAAGACTGATGGATCAAACTGGAAGGCCTAAAAATAACAGAAATGTATTTTCTCACAGTTCTGGAGGCTAGAAGTCCAAAATCAGGGTGTCAGCAGGGCCACACTCCCTATGGAGGGTTTAGGGAAGATCCCTCCTTGCCTCTTCCTAGCTTCTGAAAACTGCCACCTGAAGGGTTATGGAAAATAATATTCCTAAGACAGCTCCCCAGGAAAACTGAGGGACTGTGTGACTAGGGAGGAGGGAGGGAAAATGAGCCAAACATTAGACCTCTCCCAAAATATCCTTTCCCCGTAATCATGGGCCCTGAGGGAAAAAGCAAACTTTCATCCCTTCCTGGTTTATTCCCAGCATCTCCACCAAAAGCAAACCTTCACCCCTTCCAACAACAATGGGTCCTGAAGGAAGGAGGCAAATACTGAAATGCTGGGCCCTGGACTTTTACCCTTTCCCATTACAGATGAGTCCTGAAAGGAGAAGAGAAAACAGTGAAGCTCTAGGTAACAATGGGCCCCAGAAGAAGGAAGAAAAGCAGTGAACAAGTTGTGAGCTTTTCCCAGTGACAAAGAGTTTCAAACTTTTTTGAAACTTCCTGAGTTAAAATTTTAACTTGCACAACTAGGTCCCTGACTATCTAAACTGCACGTCCAAAGTCTTCAATGATCAAGTCACCCTCATTGTAAACTATAAAAACCCAAACTCCTTCAGTAATCTGAGGACCATCTCCAGACCCATAAAATGAGCCTCCCAGTGCCTGATCTATTGACTTTGCTGCAGAATAAAGGAAAACTTGCTAATCCAAGGTTTGCTTCCCATCTCCTGCCTCCATCATTTGGTCGCTATATGCTTATACCACTAATCCTTAATACTTATTGGTTTGTGGGTGCATCACTCTAATCTCTGCTGCTGTCCTCACATGGCCTTCTCTGTGCATCTCTATTCAAATCTTCATTTGCTTTTTCTTGCAAAGACACATGCCATTGGGTTGAGAGCCCACTCTAATTTATTACCACCTCATATTAATGTGATTACATTTACAAATACCCTATTTCCAAATGTGGTCACATTCACAGCCACACCGTGTTAGGACTTGAACATGTCTTTTTGGTGGACATATTTGACCCACTAACTTACAATATGGCTATACTTCCTTTGTGTATTTGGGTAAAATCTCCTTAAATTTATGTGACCACTCAATAAGATTATCTGTGTAAGGTGTTTGGCACACAGTGGGTGCTCTATAGAAGATGCCAACACCCCATTCAGACTAACTTGTTCCTGGACTCAAGTTCAGTGACTTATATATAGTATAGTATGTATAAGTCAATATATAGATAGTCAATACATTTGTCAGTTGATAGATTTTTTTTTTTCAAATGAGAAGTGTCAGTGACCAGTGGACTTAGCAGCAGAGGGTTTAAAGAAAGCTTGGCTCTGTGTTCTTTATGTGTCTCTTCACAAAGCAAGATTCTACCAGGCCCTCTTGGAGAATCGTTGTTGAGCCACAGGAGTTCAACCTGTTTTCTCCTCATAACACAGTGATCCTTTCTGCACATCCAGGGTTCTGTGTGGATTTAGTGGCAACTCTTTGGATATAATGTTGTACTGAAGAAATCTCTTCTTTCTTTGTTGAGTTGACACAATAACATTTACGCTATTGAATTATAGCTCCTGTGTTAGTTTTGCATGGCTGTGACCAAAATATCTGATGAGAACAATTTAGAGAAGCAGAGAGTTCTTTTGAGGTTTCAGTCCACGGTTGGCCAACTCCATTGCTCTGAGCCTGAAGGGAGGCAAAACATTATGGCAGAAGATTGTAGCAGAGAAACAGCTCATGGCAGCCAGAAAGCAGAGGGGTTGGGGTCAGGGAGAGAGACTGGGGAAAAGATAAACCTTTTCAGGACCTATTCCCAGTGACCTTCTTCTTCAAACTAGGTCCCAACTCCTAGTAATTCATTCCGCTATCAAATGGATTAATTCACTGATGATGTCAGAACAATCATGAGCCAATCATTGCCTAAGAGCTTCACCTCTGTACCCATGAGACTCTGGGGAATATTCCAGACTAAAACCATAACAATTTCTAATTCAGCTTTAGAGGGAAGAATCTGGTCAGAATATTGAATAATTTATCAAGATTGTATAAATGACCCGAAGAATGTGAATGCATACATATTTTTTTTAAATGAGTGAGTTTCATTAGAAAAATCATCCTGGAGAAGGACTGCTCCAATGCATAGAAGAAAAATCTTATTTTTAATAAAAGATTTATTATCTTCAGAGCAAATAAATTAGTAACCTAAGAATACATTTTAGCAGAATCTAATGCGGGAAGTCTAGAAGTACGCAAACCTCTTTTTGTTGTTGTTGGGATACTGGGGATTGAACTCAGGGGTGCTTTTCATTTTGAAACAGGCTCTCACTAAGTTACACAGGCTGTCCTCAAACTTGTGATCCTCTTGCCTCAGCCTCCCTAGTAGCTAGGTTGCCTGGCATGTGCCACTGTGCCAGGCTAGAAGTTTCTTTAAAGGCAATTTTTTAAAGCAAGGGTTCAAAACAAAGAAGAGTGGAAAATAAAACTAGTAGTTATAAGAAAGGAGAATTATTGAGGAATTTGCTTAGCAATTATAATAGTTGGAGATCTTTTAGCGAATAAATAAAAAAAATGAAACAAAATTTCCAAATTGTTCTTTAAATAGGGCAAAGAAAACCATTTATATATTTTTTTAAATAACTAAAACAATAATGATGTTCTTGATTACTTTACCTTGCCATGACACTCTATGTGTACAAGGCAATGCTTTCCTAGTTTGATGGTATGTCACGGTCTAACTTGGATATACTACAAATTTAATTTTGTAATGTTCAATGATATAAGAGTCAACTCTATCCTTGGCACTACCACTAAAGAATACAGTTATTTAATTCTTAAAGTCTAGACCTGGGGACCTAACAGAGTTTATGAGAGATAAGAATGTTTATTTAAAGTGTTACTAAAAAGCAGACTCAAAACCAGATATTGGAATCTGTACACATGACTTGGTTATTATTCATAGTTACATTTCTAAAGCTGAAAGTTGTTGGGTGAGTGGGAGACTCCCCCTTCTCAGAGAACATCATGGAATCCCTTACCCCTCCCCCTCCTCTCCGAAGGGCGCCAAGCAGAAGAAGAGCACCAAATTCAAAGATTTTCTCGACCAGTCCAGGAAGGATGCAGTGTCCGCTCGCTGTTCCTGAGTCACCCTGCCAATTAGCACCCGCCATGTCCCCAATGCAATCCTTCTTAAGCCGAAGCTTGTAAGCACAGGCTGTCTCTCTGCCCTCCTCTTCTTCTCTCTGCCCTCTTCCTCTTCTTTCTCTCCTCTTTCTCTTTCTCTCTGCCTTCCTCCTCTCCTCTCTCTGCCTCTCCTTTTCTTTCCCTTCAGGCAGCCCCCCAATAAAATCTCTTGGTTGTATCTCCCTCTTGGGTGAGTCACTTGCCTTTCAAAAGTGACCTTTCAAACAATAAATGTGTTTACTGAAAATACAATGGTGTGAAAAGACAGCTCAGAATGTGATACAATGTCTTTGTAATCTTGACCCTGGGCTTTTGCTTTCTTCCGTGGTTTGGAGATGCGTATCCTACATAATTAATCTTGTATTCTGGAGGTGTTGCCAAACTAGATTCTATTTGGATTTGTTAATTTAGATATCACTTAACCCATGGTCCATGGCCAAGTAGTTATGCAGGAATGGCAGATGGAGTTCTTGCTGTATCAGAGAGTAAGGATCAGTCACTGTACCAAACCCATTTGTTGATGCAACTCATTCTATGCTTTTGCCTGGGGTGTAATAGTCAAACACCCACCTAATTGGGTCCCAGCTAAAGAGGGTTGTGTTTCCACATTGGTTTCATTTACTATCATAACATAATCCACATGTTAAATATTGAACACTGCAACAAAAAAATTTACCTAAGTAATATGACCCCCAAATGGACTATTCTCCATAGCAGTCTCCTTGGGAGGTTACATATTTGTTTGACAAGTGATCTTGCATTTGCACTCAATTTTCTCTCTCTCTCTCTCTCTCATTACTAGAGCCAGTTAATGGTACATATAAGGGTATTATTTTATGAATGTCATTTACTCCTCACTGAGCATGGATCATAGACTTTTTTTTCCTTTGCTCTTTACAAATAGAAATTGACTTCAAGAGCTAAAGCTTCCTTGTCACAAGGGACACAGAAAAGACGATGCCTCCAATCCTGAGTGCATTGTCAATAAGAGATGTAAAAGTTAACTCCAACCAACACTTTATCATTGTAGTGGAACCCCTTTTCCACAAAAAATCTTAACTGGGCTTCTCCAGAAATCTTCACCATGGCTGATTTTAGGACTGTCAGGAAGAGTTTCTACAAAAAAGTTCAATGTACATAAACTTCCTGTTTTCGTGTTGCCCTATTTTACTTGGCCGCTAGCCTGGAAGAAATTGGCACTCCAGGTGCTGGACACCCCCTTACTAGTTTTTCACAAACATATCCAGTATAGTAGTTTGTAGAATGTGCAAACAAGGCCTCTGGCCTTGAGCTGGGGCTTCACAGAGATGTCTACATTTCTAAGATAAGAGAAGTTACCAATTGGGCTCCATGGTAACAGCTGGCAGGGGAAGGAAAGAAAGGGGAGAAGAAGCTCCCCCCTTCTCAGGTGTTGTCCCTGAAGGGTTAACTTGCCCAGAACAGTGAAAGAAAAAGTTGCTTTTATGTGAACTTCTGCAGACTGTGAACTTCTGAGCCCCTCCCCTTCCATGCTGGGTATAAAATTCTGAAACTCCCTGAACTCAGGGTTCAGGGGATTGATTGATTACAGCCAAAGCTGTGTCCTCTGATCCTGGCCGCAGCCAAATAAAACTGTTTCCTGCTGTCTTTGGTGCCTTGCCTTGTCTGTCCCTACAACATCATTGATGGTTATATAGCCTCTGTTTTAGTCAGCTTCTTTGCTGCTGTGACTAAAAAGGCCTGACAAGAATGATTTTAAGAGGAAAAGTTTATTGGAGGGCTCATGGTTTCTATGGTTCATGGTCCATAGACAGCTGGCTCCATTCCTTGGCTCTTGAGGTGAGGCTGACCATCATGGCAGAAGAGCATGGTGGAGGGAAGCAGCTCAAGACATCACACCAGGAAGCAGAGAGAGACCCTACTCACCAGATACAAAATAGATACCCCAAAGGCACACGGTTAGTGACCCACCTCATCCAGCCACACTCTACCTGCCATCAGTTACCATTGAGTTAATCCCTATCAGGGGATTAATTCACTGATTGGGTTAAGGCTCTCATAACCCAATCATTTCACCTCTGAATGTTCTTGCATTGTCTCACACATGAGCTTTTGGGGAACATCTATTATTTAAGCCATAACAACCTACAAGAAGATGATTCTTGAAAGAGAATTTACTCTTTCAGAAGTAGCTTAAGGGATGTTTACTAGAAACTAATTATACTATTTTATAGTATATTAAGTAAGGCAGTAAGAGGAGTTATGCTATTCACTTTGTGAAAATCCTGTGCACATATACTTGCTGTTATAAAGTGCATTCTTCTATAAAAGGTGACACAGCATTTCAAATGGAAGTTAGATCTAAGAATAACTCTATTACCAAGTTCAGAAAAGTCATCCTGGAAAAAAACTGCTCCGCAGTTTGTATTTAAATACCTTCCTTAAATATATTCCTGTTACTCATTGCATATGACCTTACATATAGTTCATGTTTATTTATAATCACTTGAGTGAGAAGGAATATTAAACTTTTGATTTATAAATTAACATTTTATATTGTACTATAAAAATTAATCATTGAGAATAGATATAATACAAGGGCCTCTAGTAGCTTGTTGCGTGGAAGAAAGTTTTAGTGAGTGGGTCACAGTTCTTTCCACTGGGGAGCAAATGGAGTCCTTTCTTCTCCCCCTTGCACCTGTATCAAACTATCCATTTGGGTCTCCAGGTGAGTAGCATTGCCTACTGCAGCTCACAGAGAAAGTCTGCTCTCTTGGTTTTTGGATTGCTGTTGGCTTTCTGATTTGGTGATATGTGGTATTGAACCAGGCCTTCATAACACCAGGTGAACCTATAGCACTTGATGGCTCCTTCCTTCAGTCTTTAGGCATAACTTTCTAGGCATAGCTTTAGTGGGGTAAGGCAGAGAGAAAGAAAATTACTCTTTTTTCATCTGCTTCAAAGCCAGTGAAGCAAGGCTTCCCCTGCCCCCTTATTCTCACTTCAGTGCCTCTGAGGGATATAATTCAGACCTGCAAAGATAGATGCTTCCTGTGTCTCTTCTTGGTGTCAATGGTTTACCACCCCTGTTAGTCAGCTTAGGTGATAATAACAGAAATGCCATAGACTGGGTGGCTTAAAAAATATTTATTTTGCACAGTTCTGGAGGCTTAAAGTGTAAGATCAAGGTGTCTGCAGATCTGGTTATGGTCTACCTTCTGATTTGTAGATGGCCATCTTCTTTTTGCTTCTCTTGACAGGGAGCAGAGAGAGGAGCTGGGTGCTGTAGTGCATGCTTGTAATCCCAGTCACTCTTAAGGCTGAGACAAGTTCAAGGACAGCCTGGACAACTTAGCAAGATCCAGTCTCAAAAAAATAAACAGGGCTTGGGATATAGCTCAGTGGTAGAGCACCCCTAAGTTTAATCCCTAATACTGAGTATGGGGGGTGGAGAGAAAGAGGGCTCTCTCTCTCTTCTTATGAAAGTTCTAATTCCACTTATAAAGTTTCTGCCCTTCTGACCTCATCACCTCCCTCCCAAAGACCTCACCTCCTAATACCATCTGGTTGGAAGTTAGAATTTGAGGGGTGGGGGCACAAATATTTATTCCACTGCAACCCTTTTATTGTACCCTGTCTCTTTGCAGCTTTTCAGATGCCCAGGGTTCCCTTTCACTTGTTTTCCCTTTTGCCTAAATGATCCACATGACCCTATTCTGGGTGTCCCCAAGACATTCAAAGCTGCTACACCTTTTTGTATGCAAATGGAATGGCTAGCACTACCCTCCCATGTGCTATGGGACTTCCAGCATTCTTGCTAAGTTTCTCCAATATTTTCTGGAGGAATTTATATTCTCCTGGTTATTTTGTGTTGTGATCTGCTTTCCTGCTTTTAGCCTGGGCTTCTTTAAGCCAGAGGCTTCCGACCTTCCTCTGTACTCCTCTGTACACTGTTCTTCTCCCTTTATTTGTTGTTTTCTCCTTTTGTCACTGGTATGATTTTTGTGCTCTCAAGAAATGTGACTTTCTTTGATTTTTCTGCAGTTGTGCTTAAAGATCACCATCCATCTACTGACAGAAAATTCATCTTAGCCAATTTCAGGTCAAATTCATGATTTCTCTCCCTTCCTCTTTCTCTCCATCTAAATCCTGGGCAGGGGTGGGGTGGGCTTCTCTGGTGTCAGAACATCACAAAAGGTGGTGGAGTCTGTCCTGTTTTTTCTATCTGTCTGCCATATAAAAATAAAACAAAGGTTCATTTTGCCTGATTCTTAACTTTCTCACTTCTGTTTTTTTTTTTTTTTTTCTAGTCAGGAGTGGGGGGTACTGGGGATTGAACTCAGGAGCACCTGACCACTAAGCCACACCCCCAGCCCTATTTTTGTATTTTATTTAGAGAAAGAGTCTCTCTGAGTTGCTTAGTGCCTTGCTTTTGCTGAGGCTGGCTTTGAACTCACGATCCTCCTGCCTCAGCCTCCCGAGCCACTGCCCCCAGCTATCACTTCTTCCTGATATTTTTTTGTGGTGCCCTTATTCTGCCCACTCTTTGCAGGTCATGGTTGGTGAGATTTTGTCCAGACTGCAAGGACTCCCAAGATCCTCTTGCTGTCAGTGATGTTTGTGCCGTTCTCAGCCAGAAAGGAAGACATTCTACAGTTCTGGGCACACTGGATTGTTCTCAGTGAGACTGCCTTAGTCCTGCCATCCTTGATGTACTGCACAAATATCTCTACCAACACCCTGCAGAGTACAGAGGACTCCTAGAACTTGAATGCCTGGAAAGCAAGGCCCTGGTTTTGCTTTGCTTTCAGATTCCTGAGGGAATTAAGGACAAACCCTCTCAAAACATACCAGAATGATGTTTGACTATTTAAGCTGAAATTGCTTGAGGAACTGTCTCTTCCAAAAGGTCCATCTGGCCTGTCTCTCCCTACAGGCAGTAAGCCATCAAGATTTTTGCGGGGGGGGGGGGGGGGGGGGGTGTCTGGGGTTGTGGCTCAGTAGTAGAGTGATCTCCTAACATATGTAAGGCCCTGGATTGGATCCTTAGTGCCATATAAAAATAAAAGAAAGGTATTGTGTCCACGTACAACTAAAAAATTATATTAAAAAAAAATCTTTTGGGAGGGTTGTCTTTCATTACACCAAGGTCTGAAACTAGTCTTGATCATCAGAGACTAGACTTCAATGAGCCTGAATGAACAAACCCTTTGAAGCTCCTCCTCCTCTTTGTTTCTATGTCCTCTGACCCCATGTATTTCTTAGTAACATCCCTAGAGTTTACCATACTAGCCCATTTGTCCTGTCATTTCTTCACAAATTCATTGTTCTTTGTTGTCTAAAAAATATGAAAGCAGCATGCTTGTCATTTTCTCCTACTTCACTCTCTTGGGAGGATCCCCATGTATATGTAAATTTAATAAGACCTTCATACTTTTCTCTTGTCATTAAAATGGGTTCCTGGATCCAGTTAAAGAGCTCATATAAGAACTAAGGGGGGGCTGGGGATGTGGCTCAAGCGGTAGCGCGCTCGCCTGGCATGCATGCGGCCCGGGTTCGATCCTCAGCACCACATACCAACAAAGATGTTGTGTCCGCCGAGAACTAACTAACTAAATAAATATTTAAAAAAAAAAAAAAAAAAAAAAAAAAAAAGAACTAAGGGGGGGGGTGGGGCAGGGTCAGAGTGGATCTCTCACTTCCTTCCATCCCAAACCCTCTGAGGATTTGATGGCTCCTTTCTTCCCCAGGGTGTCCTCAGAATAGGGAGCAGGGTTATTTCTCAAGAGTAGGGGTCTCACCTCTCTTCTCTTCTGACTATTCCCTTCCACAAATTCTCAAGAATATCTGATGGGAGTCGTTGGAGGCAGAAAGAACTGGTTTGATTAATCATATATTATCTTAAATCTTTAATTTATGTCTAGAACCATAATAGCTGAAAAGTCAGAAGCCAAGCATCTGGCTGCTCTTCTCTGCTTTAAGGTTCTTTTCCTTATGGTACCCTGTGCTAACAAAATGGGGAATGTGTGTATGGGTCGAAAGGCAGGAAGCTCTAGGCACATGAGGCACGTGGGGTAATACTTCAGAAAAATGACTCACTACTTGAATGAGCCTTTTTCTGAAGTTCTGGAAAGAGTGTGTAAAGGGGTGTTAGCACAGTGCATCCTGGGAACTACTTAGCAGCTCCCCAGCCTCCAGGAATTTCTCTCTGGTTGTCTCCTCAAACTCTGGTATTTCACAGTTAGTGAGCTTTTTCCTTTATTCATTCTCATTTCTGATCCCCAAAACTGCCCTTTCTGAGATACCTCCTGATTTTCCAAATGCAGCACATTTATTTAGCTTACTTTTTGCATCATCCATTTCTTCCAGACCAAGCTCCGGAGTAAGAGGTATGTGTTGGAGATCCTTTCACATCCAGAGATGCCTTGTAGGAACTTTCCTATAAAAGGAGCTATTACTCACCCAATCCCAACCTGTACAAATGCATGTGAATTAGGCCTCACTTCCAGTAACTTTTTTCCAGTTACCACAGCTCTATTTTTTTTTAATTTCTTCTTCTTTTTACCTAAGTCTAAGAAATTATTTTTATTTTTATTTTTTTGAATTTTCTGTATTTTTGTTTAATAGACATCATTTAGGATCAAGGGTTTGCTAGTAGTTTCACAAAGTATCACACCCAAGAAAACTGAGGTAACTAAATTTGCATGCAAAGCATCAGGCCTCCCTGCTTCTAAAAATGCATACTTCCTTAACAACTCCTCACCTCCAACTCGGAGAACTGAAACCCAAACTTACAGCAGGCACACTGCCCAGTTCCCTCAGAGACAGAGACCTGAATAAAAATGCTTGTTAAAGGGAGAAGGCCCTGGGTTGGATCACCAGCACAGGAGGAGAAAGGATGGAGATGCCGGAGATGCCATATTAAGTGCACTAAGTTTACCGTGAATATAAAACATGATTTTTATTTATTTATTTATTTGTTTATTTATTTATTTATTTTTAAGATAGGCGTGGAGGTTTGTGGGGTCCTCAGACTGTGAGCAGTACTAGTGTTTATGTTTGTGGTTTCTTTTATTTCCTTAGATTAAGTTTTGCAAAATATACTTAAAAGAATCAGTTTGTATTTTTGTTTGTATATGATCTTGTAAAAAATCTAGCAGTGGGCTGGGGCTGTAGCACCGTGGTAGAGCACTTGCCTAACATGTGTGAGGCACTAGGTTTGATACCACATAAAGATAAATAAAATAAAGGTCTATCAACAACTGAAAAATATATTTAAAAAAAAGTCAAGCAGTGTTAGAAGAGTTTGGGGAGGTGTGCTTTCACATTTAATGATCAGACTTCAACTCAATCTCCTGTGTTCTCTACTTCACACCCCCTCCACACATTTCATTTCTGCCTCTCCATTTTTTTCCAGAGAATATATAGCCCTTTTCTGGGGTGAAAGGTGGGGATAGTTGGGGACCCAGGAACTGGGGTAATTCCTTCATCTGTAGACTCAAACACTCCCATTTTTTAAAAAACCCACTGACTCTCCTCTGACTTCTGGTCTGCAGTTCTTGGCTTCTGTAGGATCTTTTTTTTTTTTTTTTTTTTAAATACCTTTATTAAATATTTATTTATTTTTGTGTGGTGCTGAGGATTGAACCCAGTGTGCCTCACATGTGCTAGGCAAGTACTTTTAACACTGAGCTACAACCCAGCCTTGTATAGAATCTTTTTTTTTTTTTTTTTTTGAGAGAGAGAGAGAGAGAGAGAGAATTTTTTTTTCAATATTTATTTTTTAGTTTCGGTGGACATAACATCTTTATTTTATTTTTTTATGTGATGCTGAGGATTGAACCCAGCACCCCGCGCATGCCAGGCGAGCGCGCTATCGCTTGAGCCACATCCCCAGCCCCCTCTATAGAATCTTTTACTTTGCCAAATCCCTTACAGATTCTCTGTTGACCTTCTTCATACTTTGGGATTCTGCATCACTATGTTTGGTGTGGCAGCCATCCGAATACACCTCTTAGATCTCCTACTGCAGGGAATGTGACTAACCTAGGGCTTGGTAGTCACGATTGGGCACAGTCCTTAATATGTGCTGCTCTACTGGGGACTTAGGCTTCCTTTGCCTCCTGAGCATGCCTCCTCTTCTGCTGCTCTTTGAGGCCCAGAAATTTATTTTTGGTGACAGCTTTGAGTCTGCACAATTCCAAGGCTGTGCCAAAAAGGAAGGTTGGCACTCTCTCCTATGCATGCAATGAATGCAAGTGGATCTCAAAGTAGAGTTGCTTGGAACCCACTGGGGTTGAATTTAGAAAAACAGATTTTATTTTTTTTTACTCCTAATGCATACTCCAAACATGTACAGAGACTTCAACTGAGATTATATTCACTCATACTGAATGAGTGAATGAGCTGCGAATGGACTTTGAGCAGTTCCCTGTACTGGATTAAAGGGAGTTATAGCTCTAACTTGGAGGAGAGGGAAGGGAAGTTATGACTGGCTCTGAACCCTGTCCCTTCTTCAGCCAGCACCCAGCTTTCCAGGGAGAACCATATTCATGGCTTCCAGGGCCCAGGCAGCCTGATAATCCTCTAGTTAACCCAGTATGTGAGCCTTCTCTGACCAGATATCCTGAGAAGTGGGCCTTGACACAAAGCCCTGAGGCACTATTGATCCCTAGGAAACTTTGGTCATCTGACCATAGTGTCCATGCAGGAGTTTCCCTAACTGCCTTTGGGTGTGCAAATTCCAGGCTCCCAAGCTACCAAGCTGAAACTGTGGTTACTGGGTGCAGTTCATCTTTTTATAATTTTAATTTTTCACTTTACTTTTTAACTATCTTATTGAAGTATATCTTACCTACTATAAAGTTTACAACTGTAAACACATGTGTAAGCAGTACCCAGATATTTCAGCATCACAGCAGTTTTCTTTATACTTGTCCTTAATGACCTTCTCCAGGGCAACCTGACCTGGAGGTCGGTACATAGATTATTTTGGCCTATATTTGGAACTTCATACATAAGGAATTATACAATCAGTGTTTCATTTTTTTTTTAAAGTAATAGGAAATGGGATAGAGGTTTTCCATTCTCCTTTAGTAAGTAGCAATATGAGTTAGTGCAAAGTTTGAATCCTTAATTAACTAGTTAATTTAACCATGTTGACCCTTGGTTTCCTCATCTATAAGATGGAGAGAATAATCATTCCTATTTTGGAAAAAGCTCATTAGGATGAGCAATATATATACAGCACCTCATACAGTGTGTGGCACATGGTGGGTACTGGCAAAATCTTTGTTGAATAAATATATTGATCCTTGGTTGTAGTAAACCTTTACCAAACATGTTATAATAGCTTATTCTGCTTATAGAATGGATTTTTTTTTTTTTTTTTTTTTTTTTTTTTTGCCTACTGTGAAGTACCTTACACCTTCATGACTAGAATTTAGGCCTAAGGGCTGTGTGTCTAATAAGTTCTGCTAAGATTTCTTACACTTTGTGGAATTAAATGCTGGGGCTGTGGCTTCCTTCCTTTGGATTTTAGCAGCCATAGTTAGATACTGAGGGTGAATGGAATATGAAGAGGCAAATTTCTGGGAAAATGGGCCAGCATGCTTTCTTTTTTAGTACGGTCTTTTCGTTTCAATAGAATAAACATTTATTGAACCAGTGCAAAGTTCAATGCTTGTCATTTCATGTTTCATTCGCACCCTCATTCCTTCTCAGGTTAGGTTCAATCTTTAAGGCACTTCACTTCAGCGGCAACCCCCCAGAACGAGGAGAGGCCCCTTTAAGGCCCTGGAAAGGGTCTAGGTGTCGGTTTCGGCGGGGAGGCCACGCCCCATCACGTGTGCAAGTTCCAACGGGGCGGGGCCTGCCTCTCTAGTCTGCCGTCACTTCCGGTTCTCTGTCAGTCGCGAGCCAGCGAGCAGAAGGCTGTCGACTGCAGAAGCGGAGCGTGAGTATGCGGGCCCCGCCTCCACCCAGTCGCCGGTACCCCCGTGGCTTTCTGGGCGATGGCCGCAGGAAATGTCGGTTATGCTTGACCTGCCTGTTCCTTCCTTGGCGTTCCCGAATCCCCTCTTCTGTGCCCGACAGGGCGCCTCGCGCACTTGGGCCTTCTGTGCCAGACGCCCGTCTTGGGGTACCGAGGCCAGGCTGCGGACAGGGCTCTCCCGGGCGGCGGGATGCGGTTGGGCGGGGGCGAGGAGCCGCGGGTAGGGGACCGGGCGACCCCGGGACAATGGGGCGACGGCCGGGGCGCGTGTGAGGCCTGCCCCCGCCAAGGCCTCCCTCGGCCCTCACCCTGGCCGCTAAGGGAGCGGGGCGCTGTGGGGAAGGGTGAGAGCGGACGCGGTGGGGAGGGGGCTGTGGGGGAAGATGGCTGGCTTGCGGGGCGGCGGAACGCAGCGAGAGGAGAAAATGGCGCTTGGTGCAAGTCCCTCCCCTTCCCACACCGTCTCCTCGGCACTTCGCCGCCTCGCACGCCCCCTCCGACCGACCTGCCTCCCCTCGCCCCAGCCGTTTCCAGCCCCTTGGTTCTAGTAGCTTCCTGGCAGCGCGCGACCCCCTTCTCTGTCTCTGTTCTTGGCACCTTTGTACGCAATCCTGTGCCCGTCAGTCCTAGTTTGTCTTAACCACGTTTTCTCTAATCCTCCTCCACGCGGTTAGCAAAGGCTGAAGATTTTTTTTGTTTGCGTCTTGTACATAATTCTACAATAGTTTCTTCACTTACCATTTGCCAGAATTATGCGCTCGCCCCATCCTTTGGAACAGTAAAACCTCATTAAGCTTAAGTAACGATATATTTTGTCAAAAGTTTAGAGGCTGGCTTTAGCCACCCTCCCTTGCTTTCTTCTTGAATGGACTTAATTTGAGTTAAATAAGAGGTGGTTCTTTGAAATGGTGTTAGGTCCCAGGCAGCTTTGGCTAATAGACGATAGTTATGGTTGATTGATTGCAAGTGAAAAATAGATTATATTCAATTGCATCTTAGAAAGGTTTTTTTTTTTGGGGGGGGGGAGGGGGCAGCTGTATTAGCGAGCATAGAAAACTGAGTTAAATTGATTTTGGAGATTAGGTTGTAAAATGGAGCAACAACAGGAAAACCATATGAAACTTGGTTATGAATGATGCTGTTTCCCTCTGAATTTGCTTTTCTCATTTTTAAGAAATTACTTATTAAAATCTGCATGGTCGGGTTGGGCACGATTTGAGCTTTTTTGAATTTCGTCAGGATTGAGATGGCCCATTTTTTTTTCAACCTTGACCTCCTATTGTGAAACAGTCAATGCCAGTGCCAATGCAATTTTAATATACAGAGCTAGATTATGAATTTTTTTGAGGAAAAATTCAAGTCTTTCCCCCCCTATATTCAATATTTACAGAGTGTGTTGTGTTTATTAGGCCCTTTAGGGCATACAAAAATTTAATAAGGACCTAGACTCTTCAGACCTGGAGGGAGCTAAAGGCAATTTGATAATTAGCATTTTAACACCTGGTTATAAAAGTTCCTTAAAAGAGGTACCCACATGCCTTGGAATTCCAGGAGATTTGAGATTTAGGCAAAAGCCTCTGCTCTCTGCTTTATGCTTAGACACTAAGTAAACATCCATTTATAAGCAAAGCACTAGATTATCTGTAGGGGGTTTTGCCTTTCACAGATACATATTGTTCAAATTTATTTCCAAGTAGAAAAATGAGGGTAAAGTCGAATTATGGATAACTTTGTGAACTCTGAATTAGTACCTGTTATTCTGATAGTGTTGCCAAAAATTTAAAATTAACATACAGAATAGGTAAAAGATATGATTCTAATGGCAAAATTAATTAGATATCACATTTGTATAGTACAGCTGATTCCTGTGTTGTGTTATGTTGAGGTCCATTTTCAGTGATCTCTAGTCTGATATCTAGTGAGAAGTATACAGTAGTACTAAATAGAATTATCTACATTTCTTCTGGTTTTAACAGTAATTGTAAGCTGCTTTCTTGACTCTACCCTTCCATAAACTTATGATCCTTCTATAATGAAGCATTGAAAAGATCCATTGACTTTGAACAAGATAAAAGGTGAATTTAGTTCTTTCTCATAACTAGGCTCAGAACGTTTCACTCTGCTTGTCAAGAATGTAGGTTAACCCTTGTTAATGAACCTTTGTGTTCAATATAGCAACTTTAGTGCCATAAGATGATAGAATGAACCAAGAAACTTGTTCTTTTTTGAAGGTGGTAGAGCTATTTGTAACTTATTTACATAATGCATTTTTTTTTCAGAATGCCTAAATCAAAGGAACTTGTTTCTTCAAGCTCATCGGGAAGTGATTCTGACAGTGAAGTTGAGAAAAAGGTGACTGTTACTGCATCAGGTCATTTTTGTAATGCTTGATTTAGCAATATTGCCCACATCTATTTCCAAGAGATAGTAAAAGGCATAACCCAGTACTAACATGAAAATCTGAGTTTCTGAAAATGCAGAATGACCTTTGGATCATTTGACTAAAAGTACTTAGTATGCTTTTTTGTACATCCATACCTGCTGACTTGAAGGTACAGATTTAGACCTACATTCTACTTAACAAAATCTTTATTGAGAACCTTTAGAAACCTTAGCATCGAAGAATAATTTCCATAGACTGACTCTAGGGGAATAGAATTCTAATTAGGCCAAAGATACTACTTGCTGTTATTCAGAAATGTGACTAATCTGTAGATATTATTTGTAGTAATTGCCGAATTAGCAGAATTTTTAAATGCCAGCATTCTCAGTCATCTGTGTTTATTTGCCCACAAGTATTACTGAATTTTGGGCTTGCTACGTTTTAAGTTTGAATATTATTTGCTCTGATTCCTTCCTTTTAGTTTAATTATCTTCCAGCAAAGCTGATGTGGTGAATCAACCCATTTTCACAGAATGGGCTTTTTCTGCATTAGATGACAACTGCTCTGTAAACTCTGCATTCCACTTAACTGAGCGTCTCAATGGAGCATAACGGAGCATCTCACTTGCTGCGGTCAAGACTTCCTTCCACACAGACCTATTCTTATAGAAGTTTACATATATGAATAAACATTCATATCCTAGAAATGGAATTAGTTGATGGCTTTCTTCCTAATTACTATATTTCCTTTGTGAAAATAAGTAATTAGCTTTTGTAGATCTGTGGTTTCCAAGATTTTATGCTTTATTTAGCAGCGGGCCCCTCATGCCCCGTTCCCCAAGCAGTACTAGCTAAGAGAAAAGGGAGAGCTTATGGGAGAATCTTAGAGAAGTTGGATCCTTGAAGTGTAAGTACAGAATATAACATCACCTCAATTTTAGAGTAAGGATTCAGAGAGATAATTGTGAATTAAGTGAATTTCTTATTTTAAAAATTTATATTAGTGTAGCATTTGAGTATGTTCATATAACAAATTTGTATTGAACTTTGCTCTACCAGGCATACATTATTCAACAGAGAATACTTAGATCTTGATTTAAAGAATAATTTATTTTATTTTTGCCATTTGTCTCAAATTCAAATACTAGTATTAACCTTGTGAACATTTATGGTAAATACATCATGTTTTTTTTTTATTTCATAAACACCTATATGTGAATAGTATTACCTAGTTTCAACTAATTTAGTACATTAATTTAGCAACTTAAAATATTAGTTTACACTTTACCACTAAGAAGGAACATGACTGCCCTCTACTGTTTGAGCTGGGAAACTAGTGGTTTATTAGTAATTAGCTTTTTTGGGGGGGGGATGGGTGGGAATGGGGTCTTACCCTGTTGCCCAGGTTGTTCCAAACTCTTGGGCTTAAGTGATCCTTTTGTCTCAGCCTCCCAAGAAGCTGGAACTACAGGCGTGCACCACTACATCCAGCTTGTTAACTTATCTTGAGAATAAGACTATGTAAAAAGCTTTTATAATAATTTAAGCAGATTTTGAATTCTAGTCTTAACACATTACTATCTTCAGGGGCTTTTTTTTTTTTTTAAGTTGTAAAGAGGAAATTCTTGATTCGTTCATGTTCAGTGCTTGGTACAAAATAATATATTTTTTTTCCAGGAATTGAACCCAGAGGCACTTAACACTCCCAAGCCCTTTTTATTGATTCTTTTTTGAGATGGGGTCTCACTAAGTTGCTTAGGGCTTTGCTTAATTGCTCAGGCTGGCTCTGAACTTGTGATCCTCCTCCTTCAGCCTCCTGAGCTGCTAGTATTACAGGCATGTGCCATTGCACCCAGCCAAATAATTCTTTAGCTTTGCCTAACTATATGTTCCTTAAACCAGTTTAAATCTCCTTTGGAATAGGCAGGGCATAAGTAAATGTTTCCCAGAAATGGAGTAAATTGGCAGCATTCTTAATAAGTATACCTCCATTGTTTAAAAAAAAAAAGTAATTGTTGAGCTTTGGTAGATCTTTGGTTTCCAGAAGTTTTATGCAAAAGCAGTGGGTTTCCATTTTTTTTCTCCTGTCATCTTCCAATGAATGCTTTTTGTATGATCCCACTCTACAAAATACCTGTCCTCTGGCTAAAACCCAATGCCTGAAGTATCTTCTGTGATTGTGAAAAGAGGGTTTGAAAACATTATTAGATAAACACGTAGGTTAAATTCATAGTTCTATTGTTGAGTGAAACTTTGTTTTATTTTCTTACACAACGAATGTGGTCTTCTGAATCTCTAAAAGTAACATAATTTTTTTAACTTGAGTTTTTTTTTTTAAAATAAGAATATAGCAAATTTTATCATGTTCTTTTTCTTTTAAGTTAAAGAGGAAAAAGCAAGTTGCTCCAGAAAAACCTGTAAAGAAGCAAAAGACTGGTGAAACTTCGAGAGCTCTGTCATCTTCCAAACAGAGCAGCAGCAGCAGAGATGATAATATGTTTCAGGTAAAGTTGGTCATTTCCTTAGAGTCAGGATTATTGTCTCACTTGATTAGAAGAATGTTAAAACTATCTTGATCTATGTTGCAGAAAGTCCTTTTGTGTGTGATAATCCTCTTGAATAAGACTATTAAGATGAGAGAACAAGTGAGAAATGAAAGAAATTTATATGATGCTGGGTTATTGTTAAAGTTAGTTTTGCTGTATTTAAAACAATGCAAATTCAAATGGTATAGAAATCCCCCAAAAGAGACTGAGAACTTCACATTTAAGGAAGAAACTTGGAAGAGGTAGGTTAAGTACTGGACTGTGAAGTATGGATTAAGATATTATTTTAGGAGAAACAGCAATATGACATGTCTAACAGTAAAGGAGAGTGGCTTGAATAGGTAAAGTCAGGGAAGGTTATTAAGGATTTGATGAAATCACCTGCAGAGGACTAGCATAGCTTCTTTTCTTGGGTTTCTTATGTTTTTAGGGAGACTTGAAATTGGCCTTAGTGTATAATTTGTGAGGGAAGAGGCATTAGTGATAAATGGTTACTGGTAAGATTGCTGAGATAGTTGTGGACTTTAATCTGTATGTAGTAAGAGTAAGGTGGTTTTTCCCTAAGGGAGAAATAGTGATGATGACAAAGATACTGATGAGGAACAGGGGACTAGAGAACCATCATCTAGGAGTTGGACCTGATTGTAAATATAACAAAATAAGTAGAACCTCCTGGAAGTCTTGGGCGGGCCATCAGCATGGTTGACTAAAGCCATCCACTGAAAGAAAGAAAGCTTAAACCAGAGAAAAGAGAAGTTGATAAGATTATGTCTTTGTTGATATTCAAGTAGAAGATGGAAGAAGAAAGAGAATGTAGGTCAAGAGGAGATGGTGAAAGAAAATTAAGAGCAAAAAAAGGATAAGTGTTTCAAGGAGGCATAGGTATTAATTGAAGTCAAAAGTTGGGCAGAATATGACTGTACATATTTATTTGATTAGAAAATTAGATTGGTCTGCACTTTTGACCTGCTGATGGCTTTGAAAGATGTAGTGCTAGGATAAACATAGTGAAATAAAGAAGTTGAATTTTTTTTCATGTTTTTTCATTATTGCTTTGAAATACTTTGTAATAATGTGGAGAAAGAAAAGAGACAAAATACAGGTGAATTGTTTAGTTATAGATTTGAATCCTCTGGTGAATGTGTAACATAGAGGAACAAAGGGCAGAGTAGGTTATTTTTATAAGAGAATGTGAGTAAATATGAGGAAGAATTATGTGAGCCCTCATTGCTTTGAATAGAAAATAAATTGAATGGTTACTGTGTTTTCTGTTTTATTCAGGCCTTGCCAGGTTCTGGATTGCAGTGGTGAACAAAGTAGATGTGGTCTGTACCTTCCTAGAATTTATGGGAACAGAGATTATACAGATAAACACATGTGTAGTTAAAATTTTGATAAGGGCAGAGAACTAAAGGGGCAGATTCTATTATGAGAGAGTAGGTGTTCTGGGTATTCTAAGGAAGTGATATGTAATCCTTAAGAAATGGAGCAGGAGCGAACCTTGCAAATTGGAAGCAGGAAGCATTTACCAAGTGAGAGGAATTACGTGAATAACTTAAAGTGGGAAAGATCTTGGATTTTGCAGGAATTATAAAACCTTTGTGATTTGAGCCTGAAAGTCTGGCTAAAAGTATAGGTTGGAGATTGAATTCCTGAGAAGGCTGAATAATTCACTTCTGTGGAAAAGGAAGGACTGCTTTGGAATATTTTAATATTTTAGAATATTTGCTAGGCAAGTTTCTTGGGCTTTTCTCTCACATTATGCCTACTTTTGCTTGTATAATAATGAAGCATTTTTGACATTTGAGGGGGTTTTAGTCTTGCCCACGCCATCTATAATTTTATAAAGAAGCCAGGACCCACATTTTAGAGATTCTATTTTGTTAGAGTACTTTTGTGTAAAACAGATCTATTTTTAGGGGGTGGTTTTTCTCCTCCTAAAAAACAGTTCAGTTCTTTTGTGTGGTACTGGGGATTGAACCCAGGGAAGCTCTGTTAATTTCCCAGCCCTTAAAAATTTTTTTTTGAGCTGGGCATGGTGGCACAGGCCTGTAATCTCAGGAGCATGGGAGGCTGAGGCAGGAGGATATTGAGTTCAGAGCCAGCTGCAGCAGCTTAGGGAGGCATTAAGCAACTGTTTCTAAATTTAAAAAAATACAAGAAAGGGCTGGGGATGTAGCTCAGTGGTTAAGTGCCCCTGAGTTCAATCCCTTGTTTTAGATAGGATCTTGTTAGTTGCCCAAATTGGCTTCAATCTTGTAATCTTCCTACCCCAGCTTCCTGACATGATAAAGAACTTCAGTTCTCAAATCCTCATTTTAAAGGTTCCTAGGCATCCTAAGTCCATTAAATACTGCACCTTTTGAAAATTCTCCTGTAGGAGAACCCAAAGGCCTTACTTACATTCAAAGGTCTTCTACAGATCTAGTGTAGACAGTCTAAGAGATATGTGATATTTAATTTCATTGCCATGATACCTTTTTTATTGAAATGGATTTTTGGCCATAGAAAACTTTTTAATGCTTATACTGCATTTTAATCATTTTAAGAACACATTTGAGTATATTGATTTTATAATATTAAATGAGGCCTTTATTTTTGCTAGTAAAAATTGTTTGATTGTTAGGAAGGATGGATGAAGGATGAGGATTTTGGAAGGAAAAACAGTAACCCCACTGTATTTTATACGTTTTTGTATTTACCAAAGTGCTTTAAAGACAGCCACAGAGTAGAGCTTTTTTGGATTTTGCAAGGTGTTCAAATTAGAATCTTTGAGAGTATATTAGAATCTTTGAGACATACTTTGCCAAAACAGATCTGAAATCCAAATTAAAATAGCTGGGGTATTGGTTTAGTTAGTTTTTAAGACAGGATTTTTTTTTTTTTTAAAGCTAAATATCTATCTCTTGAGACTAGAACTATGGAAGTCATAAATTCTGGAAAGGTGATGTTTATCAAATGTAAGCAACGCTAATATTTGAAGAGAGTTGGACATCCCCAAATGGTTACACTATCATTTTAAACTCTGGAATGATTTGGTCAGGATTCTGACTAATAAGGAAATATTCCTAGATGCTTGCCTTCAGATTTCTTCAGTTCTGGATTTTGAGGACTGGATTCTATAGGGAAATAACTGGCCTGAGATGACATCTGATTAAAAAAGGCTGATGAAAGAGCTATCTTGTAATCCCTCAGTACTGTCTTTTGAAAGGTCAGGATGTTTGAGGCAGGGAACTTTCATTTATATTTTCTTTAGAATTAGGCGCAAATGGTCAGTAATGCTGTCTTAATTGATTTGTGATTTAAGGGTAAAACTGGATACTTTAAAATCACCTTTTATTTATTTTTGAGGTACCAGGGATTGAATGTAGGGCCTCGTGCATGCTAAACAAGTGCTGTACTACTGAATTACATTGCCAGCCCTGAAATTATTTTTAAAGTAATCATTGAGTCAAATGTTTTTTTGACTTGGAGAAGGGCATGAATGGTGGCCTTAAGAGTCATGAGATTACGTGAAAGGATTATTCATAACCTCATAACCCATAGCGTTTATCAGGTTTTCAAAGAATTGGGGAATCAAAATTTTTTTTTTTTTTTTAAAGAATCACACTTCTGTTGATAAAAATGCTATTTTTTTTCTATCAGTCTCCAGATGACAAGCAGATGTAAAAATATGTATATTCTGTATTCTGATTCTGTTATTTCTTACTGTGAAATGTGATTGCAAGGACAGTTTTTCTACCTTTAATTAGTATATTCCTATTCTAATGTCTCCTCATCATTTTTTTTTCTTTTTTAGTGTTTTGTAAGAATTTGTGAATTTTATTCATTTTTCCTCATGGGGAGAGGTTGGTGTTAAAGGAGTTCATCTTTAAAAAAATATTATTGAGGTACAATTTATGTGCATATAAGTTATATAAAAAGCATAAATTGATGAGCTGTGATAAATTTATGCAGTCTTGTTTTCAGCACATTTTCATCACCCTCAAGGCTTCTGTCTTGGTCTTCCTGTTACAGTTGTATCTCTGCCTCGTGGAATAACTGGTCTTACTCCTATCAATGTAGATATATTTTCCCTGTTCTAGAACTTCAGATAAATGGAGTCATATGGTCTGTCTTTGGGTGTGTGTCTGGCTTCTTTTTGTATAATGTGTTGAGATTGATCCATATGTCTTTCAGTAGTTGGTTCCTTAATGCTAAGCAGTATTCTTCATGTTTATTCTCCAGTTTATCCATTTTCCTTGGACATTCTGGTGTGAAGTCTTGGCCTACTAGGAATAAATCTGACTATTCTCAAACAGACAAGTTTTTCTGCAGGACCATTTGGATGTACAAACCAGATATATTTGCTGGATCATGGGCAGGATATGTGTGTAACTTGATAAGAAAATAACTTATTGTTTTTCAAGCAGCTGTACCATTTAAACAGCCATAAGCACATGTGAGGTTTACGTTGCTCCATGTCCTCACTGGGTAGTGTTAGTCTTCAGTTTTATCCATTTTAGTTAACGAGTGTATGGTAGTAGTAGCAGCTCATTGTGGTTTCACTCTCATTTCCCAAATGTCTTAATTCATTTCAAATCTTTGATCACGTTTATTGGCTGCTTTTATATCTTTTATGAAGAATCTGTTCTGCTCTTTCCTTTTTCTTTTTAATAGCTAGGTCTTTTTACTTACCAAATTGTAACAGTATTTTGGAAATCTTTTGTTTAAGTACAGTGAATTTTTTTTTGTTTTTAAACTTAAGGGGAAATTCTTGTCTTTAAACAGCAATCTAGTTTAAAAATAAGTGTAATAGAGGAAAGAACATGAACCTGAGAGCATCATATGGATGAATGGATACCAGGACTCAGGGAGATGACCTGCCCAGATAGGTGGCCTCTGTGTCATTTATCCATCTTGGAGATGAGGTCTTCACAGATTTAGTAGGCTCATCGTTTTCTATAGTCTTCTGCTCCACAGCAGTAGTATGTCTTAGTGAATCTGCACTGTTCTTTCTCAGTCTTACTTGGAAACTTGAAGGGTCTATGGGTGAGACTTCAAATATATTTTTCAGGTATATGGTTTGCCTTTTATGAATTAAATTTAAAGAAAGGTGTTAAATTTAAGTCCATTTTATCAATTTTTCCCTTTGATTAATGCTTTTTTTTTTCCCTATCCAAGACTTATTTTGCATACTCCATGGCCACAAAAATTTCTAATAGAATTTTTTTCCTAGAAGTTTTATAGTTAAGTTTTCATGTTTTAAGTTAGTGATCCATGTAGACTTAACATCTCACAAAGAATTAATTTCTCTGTGTAAGGAAATGCATTCTAATCCCTTGACCTGTATGTATGTCTTTCTCCGGGTTTTTTTTTTTTTTTTTTTGTGTGTGTGTGTGTGTGTGTAGTTTTCTCAATTTGACTGAAACTAAAATGCCTTAGAGTTGTTATTTGAAATGAATGTCAAAAGGAAAAGCTTTCTTGTCTAGTGACTGGAACTCTGTATTCCTCTATTCAGAATTATTGTTAAAACAATATAGCTAGCTGAATATATGAATTCTTGTTGCATTCAGTTTGTACTGGAAGATTTTGCTTACTAATGATAAATAGGGATTATTTACATTTTTAGATTTAGACGGACAGTATGCCTTTTTTTTTTTTTTATTTTTTTTAATTTTTACATTGTGCTAAGGATCAAACCCAGGGCTTCACACATGCTAGGCAAGTGCTTTGCCACTGAGCTACAGCCTGAGCCCTTACTAAAGATTTTATTGTGGTAAAAAAATGTTTATTCATTTGTTGTGAAACAGATCTGCAGAACCTTTTTCTCCTGCAAAACATTAAATGGTAATTCCCTTCCCTAATAACCACATTTTACTTTTTTCCCGGTATTACTGTTGCTTTATGATTGGCTTGTTTCACTTGGCACAAACTCAAGATTAATGTGTATTGTTGGTTGTGACAGGATTTCTTTTTTATGACTGAGTAGTAATCGTTTTTGGGACTATTGTGAATAACAGTGCAGCTATAAACATGAATATACAAATTTATAACTTGGAGACCTGCTGTCATTTCTTTTGGATATGAAGTTCTGCTCCTTAAAGCATTTCATTTAGTGAGGAATCACATAATAGGTGGTCCCATAAGATTATATTGCCTACTGACATTGTAACCATCTTAGTTTGTCTATATACACTTATGTTCAAACAGTGACAAAAATCACCAAACTACATATTCTTTGGAAGATGCTCTGTATTTAAGATACTATATATCCCAAAGTGGGTTTGCTGGATCATATTGTAGTTCTAGTTTTAATTTCTTTTGGGGGGGATACCAGGGATTGAACTCAGGAATACTCACCCACTGAGCCACATCTCCAGCCCTGTTTTTATATTATTTAGAGATAGGATCTCACTGAGTTGCTTAGGGCCTCGCTGCCTCACTGTTGCTGAGGCTGGCTTTGAATTTGTAATCCTCTAGCCTCAGCCTCCCGAACCACTGAGGTTATAGGCATGTGCCACTGCACCCAACTCTGTTTTAATTTTTGAGTAGTCTCCATTACTCCTTTCATAGCAGCTGAAACTTTTACTGTTTATAATTTTAAAAATGTTTGGAAATGTGAGGTGTGCTTTTGTTTTATTCTGTCTTTTAAAAAATAATTTTAACAGGGATTTCTTTGTATTATGGTTTTGATATTGAGACTGTTAATCATTTTCATGATTATAGAGTTAGCTTGCAGCAAATGGTGAATATATGGACACCACTGACATCACTGTCAAAAGAAACACTTCGATGTTTTGGGGAATTTATTCATTTGCAGATTGGGAAAACGAGGTACATGTTTATTTGTTTATTTATTTGCAGATTGGAAAAATGAGGTATGTCAGTGTTCGGGATTTTAAAGGGAAAGTTCTAATTGATATTAGAGAATATTGGATGGATCCAGAAGGTGAAATGAAACCAGGAAGAAAAGGTGAGTTTTGATTTCTTTAATTTGGTTCTAATGTTGGGACTAGCTTAAAACATTTCTAAGTAACGTTGCTTGAGTTGAGATAATGTTGGCAGGGCACAGAGGCCAACAATGAACCTTTTCTAGTCCTTTTTTAGCAGGATACTTATCTTTTTAAAATAAATGTGTTGGGAATAAAATCAAGAAAAGTAACAACGCTAATACCACTTTAATAGGTGGCTAATTTATTAGAATATAATTTTCTTTTTTTTTTAAGAGAATTTTTTAAAATCAAGAAAAGTAACAACACTAATACCACTTTAATAGGTGGCTAATTTATTAGAATATAATTTTCTTTTTTTTTAAGATAATTTTTTTAATGTTTAATTTTTAGTTTTTTCAGTGGACACATCTTTATTTTATTTTTATGTGGTGCTGAGGATCGAACCCAGCGCCCCATGCATGCCAGGTGAGCGTGTTACTGCTTGAGCCACATCCCCAGCCCATAATTTTCTTTTTTAATTTTTAGTAAATCTGAAGCAGATTTGGCACTATTTGGGAAGTTGTAAAATTGGGAATGGAAAAATTCTGGTTTATATTTTAATTCAGCTCGTTAAGATCATTCTTTATAGAATCTTTCAAGTGGGTTGCTGTCCTTCTTTTTGTGCTTCATCCTGCCCCAATCCTGTTTGCATGTAGAAGCATACTTTATTCAGTTATCAAATAGCTAGAGAACATTTGTTAAACCAACCTAAATTTGTATTTTTGGGCATTTAGTTATTTGAGGTTGCTGTTTAGATGATAAAAAAATGCTTTCTTATTTAGTACTACTGTTTTTTTGTCAGTTTTCAAGGTATCACATGTTTGTTTCATGCAGTTTTCAGGCTTATGAAAAGGCAGCCTCTGTATACTTTCCTTTTTTGGGGTCTGTGCTGGGAATTGAACTCAGGGGCACTTTACTCTTCGAGTTACATCTAACGGCCTTTTCTTTTTGGAGACAGGGTCTTGCAGAGTTGCTTAGGCTGGTCTTTTTTTTTTTTTTTTTCCTTTTTTATTATTAGTTGTTCAAAACATTACAAGCTTAGGCTGATCTTGAACTTGTAATCCTCCTGGGTCCAGATATAGGCATGCACCATTTTTCATATCTTTTTATGTTTTCTTATTGAAGTTGTTGTTTCTGGATTGGATATTTGTGGTGTTCAGAGTGGTTAATGCCAGGTTGTGTGTTCCTGAAACATTTATGGAAACAATTTGATTAGCTTCAAGCCCTTCCTTAGTGCCCCAATGTATTCTTTCAGTTTCATGGCCTCAGCAGTTTTTTTGTGAAATAAATTAATTCAAGTATTTACTTAGGTGGTAATATGTCAAGTTCTTTTTTCATATTTCCAAGTTTAATAATTTACAACAACCCTTTGTGTTAATACTGTTTTACTGGTGAGAGGAAACTAATTTTTTTAGGGTCACACAGTAATAGGCTGGGATTTGAACTTGAACCCTGACAGCATGATTCCAGAATGCACACTCACCCTATCTATATATTCCAAGAGGTCCTGTGTGACTCGTATCCCAGGATTTTTCCAAAGTGAAATGAATGCTTTTGGAAGAACTCAAAAGTATCCATTCACCTTGAATTTCTGTGGAATTTGGTACAAGTGTTAAATTAAAACTCAGTTTGTATCAATGGATGTTTAATATGCCATATCTGAGCCTTGACCACTTAGCTTACTAGTATGATTTGTGAGATGCATCTTGAAATCATCATTTGTTCTCATTGGTTGTAATAGACATCATGCAGGATGCATTGTGGGAAGAGAAACTGGATACAAGCTTGATCTACTTAGGAAACTGATGAGTTTGTAGATAAAAATGTAAGATTTTCCAGGGGTCCATGCCTGTAATACTAGTGCTTGGGAGCCTTAGGCAGGAGGATCACAAATTCAAAACTAGTCTTGGCAACTTGGTGAGGCACTAAGCTATTCAGTTGAGACCCTTTCTCTAAATAAAAGACAAAAAGGGCTGGGGTCGGCTCAGTGTTGTGCTCCTGAGTTTAATCCCTGGTACAAAAAAAAAGTAAGATTGAACTTTCAGTATTATAGCATTGTGCCATTCAGAATGGTAGTTTTGGGGCCAATGATATAGCTCAGTGGTAAGAGCAGGTGGTTGGTACACTCAAAGACTCTGGGTTGATTCCCAGCACTACAAAAACAAAAACCAACCAAATAAAATCATAATAAATAATGGCAATTGTAAAAATAATATTTTATTTGGAAGTATGAAAACAAGCAAGCTTAAATAGATTTTCAACTTTGAATTTTTAAACTTTGTTTTAGGTATTTCTTTAAATCCTGAGCAATGGAGCCAGCTGAAGGAACAGATTTCTGACATTGATGATGCAGTAAGAAAACTGTAAAATCTGAGCCATATAAATCCTGTACTGTTCTGGTTGTTTTAATCTGTCTTTTTACATTGGCTTTTGTTTTCTAAACGTTGTTTTCCAAGCTATTGTATATTTGGATTGCAGAACAATTTGTAAGATGAATACTTTTTTTTAATGTGCATTATTAAAAATGTTCTGAGTGAGCTAATTGTCAACTTTATTAAGGAGGATTGCTTTGTGCCCACCACTTAGTGTAAAATAAAATCAAGTAATTACAATCTTAACTGTTGTGGCCTTTTTTGATCAAAAGATTAGATATTCTTTAAGGCCAAAATTAACAGTTTTATAGACCTATTAGTTCTAACTCAGTTTTTACATGAAAAAGATTTGTATTGCATTGAGTTTTTTAACGTTAGATTTGTGAAATCCATGATCTCTTCAAGCCAAATGTTAAAATTTGTCCCAGTCACTTTCTTTTTTTTAAATTCATTTTCACTTAATAATAATCATTTTTATTTCACTCTTTTTTCGTTGAATATATTATGCTAATTTGAAAAGTCAGTGAAACTGTCAAAATGTTGATTCAATAAGTTACTTAAAATAAGGGAACTACAATCACTAAATCTGTAGTAATTATTAGAGCAGATACAGTTTGGTAATGTGGCTTGTATGAAAACTTCAAGCAGGTGTATGTCATTACCTCATAGTGTTCTGTGTAGTTATCTTACTGCTTAGTGTACAGAAAATTAGATGTCTGATTAGCTTTCACTTAGTAAACATGTTCACCATGGGATGATGTCTGTAAAATCAGATATTGTTAAACTAGACTAGGATTTAATAAAAACTGTGAAAGCTTACTGGCCTAACATTTTATTTTATTATATTTGAGTATGAATTATGTGTAGCCAGAGAGGTCACTGAGCTTTACCGGTGCAGTTAGATAATGTGGTCAGTTTTTAGGGGAAAGATCACATGTTTAGGATTTTTGGCCTTTGGTTCAGTAGAGTTTGTTATTTTGCAGTTAGTCTACTGGACAATGACATTTTAGACACAATGTTACTAATTTTAGTAAATGCTTTTAAGTAGTTTTCATTTTAACTGTAGTGAAGCAGACAATTAAGGCGCATGTTTCAGGGGCTTTGCAGCAATAAATAGGGTATGGTGTGCCTTAATAAAAGAATATAAAGGAAACGTACTGAAATTAAGGAAGGTGGCATGTAAAGAGGAAAGAATTTTCTTCAAACTAAATGATATTTTTGAGATTTTAATCATATTAATAGGACAACACAATTCTAGATAGAATAGTAAAAAACAAAAGGCTTAGAGGTAAAAATAACTTTCGACAAGTTGTTTATGGTAGCAGATCTCAAATGGTTACTGCCATTTAGGGCTACCATATCAAGAGAATTGCACTATTCTTTTAGCAGGTTTGATTCTTATGTTTTAAAACATTTTGTAGTATAATTTCAGGGACTTAATTTTAAAACCATCTGCCAGGTCACATAGTTAGTCTTTTTTTTTTTTTTTAGGTGCAGATTGCTAAAATACATCTTTTTTTTTTCCTGATAGTTTAGTCTATCAAATAATAGGTACTCATGTGTTCACATACTGTATGTATTTAGACAAATCATTCTTGATTGGTATGCCCCCTTATTTGGGAACATGAATGTCCTATATTGGATACTTTTAAAAGTATTATTTTTGACACAGAGAAAGGGTTGTTAATTACACAGAACTTTGGTTTTGGTGTAGATGAAGAAGGAATCATGGATAAATTTCCTAGATTTACATGAATTCAGAGGGTGCAATCTACTTATACTGAGATGGCACAGTAGTCTATCACCTAGGCATTTACTGGTTGTTTGGCATAAAATTAGTAAAATCTTATAAGGAGTGTTGGCAGTATGGTAAGTTGACTGCTAAATTCATTTATGTTACTGGATGTGTAGTATACTGAAATTATTAATATTTTTCTCTGTAGGTAAGGATGAAAATTGAGTTAAAATAAAACAGACTAACTTGTAATGAAACGGAAGAATAGAGTACATTTATTTTCTGTTTAAACTTTATCTCCTCAGTAAGATTTCTCCCAAGAAGAAAGCTCAGCATTTTGAGGCATATTATCTTACTTTGTAATGCCCAAAATGAATTTAATTAATATCAGTATTCAGGATTTGTCCTTTAATATACTCAGTAGCAGGGCCTTCTACAGTTTTTTCTCTTTTAAATATGAACATTAGACCAATTTCCAGTTCTTTTGGATTTTAAAGAACAACGACTGAAAAAGAAAAACCCTTTGCATTTTGGTTGTTTTCTTTTTCTTTGCTTAAAAACTTCTCTTAAAGAATATTCCTACCTCATTAATTAGTCAAGATGCTGTGATGATGAATCTATTCTACATAATGTATTTAGAAACAAAGACTTCGTGGGAAAAATGAAAGTACATCCTGGCTTAGCTACTGAGGAGAAATGAGAAAGAATTGAATATTGATTATTTAAGTGTTCTAGACAGAATTATGTTAGAATATTATAAAAGTTTGAAAATTAAAAAATGGCTGACCAATATTTAGGTATTCTCCTGAAATTCTTCATGGTTCACTTTTTATGGAAATTAATAATAGTGAAGCACTCAAGTTTTTTAAGAAAGTGGTTTTCCAGATATACTCTAGTATAAACATGCACATAGTCACAAATATGTAATTCTGTTAATTGTGGAATGCCTGTACACTTTGTTTGTACATCTTCCATGGAGATATCAGTGAATATGATTCTCCACCTGTGAATATTTTAAATGTTGAAATAAAAGTAAGAAATGTGGTCTTTGTGTTTTCCCAGTTTCACAAGGCTGAAGATGAATGGATTAGTTTTTGAATGTGTTTTACTAACAATAGAATACCTTTCTGTTATGAATGCTTGGAATCAATTTTTGAGTATAAAATCTTTTGAAGACCTTTGAGATGGGATGGGGTGGGTCCATATTTTTTTTCTCTACCTGATGCACATGGAAAAATGCAAATACCAAGATGTATAGTCTCCTTTTTTTCCTTGATTCTAAGTGCTTTGCAGTGAGAGGATTCCTTGATATACTTAACTATATAGTGGATTTTGGAGTATTTCAGACTTGTCATTTTTTTTATGAAGTATCTATTTCCTCTTGTTAATCAGTTTTTTTTTTTACTTATACATAGGGATTTTATTTAATTCGTTTATGAACTTACACAAAGATTGAAAGGATTCATGATTCTTATTTCTATTTCAACTGTAAATTGGTTTCAGTAAAATGTAGACTCAAATCTAGTCAGAAGAAAAGTACTTAAATTTTATATAGTATAAAAATCATGAACATTGAAAGAATTCTATGGAGGTAGTTAACTGTAACAGTCTATCCATGTCCTTCTGAATAAAAAAATCTTGTTACATAATTACATCACCCCCCCCCCCCCCCCAAGCAATGCTTGATGAGTTTCTTACAGAGTTCAGATTTTGAGACTACTTTTATAGCCATTTTAGTCTTGGATTACTAGCAACTCCTTGATGTTAAGTGAAATACTCTTCTTTCCTTGTTTCACTCTTAGGCTCCTGATAGTTTAAATGGTTATCCTTCTGCTGGGTAATGTATTGTTAGACGATGATTTATACCACTAACTCTTCTGGGAAAAAAAGCAGTTAAGGTGAATTTCAACCAGTTGGATACTGTAACATTCATGGTTACAAAGGTATACAAAGTGCTTTCCCTACCATCCAAGCCCCGAACACAGCTAAATTGTGTGTGATTAACCTACATCTTGGAAAGTAATGTGGATGTGAAGTATCAAGTTGTTGCAAGAAGGTAAGAGAACTTCTGAATAGCCCTTCACTCAGGAATCCTGTTCAGATTTTGTCAATTGTCTTAGTATAAGCTTCCAACCTAGGGTCAGATATCTTGTTTGCTTATTTCATTAGTCTCAATTCAGTCTGGTAGTTCATTTTTTTTTTCCTTTGACTTTTGCAATCTTGTCATTTCTGAAGGTTTGATGAAGTGAAGCCCATTACTGATACTGACAAAGGGGCCAGGGCAGAGGCTTGTTCAACGAGGAGTAAACAACTTGTTTGAGTAGTTTGGTTATGAAGGATCAAAATGGGACGGTGGTGCAGAGGATTCTAGAATCAAGGTTGGGGTGTGACAATACAGTGTGCAGCATCAAAGAGTTCACAGTTGCTTTCCTTCAGTACATATTTATATTGACCTTTGGTGTCAACTAAAATTTCAGTCATTTTCCACTTTAGTTTTTCTAGTGATTTTTTTTTTTTTTCCTAAATGTCACCTACACCATGAATACTTTTAATAACCAAGAATCAAAAATAATGCCTGGTTTTCAAGTTTGAAAAACAGGCCTTTATATTATTCATTGAAACGTAATTTCAGAAGCCCTATGGTTTTCTTTAGAATTCTTTCTTAAGGTCTTTTGATATCCAAACTTTCAAAAATGGATCTATTTTTAATCTATGACTCATTTTTTTTCTTCTGAATATGGGGAAATGCTTCTTGCTTTCTATGGAGCCATTAATTGGTAAAGAAAGTTCTTAGAAACAATAAAGAACATTTTTGACATATTTAAGCCCTGTAACAAATTGATTTCTTGAATTTTTAAGTAGAACTGTTATTGGTGTATAAAGAGGTATTCAAAGTAATGTTGTCAGCAAGACACTTCCGTTAGAAACTGCTGAAGGGCTGATGCGTATAAAATAAACTTTAAAGTGCGCTGAAAACATGGTTTTGCAACCTTTCTAACTAGCAGTCTTTGGAGGTGGGTAAAACAGTAATTAGGATTCATTCCTGTAAGTATTGAAAAGGACTTGGGTTAGACTTTCTTAGGATTAAATTTTTTTTTTTTTTCAAAGGCAGAAGCTGGGCTGGGGTTGTGCTCAGAGGTGGAGCGTTTGCCTAGTATGCATGAGGCACTGGGTTCAATCCTCACCACCATATAAAAATAAAATATCTATAACTTAAAAAAAAAAAAAGGCCAAAGCTCTACTAAGTTTATGTAAAAATTCTCTTACTGCCAACTGACCTATGGGGAGAGCCTGGTGTATAATATATGTGGATTAATGGTCTCCACTTGTTGAGTGCCAGAGTGGAGAAATGTGGGCAGTAACAAGTATTAGACATTTATTTTCCCATTTACTTTTCATCCTGTGGGGAAGGTACTCTTACTTAGACACATTTTATAGGTGAGGAATAGGGATTTCCAGAGAATAGTTAATTTGGTCAAAGTAACACAATAAGTGACCGAGGCAGGATTTGAACTTCACTTCGGGCTAGCTCCAAAACGCGAGCCCATACTGTTGCCGTGTAATAGACTAGGATGGTGGCAAAATTTTTAGTTCATTGGTTTAACAATGGACTTTATTGTGTAATCCTTACCCTGATTTTTGTTGTCTGGCATCGAAAGCTAGGATTAGCATCTGACCCAGTTAATCTTGTTTGGTTTCTTATGACCTTTTCACAACATCTCCCTGCAGTAGCAGAAAAGGCAGTTGTCCACACTTGCATCCTCAGGTAGTATTGCCAGGTTCAGGTGAACACTTATTGAACCCGTTTATCAAGACTAAGAAATTTTTTGTTGGTTTGTACAGTCTCTGTCCCTGACTAGAACTCATAAAAATAGACATGGGCTGAATTATGCTTGAATATTAAGGGTTAGGATTTTTAAAAAGAAATTAACCATCCTTACCTCTGTTGATCACATGGGCTTTGTGATTATATGGGAAAAACTAGCCAGTTAGGAAGACACTGCTGTGAAAAGGAAGAGAAAATCTCTTACTCTCCCCTTCTCCCAACTTTTTAATAGATATAATGAAAAGTTGGTAGGATTTGTTTGGACCCAGAGGCTCTGTATACTGAACGTGGGATGTCTTCTGGAGCTCCTTCAGACTCTCTCCTCTTCTATCCCTGGCAGGCTTTCTAGGTTGGATATGTTCTCCCCAGCTCATGATTGGTTTAGTCAGTGTTGAGCCCCAGTAGGAAATTGGAGGGAGAGACATGAACTTAGGCATTCTATGGCTTCTTTCTTTCAGGGTCAACTTGAATTGTGTTCCTCAACTAAAGGTGATCTCTTTTTTTCCTGATTTCCAGTAGCGACTCCTTTACTGTCCCTTTGAGCTCAGTTCTGCTTACCTTAATATCCCTGAGGTGTTCTTGTACTCTTTTGTTTACGTGGTCTTTCTGAAATCTGTATTAGGATTCTCCAGAGAAATAGGAAATTGACGAGGGGGGATTTGTTACAAAGGTTGAGACCCATTATATGCTGTTTGCAGTTTGTGAACCAGGGAAGCTGGTAGCATATGACAGTCCAAGCCCTAAAGCTGGAATACCAGGGCCATGCATGGTAGAACTTTTCAGTCTAAGGCTGAAGACCTGAGAATCTGGTGTTGTGATGTCCAAGGGCAGAAGATGGGTATTGCGGTTCCAGAAGAGAAAGCAAGTGTGCACTTGCATGCTAGCTCACAAGCATATATTCACTTTTGCATTTTTTGTTAAGCCATTTGGATGGTGCCTGCCACATTGCGTGAGGGGGATCTTCTTTACTCAACACACTGATTAAAATGCCAATCTTCCAGAAACACCCATCTCATACATACCCAGAATTAATGCCTTGTTAGCTGTCTGCATATCCCTAAATCCAGTCAAGCTGACACCTAAAATTAACCATCATGTCCTCAGGTTGTGACTTGAGTTTGTGACATCTTCCTGTTGGCACCATGACTGCTACAGTAGTGGGTACCAGAAACTGCTCCTTAAAATTGTATTTGAAGAGGACAAGGATGAAAGGTCATTTTTGGGATCAGGGCAATGAGACAGTAGTAAATTATGGTATATGGTGGTACCACAACTAAAACTGTCACTGTGTATTAGTGTGGAATGAAGTGCAATTGGAGTAGAAGACCTTGATGGACCAAATCGTTATGGCACATCGTCATTATGGGGAGTTTTAACTCTAATTATAAAGATTTTGTGGCTACCTCACAATAGCTCTGGAGAAAGGTATGTAGGAAAAGGAAAACAAGTAACCAACCAACCAAAAACCTATGAACATAGAAGTAGGAAATTCAGTGCTAGAGAGCCTCCATGGCATCTTTGAATTGGTTTCTTATCTGTGCTCACAGGGCAGTTCTGGGACAAACTCAGGTTTGGTTTTAAGGGTTGCAGAGTCGCAGCTCCAGTTAGTGTTAGTCCCTGAGAGACCAGGTCTCTCAAGTTACAGTAAGGGAAATGGTGGGAAAGGAGATGGGGATATTTGGACTGAGAAGATTTTTCTTTTTTTTCCTGTAAAATATCTTCATTTTATTTATTCATTTTTTTATTGGTTGTTCACAACATTACAAAGCTCTTGACATATCATATTTTATACATTAGATTGAAGTGGGTTATGAACTACCAATTTTACCCCAAATGCAGATTGCAAAATCACGTCGGTTACACATCCACAATTTTACATAATGCCCTATTAGTAATTGTTGTATTCTGCTACCTTTCCTATCCCCTACTATCCCCCCTCCCCTTCCCTCACATCTTCTCTCTCTACCCCATCTACTGTAATTCATTTCTGGACTGAGAAGTTTAAACCTCAGAACTTCCCCAGATCCTTATTGTTTACAGAGGCAGGCTCCTATAACAAGAATTAGATCTCAACAATTCCTGTTAAAGTTATAGGTTCTTCTCCAGGAGGATTGCCTATTCTGAAGGAATTTTAAGACCTCTGCAAATTTATGTTTGAAGAACCTTGAGAGTTTGTGGGAGTAGCTCCTAGACCAGGGAATGTCCTAAGTGGCCTTACATAAAATGGCCAGTTAAAGGATGTTTGCTTTCCATTATACTGACCTTGTACTTAATTTCCCCTAGTTTGATCATGACTTGATGACTTCATGTTCCAACATGCAGCCAGCGCAATGGTTTCACTAATGAGGTTCTTGGCATAAAAGTTAGTTAGCGAGATCGAAATAAAACACACAGACTCAGTTACCTTATTTCTATTGCCAGGTCCGAGACGGCTCCCCTCTCTGGTTCCCTCCTCTAACCGCCCAGCAGGGCAGCAAGGATTACTCAGGGCTAGCAGGAGAGAGAGAGAGTGAACCGCCTGGGAGTAGCTTTTTATTGGGGAACAAGAGATTCAGGGGAGAATTCCATCCAATGAAGGTTGAGGGGGGGCCGCACTCCAAGGTCAGGGTCAGTGATTGGGCCCCCGGGGTCAGTGGTCAGTCACACCCCCACACGGACGGGTTCTCTCATCAGGAAAGGGCCGGGAAAGTTCTGACACAGCCAGAACGCTTCAGACCCTTAACGGGAGCTGCCCAGTCACGTGTCAGGATGGCTTCCCACATCATGTGGTTATTGGTCTCTCTTGTCTCAATCTAGTATAATTCTGTTATAGTTTAGATATGATTTCAGTGTGCGCCCCAAAGGTTCATGTGCTGGAAGCTTGGTTCCAAGTGTGGCAGTATTGGAAAGTAGTGGAACTTTTATGCAATAGGGCCCACTGGGAGATAATTAGGTCACTGGGGGTTTCACCCTTGGAAGAGACTAATATAGTTTTTGTAGGACCTTTTGTAATTTTTGTAGTGAGTTGTTGCAAAGTGAAGTCACCCCTTAAAATTACCCTCTTCTGTAAGCAACTGTTTCCCTTCCTTTTACTCTGCCATGTTGTGACACAGCTAAATGGTCCTTCATTAGACACCACACAATTGGGGCTGCCCTATCTTGAACTTCTTTTTTTTTAAAGAGAGAGAGAGAGGAGGGGGGGGAATTTTTTAATATTTATTTTATTTTTTAGTTTTCGGTGGACACAACATCTTTTGTTTGTATGTGGTGCTGGGGATCAAACCCGGGCCGCATGCATGCCAGGCAAGCGCGCTACTGCTTGAGCCACATCCCCAGCCCCCTATCTTGAACTTCTAAGTTTCATCTTCTAAACCTTTTTTCCTCTTGACATACCCAGCCTCCAGTTGTTTGTTATAGCAGAAGATATAAGACAAATTCCCTACAATTTTGGTTTTCGTTAGTATTATAAGACAAATTCCCTACAATTTTTGTTTTCGTTAGTATTATAACTTATTTTCTGGATTTGTCTGTTCCTTATAGCTCAATTCAGGTTAAAATAATTCTCTTGTAAGAATACTACACAGGTGAGGTATTGGACTTCTTATTGTATCACACTGAAAGTTATATCAGGTTGCTTTACTATTGGTCATGTGACATTTGATCACTGGGTAAGTTAAGGTGGCAATTGCTCTCTAATTTAAAGATGTCTTCCCCCTCCCTCTCTTTTGTAAATTCTTCAAAAAGCATGTATGTTTTGGGGACCTAATGAGGAAGGGAAACATGGTTCCGATGCATTGGCAGTGGATATTACCCTTTGGTCATCTTGGGCTTCTCATGCCACTGAACCACCAGGTGAAGAAGGAGGTTGTTACACCATCCGTTTATTGATTTGGATTGTCTGAGGGAAGTTGGACTGTTGCTACATGGTGGTGGCAAGCAAAACTATGGAAACAAAGTATTTATTGGATACCTTTTTACTCCTTTGACCAATTATCTTGAACAAATATCTGTAACAACCCATAAATAGAAGACCTCCAAAGACTCAGGTGCTATAAGAGTGAAAGTAATGGACTCTGCTGCCAGTCTGGAAGAGGTGCTTGGAGAGGATGAGGCAAACATAGGTGGATGGATGGTGGGCTAAGGCAGCTCCGTTGTCAAACAAACCTCACAGAAGCTGAGATGGTCATAACAATGTTTTATGTCATTTAGTTTTTTTTTTTCTTGTCTCCCTGCATTTTCTTGGAAATAAGTGACATGGGTAACTCCAGTGTAATTTCAGCTTTCAGGTATTTGAGAAAATTGATATTATCTTGTAATGGAATGGTAGTTGGTGGAACTTTGTTCCCACCCTACATTGGGGACTCAGTATTTCTACCAGGTGAATGCAAGAGAGGATGCTGCAGGCAAAAAGGCTTGAATGGTGCCATTTATACACTTCTGTGTGTGTATGTACATAATCCATCTATTCCCTAACCCAGATCCAGTCTTGTTCTCTGCCTTGGGAGGCTGACATGTATAGATAACATCATTGGGCTATGCTTTCTAGTTTCTGTGGAATTTGTTGCATGGTGAAAGGAGGGCTTGGTGGGGTGGGATAACTTCAGATTACTGTACTTCTTTATCACCACTCCACTCAAGATGACTTCCTCTGTATCACTTTTGTTTTCATTTTTGTAACTTACTGAGGGATGGTAATAGTTCCTTTCTGGGTACTAGCTCGGGTTACCCTTGGTTTTCTTAAGGCTTTACACACACTTTTGTAAATATGCTACCTTAATTAATCTTTTTTTCTCTCCCTTTATTTTATTTATTTATTTTTGTGTGGTAATGCCGCAGTCTGGCTGGGCACAATTCAGGAGCCACTTGTCAAAAGAAACAAACTTTATTTTTAGAACCACACACGCCAAACAAAACAGCTCCTCAGGAAAACCTTCAGAGCCCAACTGCCACCACCGGCTTCCCACAAGCCTCTCAACCTCCCCTACTCCTCCTGCTCTTGAGGCTGATTGGCTGGGTTGCGTGGGCAGAGCCAAAAAAGTCCCCCAATGAGCAGCTCCGTGGTCTGAAAGGGCGGGGAAACAGCCCAATGAGCATCACCGCAGAGGAGCCAATCAGCTAGAAGTTGCTGTGGCCGCTGTGAGCCAATCATCAGCTGGCAGTCTGAAAGTTTACTGGGGCCCCTTCGGCTGTGGCTCTCAACATCTCCCCCTCTCTGTTTAAACAACAATCATGTGGCTTAGGGACCGTGCCTGCCTTAGGTTATAGTCCTTACCCGTTATTGGATGAGCTGACCTCAAGGCGTCAGCCTCCTGTCTTAGGTTGATTCCATTGCAATTGGATCTTACCGGTCACTGACTACCGCTCCATTATACAGCCACACCTGTGGATAGGTCTTTGTACCAGCGGGGGGAGGGGAGTGAGGTTCTTTGCCTCACCTCTGTTGGCCCCCAAATTTAATCTGAACCACCATGACAAGCAGAAGGGAGGAAGATTCACCAAGCCAATTGACGGCTCCTTTTGGAAAAATTGTACCACTGATGACATCATCAGCAAAAATACCCCAACACTACCACAAGTCGCTGCACGAACAGATAATTCACAATGCATACAGGTGAGTTCACAATGCATACAAATGATACATAGTCCAGGCAAGTTCTGCAAGCAGTTCAGTGATGGCTATTGCAGAAGCTGTAGATTGGTTTTATCTTTGTCTTCACTGGCACTGGGATGAAGATAAGAATTCTGGCCATAATGGCTAAAGAAAAAATTATGTAACATTCCAGAAGGCACTAAAAGAAAACAATTTTCTTAACAATTTACATTTTCTTGAAGAGAATTATTAAATATAATGAAAAGGAAAGGTGAAAGTAAACAAACAGATCTGTTAACCTCCTTTTTTGTTCACATATTAAAACAATCCTCAACAGTTGTTTACCCAATTTAAATTAAACCATTTAAATCACGTGAATAAAAAAAAATTTGGATCCATTTTTTCATGAGCGCTCATCATATATGATATATGGACATACATACGTACAAACATACAACATAAAACACAAATGTGCACACAATACATAACATAATAGTAAAGGTCTTATAACTTTTGACAGGTGAAATCTCCATTGCAATGTTTAAAAACTATAGTCAAAAAATAGAACTGATCAGCAATACATTAACCTAGGTCTGTATGAGCTCAAAAAACAAAATAGAACTTTATGATGTGGGAAAGGGCAATAATAAAATAGATATTAAAAAAAGCATCCTGGTTCTGTCGCAGATGTAAGGGTAGTTCTGGATATCAGCTGTTATGGATTTGAGCCAAATCATCTTTTTGGTCTGTAGAAATCGCTTTAGTTAATCTTTCTGGAATCCAAATCGGCTGCTGTTCTCCCTGTGGAAATGAACAAACAGACCCCCGACTCCAGACAATCACTGGGTCAGGACCTTTCCATTGTCCTGTTAGAATATCCTTCCAAAGTACCTTGGGCTTATGTACATTTTTTGGACACATATGCCTTTCCGAAGCACTAAGTCCTGATGAATCCAATTAAAAAGTTTAGAGTAAAAAGGGTTATTTTAAATTTATCTTTGGGGAATATATACCTCTTCCCAATTTCTTCTTTTTGCCTTAATAAGTACATTTTAATAGTTTGATGAGCTCTTTCAACTATGCCTTGTCCCTGTGGATTGTATGGGATTCCTGTTATATGAGTAATGCCAAATGTTGAGCAAAATTGTTTAAAAGAGGTAGAAGTATAACCAGGGGCATTATCTGTTTTTAACTGTTTTGGAACGCCTACAGTGGCAAAATTTTTTAAGCAATGAGCTATAACATCTTTAGTTTTTTCTCTGGCATGAAGGGAGCCCATCAAAAATCCAGAAGAAGTATCAACTGTAGCATGCAAATATTTTAATTTTCCAAATTCTGGCAAGTGTGTGACATCCATCTGCCAAATATGGTTGGGTATCAATCCTCTAGGATTGACTCCAAGATTAACTTGTGGTTAAAAAGGTCACACAATTTTGACATTGTTTTATTATTTGTCTAGCTTGTTTCTTAGTTATTTTAAAAAGCTTTTTAAAAGTATTAGCATTGACATGGAACTTTTTATGAAAATCTGTAGCGTTTTCTAGTGTAGAGAAAATATGTATGTCATGTATAGTTTTATCTGCTAAATCATTGTCCAAACCAAGGGCTCCAGGCAATCCTGTATGTGCCCTGATATGTCTTATAAAGAATGGATCTTTTCTGTTCCAGATTAGACTTTGTATAGTGGAAAGCAAAGAAAAAACAGTAGAGGAAGGGGAAATCCTACCAGCATCTTCAAGGGATACTATAGCATTAACTATATACTGACTATCGGAAAATAAATACAGAATCTTTAAACATCACAAAAGCTTGTAATACTGCATTAAGCTCTACCTTTTGAGCTGATTGTTTGGGTATTAAAAATGTAAAAGCTTGGTCAGGTGTAACTATTGCTGCTGTACCATTATTTGATCCATCAGTGAATATATTTGGAGCATTCATGATAGGTGTTTTTCTTGTCATTTTTGGAAAAATTACAGGATGCGATGACCAAAAAGACAATAAAGGATTAGATGGTAAGTGGTTATCAAATGAAACATTAGATTTGCACATGATTATTGCCCAAGTATTTAACTCATTAGCTAACTCATCAATTTGATTCATAGTATATGGAGTAATAATTTTATTGGGAGAAATTCCAAACACTCCCTTTGCTGCTTTTATTCCTTTGAGTATTGTCCTACAGCCTCAGGATACCTAGTAAGAATAGTGTTAGGAGAATAAGATAAATGTATGCATAATAATGGACCTTCTTGCCAAAATACTCCTGTAGGAATATTTTTTGTTGGTAGTACAATAAATAATAAACGCAAACTTATATCAATTCTATCCAGATGCATATTTTCCATATATGTTTCAATGATTTTTAATGCCTTTCTTGCTTCAGCCGTTAACATTCGGGGTGAATTTGGATCTGATGGACCTTTTAGGATATCAAATAAAGGTCCCAACTCTCCTGTTGGTATACCTAGATAAGGTCTTATCCAATTTATGTCTCCTAATAACTTTTGAAAGTTGTTAAGTGATTTGAGTTGATCTACTCGTATTTGAATTTTTGGTGGACGTACCATGGTTGAGGATAATAGAACTCCTAAATAATTAATTGGAAAATTTAATTGTACTTTATCTATTGATATCTCTAGATTATAATTTTTTTAATATGTTTGTAAGTGTGGCATAACATTCTAGCAATGTGTTTTTATCTTTGTGTTCTAATAATACATCATCCATATAGTGAAATATTTGTAGTTCAGGATTTTGATTTCTAAGTGGCTGGATTACTTTGTTAACGTAAATTTGATACATAGTTGGGCTGCTAGCCATCCCTTTAGGGAGTATTTTCCACTCATATCTCTGATCAGGACCTTCATGATTCAGTGCAGGGATAGTACATGCAAAACATGGACTATCTTCAGGATGAATTGGAATTGAAAAAAATATCTTTAATATCTATAACTAAAGCATACCAAGTTTTTGGCAAAGCAGACAATTGAGGAATCCCCGATTGAGCAGGTCCCATAATAACCATCTCATTATTAATGGCTCTTAAATCTTGCAATAATCTCCATTTACCAGATTTCTTTTTGATACAGAAGGTTGTATATGTCCTTCCACTAATTGTTGTTTGACCAGGTCATGGGCTGCTTGTATCTTTTCTTTAGTCAGGGGCCACTGAGGAACCCATACTGGTCTTTCTGATTTCCAAGTAATTTTTATTGTCTCAGTGGCCCTTTCTGAAACTCCAACCCATGTCTGTCCGTTCCTTGATCTATTTGTATTGGTGCTGCTATACCTTGTTCTTGTTTTTCTAATCTTTTTCCTTTCCTAAAACCTTGTCTAGTCATAATAGTGGGTGCATTTTGGTTGATGTTATTTGTTAATGTCAAACCTAATTGATCTAGGAAATCTCATCCCCATAAATTCATGGGAAGATGATTCAATACATATGGCTGTATAGTTCCTTCACATCCTTCAGGATCCTTCCAATCTAATACCATTGCACTTCTATGGGGATTAGTCGCCACTCCTAGGCCTCGAAGCGTTTGAGTGGCTTGTTGTAATGGCCAATGTTTTGGCCATTCTTGATGAGAGATGATGCTAAGGTCTGCACCTGTATCCAGTAGCCCATTAAATTCATGTCCTTGAATATTTAGTTTTAGCATGGGGCGAGAATCTAAATTTAAAGAAAGCATAGCCCAATCTACACCTGTGGAGCCTAATCCCTTGGAACCTCTTTCTACAGTACGACTGGAAAATTTATCATGTAGTCTGGGTATTATTAGTAACTGTGCTATTCTATCTCCTGGTGAAATTACTGATATACCCTTTGGAGAACTGGCTGTAATTTTTATTTCACCTTCATAATCCGGATCAATTACCCCAGGAGTTATCATAAGTCCTTTTAGAGTAAAAGAGCTGCGTCCCAATAATAAGCCTACTGTTCCTTTGGGAAGAGGTCCTTTTACCCCTGTGGGAATGATTTGAACTCCCATCTCTGGAGTTAGTACTGCTCTGGCGGAGGCGCAGATACCCAACCCTGCGCTCCCTCTGGTTTGTCTGATGAGGGATCTGATGGACAATGTGTCCTGGGCACTACCCTGATGGGGTTGCTGGGTTCCTCCAGTGCTCCGTATATTTGTGGTTTTGGGCCCCGGAGCATTGGGCTCCCCTGTCCATTTTTTGGCAACGGAGCCCGATGCCTTTCTCTACGATATTGTGGATAAACACCTGGTCCTTGTTCATTTTTTGATAATGGAGTACCCTCTATGGTGGTTTGGGAACAGCATTCATTAGCCCAATGTCTCCCTCTACGGCATCATGGGCAAATACCCGGTATTCTACTCCTTTGATACCTAGTTTTGTTAAACCCTCCTCCTATGGGGCAATTCCTTTTAAAATGTCCTGTTTGTTTACAATTGTAGCATGTTCTTGGTCTGGCATCTAAAGCCTGTTTTACTGCAGCTGCCACGATTTGCCCTTGTTCATTAATGTCTCTGGCATCTAAAGCCTGTTTTACTGCAGCTGCCACGACTTGCTCTTGTTCATTAATGTCTCTACATAATTTAATATATGTGTTTAAATCTTCATGTTTCCATGATCTAATGACTTCTCTGCACCAATGATTTGCTTGCTCATAAGCCAGTTGTTTTATTAATGGCATTGCTTGTTCTGTATTCCTAAAAACTCTGGTAGCTGTTTGAATAAGCCTATCTACAAATTCAGTGTAAGATTCATTAGCTCCTTGTATTATCTTAGATAATTGACCTTGTAAACCTCCATGTCCTTGTAAAGTCTTCCATGCCCTAACTGCCTCTGCAGCAATTTGTGCATAAATGCCAGGATCATATGCAATTTGTTGCTGCTGATCCTCATAAGGTCCCTTTCCTAACAACATATCTAGATTTCTCTGAGGATAACCAGCTGCTGCATTTCGCCTAGCTGTCTCCTTGCAAAATTCCTCATTGGCAACCTTCCATAACAGGTATTGACCTCCATTTAGCACAGCTTTATACATATTAGCCCAATCTGCTGGCGTCATGTTCAAGTTGTTAATGGATTTGACCAAGCTTACAGTGAAGGGTGCTTGAGGACCATAGGTTGTTACAGCCTCTTTTAGCTGCTTCACTATTTTGAAATTTAAAGCATGGTGAATTCACTGCCCTCCTACCTCAAATACAGGGCATGTTAATACTTGAGATCCTGTCTCAGGATCCCAACTATCAACTGCGGGGGTTGGGGGCCTCCCAGCATATGGAGGTGGCCTTGTTAGTTGGACATTTACATCCTCTGGTGATAGAAAGGTGTTAGTAGCAGTCTCCTGTAGAGGTGTCACTGTTGGTTGGACACTTACGCCCTCTAGTGATAGAAAGTTGTTAGTAGCAGTCTCCTTTTGTAACTTTCCTCCGATGGCTTTTTCCGCTCTAAGCTTTCTTCCTCTATCCTTGTCTGTACTGAAGGCTTTGGCCTAAGCAAACCAGATACCAACGCCCACAATGTCAATGTTCCAACTGGCAGAGTTCCTGGGCTTTTCTTTTCTATTCTTTTTAAATATTCACCATGATGGTTCCATTGTGATATATTTAACTCCTCCTTAAAAAGGAGATGCCTCCTTCCTCTAACCATTTACTAAACACTCTTTCAGTTTGTTTTTTTACTAATTTCTGATCCCATATTTCTACTATAATACAACCCAACAAGATGACGCCAAACAAAACCGAGACAGAATGAAATAAAAATGGAACCACAAAAAATCATTATAGCCTTTCTATCCTCCTGAATTGTGCATCCGTCCTTTCTCCCTATCTGTTCCTCAGACGTGAATAGTTTTTCCTCAGATGTGAGCGGTTTTTCCTCAGATGTGAGCGGTTTTTCTTCCGTCTCACTCATCTCCAGGAACAGGCAACTTAAAACAAAAGTGAAGCAAAACAAAAGAATAATCTTAAAATGGCTACCCATCCTCTCGCCCTGCCCTCAGGGGCAAGCAGTTTACCTTATCACTTACCCTCCGTGGTTCCCTGTGTGGCCCACCAAATGCCGCAGTCTGGCTGGGCACAATTCAGGAGCCACTTGTCAAAAGAAACAAACTTTATTTTTAGAACCACACACGCCAAACAAAACAGCTCCTCAGGAAAACCTTCAGAGCCCAACTGCCACCACCGGCTTCCCACAAGCCTCTCAACCTCCCCCACTCCTCCTGCTCTTGAGGCTGATTGGCTGGGTTGCATGGGCAGAGCCAAAAAAGTCCCCCAATGAGCAGCTCCGTGGTCTGAAAGGGCGGGGAAACAGCCCAATGAGCATCACCGCAGAGGAGCCAATCAGCTAGAAGTTGCTGTGGCCGCTGTGAGCCAATCATCAGCTGGCAGTCTGAAAGGGTGGGGAAACAGCTTAATGAGCATCACCGCAGAGGAGCCAATCAGCTAGAAGTTGCTGGGGCCGCTGTGAGCCAATCATCAGCTGGCAGTCTGAAAGTTTGCTGGGGCCCCTTCGGCTGTGGCTCTCAACATATGTGGTACTAAGGATCGTAACTTGTGCCTCACACTTGCTAGGCAAGTGCTCTACCACTGAGCCACAACCCCAGCCCATACCTTAATTAATCTTATTCCTTGAATTGGCTTAAACTGGGAACTTGACAAACTGGAAAACTAAGATTGACAGGTTATGGAACAGGAATAAAAATTCTTACCTGGCCCTCTACATTGAAGTCAAAGGAAGACAAGTGAGTGTGTCTTCAAACCTCTCTTTAACCTTGCAAAGGACTTTGCTTATTTATTTTTAATTAATTAATTAATTAATTTATTTTTGAGAAACAGGAAAAAAAAGTTTATTGCTTTGCTAGCAAAGGAGAAACACAGGGAACTCCTGTCCCAAAGGCTGTGATTCTGCTGCTTAGTTGTTTTTAATGGTTTGGTTCTTTTATCCCTACAAGGCAATTAAGAGCAGTCAATAGTGACCAGAAACAACTGATGAAATCACCATAGCTTCCTGAGTCCCTGAGATTATGGGTGTGAACCACTGTACCTGGCCAACTGATAAGGTCAACTAGCAAATTAATCCCCAAAAGAGTTCTTCAAAGATTTATCCACCAATTCAATAGGCAGACTTTTCTATTTTAAGGCTACATAATCTCTGTATTATTTTAATACTGAAGAGAATCAAAGCCTTCAGTAGGAACATGATGTTATGGCAGCAACTAGGGCAACTCCTTCTTCCTGTGCATTGATGAATATCAGTGGCTGCCATTCCTCTGTATTCTTCCTTTACAGAGTGGACAGTTCTACCACATTTAACTCACAAACGTGGTTGCCAGATGGACCAAGCAAAACAAGGTGAGAGTTAGATAGGGAGAGGTGGAAGTTTCTGAGTCCTTGGATGTTAACAAGCTTGAGGAATGACCAGAGTAGACATAGGCTAGTAGAAAATCAGACCCCTCCCAATCACAAGTGGCAGTGGGCCTGGAAACCTTGAGTATTTTTCACATGAAATGATGTCAACCTTGACCAGAGGCAGTTTTCATTCTTGTCTGCCCCCATTGATGCAAAAGCCTTTCACAAGGTAAGAATTTGTTGAAAACTGTTGGTAGTTTTGAAAAGTATTGGTGACAAGATGGTCTTTCTAGTCTTGAACAAGGCTGAAGGAATGAATTTCTCTGGTGAACATTCATGTAGGGAGTAGCTGTGGCAGGGCTCCTCAGCATTGGGTTCTTATACCTATGAATGGAAAGCTTCAACATCTTTCATTTTTGTTTTTAATAGCATCCAGCATATCTTTAGAGGAATGTCTGTGAGGTAGATTCTGAGGAAACAGCAGGAAGGATCATGGACTATCAATATTGTGGGAGGGAGTTTTTCTTTTGGCTGTGGAGCTTATATTCATGAGAGCTAAATGCAAGACTTCTGGCCTTTTGAGGTTTGGTCTCTGAAGAGATTTCAGCAAGTTATTTTTTTAGAATCTGTCCTGCCATTCTGGTCCTCCTGATTTCTGGGCGATGTGGGCAAGGAAAAAAATTTATAGACTTTTTTTTATAATTTGGCCTGGATGAAATTGACTCTTGTTTTACTACTGTTAAACAAGAGGATCTAAAATAGTTTTGATGACAATAGTTATAACAGCTTTGGTATATGGGTGTACTTTTTGGAAACTTCTTAACAGTTGGCAAAACATTGATATGAAAATATTTAATCTTCATTTGTGTAAGTCAACTGCAGTATTTACAAGAGTTCCTTTCAAGACAAATTGCCTTCTCTGTGGACCTGATAGATAGGTGATCTGACAATTCTGCCAGTCTACACTGGAAAAGTTTGTGGCATCTGAAGTGTGGTACTATTTCTCAAATGGAACATGCCATTCCAAGGATGATGTAAACAGCCTGGGAGATCTTTGGGCACCACCTAGTGGCTATTTAGGGAGTGTAAAGGCCACTGCACTTCTCAAATTATCTGAAGTGAAATAATTATTTCCAATCCAATTCCAATTTTACTTTTGCAAAATTCAACAAAAATTATTGGGAAAATTATATAAAAAGCAAATACACACAAAATGCAAGTTGAATTTCAATATTAGATTCAGTAAAGAATAATATTTTAGTAAATGTAACCGGAACAAGCAAAACACAGGGCATAAAATAAGAACTGTACATTATTCATTGTAAATATAAATAAACTAAAGAAAGTTAGATTATAATGAGTACTTACCCATATTAAATGACTAAATGTAGTTTTGAACACACCATATATTATCAGTGGTGTTTAGTTTTTTATGTGATATGAACTTGTTTCTTGCTTGTTAGGATTTGTTTAATGTCAGTTGAGTTGATGGCAGTGTTGCTCATAAGGGATAATATGTAACTTAACTTTCTACTCTTCAAGAATAACATAACTAAAAATAGGAAATTGTCTGGCAAAGTAGTTTAGTTTAGTTGTAGGAGAAAATACTTTAAAGCCATCTGAGAAAACTCAGGATATTAATTTTTATCTTTTCTACAGAATAAAGCAAGTGAGGCTACATTTTCTAAAATTTATCTTCAATCCTCCATAGTAGCCAATTCTCACAATTTATTATTATAATTAAATTATCTTTTGATGAAAGAAATGAATTCCAGATCCATTACATCTTTTGATAAAAATAACATTACACCATTCTACCCAGTTTCTTGGGTGCTGGTGATTTTTGCTAAATTATGTTAAATGCCATTTCAGTCTGTATAAATCTGTCTTTCCAAATTCTAGTTTTTGTTTTTGTCCTTAGATCTTATTTTCCATTTAAAAACATGTTACATAAAGGTATTAAAATAATTGAAAACACTAAAGCTATCAGAGAGCTATGGTTGTTCAGTTCACATCCTTTAAAAGAAAGAAACAACTTTTTAAACTTAGTTCAGACATTTTCAACAGAACTCCTCTCTTTTGTAATCATAGTATCTCAGCAGGCAGTTTATGATCAGATTGTACACTATTACATAATAGGGTATTCTTATCTCCAAAGATTAGCTTTTATATCACTTAGAGTTTTTCCTATATCAGTGAATATACCATTAAGATCATCCTAAAAAAAAAAATCATCTGACCTTTTTGTTTTTAAAATAGCAAGATTTTCTCAATGATGGAAGCAGTACATTGCATTGGTTTACAAGGTGAAATTCAATAGGTAAAGGGTAAAAGGGAGAATTGAGGTCCAGTGGGTTAGAAATACACACACAAACACACACACACACACACACACACACACACAGACACAGAATGATAAAGCAGGCTGATAAAATGTTAAAAGTTGATGAATCTGAGGAAATGGTATGTGGTAATTCTCAATATTCTTGCAATTCCTCTGAAAGTTTGGAGTAATTTCAAACTTAAAGTAAAATATATGATTATTTGGAGAATCTTGTATCCATTATCATGATCATAAGCATTATTAATAAAAAGATAAAAATAAATGAATTAGGGGCTGGGGATGTGGCTCAAGCGGTAGCGCGCTCGCCTGGCATGCGTGCGGCCCGGGTTCGATCCTCAGCACCACATACCAACAAAGATGTTGTGTCCGCCGAGAACTAAAAATAAATATTAAAAATTCTCTCTCTCTCTCTCTCTCCTCTCTCTAAAAAAAAAATTAAAAAAAAAATAAATGAATTAGTATATAATATAATTGCCTTCACTAATTGTAGTGTAAAACCATAAATATTTTTTATCAAAGTGCAAAATTATTGTATTAGAGACCATGACCCATGTTCATTTTATTCATAACATACACAAAAATAATGGTATAAGCCATATCTAATGCATTGTACAGAAATATAAATACAGCAAGTTAGATATTTTTTTATTTAAGATGGTTATTCTAAGTTTTTAAATTTAAAAAAATTTTTTAAAATTAATTTTTATTTATATATGACAGTGGAATGCATTACAATTCTTATTACACATAGAGAGCAGAATTTTTCATATCTCTGGTTGTATACATAGTGTGTTCACACCAATTCGTGTCTTCATATCTGTACTTTGGATAATAATGATCATCACATTCCATCATCATTAATAACCCCTTGCCTCCATGTCCCCTCTCTTCCCCTCCAACCCCTCTGCCCTATCTGGAGTTTGTCTATTCCTCCCATGCTCCCGCTCCCTATCCCACTGTGAATCAGCCTCCTTATATCAAAGAAAACATTTGGCATTTGATTTTTTGGGAATGGCTAATTTCACTTAGCATTATCTTCTTTAACTTCATTCATTTACCTGCAAATGCCATGATTTTATTCTCTTTTATTGCTGAGTAATATTCCATTGTGTATATATGCCACGTTTTTTTAATCCATTCATCTATTGAAGGGCGTCTAGGTTGGTTCATTTAGCTATTGTGAATTAGGTTGCTATAAACATTGATGTGGCTGTGTCCCTGTAGTATGCTGTTTTTAAGTCCTTTGAGTATAGATGGAGGAGAGGGACAGCTGGGTCAAATAGTGGTTCCATTCCCAATTTTCCAAGAAATCTCCATACTGCTTTCCATGTTGGCTACACCAGTTTGCAGTTCCATCAGCAATGTATGAGTGTACTTTTTCCCCACATCCTTGCCAACACTTATTGTTTGTACGCATAATAGCTGCCATTCTGACTGGAGTGAGATGAAATCTGAGAGTTGTTTTGATTTGCATTTCTCTAATTGCTAGTGATGATGAACATTTTTTCATGTATTTGTTGATTGATTGTACATCATCTTCTGAGAAGGTCTCTTCAGGTCCTTGGCTCATTTATTGATTGGGTTTTTGTTTTTTTGGTTTTTTTTTGGTGTTTAGCTTTTTGAGTTCTTTATATACTCTAGAGATTAGTGCTCCATCTGATGTGTGAGGGGTAAAGATTTGTTCCCAAGATGTAGGCTCTCTATTCACCTCACAGATTATTTCTTTTGCTGAGAAATAATGGCCTCTTAGTTTGGGGCCATCCCTTTTATTGATTCTTGATTTAATTCTTGTGCCACAGGAGTCTTATTAAGGAAGTTGGGGCTTAATTCCATATGATGGAGATTAGGGCCTACTTTTTCTTCTATTAGATGCAGGATCTCTGGTTGTATTCCTAAGTCTTTGATCCATTTTGTCTTCACTAACTTAACTGTAGTGTAAACCATAATTTAAAAAAAATATTTTGTTATTTTAGATTGACACAATACCTTTATTTATTTATTTTTATGTGTTGCTGGAGATCAAACCCAGTGCCTCACACATGCTAGGCAAACTCTCTACCACTAAGCCGCAACCCCAGCCCCCAAAACCATAAATTTTAAAATCAATTTGAATAACAAAATAATTGTTATTCAAATTGATTTTAACCAGTTATTAAAAAGAAATGCTTATGTTTTCCAAGATTTATATATGCTTTTAGGTTATACTTGACAAAAAAGTATACAATGCTACCCATTATACCCGCTGCTCATAACTCTCAGCTGGGGAGCCCACCAGCTGAGAGTGACAACACCTAAACTGACAGGTACCTTTGGAACAGATCCCCATGTTTGGATAATGCATCAGTGTCAAATTACTGTAAGTGCTTCTAGGCACCCTCTCTCAGTTTCTGTACTTGATTGATTTTGGATCAGTAACACAGCACTGGTATTTTCCAAGAGTCTTTTCTGAATTGGGGATGGATATTGGAGCAGGGGAATGTCAGAGTTAATAAAAACTGGTTAGTGTGTGAGAATAGAGACCAGTGTTGCCCGAATGTTTTGGAATTTTTTATTTTACAAATCCAGTTGACAATTTTTTTTGTTTGTACCGTGACAATAAAATATAGTTATCCAGAGTGAAAAAGAAAATTACAGACATTCTGTGCTCAACTTTTACTTTCTTCTTTCCCAACAGTTATAGGAATGCCAGCCATGAAGTGTCTCCCCAGATACTGATCCAAATGCAATCTGCATTTGGTTTCTCCTACAGTGTGATTGTGAGTTTAGCAGGAGCATACGTTTACCTTGCAGTGTTAGTACTCATTTGGGTATTAGTACCCATTCTTGTTTATGGTTGTAAATAGGACCAGTCAGCATATTTGGTTATTGCTCTCCTAACAGGACCACAGACAGTGATTCTCTAGATGGGATCTAGCAAATTCATGGACTCCACTGATGAACTGATCTCACTACCATAACTGCCACCAGCATGACTTTTTGAAGAATTAATACTGTTTATTCTGCATGGTAAGGTCTTTCTTATAACGAGTGAATTGTGGACAAAATGATTCCATGTTATATTATTCCAATAGGTAAAGATTTTATTATATTATCTATCTGTGCCAAGAATTTTTTAAAATTATGAAAATGTTAATAAGAAGATCATTAACAACTTGGATGAAATTGGTTAGGAACTGGGAGAGGTGCTATTCACTAGAAATGGACATCTCTTACTCCCAACTATTCCCCACAAAAGAATCCTATTCTCACTGATAACAGCATAGTTTAGTTTTGCCTGTTTTTTTTTAATGATTTGTAAATAAAATAATACAACATGCATTCTTTTGCTTTGTAGTTTGAAAATTTCACTTAGCATTCTCTGTGTGAGATTCATCCACATAAGTTGTATGTAATTATAGCTTGCTTGTTTTCATTGCTTTATTATTCTCTGGTGCCATTTCTCTGTATATTGCTTACATTTAATGCAAGCAATTCTGTCCAAACCTATTTCCTCCTATATAGTGTGGATAAATTCTCCTTGACATTTTTACCACTTTGTTTAGGGTCCATTTGTCTTACTCCCTTTGAACGACAACTTGATAGCTGTGTATTGCTTTACCTTTATTTTTCTATACAACAGCAATATATTGTTCTTTGTGGAGAAGAGGTTATGATAGGCAGGGGTCAGTTCTTATGGAACCATGTGCAGCCATTGGTGAGGGGCTTGAGGTTTTATTATTTTCTGAGCTATCAAAATGTCCTGCAAGGGCTCACTCCACCTAGCCATTGGTGTGTCCCATCCTAATGAGTTTGTGCCTGTTTCTCCAACTTCATTTACCCAGTGCCCTGGAGGAGCCTGGTTAACACTTCTGCCCTGGTAAGACTGGAATGGGGGAGTCTGCTGTTGAGAGATTTTCCTTAAATGTTTTCCTTCTGAGTTTTCTGCTTATTTTTTTAGCCACCATTGTGTTCTTTTATTGCTACTACTGAATATTGGGTATTAAAAACAAACTGGGTGCAGTGGTGCACACCTGTAATCCCAGCACCTGGGAGGCTGATGCAGGAGGATCAATACTTTGAGGCCAGCCTCAACATGTTAGACCTAAGCAACTTAATGAGACCCTGTCTCAAAATTAAAAATTAGGGGCTAGGGATGTAGCTTAGTGTTGGAGCACTTGCTTAGCATGTGTGAGGCACTGGGTTTGATCCTCAGCACCACATAAAAATAAATAAATGAAATAAAGGTCCATTAACAACTACAACTAAAAAATATTTTTAAAAATTAAAAAAATAAAAAGACATGGGGATGATGTAGCTCAATGGTAAAGTGTCCCTAGGTTCAATCCCCAGTACAAAACAAAACACAAAGTTTTATTTCTCAGGTATTAGAGAAAAAGGATATTCTGTGGTCTTACTTTCTCCTGTTATGTTGGCATTTAACAGCTTTTGTTTTTAACTGCTGTAGATACAAGTGAAATAAGTATACTTATTTTAATCCAAGATCTTAAGGTGTTCATTATTTTGCCAGAAGGTGGTAGCAAAGACTTTGGGTAAAAATCACAAGTGTCATCACACAATGAAAACCAAACCAAACCAAATGAAAACCAGAAAAGAACAACAAACTGGGAAAATAATGAAATGCTACCTATTTATTAATATGGACCATAAGATTTATAAAGTCTTGTTTTTTTATAACTCATTTTTTGAAAATCACTATAAAGTAAATGCAACTCTGACCTCTTAAGTATGATAAAATGATTACTAAAACATTCTTTGAGTCAAAGGCTTTTATCAAACTAAATTTCTAACAAATTGTACATAGTACCCTCAACTTAAGAGATCAGAAATTAATGGTAAATTTAAAAATTCAGAGTTCTTTAAATTTTCACAATAGTATACATTCAACACATTCTCCAACAAGAAAGTGCTGAGAAAGGCTAAAATCTAAGAGTTGAAATGTTCTCCATTGATCCTATCATGATTAAGAAATAAATATTGGAGTAAAGAGATGATAAGAAGAACCTAAACAAATGTTATATTTTCTTGGTCCTATTTTCTGTCCTGTTCAGGTGATCAGAATTCCTTTCTTCTTTTCCTGCTGTTGCCCACCTAATGCACCCTCCAGTTTAGTCATTCATTCTTTACCCTTTTTGGAGGCTACCATATGCGAGACACTGAGAAATAGCAGTATCCAAGGCAAATAAAGTTGCTGCTTTGATGAAGCTTACATGCTAGTATAGTGCTACCCAGTAGAACTTTCTGAGATGATAGAAATAAATTTCAATTCAGTAGAACTTTCTGAGATTATGATGATCATATTGTGCTGTCCAATACAGTAGACACCAGCCACATGTGGCTACTGAGCATTTGAAATGTTGGCAAGTGGCCTTTGTATTAGACAGATCAATTCCAGTAGGTGAGAGATACAGCAAGCTAGTAAACAATCACATTGGAAAAGTTTGGAAAAAGATAGGTGGTACCAAAAAATTGAACTGAATAATGTGATAGTAACATGGGGAGGAGGGCAGTATTAGTTCCAGTGGTCAAGGAAGGGCTTCATACAAACAACTGAGGTGAGACCAGGTGACAGAAACCAGCCATAAGATGAAGTGGGGAGAACAACATCCTAGCCAGGGAGGGCATCTTGGGCAAAGGGCTGGATGTGGGAATAAGCTTGTTTTGAGGGCAGTATGGTTGGAATATGATAAGGAGAACTAGGAGATAGTTCTTTATAAGCTATGACAAGAAATTGGAATAAGATGTGAAGTGTTATGGAGCCTCTAAACTTGGAATATTCCTTTTACCCTTTGAAAATGAACAATCCAGTGGTTTTTAATATATGTTCATGCAACCATCTCCACTATCTAATCTACCCCCTTCCCTCACCTCAACACTTCCATGCTCCTGTCCATGCCACTTAATTCCTTAGAGCACAGCCAACACCAAGAGTGATTCCCTGCTACTATTCCTAAGGTTCTAGTGAATTGCAATGATTTGCAACCAAGTCTTGTGGTTGCTCTTTGGAGTCCATGGGCCCATTCTCTGCTCATTGGAGGCCAAGGAAAAAGGGAGGCTCAAATATTTATATCAAACCCACTTCTTTTTCAAATTCTGCCTGCTTCTATCCCTCTTGAAGGAGGATGTGTGAGGCCATCGTGGTGTGATCAATCAAAAGAACAGGCCTTTGCTAACTGTGGCCGCACTTTTGTCTTCAGGCTTAGGAATTCTGAGGAGAGGGTGTATGGAGGTGTGGGGGCAAAGAGCAGACTGGAGGAGTCCTCACAGCCTTCCCACTGTACTATTCTTAGTCGCTTTGTCGTTTACATCTTTTCACGATTCAGCAAGAACAAGGTGAAATCTACTTAGAAAACCTATTATACAACATAGTTGTTGTTTTCAAAAGGAAAATAAATAATAAAATGAAAAGATGAAGAAAATCAAATAAAGAAAATATTGATGTATTTTCCTCCTCCACATGTGTTGGGGAGTGAAAGATACAGGATGGGAGGAAGTGTCTTCATAGATACAGTGTTTCTCAATAAAGGCTGAAATTCAGCTCTGCCTTTGGAGGGAGTGAACTGAAAGGCTTCTTTTAGCCTTAAAATTCCATAATTCTCTTTCCACAGGACAAAATTCCACAAACTCTGGCAACAGAGTTTCAGTTTCCAATGTCTTTCCAGTCTTGGAGTCTGGACATTTCATGGAAATCCTTAGAAAACAAGGTGCAATTTATGACACACATTCGAGTGTGTGTACAGGGCAAGCTTCCTCCCTCATGCAGGGATGTGTGCTGTGAGGAGGACCAAGTATTAACGGGTGCTTCTCTATGCTATTGAACTCATTAAATTCAAGTTCCCTCTCTTTTTTACTGTGCTGGGGATGGAACCCAGGACATCAGGAATGCGAACTCTCAGCCCAGTGCTTGGGATGTCTTAAGTGAAGAATGAAAACTGCTGCACATGAAGCTTGAGGCTGATCATTCTTGGCTTCAGAGTTGCAGGAACTCCTTCAGTTCTGGAGGTGGAGATGTGGCTCTCAGGTCACAATATGAATGCCCACTGGCCAGCACAGAATCTTATTTCAACTTGGTGTGTTACATGGACCCAATCTGTTTTTCATACTAGAATGCCTTGAATTCAATCAGATGACCTCAATGGGTGCTCTTTGTATTCACATTCAGAAATGTTTCCATATTTTCCCAATAGGATAACTTTCTTTTCTTGTGTAGTATCATCTTCTTAGAAGATCTTTGTTGTGATCTAAGTATAGGATTTGGAGGGCATGTTGGATTTGAGTCTTGAATCTAACACTTATTAGCAGTGTCAACTTGCTTGACTTCTTAGAGCTTCAGTTTTCTCATCTGTAGATGGGATGATGTTAGTGATAGTATTACTGGGAGAATAAGTGAAATGAATGTATTATCATCTATGAGCATATGTAGTAGATGCCCCATAAAAGATTATTCTTGCTCTTCTTCTTCAGTAAGCCTAAGACAATACAGATGTTGCTTGATTTATTGTGGGGTTGCATCCCAATAAACCCATCATAAATTGAAAATAGAAGTCAGCCAAAAGTGCATTTAATACACCTAACCTACCTTAGCCCAGCCGACCTTAAACATGCTTGGAACACTATCATAATCTGGGGCCAGATCATCTAATGTAAACACTGTTATAATCAAGTAAATGTTGATTATGTCATGTATCTTACCAAAACTGTACTGAAAGTGAAAACCAGAATTATTGGGTGGGTACTTGAATAATAGTTTCTACTAACTGCGTATCACCTTTGCACTGTTATAAAGATGAAAAATCATAAATTGAACCATTGCAAATTGGGGATCATGTGTATAAGACAAGCAGATAATCCAACTAACTCATTGTAAGCATCCATATTCTTGTGTTCACAAGCTTATCCTTCAAGGCCTCATTGGTTGGAATTCATTTTTTTTTTTTAAGAGAGAGTGAGAGAGGAGAGAGAGAGAGAGAGAGAATTTTTAATATTTATTTTTTTTAGTTCTCGGCGGACACAACATCTTTGTTGGTATGTGGTGCTGAGGATCGAACCCGGGCCGCACGCATGCCAGGCGAGCGCGCTACTGCTTGAGCCACATCCCCAGCCCCGTTGGAATTCATTTTATAATTATCCAGAAGGATTTGAGAGAAGAGGTTTAATCTTATTTTAGGAACAGAAGGGGAACAGCTTTTATTCCAAGCATTTTGATAGAAGCACAAGCGCTACCCATTTGGGTAGGGCGGTAAAGCAATCTGCCTTCAATCCTTCTCTCTAGGCAACTGCTCTTTGCCTTTGGGGCTGTGCTCTCTACTGCTAATTCTCCTGGAGGGTCACTGCCTTCCACTGATGTCCTATGGATTCTCTTAGGAAAAGTCCCAAAGTCAAGCTATCCTCATTTCATACAGAGGTCTTTGTCTCTTTCTCTCAAAGCCCCCCTCTGACTTCTAGCCTTATCCATAGAACACATAGTGTATCCTTTAGCTGAAGAGCAGAGAGGGGGCCAATGCATTGTCTCCCAGGATCCTCTGCTTTCCACCAGATGTCCTGCATAGCCTCAGGTGATTCGAGGGCAAAATGGGACTTACTAGAAAAGAAAGTTTGAAGGTTGTTACTTTTGTCTCCTCTTAAATGTATGAATGACTTCCTAGAGATTTTTTTTTTTTTTTCAGTTTTCTTCTTTTTTTTTTTTTTTTTTTAATTGTTGGTCGTTCAAAACATTACATAGTTCCTCATACATCATATTTCACAGTTTGATTCAAATGAGTTATGAACTCCCAATTTTATCCCGTAAAAGTAAAATAGAGGAAAGAGCTTGAGACATTGAATTGTTTGTGCTGAAGGACTTCTCTGCTCTGTAACAGAGGAGGTAACTCATGGTGTGGAGAAGTTCACCAAAGAGCATCTAAAATCAAGAAACCTGTTCAGATCTTGAGGTAAATAATGTTTGACCAGAATTTGCATGTAGTTAACAAAACCTTTCAATCTTACAATCTCTTTTAGTAGAGACCAGAGCTCTCCAATAGAACTTTATGCTATTGTTTTACATTTAAATTTAAAAATTCAATAATTAAATAAAATTGTTGAAAATTCTATTTTGTTATTGCCCAAGTCACATGTGCTCAATAGCCACCTTTGGCTAGTGGCTATGGTATTGGACAGTGTAAGTCTAGATAGCAACCCTGTGATGTGGGATGGGCATTACTGTACTCATTTGGTGAACTAATCCAAGTATTTTTTTTTTTTTTTGAGAGAATTTTAATATTTATTTTTTAGTTTTCGGCGGACACAACATCATTGTTTGTATGTGGTGCTGAGGATCGAACCCAGGCCGCAAGCATGCCAGGTGAGCGCGCTACCGCTTGAGCCACATCCCCAGCCCCTAATCCAAGTATTGATGTAGGTAAGTGATCACAGACTCAAGGGGCTCCAGTAGGCAGGCAGAGAAAGAGAATGCATGGTGTAGGCCATGGTGTGTTAGAAACGGTGGTACTGGTCAGATTGTAGGGATTATGCCTTGTCCTAACAAGGAGCTGTTCCTTGGCTATCACCAATTGTTGCCATTTGCAAAGTAGACCCAAAGGTGCAATATCTTCTCTTTTCTTTGTTTGCTTTTTCCTTTAATAATGAATTTTTAAAAAGTCAATATTATGTAAATTTAAAAAAACAGCAACAATCAAAAACCAAAAACCTAACTATGAAGCCTGCTGTAACCCAAATGATTCACCAAAGCTCAAATTTTGCAGATGTATCAAATCACTGCATTTAAAACAGCTTCTTTGGAATCAGCTTTCATGGACAAAGGGAATTATAGGAATGTCTGCTGTTGGAGGCCAAATCCTGGTTCTGAATTTCCAGAAATCGTCAAACTAAATAAAAGAGATTGTGATAAGGGAAAAAACAAAACAATAGAACAAAATAAAACAAAAGTTGCTTTAAAAAAAAAAAAAGGTCAAAAAGTTTTCAATTTATGCACCAGATATTCAAGTCACACAAATATGAAGAAGCTCTAATTAGTGGCAATAATTTCCCCCAGTGACCTCACCTCTTACTATGTCAGTTTTTCATAATTATGCTGTACCTTACCCACAAGTCAGGAAGAGGAAATATTATTTCTCTGCTCCAGGGCACAGTTGTTAGTTGATTCCCAAATTTTCATTGCAAGACCTCAAAATCATAGCACAGGAAAATATCTTGAAAGAACACTAACATTTCAGTGAAAGGAGTGGACCAGGAGAAAATGACTTGTTACAGAGATACCGCTTATCATAATGAACATTCATTACCCTGAAAAATGATGAAAATTATTACATATCCATTTCTGTTCATTGTTCTGCCTGATAAAAGAGTTAGAAACTGCTTTCAAATGGTCAAAGTAAGAGCATTGTACAGAAAGTATCTGTTCTACTAATTTGACACTGCAAAAACTGCTATATTGTAAAGTTTAAGTCGCTTGACCTTCTATATTGTTATATTCTATACATGTGTTTTTTGGTTCAAATACTTCATGAAGAAATGGTCTAGTTGCATTTGTATTTCAGATTGCTGAATTATGTCTTAGTTATGGCTCAGATGTTCTGCTGATTGTCTTAAAATTTCTGTTTTATAATTTTTTTGACATGGTGTCAGGAATGTTGGAGAAAAAAAAAAGAACCTAGATTGAGAAACTTGAGGCAAACTGAGGCAAATACGAGCAATCTTCATCCACATCAGAAAGGAACTTGCAGTTTTCACCAGCTATTTCAACATTCTGAGTTTCTGTTTTGTTAAATTTCATTGCCTAAGCCAACTTTTATTGAGTGACCATTGCATACCCTTTACTAATTACCCCTGGGGTTGCATACAGAGATAAATCCAATACTCTTCATTGCAACCATAGCAAATTTGAAATTCAGAAATATAACCATTAGTGTTTTCTTTTAGAGTGAAAGTCAACTTGACAAATGATGCCTGAAGACCTAGTATGTTCCATGTAACCTGCTAAATATTTGAGAGTCACCACAGGCTACAAACTGGAATATGTAGCTTATTGAGTAATATTGTAAAATACCACCAAGGTGTTTACAGACACATGAGTTAAATTCTTTCTCAGAATGCCAATGTTTCTTGGAAAGGAAATTCTGTTAAACCACAAAGATGCTATCATCTTTCCATTATGAAGTCCTGTCCCCCTTGCACCTTGGAGCATGCAATGTACTTTGTTCAAACCATCACCTACTTGGTATAGATGAAGAACTTGGAATAACTTTCAGTAGCCCATGAATGTGATAAGTTTTAATGGGCACCTCAGTACAGGGCAAGATTTGTTCCAGAAGCTAGAACATTTGCTTACTATTGTTTCACAGATTCGATCATTTTATTTAGTGATCAGTATGTGTTGTAAGTAATTATTCACTGCCCCCAATTTTATGAAAAATAATAACAAGATCCTTTAAGGTTAATGCTAGAAAGGATTTCCTGAGGGTGAGGTGGGGAAGGAGCAGCTGGATCTGTAGGCCTAACATTTGTCCCACAAAGTTTGCTTCCTGTGCTCCAGTACACAGTTGTTAATCTCTCTCACTCCCATGCATCCCTGCCACCACCTCCACCCCGAGTGGAGGCAGAGGTGGGAGTGGGGAGTATCTGTCTCTTGCCTTTTAGCAAAGCTGGCCCAAAGAAGGAAGCAGGAGCCCTTCTATACATGCTCTATGGCATGGCTGAGACAAGGTTATGTCATTTAGAAGCTTTCCTGAAAGTACTGATTGACAAAAGACAAAGAATTATGGACTGCAGCAGAGGAAGTACAGTAAATCTTCACTGCTTATAGTTCACTGTAATGAGCAGCCCCACTCCGTAGCTTTTGTAGTATTAAAGACCCTAAACCTTCCAAGTTCTAATCCAGGAGGGAATGCCTAAACTCCTTTGGTTATATTCTATATTCTCCCAATTCCCTACCTCTCTTTTGAGGACTTGGCCCAGAAGGCAGAACCTCAGAGAGACAATAATGTCAGAATGCCCCTCAACATTTAGTGACAGGAGTCCAGATGACTCCTGGGACCCCTCTGTTCCCATGGCTGTGGCTAAAGAGTAAGCCACCTTTTGTTTCCCTAGAGCTTAGGATCTGTCACTATGATGTGCTCAGCACCCTTTGTGGAATGCATTGTTCACATGTCACCCTTTCCATCTGGGCCCTGGATGATCGATCATTCCTTAAACTTTGGTCTGTTCATTCTTTCATTAGTCTTCCCTCCAAATGATGGATATCAAGTGCCCCCAGTAAAGATAGTAAAAGGGGTGAGACCAAATAGTTATATTAGACCTTGCTTGGCTAGTCTGTTTTTCATAACTACTAAACTATATCAGACAACATCAAGATCCATCCTAAATCCATATAGGTTTACTCATAAGCAATAATGAAAGCCCTACAATTTTTACATTTATGCTTAAACACTTATGAACATCCAATCCTTGTGGCACTTAGGGAAAATATTGTTCCACACATGCATTCTTATCTACCAAGTAAAAATCAAACTAAGGGCAATTGTGGCAGTAAACATCAAGATTTTGTTTATTTTCCTAAATCAGTTGAAGCTATAATTCTCTGCATCCTGCTATCACTCTTGAAAGCAGGTCCCTAGTCTTAGATCTGCAGAGCTGAGCTACCTTCCAATCCAGGTCTTGACTCTTAGTGCACAGGATCCTCTTTGGACATTTCCTTGAGGAACTTAGATCCACTTCCTAAGAAAGAAAACTGCAGAAGCTGAGAATACTGTGATTTGATCATTTCCAGACAATGATAGAAAAGGCCAGGAAGAGACTCAGTTCTCAGGTTCTTTGAAAATGTTTAATGTCTATGGTTCTTATCTTGGGTGTTTGTGCCTGCTATAAGTAAACCCTTAATCTGTTGATGTCCTAGAATTAAAACAAGCCACTCCATCTTTCATTCATTCACTAGGATTTGTTGAGAGCCACTGTATGTATAACAGCATACTAGATAGGTCCTAAGGGATGTAGAGGAGGTACATGGCGCTCCCCTAGATTTCCAAGGGTTTACAGTCAGTACTTACAGTGGGTTGGGAAGCCTGCAGCAGGTGATTTAGCTCAGTGGCTTGGGGAGAAGGGTGGCTGTGTTATTTAGAGCACATTTAGTTGTAGGAAGTAGGATGTGAAGGGGAAAATATGCTGTGCAGATCTCTAAATACAGCAGAAAGTTGCTGTATTTAGATTACTCAGTAAAAAGAATAAAAACCCAGCTTTCTTGGTTAAACATGACTTGTTTGCAGAGAAAGGGCAGGGAGAGGAGCAGGTAGGGAGAAAAGCATGGCTGTGCTCATCCGTGAAAATGTGGAATAGTCTAGAAGGCTGGAATTGACCAGAAAGGGGAAAACCCCAACGTGAATGACATGAGAATGAGCTAAGGAATATAGGAAGAATAATACGGTACTCAATGAGCTAGATCCTCTCCTGAAAGACTAAGACTGTGCCATTAGGAAATTAGGGTTTTTTTTTTTTTGTCTAGAACACAGTATAATGCTTTCAAATCTCTGCCATCTCCCTTCTGCTATTAATTTATTCCATCTTTCTAAAACCACCCATAGAAAAATGTCCTCCCATTTAATGTTCCTTTGAGTCTTCAAGGCTTAGCTGTTTTATTTGTAAGGTGGCAGTGTCCAACACAGTCAGTAGATGTCACTGTCTAATAGTCAAGGTGTCCATTCAACAAGCCTTTGGGGTCAGACGCTTCAGGTTCTCTTGGATGGATTAACTCCCTTTTTGGTTGGCTCTGTAAGGTCTAAATTCTGTGCATAGTATTTACTTAAGACAGTATGTAGCCCTCTCTCCATTTCAGATATGACGTTAGAGACGTGGTTTGCCCAGCGTCTGTGATCACCAGCTTTCACCGCCTTCCAGCCGCAGCGCATTGCCTCATGCACCAAGAAGCCACAGTTGCCCTTCAAGGCTGATTCAATGGCATTTAATGGTATCTAACCCTGGCCCATTGCCCTCTGGACTTGGGTCTTTCAGTTATGGCCAAAATCTTAGTTCTGAAGATGGAGACGGGATCAGGTACCACATGGTCCCGAGTGCAGGAGCCAGTCTGAATGTGTCCTGTCACTTGATAGCAGACAGACACTCCTCATCAGCTACTCAGGACTCCAGGCGCCAGGAAGTAAGTTGAGGTCAGGGAGTTTGTTTTATCTACTGATTTGGAAAAATATTTAGCCTCCCTGGAACAGGGATGTGCATTCCGTGAGCCTGAAGCCATGAAATTTGGCAAGTCCCATATCAGATGCCTAAAACTGTTATACAACTCAGTCTAATTTAGATTGTAAGGCTGCCAGAGGGAACTCAAGTCTCTTCTTGGTTCCAAAAGTCCCTTCTGTCTGACAATTCTTGGGGCCCAGCAATCAGTATTGATCAATAGCAATTATCATAATAATGATATCCATTGCCCAGATTTGAACCACAGCTTAAGATGCATCGCTTTGGATAATTGGTAGTTACAATTTGGCCCAAAGAGACATGTGAGTGACTTGCGCAATAATCTGGCCATCCTACATATTAAAGACAAAGGTATCTGACACTGGGAGGTGAAAACATCTCCCAGGTGAGTGTTTCTTGCACAGTTGGCTCTGACTAGAAAACAAAAGCCACCTTTTTTTCTTTTTTTTAATAATTTTTCTCCTAAGAGGTCACTGACTATTTCAGATAATTTTATTCAAATTTGTTTTAAAAAGCTTTAATTTTGCCTTTTATATTTATATGCTATATGTGAATATTTCAAGCACTTGAAACTCTCTTCCATGGGAAAATAACAAAATGGAAAAGGACATTGAAAAATAATAGACATTATTATTGCTGTATGTATATAAGTGACTGTATGACCAATGTGATTCTGCAACCTGTGCACTCAGAAAAATGAGAAATTACACCCTATCTGATTCAAATGTATGATATGTCAAGATCATTGTACTGTCAAAAAGAAATAAAGAAAAAGAAATTTTTTTAAAAAAGCACATTGAAAATCAGTGTGTCTTGCACTTACCTTTCACATGGTCAATGGTAATCATGTGAATACATATATGTGCAGAGCTGTTGAAAAGAGCTAAGGATATGGCTCAGTGTTAAGCACTTGCCTGGCATGCATGAGGCCCTGGGTTCAATCCCCAATACCACAAAAAAGAAAAAAAAAAAAAGATCTGGATTCAACTTTTGACTCAGAAAAGTCTTCAATTTTCTTATCCAGATGTTCCATTTGTCACACCAAAGTGTATTCTCTGGAACATGACTTTTGCAGAATAGAAAAAAAAAATGTTACAGGAACGAAAGAGAGTCATAGTGCTAAGTTGAATGAAATTCAACTGGCTTTTAAATTGTAGGATCACTCAGAGCCTCTAATATCTTAAAATCTAATGTGTCTCTCAAAGAGAGATCAACACATCATTTAAAATGCAATGAATAGCTAAGTGTTGCCGGAACTTACCCAGCTATGGAAACTTCTTTTCATAAAGCATCTCATGGAATTTAGGAATTTAGGGAAACAATGATTACGTTCTTCAGGACACTTCAGGTTGAAAGTAATAGAGATCAAACACTAGTTTAGGCAAGAAGCGGAAACTGTTTGATCCGGTAACAAAATCAAAGGCAGGACAAGGGTGGAGATAGCTACATGGACAACTGGAGTAGCTTATAATCGTTAATATTTATTGTGAGATGACCATGTGCCAGACATTGCTCAACATGCTTCACATGCATTCATTGGTTCAGTCCCCCCCTACAACAGTACTATTATTATCTTCTCTTTACAAAAGAGGAAAATCAGGGTCAGAGAGGTTTGCCAATGTTGCCAAGGCAGTGACTCTGCACCCACACTTGGAACTACTAACCTTTTGTTTTTCCAGGGACTGAAATGCTGTCAAAGTTCATTTTCTCTGTGTGACTCTTGTGTCCTTGGGTCTATTTCATTCTCCTCAAATCACCTTTCCCCATGAGATTAGAGATCTGACTTCTACCTCTTGGCTTGCCTCCTTCCCTCCTTCTCAGTGCTCCTCCTCCAATTTCTATTAAAATCATTCTGGAGAAGGCTGTTATTAGCCCCTGACTTGAGCTCCCGTGCCCAACCTTGAGCCAATCTCTAGGGTGGAGGGGTGGATGGGGTATTCTAATCAGCTCAGCTCACATATCATTGTGGCAGGGAGAATGGAGAACTGTGATTAGCCACATCCACTATTTAAACAGTCGTAGAGGGTGATGGGGCAGGGCAGTTCTCTGAAACAAAGGTGTGTTTTCCAGAAGAGGCCTGAGGCACTGACCTACCTTGGTATCTTAGAATCCAACGGGATATGTATGCAGAGCTGCCAGCCATGGTTCCAGGCACTGGGATAGGGTATTGATTCATTGTGGCCACTCTTCTACTTAGGCTGAGTAGAGAAAGACCTTCCTTTTAATGCAGGGATGCTAAACTGAGCAGGTAGAAGAATGAACTAGGAAGGCTGCTTTGTACATAACAAGTCTGAAAGCTAAAACAAGACCTGACTGACTGATAGGTCAAGGTCTAGATCTAAAAAGTCAGGCCAAGCTGGAAGATAAACAAAACAAGGTTGGGGAAGGGGGCAGCAAAATCCAAATTTTTCATAAAACACAGACATGTTCATGGAACAGGCCAGAAGTCAACATCCAGAGGTCTAATCTGGGTAAGAGGGCCTAGGCAGGCAGGTCAGCCCAGAGCAAATTCCACCCAGGCTGGAGTGCAGGATCCCAGCCTGGTGGAGGTCAGAGAGCAGCTCTCAGAAGTAGAACAGGGAGACAGAGCAATGCCTCAGATTCCAAAATAAGGAGGCAAAGTGTGTGTCTAGTGGGACCCAGTTGACTAGAGATAAGTGATGCCAGAGAGTATTTTCTTCCAAACCCTAGCAGGGAAAGGAACCCAAACAGCAAACTTACTTACTTCAACTAACCTTAAACATATTCTAAAGGTCATTGTTGACCACTTGACTATTTGTGATAGGTTGCCAAGTCACAAGTTCAGTGAACAACTGTGATGTTGATGATTTTAGTTTTGATGGGCAATCTGTGTCAGGCTTGACATTCCCTATTAGCCAGCTCTGTTCTCTGGATAAATCCAGTGGTACTCCTCCTCTTCTATGATTATCCAGGAGGTGAATCATGATTGGTGTTAATATCTATTGCTGCTAAAACAAAACACTACAAACTTAGTGGCTGTGAACAATATCAGTTTATTATTTCAGTTTTAAAAGTCAGAAGTTAAAAAATGGGTATTATTAGCTGGGCACAGTGGCACATGTCTAATCCCAGGGAGGCTGAGATAGGAGGATGGTGAGTTCAAAGCCAGCCTCAGCAAAATCAAGGTGTTAAGCAACTGAGTGAAATCCCATCTCTAAATAAAATACAAAATAGGGCTGAGGATGTGGCTCAGTGGTTGAGTGCTCCTGAGTTCAATCCCTGGTATTCCCCTTAGTCCAGTGGGTATTACTGGACTGACATCAAGACTGTGTTTCTTCTGGATGCCCTTTCCTCTCCATCTCCAGTTTCTAGAGGTGTCTGCATTCCTTGGGTTGTGGACCCTTCCTCTATATGCAGAAACAGCTGCATAGCATTTTTTCAATTTCTCTTTGACTGAACCTCTGCTCCCCTACTGTAGGAATTCTTATGATTACTTTGGACCCCTTACCCCCAATTATCCAGAATAATTGCCTCACCCCAAGATCTTTAATCACCCCCATGAAATCTCTTCTGCTATGTGAAATATTCATGGGTTTCAAGAATTAGCATATGGAAATCCATGGTGGGGAGATATTAATCAGCTTGTCACAGTTGTCATGTTTGACTTTAAACCTCCAAACAAATCTGGTGTTTGACATATGCACACATCATTTCTATAAAGCTTGCATTGATCCGTTCCAGATTTTATAAGCCTAGGTACCGCCAGGATAGGAGGTATGTGCCTGAAATCTGATGGCTCTTTGTTTGGAGGAGGATGGGGTTAGAAAGTGTGTGCTGTCTCTCAAGTGAGGTGGGCTCTGTAAGAGTGTTGCACATGGTAGAAGCCTAGTCACCCAGAGACCTTCTCAGCCATTGCTTTTTTCTTAATGAAGGCAAGAATTTCAGCAAGCTCTGGTCACTAGGAATAGCTGTCTAAATCTGTTATACTTAGGCAGACATTATGGAGAAGTAAATGGGACTGATAGTTCTTGCTGGAAAAACTCTCAAACTGGTGCTCTGGTAATAATGTATGAAAGCATTCCTCACAGTCTTGTTTGTAATGGTGAAAAACCACAATTAAAATTTCCTTCAGTAGAAGGACAGACAAAAAAAAAACTATTGATGTATTCTATAATAATTACCACAAATGAATTAAGAGTGCATATGTTGACATAAAAAAATATTGAAAATATAATGTTAAGTGAAAAAAAACCCAAGTTATAAATTTGTCATTTGTGGATATGTATGTAGGAAAAAAAAAACATAAGAATGTGCTTGGGATAGAACACTCCAGTTGCAGAATAGTGGGTTCCGCTGGACAGGAGGGACAGAATGGGATTGGAGAAGACACACAAAGGACAGCATCCCCATTGGTGAATCCAGTTCACTTCTTTAACAAAAAATGAAATTAATATAGTAACATGAATATATTTGTTATAAATAAGTGGTGGGCGCCCCACATTTATTATATCATTCCCTATACTCTTATGCATAGTTTGAAATATTTAAAAATAAGCCATAAGTTAATTAAAATGTCTGGACATAAGACATACTACAGTTATTTTAACTATTTTTAAAAACAACTTTTTTCCCTATATACTGTGTGATTGGCTTGGGAATGTTTTCCAAAGGGCCATGTGTTAAAGGCTTGCTTCTAGGCTTGGCACTATTGGAAGGCACTGGAAACCCTTAAGAGGTGGTGCCTATGGGAGGTTCTAGGTCACTGGGGGTGTGCTCTTGGAGGGGACAGTGGGAGTCTGGCCCTACATCTTTGTCTTTTTGCCTCCCAGCCACCATGAGGTGAGGGCTGTCTCTGCCATGTGCTTCTGCCATGATGTGCTGACTCGCCACAGGCCCCAAAGCAACAGGCCAACCAAACATGCACTAAAACCTCTGAAACCATGAGATGAAATGAACCTCTTCTCTTTTTAAGCTGATTACCTCAGGTATTTATTAAAGAAGTGGAAAGTTAACACTATAATATAATGTTAAAATGATTACATACTAAACCAATTAATGATTTATAATTTTCAACACTGTACCCTGACTTAAAAACTGATCTAACATCCAAACTTCAGGCTCTTAAATTCTTATATAATTAGTAGGTTCATAAATTTCCTGGTCATCTTCTTAAATAGTTTGATCATTGAGAATGTATTTTATTATTTCCCTTTTGTGAAAAGTTCCACTTGATAAAGTAATAAGGATTTACTTATTATTAAAGTAATAATCCCTCTAGTGTGGTAATTCCAGCATGAACTTGCTTTATTAGGATAAAGTCAGTGTTTCAGAATCTGCTCCTCACCCAACAGGGACTTATGGAACAGACATTAATTTTCTCTATGGAATTGGATAGAAAAATATGTTAGTGAAAAACCTTATGATACATACAGAATTGTCTCTTCACTATAATAATATTTAATAGTGGGTAGGACTTTATTGAAATAAGAGAATTTGACTTTATCAGTTCTACTGTTTCTACCTTATACAAAATGTTACAGGAAAATTTAAAAGTAATGCCATTTAGAAATTTAATCCAACCTCCCCTCCTTTTCGAACCCACTAGTACTTTGTACATTTACTCTGCAAGTATCATGTTGTGCTATTTCTCTAGTCTTCCAAAATTGCAAGGATGAGGTTCTGGACATCCTGCAGGGCAGGAGAATTTATAGTTGAAAAACATAAGACTTTATGGAGCCAAGAGCATAGAGTCAGAAGTGAACATATGAAACTCTTCTACAATTGTTTTCACTACATTAGAGCAATGAAGATAATACATTCAGGGCTACTATTGGGTCATAGCTGTATGCTGTGTGCAAAATTTGAAAGTCACCTCTTTATCTGGGTGAACACAGTCCTCTTTGGACAGGTGCCCTAAAGTAGAGCATACCTTGCTCAGTCATACATGCCTTCAAGAGGGTTAACTGTAGCATTGAAAACATTTAAATTTACATATAATGATTATACATATTTATGGGATGCAGTGTGATATGTGTGCAATGTGTAATGGATCAAATCAAGGTAATTAGCATAGCCATCACTTCAAACCTTTGTATTGCTTGTGCAGGAAAATTTCAAAGTTCTTTCTTCAAGTTATTTTGAAATGTCCAATAAATTATTGTTAACTATAGTCACCTCACTGTAATATAAAACACTAGAAATTCTCCTTCCTGTGATTTAGTATTGATAATCAATCTCTTTCTATATCTCTTTCCCCCTTCCTAGCCTCTGATAATCATTATTTGACTCTCTGCTTCTATAAGATTAACTTATCTAGCTTCCACAAATGAGTAAGAATATTTGGCATTTGTCTTTCTTTGCCTGGCTTATTTCACTTAACATAATGTCCCCCAGGCTTATCCATGTGGTTGCAAATGACAAATTTCATGGTAGATAATATCCCATTTTATATATATTATATATCATACAGAATAATATCCCATTTATATATAATACATATTATATATATGATACATATTATATATAATACATATACATATATAATAATATCCCATTTATAATTATTTATTTGGCTATGAATATATATATATGAATTTATATATATAAATTTTTAAAATATATAGAGATAAATATAGATATAGATATCTATATCTATATCCATATATCTCCCACATTTAGAAAAAAATCTATATATATCTATATCTCTCCACATTTTTCAAATCCATCCATTGATGGACACCTAGGTTGATTTTTATCTTGGCTGTTGTGAATAAACATGCAAATACATATATCTCTATACATTATGTACTGATATTCTTTCCTTTTGTATATATACCTAGTAATAGGATTGCTGGTTCATATGGTGGCTCTGTTTTTAGGTTTTTGAGGAACCTCCATATTATTTTCCATAATGACTGTATTAATTTACATTCCCTTTTCAATATCTTTGCTAACACTTGTTATTTTTTGTCTTTTTGGTATTAGTGCTTCTGACTTTCCATTGAATTTTACACATTTTAAAGAAATAGTACAGACACAATACAATTTAAATATGCAACACCTTACTTGATAGAAACTTCTTGGGCTCTTCTCTGCACTTGTAATAAAATGCGTGCAAATTTGTTTGGTTTTGATGAGGAAGCATGTCTAGTAAGAGAGATTTTCTTCCTCTGTGTTTATGTGCCCTTCCAAACGGTCCGTGAATCAGGACTGTTGACAGTCATTTCTCACACTCACCTATGGTTCCAAATACAATACCCTTCACAGAGCCTGAGGAGGGGTGGTGGAAGCAGGCATCTGCTCAGAACAGTAATCCAGAGGGTGCTCACACTGCAAAGGAATACAATGTTTCAATTTCAGTTGGTACTGTGGACGACATCCTTAAGTAGATATTAAATAACTTGAATGCCAAGTTATGTCTCCTAAAGATTTTTACAAGATTTTGCCCACATGCAGTCTTACCATCAAAAAGTCCTAGACAGCTGGAATTCTGAAACCCAAATGAAAAATGGCATAAGAAACTTTCTTGGAAATAATTTATTATTTAATAAGCCTGCTAGCAATTGACTAGGATTAGCAAATTACAAAAGGAAGGACCTATTAGAAAAGCTGGAAATGTTTTGTTGAATTTTTTCAGACCATCAATTCTGCTCCAACCAGTAGAATTGAATTGGTGTTTTTAGGTAAGATACATATATAATTGCAAACAGAAAAGTTGCAAGTACAGTACAGGAAACTCCCCCAGCCAGGCTTCCCTTTTTCCCTTTGTATTTATGTCTACATGTATACTTTGTGGAGAACAACTTCAAAATTATGTAAATATCCTGTACTTCTTTAAAGGTACAATTCATTGATTGTTTTACCAATGTGAGTATGACCCATGTCTTTGGGTTATAATCTAATAGTACAATTACTTGTCTCCATAGTCCAATTGTCCCTCTTCAGGTTGGCTTCTGCATCCATTTGATATGTCTCCTCATTCTTTGAGAATTTCTTGCTTTCTGGCATAAGAAGCTCCCAGCTAATTTTTTACTTTCCCTGCCCAGCCCTGCTACTAGCCAATTCTTCAAGAAGCTGTGATTCCTCTTTTTTTTTCTTAATTAAACTTTTGGGGATAATTATAGATTTACTTTCAGTTGTGAGAAATAATAGAGAGATCCTGAATTACCAGTTCCCACCAATAACAACATCTTGCAAAATTATAATACAACATCACAACCAGGATATTGACAGTGATACAGTCAAGGCCCAGAACATTTTTATCACCATAAGATCTTTTCTGTTGTCCTTTTATACTTATGCCCACCTTTGTCTCCCTCTCTCATCTCCACTTGAGTCTGGTTCCTTGAATGGAGAATTCAAGATCTAGGTGTTAGATGTGTTGGTTGCTATTGGGTGTGGCTTCTCTCAATATATATGTATATGTATATGTATGCATATGTGTGTAAATACACATTTCCATCTATATGTATTTCATATCTGCCTACTGAAAGCTGACTTTACACCAATATCTCCAATTTCAATCCAACACATCAGGTTCATTCATTCCTTTCCATATCTGTACCTCTTCTGCATAATAAAACTGACTTCTGTTATCTTTTTTTGTTTGTTTTGGGTACAAGGGATTGGACAAATGGGTTCTTAAGCACTGAGCCACATCCCAGTCCTTATATCTTTTCTATTTCGAGACAGGGTCTCACTAAGTTGCTTAAAGCCTTGCCAAGTTGCTGAGGTTGGCTTTGAAGTTGCCTTCCTGCCTCAGCCTCCCAAGCTGCTTGGATTACCGGAGGTGCCACCATGCCTGGCTTCTATTATCTGTATTTAGTCCTGTGATCAAACCCTCTGCATGTAATGGTTTGCCATCTCTTCCTCTGTACAGACGCTCTCCTTACTCCCAGAGTGCTGACACCCTTGCTGGGCTGCCCTTCCACAAAGACATCCTTCCACTTTGCCCCAACATGTCCCGGAACACCTCCTCTGGGAGAATCCCCTCTTCCCCATGCTAGGGCTCTGCACCCCCTGGGCTGCCCCATGTGCAAGCACTGTGTTCCTGTTGAGTCCTGTCATGCGGCTCTGCTCCCTCAGTTCTGTCCCCATCTGGTGCAGATACCTCCCTCGTTCCTTTTCATCTAGTAGCTTTAGGACTGAATTGGTCAAGAAGGAAAGAAAAAGGAAGGGGAAGAAGAAGACTTATATGTACTTTTTGATAACAACAACAACAATAAAACCCTATCCCTAACAAATAATTGTAGAGCAATTTAAAAAAAAAAAGATTGAAGGCTAATGTGTTGGCCTATGAGGAACATCCTTGTGTAACAGCTCAGCCCTGGCTGTCAGACCCTATTATGTATGTCCTACTTCCTTCCTTCTGTATAATCCCAGGGTGCCGTTCTGAGGAAGAAGGCTCTCTCAGCTTCCTTTAGTTTCTTAGGCTTCATTGCAGAAATGCCCAGTGATTTGCCTTCATTTTCTATTTTCAACTCTCCCACTCCCCCTGCCCCCATCGTCCTTTTCTAAATATGCCTATCAGGAATGACTTAGGTTTTACAGCCATCGAAATTCTCAGGCTTGCCAGAGAGATGTATAGCAGTGAAGGCTTGCTGTGAGTTTGTTTATGAGGAGCCTGTGACTGACTTTCTGTATGTGTTTATTCCTGAGTCTAGTGCTTTATTTCCTGTAATCATTTTTGTTTTTTCAGACTTGTCATTGGACCTGGTTCCTAATGAGCAATCCATGAATGCAGGTTGCACTGTAACAAGTGATCTTGATTCACACTGTTCCACATAATGTTTGAACACTCAGTGAGCTGAAACTGGACAGCAAGATATATTTTCCAGGCTCCTGACTTTTAGTTTATAGACTGTCCCTTTGTGCTGGGGAACTAGCCATCACAGGCCTTTAGTAATGAAATGTGGAACAAAGACCCTCTTCTAGAATGGAGAGGTGTCAGCTTGGGTGTATATCCATTCTGTACACAGGGGCCATTACTGAGGGCAGAACTGCCTTGGACCTGTCATTTTTCCTTCAGAGAAGATTTTCATAGGTCCAAATGTAGGCCATGCTGTTTTGTATGTCATTTCCCTGGATGCTAGAGCCATGGATATCCTTGCTCCCATATCAAGAGCAAGGAGCCTGAGAGTGTGGAAACACATGAAGGCCATAATCTTTTCCTTTCTATTCTGGAGGAGAGGCTGTGCCAAGGAACTTTGCTTGAAGCAAAGGAATATGGATGGGATTATGGTTGATGCCACATGGAGTTATTAAAGATTGACTAACCCATTTAGCAAACATACTGATAGAGAAATGTATTCTGATGTCTTTTGGGGCTAAGAAGGATACTGTGGTCCTGTGGATGGAGATGGAGTTTCCCCTACATGGAAAAGATAGCCCATCCCTAGCCATCCTGAAAAGAGGTCTGCACTGAGAAGGAGGTTGGGACGTAACAGGTGGATCTCACCCAAGCTAGGGGAAAAGCCTCCTCCTAGCTCTAGGATGGGCCAGGTTTGGATGCTGACAAATGGAAATGTTCAGAAAGCCTCTGGTAGATGGTGGTGGTGGTGGGTACTCTAGGCCATGTGACCTAAAGGCAGATGGGAAGGGTCCCAGAATAAGGCACAGTATTTTAATGTGCTCTTTATGTTGTACTTCTTTTCCATGATTTCAGAAACAAACATACAACTTAAGTTTTATTCTGGTCACCTACATTGAGGGAAAAAAAATTCTCCTGGAGCTGTGGGTAGATTCCATCATCTGTGAAACAGGGAAGATAGGACAGATGACCCAGGGTTGCTGTGAATTGAGTGGGATAGTCCATCTCAAGGCACCTGTAACTGTGCTTGTTGCATGTGTTTACTTTTCCTAGTGAGCTATTTTTTGGAATTGATTTTTAAGGAAGCATCTGCCTCACTCACTCCTAAACGTGTCTTTGGCATTCCATTCCAACTGAAGAAAGCCAACTTTTTACTCCATGATTTTTTTTTATTTTGATACACCTGTGCATGTGCCTCATGCTGGTTGACAGCACTGAATGATCTGGCTCATGCAAAATATTTGTCAAGAAGCAATGACGTAAAATAAAATGATGAACTACCAAAGTGGAAAGGATTTCGGAGGTGATCTAATTTGGTTTCTAAGTAGGGTTTTGTTGTTTTTCCACTTGGAAATTCTTTTTGAATGGAAATGTTTTCTCCAATTGCAGGGTATTTCTGATTTCCTTAGTTTTTGTGATGCCCACACATTTCCAGATACTCCTAGGATGGGGAAACCTATTGCTCTTGTTGAGAACCACTGACACCTCCATTATCACCATAAGATAGGTAGGCCTAAGAAGTTATGTTAGTTAGTTTTACATCAACATGACCAAAATACTTGACAAGAACAACTTTAAAGGCGAACAAGTTATTGTAGTTTATGGTTTCAGAGGTCTCAGTCCTTGGCTGACTGATTTCATTGTTCTGGGCCTAAGGTGTCGCAGACATCATGGAACAAGGGCATAGTGGAGTACGCTGCTCAGCTCATGGCAACTAGGAAACAGAGTGAGGAGGAAGGGACTGGGGAGAAGATAAACTCTTCAAGGGCAACCTCGAGTGATCTACTTCTTCCAACCTCCCTCTAGTTCATTTGGTGACCAATAGATTGATCTTCCGATGAGGTCAGAGCCCTTTATGATCTATCATTGTCTAGAAGCCCATCTCTGGACCATGCTCCATTGAGGACAATGCTTTAACACATGAGCTTAGGGGGGACATTTCAGATCCAAACTACAACAGAAGCTTGACAAAAATTCCAGAACAAATTAGAGAGCCATTTCTAAGGCCTGCAACTCCTACAGGTAAGTCTTACTATTCTATTTATCTGGGTTAAGAAGCTGACGGATGTGCCTAGCATCACACAGTGAATAAAAAGCAAAACCTGTATTCAGCACTAGACGGTTGGCTTCAAAGCCCACCCATTCTATTCCATCCCATGGTGCTCATAAATTAGTTCATATCCACTTAGAAAATGAAGACCATAAAATGATGCTTCTTTCATACCCAACTTAACACTAACAGAGGACTTATCTATAGGTTTTCTGATGTTCCTAAAATTTTCTATTTTTTTTCTCATATAAGAGATGGTAAAAGATGCCATTTAAAAGTTATAGATGATGCAGAAAGCTTCATATTTTTTTTGCTATGATCCAACTATTAACTCATTCCAAATTGTGCAAACAATTAAACATGCCCAACCCTACATTCTTTCACTATGACCTTCATCATGGGAGTTTTCACACAGAGATATAAAATGTTGACAGAACATTTTACTCTACTATATTACTATTAAAGGCAAATTCTTTGAATTTCTGACTGTAAAGTTAAGGATTATATTTTGTTTCAAATGAAACTGCACATTAGGAAGATTTTTCTGTGAAGCCACTCTTCATAACCCAAGAACATTAACTAGTTCTGTTAATCCACCTAATCAAAATCATTTGGCATTTGGAACTAGTACATGTAAGACTGCTTTTTCTTTTTCTTTTTTGGTACTGGGGTTTAAACTCAGGGGTGCTCTTAACACTAAGCTACATCCCCAGGCCTTTAATTTTTTTTTTTTGTCATTAATTTTGAGATAGGCTTTCACTAAGTTGCCCAAACTAGTCTCAAACTTGTAATTCTCCTGCCTCAGCCTCTCAAGTCACTGGGATTACAGGCATGTGCCACTATGCCTGGCCAAGACTGCTTTTTTCTTAGATAAATGATATGAGTGCTATTTATTCATGTTTCCAAAACATAATTATAAATTAAAGAGACTAATTTTATAAACAAAATATTTCGTATTGTTGTAGTGAAAATGGGTACCTATAACATGCTGATGTGAATTTTTTAGGTCATTTTATAAATATAAATGCAAAATTTAAGCATTTTATAGAATTCTTATATTTATTTTATACAATATTTTAGTAAGCTTTTTGCTGTTTTGACCAAAGTTTTTAGACGACAACAACTCAGAGAAGGAAAGATTTATTTTGGCTCCTGGTTTCTGAGGTCTCAGTTCAAGGTTGGTCAACTCCATTGCTAAACATTATGGTGGCATTGGGGTGGAAAGCAGCTTAGCTCATGGCAGCTGGGAAGCAGAGAAAAGAAGGGAGCCAGGAACAGATATAGCCCCAACGCCATGTCCCCAGTGACTACCTTCGTCCAGCCACAATCACCTGCTTACAGGTACCAGTAGTCCTTTTAAATTATTAATCCATCAAATGGATTAATCCACTGATGAGGTACGAGCTCTCATAATCCAATCTGATTGCCTCTTAACATTGCTGTACTGCCTGGCACATGAGCTTTGGGGGGATGTTCCATATCTAACCATAATACATACAAAAGCATTTCTTCCTAACTGTCAGTTCTCTGTCCTCTTTTTCTTTTATTTATTTATTTAGGTACTGAAGATTGAACTCAGGGGCACTTGATCACTGAGTCACATCCCCAGCCCTATTTTGTATATTATTTAGACACAAGGTCTCATTTTGAGTTGCTTAATGCCTCGTTAAATCGTTGAGGCTGACTTTGATCTCCCTATTCTCCTGTCTCAGTCTCTTGAGCCACTGGGATTACAAGTGTGCACCACTGTGCCCGCTGTTCTCTTTTTCTAGGTACTATAATTCTTAAAGTAACTCTGTCATATAGTTTATAATAATTTTTAGAATTCATTTAGGAAGTCAGTGTATGTAAAATTTGCTCATGTTGAATTCATCTTTTTAAATAAAACAGAATGTTGCTCAGCCTTACTGGAACAGAAATATTTCAAATCAAGAAAAAAGAATTCTCCATATATACATTTACTCACAAGATAACTATATAATTATGATGTCAATTTTATTGTTTATATGTATATATTGCTTATCAAAGCCAGAAGGAAAGTCTGAATCTCAACATGTATCCATGAACTTGATTCATCTTTTTTTTTTAAATACCACTTGACAATGAAGCAACATCAGTTTACATGCACAGGTATTGGTATGAAAAGAAAACCATGTATGAATGTACTTATAGAAACAGGAGGTTTCACCTACTTAATAAGATGATCAAAATGTTGTCAAGTATTTTTCCTCTTTAGGTGACAGTATACAGAAAACCAAGGCACAAGAACTGTTGGAATGCCTATAGAAAATTTACACCAAATTCATATCTAAGAATTTAAAGCAGTGAATGATTATAATTACCTTCAAAGGGTTCCTCTAAAGAGGACACACATCTATTCTAGGGATAATGCCATTGCTCTAAAACATGGTTTTTCCAACTGAGGGTTGCATCCCTGAGGCTCCAAGGATGTGTTGTTGGATAATCATGAGTCCTCCTTAAGAATGTTTAAATTTGCATTTGTTTAAAAAATAGTCTCAAACATTTTAACATCATCCTTTTATGGATCATCTAGAAAATTCATAACTGAGACCTGCCAAGAATTTTATGTCCTAGTTTGCACTTGTATTTCCAATTCAATTTGAAATAACACACTTTAGCTGTCATGGACTAATAAGAAAAAAGCAGAGATATTTTCACACCAAGTGAAGGCCAAGTAATGACCTGACCCTGTGGTCCCAAGGTTCCCAGTGGATTGAAGGGATAAAGTGGTGAGACAACTGAGTCATCATAATGCATGCAACAGCATAGTGGTGCTGAACTCCAGGATACCTGTAACTTAGCAGCACATTGGGAGCAGCAGATCGGTTCAGGAAAACAACATCTGTCAAGTTAAACTTATGTAAGTAATTTGGAATTATATTGTTTTTGTCATTTTGTTTGAATTGCATTTTAAAATTTATTGTGGCTTTAAATTTTAAAAGTGCTATAAGTCCAAGATTTTTACTCCTGGTTTCATGCTTGGACATACTTGAGTAACACCACAGTCAAAAGGAATTTAATACAACACTTGATGGTTTATGAGATCTTTTCTTTCAACAAAATTTATTTTTACATTCAAAATAATCCTTTTGTAGAACAGTGCTCTAAAAATTTTGGACCTGCTCTCTAGGAATTATCTCTATACTATATTCTTTTTAATATTCTCAATAGTATGAATCTTGCTTCTCTGATGGTGGATGTGTTAAAAGCACTACAGATTCTTCTAGTTGCCTGTTCAGGGTCTGTGAACACTTCTCTTGGTTTTCTGCCCCTTTGTTTTCGTTTCTGGAATGCAGTCTTCATGGGAGTGTCAATCACAGTGTCCCATCCCCTTCACCCCTTATTCCCTGGCCAAGGGCTGGACAGGGAATCCAAATGATGTCAGCCAGACTCTCACTGGAATTTGAGGCTTGAAGCAGAGTGACCCAAGAACTGAAAATAGTTGAAGCTGATTCTTCCCAAAGGTGGAGGCTGAAGGAGCCTGTCCATTAGTGTTTGCTCCTGCACTCTCTGATTTGGCCTGAATTCTGTCATTTTCAAGACTTTCTGATCATTTGTTGCTTTAGTTCTATGGGCTGCCCTTTGCCTTTCAACAAATTCTTAATTTATCCAGAGGATGTTTCTGTTACACGCCACCATGGATGGAGTCATTAAGAGGAGAGGTTTGGCAAAAGGGTTAATTGATGATACTTGGAATTTGTTTGAGTCAACAAAATAATGTGGGAATAAAACTAGAAGAATTAAAAAAATACACAGGTCCTTCATGAGGCTCATAATCTGGCTAACTTCTATAAACACTGTTGGAAAGAACTATCGAGGGAAAAAAATATGGAGGCTATGGCTTTAGAATCAAATACAATTAGTTCTCTAATTTATCAACTGAGTATAACCTTGAGTTATGTTCCTTCAACCCTTTAAGCCTCCATTTCCTCATATTTCCTCATAATATTGGGGAATATAACAGTATAGTCAGCCTGCCACATTGGTGGGTTCTGTGTCTTTGGATTCAACCAACCTCAGATAAAAAAAAAAGTGTTTGGAAAAAAGATTGAATCTGTACTAAATATGTAGACTTTTTCCTTGTTGTCATTCTCTAATCAATACAATAACTATTTATATAGCATTTACATTGTTATGAGTAATCTAGAGATAACTTGAAATATACAAGCAGATAGAGAAGTGTGTTGTTTTCTGCCACTATAACAAATACCTGAGATAATCGACTTATAAAGAGAAAAGGTTTATTTTGGCTCATGATCAGTTGGCCCATTTGCTTTTGGGGCCTTTGAAGAGGCAGCCACTCTTGGCAGGATTGTGTGATAGGGCAAAAGTGCTTACCTTCTCGATGGGAAATGAAAGGGAAAAAGAGGAAGCGACCAGTATTCCATATCACCTTCATGGGCATGCCTCATGACCTGAAGACCTCCTGCTAGCCTACCTCTTACAGTTTCCATCACTTCCAATAGTCTATGCTGGGTAATGAGCCTTTAACACCCTGGATTTGGAGGGAAATTCAAGATCCAAACCACAACAGTAGGTTATATGTAAATACTATGTCACTTTATATAAGAGACTGAACATCCAAGAATTTTGGAATCGTTGGGGGTCCTAGAACCAATTTTCCATGGATATTGAGGGACAACTGTTAAGTACCATATGGTATTGAGATATAGTCTATAAGACACATAACAAACATCAAAAAAAAGTATCATTGTTATTATAATTTTGTTTTATGTGGCAGTCATTGAACTGTATGCTGGGGATCCAAAAGTAATGAGCAAAGAAATTTAATCTTTTTTTTTTTTTATACTGGGGACTGAACCCAGAGCCTCTTAACCCCTGAGCTACATTTTCATCTCTTCTAGATTCTATTTTAAGACAGTCTCACTCAGTTGTCCATGCTGGCCTTGAACTTGCAAATCACTGGAAAACAAAAACAAAAACAAAAACATTGATTTCTTTGGGAAGAAGTAGGTTGACATTCTGCTTCAGAAGGAAAGTAAGACCCATAAGGAAGTGCTTAATTAATAGCCTAGTGGGAGAAAAAGAGACATTTTGTTAGTAAGATAGGGAGAAGGAGAGCAGTTGGAAGCCAAGGGATGAGATTTTAAAGTGAAAAGATAGGCAATGTGATCCTTTTCATTGACTCCACCCTGCGGTATTCAGTAAAGACTACCAAAAAATTCAGCAAGTAATTATTAAAATTTGAAAGTGAAAGTCAAGAGATACTGAGTTTCTGCATCTTGGCTTCCATAGGGATAAAAATTTATCTGATGTAAAATGAAGGGAACAGTTGTCATCTTTGGTATAATTATGGCATCCGCCACAAGATTATTGAACTGGTCACCACCCAGTTATTATTCATATTAGTTCACATTAGCTCAAAAAACAGCCTCCTCAAGCAGGACCTGGGTTGGGTTGTATATATGTTTATGAAGTACAGAGAGTGCTCCCTTGGCCATAGGGGGAATGGGATGTGGGTAATTTATGGCATGTGGTGGCATCATGATTACTCAACTAATCAGTGGGAGGTATAAGATGTGAAGTGCAGGTGGTGGGCAAGATATTGGGAGATCAAGTGGCTGTGGGACTTAGTCACTATAGTGATAGTAGTTTTGTAAAGATTGTGGTGTCATCTGACTTTTTTTTGATGACCCTAAGTGGTACAAGAGAAGTGTGAAGCTATAGACCCAGGATGGAGAATACACATGGGTAACCAGAAAGCCATTGCAGGATCCGTACAGCTGAGGGGTCAAGCACAAAGCATTACAGCGTCAAAGAAATGCTTAAACGTGCTGAACTACTTACCCTAGGGTTAGGGAACTGGGAAGCAGGGTGTATGAGAGTTATCTGGCAGACGTAGAGAAGGTTGAGAACTTGGGCTGTAAATTCCCAGTAACTCTCTTGCTAGCAGAGGAACAAACACTCTTCTGTTAGAAACCTTCTAAATGAGAACACCTGGCAGTTGCCCCCTCCTGAGGCATACCACTCATCACCTGTACACTAATATCAAGAGTTAAAACCCAACAGAACCCAGATGAAGAGGTACAAAGCCTGGTCTGGAAGAGAGATCTTGTACACAGAGTCGGAAGATGTCACTGATCGGCTTTGGCACAAGTCTGGAGAGCATACATGAGAATAGATTCTCAAGATGTTATACCAAGGAGGACATTTAGAGCTTTTTTTGGTTCTAATTTATTAATATAGGAGCACTCACACAGGGTTCTGGATTTAATGTGTTAGCTTTAGGAATCAAATTAAGAGTGTGCTAGATTGGCTAATCAAAACCCATACTCCATCATAGTGTGCCAGATTGTATTCTCCAAGGTGTTTGTAATATATAATCCCATCCCACTGCTTAAAAGGAGGCTAAGTCATTCTCCTACTCTCTGTCATCATGTAGTTTGGATATTGGATACACGAAATTCTGATCATTTTGATATTCTGCTATTGATGAAATTGGATGCCAGTGGGACTTGGTGTCAGGAGACAGCAAACTCCTTTGGTGCCTTAGCTATATATGTGTACTCGTGAAGGAGAAGAAACACCAAGAAAGTAGAGTGGCTTGCCATCTTGGTGAGTAGCTAGAGTCTGGTGCTCTAAGCATTTGGAATGGTGAGAGAAATGGTGTTGAACCTTGCCTGGTTTAAAATGAGGCATAAAGCTTGGTGAGCCTGTTTGGATTTTGAGGAAGAAAATATCTTTGGGCAAAGGAACTCCAGTACAATGAAAATAAACAATATTATTACTTTCTCATTTTAATAAAATAATGAATTAGAGAAACGTTATGTGCCCTTAATTAGCTGATATTTAATTTTATTGTATATTCCTGATTTGCATCTGAAACCCTATTCTCTTTATGCCCCTAACATCATTCATCCTTTGACCATTTTGAGGGATTTTGAATTCCTTTTATTTTTTTGACCTAGTAATAGTTCATTTTGTATCCCCAAACACCCTAATGTTATGTTGGGATCTTCACTACTGTTTGTAACATTTTTATACTTTGAATTTTGTACAATATTTGGATTGACATTAATTGGCATTATTTTATATCTCTGCATATCATACCAATACATGCTGACAAATTAACAGTAGAACATATAAACTATCGGCCACTCTCTCTCAAACACTCAAATACTTGGCATATTCAAAATTATCTCAAAAGCCAATAAACCCATGGGAAAGGTTAAAAAGAAGAAAAAAGAATACAAATAAGGAGGAAGAAGATAAATTACTTATGAGTGTGTATAACTATGGAATCTATCTTGTTTTTCTTTTTTTTTTCAACAGATGAAGTCATTTGTTGAAAATATATCTTCTCTTTCTTTTTAAAAAAGTATTTTATTGTGGTAAAAACACTACACATGAGATATATCCTCTTAAAATTTTAAGGGTACAACACTATCTTCTCTCTCTTTTTTTTAAAAAAAGTATTTTATTGTGGTAAAAATACTTGAGATCTACCCTCTTAAAACTTTAAGGGTGTAACACATCGTTGTGGAGGATACAATGTTGTACAGAAGATCTCTAGCACTTACTCATCTTAACTGAAAATTTTATGCCTACTGACTAGCGACGCCCATTTTTTCCTCCTTTCCCTTCTTATTTATTTATTTATTTTTGGTACCAGGGTGTGGAGAGTGGTGACTTGGATCATGGTCTCTTACTGCCTCGTGGCTGCATTTGCACTGGGAACTTTCTGTGTAAGATTGCCCAGTTGCCATGGTGATGCTCTGCCTAAGGAGGCTCTGTGCAAAGACACAGAACTATGTCAATCTGGACCTTGAGCTCGGACACCAGCAGCCAGGTATGGAGGACTCTGGGCATAACAAAGTAACCACTGGGTCTTGAAAGTGACCACAACCTTCAAGTCTGCCTGCTTTGCAGAAACTTTCCCACAAATAACATTTCCACAATGAAGCCTATATAATAAACATGCTGAATTAGCTCTGGGTCATTCATTGTTCCTCCATCAGAGGATGGTGTCTCACCTGGTCCCGGCTTTCTCTCTATAAGTTTTTGTTTGCCTTTCTTAAACCCCATCGCCCCTCTCTGGTTTCTAATTATTGGCCATACAGGTTGTGGCACCAGGGATTGAACTCAGGGGTGCTGAAACACTGAGCCTCATCCCCAGCCCTTTTTTGTGTTTTATTTAGAGACAGGGTCTTGCTGAGTTGCTTAGCGCCTCACTAAGTTGCTGAGGCTGGCTTTGAATTTGTGATCCTCTTGCCTCAGCCTGCTGAGCTGCTGGGATTACAGGTATGCACCATTACACCCGTCCTCCTTTCCCTTTTTAAAAGCTTGCAAATACTTCTCTTTTTTTCTTCAGAAAATGGGATCATATGGGATATGGAATTCTATAGTTTAAAATTTTCATTATGTTAACTTAATGAAATAAGTCATTATTTTTCATCAATAGCATTGATACTTCAATTTAGTCCATCTCTTAATTTTGAATCTTTAGGCTGTTTTCAGTTACTAGCTATGAATACAGATTTTGCTGGTCAACACATTCTACCTTTTATTCTAAAACTACAAATTTAGAAGGGAAAGGAAACGGTCATCTGAAAAGCAACATCTTTAAGTGAAAAAATGTTAATGCAAAAATTTTACTGAACCAAGGTCCTTGCCGCTCACCACTTGAAGGGCCAATATCTGAGAGATAAATTGGTAGGAAGAAATCAGGTTTATTCAAGGATCAGCTCTAAAGAAGATGGAGGGGTGATTGCCCTCAAACCTGCACCTTGGGGGTTGCAGGGGTGCAAAGGGCTTTCATAGGGAGGGAAAGGAATTGCTGGTTTGGAAGGTGACTTGCTAGCCTGGATCTTCCTCATCTAGGGTGTGGGAGTCCTTTTTTCTTCTTCAAAACATCATGATGGACCTCAGCCTCCTGGAGCCGTATCCCATGGTCTTTTTTAGGTAGTCATATATTACTTTTCTGAAACTCAGACCTCACATCAATTTACGTGCTTTGTGTTAGCAGATTTTAAAGAAAGATTTAGCAGTTAACTTCTGAACCACTTAGATGGGGTTTCTCTTGAGAATTTAGAAAGCTCAGCAAAAGAGAGGGGACTTCACACTGGCCAAAGGATTAGGCAGGGCATCAACCTTGTGGAAGGTCAAAGGACGGCAGAAGGGAAAATGACTCCGCTAAGGATGGTTTTTCAAAGGAGGGGCCCTGGTATAAAAAGGCCAGTGTATGTTTAGTGGAGAGGAGGATAAAATATCCGTGGGTTCTTATAATGATGTAAAACATTCTAAACTTAATTAAGTATATTCCTGTGACTTAGGTGATTCATCCAGTAACACATCCACCAGCATCTGGCGATGTCCAGGGCAGAACTACATGCAAAATCTACAGATTGTATAAATTTCCTTTTGTGTTTTTCATGAAACATCAGATAGTAATTATACTATAAAATTTTGTTTTTGGTTAACTCTGCCTTAAAAGAACTTGCATGATACTTGTATTAATTGTGTCTTCTATTTTTGGCTTTTTTTTATGGCTCTTTGACATTTTGAGGAGCATTGTTGGCAGGGGTGAGACTGCCCCTAGCTAATTGCTGGGGATAGCAAATGACTCCCTTGTGGGCATAACTTTCAAACACAAACCAATCGATCTAAAACCTGTATTCCCAACCTTCTTTATCTAATTCTGTCCTAAATCATCTTAAGATCAGAAACAGACAAGGAGAGACCACCCTTATGGCTCAGAGCCCTCTGAAATTTTTCCAGCTGCCCAATCCTAAACTTAACTTGCCCATCCTGCCAAGCTCATTCCTACCCAAGGGAATCACTATAAAATTTCGGGCCAGGCCTTCTGCTGTGCTGTTTTTGCTGGACTTGGTACCTCCCCAGGTGGCCCTGCATGGTGTGGTGTGTCTTCTTCTCTTGGGAAGAAAATGTCTTCTTTCAAATGCATTTGTCTTTGAATTTGTCACCTTACCATTACTTGAGGGAAGCAAATCCTGGGGACACCATTCTTCTTTCCTTAACCATAAAAATTCAAAGGCTGCCTGGGGTACTGTTTCTAAGCTGGTTTGCATCATGCTCTCCCAGTGCATAACCATATCCCAGCAAGGCTCATATGCATTTGAGGTTTAGAATAGCCCAGCCCTGTGGTTCTGGGGACTGTGCGGGCAGAGTATTCTTCCACAATATAGAATGCTCTTTGGGTATCACAGTCTATTTTTATTTTTTCTTAGTTTTTAACTAAGTCTGCATGATTTTTCCTTGTTCAAAAGAAGAAAGCAATGCGTTGTTTTGCTTTATCATCTTTGAATATCTGCATGAAATAAGAGGCTTTCTGGATTTTATAGGGTGAATATACGTCTATAGCCACCCGAATGTAAACTTTGCACAATGTGAATCTTTACCCAAGCCCAGTAACTGGATGCATAAAAGATGTGTCAACTAAATCCTCCATTTGATCTCCATAGCTCTGGCAGCTTAAAAGTAACTCCTGCAGGGAAACAGAAGAGCATCTGCTCACAGTGAGACTGTGAATCACAGGGACTTCTAAGAAAACGAGTGATTCACCAGGAAAGGATAAATCAAATAGAAATAAAGCCCAAGGGTTCTAAGAAAGTATTAAAAAATATTTTCCTAAAAAACATTTTTAGTAGGTTAAAAAAATGACTTGCTTGGTAAAGCTGGATTTAGTCGATTCAGTCAACACTATCATAGAGTTATATCTCTATACACTTCAAAACAGTTCCAAAAGTTCTTAATATCATAATTTTTTTGGGGGGTGGTTATTGGGGATCGAACCTAGGGGTGCTTAACCACTGAGTCACATCCTCAGCCCCCCCTTTATATATATATATATATATATATATATATATATATATATATATATATATATATTTTACTAGAGACAGGGTCTTGCTGAGTTGCTAAGTGCCTCGCTAAACCGCTGAAGCTGGATTTGAACTTGCGATCCTCCTGCCTCAGTCCCCCAAGCCACTAGGATTATAGGCGTGCGCCATTGCACCTGGCAATAACATAATGTTTGATTAAACAGTCCGATGCATTATAAAGAGGTCTGATAGACTCACTGTGCCTTGGACTTAGCTCATCTTCATTTGATGCAAGGAACATTCACTAAACTCCCCAAGCGCTTCTTCATCCATGAGATGAAAGAATTGAACAGGCTGAATTCTTCCAACTCTAAACTCTTAATAATGTATTTGGGATTCTTTCTATAGTTATTTCAGGCTCAATTTTAGGTTTTCAAGTGGAAAATCCCACTGATTGAGTTTTCTCCTCCTCCTCCTCCTTCTTTCTTACAGTGCTGGGGAATCAAATTCAGGGCCTCATGCACAGAAGTTTTCAGTCACTGAACTACATCCCCGTTCCTGAGACCTTTCTTCTTAATGTATTATCAGTACCTAATAGTTTTAATACACATTGAAATGTAGAATCAGATACTTCATTTTATAATAGAAATGAAAAAGAGAGATGTCTAAAATGGAGAAATCCTTGGCAATGATTTTTCAAAATAAAGAGGGTAGGTGGCATTTGCATAGTAATGGAGCAGGGTGCCCATCATTTTGGTAGGTAAATGGAGGCTTAGTTGCTCCCAAGATGAAAGTGACAGTTGATGTGGGAAAGTTCAACTCTAGTTCTGGCTGAACTCATCCTTTGTTTTGTCTATGGAATATTTCTTAGGAATTGCATTTGAGAGATGAATAACTGGAGTTGTGGCTCAGTGGTAGAGTGCTTGCCTGGCACGTGTGAGGCCCTGGGTTTGATCCTCAGCACTGCATATATATAAATAAATAAATAAATAAATAATAAAAGATCCATTGACAACTTAAAAAAAAAGTAAAAAAAATCCCAGCCCTGCCACATACTAATGTGTGATTACAGACAAATTATTTCAATTTTTTTTGGTGGTATTTAGGTTTGAACCCAGGTCTCACACATATTAGGCAAGTGCTTTACCACGAACTACATCCCCAGCTCTTTCAATGCTGAGTTGCCCAGGCTGGCCTTGAATTAGTGGTCTTCCTGCCTCAGCTCCTGAATAGCTGGGATTACAGGTATGCAGCACCATGCCTGGAAAATTATTTAATTTTTTGAAGGCTCAGTTTCATCATCTCTAAATTGGAGCTGATAATCATTCTTATTTAGAGAGTTATTATGAGGATTAAATGAGATAGGGCATGCAGAGTACTTAACAGGGTCTTTTACTTAGTAAGATGGTGCCTAAGAAGTGGTAGAGGACTGCGGGGAGAGTGTAGCTCTGTGGTTGGCACTTGCCTAGCCGGTGTGAGGCCCTTGGTTGGATCCCCAGCACAAGATGTAGTAGATACTCTTGTTATACCAATTACTTCCTTGGATCTCAGCTCTGTGCCCTGGTGATTTTGTAGGATTAGGAAAATTAAAGAAAAAAATGAGAAATGATTACTAAATAAATGAAAGAGATTTGGGTGAAAAACAGAGTAGCCAGTATAAGACAAAGTTAAACTATTTTGCAAATGTAGAAAACAAGTCACAATAGAGTTTATAAAGGCAGAGAAACTAACTGAAGAAATGACAGCTTAAAAAACAATAAACAAGCCAATATTAGGTTGGGAAAGAACATAACACTTTTACTTGCTTGAAGCTTTAATACCATAGACATTTTTTTTAAGCACAGGGCAAAGACTATGACTGTCATACTGATGGTATGAGCAGATATCAGCCAATGGCTTCATTATCCTCCTCATGATGACAAAGATTCTTTTCTTGACCAAACTTTAGACAGGCTCCCTCTCCCTGGTGCCCATCTGTGCACTTCCTTGTAAAATCCAATTTTAGCAGATCCCAGCTAAGTCAGTTACCCCTGTTGATATCTGATCAACCTCATTTGATCTAGTTCCTCATCCTCCAGCACCCCCAGGTTTTCAGCAAGAATCCTGTTAGGTCAATTTAGCCAGATCTCCCTTACCCATGATGTTTCCTCTCATTCTGTTCTTTGGCCATACATTCCCACTTGCCCATGCTGTATTCAGAGTTGAGCCCAATCTCTCTCATACTGCAAAATCCCATAGCCGTGGTCCCTGTACCTACTGCAATGGTTTTGAATAAAGATTACCTTACTGTGCTCAGACCAGTATCACTGAATTGTATTCTTTTTTGACAGTGACCCTGGAGAATAAAATTAAGTATATGCAAAGCCATCAGCTAGGTTTTTTCCCCCTGCTTGAAGTAGACATTGTCTTCTTCTTTTTCTTTTGACAAGTGTCCAAACTTTCCTCATAATAGCATCCCAGCTTATGCTGCTAGTGCCCCCATAGCGCAGCCTAGATGGGAGGTGGCACCCACTTCCCACCTAGGAAGATGAATGGGATGTTTTTCTCTCCTCCAACATGCACCCACAGCCTGAAGCAGGCTGCATCTTGGATTCTGCCAACTAGACACATCTCTTATGCTTTACTTTTCTGTGAGGGACACAGTGACGCAACAAGGCAGGACTTTGTCAAGCCTGCCTTCCTGAGTGACTTCGGGAAGTCTATTTCTCAGGCTTGGCTGTGAGTTCTTATTCCCCTCAAGGAGTCTCCAATACCCTTCAGTGATAGTCATTTTTTTTTTCCAAGAGGGAACTAGTTTAGTCCCCTTGGCCCCCAAGCAGACCCAGAGAAAAGAATTTGAATGTAGGGAGTTTACATGGGAGGCTAGGAGGCTAAAGAAGTGAGACAGAAAGAGAAGGCAGGTAGGGAAGTGTGCCATCCTCACGGGGGCTGCTGAAATTAATCTTTTTTTTTAATGTTTATTTTTTAGGTGTAGATGGACACAACACAATGCCTTTATTTTTTTTATGTGGTGCTGAGGATTAAACCCAGGTCCTGCCCGTGCTAGGCGAGCGCTCCACCACTGAGCCACAATCCCAGCCCGAAATTAATCTTGAAGAAAGAAACTGTGGGGACATATGTCACCCACGGGGGGGGGGCAGGCACTGAAGTGTTCAGGTACTGACCATTGTCAATGCTAGACTGAAGGCTGCTCCCGGGGTGGCCCATCATCTGGCACTTCTGGCTTCCATGAGCACAGGCAGAACAGCCTTCTCCTGCTTTGAGGAACCCCTCAGTCAGGGAAGCAGGTACTGGCAGTTGGCCCTGGATTGAAGCATGCAGAAGTGACTCATGCCTTTGGACTTGTTGGTCTTGACCTTATATATTATTGTTGGGCATATTTGACTTTATGTTAAGTGGTTAAATAAAACTCGATTAATGATGGATAGTGCATGTCACATGGTCACTTGGTGGTCCATGATCAGACAGTCTCCACCTGGGTCCAGCAACAAGCCAATGGTGATGTTTCTCTTAAGGGAGTATTTACTTGCTTCAAAACTCTAGGCCATTCATTGTGATTATTCTGATAAAGACTGTGATAGGCTCTAGATAGTATCCCTGTCTTCCAAAGATACTTCAAGAATCTCCTAAATCAGAATGATAGGTAACCAACTGTTTCCACTTCAGCATAGACCTGTTGGAAAGCTTGTTTGACCTAGGTGCCCACTGAAAGCTAGCCATCTACATCCACATGTGTCTGTATAGGAAACCCAAACATGGTGAACGGTACCTTCAAAATTCAAAGAGGCTCAGTCAGTGAAATGGCTCTTTCTTTGGGATATGGAGTGTAAGAAGCATAAATTTGTCCTGTAGAATGGATATATGTCTGTGTCTGTGTATACACATGTGTATGTATTTGTGAATGTGTATATATGCATTGAGAGAGGTGTTTATATTTCTGGTTATATGTTTATATACATGTATTCATTTATGTGTGTATGTGTGTATGTATTTTCATGGGATCCATAAATTCCACCTAAACATATATTTAAAGTGTATGAATGATATCTGCATTTTGTGTATCCAGGTATCCTTCCCATGTCATGAAGCACTTGGTCAGTGTGATGACCTACGCCATTCTTAGCACTTGGTATTTTTTTTATTAGGCAGGGCTATAGCAGCGCAGCTTTTATATTTTTATGCTAGGAATCAAATAATCCATAAAAAGTCACCCAAGTTTCATGTGGTCTGACCACTATTACAGCGATGATTTCCCGTCCATGATCGCAGCGACGCAAGGAAGGGAAGGCAATCAGGGTGCCAGCAGGCCCTTGCTCTCCAGGGAAAGCCAGTGCCAAGCCTCTCTCTTGACAACCCGGGGAGTGAACATCTTGCATGGTATGTCCTGGGTTCCTTGATGGCCTCATCCTAGTTCCTGTCCTGTACAATAGTCATCACGTGTTTTCTACTTCACCGCTGAGTGTTAAGTCCTGTATGTTGGCCTCCGGCATCTCTTAGGTCATTCAAGCTGCTGTGTTGAAATCAGAGGGATCATTTCGGTCTCAGTCTCTCTCTGGTGATAGTATGTTCTGTGCTGTCAAAACCCTCCCTGTAGGACAGAGGCACTCTTTTTGCTACTTGTTAGAAGTATTGGTGGCTGAGGCTATAAGGGTCTACACACCTGGCTTTAGAGTTGGACGTTCTAGATCCAGAGATTCTGGTGGGAATTACACTGCAGTTCCACCCCTCCCTCTGCCAAAACTTCCTGCCTCTGCTCCCTGACCAATGTTGATCACAAGAACATTCAACAAGAAACTTTCTGCACACACTTTCCTCTCAAATTTTGTTTCCCGGTTACCAAATCTGAGCCCAGTGGTGCAGCTGCTGTATGGGGAAGCAGAGCACATGAGATTTTGGAGCATGGTACCTTCCAGCTGGCTGGCATGAAGGACAGCATTTCTTCCTTCCAATAAATGGATAGCATTCCATTTATTGATTGGGTTATTTATTTTTTTAGGTTAAGTTTTTTTGTGTTCTTTGTATATCTTAGAAATTAATGCCTTATCTGAGGTACTGGTGGTGAAGTTTTCCTCCCATTCTCTAGGCTCTCTCTTCACATTCTTGATTCTTTCCTTCACTGTGAAGAAGCTTTTCAGTTTGATATCATCCCATTTATTGATTCTTGATTTTACTTCTTGCACTTTAGGAGTCTTGTTGAGGAATTTGGTTCGCAAGGAACTGAAGAAATAGGAATGGTCAAAAGATATGAAAAAATGTTCAGCATCTGTAGCAATTAAAGAAATGCAAAATAAAGCTACAGTGAGATTTCATCTTACTTCAGTCAGAATGGCAATTATCAAGATACAAGGAACAACACATGTTGGTGAGGATGTAGGGAAAGAGGTTCACTTATACATTGCTGGTAGGACTGCAAATTGGTACAACTACTATGGAAAGCAGTAGGAAGATTCCTCAGAAGACTTCGAATGGAATCACCATTTGACCCAGTTATCCTACTCCTTGGTCTGTATTCAAAGGACTTAAAAATAGCATACTATGGTGACACAGCCACATCAATGTTTACAGCAGCTCAATTCACAATAGCTAAACTATGGAAGCAACCGAGGTGCCCTTCAACAGATGAATGCATAAAGAAAATATGGTCATATACACAATGGAATATTACTCAGAAGAATGAAATTATAAAGAATAAAGAAGAATAAAATTATGGCATTTTCTGGTAAAGGAATGGAACTGGAGGAGATCATGCTAAGTGAAATAAACCAATCCCAAAAAACCAAAGGCCAAATGTTCTTTCTGATTTGTGGATGCTAACCCAAAACAAGGGACGTTGGTGGGGAGAATACTAGAAATCCCTTGAACTAGACAAGAGGAAACAAAGGGAAGGGCTGGGGGAGGGGAATAGGAAAGATAGTAAAATTAATTGGTCATAACTTTCCTAACCTTGTATTTGTATACGTGACCAGGGTAACTCCACATTATGTATGTATTATTACAAGAGTGGTAACCTAAATAGAATAAGTTATATTCTATGTACGTATATTCTGCCAAAATACATTCTATTGTCATGTATAATTAAAAAGTAAATATTAAAAAAACAATAACAATTAAAAAAAAAAGAACAGCATCCCTGGTGGCAGGTGGAACTGACAGCCCCTGTCACACACTCCATACAGCTTTCACTGCTGGTGTATGGAAAGGAACGCAGAGGTAGGGAAATACAACAGGTATGTGTGAAGTTGGTGAAGGTAGTAATTAGAAGAATTGTGAAATTATATGGCTATTACTGGGGGTAATTAAGGCAATGGAATAAGACAATGAAAAGTCAAAAGGTATTAATCAGTAATTAAAGGCTAAGTGTGAGAGAGAGGGCCACTCTGGCAGCATATGAAAAGATTTCTGAAGCTTGAGGGCAGAAAAACCTGAGGATCAGGCCTAGCAGATAATAATAATAATAATAATAATAATAATATTAATAGAACTAGCTTCAGAGGAGGTCTGATTCTCCACATTGGAAGGCCCTGATTGGGAAAGATGGGCACACATGGGATGACCACATCTGGCCCATGCACTGGAAAATCTCAAATCCCCAGATCTCTCTGAACTTTCTAAGCCTGCAGAAAGGGCACAGTACTTCCCCTTAAAGGGCTGTGCTGCCCTCTTGCTTGAAGATATTCAGAAGCTTCTGTCATGCAGGACAATTGAAACCCCTCAGGATCTATACCAGCCCATTTTCTAGCTACAGGATCAATAATTAGGGTCCAATCCCAATATAACTCATCTGATGCTGGGTCTGCTAGGGAAGGATGGGGCCTGCAAGACCTCACCGATGTGGACTAGCAGCTGCTGGGAGAATAGGTGTGGGACCGGATCATGGGCTCCAGTTTTTCCACGACACATGACTTAATGTCTTTGGCAATGACTCTGGGAAACCATGACTTGTTTGAAGAAGGTGAAGGTTTACACTAAGTAAAGTTGAAATTCAAGACCTGATATGGCAGACAGTGGGAAAATGGATTACAAGCCTCAAAACAGTGGGTGAGCTGGAGTGCACACACAACCCAAGGTCAGAAAACCCACCAGCTGACCATGTTCCAATGAAGGACCCTGTAGACAGTCCATTTGTCAATGTGTTAAAGAATATGCTGGTGAAAGGGCAGTGATTCATTGAGTTTCTCTTTGGTGGCTGTCCCTGTAGACTAGACCTGATGATAGGAGATGGTAATAGCTGGGCTTGCTGATAACACAGAGATGTCAGGATTGCAAAATAATAAAGGGTGGTACTTAACCATAATAAACAATGAAATTATTAAACCAGAGTGCCAGGTGACATGGGTCTGACCTGTTAAGAAGGCTAAAAATTGGTTAATAGAAGATGTATTACTTAAGAACAAGATAGATGGGCAGGCAATAAGAGCTTTGCTTAATTTATGTAATTCAGAGAAATAAAGGATTGATGATAAAAAGCAGAAGACAGCCAGCCCAATAAAAAGCCATGATCTCTTCGTAAGTTTCCAGACTTGATTCAAGACACAGATCCAACAAATAAGGAGAAACCATGGGTCCCGGAGGAAGGACCTGGAGTACCATGGCAAGTATTCATAGCTACAATTCCCCAGAGAGACCTATGGCTATTTATTCAGATAACTAGGCCCTGGGGAAAAGGGAATACCCGAACATTTCAAGGACCACTGGGCAAGTTGGCATTGGGATCTTGGAACCCAGCTTTAAGTATTTTAAGTAAGAGAGATTTGATTACAGATTTTAATCACATTAGAAAATACCTTAATAACAGCACTTAGATGATTGAATAACTGGGAAAATATGCCCAGACAAGTTGACACATAAAATTGACCATTGCAATAAATGTGGTATGTATACCCGGTGAAATACTATTCACCCATAGAAAGGATGAAATCCTGTCATTTGTGGCAATATGGATAGAATTGGAAGACATTATGTTAAGTGAAATAATCTAGGAACAGAAAGACAAATACTGTGTGTTCTCACTCATATGCAGAGTTTTATAAAAGTTGATATCCTGAAAGTGGAGATTACAGTAGTGATTAGCAGAAGTGGGTGGATAGAGAGAGGTGGGATAGAGGTAGAAGGAATAGGTTCTAGTTCTAATTCTGCAGCATAATAGGTTGACTAGAGTGTACAATGATTTATTTTATATCTTAAAATATAAAAATATTTTATACCTTAAAAAAAGAGGAGTTTGAAGCTTCCCAACACAGAAAAATGTTAATTATCCAGATTTAGTTGTATATGTGTATGAAATTATCACATCATGCCCCACAATATGTAAAATTATGATATCAGTTTAAAATTTGGCCATCAATATACCCATAACATTAAATTCAGTCCTATTGCTGGGCACACAGTGGCACATGCATGGAATCCCAGCCGCTCAGGAGGCTGAGGCAGGAGGATTGTGAGTTCAAAGCCAGCCTCAGCAAAAGTGAGGTACTGAGCAACTCTGTGAGACCCTGTCTCTAAATAAAATACAAAATAGGGTTGGGGATGTAGCTCAGTGGTAGAGTGCCCCTGAGTTCAATCCCTCATACCTAAGAAATTTTAAAAAGTTCAATCCAACTTAAAAATGGAATCTAGATTTTTTTTTACTTGATTAAAAATTCTCAGAATATATATTCATACATCCCCTAGATTTCTGCTAATGTGAATTACAAAAGTACTATAATTCTTTTGTATTTAAGTCATCTTCTTCAAAACTTGGCTTTTTCATTGAGCCTTTTGGGAAATTTAGGATTAGACTCCAAATATGGGGAGAAGGGCCTGGATCAGGGAAGCTTGGTGGGATGGAGGGCTTGCAGAGCACCAAGTCCTCTCACATGTCCCCCTTCCTATTCTCAGAGTGCCACTTTCTGCTCCTCTGTTCCTCCACTTTCATATAAGAGACCTAAAAAAGCATTTCATTCAACCCAAGTTGCCCATCAGGAAACAACAGAACTAAGCTGTGTTTGCTTTTTGTCTCTCTCTGTCTATAGCCAGAAGCATGGAGTCCCTAGGTTTCGGTGTGTCTTGAGTGAAGAAGACAAATGTTTGAGCTTGCTACTGTTTATATTCAACACAGAATATAAAAACATTTGAGACATTCAGCAATGTAGGGATGGGGTAGCTGCTTCTACCAGCATTGGATATCTCTTTAAAAATAGAATGGCAGGAGGGTGTAAGTGGAAGGTATGCTTGGTCAAGTGCTTATCAAGTGACCTTTCTAAAATAGGGTGCTTCACATTTAAAAAAAGGGATAGATGTCTACCCAGGGAGGAAGGGGTGAAGATCAAGGATAGTGTGATGGTGGGGGGTGAAGTGAGATCAGGGAAGGGGTGAGGGACGGTTGTTAGGTGACGGAACAGGCGGGCGATTAGGAGTGGAATGAAGTCGTGGTCAAGGATGAGGTGAGGGTCAGAAATGGGGTGAGGTCAGGAATAGGAAAAGGGTTAGGAAAGGGGATAGAAATTGTGTTACGGTGATGAATAAAGTGAAGGTCAGGGAGGAGGCTCATTGTGATATCGTTGACATCCCGTCTTTCTATAGGTCAAAGGTCCACAGCATCCAAATATATTTTTTTTTTGTTAAATTATGAAACATTCTGACTTGGAGGGTAGTCTAGATATAAAATGTGGATGTTTGTTACGTGTTTCACCCCCTCCTGTGTCCTGCGTACATCACAGAGTCTGGGAAACTCCCCAGACTCCCTTGCTGCTCTACTACTGGGTGCATCTCTTGAGAGACTGGCAAGCAGAAGTGAGGAAGACCATTGTCCCTGTGCCAGATGGTGGGCTTCCAAGGAGCCTCACTCATGTTCTATACAGTTCAGTCACCAACTGTTATGGTTTAGATATAAAGTGTCCCCCAAACGCTCATGTATGAGACAATGCAAGAAAGTTTGGAGGTGAAATTATTGAGTTATGAGAACTTTAACCTAATTAGTACTTTAATCCCCTGATAGAGATTACCTGGGTGGTAACTGTAGGTAGGTAGGTGATGGGGGGAGGGCCCTTTGGATATATATCTTGTGAGCTGAGCTCAGTCTCTCTCTGCTCTCTGGTGGCATTGTCCTGAACTACTTTCCTCCACTGCACTCTTCTGCCATGATGCTCTGTCACATCTTGGACCCACAGCAGTGGAGCTGGCCATCTGTGGACTGAGAGCTCTGAAACCATTAGCTCCAAAATAAAATTTTCCTCCTCTAAAATTGTTCTTGTCAGGTCTTGTGGTCATAGCAGCAAAAGAGTTGACTGAAACACCATCTTTGGAGCAAAGGGCAGTGGAGACAGAAGTTGTGGCCACCGTTTTAGAGCCTTGACATTGCACTAAGGTGGCTTCTGGAAAAAAACGAGCTGAGATCTCCAGTTCTGCTCCTCCAGACTCCGATGACTCTTTACTTAGTTGGAGGGTAGTTTGTTTAAAATAGTGTAATCATCCTATAACTTATGTTTGTTTTCTTAAAATCATGTTCACTATAATTACAATTAGGTAAATTTAGTGAAGACTGAGAAACTAAAATATTCTCCAGGGTTGGTACAATACCAGCTCTAGAATTTTGGCTTTCCACTCCGCCTATTATAACTTTCTAGAGCAGAAACATATTCCAACTGCTGGCACAGTGCCTGATGCAAAACAGGGGCTCCATGTGTGGGTACTGAACAACAAATTACTGGTGGAAGTAATAGGTAGAAATTTTATACCGAAATAACCTGTTAGAGTGAACTTTAAGAAAAAATAAATTTGTTTAGAAAAGTTTGGGAGGGATGTAGAGGGAGTTTAATACATGAATACAAAGCAAATTCCAGTAGTTTTTATTTTATTTATTTATTTTTATTATTATTTTTTTACTTGTAGATGGACATGGACACAGTGCTTTTATTTTATTTGTTTATTTTTATGTGGTGCCAGGGATCCAGCGCATGCTAGGCAAGCGCTCTATCACTGAGCCACAACCTCGGCCCTCCAATAGATTTTAAAGCATCTAAATCTCTGTGTTAAAGCCCTTTCTGTTTGAAATACCTGTGGTGTTTCCATTTCTTTCAGTTATACCTGACAGAAATGGAGGAAAGTTAATCTGAAGGAAGGAAAAGTAGAAAGGAAGATGTTAGGTTTTATGATTTCCAATTTGCAAGTTATGGTTATACCCCAAGAGGACTAATTCAGGATATTGCAACAACATGGGCTACTGATTGGAAAACTCTGACATCTGCTTGGGTGGAATGTGGGAAATTCCATAAATATTATTTTCTATTTAGGATGGGATTGAGGAGAAAGTTGACTTTGGAAACTGTGGACCTTTAGGCTTGATTTTCACACTGGGATGGGGATGGGGAACTTGGAAAAGAATTAGGAGATCAATTTGCAAATTCTTTCATGGAAACTGGATAAATTTAGCCTGACTCTATAACAGAGCAAGCATGTCAGGATGCTGTAAGGACTGACAGGGAGGAAAATCAATGTTGAGTTCATGTTACTGTCCTTATTCCAGAAGAACATTCTGTCTTGTTTCTTTTTGTTGTTTCTTGATAGTTTGCTATTAATTGACCCTAAGCCTAACGATTCCATAGGAGGCGGCAATGGGATGATTTGACTTGCAGGACTATAATCTATATTTGTTTTTAATATGTTGTAATCATATGGTTAAAAAACCCCCCACTTCTTAGCTACATCCTTTCTACACAAGAAACGTCTTTTCCACCCATACACACACCCCTCATCAAACCACTGAGCAACATCCCCAGTGCTTTTTTTTAAAAAAAATATGTTTTATTTTGAGACAGAGTCTTGATAAGTTGCTTATGGCGTCACTAAATTGCTGAGGCTGGCTTCAAACTTGGCAATCTTCCTGCCCAACCTCCGGAGTCACTGGGATTGCAAGCATGCACCATACCTGGCTCCCAGGGAAACTTCTAACTTGTTCAGTTCTTCACAATTTAGAGTTAGGTGAATGATCATCAGCAGGTGTCCTCAGGTGAACATTATAAGCTATCAGATTTCCTATCTGTGGGGGCTTTGCCAGTGGTTATCTTCAGTTTGTCTGATAGTTGATGTCAGCAAAAATCTACATTTTTTTAATATTCGAACAGATTGTCATTCAACCTTCCTCAGAGAGCAATGGGCGCAAAATCAGGCAAAAGGAAACATATTCTCATTTGAATTTAGCTCAGGTGGAAGTTGAAAACTTAATCTTGCTAAGTTAAAGTAGCATAGTTGTTTCTAATTTCTGTGACACACTAGTTTTATTATATTATATCCTTGCTCAGAAATCCTCAGGTTGTCCTCAAGATTTCAGGAGAAACATTCAAACCCTAAAATATAATTAAATGCTTTCTTTATTCTCCTGTTATCCCACCTCTCCAAATAAACTTCCCATGACTCTCCACCATCAACCTGGCTTCCAATGAGTCTCATTCTTCAGGGTCCGCCCAGCATACTACACACTGATGGAAAGCTTCTGCTTATACCAAACCCTATATGAAATATATATTTTTTGTCATTTCATTTCTGTGTCCGAGTGTTTTCTTTGTTTGAAAGAATGGCTCAAGTTTTATCTGATGCCTCTCCATAAAGAGAATGTACTTTTCTTAGTGAATCAGAATGTCCAATGTTTGACTGACAATGTGTTCAGGTGGAAAGGGGAGACTCTTTTGTGGTCCTAATTATGTTCCCTTGAGTGTCTTCTCCTTTGTTACTACCACCACCAGCACCACTACCACACTGACCCCCAGGTGAGCCATTCTCAATCTGTGTATAGGCAAAATCCTCTCTCCTTGTTTTCCCTGTGCACAATGAAACAAAGACAGAACTTTAAAAGACTTTTCTAATAACAGGAGAGGACAAAAGAAAAAATAAATACCAAGTTTCAAGAAGCCACAAACAGCTCACTTTACATAACACAATAACTCAGCCTATCTTGATACATTAGGATTAGGTTCAGATGCATTGGTCCAACTTTCAAAAAATAGCATAAAATATATGAGTTTATTCACTCTTGTAAAAGAAGCTTGCAGGTCTAGCATCAGGCATTCAGACCCTGATTTTTCTATTCCACTACCCTTAATGTGAGGGTTCCATCCTCAGGGTCAGTTTAGGACTTAATAGGAATGCTGGAGTTCTAGCCATCTTGTACATATTCCAGGCAGGAAGAAGAGAAAGGGCCAAAGGTCATAGTGTATGCACTCCTTTAAAGAGCCTTCTTGGACTGAGTGTGATGGTTCACTCACTATGCCTATAATCCCAGCAACTCAGGAGCTCAGGAGGTTGAAGCAGGAGGATCACAAGCTCAAAGCATCCTCAGCAACACTGTGAGGCTCTAAGAGACTTAGAGAGACACTGTCTCAAAATCAAAAATAAAAAGGGCTGAGGATGCTGCTCAGTGGTTAAGTACCCTTGGGGTAAAAAAAAAAAAGGCTTCTTAGAACTTTCCCAACATCTTCCTTTTCCATTTCATTAGCTATACATTAGCCATACTTTTAGTTTCAAGAGGGGGCTAGTTAGTATAATGTAAGCAGGGAAGATTGTTGCCTTGAATAAAATAGGGTTCTGTTAATAAAGAAAAAGGGATATTGATGGACAACTAGCCATCTTTGCCACAGATCACTCACATGGCTCAGGGGCCCTGTTCAGTAGACCTCCTCAGCTCCAAGAAGCTGGCTCAAGCTCAAAGCCCATTGCTGTATATTGTCTGTGCTCTGAGCATCTCTCTAGTCTTCATGTGAGGTGTCATCTTAAATGCCCATGACCTTGGTGCTCCCTTGTTATACTATAGGCTGGCATAAGCTAGAGAAAACGTTTTGTGGGTTTGTCATACTTGATTGCAGTTCTTGGTCTAGTTAGTGGTAGTACCTCTTCTTAGGTGATTTTTAGTGAAACTCAATTTCAGTATAAGAAGTTATGGGATGGTCCTCTAGCATCATCAATTGTTACTTCATGGTGTCCAATGAAGCATGCTCCTGGTGCTCACTTCCTTTGTAGTGCCTTCCTACAGTGACTCTGGGTTTTGTCATGTGACATGGTGTGGCCAATGGGACATCAGCAAGTGTCATGCTAGAGGCCTAAGAAGTACTTATGCATTGGGACTTGCCTTCCTGGATTGCTGTCACCACTCTGTAAACCCATCACTTTATATAGAGGACATGAACATCCATGGATTTTGATATCCATAAGGAATCCTGGAACCAATTCTCCATGGATACCAAGGGATGACTGTATTTTCCAGTTATCTCCCTGTCTTTGGTCATTCATCATCCATTTCTCCCTGTTTTGGCAACAACACTGGGATTTTTTTTAGGGCAATCAGTTATTAAGTAATCACATGAAATTCTTTTGTCTACAGTGTTTGAACAGAAAGAAGTAAATGACCTGGTCAAGATCGATTAGAGGTCAAGTTCAGGCTTCGTGTTCAAACTCTGTTTTTAATCTAGAAAAAAAAAAGTCTGAAGCTAGGGAGGATCTCAGGAAAGCAATTCAATCCTTCTTTTTGGTAATGGAGACACTCTCGACAGGCATTAGAAACATACTCAGTTTGTACTGAGGGAACCCTTCTATAGAGCTGGTGGGAGAGCAAACTGATGCTGCCATTCTGTGGAGTAATTTGAGCATATTAAATAAAATAAAAATGCATATTCCACTGAGCCAGAAACATGAATCCAGGGAAATGGTCATGTAAGTCCATAAGGGAACACAGATGAAGATCTTCATGAGGGCAGTTTCTGGTAGCAAGGATTAACATAAGGGTCAAAATCTTGGAAAATGTATAAATAAAGTATGGTAGAATATTAGGCAACATGCCAAAGTCATGAGATAATTTTTACCCTTAGTATGTGTGCAGACGTATCCACGTTGCTCTCTCAGAAAATAAAAAAGAATATAGTACAGTTTCTCAATTGGAATAATACATGCATGCACAAAGAACACTCTTTTTCAAGAATGTGAATTTATCTGTGGCCTATGTTAATCATATTAGAAAGGATCCTAAATAAAAGGAATGTGAAGAAAGAAATGAAGGGAAAAATCAAATAAGGCCAGGACCTGGGAAATGATGATGAATGTGCTTAGGATTAAGGATACAGCTAACTTAAAAATTGGTACCTAAGGTTCAAAAAGAACCCAAAGCATTCATTCACTAGACCACTGAATGATTTGCAATTTAAGATAATTTGTACATTTATATACACTTGACTATGAGAAATCATCCACATAGAAGGTTGTTTCCAGGTCAGAAATAAAGGCAATCAGGAATCTGTCAGGAAGCAGGGTTCAGGTTAACATAGTCCTCATTATTTCTCCAGGCAGATGGCAAAGGGAAAAAGAACAAAAAGGCTGAAAGGAGAATATTTTTTAGGTCAGATAAACAGCAAAGAAGAACATGTACTGTTAAGGAATTACCAACAATCGAACAGGAACAATGTCAACTTGATGAGACAATTTTCTCCCTTAATGTGAGGGTGAAATTTGATGTCACAACATGATCACCAAAAATATGAGAGGGCAAATGTCAAGAATTTTCCTGATGTTTTCCTCATGGCATTCTATTCTATTTTGGTCTCATGCATCAGCTATCCAAGATATAGTGCCAAGTGGAATGTACTTGCTGGAAAGAAATAAAAACCTGTATCTCACAACATTGCACATGATGGTAAGAGAAATTTTCCTTATCACCTTTAATTCCTGTTTGGAGGATGATAAAAGATAATGCCCTGATGTTTTTAAGAATCTGTGTAGTGCATTTTTCTCATTAGCAAGAAAATAATCAAGAATTAAATGTGAATGATGAGGTGCTGGTAAAAAATCAATGTGCTAAGGCCACTTAAAATTAGTATTTAGGCAAGGTGCCATGGTGCATGCCTGTAATCCCAGCAACTTGGGAGGCTGAAGCAGGAGGATCGCAAGTTCAAAGGCAGCCTTAGCAATTTAGCAAGGTCCTAAGCAACTTTTGTGAGACCCTGTTGCAAAATTAAAAAAGGGGTTAGGGATGTGGCTTAGTGGCTAAAGGCTGGGGATGTAGTTCAGTGGTTTAGCACCCCTGAGTTCAATCCCTGGTACCATAAAACAAAATAAAACAAAACAATGACAACAGAAGAAAAAAATCCATAAAAATTAGTATTTAGGATCTTGGACCTCTTACATCGTTTAGACAATCAAAAATCCAACATGATCATATCTGAAAGTTCTGAGAATTTTGATTTTAGAACTTCATATACATGAATTTATATATATGAGCTAATTTCTCTTTGAATTATCCTTTTTCATTTTATTGCTTCATGATTTCTCTTTTAAATTGCATTTCATAGTAGTCTTTGCTTTCTGTGGATGTATCATTGTAAAATAAAAATCTAAGCATCCACATATCGTTCTTGAAGGAGGGAATACAGGACTGAAGGAAAAAAATTCCAGACTTTATGGAATCTATATTCTAATGATTTGATGCTGATTTAATTCAGAGTTTAAAATGTTCAAGATTATGGTATAGGATCAGATAAATAATTTTATGAGATATTTCTGAAATTTGCCATATTCTTGTCCTGATAATGTTGCTCTTGAATTTAGCGTATTTGACATTATAACATCTCTAGCTATTATGTAGATTTAAATATAACTTGGGTCAACTCATTTCTCCAAACAAAATCTGATACAATAGGGTAAAGCTATAGAACACCATAGTCCTGGACACATTGTAGAGGTTTAAAAAGTTTGAATTAAACAAGAGCATTAAGCTCTGGGCCAAACATTTTTATAGCCTGGGTAGTTAGTACATTATGGTACATTCTGTTGCTCCTTCATTTATGTTAACATCTGTAATCTATAAATTAAATACATTCTTCCCAATACAATAATCTTTGTGTTTCCTGCTTCCTCCTCCCTTCCAATCCTCAAAATCCTGTGCCTGGCACCACCTCTCCTGTTCCCCTTCATTTTTATTATCTTCTGATTGACCCTTGTCTCTCCTTATTCTCTTTAGTTCTCTCAGTCTGAATTCTAGAGGAGCCTTGGGGCTGTTATGGGTAGGTGCAGGGTGACAAATATTAGCTCCTGCTCTCTTTGCCCCATTATGGGGGAGAAAAAAATATTGAACAGGCTCTTGTCACAAGCTTACCAGGAAATTGCTGAGGCTGGGAATCCAGGGCCAATACCAAAGTGATTGCCAAAAAGGTTCCCCCAGGGAGGCCACTGTTAATAAACAAACATTATAAAATAAGGTCTGTTGCAATTGAGTCACACATAAATCATATTTTTTTAGAGTTTTGAATTCATTTACTTATTTTATTATTTATTTTTTGGACCTGGGATTGAACCCAGGGTTGCTTAACTACTGAGCCACATCCCCAGCCCTTTTTATATTTTATTTAGAGACATGGTCTCTCTAGGTTGCTTAGGGCCTTGCTAAGTTGCTGTGGCTGGCTTTGAACTTGTGATCCTCCTGCCTCAGCCTCTCGAGCCTCTGGGATTTCAGGCATGGGCTACTGCTCTTGGTCCTTGAATTTATTCATTTATTCATTCATCCCATAAACATTTGTTGAACACTTTCTTGGTGTAATGTATATATATATATATATATATATATATTAACTAGGCATTGAAGGGAATGTTATAACATGAGCTGCCATTTATTAATTTTCTGCAGTATACTAAGCGTTCAGCTTTCATTTTTTTTCTCAACCTAATTCTATAACCCAAGGACAATACCTCCATTTTAAAAGTGTGAGAATAGAGGAAACTGAAAGTCAAACAGGTCAGAAGATAACGTGCAGACTTATTTGTGAGGCTTCTGTGTGCGTGTTCTTTCTATGCTGCAAAACCCTGGAGACTTATTTCAACCCAGAGAGACTTCCTCATTAAATGGAAATATAATTCAGTGTGATCATGAACCAGGAATGTTATGGAAACTCAGATGGAAGAGCAGAACATTTCTGAGGCTTGGGTCCATTACTAAAGGTTTAAGGAGGAAAATAAATCCCAAGAGAGTAGGACCCACTGACTGTGCATGTTATCCTAAGTGAAAGTTTTCTAAAGTTCCATTTTATATATTTATGTGGCCTTCTAAAATGCTTTTTGGAAGAACACAGTGTGTAACTAAAGAAACCAATTAAACGCAGTCAATATTATACCCATGAAGTTGAAGTACAGATACTTTGGAGGTAATGTAATGTCTTGTTTTGTAATACAATAATCTACATGAAATAACTTTTCCATATGTCAATGAGACGGGGTAGCTTGCATTCTTATCTCAGTACTAAGGTCAAATCACAGAAAAGCAATACATTTTTCAGAGATCTTCCCAGTGCCACTTTGTCTCAGAATATCTTCAAGTAAAAGAATATTGTAATTGATGGACTAAAAGGATAATAATACACACAGTGGATTTTCAATAGAAGCCTTCTCAAGGCCACATTTAACTGCAGTTTCAGATGAAACAGAATCATAAATTTAAATAGAAAAAGACACGATTGCTATTAGAAAAGGAGTCCATTAATAGAGTCCCTGCAAAGAAAGCTGAAACCCAGAGTCAAAGTTTTAATTTAGTTTTTTGATGTCTGTTAAGTTTTCTCCCACTTCTTGGGCAGTTAGTTCCCTCTGAAATATCAATTCTATTTTGGAAATGAAGATCTTGACACTCATTAAATTACTCTGGTTTCTCTTCAAATCACATAAACCTTTAAATTACAGAAATGTTCTTAAATTATGTGTCATGTTTTTTCATCTTTTCTGCCTCTAGGGGGAAGTGTGTTTTCAACAATTCTGTCCCCAGAAGGTATTTTCTTGTAGGCTATAGGCTTTCAGAGTGTTCTTTAGTGTGACTTCAGAGCTGACTGGACAAGGAAGAGGCCCCTTGAAAATCTGAACAGTCCACTTTAAAGGTTGCAGCCAGGATTCTGAGGGAGCAGGGTGGTAGAGATTGTTACGAATGGTTAGAGAAAACTTCATTCCAGTAGCTTTTCTACTACGTTACATAGATTCACGCTAGTTGCCCTATGTGGTGCTGTCTTTCCAGATAGAAGCAGGATGATATATGGACACAAATTTCAGTTCACAGAGCTGGAAACTAAGCAGTTGAATACTCTATGGAAACGTTGCCTCCTTATATTAGTAGCTTAAAGTTTAAAAATCATGGTTTTTGGATATTGGTGAAAACATATCTAAACCTATAAAAAATCTATTAATTTCTATAACTTCACATTTAGGACTAACATTGTCTTCAGGCTTTCAACTGGTTAATTTTGTTTTGTAGCATTTCTTCATAACTTTTATTTGTTTTCATGTGACATTTGAAGCCAGAAAAGATGCACCCATTAAAAAGCTTAGTGTTTTTTTTAATATGAAAATATGCTTCTTTTCTCCTATTTCAGTGTTTCACAGAGTGAAAAGGAATCATATTTAAAAATTGAGTCCAAGGATGAGTTATTTTTATTTTTCATTCCTTTTCTTTTTTTCTTATTTTAGTTTTATGATAGTATTACAAAAATTCTGTTATAAAATGATGTTATTTTTAGTTTTAGTGGGCCATATAGCTTGGAAACAGCAATATATAAGATTAAAAATATTGATACAAATAATGTTGTTACTTAAAGTGGGAGTTGGCTTTGTCTCTAACCCTCTTAAGATGTTCTCAGGGGTTGAAGAGGTATTTATATGTACTCTTTGGGCCTCAATTCTTCAACTAGAGAAGTGGAGATGTCAAGCTGAGTGACTTCTTGCAGAACTCCACTATATTTACACAAACTCTCAGCTGGCTACTAAAAAAATAATCTGATTTGATGGAAAGAAAACAAGCCCATACCATTAAAATTCATATACTTGTAATACTTGGTGAGTCTTTCTGTAATCTTCTGCCTGTTTGCATTTGAAGAACTTTCTTTGGAATCCTAACTTCTGCTCATTGGAATTTTCAAGGGGTGTTTGGAGTATGTGCAAGGGTAGGAACACCAGCTTTCTTGGTGTTCAGTGACAGAACTGTTCAGTGACAAGCTGGAAGTTGAGGCTCAGGTGCTCACCCTAACGTAATCACACTGCCCTGCAGCTGACCTTCGGGCGAAGCTGGGCAGCGCGGGGATAGGAGAGGCATTCATGCCGGTTGCCACTGAAACCCCAGACTCTCCGAGTAAGCCCACATCACACATTGCAGAATCATATCGCCCTTGGCGGGTGTTCCCCAGACACTGGGCATAACGGGGAGTAATCGGAAACCTCCGTCCTTCATGTCTCCTGGCAACCAGTTGAAATCCATTAAGACCCTTGGAATTCTGGATTTAGCTGTTGTCCTGTTGTCTTTTTTTTTTTTTTTTTTTTTAAGTAACTATGATCCTATAAACAAGTCCGCCCTACTAGAGCTCAGGAAGGATTTAATTGCTGTGAAGCGCTAAATCTAAATTTCCAGTGCGTGTGTGGATTACCTGTTTGTTGGAATTACATTATATAGATGCTGCTTTTGCTACTGGTTGGCAGCTCTAAATTAGTTCTCCTAGGAGTTAGAAGCTCCTACTTTAGGATTTAGGCAAAAACGGTGCATAATCTGAAATCTAAATGACCAAGAGGCTGAGACGTTACCCATAATTACAGTTATGATGCCAGAAAGAGCGATAAGGAGAGTCGTTAAGAGCGAAGAGAGCTGATGCCAAAAGTTGCCACATCTCCGGAAACCTCAATTTGCCTTTTCACGGTCACAAATCAGAGCGAGGGTGCTTTAGGGCCTTAACGTTAAAAAAAAAAAAAAAAAAAAAAAGCGCCTGGGTGGTGGCACCGGGGTTAAGATGTAAGCTTCTGCCGAGAGAGGGCGTACGTTTAAGACTAATAGAAATTTGTGGACTGGGACGCCCAGTCAAATGAAAGAACATTTTAAAACATTTTTCAATTTATGTTAATTTGCGGGACTTAAGTGTTAGAATTCTCTCGTGCAATGCAGCTCGTTCACAGTGCAAATGACTTCGGTGTGTTAAGGCGTACAGAGGGTCCAGTTCCTTTTTGACCTGCCTAGCTGCGCGGCGAACTCCTTGCGATGCTCCTGTTTCCACCGCGTCTCTACTGCCGTAGTGACCGTGACCAGTGAATAGACTGGGTCTAGGAAGCAGGACCTTCCTTGGCATCGCTAGCCTCCAGCCTAGTGCCTAGCGCACTCGGGAGAAGAAGCGGATGGATCTCCACGAGCTCGGTCTGGCAGAGTGCGTTCGTCCCCACTCAGGGGATCTTCCAGGAAGCAGAGCGAAGAGACAGTCCCTTTATTTAGTTACCTGGTTTAACAAACAAAGCCTGGAGAACGTCTCGGCGACGCATTTCAAGCTTAGTGCCATCTCCAGGAGCTGAATCATTTGCTCGCTCTCGGGAGCAACAAGTTTCGCTTTCTTGCTCTCGGTGCGTTGGCGGAGGGTCTGCAGGCGGAAACACAGTGACCGACCCCGACACCGCTGCGACTTCCAGAGTGAACCTGCGCGGCTCAGAGGGAGGGGGCTGGCGGAGTCGGGGAAGGAAAGGTGAGGGTAACGCCCGGGTAGGCTGGGCACGTCGGTCCCTCAAATGAGCCTCTGCATTGGGACCTTGCTCCTAGTTTTCTGACCTTTCTCCAGGCGAACAGGAAGGTCAGGTGCCCGACCGGGATAGGCTCACCAGGGAGGAATGTGCGCGGATCATTAAAGAGGTGAGAGCAAAGGGGACCTACGACTTTTGCACCAAAACTATCAATTTCGAGAACCACTCCCTCCTTCCAATCCTGTCGTCCGCCTCCCCCCCCCCCCCAGTTTGTGTTTGTGTGTGTGTATGTGTGTGTGTGTGTGCGCGCGCGCGCATTTCTTTACTTTCAAACACATTTCCTCTTTTAAAGCCTGGAGCTGGAGAGAGCGTGGCCAGGGAAAGGCGGGGATCGGAGAGGCGCGCGGATCTGTAGGGGCTGCTGCCGGTGCAGACGTGGGCGGATGAGGGTTTAAGGAACCGGCCTAAGGCCGGCCAGGAGTGAGGGTTAGGGAAGAGGGGAGCGGCGGGCAAGGAAGGGGTGCGGGGAGGAGCCCTGATGTAAGAATGTTAATGACAGGCTCCCCCAGCCCAGCCCCCACCTTTTCCCACCCCCACCCACCCCACCCCCTGGAAATACAAGTCGGTCCTTGGCTCGCCTTGTGTGGTAACACGCTCCGCCGCTGCCACGCTATTTAAACGCGGGCTATGGATCCAGGAACCGGCGCGAATCAATGAGATCAAACGCGAAGGAGATGCACCGTCAATTACAAGCACTTGGACAAGTCTAACTTTTTTTTTTTTCTTTTACAAATACGCTTTCAAAAGCAACCTTAGCAACGCCCAAATAAGAAGCCACCTCTAAGCAAATAGCATATGTATAAAGGGAGGGCGAATATATATATTTATAATAAGTATATATGTATATTACAGACGCACAGATTTACACTCGGTGAACTTTTTCTTTTTTTAAAAAAACTAGTGACATTGAAGAGAAGGACTGTTCCTCTCTATCTTTTGGCGCGTTAGTGAAAGGGGTATTCTGTTTTCTTAGATCGCCCAAGGGGGCGCAGGGACCTCAGAAAGAAGAGTGGGGAAGAAAGAGGAAGGGTGGGTGGGGGGCAGAGGGTGAGTCGGCGGCGAAGGCGACCGCTTTCTTGCGGCACGATGCCGTCCCTGCTGGTGCTCACTTTCTCAGCGTGCGTCCTGCTCGGCTGGGCGTTGCTGGCTGGCGGCACGGGTGGCGGCGGGGGCATGGGCCTAGGCAGCGGGCGCCGGGAAAGAGAGGCGCTGCCTCCTCAGAAGATCGAGGTGCTGGTGCTGTTGCCCCAGGACGACTCGTACTTGTTCTCACTGGCTCGGGTGCGGCCGGCCATCGAGTATGCCCTGCGCAGCGTGGAGGGCAACGGGACCGGGAGACGGCTTCTGCCGCCCGGCACTAGCTTCCAGGTGGCCTACGAGGACTCGGATTGCGGTAACCGCGCACTCTTCAGTCTAGTGGACCGCGTGGCGGCTGCACGAGGCGCCAAGCCCGACCTCATCTTGGGGCCTGTTTGCGAGTACGCTGCAGCACCGGTGGCCCGACTGGCGTCGCACTGGGATCTGCCCATGTTGTCGGCCGGAGCACTGGCCGCGGGCTTCCAACACAAGGAAACTGAGTACTCGCACCTCACGCGCGTGGCGCCTGCCTACGCCAAAATGGGCGAGATGATGCTAGCCTTGTTCCGCCACCACCATTGGAGCCGCGCCGCGCTCGTCTACAGCGATGACAAACTGGAACGGAACTGTTACTTTACCCTCGAGGGTGTTCACGAGGTTTTCCAGGAGGAGGGTTTGCATACGTCTGCCTACAATTTCGACGAAACCAAAGATTTGGACCTGGACGACATCGTGCGCTACATCCAGGCCAGTGAGCGAGGTGAGCAGGAGCGCGTCCCGGACCCCTGGTCCTAACCCATCCTCTCTCCGCGACTCTCCTTACACACCGGTCCTGTCCTCTGCAGACCTCACTGTTCCCTGTGGCGCTAAGGATCCCGGGAGGGTGTGCGCGGGGACTTGCCAGGTGTGAGCTGTTTGGCAGCGATCTTTGAGGATCGCCCATCGCTGTGGAGGGGTGTACTTAGAGGGTCCTGGGGAGATGGAAGGGTCTGGGCAAGGAGAAAGCCGTCTTCTGCGGGTCCGTGTCTGACAGGTGCTGTCAAATCACTCGGGGTTTTTCTTCCCAGCTCCCTCTTTGCCAGCGCAGGGTTGGCGATTAGAGGCGCACCACCAGTGCCCTGCTTCAGGGTCTGAAGCATGCTAAGGCCGAAAGAAGTTGTTACCCTCTCCATTGCTGTTGTGCGCTCCCGCTTAGTGGCAGCGTCCTAGGACGCTGTGCAGCTGCGCGCTGCCACTTGGCTCACGCCCGGGCCTCTCGATTTTCCAGACCCCAGGCGTCTTTTAAAAGTCTCATTGTGTCGCTCTGTCCTTCCTTCCTTGACCCCTCTAGCCCCTTACAAACACGTTTCTGTGGTTTCTACTAAAAATGCTTCGTAGTGTTTGGACTCGGGCAACACTCATTTTTCCCGGGGCTTTCGTCATCACAATCTCTAGAGCGCCCAGAACTAGACTTTGCGGGAGCGCTCTCGGAAAGCGGCCATTGAATCTCCTTTCCACCTGCCTCCACTCAGCGTCAAATTTTCTTGGCGGGTCTCTAGGGGGTTTGGAATAATACCCAAACTGGATAAAGTGCTCAAGACTGGAAATGGTGGCTATGGCTGCAGCGAGTATGGTCGAGGAAAGGTAATAGCGGAAGCCCCTATTGCGGCACATTTTACTGCAGGTAGACTGCGAGGAGGGGGGTTGGTGGTGAGATCCCAGCATAGTGCAGTTTCCTCCTCGATAGTAGAGGGGTTGGCGTGAACTGCACTCAGGGAATACCGCCTCCGATTTCCTTCAGTGCGCACGCGCCTGGAGTGCCTGGGGTGAAACCCAGCAAAACTCTTCGCAACCCCTGTGCCACCGAGGGGAGCAGGGTTGAGCCATGCGCAGGGTTTGTCTACATCTTGGTACGGACTGGCATCTGAGCTTTGGCCACAGGGGCCAGCACAACCTGAGGCTGGGAACCTCAGAAGCAGGTGATACTCTCAGAGACTACATTGAGGATGAAGCTGTAGCCATCCCGCTTCCCATCTTGGCCTCGGACTTGAATGAACACACTCTTTAGAACGAAGGGGCAGGAAGTGTTGACAGTAGGCTGCCTGGCATGTTTTGAGCATTCGAACTCCAGGCTGTCTGCACCGAATCCCTGCCAGCTAAGCAGGCGGGGCGCGGGCTCTGCTGATTGTGAAAAAGAGCATTTGTGTTCAACAGCTGCGGACTCGCCACGCTTGGCCTGGGAACCCACATCTGTTTCTTTCCGCCCTTGCGGTCCCCGGCTTGCCGCAGCCTCCTTGCAGATCTCGGACTGCTATAGCCCCTGGAACCTGCTTCTTCAGCTCTCAGTTTTCCAGGGCCAGGAACTAGAAGTTGGAGATTTCTTAGGGCTGGTTGGGGTTGGGGGTGTGTCTCTCTATCGGCGAGATCCGTCGTTTGCAAGCGCGTGTGTGTGTGCTGCCTTTGCTGGACTGGTTCCAGTGGGCAGTCAGAGACCTCAGCGCACGTGGCGTGGGATACAAGGCAGAGTGGATCTGTTTGCCCAAGTGAGGGTAGATCTCAGCCAGGGACCTCTCATCCTCACATGAGTTGCTGAGGCCCTGGCACAGGGAGGGCTGTAGTCCCGTGGTGGGCCTGGGGGGCTGGTGGCCTCAGGCTTTAGAGGATTTGGGCTGCCTTGTGTTGCTACTGCGCGCTCCCTCCCCCCTTTTTGTGTTATATAGACATATATATGTCTATATAACACATTATATATAAAATTTATATACGTACTATATATATCTCAAAGCCTCATAGATATTACCAAGTCTCTGCTTTTTTTTTCCTTCTAGATATGAATTTAGCGATGAAAGTTTGCTGGGCTCAGGTTTATACCTTACAGGTGATAAAGTTATGATTTTTATGACTCTTACTTTAAAATATATTTCAACAAGGACCTGACATATATTCGGAAATATGAAATAAAATAGTTTCTTTCCTAAACCATTTTTCCTACCTTCCAAATTCCTTACTCTCAGGAGAGAAAGTTGCTTGATGATAAAGATCTCAGGGGATCTTCTACAAACACATTCAGTTATTACTTTACCATAAACAGTTAATGTGTTAAATAGGGGGTTCAGTTTCAGTGGAGTCTGTAACTCAGCCACTCAGTGCCTGGTGAATCTTGGGCTGCTATTGAACTCTGTACCTGGGACTCTTTAGGTAAAATTGGGTTAGGGAGAGTGCCTTGTCTGGGATGATGGGAGGAACTAACTCCTGGAATGTGCTGAAACAGTGCCAGACCCATAGTAAGGGCTCAATAAATGTGGTTTTATCATAATGGTTGTTACTTTATATATGTGATGATAAGCACCTTTACTGAGAAGGGAAGGTCCTGCCATGGGAGAAAACCCTGGGTTGAGAAGCAGATGCTTGGGGATCTGGTGTCTTAACTTACCAGCTTGGGTTTACCTGTGCAAGGCACTGTGCAGGAGCTTCCTACCCTGAGGCACAGGGACTCTGGTGAGAATTAGGCCTCTTCAAACTGATGTTTGGTGGTTCTGATTTGTGCATAGGCTCTTTTTTTTTTTTAATAAATAATGATTTTTATTTAAAATAGATTCACTTGTACACCTGACTACTACCCTCAATATTCCATGCTTAATGGTAAATTTATTTTAAAAAAGATAGAATGGACTAATTTTTTCAAGCAATGAAAGTCAGTCATTGTTTTGTTTATACACCTTAAAAGTATACTTTTAAGGTGTAACTGACAGTATTTCTGCCTTTGAAAATTCCTTATTAAGCATTATGAACTAGAGTATTCTCTAGAGAGTTCCTTTGCCCCTTCTTTTGTTGAGAACATTTAGCACTTGTTTTTGTGCTATGCTTGACTTCATGTTTAAATCCAAATGAATATTTTAATCTCTTAAATGACACTCTCAATGGCACTGTACAATGGCGCTATCCCAAATAATCATATGACTATTTTTTTTTACTATGGATTGTACTAAATCCATAAACACTAAAAGACTTCAGTTATTTTTTCATCTTAGGGAGTTACTAAATATAAGTCAATAATTTAAAACCATTTTTCCTCTCATGTCTTTAGCTTATGTCACCAACATACACATGACTGAGCATACATTTTTAAAATAATGGTCTTTATTTAAAATGGACTCACATATGCATATGAGCACTGCCCTCAATATTCCACACTTACATGATAGATAATAAGCTATATCCCCAACTGATAGATTTATCTTTAAAAAGACAGAGTTAGAATTAAGTCATTTTTTTCAAGCAATTAAAGCCAGGAGTTTTTCGTTTATATTCCCTATAAAATACAGTACTCAGAGTATTCTACACACAAGATTTTTTTTAAATGAAAAACTGGAGTTTTATTATTTTAGTTATTAATATGTCATCAAACTGGGCCTAGGTAATAGCTGTAGAGATAATAGTAATTAATCAATACAGGAATCATCCATTTTTAATAGTCTCGGGTAAATGAGTGGTAAATGATAAAGTGGTTGATCAGAATTTCTAAATAATGAACTATAAGTATAAAATAACTTACACAGAATAACATGGAAAAAGAGAAGCACTGTAGGCTGCAATGCAGAAATTCCAGACCTTCAGAGAGGGTAGCGCTTTGTGAACAACAAAAAAGAAGATATATCTCATTTTTGCAAACAATATCCATTGCTATTAAATGTAGAAAACAGCCAGAGAAAACTTTTTTTGAAAAAAAAAGATTTTAATTTAGCAAAAATAATTATAAGCCACATAATTTAAAATCAGAAAATTATACAAATCTGATTAAGAAAACTTTCATTGCTTTCTACTCCCCATTTCTGACTTTCCAGAGGCAATCATTTTTAGCTAATGTAGCTTTCTTGTAGTTATTTGTCTTTATATCTCTAAATAACAGATTATTTTATGGAAGATGATGATCAAGGTCGCTTCTACTGTCTGTTAACCACATACACATTTTCCTTTTAACATGGACCTGTTAAAATTTTGTTTAGTTCAGTATTCAGTATCAATATTATTATTTTCTTCTAAATACTGTTCACAGTCAAGACATGCAGGTTGACACTATCTTTCTTGCTCCGCTTTCAGGCTTAGGGTAAAAATTAAAAACAAAAACAAAAACAAAAACAACCTTTTGTTTGTTTGTTTGTTTTCTTAGTTTCCTATGGACTTAGAATTAAACCATTACAAAATTATCTGTTTTAAGCTCCTGAGCTGCTTCAGTGTAGTAGTGTTTGAGCTATACTTCATAGTTGTCATTCTGCGTTGTTCCTTCAATATCTTCCTAGGTCTCTAGTCACCTCTATTTTTGAGCTAGGTCCTAGTGCTCCTGTTTTTTGCTTCAAGCCCTTGTTTGGGGGAAGCATATCATCTAGGAACTTTCTGAGAAAGAATGAATGAGAATTTTCAGACTTGTCACAAATGGAAATTTCTTCATCTTGCCTTTAAACATGATTGTAGAATTCTAGGTTGGAAATAATTTTCTCCCAACATTTGACAACATGCTCTGTTGTCTTCTAAATCCTGATGTTACTATTAGGAAGCTTGAATAGATTCAGATTCTGGAAGTAATCTTATCTTTTTCCGCCCCCTCTGCTGAAAAGTTCTAGAATCTTCTCTTTGCTCCCAGTGTTTTAACATTTCATTAGGATGTGCATTAATGCCAGTATTTTGCCTTATTACTCTTGGTAGGCCGCTTCTTTCCAGAAACTCTTGTAATTCTTGGAAAATTTCTTAAATTATTTCTTTGATGAGTGTTTATTTGTGATGTGTGTGATGTGTGTATGTGTGTATATATTATGTATGTACCGAGCCGCATCTCCTTCTTTCAAGATTTTTATCCACACTGCTTTTCTCTTTCTAGATTTTTTTTCTTATTTGGATTGATCTTCTATTTTTATGATTTTTTCCTATATACCACCTGATTTATCTTTAAATTTTTATTTTTCATGGTGGGAGGGTTTTCAGATTTTTATTTTTGTATTTCTTCCAAAATTACTATTGAGTTTGGGTTTTTCATTTTTTATCACACTTTTGGCTTGCAGGATGTGGTACACTTTGTCTTGCCTCCATGCAGTAACATCTATCTCTTTTTCCCTTCCAAATTTAGAATTAAAAGGAACATAGGTGCAGAAATCAGATGGAGAATATGAAAATGTCCTGTTTATTATTACTTAAATGTATTGGAGAACGTGGATTTAGATCTGATGCTAAAAGGGCCTGCTTACTAGTACTTCCTCCCCAAATTAGGCAGAGACATCTACCAAATCACAGCCAGTGCTTTGAAGCTGTAATTTCCCTCTCCAGGAGCAGTAACCCATAAAGGGTACTCTCTGTTAGTAGACATATCTCAAAGGGGAAGAAAGAGGACAGGGCCTGGAGCGCCCAGTGTTTTCTTTCAGACTCACCAAACATACAATCTCTCCTTTTCCTCTTGCTGGGAAATGTTACTGATGCTGGTGGGTAGTATATTTCTCTGGAATTTTCTAGGCACTTCTCATACTTCTCTGCATACTTTCCAAATCTGTTTATGCCACTTGTGCTTATTACTTAATTTAATTAGTTATTGTATAAACTGATTAGACATGAATAGGAAGAGAAAGCTATTTCAATGAAAACTATTTAAAGCCTTTTGATAAACTGTATAAAGACAAGTTCCTAAAAATACTTGCTGTTTACTTAGGCATGAATAAGACAACTGAAGGAGATCAGAGAGCATCATAAAAATTTGGGATTCTGCATTCTGACTGCTTTGCTAGAGTCATTAAATACTTGCTTCAACTTGCACTGAAACTTGATGATAATGTATGTTATGGATTTGGTTTATTCAAGAGAGACAGTGAGCTGCCCATGAACTTGGGAATTAGGGGTTCCTTTTGAGAGTAAATCACAAGGTTAACACAAAATGGTAAGATTGAAAATAATCAAAGTCTGCATAGTTAGATAAATGCTGTGTTATAACGCTTTTGCTCAGACTAAGTGGGTACTAACATTTAAAGAAAGAATGTGCCCATCAGAAGGCTTGGGGTAGTGTTGATGGGGAGAGAGGAGGAGATGGGCCAGGAGTTTAAAGATAGGAGAAGAAGCCACAGAAGCCAGTGTTGGGCAGAACACACCCATGACATGGGGAATCGTGTGCTCTGGCCCTGAGGCATAGTCTGTTCAGTCCTAGGCAGGTGTAGCTCTTATGTGGGTGTTTAAGGTTATCAGTGGCTCATGCCTTTGGATGCCTGAATCCTTCAAATGATCTTTTTGATTCTAATTCCATCCTCACTGGCATCTTACTGCTCATCATTTGCCCCCTCCCCCACCCCGTTGGCATGCCCAAGGTACAGGGCAAGTTGACCCAAATATATTCATGGCCATTCAGGTCTCCATGAAACTTAAGTAATCTGCAGCCATAAATATCTGATGTAGGTTATTGGAAATCTGCCCCTAAGCAATGACATTACTCTCTAGGTAATGGCAGAATCAGGTTTTGCACATGGGAACTGAGAAATACACCCTAGACTACAAGTAGTTGATTAAAAAATGATAAGGACTGTCTAGTAGGCAGCCAGATAGAGCTTCCTGGCTCCTTTCTGGAGACGCTTACTCCTGGAATCCATATTCTTCAAACTTGTCTGGCCTTACCTCCTAGCTGGCTATTTTGTGGGACATCTTGACTGTTTTTTTTTTTTTTTAAGTGAAAGGGCCAGATTTGAATGAGAGCTAAAACAAGGTTCTGTCATAATGAATAATTAGGAGTTTCTTTGAGAGCTTCCCCACTGAGATATCATGACATTTGTTTATCCCAAATGCATATAACTGTATTTCCAAGCATAAGCAATACCTGCTCCCATCATTATAGGTCTATTAGCAGTTTTACCCTGTTTTAAAAACTTGTTCTCTAAAGCTTTTATCCCATGCACGAAGCCCTTCTGTAATACCAAATGACAGAATCAAGACCTAACCCTCTTGAGTTAATGTGCAGTAAATGAAATATCAGCAAGAGCCAGCCCTCCATGCAGGTTGCCAAAGCTGCTCAGGCATAGCCTTTCAGCACCCCTGCTTTTACCAAGCACATAAACATCTTGGAGGTCTGGCATGCATCGTGATAACATGGTTTACAAAACCCAGGTCTCTGTGGGTCTCTTCTCTGCATAGTGTGTATGCAGCAAATACATGGTTGCGGAGTCTGGGACCATCAGAATTGACCAAATTGAACAACAGCCAAGTCCTTACTTTACTTCAGCTGGTGTCTCTCTTAGGTGTCAGGCAACAATCATCTGGAGCTGCTTAAAGCCTCTCAAATCCCATAGCGTGGCTATAAACTGAGAGGACATGAAAAGGGAACATGGGGATCTTGTTAACTATTTCCTCTGTGTTGAGTTTTAAATAATGTTTTAAAATGCAGACAGTAAAATGTGTATGGAACTCACTGCATCTTCTTATATGCCAGAAAAATGTTCTTTCTATAGCCGCTGAGTTTTCTTTTTAAGGGAAATGCATTTGCCATGCTATTAAGTATGAAAAGCAGTTAGTACTTTTTCTTAGTTTATAATGGGAAAATCTAGTGATTTACTTAATGTATTACTTAGGAAAAAACCCTTTCATTTTGAGATACTAGAATTGAACCCAGAGCCTTGCACATACCGGTAAGGCAAGCACTCTGCCATGGAGCTACATCCCCATCCCTTTTTTAAATTTAATTTTGAGACAGGTCTCACTGAATTATTCAGGCTGGCCTTGAACTTGTGATCCTGTTATCTCAGCTTCTGGAGTAACTGGGATTACAGGTGTGTACTACCATGCTTAATGGAAAAATCCCTTTATTTTGAAATAGTTGTGCACTTTTGGAAAATCTAAAGAACCTTTATACAGCCTTCTCCCAGATTTTCACCAATTGTAAATATTAACATTTTGCTTTTTCAATACAAATCTGTTCCCTCCCTTCCCTTCCTCTTTTCTGTTTACACACACACACACACACACAGAGAGAGAGAGAGAGAGAGAGAGAGAGAGAGAGAGAGATAATATGTATTTTTATAAGTACAGGATTGTTTTTCCTCTTCTTCCTCCCTTTTTGTAGCCCTCCCTCCTCCTTCTCTTCTGCTTTCCAGTACTGGGGATAGAATTCAGGTCCTCACACTTGCTAGGGAAGTGCCCTACTGCTGAGTTAAATCCCCAGCCCACAATCATTGTTTCTTTTGATTTTTTCCCCCAGGGCCAAGGACTGAACTCAGGGCTTTGTGCACGCCAGGCACTTTGCAACTGAGCTACATCCCCAACCCCATCATTGTTTCTTTACTCCTAAATATTTAAGGGTATGTTTCCTAAGAATAAGGAGGAGTCATGAAAAGTGATAATGCAGTTCTATTATCTAGTTCACAGGAGTTAGTCAAATTTCACCAGCTGTTTAAACAATGCCCCCCCTTCCCCTTTTTACATATATATATACTTAAGGTCCAGAGTCCAATTAAGTATCATACATTGCCATGTTTTATGTTGGGAGTTGCCTGGCTCCAAAGACTGAGTTCCTCATCCCCCGAGAAGAGCCGTCCAATGGTGAGCCCTGTTGGCTCACATGATCCTTACCCACCAATCAGACTAGCCCTGCTGGCTCACATGATCCTTACCCACCAATCAGACTAGCCCTGCTGGCTCACATGATCCTTACCCACCAATCAGACTAGCCCTGCTGGCTCACATGATCCTTACCCACCAATCAGACTAGCCCTGCTGACTCACATGATCGTTACCTACCAATCAGAAAGCACCCCATGCCAACTGTCAAACTGTTCAACCATTAAACTGTCATAACTGTCAAACCACCCCTGGCTCTATAAATATGCAGAGCTGTTCCTCAATAAAAGGGCATTTTTCGTTCTTTCATTTTCTAAGTCTCTTCCAGTCTAGAATGTGTCCTCAACCTGTCTTTGTTTTTCATGAAGTTGACCATTTTAAAGAGCCCAGGTGAGTTATTCCACAGTCTGTCCCCAGCTGGGTTTGTGGCTGCTTCCTCTTGACAAGGTGCCAGTCGCCTACGGGCTGTGTTCTCCCAGGAGGCTGGTGAGCCTTCTTTTCCTCAGTTGGTGATGTTGTCTCACTTGTTTATGGTGGTTTCAGCTAGATCCCCCTCAATAAAGTTACTATGTTTTTGATTTTTAAATAAAACCTTATTTTATGGGAAGACTAGAAAACACTAAAGATTATGATTGCAAATCTTTGATTTAGAAAAATTTCATTTATTCACCTATAAAAGTTTATCAAGTATTTATTATAGAAGCTGGGCATGCATAAATGGATACATTTTAATTCAACAAATATTACACTATTTTCTATAACAGTGTTAGCGTCAAAGGGATAAATATTAAGTGAAATAGTTTAAATGATTTATTGTTCCTTTAATCTGAAGGTACAAATATTAAGAAAATATAAAGAAGCATTCCTCCTTATAATTTCTTTCAGTGATTTTTTATTAATTTCCATAAAGTTACCATTTTTTCCTTTGTGAATATAGTAGTCTCCTCTTTATCTGTGTGGTTTTGCTGTCTGAGGTTTCAGTTACCTGTATTGAATTGTGGTCTGAAAATATTAAATGAAAAATTCTAAAAATAAACAATTCAAGGGGTTTTAAACACTTTTGTTATAGTATATTATTATAATTGTTCTATTTTATTATTAGTTGTTGTTGTTAGTCTCTTACTCTGCCTAATTTACAAATTAAGCTCTATCATAGGTATTTTCTTATAGGAAGAAATATGGTATATATAGGGGTTGGCATCATCCACAGTTCTAGGCATCTGGTGGGTCCTTGGAACATTTCCCCTGCAGAGAAAGGGAACTACTATAGAAAGTACCTTATGTGAGGAGATGCTTCAGGACCCTTTAACTACCCTGTCCCATGTCCAGCACTCCAGACTGGTTTTGCATGCTTACTGTCTGCTGTGTTGGGTGTCTCACATTTGTTGTTTGTTTCTCTCCCCAGTGGTGATCATGTGTGCGAGCGGTGACACCATCCGGAGTATCATGCTGGCAGCACACAGACATGGCATGACCAGTGGAGATTATGCTTTCTTCAACATTGAACTCTTCAACAGTTCTTCCTATGGTAACTCCACTTCCAGCTTCCCCCATAGTGCCAATAATGTTACTATGCCAAGGTGTCAAAGAGGGATTGGAAGGAAAAGTCAGACATTTGAGTTATACCCATAGAAGTGATTTCTGTAAATGTGATTTTGGAAATTTGTGATTTGGAACACTTCTATAACATATCATAAATTCTCAAGCTTTTCTTCTTAAAGAACTCAATGAGAGCAAAATTAAACAGTGTACCTGTGGTGTCAGGGGGTCAGCATAGCTCTATCTCAGACTCCAAATGATCATAAATGCAGCCCCAAACACCCATTGCCCAATACTTTTCCAATTGCAGGTTGCTGCTGTGATGATGGACTAATAGAATAATTTTAATGAAATTTGGGTAGAAGTTTAAATTGAATGAATGCATTGGAACATAACATAATAGAATAGAACAAGGTGTATCACACAGTGTATGTATTGCTTCATAAAACTCTTATTTTAGTACTGTAAATGTGTGTGCTTATATTTATGCACAGTTCTCATATGCTTGTAAAAGGTCACAACGGGAAAGTAACAATTACTGAACATTGAAGTAAAAATGTGAAAGCCACTGCTCCAAGCCCCTCTTTCTTCCAAGTTACTATACTTTAAACCTCTCCTATGTGGAATTTTGGGAGCCATCAACATAGAGATTTGAAAACATTTAATTCCTATAATGGATCTGGGCAATTCCCAGGGTCCCTGTGATGAAGGCTGTTTACACCCATGATCACGGGTATATTTTCCGCTCCCTCCCACCCCCCAGATGTGGTAAGGCTCTCGGAAATAGATATGAAGGCTACTAAGTATTTTCTCAAGTCTGAACACTGGCTGCTCAAAGCTGAGAAGTTCTGGGGGAATAGTAAGTGTGCAGATCCCACATATGGCATGTTCATATTGAGCTCCACTTTTGAATTCTTGCTGATGATATGTGATTAGACAGGATCTAAACCTTAAAACATACACCCTAGTTTCCTGCCTTGCTGTCCTGGCTTACTTAAGCAATAGACCATTGTGTATATATAGATACTATAACACATTTCTCATGGGGATAAAGAAAAGTCGATGAAACAAAAGTAGACACTGTTTTCTGCCATGGGTAGAACAGGAGATTTAAGGCTTGCAAGATCAACTTGCTATCTTGCCCTCATGCCTGTCAGGATGATCTTTTCCTTTCTTCTTTCCAAAAATGGAGTGTTGCTTTCAATTCTTGACCTAACATCAGAATGTCTTTACATTATTGGTTGCAGCTTTGAGTTTTTAATTTTTTTTTAGTTGTAGATAGACACAATATCTTTATTTATTTTTAGTGGTGCTGAGGATGGAACCCAGTGCCTCACACGTGGAAGGCAAGCACTCTTCCACTGAGCTACAGTCCTAGCTATGAGTTTTTTCACACTGTGGTTGAAGCTGATGAAAATGAAAAGCATTTATTCTAAGTTTTGCAAGGTGGCCACTGGCAAATATAGAATTTAGAGGCAATGCATATTAATGCATATGGGTGCACATTATATATGAAGAAGTGCATTTACAATGCACATTCACATACATTGTGCATTTAATACTTAATGCAACATGATGCTGGAGTTCCTTTCAACTATAGATAAGACCGTATTATTTTTCCCTACTAATTGTAATACATAAATATTGTAGAAAGTTTGGAAAACATAGGAAAAACACAGGGAAGAAGACATAGTTATAATTATACCACTTAGATAAAAGTACATTGTAATTTTTAGAAGTATGCAACCCTGCTTTATAAACACACACATATACATATACATTTATTTTATAAAATATTTTTTAATAAAATGATTATATCACTAACAGTATGGCTACATAGTATTTTATAATATTGACATGCTTTCTTTAATCAGTCTCTTATTTTTCAGTATTTGTGTTGTTTCTAGCTTTTTGTTGTTGAGAACTGTTCCACATTGAGTACTTTGTGTGCACACATGCATTCACTCACATATTTATGTATATATATTTTCTGTAAGAGAAATTTATAGAAAAATTGCTGACTCAAAAGTTATGTGCATTTAAGTTTTGACAAGTATTGCTCAGTTGTCCTGTGAAGAGGTTTACCAGTTTATACTTTTGCATACAGAAGTATGAGATTATCTGTTTTTATTATTCTTGTCAACATTGTATAATCTTTCTTTCAAATTATTTTATTTATTTGAATTTCTTATTATATTCATAAGCAAAGATATGCAGTTTTCTTTTTTCAACATAAATATTTTAAATAATTTTAAATTTAAATAATATAAAGTTAATCACTTTAATGTGAACAGTTTTGTGACTCTTACTACATTGACGCTGTGGTTCAACTACCACCTTTTAATCTTTAAAAAAATATTAATTTAAATCAAATGAATTAACATTTGTCACATTATGTTATTTTTATGGTGATACTTTTGAAACTTTTAGTTATTTTGAAACGTGTTTCCCTCTGTGACACTTTTGTTGAGTTTATTTTTGGTTATTTATGGTTTTGGTTGTTCTTATAATCATGATCTTTTCTGTTACATTTTGTACTATAGTTATATAGAAAAACCTATGAGTTCTTATTAATTTTTTAAGAATTCCACTTATTGAATCCTGTGTTCTAATTGCTTCTGTGTCATTATCACGTTACAGTAGCAGCATTTCCTCTTTTAATAGTTGAACATCTTTTTTCTTATTCTTATTACATTGGCAATATCCTAAAAAGTGATATTATATAACAGTGGTGATACTTAAGTTTCTGACCTTTTGTCTTGAAGTAGATGTTAAAGTATTCTTTTATACTTTAAAGTATGTGAATTGTGGGCTGAGGTTGTGGCTCAGCAGTGGAGCGCTTGCCTGGCACGTGCAAGGCCCTGGGTTCGATCTCAGCCCCACATAAAAATAAATAAAATAAAGGTATTGTATCTAACTACAACTAAAAAATAAATATATTTTTAAAAAGTATATGACTTGTGATTTTAAAAATAAGAGTTGAATGTTGATTTTATAAAATGCTTTTGCCCCATATTTTTAGTAAATTTCATAATAGTAAGCTATCATAACATTCTTAGAAGTAAGTGTACTGCATTATGATGGTATTTTGGGATGTATTTAAGATTTTAGTATTTTATTTGGATTTTGAATTTGTATTCATGGGTGAGGTTAGATAGTATTTTTCTTCCTTAAGATGATATTGCTAGATTTGAATGTGAGGTTTGCATTAACTTTATAGAACTAATTTGGACATGTTCTCATTTTAAATGCTCTGGAACAGTAAATATATACCATAGGTACATCCCTTGAAATATGAAAACAATTCAACTCTGTATTTGGAGTTCACTTCTGCTAGAGGTAATTGTTGGACAACTTTTTACAAAAATCTTTTTATTTTAGAATGATTTTAAACTTTTAGAAAACTTGCAAAAATAATATAGAGAGTTCATGTATATGTTTTACCAAACTTCCTCTAATGTTAATAACTAAACCAATTATCAACTAAGACAATTAACATTTTTAGAGTACTACTAACTAAACTTCAGGATGTATTTGAAATTTACCACCTTTCTTCCTAATGTTCATGTTCTGTTCCATATTCTGATCTAGTGATATAGTTGGGTCATATGGTGGTCCCATGCCCAGTGTTTTGAGAACCTGATTTTTGCTGTAGTTGTACTAATTTACAATTCTACCAACAGTGTTCCTTTTTTCTTCACATCCTCTTCAGCATTTATTATTGTTTGTATTCTTGATGGCTGCCGTTCTGATTGGTGTGAGTTGAAAACTCAGTGTAGTTTTGATTTGTATTTCCCTACTTTCTGTTGCTCTGGAATATTTTTTTCATGTATTTGTTGGCCATTTGAATTTCTTCTTTTGAGAAGTATCTGTTTAGTTTATTTCCCATTTACTTATCAGTTGTTTATTTATTTATTTATTTATTTTGGTATTCAGTTTTTTGAGTTCTTTATATATTCTGGATATTAATCCTCTGTCAGAAGAACAGTTAGCATTTCTCTCCCATTCTTAATTGTTTCCTTTACTCTGAAGGAGCTTTTAAATTTGATACCATCCCACTTATTAATTCTTGGCATTGTTTCTTGAACCTTAGTATTCCTCTTGAGAAAATTATTGCTTATGCCTATGTGTTGAGTATTAATCTTACATTTTCTTCTAGGAATTGCATAGTTTCTGGGCTAATTCCTAGATCTTGATTCATTTTGAATTGGCTTTTGTGCAGAGTGAGAGATAAGGAAATAGACTCATTCTTCTACATATGGATAACCATTTTTTTCTAGCATGTGTTAAAAAGGCTGTCTTTTCTCCAGTGTATGTTTTTGGCTCCTTAGTATTGTATCAGATGACTGTGTTCCTGGGATTTTTCTCCAAGTCTTCTAATATGTACTTCTAATATGTACCAGTACATATTGATCCTATTTTATCGATTTTGCCTAATTATTTTCTTTCTTCTATTTGTTTTGGAATTGGTTTGCTCTTGTTTTTCTAGGGTCTTGAAATGCATCATTATATTTTTTATTTGGGATCTTTTTGATTTTCTTATGATTGCATTGAGCTCGTATATTGCTTGGTAGTACGACTATTTTAATGATATTCTGCCTATATTTGAACAAGGATATCCTGTGTTGTCTTCAATTTGTTTCTTCAGTGTGCTATAGTTTTCATTGTAAAGGTATTTCACCTCCTTCGTAGATTTATTCCTTGGTATTTTTTTAGGCTGTTGTGAATAGTATTGTTTTCTTGATTTATTTCTCAGCAGATTCATTATTGGTATATAAGAAAGGTATTGATTTTTGTATGTTGATTTTGTAAGTTGCTACTTTGGTGAATTTGTTTATTAGCTCTAGCAGTCTTCTGGTGGAGCTTTTTGGATGTTCTAAATATAAGATCATATCATCTGCAAACAGGGATAATTTAACTTATTCCTTTCTTATTTTTATCCCTTTTCCTTTTTTTTCTCTTGCCTAACTGCTCTGGTTAGAGTTTCTGGTACTGTATTGATAGGAGTGGTGAGAAGTAGACATCCTTGTCTTGTCCCAGATTTTAAAGGAAATACTTTCAGTTTTTCCCCATGTACTATAATGTTGGCTTTCAGTTTGTCATATGTAGCCTTTATGATATTGAGGTGGGTTCCTTCTATCCCTAGTTTCTTCAGTGTTTTTTTCATGAATGAGTGCTGATTTTTATCAGAGGCTTTCCTGCATTTATTGAGATGACTGTGATTTTTGTCCTTAATTCAATATTTAAGTGGTGAATTACATTTATTGATTTTCAAATGCTGAGCCATGCTTGCAATTCTGGGATAAAACCAACCTGGTCGCCCTGTACAATATTCTTAATGTGGTGTTGTTATGGTTTGGATGTGAGGTGTCCTCCAAAACTTATGTGTGAGACAATACAACAAGTTTCAGAGGAGAAATGATTGGGTTGTGAGAGTCTGAACCCAATCAGTGATTTAATCCCCTGGTAGGATTAAGTGAGTGATAACTGAAGTGGTAGGGTGTGGCTGCAGGAGGTGGGTATTCGGGTGTGGCTTTGGATATATATTTGTTGTTGAATATGATTTGTTAATGTCTTATGAAGAATTTTTGAATCTAAGTTCATTAGGGATATTGATCTGTAGTTTTTTTTTCCTTGATGTATCCTTATCTGGTTTTGGTATGAGGAGGATACTGGCTTCATAGAATGAGTTTGGAAGTGTTCCATCTTTATATTTTATGAAATAATTGAGGAACATTGGGATTAATGCTTTTTGCAAGGGAGATAGAACTTGGCTGAGAATCTATCTGGTCCTGGCCTTTTCATGTTGGAAGACTTATTATTACTGCTTTTATCTCATGGATTGCCATTGGTCTGTTTACATTTTCTGTGTTATTTCAATTCTATTTTGGCAAGTCAGATGAGTCTAGAAATGTATCCACATTTTCTAGGTTTTCCAATTTATTGGAGTATAAGTTTTCAAAATAGTCCCTAATGATCCTCTGCATTTCTGTGATATCCATGGTGGTATCCCCTTTCTCATGTCTAGTTTTGTTAGTTTAGGTCTTTTTTCTTTTTCTTCTGGTTACTTTGACTAAGGGTTTATCAATCTTATTTATCGTTTCAAAGAACCAACTCTTTGTTTCATTGATCCTTTGTATTTTTTATTCTCTATTTTTATCGATTTTGCCTAATTATTTTCTTCCTTCTATTTGTTTTGGAATTGGTTTACTCTTGTTTTTTCTAGGGTCTTGAAATGCATCATTATATTTTTTTATTTGGGATCTTTTTGATTTTCTTATGTAGGTGCTCATAGCTGTAAACTTTCCTCTTAAAACCACTTTCATAGTGTCCAGAGGTTTTGTTATGTTGTATTGTTATCCTTGTTTGAGTCTAAAAATTGTTTAAAACTAATTTCTTCTGTCACCCATTCATTCAGAATTGTATTGTTTAGTGTCCATGTGTTTATATGTTTTCTGCAGGGTCTTATACTGGGGTCTGCCTGGGTCTTCAATTTGAATAGTGTCAGTTTTTGTAATGAGGTGCACCAGCGTTTGAGGCATGAGAATTTATGATTCTATCTCTTCTTGTTGGATTGTTCCCTTTACCAATATGACATTCTTTGTCTCTTTGGACTAATTTTAGCTTGAAGTCTACTTTCTCAGATATGACAATAACTATTCCTGTTTGTCTTCAGACTCCATTTGTACAGTGTATCCATTTCCATCCTTTAATGTTCAGCCTGTGGCTGTCTTTGCCTGTAAGGCGAGTCTTTATAAACAACACATAGTTGGATCTTCTTTATAAATTCATTCTACCAGCCTATGTCTTTTGGTTGAAGATTTGAGACCATTTGCATACAATGTTATTATAGAGAGATGTTTATTAATTCCTGCCATTTTGATTTTTTATTTTGGTTCTGTTTCTCATTTGCTTACTTTTCAAATAAGATTTATTCATTTGTGAGTTCTGGGGTTTTTGGGGGTAGCGTTTCTTTTTTTTTTTTTAAGTATTTTCTTTAGTGCCATCTTAGTAGTCATGAATTCTTTAATGCATTTATCCAACCTGTACCTTTTAATTGAAGAATTAAGACCATTTACATTCATGTTATTATTGAAAGGTTTATACTTGTTCTTGTCATTTTGTTGATTTTCTTTGGGTTGTTTTGAATATTCTGTGTTCATTGCTCATTGTTTTTTCACCTTAGACATTTGAAGGTTTACTATATTGGTAATATTTGATTCTTTTCATTTCTTATTTGCATGTCTACTCATCTAGTAAGATTTATTCTTTCCTGTGCTCTTGTGATTGTTAATCTTTCTTCCTCTTCTGGGTGTAGTATTCCCTTAAGTATCTTCTGTAATGCTGGTCTAGTGGTCATTAATTCCTTAAGTTTATGATTATCTTGGAAGGTTTGTACTTCTCCTTCAATATGAAGTTTAGCCTTGATAGTCATAGTAATCTTGATTGGCATTTATTTTCTTTCAGGACCTGAAATATGTCATTCCATGCCCTCCTGGCCTTTAGAGTTTCTACTGAGAAATCTGCTGAAAGGTTTGCCTTTCAATCTAGATTGGCACTTCTCAGTAGCAGCTTTTAATATTCTTTCTTTGTTCTGTATTTTTGATGATTTATAATGTGAAGCAGAGAGGTTCTTTTCTGATCATGTCTGTTTGGGGTTCTAAATACATCCTGTACCTGGGGATTCATGTCTTTTGTAAAATGTGGAAAATTTTCTGCTGTTATTTCCCTGAATAGGTTTTTAATTCCCTTAGTATGTATCTCTTCTCCCTTCGGTACACAGTTATTCAGATGTTTGGTCTTTTAATGGTGTTTCAGAGAATTATACAATTTACAAAAATTCTTGAAGTGTCTGATTAAAGTCCCCCCCCCCTTTTTTTTTTTTTACCTTTTACAATGTTTGTTCAGACTGTGGACTCTTGGGATAAATCTACATGAGAGGCTAAGCCACATAGTAACTCATTTATTGATTTATTTATTTTTGGTACTGGGGATTGAACCCCGGGGCACTGAGCTACATTCCCAGTTCTTTTCAGTTTTTATTCTGAGACAGGGTCTTGCCAAGATGCTAAGGGCTTTGCTAAGTTGCAGAGGATGTCCTTCAATTTGTGATCATCCTTTCTCAACCTCCCATGTCACTGGGATTATAGGAGGGCACCACCACACCAGACACTGACTCCTCATTCTAAGAGCTAAAGATTAATATCTTAACTCTTAGCCCTGGCAAAGTGACTTAACCCTGCCCTTTTGGCAAGCCTTAGTTTCTTCTGATAGTAATAGCACTAGCCTTATGGCATCAGACTGACTAATAAATGAGGGGTATATGTAAAATACCTAGCAAACTTTTTGGAATGTAACTTTGAACAAATGTTAATTATATTTATTATTAGTCTTAGTTCACTTTGACAATTACACATGGTACTTAAAATTATAATTAAGTTTCTCTAGTTGTAGTTTCTTGATAAATTTAGGGCCATACATTCTCTTATGAAACTAACAAACTTTTATCTACTATATCCTAAGGACATGGGTGGGTTAGGAATTACACCTACATGCACAAAACCAAGACTCTCAATTACAAAGGTGGAGATTTATTATCTCACTTGAAATAATTCCATAGGTAGAAAGTCAAAGGTGAAGATGAGAATCCACAATGTCATCAGGGTACAAGCTTCTTTTGTCTTCCTGTTCCCTCAGTCTTAGTGCATGGTGTCCATTTTCAAGATCAAAGATGGTGCCTAGGGCACCAAAGATCATGTCTTAATTCTAGACAAGATAGGGGAAAGACAAGAAAGGTGAAAAGAGATCCTTCCAGTTGACTTGGTTCTTTCAGGGCTCTTCTAGAAGCCTCACTCATTAACTTTTGGTTACATAAGATTGGCTATCATTGATTGCAAGGGAATTCAGGAATTGTATGCTTTTCCTTGTACTCACTGATACCCTAAATCAATTTGGGAATCCTTTAGTAAGAAAGAAAGGAGAGTGTTTATAAAAAGGCACCTGTCTGTCTTTGTTCTTGGAGCAGAAAGAGCAGATGGGTACATTCACCTAGACCAAAGTTTTGTTATATATCATTAATAAAGGGCCTTCCTAGAGATTTTATGTTTTAAAATGTATGCTTATGAAAAGTTCTTCAATACCCACTTTCCCTATGCCTCCTCACATCAAATCCTTATACTTGTTCTAGAGAAAGCCTTCTGTTTTAATCAATATTTACTTGATATTAGATTTTTAGAAAATATGTTGGTAGTATATCCATTTTTACTAATTACTAGATTGGTCTTGGTGAGCGCTCACAAAATATTCTCGAATTTGCCCAAATTATATGGTTATGATTCAGTACATAATATATTATGGGGTAGTTCAAATGGTTTAAAACAAGATTTAAAAGATAGGTTTAAAAATCTGGAGAGAAGATGATAGGTATATTATCCTGTAGAGGTTTTAATAGCATCTACTGGTGTTTTTGTCCATTGGCATTATCTTAGAATGTAAGGTAGAAAGTTATTTGGGAAATCCTATCTGAGATATTTGAAATCATTATTATTAAAATTATTATAGAGCTTTCCTGCCTTCCAAGAAATCAGAAGGCACTAATTAAGGTGCTCCATGCTTCCAAAGTAGTCCTGTCCAATGGAACTTTCTGTGTGATGTCTAGTTCTCTTCTGTGCCACTCAATATGGTAGCCACTAGCCATAGGTGGCTGTTGAACATTTGAAAGGTGGCTAGTACCATCGATGAGCTGAATTTTTAATTTTAATGAATTTAAACTTAAACATGTATCTAGTGGCTACTAGGTTAGACAGCATGACACTACAGCATCCAATATTGTTTCCATCCACCTGTTTCTGGAAATCCTATGCTCCCAGCTTTGATGACACAGCATTCTTCTGGTTCTGTTAGCTACTCTCTGTCTCTTCTTACTCCTCCTGCCCTCTAAAAATAGCCTCCCCAAAGTGTTTGTGCTTAACCCTTCCCCCTCTCTTCCTATACTCCCTTCTCCGGGGAGATAGCCCCTGAGCTCTAACAGTGAGCTCTGTGGAAATGACACCCAGGTCTTTTTACCCCACACCACTGTTTCCAACCCCAGCCTGGTGGTGTTACTTGGACATTCTGTGGTCACCTTGGAACTGAACTGAAGCCATCACATCCATGTCTGTTGTTCACCTCCCTCCCCTCTCTTTCTTCTAATCATCACCTGATTTCCTCTTCTCCTTAGCATCCTCCCTCTCTGGCATCTCTTCCTCTCTGACTGTTGTGGAGTTTTGGAATTCCTCTGGCACAGCCCTCTACTTTCATTCTCAAGAGTGCTATCTTTTTTTTTAGGATGACAAAAAGTTTTCCTAAATGTTTATTGTTGCAAACTTAATGCATTGAGAAAAAAAATGTAAGAAATAAAAAAGAATGAAAGTATGTCATAAGCCTCAGCACCCAGAGTGCCATTTTTTATTTTTTGGTTGTGACTTCCCCCATGTGACCTCTCACAACCTCTTGTCTGCATCACTGTGGCTGTGAATGTTCAGCGTCTCCCCACTCTAATCCACCGCTATTTCCCAAGGCATGATTCTCATCATGTCACTCTTCTGTTCCGCCCATAAATCTCTGAGGCACCCAGTTGTCTACTGAATTAAATTTGTCTCCACTGATGGGGTGTCATGCCAACCTGACCTTTGCTTTCCTAGTTTTCAACAGCGCTGATATGGGACACATGGCACTAAGAAATGCCCACAGGAGCAGGACTTGCAGGTTGTGAGTGGTTACTTATTTCACTTGGCTTCGATCCATGAAGCACTATTGTTTTCATTCTTTCTTTACGAAAACAAAACTCCAAAATTATTACCTGTTAGACTGTGGTAGACAGATTTATTGGCCTGGATTTCAATTCTTTCCCCCCAAAATATGTCTTTTTTTTTCCATTTCAGTAACTGAGATAGTTGCTGTTTCTAGTTCTACTGTATTTTCTGATTACATAGCATAAAGCCCCATGGAGCTGAGTGTTCTCCTTCATGTGCCCATGGAGAGAATTCTTTCCCTGAACTGAGAAACTCACTTCTGTGGAGTCTTGAGGCCTCGAGTCAATTAAAAATGAATCAATAAGTGTTTATTGCAAGTCTGTAAGAAATGGGTTCCTTCATGGGATGAAAATTTCCTAGGCATTCTTGAATTTGGCGTCTTTCTGGCCAATGGGTTTGGACCTTAGCAAACACCACCACATTTGTGTTTTGGGGCTTGGGCACCCTGCTGGGTTTACCCAGCCTGGCGATGGTGAAGCTGGACTCACCGGCTCCCTGAGAACAGGCTTGCCTTTGCTCAGGCTGTAGCCTCTTCTGGGTTTGGGAGGATTCAGAGCAGAGGAGGAGGACTTTGTCAAGTTGGATTTGGTAGCTTGAAATTTAATCTACTGCTCATTGAGCATGCATGGATCTACTCCTTAATGAATTATGTCCTCGGCTCTGTCTTATTTATCTTTTAGCAGCTCCCTGGCACATGGTAAGCAATTAATAAATGGTTGCTATTATTAGGATTGTGATTATACTGATGCCTCCACAAACACATTCTTTGTCTCTGCTTTTTCTCTTGCTCCAGACTGAGGTTCCCAGCTGCCCACTGGATGTCATACACATTTGCACCTTTGCCCGTGTTGTAGACTCTGCCAGGCCTGCCTTTCCACCCTTCTCTCCTCCTATTAAAATCCTATTCACACATTTAGGACAAGGCTAATGCCTCCTTCTCGCATGAAAATTTCCCCCTGTTTGGAGAACATTGCCTGTTCATCTATATTCTGCTCTGCTTCCTCTCCCCCACCTCTCCTCCCCTCCCTGGCATAGTAAACTGTTAGTTCTACCCTTTAATAACTTTAGTTGTTTACACGTCAGATGCTAAATTGCTCTTGAATTTGATGGAGACTATTCAAGACATTTATGATGCCCACCATGGCTGTCAGATTCTTGCATATAACATGTACATAGTTTAGATATCTTTGGTTCAAACTGTGATAGAAATTCAAGAGCCACCAGGTCTTTATTGAACTTCTGGAAGAGTACAGTGAGCACCGTATTCCAGAGACATCCTTGCTGCTTGGCTGTTGGGCTCCAGGCATTTCCTGTGCACTGGGAGCTTGAGGTGCACAGATTACTTGTGTTGGGACTTCAACAGATTGTGTTCCTTGTATTTTCAGAGATCTCTAGGAATTATAATCATAATTCAAAGGAAAAAATTTGTCAAAAACTGAGTGTCCCTGTTGCCTTTTAGGATCCCACAAGCCACATGTTTCTCAAAAATGAAATAAATAGAAGAATAATGATTTTTCTCCATGTAACTTGCCTTTGTTTTGGTGAAAGGCAGAGCTGTGAAGCAGCCAGCTCTCCAATGTCTCTGCCTCAGTTTCCTCATCTGTAAAATAAAAAGGATGATAGTGCTCCCGTTAGAGCATCTCATGAGTTTATACAAAATCCTCAATAAATAAAGCCTTTATTATTATTACATATGTACTCAATACATTTATTTATTACCATCAATATATTGATGGATATTGTCCAATAAATGAGAAAGATACAAATCCTCAAATTTACCTAAGTTACTTTTCACCCCAGAGAGATGCAAATTCTTTTTTTTTAAACAGTTCCAAATTTATAATACTCATGCATATCCATTGTGCATGAGTATTATTATTATTGATATTGCATGCCTACATAACATCAAGTTTATTATGCCATGCAAACAACTTTGTTCACCTCCTTGTTTGATTGTAGGTCTTGAAAAATAAGTATGAATGGAAAGGAACAAAGGCTTACTTACTTCTTGCTCTTGTAGTTCTGCAATTCCACAGGGTGTGGGGTGCGCTGAAAATTGCAGTTACATGGTTATTATAAGGCAATTACATCAACAGGGCTTTTCTTTCTCTCTCACATTTCAAAGGAACATGTGTCCCAAGAGCCTTGTTCTCCTTTAATGATCTCGACATTGTCACATTATACCCAAGTGTAAAACTATGACAATGCCTTTTGCCCTGGCTGCCAAAAGTAACATGTAGGACACATTGCGGTTGAAAAGAGAGAATGGCCTCTTTATGGTGACTGGCCTGGAATTATAAATATTTTTATTTCTCCCGTAGGAGATGGCTCATGGAAGAGAGGAGACAAACACGACTTTGAGGCTAAGCAAGCATACTCATCCCTCCAAACAGTCACTCTACTGAGGACCGTGAAACCTGAGTTTGAGAAGTTTTCCATGGAGGTGAAAAGTTCTGTTGAGAAACAAGGGCTCAATGAGGAGGATTACGTAAGTGCTTGATTATGAGCCTAGCCCTTCAGCATTCTGAAAACGGTCTTATAATTAAGTCAAAGGTGACAAAGGGTTCCATTCTGAACCATTCAGAAATTCCGAGTTCAGGTCTGAATGTCACTGTCTCTGTGTTTTTTTTTTTTCCCCTCTGGCCAATTTTCCTCCCTCCTTCCTCCACCACACCTCTATTATCTCTGCCCTTCACTTATACTTTTTCTGGAAGGAAAATTGCTTTTTTATGGGGGTCTGTAATGCTGAGCAGAATGTCTGCAGACGTCCATCACCTATTCAGCTAGAAGGGATCAGGAAAAGATGACCAAAAGAACACCCAGGTTCTGCATGCCTGATTTCTCCAAAGCATGGTGGCAGAAGTTATTTTTGGATTTGGAAGTCTCTTTTGGCAATCTGTCTCTGCTTTATGGTCAGCTGCTTCTTTTTCTTGTAGACAGTGCCCTTGCTCCCTTCTGCTGCAAGCTGCTGCTTTTTTAGGCTTCCCACTCCTGCAGTGCTGTTGTTACTATTGCATTCCTAAGAATGGACTGAAGTCAGAAGCTTAGCCAGGACTAAGGATTAAGCAGGGGAACTTGTGTAAGAACTGCTGAAGGCAGCCAGCTACACCTTCCTGGGTGTCTTTGTTTTACCATGTGTCTGAGGCGTCTGTGGTATCACCATGGCAAATCCTTTCTCAGAGCAGCAAGAACAGTGGGCCCTTGGGCTCGCTGAGTAGGTGTGCTGGTTTTCAAAACTGCTTCCTCTACACTACCCAAAACAGAAGCCTCCTTAATGATCAATGTATGGCTTGGATAGTCCCTGCCCAAGTTGGATCAGGACCAACTTTACAAGAGATGGTCACTTCCAAACAGGTCGTCTCCTAGAGTCTTTGTTGAAATATGACAGTGTGCTGGTATTGGCATCAGACAGAACTACACTCAGCCTGTATCTCACACTTCTGCATGTTGTGTGAGCTTGGACAAATTCCTCAGTCTCCTAGATCCAGACTGACACCTCACTGCTGGGAAAATGCAGATAATTGGTCTGATGCTTTTAGCACTATCTCTAGCAAAAAGTTGGAACTTAATAAATAGTGCCTCTGTTATAAACAGTTACTGTTATAAGATTATACCTGTCTTTATAAAAATTTGCTTAACAGCCGGGCATGGTGGTTTACACGTGTAATCCCAGAAGCTGGGGAGGCCGAGATAGGAGGGAGTTTAGTGAGCCCGCCTCAGCAGAAGTGAGGAGCTAAGCAACTCAGTGAGACCTTGTGTCTAAATAAAATCCAAAATAGGACTGAGGATGTGGCTTAGTGGTCAAGTGCCCCTGTGTTCAATCCCTGGTCCTAAAAAGAAAGAAAAAGAAAAAAAAAAAAAGAATATGCAATACAGAGAAATGCCTTGCGTATATTGCCCAGTTTTTCCCAAGAGTAACATTTTGGAATTTGGAAAATTATTTATAAGCTCACAACAGGATATTGACACTGATACAAAGCATTGGTCATACTCAGATTTCTCTCCTTCCTTCTTGGAATTAAAGCCAGGGGTGCTCTACTATTGAGCTACATCCCCAACACAAGGTCCCCCTCAGTTGCTGAGGCTTGGCTTGAATTTATAATCCTCCTGCCTTAGCATCCCATGTTGCTGGGATTACAGACATGTCATGTAATGTGCAATTGTGCCCGGCTCTCAGATTTCTTGTGTGCATGTGTGTGTATGTGTGTTGAGTTCTATGCAATTTTTTCACCTGTGTGATTTGGAGCTTCACATTTTATCAAATGCCTTTTCTACATCTATTGAGATAATTGATAGCTTTTTAAAAATTTGTTCTTTTTAGATATACATGACAGTGGAATGTACTTTGACATATTATACATACATGGAGTATAATTTATTCTAATTAGGATCCAATTCTTGTGGTTGTACATGATGTGGAGTTATACTGGTATTCATGTGCAAGGATAGGTTAGTTACGGCTGATTCCATTTACTATCCATTTACTGGCAAATGCCATAATTTCATAATTTCTTGATGGCTGAGTAATATTGCCTTGTGTGTGTGTATATATGTGTATGTATATATGTGTATGATAATCTATCACATTTTCTTTATTCATCTGTCGTAGGGCACTTAGATTGGTTCCATAGTTTGCCGTTGTGAATTAAGCTGCTGTACACATTGATGTGGCTGTGTCACTATAGTATGCAGATTTTAAGTCCTGTGGGTATAAACCAAGGAGTTTATTCTGTTATAAAATTGTAATGTGATGAATTGCATTACTAGATTTTTCCTAATTTTTGCCATCCGTATTCTCTCTGCCTTAAGACTTTAAGGGGCTGGGGATGTGGCTCAGGGGCTGGGGATGTGGCTCAAGCGGTAGCACGCTCGCCTGGCATGCGTGCAGCCCGGGTTCGATCCTCAGCTCCACATACAAACAAAGATGTTGTGTCTGCCGAAAACTAAAAAACAATAAATAAAAAATTCTCTCTCTCTCTCTCAAAAAAAAAAAAAAGACTTTGAGCTTCTCCCTCTCTCTCAGTTCATATTTTGGAGAGTATAAGTTTTAAAATATATATATCTTTTATTTTTTAGTTGTTCATGGACCTTTATTTTTTAAAATTTATTATGTGTGGTGCTGAGAATTGAACCTAGTGCCTCACACATGCTAGGCAAGTGCTCTACCACTGAGCCACCTCCCTAGCCCTGGAAGAGTGTAATTGTGGTCAATCCTCTACCTGTTTAGGTGGAACTCTTCAGGCTGGGCCATCTTAAAGGCTCTGGCAGCCTGTGAATCAGCTTTTTTGGGTCAAATATGTCCACTCCTGCTTTACTGAACTTTACTGGTTGGTTGAGCAGTGTGTGTGTGTGTGTGTGTGTGTGTGTGTGTGTGTGTGTGGTGTGGTAGAAGCTGGGAGTGCTTATGGCTGAGTTTCTATCAGGACTGTGAGTGTTACATGTGCTATAATCATCTAGTTACTGGTGCATGTCACCTTGTATATTCCTTTGGGTAACATTTTATAAGTACATTTTCCTTGTTTGTGAACCTGTTGTATCCATTCCAATACAACAAGCTTTAATGGGGCCAGTGGCTACCATTGGATGAATCATTGCCCAGTGGTTAAACACACAGGCTTGGAGTATCATATCCCTGGCTTTCTCTGTTACTAAGTAATTGTTTTTTTGGGCATGTTTCTGAAGCTGCCTTTAATAGTTTACTCACTATTAAACAAGAATGATATATATTTTTAAAAATGTATTAGTTCTTTTTAGTTATACATGACAGCAGAATCCATTTTGATATAGTTACACAAGCATGGAGTATGTCTTATTCTAGTTAAGATTCTATTATTAAGGATGTACATGATGGTGGGATTCACTGTGCTGTTTTCATATATGTACATAGGAAAGTTATGTCAGATTCATTCTATTGTCTTTCCTATTCCTACCCCATTTCCCTTCTCTCCATTCCCCATTGTCTAATCTACTGAATGTCTGTTGTTCTGCCCACCTCTGCCTTATTGTGGGTTAGCTTCCACATATCAAAGAAAGCATTAGGCCTTTGTCTTTTTGGGATTGACTTATTTTACTTGGCATGGTAGTCTCCAGATCCATCCATTTACTGGCAAATGTCATAAAGTCATTCTTCTTTATGGCTGAGTAATACTTCATTGTATATATATACCACATTTTCTTTATCCATTCATCTGTGGAAGGACACCTAGGTTGGTTCCATAGCTTGGCTATTGTGAGTTGTACTGCAAGAAACATTAATGTGGCCATGTTACTGCAGTATGCTGATTTAAAATCCTTTGGCTATATACTGAGGAGTGGGATAATTGGGTCAAATGGTGGTTCCATTCAGGTTTTCTGAGTAATTCCTATTCTGTTTTCCACAGCAGTTGCACCAATTTGCAGTCCAATTTATGAGTGTACCTTTCCCCCACATCCTTGCCAATGTTTATTGTTACTTGTATTCTTGATAATTGCTATTCTGACTAGAGTGAGATGGACCTCAGTGTAGTTTTAATTTACATTTTTCTAATTGTAGAGGATAATAATTTTTAATTGTCAAAAGTTGTTGATAGAGCTCAAGAATTGTATAAATAATAATCCACACTATTCCAGGACCTTAGTGAGGATTCAGAGGGTGGTAAGTACTCAGTGGTGTTTTTCTTACTTTCTTTCCTTACTCTCCAGGTCAAGTGAGTGATGCTCCTGCCTGCCCTGTGTCCCTAGTACTCCCCATATCCTGGTCAAATTCCACTTTCTCAGTATGTCCTCCCACACTGACTCACTTCACTCTAATCCCTTCTAGTAGAGCATATCTCTCAGGCATATCCCCATACCTTTGTGTAGGATTTTCTAGCCTTTGGTCTCTTCCACACCCTATGAGAACAGGAACCAGGTCCATGTCTGTTCACTCTTGGCATCCTCTTACTGTGTGTGTGGCACAGAGGAAGCAACTAATGAAAGAACTATTGTAACAATAGGAGCATCCTCAATCTGAAAATCCCAAATCCCAAATGCTCCCAAATATGAAGCTCTCTGAGCACTGACACAGCATCACAAGAGGGAAATTGCCTACCTTACCTTGTTCTCACCTGACTGTCACAGTTGAAATACAGGTGCACTAAAGATGTACAATCTTACCTTCAGACTATGGTGTAAGGTATATATGGAACATCAGTGAATTTCATAGTTAGACTTGGGTCCCATCCCCAAAATATCTCATCATGTATATGCCAAAAAAAAATTCAGAAATACTTCTGGACCCAAGCATTTCAGATTAGGGATACCCGACCTGTATTATGCTTATTATTTTGTTATCATTGAATCAGAAACATCTCAGATCCAACCCCCTTCTTGTCCAGTGATGGAACAGGGAGTGTGAGGTAGCCTTTCCAGATAGAACTGGGGAATCGCAGTCATCATAGCAGTGTGTCTGTCCACTGTGCTTAGCCTGTCTCAGGTACACAAAGCCAGGTGTTCATTTGCACTTGTACTGTGGGGGATGGCTATGGGGAGCAGTAAAAGGGCTCCACATGGAGGTCCTGGAGACAGTCTGGGGCTCATCAGAGTGGAAAGAAAAGCCCCACTGGAGAGGCCCTCAAGTATCAGAAGGGCTCCGGGCATGGCTTAGTCAAGTTTTTCCAAGTGCCTGCCTGACCTTCTCTAGTGGATTTTATTGGGTCGCCTACATGTGCAGTGGCTCCCACTCAAGGGCATCTTAATGGAGCTGCTTGGCCTCTGCCACACGAGCCTTTCCAATTCCAGAGCACTGGCATCTGGCTTTAGAATGTGCTGTGATGGCCAAGCCAAGATTAGTTGCATCCCCTCACTCCTGGGCCAGTGACTTTCTTTTTCCACTACATCAGTCTGACCCTTTAAACAACAAGGTGCCCAATAAGGAGGCAAACCCATGACCTGAGGATTAAGTGTCTCAGGCCCTGAGCAAGCCTGGCAGGGACCAGAAGCTGCAGCAATTCCTTCTTTTCCTTGCACCCACCTGCACAAATACACACTTTGAAGATGTCAGTTTCTTTTCACTCCTTTACACACTCAACGAAGTCTGGCTACGACTCTTTGTCTTCATCTGCAGTGACCTGTCATCCCTATTTTTTTCTGAAGTGTAAAATTTGTTTTCTTGATCATCAGCTGCTGTTGCTGGAGTGCTCCAGGGAGCATGGTTGTCAGCTTGCTTCTGAATAGTGAGTGGTACCATCAAGGGCAGGATCCTCACACCTACACATTCTTAAGTAGGCATATAAAATCTGTGGCCATGAGCTTCGGGAGTTTCTAAGAGCTGCATCCCCATGCCAGCACACATGTAAAACATCATTCACTGTGGTGTGATGCACTCTGAAACACTGATGGCACTCACGGAAGTGTGGGCACCAATTGTGGGGTATTGTGTGAAAATCTCCATTTTCTTAGGTAGATGAAATCAAAGGGCATGGGTTCACTACTTCTTCTTCTTTTTTTTAAAGAGAGAGAGAGAGAGAGAGAGAGAGAGAGAGAGAGAGAGAGAATTTTAATATTTATTATTTTTTTTTTAGTTTTCGGAGGACACAACATCTTTGTATGTGGTGCTGAGGATCAAACCTGGGCTGCACGCATGCCAGGCGAGCGTGCTACCTCTTAAGCCACATCCCCAGCCCCATGGGTTCACTTCTTTAGCAGGAGACTACTTTTCACATTCATCCAAGTTCCTATGAGCTTTGTCAGTGGACAAGGTTTCTTGTCCTAATTTGCATTATCTTGTCATAATTATGCACAAAACTTTGGGTATAAGTGTTCATGTGTGTACTTTTGGGGAAAAGAGTCAGTACTCCTCATCTGATTCTTACTGGGATGGTAGGTGTGGGTTTACTAATTGCTAATTGTATTTGAGAGAATAAAAGCAAACCACAAGTTGACTTTTAACAGTAGCAAAAAGCTGAGAATCACTGAACTAGATCATGACTGTTTAGCATACCACTGGCTCAGTTATTGTCCTGACCCTGTTTATTCACATGGGTAGGGGATGGTAACATTGTACAAACAGGGTTGCATTGAAAAAAATCACTCCCTGGAAAAGAAGGAAGAAACACATAAATGCTCAACTACTACCTCATCTTATATTAAAAAAATCACTTAGTTTTATTTCTGAGATTAAAGAGGTATTCATTCATTCATTCATTCCAGAATAGAGGATCAGCCCAATCTTTCCAATTCTATATTCTTGCTTTATGCCTTTAAAAGGTAGACTTAAATTTGTCCCTGCTGCTATTTCCCAGGCTAGACTGAGCCAACGTTGGAGACACTTTTTCCTCTCTGGCACCCTCTCTGGCTTCTCCTCCCTGTAAATCCCGCTCTTGGCCTTAACCCATTCTCCCTATTGTGTTTGGTATTTTTGAGACCCATTCACTGGCTGACCCTTTAACAGTTGGCTCTTCCCTCTCACGAAGCTCACCTTCTTTCCTTGACGTTGTTGTTTAAATCAGAATGATACATGAGTTTCCTGATTGAAAGGGCCCAACACAATGAGTGTAAAAAGCTTTGAATTAAAAATAACTCCATAGGACCATGAGAGTTATAGACAAATGTGAATTCTCTCTTGTCCTGTCCTTCTCTCCTTCCGATTCTCAGTCCTTTGGGGCAATAATCCTTCATGTTTTCATCTGATCTTTTTGCTCTTCCATATTTTTAAAATATTAGAGACATTATAAAATATTTGAATTGCTTTTTCCTCTTTTTTTGAGTTTTAAATTTCTTTTTAGATATATATGACAGTAAAATGTATTTTGACATATTATACACATATGGAGTATAACATATTTGAATTAGGATCCCATTCTGTATTGCTGTTTCTGATATTTTAATATTATCTCTTAATTTCCTAAAATGGGAAAATATTTACCTCTTTTACATACTCTTCCTCTGCCAAAACTACTTTTTACTCCCACTCACTCTCTCAATATTTTCCAATAACAGTTTCTGGTTAAAGAGATATTCACAAAATAAAATTTGAAGAAATGCTAAAAAAATCACATTCAGAAATTTTGTTATTATGATCATATAAATGTTCCATTTGTAATATCTGGAGCTAGGAATTGTGTTCCATGTAGTCCCAATCAGGAAAATAGAATTTAGGCCAGATAATTCAATGGAAGGATTTTTTTTTTTTTTGTACTGCTGGTTTGAACCCAGCAGTGCTTAACCACTGAGCTACATCTCCAGCCCTTTTTATTTATTTTTTAAAATTTTGAGATAGGGTTTTGCTAAGTTGCATAGGGCCTTGCTAAATTGCTGAAACTGCTTTTGAACTAGTGATCCTCCTGCCTCAGCTTCCTGAGCCACTGGGATTACAAGTGTGTGCCACTTTTACTTGGCCAGAAGGAACTTAATAGGAGGAACTTACTTTACGGTGCAGGAAGAGCTGCAAAAAGAAAAAAAGAGTAAGGCAAGCCAGAGATTAGCCACGGCAAAAAAGGTATTAGCACCCTAGAGCTGGAAGGCCCAAGGGCAAGAGAATTATTACCAGGACTCAAAAATCAGGGCTATCCATGGGAGCTAGGAGCATGGAGCAATACAGTCTCTTCTGGAGATGGGACCCAAGGCAGCAGGGATGAGGAAAAATAAGTACCCTGATTTCCTTCCCTACTGCCTCCATTTTCCCACCAGTTCTCATTGGAGCTGTTGTGGAGTGCTTGAGAAGCTCTGTGGGTATGGGTGAACCTTGTCTAGTGGTGTACTTTATGGTAGGTCATGTGTCTGTTCAAATGGTTATACCTAATAAAACCACTGGGAACTTGCTTCCCTTAGGTTGGTGAGTTTCACTGGAGAATTCTCCTTGGAGCCCTTCTTGAGGGTCCTAAGGCTGCACTGCATTCTGGGAGCCCTGGGAAGGGAAGTGTCTCCTGCCTTCAGGATTGCACACTTAGCACTTTAGCTCCTTTTGAGTTTCACATCTCAGCCAGTCTCCTTCAGGCCCAGGTACCCTCCTGATCACATCTCTCTGTTTTTCTTCAGCTCCAAATCGTTTGCCATTCTATGGCCTGCAACTGAACATGCAAACCCCAATGTTGGACACACAGATTAAATAATCGCAGTGTTCTCTGTCCAGTTTGCATCTATAAAGAACTGCAAGTGTAATTTTGCAAGCATAGAATTAGAGGCTACATTCAAAGAGTGGATCAAAACTTCTCTGACTTACATCAGAGACAGATTTTGGGGGGTGTTGTTTAAGGTGTTTTAGTTATAAAAAATGTGCAGAGTCCAATTTTTTAATGAAATAATGCTGCATCCTTAGTATTTTGGCTTTCAAATTCAGTTTTATACTTCTTAATGAGACCTCTGTTCTTGACTTGGGGTAGAATTTGGTAAATGCTGTTTTTATTTCTAACCAGGTATTCTGAGCAGGGGGTGATTTTATAACTTTGGATATTTGCTCGTTTGAGGTTAGCGGGCCACCCATAGCTTGTTTTTTCCTCCTTATTTAAAAGTTGAAAATTTAACTAATTAAACAAATATTCCAGCAGTGTCCAATGCACAGAAATATTGTCAGGGAGGTGGGACATGTCTTTGGACATTTCTTCTGTCCCAGGTCTCCCTCTGACACTCAGAAATGAAATGTGAGGCTGAGGAGTGTGTAGTTTATCTAACCAGAGACAGGGTTTAATAAATAATTGTTTAAAGAGGCCAGACATTACATTTTGGAAAGTCCAAGATGTTGAAAAACAACATTCTAATTTCCTTAAAGGAGGAAGAAGCCCAGCCACAATGCTTTTGAAACTAACTTGTATTTTGACACTGATTTTGCACAGAAGCTGTGTGGGAGGTGACATTATTTAAAAGTTATCAGGTCATCAATAAAATCTTGGCCAGACATTTAATCCCCTCTTGTCTTATATAATATCACTTAATTGGGACTGTATACTGAAAAAGTTAAAAGATAGTTATTCAGTTAAATTAATGAAAGAAAAAGAAAAAGCGATGCAAGCTGTATTTGCCTCACTTGTGGCGACACTACACAGACAAGCTTTTCTGCAAGAGCTGCTTCAGAATGCCGGGAGGCTGCCCTCTGCCCTGCTTGCCCTCACCCCTTTCTTTAAAACCAGCCAGGGAATAATTTGTCCAAATGAAAAGGCCCTTTCAGGCACTGGAGGGCTTTGCTAATTGTATTTGAGAGAATAAAAGCAAACCACAAGTTGACTTTTAACAATAGCAAAATCATGAGTTCACATGCCAGCATATTAATAAGATTAGCTCTATTGGGAAAATGTAATCAGATGGACAGAGGCAGTGCAAGAGGTTTTTTTCTAGCCAAAGAAATATTTTTCAGCTTTCCAAACACATTTAAATAAAGATGTATTGAAATGAAAAAAAACCTTCACTTTACTTTTCTTGAAATAAAGGAGAAAATTGCTTTAAATTGTTTGTCCATGGAACATTTAAATAGCTTTCATTGTGCTATTTAAATGTTTCATGAGTATTTGAAGAGCTTGGAAATATCCTAATTAAAGTGTTTTTTGGTTTGATTATAAGTAAATATTCATTGTGCTTGTCACATGGTGGTAGGTGTGGGTTTACTAATTGCAAGAAAAACTGGTGAACTGGTATAATCTCTAAGTACTTAGTGAAGAACCACAGTGCTCATGAAAAAAGACTTTCCCCAGCAGTAAGCTTCATTTTGTCCTTTTGAAAGACAGTCACTAATTTGTTGTTGTTGTTATGTGTAGTGATGTAATTAATTTGAGTTAGAAAAATATTTTGCAGGGGCTGCAGTTGTAGCTCAGTGGTAGAGCGCTTGCCTAGCACATGTGGGGCACAGGGTTCAACCCTCAGCACTATATAAAACTAACTAAATAAATAAGGATATTAAAAAAAGAAAGATATTTTGTAGTGGTGACAATTATGTCACAAGTATGCATGACTAGAATAGCAATGCAGTGTGGAAATATGTTTCATGATCAAGAAGCTAAACTATTTTATTTCCCTTTCCCCCCTTTTATTGTCACTGCTTAGAAAAGAAGAGCATTTCAGCTCACTCATATTTACCAACTTTTTTACAATTGAAATACAACTTAATTTTTTTCCCCAGAATGGTCAGATCACTTCAAATATGACATGTGACCAGTTTAGCTGGTGCAAGAACACACATCAGCCTTAATAATTATAGCCATGAGTGTTAAGTGAAGGAGGCCAGCCAACTGATGGAGGGTGAACACTCGGATTCCTTGCTTCTCCTTTTCTCCCTCCTTCCAATTCCCACGCATCTCAGGGTCTCAGCATCCTTTTTTCTTTAGTTGGTGAAGATCTTAGGGCTGCAGTAGATCAACTTTACCAGAATGTTGTATTGAAAGGAGGAACCTGGAAAAAGTAGCCTAAAAGCAAGTGAATCTAAAGGTGGTGTTTTGCTGTCTAGTAGAGGAGACGAGATAGTAACCCTCAAATGCCAGGATTTCCTCCTTCTGCAGGGGAGCTCTACTCATGAATATGTTGTTCATCATAGCACCCGATGGCTAGGGTGGTGTGGTACTTTCAAAACTTGAACTCTCTTCCATGAGAGTTTGCATATAACTCACAGACCAGCAACGAAATAACTGCATTTCAGATCATTTGACAGGAACCAGAAGGGAACTCCCAGGTATTGAGCCTTCCAGCTTGGAAGTAATGTGGCCGCTGCCAGCTACCTTGGCCACTGTACTCACAGAAGACTCTGGTGTTTGATGCTGACAGCAGCCACAGGTTTTTAAAGTCTCAGGGCAGAGTTATGGTTCATAAGGCCTAGCCAGTGATGCTGCCATCCATGTGGGTAGATGTGGTGAAGGAGCCCAACACAGTGGTACAATAAATATTAATTGATGGGCATTAAAACAATTGATGACCCCCAGGCATCTGATCCTGTGTGCCAGAGACTTCATTCTGTTAAATGGAGAAAACCACACCAGTTGCCCTTGGAAGTTATGAAAAATGATTGTAAAGGAGTTTTAAAAGCTTAACTGTGTTGAGTGACAGTGTCCAAAGAAAACAGCCCTGTCTGCTGCAAGAACATCCCTGTGGCCCTGTAAGGAGTGTGTAGTAGCAGTTTTAAATGACATCCTTCTTTGGGTCCAGCCAGTTGTTAAAAGAGAGGAACTGGGATGATATATTCCTGGGGATTCAACCCTCTTAACTGGTTATGAAATCTGAAAGTAGCTTGTACTTTAGGAAATTATTTTGGAATTGATATTTATCTTCTGACATTTTCCCCCTGCAGTGAACTTGCTTCATTTTATAAAGATCTAAAAACCTTACCCCTGCAGGCTATGATTGGAGGTGGGGATTTTATTTTTTTGTGATATAGTGAACAATTTGACTTTTGGCACTAATTTGAGGATCTTTATTATTTCTTCTGTCTATCTCTGTGTGGGTTAAAGAATAAATCTGAAGTCTGATAGATGTGTCTCTATCCTATTTTAGAGATCTTAAGGGGATTTAATTTCTTTTTTTAATATATTATTTTTAAAGAGAGAAAGAGAGAAGAGAGAGAGAGAGAAAATTCCTCAATATTTTATTTTTCAGTTTTCAATGTACACAATATCTCCTTTTTAAAAATTTTTTTATGTGGTGCTGAGGATCGAACCCAGCGCCCCGCACATGCCAGGCGAGCACACCACTGCTTGAGCCACATCCCCAGCCCCATAATTTCTTTATTAATAAGCAGTCTTTATGAGATTGGCATACTAATTCTCCCATTTTCACCATACAAATTATATGCATTTAAATTTTAGGCCATTTTTCATTTTTTGGTGACATATTTATGGCTTCTGTAGGTCCAAGAATTCCTTGAGCTGAACAGATTTTAGATTTAGTTCATTTACTTGGTGTCCTCTAGGAGCAAATATATTTTTCTGACCTCTTGACCAAGGTATAGCCATGCATGTGCAGTCAGGCCTGAAGATGGTTGTTGTTTGACCCTCTGTGCACACAAGCAAGCTTGCTGAGCTCCTCCTTTGGGTAAAGATTGTGTAGGTAAGGACAACTCAGTGCCTGAGTAGTGGCTTTTGGTGGATCAAAACAGAAGGGAGGGGAGGGGATGGGATATGGGGATAGGAAAGATAGTAGAGTGAAACAGACATTATTACTTTATGTGACTGCATGACCAATGTGATTCTATAACATGCACACTGAGAAAAATGAGAAATTATATCCCATCTATGTATGATATATCAAAGTGCATGAAAGCATTCTACTGTCATGTATAACTAATTAAAACAAAAAAAATACCAAAAAAAAAAAGAGATGGGATCAAATGAGCCTCTTAAATGAAACAAAAAGGAATCCAAGCTTAGAAATAGGAATGGATTAGACCCATTTAAGGAATAGTGCAACAATTCAGCTTGAATGGAGCGATTCCTTAGGACGATACATTGGAAAAATCTCTCTCTTTTTTTGAAGTGTGCTTCTCCACTGGCTGCACCCACACTGTGGTCTCCCAGTTCTCTGTCTACATTGCTGTGTGCGGCTGCTTCTTAGATAACTCCTCCTTTCTGCTTGCAGCACAAATGCTGGTATTTCCCAAAGTTCTTCCTTCTCTCTCTCTCTCTCTCTCTCTCTCTCTCTCTCTCTCTCTCTCTCTCTCTCTCTCTCTGTCCTCACTGTTTCTGGGCAATATATGTGCCTGTGCGGGTTGATCACCTCTATGTGGATAACACCTACATTTATGTCCCTGGCTCCAGCCTCTCTCCTAAGTAGTAGGACCTACTGACTCATAATCTGCCTTTGAACAAGATCCTCAGGGGATCTGGACGCACATTAAAACCTGAGAAGCATTGATTGAGAGTGTGTGTCTGAGTGTGAGTTGATAGTATGTGTCATAGTAATAGCTGTCAGGAAACCAAGAAGCTATGGTGTTGAATGCATGGATAGTGGACCAGGACATTGAGGTGGCCCACTATGGCTGTGGTGCCAAGAAAGAATGTGAGTTACTGCAGTCCTTCTTGATGCATACCTCCTGCCCTGGGATTGAGGAAAGGCCCTTGCACAAGGTAATAGTGGTATTTGACATAGACTTTTTGATGTGTCTGTTTTTTTAGACACTTTTTTTTTAGTTAATATGTTTTCTCTTTTAAATTTTGTTTCTCTACTCTTTTTGTAAAAATGTTTTTATTAGTGCATTATAGTCATACATAATATTGGGGTTCATATTGACACAATCATATATACATGTGATATAATTTGCTCCACTTCAGTCCCCGAGGCTTCCTCTTTTCTTCTCGTTCCCTACTCCACTTCCCTTCATTTAATGGTGTTCCTTCTATTTGTTTATAGTTTTTTAAAAAAATTAGTGCTTTATAGATATACATAAAGGTGGAATTCACTGTGATATATTCATATGTGTTCATAGCATAGTTTGGTCAATTTAATTCCACTGCTCCTCCCTTTTCCCTTTCCTCTTCCCTCCCCCTCTATCCCCTTTTTCTATTCCACTGGTCTCTCTTCTATTTTCATGTGTCTTAACTCTTTTTTTAAAAAAAAATTATTTTGGATGTTGATGGACCTTTATTTTATTCATTTATTTATATGCAGTGCTGAGACTCAAACCCGGTGTCTCACACATGTTAGGCAAGTGCTCTACCACTGAGGCACAACCCCAGACCCATGTGTCTCAACTCTTAAAAAATTATAGCTGTCCCTTAAATAATGAGCATTGACTTTATCTCAGTGAGTTTAATGAGACTAAGCCTTTTTTTTTTTGGATTCATGTCAGATTTACAATTTTTTCAGCAACTTGAAGCTGACTTTAACAACCCAATATCCAATATTACCTCCCATTCTTTTTTTATCCTGGTAGTAAAAAATTGTGTTTGCTAGGCAAAACTTCCTCATTCCCCTTCTTCCTGATGTGCAGATAACATCTTGGCAATCTTTATATATAATCAAGAAGTCAGATTTAAGTCTTCTAAAGAAGAGGCTGGTATCTTTGGCTCTCTGAGTGTGAGTTAGGTGTTTAGGGAGGAGTTTCACTTGATCCGTTCATTAGCTGATGCTGAAGGTGCTTGTTTGGAGTCAGGCAACTTTGGTCTTTGTTGCATTCTCCCCTCCTCTCTACAGCACAGTGGGCAAATCAGGCAACTGTTGTGGATTCAGTTTTTCATTTGCACAATAGAGTTTTTGGACTTGATGAGCTCCCAGTTCCTTTCCAGTTGTGCAGTTTGTGATTCTGTAATTCTTTTGGACTGCTAAGATAAGAATGCCTATAAGGTTAAGATAATGCATCTCTGTAAGACGTGTGCACTCAGGAGTCTCTTGTTTTGTGGCCAGTGTATTTATTAACCTCAGGTCATTATTCCACCTTTCAAAATATTGAGAATAGCTTCATGATTCAAATAATGATACATCTGTATCCAGAATCTGTATCTAGAATACCCTGCCTAGTTGAGGTAGCTTTCTTAAGAGAAACAAGTCTCTGCACATTAGGAGAGTATGTACGCCCTAAAGATTTTTAAAAATAATTAGAATGTCTTTAAGTTGCTCAAGAGAGTGGAAGAAGTTTGAAACAGGCTAACAAGATCCAGCTCTTCAAAAAGATATCATAAGATGTAGCATTATCCAACCTTGTGAAGATTATGGGATATTCTTTAAAATTGGAGACTTAAGGGAGTTCTCAAACTGTAAACTTGAAGTAATACTTTAAGGATAGTTAAGAAGAATTGCTGGTTCTCCTGATAATTAGTAAGGATATGAAATTTATTATTGCATAGTTTCTAAAGACTATTTTAAAATGGGTTGCAGAATGTTTTAGATCAGTTCATTATGATGGGTCCCAAATGGGACGGAGGGGCATTTGGTATGTTGCCTTATTTATTTTAGGTTGATATTTGAGATCTGTAAGTGTCCGTTTAAAAAAATTATTTTGGTTCAGTGATATAGAAACATAGTACTGAACTGAACAAAATATAAATGTTGACTTTAATATCATTATATATTTTCCTATGTTCTAAGTGCACTCCCTGACTGTGGGAAAGCATCCAGGATTTTTGGTTGTTCATGTAGGGAACTGATTAACAAAAATACTTTAAAAAATAGCATATTTCAAAATATGTTCTCAGGTAGAGAGAGAGCCAGGTTCCCATCACTCAGCTCCTGCGGTTGTCAGTTCTAACTTCATCTGTGTTTTCCCATCCTCATTCCAAACAGATCAAGACATCGGTTGTTCCATCTGTAACTATTGTAGTATGTGTCTAAAAGACTTTCTATTATCTTGTCAAAATAGAATTTATATATAGTTAGCTGCATAGATCTTAGCTGTAGAATTTGGTTAGCTCTAGTAAACTTATAAATTCTTAAAAGCAGCACCTCATTCAAGATCTAGGACATTTGCACAGCCACATGCATTTCCTTTGTGTTACTTCCCACCATCCCCCTAAGCAAGCGGTTTTCTTAATTTTGCCAGTTCTTGAACTCATAGAGCACATACCTTATGAGTGGAATCATACATTAAATGTTTTTGTGTCTGGCTTCCTTCACCCCATATGCTGTTTTGAAGATTTTTGCCTGGTGTTGCATATTATTGTAGTGTGTTCTTCTTCTTTTTAAAAATTGCTGAATAATATTCCATTGTATAAATATACTACAGTTAGTTTATTCTTCTGGTGGTTTGTAGGTGTAGGTTTGTGTGTGTGTGTGTGTGTGTGTGTGTGTGTATGTGTAAAACTGTGGTATATTTATACAATGGAATGTTATTATTGTTATAATATAAAATAATAACATAAATATTATTCCCCCTAATTTGGGATTTTCATGACTAAAGCCACAATGAGAATTCTTGTGGACATATGCTTTCATTTCTATCAAGTAAATATCTGGGAATGAAATTGCTGGTTATAACATAATGCATGTTGAATTTTATAAGAAACTGCCAAAGTAGAACCATTTGACATTCCACCAGCCATGAATGAATGAGAGTTCCATGACGCTTCTGCACTTGTTCTTGCCTGCATCCTAATGTTAGCTATTGTGATGAATGTGAATATCATCCTGTTGTGGTTTTAAATTGTACTCTGCCGATGATTAGGAATGTATAGCCTTTTTTCATATGCTTCCTGGTCACTTCACTTTGTGTCTTCTGCTGTGTTTTAAGTTGGGTTATTTGACTTTTTGTTATTGACTTAAATTTTTTTTTTAATATTCTGGATATAAGTCAGATATATATGTATTGGATATTTTCTCTCTTGCTTTTTAATATTTTTAATGGCACATTTCAATGAGAAATTTTCTATTTAGATGAAATCAATTTCTTTTATGTTCAGTCCTTTTTTTGGTATTGTCTTTAATAACAACTTGCCAGCACCGACATCACAGTGATATTCTCCTGTTTTCTTTTAGAGCTTTATAAAAGTTTTAACTTTTGTTCAGGTCTGTGATCTATTACAAATGAGTTTTTGTATCTGCTGTGAGCAAAGAATCAAGGTTTAATTTTTATCTGTCTTTTTTTGTCCTACCACCATGTCCTGAAGACTTTATTTTTTTCCATTGAATTGCTCAGCTACCTTAGTCAAAACTCAAATGACTGTTTGTGATTTTTAGACTCTACTCTGTCCCATCAGTCTATCTGTTTTTATACCAATTCATGGTAAATACTGAAGCTTTATAGTAATATTGAAATCTGGTGGGGCTGGGGATGTGGCTCAAGTGGTAGCATGCTTGCCTGGCATACGTGTGGCCCGGGTTCGATCCTCAGCACCACATACAAACAAAGATGTTGTGTCCCCGAGAACTAAAAAATAAATATTAAAAAAATTCTCTCTCTCTCTCTCTCTCTCTCTCTCTCTCTCTCTCTCTCCTCTCTCACTCTCTCTTTAAAAAAAAAAAGAAATCTGGTAATGTAAGTTCTCTAATTTTTTTTTCTCTTTCAAGGAAGTTTTGCCTATTCTAAGATATTTCCTTTTAATGTATAAATATTAGAATTGACTTTCCAATTTCTTTAAAAAAAACCTTCCTGTGATTTCTGATCTGGATTATATTGATCTATAGAACAATTTTGGAGAAAATTTACATCTTGAATATATTGGTTCTTCTAATCCTTGTACTTAAGATATTTCTCCATTAATTGGGCCTTCTTTAATTTCTATCAGCAATGTTTGAAGTTTTCTGTGGGGAGGTCCTGCACTTTTTGATTATTATTATTATTTTTTGATAATAACCTTATGTCTTTTGATGTTGCAAATAACCTTATGTCTTTTGATGTTGCAAACCAAAATAAAATAACCTCATTTCATTGTTTGTTGCTAGTTTACAGAAATACAACTTATTTTGGTATACTGACATTGTATTGTTTGTTTGTTACGCTGGCGTATTTTCTACTGATGCATCGTCACAGACTCTTCTGCAGTCTGGATAGGCTTTTAAGCCTGTTTAGTGAATCTTTCCCTTTTCAATATTGTACTTTTCAATTCTGTAATATTCATTTGTTCTTTTTTATAGCTTCCATTTCCCTGCTGAAATCCTTCATCTGGTAATTTTTGTTTGTTTTTTCTTTAGGTTATTAAACACTTGATAATAGCAACTTTAAAGAATTTATCCTAGTTCCAGCATTTGAATCATCTCAGGGTCACTTTCTAGACATTCTCTTCTTTACTACAGGCCAACTCCCTGCCCCTGCACATATAGTAGTTTAAACTTTTATGCTGAATGTTAGTCTTAGGATGAATCCTTAGTCTTTGGACATAGCCTTGACTTCCTAGGGTGCCCTTGGTTCCCAAGAGTCTCTAACTTGGTGGTATTCAAGCTCCAAACTATCTTGATTGCAGAAGATCACAGCGCCAACTTTCCATTGGTCTTCCAGCCTTCCATTGAACTTACAGGTATTTCCTCTGGGCGTGGTGCAGGTTAGGATCAGCCAAAGGTAGATGAAGTTTATAGACAAAAGGTATTCCCCTTTTGGGGATTTTTCCCCCCAGAAGTTATTCCCTGAACTTATGCCCTCTGTGTTTGTTCTCAATTACATCCTGAACTCAAAAGCCACAAATCCTGTCACTTTCTGTTTGAGTCCCATCTACTCCTTGCTTCTTGGACCAGGGAGGAAAATCCATGTAAGTTTAGTTCCATGCAGTGTGGCTCTGCCTTTCAGGGGCCACATATATTGCAACTATATTACTTTTGGTCACTTCCTAGAGCTTTTTTTTTAAAAAAATTTTGTCTTGAGTATATAATGGTAATTTTGTAGCATTAACTGGGTACAGACTATTCTGCTACTACTAGAACTCTCTTTAAAAATACTATTATCACACCAAAAAGTTGACAATAATTCCTTAACTTTATCCATAAATGATGTCCAAAATGTAGGAAATTAAGTTTCTTGTGAGGGAGATGAAATTTAGCTTGATCTCAAATTATTGATGGAAAAGATTTCTCAAGCAAAAATTGATCTTTCTCATCCACAGATTGAGATTGTTAGTTTCAGGATGTGCTTCTCTTAATAGCCTGAAAACCTTACCCATGGCAATAGCTCCTGAACCAATTTTATGGCAAACTGAGCTGGTAAAGAGCAAAGAAGGCCTTTGAGCATCTAGAATAGAAATGTGATTTATTAATTTTATCACAGGAGAGTCTCTCAAATCCTCATTTAGACCTGATTTACCCTTTTTGATTTGTTTTGAGATGGTATCTTGCTATGTTGCCCAGGTCTGCCTTGAACTCCTGGGCTCAAGTAATCCTTCTGTCCCAGCCTTCTGAGTAGCTGGGACTACAGATATATGCCACAGTGCTTGGTTTATTCTTACTTTTGCTTTTCTAACTTTTTTTTTCTTTGGTGCTGGGAATTGAGCCTATGCCTTCACCCTAGGGAAGCACTTTATCACTGAGCTAAACCATCAGCCCTACCCTTATATTAAGTATGGCTATAACACGCCTTGCAATTTCTTTATAGAACATTAATATTAGCAAGCGAGAGAGAAGATTGCAAGCTAGAGGCAGGCACAGACAGAGTAGAAGGAAGTGACAGGTGGTAATGGAGTCACCTTGAGTGCAGTTTCTGAATTAGATGTGGGTCTGAGTCAGATATACTTATGGTATTGGTTGTGCATCCCGAGCTTATGCAGTGTCAGGGTGCCCAGGCATGAAAAAGCATTACATTGGTGAGGTAATCCCAGCTACTCAGGAGGCTGAGACAGGAAAGTCGCAAACTTAAGGCTAGCCTGAATAACTTAGCAAGAACCTGTCAACAACAACAACAACAACAACAATAATAGAGGGTTGGGGATGTAACTCAGAGATAAAGGACTGGCCTAGCATGCACCAGGCCCTGGCTTTAGTCCTCAATATAGAGGGGAAAAGTGCAGAATCAATGAGTGAAAACACAAGTTTGCACTAAGGGAACCTGAAGAAGCAAGGAAGACCTTGGGTGGTTCAGAGTCTTCAGCAGGAACAAGTTTGAGTGGCTCATAGAAGGTTGTGTGAGGGTCCTGGGAGGAAATAGAAGCCAGTCTTACAGAAAATGGAAGAAACCTAATAAAGGAACTATTAGCAGAGATACTTGTGGGATTGAAGAAAACCAGGAAAGGATGGCAGAGAACTCCAAGGCTTACAAAAGAGGAACCTGGAATTTGCTCATGTCTGGATTCCATGTGACCCCTGTGCTCAGCCTCTACTGCCATCCCAGTCATTATGGGAGGTGAATGAGGGGTCATGACTTAATGATCTCCCAAGACAAGTTTTCTTTAATAAGCTATTTTTTTCTAGATTATGAGAGAGAAGAAAAATCTATCTGCAGGCAGCTCTCTCTAGGCTGTAAGATCTGTTAATTTGCTATTCAAGGGCATTGCTATATGGATGGAGCTGATCCCAGGATAGAGACAGATGTTAGGGAAACTTAGAGCAAACTCCTACCCCAGGAAGTCGTAACTTCAACTTGGGAAGAAAGAAGGCTGCCAAGCACAGAACCATAGGTGGAGATCTCAGCTCTCTCAACCTAACTGCCCTGTGCATTTCTCAAAGTTCAACTAAGATAAAGGGGCGGATGCTTAGTTTAATTCCCTCAAAGCTAAAAAAGTCATCTATAAAAGCCCAACTGTGAATTCCACGAAGATAAGTCCAGTATAGAAAAGCAGATGTGGGGATGTCTATCAGCATGAGTGAGGCCCCCTAGGTTTGGTGTTAAGGAGTTGGGTGATATCACTTGATACATGACGGTTTGCAGTTATTACCCTAAATTGTAGACTTCTGATTTTATGATTTAAAAGGAAATTGAATGAAAGCAGATGCTTTGTTTTTGAAGAAGAGAAGTTGCATGTAAAGTGTTCAACAGATGTAGAAATTCTTTGACATTTTGGCTACCGGTATAGCATTCCTAGGCCACATCTGCTGTCTTCCATCTCCAGTGGTCCAGGAGAGCTGGACAAGGTTCATATGCAGGGCCTTTTTACTAATTGGACAATGTAATGCTGTCATCATTGGCTTTTAAGGAGGAAGGTCAGGTCATGGACTTTTGCTTGCTCTCCATCAAAATTTTGCTTTCCCCATCTGCCCTTCAGCTGAATGGGAGGTTAAAAGTCATGTCATTTTCAAAGAACTCTTAAGGTATTCTGCCCAAACCCTCTGCTTCCCTCTTCTGCACTGAGAACCACTGGTTTGTGGCAAGGAAGATAGATTCACCAAGTGATACATGTGAGTTCATGTGTATACCACAAGCAACACGCTTTGTATACCACAAGCAACATGCTGGACCTGCCTTGCCTTCCTTTGAACTCTGGTAGTGTTCTTCTAGGACCTTCTATCTCACAGCTTCACAGGCTTCCTCAGATATGCATGTGTCCTCATGTGACATGTCACTCCCTTTTTAACAACATCTGAGGCATGCAGCAGCCTTTGCTCTTATTTGTTTGGAATATAAGCATTGAGAAATTCATTTAAACATGAATTTGCCACCTCCTTCACAGGAATGAAGAAGATGCTGTCCAAAGTCACTGATAGAAGCCAAGTCACGAATGCCAACTCTTTATGCTCAGTTAAAAAACAAAAACAATCCCCACCTCAAGATGTCTATTCAGCTTTTGCTGTGATAGGGAATTTTCAAAAACTCTAATAAGGAGATGTGGCCGGCAGGCACTATTAGGGATGAAGGCCCTCATGCATGCACTTCGAAGCATGCAGCCCACCTCTGTGTGTACAGAGCAGCTGTCAGTCCACCTCTGTGTGTGTACAGAGCAGCTGTGCTATCTGGTACAGGTTGCAAACTGTATTGTCCTCTTAATGTAGCTGTTCAGTGGCTATCAGAGGAATGGCTGCCTTTAGGAACTTGATGACCTATGGCTAGTGATGGTAAGGGAGAGCTTTCTGGCTAGAAAAGATGCTAAATGCTAAAACAAGTTACTCAGGTGAGGGAATCCCGTTTTCTGTGATTGGAAATAATGGCATGATCTGTGTTAGTCAGAACTTAGAGGATCAAGTGATGTTGTGTCCAGAGGCAGGGGGACACACCAGATGACCTGATTCCTTTCGGCTTGGAGGCCCAGTGGAAAGTGTTCCTAAGACAACTTAATACTCTGGTTTTTTTTTTCCTCTCTCTCAGTTCCTCCCCTTAATTTGCACTTCCAATTTTCAGTGTCTGTAATGTGCTAACGGGCTTTCCTCCCACTAAAAAAACACGTGTAGATGTGAAAATGTTCTCCTCGAGAAAAGACGGTCTCTAGGGTTTTGCTTCTGGCTTGAGGTCTTATGAGGTAGGTGTTATGAAACCTCCTCCGCAGCGGGCTAGGGTGCCAGCAAACCTCGGCAGGGTCAGCAGCTCACCTGCTAAATTTGGCAGGAGAGGGAGACACTCAGCCACTTTGAGAGGAAAGGAGGTAAATGTTGCGATGCTCTTACAAATCGAGATAGACCGAGTTTTCAGACCTGAGCTTGTGTTCAGGGCTTATCTATCCTCTTCTTTTATGTAACCTGTTGGACAAATAATCTAAGTGCATCCTTCTCAGGCAGATAATTGCTTTTCCCATCCTGGATTGTACAGGGCGTATCAAGAAGGGAGACAAAGAAAGGTCAGACAGAGTGGGGCTGGGGCACATGTGTGGAGTGTCAGGTGGCCAAGGTCAGTGTTGAGGATTTTGAGAACAGGACAGGAGGAGAAGGAAGGGAGGTGGGCAGGTGAGGCCCACTTGTACTTTACAATTTAAGCTGGCGTATTCTAGGTACCCCAGGATCCAGGAGCTTACAGAGCACAACACTTGAGTACAGAACCAGGGAGACTGAGAAGAGCAATGCTCTTTTGGTCTTCCAAACAAGGAAGGGATTAAACTAGGGCTTTTCTAAGAGGCCTGCATTTTTGTGATTCCATGACTTCCTCTGTAACATCACCAAAGAGAAGACGGAGCTTTGGAAAAAGAAGTATGGCTTCAGAATTAAGTGACACAGCCAAAGTCTACTTGTCAAAATTCATCTGCATGCATGCTTTCTCAAACCCTGATGACTTCAGGGCCTGAGCAAAAATTTCACATTCCTTTGGAAAATTGAGTTAGCACAGCCAAAGCAGCAGAAAATTATCTTTGACCAGTAGATGTTATTTCTGTATCTTTTTTTTTTTTTTGGTCCAAGAAAATAATGGCCCTGGGACATAAGCTTGATGGCCAACATTACCAGTGCTTCACTGTCCCAGGGACTGTTTCAGGTATTCTATGGGCACTAGTTCATTGAAGCCCCGGAAAAGCCCTACGAGGTTCTAACTCCTGCTTAAGGGATGGGAACACTAAAGATTGGAGAGCATAAGTGACGTCAGGGCTGGGCCTGGACTGTGGCTGCAGCCAGCCATCTCGGCTCTCCTATGAACCTGCACTCTATCTCACCCTCAGCTCTCCCGGCGGGTCAGTGCGATTGACCAACTTGGGCTGCACCCAGGGCAGAATCAAGGTTATGGCCATGAGGAAGTAAGAGGACATCAATGAGGAGCCATAGTTTCTACTAAGTGTTAGATGGTTTGATGGGATCTGTCATGCCTGTGAGTGAGTCACTTACTTCCTATGCTCCTTTTGGAATGAGAAGCTAAGCAGGATCCCTGGTTTGTGACTATCCATCTCTAGGTAGCTAAAGCCAATAGCAGGTGCTGATTCTGTCAGATACTATTTGAAGTCTTACATTCACTAATTCTTTTTTTTTTTTTGAAACAGAACTTAGTTTAATTGAACTTTTCCCTAAAATCATTAGATGAGAATATGTTTGACTTGTAGAGAATCTTATTATTCTCTTTTTAAAAATTTTAAATTTGTTCTAATTAATTATTAGAATGCATTTTGACACATTGTACACAAGTGGAGCATAACTTCTCATTCCTCTGGCTGTACATGGTGCAGAGTCATCCCAGTAGTGTAATCACACATGTATACAGGGTAATAATGTCTGTCTCATTTTACCTTCCTTCCCTTCTCCACAGCCCCACCCCTCCCCTCACTCCCCTCTGCACAATCCCGCCAGACTATGGATCAGCATTGTCTTATTAGAGAAAACATTCGGCCTTTGGTTTTTGGGGATTGGTTTATTTCACTTAGTGTGATAGTCTCTGCTTTTATCCATTTATTGGCAAATGCCATATTTCGTTCCTTTTCAAAGCTGAGTGATATTCAATTATGTATATGTACCACATTTTCTTTATCCATTCATCTGTTGAAGGGCATGTAGGTTAGTTCCATAGTTTAGCCATTGTGCATTCAGCTGCTATAAACATTGATGTGGCTGTGTCACTGTAGTATGCTGATTTTAAGTCCTTTGGGTATAAACCGAGGAGTGGGATAGCTGGGTCAAGTGGTACATTCACTAATTCTTTTAAGCCTAACAGCCACCTGTGAGATAGGTACTGTTATTTCCTTCATATTCTAGATGAAGAAGCTGAGGCTTGGAATAGTGCCAAAACATGGTGAGGAGGTGACAGGGCTGCAAAGGGGACCACCCCGGCTCTTGAACCAGTATTTTAAGCTGTTTTTCACCCCTGGGATTTGACAGACCTGGAACATTTGCTTCTGGAACACAAATAGGACTCCTCAACCTCAAGGGTGGAAGGAGGCCAGGAGGAGCAGGACATTGAGCTGAGGTCTGTCCCGTAAAGAGCCCGTGTTTGACCTGAGGACGCAGGGCCACTTGTGGCTCTCTTCTGCTGGGGCAGGTGGTGCCTCACACAAGAGCTTCCCGCCGGGCCCCTGAGGGACGCCCCATTTGTTCTGACGCCTTGAGGTTCCATCATTGACACTTTCTCCTGAGAGAAGGTGGCTTGGGTTCGACTTTTGCCACCCCTGTTAGGCCTCTCTGACTTCCCTTCCCCAACCCATAATGTTGACTTCTCTTTCTCTTGTGCCCTGAACAGACCTCTGACACAGCCCTGAGGGACACTTCAGAGTCCATAAAAGAGTCACAGTAGCGCTGGCTCATATTCGTTGACTACTTGACGTGTGCTCACATCATGCCTTAAGCACCCTAGGCTGCTGTGCCAAGTGGTGCTTGTAACCACCCCGTGAAGCAGGTGCTAGTCTCCTGGTCAATATGTAGATGAAAGAAACAACGCTCACCATCATTAAGTGACAGCTCCAAGTTCACAGGGCCATCTTTTTTTTTAAAAAAATTTTTTATTATTTTTTTTAATGAAACTGTAAGTTGCCAGAGGGCAGGGCCATCTTCACTAGAGACAGAACTCCACAGGTCGCACTGACGGCCCAAGCTCGTCACTCATTCCTGTTGGTGGAACTTGGCAGGGGTGGAAAGAGGAATTGAGGTGTCGTGGTTGATAGAGGTGAGACACCAGCCCTGGCCACTCAGGCAGGCGGAAGTCATGGTGCACATTCTTCTCTGCTTCTTTAGCACTAGCTATTACCAGGCGTAGAGTTGAGTATGGATGAATGGGTTCCTGCTGTTCTTGTAGCATATTCCACAGTAGAGCCTAGAGACATCACCAAGGCTGTTGAAGGTGAAGAAAATCTTGGGATGTGGGGGTGTTGGGGTCATGTTGAAGTAGAGAGCAGAAGTGTGAGAGGACATTCCTGAGAGACAACTATTGGCAAAGGCCGGTATGCCTGGAACACTTCACCTGGCCAATGTTTTTTTTTTTTTTCCCCCACAATACCTTTATTTTATTTTCATGTGGTGCTGAGGATTGAACCCAGTGCCCCATGCATGCGAGATGAGTGCTCTACCTCTGAGCCCCAACATAGTCCTAATGTGTGTGATTTTCTTGGCTTCTGTAACACCCACACAGGGGGAGAGTTTTCTTCACTAAGCCAGTGCCAGGAAAACTATGACATGACTCTAGTTAGTTCCCCTCTGCCCACCTCTGAATTGCTCATGGACCTCCAGACCACTTGTTAACTGTTGTGATTGCTTCTGTTACATGGTGAATGTGAGTCAGCTGGTCTTTGGGATCACCCAACGGGGCTTTCTTTCCAGGTGAACATGTTCGTTGAAGGATTCCATGATGCCATCCTCCTCTATGTCCTGGCTTTACATGAAGTACTCAGAGCTGGTTATAGCAAGAAGGATGGCGGGAAGATTATCCAGCAGACCTGGAACAGAACATTTGAAGGTAGGGATTTGATCTACGTGGAGACAGCATTGCAGCCCACTGAGCGGCTGCTTTGGTGGGTCTCTTTCTCTCTGTTGATCTGTGGGACCTTTCCATGTCTTGCTTTTCCTAGTTTAAAAGTATGGATAAAAATCAAGATCAACCCACCTTATAGGCTTGTGAAAAATTAAATGAAATTAGGTTATGTGGATGTGCTTTGAGAAGGTCCCACCAAAATAGGAAATATCTTCTTGTCTTCTGATTATTTAGGTAGCAACTTTATGCTTTTTCAATTTACATTGAACACAAGCTTCATTCGCAGCAGGACAATCGGTTTGTGAAGAAATCCCAGGTAGACATTCCTTGTTCAGACGGTGTTGGTTTTTGCGACGCTCTGAAGACACTGCTGTCGTGGTTAAACCTGGTGATTAAAGATGGTGTGCAGGTCCACCTGGGCCCTCTGCTTTTATTTACTTTAAAAATGGCTAATAGTCTCCTTCTCTCTCCCCCACTCCACTCTTTCTTTTGGTACTGGGGCTTGAATCCCGGGCCACTTAACCACTGAGCTACATCCCCAGCCCTTTCTATCTCTTTATTTTGAGATAGGATCTCACTAAATTGCTTAGGAACTCGCTAAGTTGCTGAGGCTGGCCTCAGACTTGCAACTCTTCTGCCTCAGCCTCCTGAGTTGCTGTAGTGTTGCTTTATTAAGAATAGAGAAGTCTGAGAACAACAGCAGCGGTGGGGAGGCCTATAGCCTCAACACTCAAGCAACCTCATTTGACATTTACAAATTATATACGAATGAGACTTTTGTTGGCTGACAAATTTAAACAGTACAAAATGAAAAGTTGAAGTTTTCCTTTCCACCCTAGTGCTCTTTCCCCAATGCCATCAATATTAACAGTTTCCTATGTGCTCCTGTCTAAATTATTTTATGCCTTCTGCTTGCATGTATACTTTTAAACAAACGGATCATATTAGAATGTCATTTTTCATCTTACCATTTTTCCTGCTTGTATGTCAAATAAAAGAATTTTTCTGTATGAGCACTCATAGATCCAACATACAATGAGAATTATATATTATTCCACCTTATGGCTGTACCAGAATTTCTTTACTCAACTTTTAAGTGTTTACAGTTTTTGCTGTTATACAATATGCTATCACAGGTTTCTTGCCCATTTTAGTAAATTTTTGTGAATATTTCCAACAGAGAACATGCCTAGTTGTGAGATTTCTGGGTCTAAAAATACTTTGGTGCTTTATAAATTGCATTAGATATTGCCAAATCGTCTTTAAGAAAGGTCTACTAATCTATATTCTGCCAACAATGTACAGAAGAGTACAGGTTTCCTCTAACCTCAAAAAACCAAAAAAAAATCTAATATGGGAATATTCATTCATTGATTCATTTGACAAACATCCTCTGAGTACCTGCTATGTACCAGGCAGTATTCAAGGTGCTGAGGATTTGCCAGTGAACTAAAAATGTTCCCTGTGATCAGTTGAGCTTACATCAAGAGGGAGGAACAGAGAGTTAAAAGGCATTCCATTTCAGGGGTTATGAAGTGAAGCAGGGTAGGGAGGTAGAAGGAGCTGGTTCAGTGGTCAGGGAAGGCCTGCCTGAGTTGGCAGTTGGTAGAGACCTGAGAAGTGGGAGAGGTTATGGAGCTGTTGAGGAGAACCCTGCAGGAGGAGCAGCAATTGCAGAGAGCCTCACTGTCCCCGGTTACAAAGTGCAGTGTCCCCTGAGGAGCGGGGAGTCTGTGTGACTGACTCCCCCTGTGTGGGCAGTGTAATAGGGGTCAAAACCAGACAGCCTGTGGACCCAGATGCCTTGCTGAGGAACTGGGCTCCATTTGGGTGATTTGGAAAGCCACCCATGGGTTTAGAGTGATAATCATCTGCATTATTTATTGAAATAAACTGTAGTATGCTGCGGGGCTTCTTCTGAGAACCATTAACATAAGTGCAGATGAAAGGACCAGGGATCAGGGACCCTCACCCCAGCCACTGACTAATAACCTCTGTCCTCTGGGCTTCTCTTTCTTGACCTGCTTGGTCAGGAGGTTGGACTAGCTGATGACTGGCAAGGACCCTTCTCCCAGTTCTACATTGTGCTAACTCTTCCTTTGACCCTTTAATGGATTGGGGTATGCAGATGCATGTCTTTGTAATCACACTAGTGAAAAATCTCAACATCAGGAACAACCAAGTCCAGGTTTTGGGCACTTTTAATTTTTTCCCCATGAAGGTCTCCTAACCACTCTACGGCCTCACCTTGTCCTTAGTCATTACAAAGGTTAGGACAGAAGGAAGGGGTCAGGCTCCATTTAGTGTTGTCTGGGGAATAGCCATGGTGGCCATTGGTGGATTTCATTTTTCCATGGTGGCTTCAATGGATGCCATGTCTTACTTGAAACCAGAGTGACATCTCCTTTACTCTGGGCTGATAGTCGGATGTGAGTGAGTAAGTCTCCAGAGTGATCTTGCTTTACTTCTCACTGCTTTAGCTGAGGAGCTGGGATCAAACAGGGTGATTCAAGGGGCACATCAGGACAAGGTCGAATTTCCCAGAAGCTGTGCACAATACGCGGAGAAGCCCATGTGTGGGGACACAACCTTGGTCGGCCACATCCCATTTGTAGCTGTTACTCACTCCTGGTGTGGTCATCTGTTCTTGGTCTTTTGACAGAGGGACAGAAGCCAGAGTTGGGGGATGCTGGAGGGCACCGCTGAGGGAGGTCGTTAAGGGAAGGACAGGTGCCCATGGTGGTTGGAATATAGTTTTTTTAGAGCCAGGGCATGGGATGGATTTTCCTGTGGGCCATCTTGATTAGATATTTCCTTTCCAGAGTGGGGTCTACACATCAATATGAAATGAATCCTGAAACAATCAATTGTCTAGTTAGCATCCCGTATGTCCAAATGTAAAGATAATTGAAGCCAAGATAAGTTTTGGGTTTGAATGGTTTGCAGAGCCTTTTTATTTGCTAAACAATGATCCATTTGAGGGTAGGCCCCCAAAGAACGCTAAGATATCTGTATGAAGAAAAACCTTAGCCTTCCTAAAATTAAAAACAATTTTAATTTTAGTGATCACCATAAGTGATCATTAAGTTGTCAAGGTAAAAATACTCTGGATGTTATTTGACAAATTTGGATTTTATTGCCACGAACCCTGTGATCAACTCTCAAGACTTTCAATAAATGGCTTGGGAAGAAGCTGAGTTTCCTCTGTGTGAGAGGTCAGAGTGACAGCGTAAATAGGACTGTGGCTCAGACCTTGAGCTCCGTCCACTACAGGCAAATAGAGATGAGGGGGAAGGTCTCATTACTCATGGACAGGAAAATTCTGCTGTCAGCCTGACAATCTCGCCTTATGTTCGATACTCTCAGGTGAAATCTCACTTTGCTAATTGGCCATCCTGAGGGTTCTCACCCCCTTTCTTGGCAGAATTGTCAAAACTTAAAGGTGTAATGAGGTCTTGGATTACTAGGGCCACCTTGCCTTATAAAATACTCTGAAAAACACTTAGTAGGACACACCCTTTCAAACACCTCTGCAGAGAAAGATAAATGGTTTTGGATAGCCAATATGACACACACAAACACACACACACACACCATATTTATTGCTTAAATGTTTAAACGTTTTATAGCCTGTTAAGGATACACAAGTTAAAGATAGGTGTATTCTTTTTAACCAGTCTATATTAAGAAGACAAAAAATCAGGATGAATGGTAGCTCCATTCTGTTTCCAGCAAAGTAGACCAAAGTCTGGAAAAATCAGTGGACCTTAAAACCACAGCCCAAAGGACAGTAAACCCAAATACTTGCCCTCTCCAGACCACACCAGAGGATGGAACTTTCCCTTGGGATGCTTTTCCCCAGACAACCATTTTACTGGAGCCATCGGTACTTCCCAAGAGACCCAAATCAATAGAAATGCCAATTAAGAATTACATGGAACTCCCCCAAAATAAGACAAATAGCTTTAGTTAATCAGAATGTGGCCGATGTAAGCATTCTCCAACTTAGTGAATGAAAATGAGAATACAGATGTATTTAATATCAGCTCATCATTGCTGGCTGAAGCAAGTGTGTGTTGTTTTCTCCACTCTACGTTTCAGCCTTACCTCTTACTGTACTCCTTCATGCACATGGGCCATCTCCCTGGAAACCTCACAGTTCTTCTGGTTCTTCTTGGCCTCTCTGCCTTGGGAAATACAAATAGGCCAACCTTTCTGCCTATATACTCACACTTCTCAATTGCTACTTGTCTCAATTGCTACTTCCTCCCATGTACTTAATAAAATCCCTGCTCTTTTACTGAATCCCCTCTCATTCTCCAACTCAGTGAGCTAGTTCATTCTCTGAGAGATTGGGCATGGTCAGGTGTTTTCTGTCTGACCTCAAGCAAAGTAACAATAATAGTAATTATAAGATAAATACAGGATAAGCATCTTTAATTAAAATATCTGAAAGTGCTCCAAAATCCGAAAGTTTTTGAGTGCTGAAATGACACTGCAGGTGGAAAGTGCCTCACTGTGAAAGTTTGTTTCATGCACAAACTTATTTAAAATATTATGTAAAATTAACCTTCTGGCTATGTGCATCAGATGTCTATGAAACATAAATGAATTTTCTGTTTAGATGTGAGTTCCATCCCTAAGATATCTCACATCTTATATGCAAGTGTTCTAAAATATGCAAAACCCTGAAACCCAAAACATTTCTGGTCCCAAACATTTGGTAAAGAATCTCAATCTGTAGTATTAGCAATAGTGATAGTTATAACACCAGAAGGAAACACCTAACTTCTCTTAAATATGTGTCGGAGTGCTTTACCTGTTTTATCCCATGTCATCATCTCTCCTGCCCCTCGGGAGGGAAGTGTTATGATGCTTCTTTTACAGTTACGGTGACTGATACTCAGAGGGATAAGTGCCTTGCCCAAGGTCACAAAGGCAGGAAATGTTAATGCTGGAATTCAGTGCAAGCAGTTAGACTCTTGGGTGAGCCAGCTAAATCCCCAGTTCAGTCTGTCCCTCTCTTGAGCAGAGAATGTGTCTGACTGAAGTTGGCCTCAGCTGCCATTACTAATTCAGCACCTAGTCCCCTTCCAGACACGTGGATAATAATGAGCCCATCGGGATAAAGAAGAATAGTGCTTCAGCTATTGGTTCTGATGACTCATGAAGGAGCCCTCTGCTTTCCTGGATAGGAAAGAAGCCTGTTTCAAGCATGTTCATGGGGTCTTGGGCCTGGAATGATTTTTCTTTGGTAACATTTGTCCAGTGATAATGGAACCTATGAAAAGGCTGTGAATGTACCCCACCTCCACTGCCTACTCAGCCATTTTTTAAGAAAAATTGATAAAAAAACCCCTCAGGAATAAGCATGCTGCTTTCAGGATTAGTCTTAATCTTTTTTTTTTTTAACCATACTCTCCAAGGAAGATCATTTATTTCTCTTTCTTTTCATTTTTAAATGGAGAAATGTTAAGAATTTAGGAATGCAGACACAGATGAAATTACAATGTCTTTCCAAATGCCAACAAAAATGCCGAAGTCTGATGAGATTCCCTGTGGCATGAATTTGTTTAAAGAAATCCTCTCAATTCATTTTCTGGTTCTTCTTGGCAGACAGAGGTATTTTAAGTAACCAACTTGGAGTTCCTCACTTCTTGTCCTGTAGGTATTGCTGGGCAGGTCTCCATAGATGCCAATGGAGATCGGTACGGGGACTTCTCTGTGATCGCCATGACAGACGTCGAAGCAGGGACCCAGGAGGTGAGCAAACGAGACCTCTGCATCCATAGTTCCTTCTGCACATGGGGACTCCAAGGGTGGATTTGTCCTGGTATCCAAAGAGCTGTCCCCAAAGCAGCCCTCAGATGCAAAGGAATTGAAAACATGGGAGTTTCCAAGTAGGGAGAGCTCACTATTGGTTGAGGGTGTTGGGGAGGACGTCAGGAAATGATTCCATGTTTATTCTCCCTGGGGAAATCCAAACTTTCAAGTGACCAAGAATCACATGGAGTCCTCTGCAACAGGGGCATCGGATGAAGGAGGTAAAGTGAAACTGTATTTGTCCCTTAGATTTTGAGATTTATGTGTGTATGTGTGTGTGTGTGTATGAGAGTGGTTGGTTATAAATTCTACACATGTTAATATTTCAAAAGATGGTATAGTTTCAGGATAGCATCTGAAGTGAAAAGATGAGTCTGATGCTTGCTGGGGGTGTGAGCTCTCTATCTCAGTTTTCTCAGCTGTAACATAAAAATCACAATAGCTTCCTTGCTGATCTCACAAGACTGTTGTGAGGACCAGATAAGATGAAACCTAGAAAAGTACCATACACACTTGGTAATAAATATGTGTATAAGAATTTTACAAACATGTGATGTTCCAGCAATTTAATGCCACTTCCCAGGGTCATTGCTCTTGTTGCCTTTTATGGTCTTGGCATGTGGAAACTGTTGTTTTCTCCCTGTACAGATGTGCCTGGTATTTGTGCAAGAGGCACAAGGCAGCCAGAATTACCTTCACTGCTTACCTTTTTGGTGGTTTGGGTCTCATCTGTAGTACAGTGTGCTCCTCAAGGAAAGGTGGGAAGTAATATTCCATCATGGTCCATTGTGAGGCCGCAGGTGTGGGAGTATAAGGAACTTGGTAACAGCTTGGTGCACATTAGTGATTGGTATTATTTTAGTAAGGATCTAGAACTCTTTTTATTGTGATCCCATGTAGCCTGTGAGAGCCTGCTGGGCCCCAGTCAGGAGAGAGAGAGAGAGGAGCTCTCCCCAGCTGCCTAGAAGCCATGTGCCTGTGCCCAGACAAAAGAAAGACGAATTCTGAGAACCCGGTGGGAGGATACTCCCAGATCCTGGCTTGGGGAGCTGGTTGGTCATCTTAACCAGAATCCAAGGGGTGACCCTGATACTGAACCAGGAAAAAGTAACAGTTTTCTAGGGGCTCTAGGACACAACTGAAAGAGTTCAGGTTGGTAATGAGGATAGAAAAGGGATGAATTTACTGGAGAGGAGAATGTGACCCCCAAAGGACTTGCCTATCAACCGAATGAGGCAAAACAGGATGTTCTTAAAAGATACTATTTAATGCTTTAATTATATGCTAAACTAAATGAGGGGTAGCCTGGGTATTCAGTGACCCATGGCTTTCCTGCACTCCTCCCTGAGATTACTGGGGCCTTACAAATGGCTGATTGCATGGCTGCTCTGTGGCAGGTAGGTGAAGCAATGTCCTGTCAGATGAGCAAGGAAAAGGCCATGAATTCCAAGATCACTGTTTTTGTGTGGAGGGGAGAACGCTTCTTTTTTCACTTGGTAGTGTAACTGCAGAATACCAGGGACAGCTCCTGCTGTCACTCCCGCAAGAGGTGAATTGATGTGAGGGGCTGTGTGGCTTCCTTGGTACTGGAGGCATTTAGTTCAGGCTGTGCATTTTTGGGGGTGGTAATGCAAGTCTGTGAGCTTAGTGTCTATTTTGGAAACAGGTACCTTTGACCTTTCCTTTTGTTAATTTTTTTTTTCCTTTTTGTAGGTTATTGGCGACTACTTTGGAAAAGAGGCTCGTTTTGAAATGCGTCCTAATGTTAAATATCCCTGGGGCCCTTTGAAACTTCGAATAGATGAAACCAGAACTGTGGAGCATAGCAACAGCCCTCCTTGCAAATCGTGTAAGTTTAGAGACTTAATCTGCTGTGTGTTTCCTCCTCTTAGTCTCAGGATTGTGCGAAGTCTCACGTGCAGGTGTTCTGTGGAAGCTCCTGTTCTGAAAGTTTCCATTTCTTTTTTTTTTTTTTCCTTGATGTGATAAAGCACATGAGAACAGTTCACAAACTGGTGCTTATCTTTATTATAGGCTTCTAGATCTTTCTTCTCTTCCATTCCTCTCTTCCAAAATAGTAGAAGCCTTCTCCCGGTTTTACATCTCTTATTGTAACCTTAGTTATTTGAGGTTTCCACTTTCAGGTGAAATCAAAATATCAATCACTAAACTCTGTGCACTTATTCATCTATCTTAAGAATCATAACAAGTCTCATTCGGATTTTTGGTCTGTAGTTATCCTCCAACTCCTCAGAATCAAACAGTGCCTTTTAAACACCTGAAAATTTAATAAATTGCCAAATAAGCATGAAACATGTTATTTATGAAAAGCCTCTATACATAAACAGAGATGCAAATGGATATTTTTATGACTCATGTAGGAAGGAAAAGCATTAAATACCATCATTTTAGACCCTTTACGGCCTGGTGATACAGAATCAGGTGGGGATCCATATTTCAGGAAGGTTTATCATTTTAGGTGGATATACATATGCTCATTATTATTTGGGCCCATTGGTTTTTCAAATTATAAAGTATGTCTATCCAGGCAATAATAATGGAAAGGAATCTAGGAAGAACTAACTGTATGTGCTAAGGTTCTGAAGTTAGTAGACCTGGCTCTGATTGCTTACCTTCATCACTTGCTGTTTTTATTTTGACCCTCGGAGTATTCCCTTAACTCTTTCAAAGCCTCACTTTCCCCATATGTAAATGAAAGAAATGTGCCCAACTCTTAAGTCTTCTGTGTGGGGACTAAATGAGACAATACTCCAAAGGCCTTATGTTAAATTCTGTATGTATGAGCTAGTTATTTACCATTTTTATATAACTAGGACACTACCAAACAGGATTATTTCAAATTATGATTCACCTTTTCACAGAGTTATATAGGACATTTTGACATGGAACTCTGGCTTTTGTGAGAGAATATCTAAAAACAGAACCCTGCCCCAGTGAATTTTTCACCAAATCTTCTAGCGCCTTTAAGTGTTACCATCCATCTGTGAAAAAAAAAAAGGTGCTGGGTCAGCGCCGTGGTCCACCCAGTTGTCCTTGACTATCAACTTTAAAGAGTGTGGATATATCTGAAGTCTTTGGTTTCCAGTTTTCCTCAGATCCTTCTAGAATCTGTTTCGGTTGCCATTCTGCTCACTGTCTTGCAGCAGTATGCTTATCTAGTGCTTTCCCAAAAACATTTCTTAAGCTTTACACTAAGCAAGGAAACAAAGAAACCAGGATCTCCTAGGAACTTTTTTCTTACAAAGAAAGGAAATTTTGCTTTGAGAGGGAGATTGAGAGATACTTTCCAATGAATGAAACTTTCATTTCTATCAGTTTCTCAAAATGATCCCTGATTGTCTGTTTCTTTTTCAAGCAGGTGGCCTAGAAGAATCAGCAGTGACGGGAATTGTTGTGGGGGCCCTACTTGGAGCTGGTTTGCTAATGGCCTTCTACTTTTTCAGGTAGGAACAGTTTTATAAAGTCAAGAGTCACTCCCTTTACTGCCTCTGCCAATTATCCTTGCACAGTGCTCCTTGTGATTTGTCTATATCTTTCTTTCCCCCAAGAAGCTTGGAGGTTTAAAGATCCAAGCTATTCTTTTAGTGTGACCTGGGCTTGATGGTCAGTGGGTTAACGAAGTGGGTACTGGGGTCACAAATTTCTGTTGTAATGACCCCCAACCCCCGGGGCCAGAGAGCTGCTGTGATCCTTTGACCACAGATATTCTGACAAGCATTCCTGGAACTCACCAAAAACTATGAATAGAGAGGGAATCTGGACAGAGGGTGCAAGGGACTTCCCCGTGTGCAGGCACCCTTCAGTTCAGAAAAAGGTGCCTGTGTTTGCCTTCCTCATGAGGAGGAGGAGTCCGAGCATTCCTTGCTCTCGGGCTGCTCTGTGCGCTGTACTTAGAGAACTCGTATGCTGGGTTACCATAGTGGCTAAGCCCCAAGCCCTGTAAAATTGTATTCTGTTCATGTGTCCAAGGTGCTGATTGCTTCACTCTGCAAGGCGGTCCATTCCTTTGTAATCTCTGACTGCTGGGTCTGTGACTTCTTTTTAAGTCATCAGACCCAAGATTTCTTTACTTCTGCATAGAATTGTAACTCCCAGTGTGTGTGACCCTTTATGGAAACAATTGTACTCCTGTTCCTTTGGTCACAGTACCCTTCATCTGATGCTATCTGGAGCATATCCTGGGAGTCAAGCAGCGCCTCTGTGGCAGAATGGACAAGACCTCACCCACAAGGCACCCAGGGAAGAAGGGGAAGGCTTGTTCTATGGTCTTTCGGAGACCATGCCAATTTTTGTGCTTGAATAGAGACATAACGCCTTGGGGCACACTACTTTAATCTCTGACCAGGGTTTCATATTCTGTCACTTCTCATTTATCAAACCAAACCCAGATGTCCCTTGAGGGCATTCTCTGTAAGAGAAACCATAGTATTTTGTAGCCAGCAAGGTTTTATTACTACATTTACTTTCCCTTTACCCAGGAAGAAATACAGAATAACCATTGAGAGGCGAAACCAGCAAGAAGAAAGTAACATTGGAAAACATCGGGAGTTGCGGGAAGATTCCATCAGATCCCATTTTTCAGTGGCTTAAAAGAAGCCTTCCTCCCCGCCCACCCCCTCTGCTTGAGATTCTTAAGCTGGGATGAAAGACATCCATGGAACAGAAGGGGTGTTCTTGAAGAATTCATTCTTTTAAGCAGTTAGTCATTTTGTCTTAAAATTTCTTTAGAAGCTCAGGAACTATTATTAATCACCATCGGCCTCCTAGCCTTTCATCTCATGACAAAGAAATATAAGGATATAACGTCACTCTGTTAAATGTTCATACTGCTTGGAGGGCATAGGATTAGATTTGTGTTTTTACAACCTGCTGTCTCCGTATCTGGATGGGTTCTGGGGACATTTCACACAAGGATATAAAAATGTGGTTTTCTTAAATGAAATGTTTTGTAGCTAGAATAAAATCATTTTTATAAGTAGAATATTCTTGGAAAGAATTTAACACCCAATGAGAGGAAACTGTAATGAAAAAAATTCGAGGTTGGAAATACAGTGTCCGTCTCTCTGGAGCTGGAGGACAGGTTGTGGTGGAGCAGGGCTCTGTCCAATGTCTACATTCAGGTCTGACTTCATATCTCGAGAAAGGATCCTCCTTGTCTCTCTCAGTGTCTCATAAAAGCTACTCTGGAAAGTTGTAAATATTAGTGAGGTAGGAGGGTTTTTACAAGAAAAGCAAGTCTGAAATGTTTCTTTCTTTTTTTAATGTAAAAAACCCTATTTCACACTAACATTTTATTTTTAAGTATTTTAATCTTATATTTTGGTATTAGAAAAATGTGTCTATTTTTTCATTTTGAAGATTAAATTTCACTTATATTTTAAATGAATGGGTAAAGTGTACAACAAATCAATGATGATGAAAGATACTTCTCTTCTGTTTCTATCTTGGCCAGATTGCTGCTTTAATCACAGAGAGCTAGAACTGTATTCAGGTTATAGACACAGGAGTCATAAATTTCAAAAATGATTTTTCATTTTTGACTGTTTTAAGTGCAAATCATTTCAGGGTTATATCCCTTCCAATTCTGGCTAGATTATGAGTTTCAAGATCAGGAAGGAAAAGCTATTTAGAATTAAGCAGAGTTTTATAAAGACAGGTAGCGGTTTTTTCCTCAAGAACAACTAAATAGAGAGAGAATTCGACAGTAAGCACAGAAATTGAAAAAAACACATACATGATATTTGCCAAAATTCACAGTGGTGATTTTGGCTAAAAGAGGGCATCTAAATGTCCACCATGTCTGCTTACAGTCAACTCCATAGAGCTTCTTGGCCACCCCCTAAACACCTGTGTTAATGAGTGGGTTAGGTGCAGACATTAGGAATTTTGGAGAAGGAAAATGAGTATTTATTGGGTATCTACTTTGCATCCATGATGGAAAAAATAGACAGTGGGGGAAGATGGGTGGCTGTCTGATAGTGTTCCATCTTATATTTATGCCACCAGGGTTCTTCCTTAGCCACACTTTGAGGATCTGAAACATAGTTTTAAAAGTCATCTTCATATCTGTAAAGGCCACAGACAGGAGTCTGAACAGCTCCTCGGTGGTGGTGGTGGTGGTGGTGCGAAGGTGAGTGTGGAGGCAAGCTGAGTGGGTGCAGCATGTCCTTGTCTTTAGCCTGAGCCTGTTTCCCCAGGGGACTGCTCTGTGACTCACAATTCATCACCCTAAGGGAAGGAGTATTTCTGCATGGGCCAGTTTTCCCTCTATTGTTTAGAAAATGGGATGCAGGTTGCTGGGACGGTGTGGAAGATGAATTAATAATAGTCACAGAAACAGTGACAGTTGTAGGTCCCCATGCTGAATGCAAAGGAAAACGTGCTGAATTCTAAAATCAATGTGGAAAAAAAAGAAGTCAAGAAAGGCAAACTCCTGAAATCTGGATGTAGGAAGATTGAGAAGTAAAACACAGGAAAGCGATGTTTGATGGCTATGGGGTCCCCAGAGCCAAAACAGAGGTGAGGAGGGATCGCATCTACCTTAATTATGTGAATCAGAGAACTGATTTCTCTTGAACTCTTACTTTTTAATGGTGTTTTTCATATATTTTAGAGATACTAATTTTCTATTAATTTTTATTTGGTGAGAACATTTACCTTCCAAACCTAGGTGCTTATTACTCTACCTGATTGTTGTCTTTGGTTATAAACACTTCTAATCTTTTAGTGTGCCCACAAACACCAACATTTTTAGAGTAAATATCTTTTTTTAATACTTCAGATAGAAAAGTAGTTCTAAATTTAATATTGTAGCCCTAGATAAGATCTTAAAGACAAGTGAGAATTTAATCTTTTAAAAATGGCAGGACAGATCACAAGGTTTTTGGTATGTGGAAATCATTCTGGTTGCTTATTTACATCTCTATTGTTTTTTCTTCCTTGAAATCTTCGTATGAATTATTCCATTAAGTTCTGAAAGCTCCCCAGTGGGAAACCTTTGCTAAAAGTATAGATGTTTGGCCCAAGGTTGTCCTGCATTAAGATCTCTAGAGGTTGTATTTTGGGACTTAAATTCCTAATTGTTAAGCAACATCTTGACAACTAGTCATTCATACTCTGCCAGTAGCCACAAATTATATAATAAAATAAATAGGGCTTTGGTTCTTAAAATAAAGTGTTACCCTGAAATCCAAGGTGTTCAGATTTCAAAAGGGATATTTTATCAGTATTCTTCATCTGGTCACATATAAGCTCACATTGATACAGGTCAAAAGGAGCATATACTCTTTGATGTTAGAAATAAGTGTAGATTTTATGCCATTATTATTGTCTTAGATTTTGGAGGGTGGGAGAGGAACTCAGAAACAAAAACTTTCCCCACATGACAACTTGTATCTGGAGAGAACTTCCTGCATCGAGTCCATATTTTCCTGCAGCCTGATCACAGGTTTTATGAGGAAGCCCCTGGAAACTGCATTTGTCTGAAGAGCCATCAACTTGTTTTTCTCTGAACCACAGATATGGCTCCATAGGCTTTATAATAGTTCTCTAAATGTCAGAAGCCACATTTAATGGAGGGAGGGGAGAAATGTTTGGAAAGAACAAATGCCTCCTTTTCTCCTTCCTAAAGTTCAAAGACTTTTGCTTTGGAGTGCCAATCACGTCTCCCTGTTCACAGGCTTTGAGGACCATTAATTAGCTCAAGGCCCAGGTGCTTTCTTTGCCCCTATCTTATCACTTTTCTTCTGGTTGGGACCGATTTGGGGCCTAAGATATGCTGTGGGCAGTGAAAATCAAGGCCAAGGTAGACCTCACACAGACAGCAGTGGATTCAGAATCAGGTCCAGTGGCATCGTCGCCTTCCTGTAAGTGGGCACATGCTGGCTATTTGTGGAAGTCTCTTCGGGAGACTGAGTGGAATACTAGGCCACCAGTATTAAGGGAGTGTTCATAAATTGGAAGGAGCAAGTGTCTGTGTTTTTGGGACACAAAGAACTCTGATGCTGAATGGATGCAGTCCTCAAGGCAAACGCCAACCTAAATTAGGCTCCTTGATCTACGTGTCATGGGTTTTGTTTAGTTACACCCTGTGGTTCAGGGCCTCCTAAGGAAGCTGGTAATGAGCTCAATTTCTGGTTCAGTGGAAAAAACTGAAACTGTTTAAAAACACAGGATATGTTTAGGGGCAGCTTGGAAACAGAGGGAATGAGATGGTGATATTCAGAGGGAGGAGTTTCTTTTTCAGTTTGTCTTAGAATTGAAGAGTAACCAACAATTTAGTCCCTCTCCAATGGCCACACTCAGTAGGCACTTCATCCACCAACAGAAATGGAAGAATGTAGCTTTGCAGGCTGTCACTCTCTTTACACCCCAACCCCACCCTCCATCCGTTTTGGCTGAAAAGATGTGTCAGCAAGTGGGAACTTGTGAACAGGCCTCCGTACATCCTTAGAGGGAAAATGGCAAAATAATGCTGGTTATAAGAAGGTAGATGGCTTTTCATCAGAACCCCATACTAACTAGACCACACATGCCCGTCACAGTTCAAGCCTGTGATGTGCATCAACTCCAACAAGCCTGACTTTGGTTTTCAGCATGCAGATTTCACAAATATCTCTTGCAGGCATTACCCCACAGATCGACTGTAGAATTAAAATAACTTTCAAAAGGTGCTGGGTTGGAGTTTGTTCAAATTTCTCATTAACCACTAATGTCAATTCATACCAAAGGCAAAGCATGCTACACCGGATGATGCTGTTATGTTCATGTTATAAGATACTTCAAACACCGTGGAAGGGTTTCAGTGGGAACCGAGTCTCAGAAGCAAAAAAATCCATATATTATAATAGCTCTTTGATGTGTCAGGTGTAGGATGATTCCTAGTGGAGAGATTTGAAGAAGTAGAATAAAATGTTTCATTGCTTTGATTCATGTTTGAAGACTTAAATTTCTATGCACAAGGAAGAAAGAGTCCACTTACTACACAATGTGTAAATTGTGTAAATTACAACACAAGCTACCAAATTATTTTTCATTTGCTATTAGAACAAAGCTGTTAAAATACATAATTAATATTGGACAGAGAAGGCTAGGAAAGGGGCGAGTTTGGATTTTGAAATGGGGTGCCTTATTTATTAGTCAATGCCAAGATCTGAAAATGTTCAGTGTAAAGTAAGACAGCAAGAAGTGCCCCCTCAACAGCATGGAGATGCTGTGAGTTTGCAGACTGATATATCTGGGAAGGGGAGCTTTGTTCCCTGTGCATTAACGAAACCAAGAAGATATAGGATAGATATAGTTGAGTATCAATTCTGTGGTCCTCGTCTCCTAGACCATATCATACATTGTTAACATAAATATAGCACTACCAACCAATACAATCTACTACAAATCTGGTAGAGAAGTAAAAGTGAAAGCTGCACAAGCCACACACAGTTTATTATTCTAATGTAAGTAGAACTATCTGCATATAATGTGATTTAATTTATTGTTGTTTTGTGTAGAAAATGAGAATTAATGACTGTGGATATAACCCGTTTTGTATAATATATTTTATTTCTGGTGCAAACTGGTCATTTAAAATACCTACTTCATTTTGTGTTTGGATATAAATGTGTATGTGTTCTTGTAAATGTTTATATTAAGCAAGAATGCCACGTACTCAGAGTATAACAATGTGTTCTCATTAAAAAAATACAACCACAGAAGCCTTTCCCTGTGTATAATTCAACCAACATACACTGCACACATCCATATGTGGATAATCTGTTTTCTACCCTTTGAGGGCTTTCTATTTTTGGATTAGTTTAAGTGGAAGATCAGTCAGTGGGCCTGATGGATGTTTGAATGATACCCATGAAAGGACTCAAGAATTTCTGCTCAGCAAAGGGAAGTTTAAAGAAATAAGAATATGTTTTATTTAAATAAGGGACAGACCTTGAATTAGCAGGTAAAGGAAGAAAGCTTCATGAATAATAACCACTCTCTTGAGTCTGTGCAGCTGGAGAACACTCATGGTTCCAGTTGACCTCATTGACTCATGCTATTATGTCCATCTTCCACTTTAAAGAGATTACAGTCTATTTTGTCATTCTCAAGAGCTTCCCAGGTTCCGGAGTATTAAGCCGAGTAACTGACCTCCAGCACCTTTAGCTGCCTCTGGGTGGCTTCACATTCTGAGAAGTTACTTATGACTTCCTTTAAATACGTAGCAAGTCCTATGGTTGGAGCAATCATCCCCTGGTCCCGCTGCTGTCACCACTGAGGTCCCCATCATCAACACCATAGCTTCCACTTATACTGTGTCCACATTTGATATTCTGCAGCTTCCATGACTCTCCTAATCTCAAAAAAGCTCTACTTTATTTGGGGACATTAGTTATCTCAGGGGTTATGATGGGTGTGTGTGTGTGTGTGGGGGGTCTACAGATGTATTTTGTTGGGCAACATTTAGAAAAATATGGGATTTGAATGTCTTAGCATGGGGAAAGTGCTCTCCAATTTTCCCAAGTTCCTACTCTCCCAATGTTCTTAGATCCAGACTTCTTCACTAATTTCTATGACAACCTTGGGGCTTGCAAACTCGTAAGTATGGCTAACTGGGCAAACGTGGGGCCATGTGCCATCTCTCTTCTTGCCACATATTCTTTTAGCATCACAGATTTCAATCTGCCTATGTCCAAAGAATTCCCTGGCAGTGTAGATTAATTTCTCTCCCTTTGGCTTCTTGGTTAAATACTGACCCCAAAGCAAAATATTTCCTCCACAAAGAACTATTACTCAAAAAACTCCCGAGGGTTCTGCAATGTTAATACTTCATAATGTTTCCGTTTTCTGAAACCAGATTTTCTTAAAACTGGGATATTCTTCAATGGTTTCCCGTAACAAAAGCCATAGAGCTTCAATCCTGCTCTTCCATGGGCCAGCTCTGTGACTTCCACACACCACAGGACCATTTGGAGCCTCAGTTTTCTCCTTTGTACAGTTATAAGGATACTCATTCCTTTGTGGGATTTTGGGGGCAGTGCCTAATATGTATCAAAACAGGAAGCCATGAAGGTCTTCATGAGGGAAACCCTACAAGTGCCCCTCCACTTCCTGGGCTCTTTGGATCAAGATTGGCTCATCACTAAGGCTCTGAGGGCTTATTTTCCATGACCACAGAGCAGATTCACATTCTTTCCAATCCTTACCCTAATTCCATAGCCGAGGACATGAGGCATACACAAGGTTGTGGGGGTGGGCCCCTAGCAAGGGGCTCAAGTGGATGGCACGGATCTTCTGCTGTGTGCCGGCCTAAGCCCTGTGTCTCACACAATCATCATCACCGCCCTGTGAAACCGCCACTGTGGTCATCTCTGAGACATGGAGTGGTTAGATAACTCACCCTGGTCATGTACCCAGGAAATGATAGAGCCAGGGTGTGAGAATAGGGACTCCAGCCCAAGAGCCCAGGGCCCTGTCTGCTCTGAAGTACACACCTTACCCCTTGTTTTGTATCCCAGTGACTTAGAAATTTCTATTGGTAAATCCGTGATTGCTGGTTCTTTTAAGGCCCACACAAAACCTGTGTGCTAGGCCAGATTTCTAATAGATCATCTCTATTCTTCTTTGAGAAATCTTTCATACTCTGACTATAGTCAAATGATTAACAGTCACCCTCAGACCTAAACCATTGGTAAAACAAGCATCTCTTTCCTTGGAAGATTTTCATAGCTCCCCCCCCCCCCCCCCGCTATTTTTTGGTCTTGTAGCTAAATATTCTATTCTATTTATTTATTTTTTATTTTTTCTAATTATAACTGACAATAGAATGCATTTTGACACATCATACGTAAACGGAGTATAATATCTCATTTTCCTGATTGTACATGATATAGAATTTTTCATAGTTTTTTTCAAAATGTTGAGAAATGTTTTAACCAAATGTTTCTCAAAATGTTTTAACTGAAATTATAAGCAGCTTTTATGGCAAAACATCTTGATTTTTATCTTATTTTAATAATGGCAATAATGATAGTGATAGTAATGTGCCGACACTTCAGAGGTAGATCATTCTAAACTATGGAATGGAACCTTTCTTTCCTTCTTTCTTTCTTTCTTTCTTTCTTTCTTTCTTTCTTTCTTTCTTTCTTTCTTTCTTTTCTCTCTCTCTCTCTCTCTCTCTCTCTCTCTCTCTCTCTCTCTCTCTTCTCTGTAAGCCTTTTCTAAACTTAGCTGCTGTGGCTTAAGAGAAAAATAGAAAAGCTCAAATCCTGCACATCACTATGAATTCTTTTTGCATTTTATTCTCATTTCTACACAGCCATGATCTTGTATCTTCTCATTCAAGTAAGCCTTGGCTCAAAGCTATTTTTAGATCTTATTTAAAAATTAACTGGCATTCTCTGGTTCCTCTCCATCATATAAAAGAAATGAAATCTTCTGGTGGTGTGCTGGAGCTGACCCACACCAGCTTAGGAGAACAAATGCTGAAGTCTTCAGGAATTTTGTGAGCTGGTTCATCAACAAGCTTTTCTTAAAAAAACAAAATTACAAAAACCTCCATTAAATTTGTGAAAAATCAAGGTAATAAAAATTCAAAATATTATTTGCTGCTTATTTGACTATGTTTTCCTATGACTATGCTGTGGAGTTTTTGTTTGTTTGTTTGTTTGTTTTTTTACTTTTACTGTGGAAATACCTTCCTTATCTCAGTGGGTGCTGTGTTTCTTCCCAACTCCGTGTCCAGTGATGTCACACTGGTGTCTTGGAATTGGTGCAAGTATTTATGTCATGGGAACCAACAAATGCTGTACAACAGGGCACATTCCTTGCAGACCTGGTGGTTAGGGATTGAGCAGAAAACTGGTATCCACCATTCTCTTCTTGTTAGGTGGACACAGGTCAACCCATCAATGACACTTGTATTTCACAGATAAGGAGATTGATATTCTGGGATGTTAGGTGATCTGTTCAAAGTCTTACATATTCAAACAGTAAACCCAGGACTGGACCCCAGGGCTTCAAAACCCTACCTAGTCGTCCTTACGTTAGAGAATGAGGGATACCCTAAAAGAAGCCTTGGGTTTTAGGAGAAGCTTCCCAGCTTCATGATGCCTCTGTTGTGAGGGTCTGCCAGAAGATCAAAGATTTTGATTCCTGTAACAGACATCCTTAAAATATCAAAGGACTTTTGTGGCCTCAATTGAAAATCCTACATTGTTATCTCACCAGAAACCCTCAGTATTTTAGTGAGATTAGTGTGTGCACTGCTACTTGGTGATGCTAAAGGATGAGAAATATTAGGAGTCTGACAGTTGGAAGCTTTTCTGTGAATCTGCCAGGCCTCTGACTTCCTGAGTTTACAGTGCCCTCCCCACACCATATAGCACACAGGGCAAAGTTGGAAACATGATAAAAAGTTTAGAAAATCAAAATTCAGTGCAAAGTGATTGAGTCACTTTGCATAGGTCTTCCAAGTAAGCTGAGTCCAAACCTTTCTGACATTTGAAATACGATATTTGTAATATAGAACTAATCTAAGTGCATTCATATACAGGCTTCCTTGAGTAATGACTACAATTTCCTTAGAAAATTTAGATTCAGCCTGAGCCTTCATTTTGGAAACCATTTGTCTTAACTATACAATCCTCAGAGGCCAGCCATAGTCTTTAAAAAAATACTCTTATAGAATATTGAGTGTTTCTTAATAAGTGTTTCTTAATTTTATTCACATAAAATTTATAAAATGAATTGATAATATGACTTGGCTCCTATTTCTAGGATATCCTTGGCCTGGTCCAGCTACCATCCTCACACTGACATTTTTCTCTCTCCCTGGCCAGACATGCTCAGTGTCTCCATAAGCATCACATATGTGCTTCCAGAATGATATTTCTATTGAAAATATTGTTTTACACCCAACATCTCACAACTCAAACTTCATTTTCTACCTTAGAAACTCAGGTACATTGAAAATGTTTCCCTCAACAACCACAACAGTGCAAAAACTTGAGGGTCTAGCGGCAATGTTATGCTAAATAAAGAAGGACAGAGAACATTCTCCATGCCATGCCGTAGACTTGGGTTTTCAAGTTGCAACGCTTTCTTGATTTTCTAAACTATGAGTGATGCTTTCTTCTATACAGATGAAGGACTGTGAAAGGAAAGAAAGGGGAACGATTCCATCTAGGGCTTCATCAGAATCCAGGGCTTCATCGACCTCTGGAGAGTTTGTGGCCATTTGGTAAGATTTTCCTCATCACTACCCTTACATCCACATGGATAGTGGGCAGTGTAGAGACGTTATGTTGTTTAGCACAGAACATGCAATGAAGAAAAGAGAAGATCTTTTCAGACAGATTTCCTACTTCTGTGCTCAGAGTGCTGTAGAAGATACAGAGTCCGGGCATGTCCTTGCTCACTGGAAGCCACCCTCTCCACTTCACCATATTCACTGAAGAGGGTTCCTGAAGTGAGCTGGACTTCTCACCCCTTGCTTGGAAAGCCGACGGTAACTCAGCTGTACTGGTCGGTCCCCACAGGCTTCATTCTTTAAGTCCCTTTTGAACATGCATGGGAGACATTCCTGCAGCCTACTTAGGAAACTATTTCTTGAGGAGCGATCATCACATTTCTGAAAAATTATGATGGCAGCTGATCCAAAATCTTGGCCTTGAACTCCAGCCAATGTTTTCTTGACTCCAATGTGTCCTGCCAAAACAAAGTAATTGCACAGCTGACAGAACCTCTCTTGTTACCTCTTAGGAATGACCATAATTTACAGCCGGCAATGCCGATGGGGGTCTCCCGGTGAATACACAGCTACTTTGATGCATGTCAGTGAGTCATCTCAGGGCTGACTGACCTTCTCATATTCACCTTCTCAGGGAAACACGGAATTCCTTGTTTGTGGAGAAAGAAAAGCCAGATCAGGAGCTCTGGTCTTACCGGTCGCATGCGCTCCTTTCCCCTTCCAACTGCCTGCTGGTTCCCTGCCCTAAGACTCTGCTGCCATTTCCTCTGAACTCCAATTCATCTCCCAGGTGCTGGTCCCAGACTTGAGGTGGCCAACACCAGGCTGTCCCTATGGAGATCTGTTGAAGGACGGGCATCATGTTTGGCTTTAACAAAAGGCAAAGTCCTTCTTTCTAAAAGGAAGAATTGTTTCATTCTCTGAGAGAATATTTTAAGATTTACTATTTTTTTTAAGGCAAGGTAGATTCTGGGCTCAGACTATTTGGGGTTATAGATCCCAGAATCTAGAAGCCTTGGAATGGAGCAGGCAGGGAGAGCAGAAGATGTACGTCTGAACCTCATGGGCCCAGGCAGCGCATGAGAAGAGAAAATTCTAAGTCATGAAATGCTGCCAATGCTGAAGGGTCCCGAGGATCTGTTATTGTAGTTATGGAGCTTAAAATGTCCTCTGCTTTCTAATAGAGATAAGTGTATCCAGAAGATGCACTGAGGTAAGTTGACTGTATACTTCCTCAGGACCGGCCAGTAGGAAGAAAGATCTGCAGCTGGTTTCAACCAGGAAAATACATGTCCTCTGGGGTCACCCAAGACAGACACTCCTCATGGCAAATTTTCTCTGAAACATTCATTCTGTTTCTGCATGGCTGTTAAGCCCAACTTATGAATTCTGAAAACTGGCAAACTGTCCCCCTCATACCTGGGGCAGTGACCCTCTGGCCCATGCTCTTATCACTCATGTGTGCTAAGACCTAAAATTGGGGGTTCCTGGAGTTTTCCATTAATTTTCCGGCAAGCTCAGTTATGCATTTAAAAGGATGTTTGGTAGTGTTTATCCAGTGTGTTGTAGTGAACATTCCCAGGTATTCACATTGTCCACACTGCCAGCAACGAAGTCTTTATCACTGGGGTAATTGGAACAAGTTCCACAATGGACATCCTCTCGCACCATTAACAGGAAGTGTCAGGCATGGTGCAGTCTTGAATCATGGTCTGAGAGGTAAAATGAGTTTTCCTATGGAGTCATCTGGAGCTTTGTGATGGGTACATTGGGTCACATTTGGCTGTGGGGCTCCTGGGTCTGGTGCCTGGACCACCTGATTGAGCCTGAGCCTTCTATTGGCTCGACTTCCCATCTGGCGCCTGGTCGTGTCTCCAGGCTGGACTACTGGTCTCTGCTTCTTGGGCTCTGACCACAGACTGCCTTATGTTCAGTTCTTTTTTGCCTTGTCTTTTCTCTCTTCCTGGTTTTGAACCGTTGCCTTGCTCTGGTCTACAGAAACATGCATAGCCTTCTTTGGATGACTCACCTGACCCCAGGCCTCCCGCAGGCTGAACTCACTCTTGTGTTTTAGTTTCTGGTTGTTGTATTTTCTCTTGGTCCTTGACAGAGGCAAATATTTAGATTCTGCTTTGAAAGTTCAAGTAGTATATAGAAGAGAAGAAGTGTATAGAAGAGAGAGTGAGTCTGTGGTACCAAGAAATACAGATCTGCCAAATCATTCGGGACGAGGAGACCTCAAATTAGCAGAAAGGAGAACTTACATAAGTCTGCTGAGGAAAAACCTATATCAACCCTTGAGCTTCTCACAAATTTTGGAGGTCACACAACTGGGCAATACATTCTTGATCTCCCACTAGCTTTGATCTTGGAACACCTCTAACATGTGGGTTATAAAGGTAATAGCTGCCTAGGTTACTTTTCAGGGACTTGAAGACTGCTTTTGCTGAAAACACAGACTCTTCCCTTGGGCCTGCAGATGTCCAGTGGGTGACTGGAATGGCCTGGCGTCTGCCTTCATATTGTGTCTGCCTCTTTGACTGCCTTAACTTTTGGGTGAGAGCCCTACTCTGCTCTGTGTGTAGACGTGTTAAACAGTTGAGAAATGTTTTGTCTGGATCTACAACATAGGGAAGCTAGACTTGCCTAGCTTCTCTTCTCCCTATTCAAGGTCAGAAACACCTACCAGTTGTTATGATCAGAAGCACCAGACCTTGAAAGGAGTGAAAAGAGGTGGTATTTGAGTTCCCAGAAACTCTATTCCCTAGAATAGTCTTCCCTCTTATTAGCCTCTCTCTCTCCCTCATTATTCCTATCCTGTACCTGTAGACCCTCCACCCCCCTTGGAGTTGGGAAGTTGATTTGTAAGCAGAATTGCCACTTCTCCACTTTTTGGCCTCTGAGTAAACATCTCCTTTCTCTGCAACATTCTTCTCTTTGACTTTGGTTTTTCTATGGAATGAGCTTCCATATCTCAGGACAATACCTCTTGCATTCTAAGGTTATTATTTTGGCTGTATCTTTTATTTACACTTTGTAGCCCAAATAATGCCTAATTTCTGGGAGGCACAGGCAATCTAGACCCTCTAACACTCTGTATTCCTCCCCCAACTCATTTTTCTGTTGTTTATGAGGACATCTTCAACCCAGTCTTTCCTGAAGTTAATTGCCAGTGAAGGTATTGGTGATGCTTCTTCTCTCTCTCTCTCTCTCTCTCTCTCTCTCTCATTATGTTAAAAGTATAACATAAAATTTACCATCTTAACCATTTTTAAAGTTCTTAAAAAAATTTGTTCTAATTAGTTACACATGACAGTAGAATGCATTTTGACACATAGTACACAAATGGAGCGCAACTTCTCATTTCTCTGGCTGAATATGATGTAGAGTCACGCCAGTAGTGCAATCATACACATATATAGGTAATAATGTCTGTCTCATTCCACTGTCCTTCCCATGCACACATGCCCTCCCCTCCCCTCACTCCCCTCTGCTCAATCCAAAGTTCTTTCATTCTTCCCCACCCACCCATGCCCCATTATGGTTTAGCATCTGATTATCAGAGAATACAGTCAGCCTTTGGTTTTTTGAGTTTGGCTTATTTCACTTAGCATGATATTCTCCCACTCTATCCATTTACCTGCAAATTCCATAATTTCATTTGCTGAGTAATATTCCATTATGTATATGTACCACATTTTCTTTATCCTTTCATCTGGTAAAGGGTATCTAGGTTGGTTCCATAGTTTAGCTATTGTGAATTGGGCAGCTATAAACATTGGTGTGGCTGTGTCACTATACTATGCTAACTTTAAGACCTTTGGGTATAAACAGAGGAGTGGGATAACTGGGTAAAATGGTGGCTCCATTCCAAGTTTACCAAGGAATCTTCATAGTGCTTTACATAGTGTTGCACCAATTTGTAGTCCCAATAACAAAGTATGAGTGTATCTTTTTCCCTGCATCCTCACCTACACTTATTGTTGCTTGTATTCTTGATGATTGCCATTCTGACAGTAATTATCTCAGAGTATTAGAGATGATGAACATTTTTTTCATATGCTTATTAATCGATTGTATTTCCTGTTCTGTGAAGTATCTGTTCAGTTCCTCAACCCACTTATTGATTGAGTTATTTGGTTTTTTGGTATTGTTTTTTGAGTTCTTTATATATCCTGGAGATTAGTGTTCTACCTGAGGTGTGTGTAGTAAAGATTTTCTCCCATTCTGTAGGCTCTATCTTTATGTTAATTGTTTCCTTTGTGAGAAGAAGCGTTTTATTTTGAATACATCCCATTTATCGATTCTTGATTTTACTTCTTGTGCTTTAGGAGTCTGATTAGGAAAGTCATTTCCCAAGCTGACATGGTGGAGATTTGGGCTACTTTCTTGAATTAGGCACAGGGTATCTGTTCAGGTGCCTAAGTATTTGATCCTCTTTGAGTTGATTTTTATGCAGGGTGAGGGATAGAGGAGACATCACAATACCAGATCTTAAACAGAGCAACAGTAAAAAACAAACAAACAAACAAACAAAAAAAACCAAAAAAAAAAAAACATGGTATTGATGGTATTGGCACCAAAATAGATATGTAGACCAATTGTACAGAATAGAGGATGCAGAGACAAACCCCCATAAATATGGTTATCTCATAGTTGGCAAGGGTGCCGAAAACATTCATTGGAGAAAAGATAGACTATTCAACAATCTTGCTAAGGATTGCTTTGCTATTTGGGGTCTCTTATTTTTCCAAATAAATTTCAAGATTGTTTTTTCTATTTCTATGAAGAATGTCTTTGAAATTTTAATAGGAATTGCTTTAAATCTGTTTAACACTTTTGATAGTATGGCCATTTGGACAACATTAATTCTGCCTATCCATGAATATGAAGAGATCTTTCCATCTTCTAAGGTCTTTAATTTTTTTCTTTAGTGTTCTGTAGTTTTCTTTGTTGAGGTACTTCACTTCGTTTGTTAGTTGATTCCCAAGTATTTTATTTATATATACATATATTTTTGAGGCTATTGTGAATGGAGTAGTTTTCCTAATTTCTCTTTCAGTAAAGTCATCACTGATGTATAAGAATGAATTTGATTTATGGGTGTTGATTTAACATCCTGCCACCTTGATGAATTCATTTATTAGCTCTAGAAGTTTTCTGGTAGATTTTTTTTGGATCTTCTAAATATAGAATCATGTCATCATCAAATAGTGATAGTTTGTGAGTTTTTCTTCCTATTTGTATTCCTTTAATTTCTTTCTTTTGTCTAATTGCTTTGGCTAGAGTTTCCAGGTCTAGAAATTATAATAGAAGTGGTGAAAGAGGGAACCCTGTCTTGTTCCAGGTTTTAGAGGGAATGCTTTCAATTTTTCTTCATTTAGAATGATGTTGGGGCTTAGCATAGATAGCTCTTACACTGTTGAGGTATGTTCCTATTCTCCTTAGTTTTTCTAGTGTTTTGAATACGAAGGTCTGCTATCATTTGTCAAATGCTTCCTCTGCATCTGTTGAGATGATTATTATCTTTAAGTCTATTGATGTGACAAATTACATTTATTGATTTCCATATGTTGAACCAACCTTGCATCCCTGGGATGAACCCCACTTGATCATGGTGCACTATCTTTTTGATATATTTTTGTATGCCATTTGTCAGAATTTTATTGAGAATTTTTGCATCTCTGTTCATCAGGGATATTGGTCTGAAGTTTTCTTTTCTTGATGTGTCTTTGTCTTGTTTTGTTATCAGGGTGATATTAGCCTCATAGAATGAGTTTGGAAGGGTTCCCTCCTTTTCTGTTCCATGGAATACTTTGAGGAGTATAGATGCTAATTCTTCTTTGAAGGTCTTGTAGAACTTGGCTGAGAATCTGTCTGGTCCTGGGCTTTTCTTTGTTGGTAGGCTTTTGATGGCTTCTTCTAATTTATTGTTTGAAATAGATCTGTTTAAATTGTGTATGTTTTCTTGATTAAGTTTGGGTAGTTCATATGTCTCTGGAAATTTCTTGATGTTTTTGAGATTTTCTAATTTATTGGAGTATATTTTCAAAATAGTTTCTAATTATATTCTGTATTTCAATAGTGTCCATCATGATATTTTCTTTTCCATCATAAATTTTAGTAATTTGGGGTTTCTCTCTTTCTCTTCATTAGTGTGGTTAAGGTTTTGTCAATTTTATTTATTTTCCCAAAGAATCAACTTTTTGTTTTGTCAGTTTTTTGAATTGTTTCTTGTGTTTCAATTTCATTGATTTCAGCTCTGATTTTAATTATCTCCTGTCTTCTATTGCTTTTGGTGTTCATTTGTTCTTCTTTTTCTAAGGCTTTGAGATCTAATGTCAGATCGTTTATGTGTTGCCTTTGTCTTCTTTTAATGAATGAGCTCAATGCAATGAACTTCCCTCTTAACACTGCCTTCCTAGTGTCCCAGAGATTTTGATATGTGGTATCAGAGTTCTCATTTACTTCTTTTTTTTAATTGGTTTTATTTTTGAAATACATGACAGCAGAATGCATCACAATTCTTGTTGCACATAGAGAACAATTTTTCATACCTCTGTATATAAAGTATGTTCACATCAATTCAAGTCTTCATACATGTACTTTGGATAATGATGTCCATCACATTCCACCATCTTTGTTAATCCCCTGCCCCCTCCCTTTCTCTCCCACCCCTCTTCCTTATCTAATTCATCTATTCCTCCCATGCTTTCCCTCCCTACTCCACTATAAGTCAGCCTTCTTATATCAGAGAAAACATTCAACATTTGTTTTTTGGGATTGGCTAACTTCACTTAGTATTATCTTCTACAATGCCATCCATTTACCTGCAAATGCCATGATTTTATTCTTCAGAGTTCTCATTTACTTCTAAGAATTTTTTAAATTTATTGTGCTATCCATTTGTCATTCAATAGCATGCTCTTTAGTCTCCAGATGTTGGAATAACTTCTATTTTTTATTTTATTGTTGATTTCTATTTTATTCTGTTATGATGTGATAAAATCAGGATATTATCTCATTTTTTTGTATTTACTAAGGCTTACTTTTTGGCATAACATATGGTCTATTTTAGAGAAGAATCCATGTGCTGCTGAGAAGAAGGTGTGTTCATTCAATGATGGCTGAAATACTCTATATACGTCTGTTAAGTCTAAATAATTGATTGTATTATTTAGTTCTATATTTCCTTTGTTTAGTTTTTGTTTGGAAGGACTATCCAGTGGTGAGAGAGGTATGTTAAAGTCACCCAGTATAATTGTGTTGTGGCCTATTTGCTTCTTGAAATTGAGAAGGGTTTGTTTGAAGTACATAAATGCTCCATTGTTTGGAGTATAGATATTTATGATTCCCCTAAACAGCACGAAATGTCCTTCTTTGTCTCTTTTGACTAACTTTTGCCTGAAGTCCACTTTATCTGATATGAGGATGGAAAACCCTCTTTGTTTACAAAGTCCAAGTGGATGATATATTTTTTCCCAACCTTTCACCTTCAGTCTGTGGATCTCTTTTCCTGAGAGATGAGTCTCTTGAAGGCACATATTTTTGGGACCTCAAAAAAACAAAAAACCAATCTGCCTGTCTATGTCTTTTGATTAATTAGTTTAGGCCATTAACATTCCGAGTTATTATTGAAATATGATTTCTAATCCCAGTCATTTTGGTTCATTTTTGGTTTTTAATTTGACTTAGGTTCTCCTTTGATTGGCTTTTCCTTTAGTGTAGTTCCTCCCTTTGCTAGCTTTCAATTTTTTTTCATTTCCTTCTCATGGAATATTTTGTGAGAATGTTCTGTTGTGCAGGCTTTCTAGTTGAGAATTCTTTTAACTTTGTCATGGAGGTTTTTATTTCATCTTCAAATCTGAATCTTAGTTTTGCTGGATATAAAATTCTCAATTGGCATCCATTTTCTTTCAGAGTTGATATATGTTGTTCTAGGACCTCCTGGCATTGAGGGTCTGGGCTGAGAAATCAACTGAGATCTGAATTGGTTTCTCCCTATATGTAATTTGATTTTTTTTCTCTCACAGCTTTTAAAATTCTAACCTTATTCTGTATGTTAGTCATTCTCTTTCTAATGTGCTTTCGTGTGGGTCTGCTGTAATTTTGTACATTTGAGATCCTGTAAGCCTCCTGTAGTTGATTTTCTATTTCATTCTTTAGAGTTGGGAAATTTTCTGTCTTCCAAGTGGTCTATTCTGTTGGTGATGCTTTCTATTGAATTTATAATTGAGTTTATTGATTCCTTCATTTTGAGGATTTCTGCTTATTTTTCTCCCACAATCTCTAACTCTTTATTGAAGTAATCTTTCACTACCTGTATTTTCTCTTTGATTTTCACTCCTTTGCATATCACTTTTACTATGTACCTTCTAAACTCCTTCTCTGACATTTTTTCTACTTTATCATCTATGGATTCTACTTGGAACATCTTGGTTTAGGTACTTTGTTCCCAGCTTTTTTTTCATGTTGTATGTGTGTCTTCCCATCTAGTGGTATGGATCTGAGGCAGTACAATTTCTACTCTGTAGTCTTATACCATCCCTGAAGGCTTCTAGTACCTCACCTTTAAGGGGAAGACCAATATTAACAGCACTCAATGCAAATAATATACAGTCTTCAGCCAAATAGCTCCTATTGACCGTCTACAGTTTTGTCACCATAAACAGAGATGATGTGCTCAATTATTGTCTACAATATAAACTGTAAGTTTTCTGAAAGGATTTACCATTTTAAATGATGGATGAAGTAGTACAGGATGTGATGTTTATGAGGAAGAAGGAGAAAAGATAGAAGTAAAAATTTATAGTAAGAGCAAAGGAGGAATTAGTAGAAGTTATCTGTTAGCATGAGAGAAGTGTGAAAGAGAAATACAGGAAGAAAGATAAGTGAGAGAAAAAGTATATACAGATTTAAAAATTAAAAAAAATACATAAGAATATACAATCAAACTGTTATATACTATTTAGACAACCCACTGCTCAATAAATTGATGCATGAAAAATATTTGGATTCAAAGAAGGTAGAGATGTGGGCGGGAGGGCAGAGGGAGGAAAGTCTCTATGGAAAATTAATTGCTTCTGTTGGCTTTCAAAATTCTTCTCATCTTCCCTTCTTTACAGACAGGTGGAGTTGTCTGAAGCTTAATGGTAGCCAGATGGTGGCCACTAGCACACCCATCAGGAAGCCCTCAGGTGCAATCAGACCTGCAGGTATCCTGATAATGTAACTCTAGGCTCTGGCTGGTGACCCCAGGCTGAGGCAGACATGTCCTGAGATGGCAGTAGTGTAGGTGGCAAACCTGCAGGCCCCTTGGCCCTGGATTCCCAGGCCCTGGCCAGTATCCCAAGATTATGGTGACTGCCTAAAATAAAACCTGCAGATATCTTGACAATGGATTTCCAGGCAGCAACAGCAGAGCGCTGTTGTGGGCGGTCTGTGGGCCGTCTGGGGGCAAACAGAGGGCACTGGGTGGATGGATGTCTGGGCAGCAGGTGATGGGCAGGCAAAAGGTGGGCATATGGGCAACTGGTGGGCGCTTGGTGATGGACAGCAAATGATCTGCATGCAAAAGGTGGACAATATACTGGCAAAGGGCTGGTGATTGGGGCGGACAAATGGGGCAAAGAGCAGGGGATTCATTGGCAGGGAGGGCTCTCTCGCCGAAAAACAGTATTTTCCTCTGCTTGAATCCCAAGTCATGGAGGGACAAGGAGTGCAGCCTCTCTCTAGTTCGACATCTTGGTTCCATCTTAACCATTTTTAAGTGTATCTTTCAGTATTGTGAAGTGTATTCACATTGCCATAAGACAGATCTCCACAACTTATTCATCTTGCAGATGTGAAACTCTACACTTATTAAACAAATTCCCTTTCCCCCACCCTGCAGCCGCTGGTAACCACTATTCTCCTTTCTGTTCCTATGAAATTTACTACTTTAGATACTCTATGTAAGTAGAACTGTACAGTATTTGACTTTCTACACCTGACTTATTTCACTTAGCATAATGTCCTCAAGATTCACTCATGTTGTAGCATGTGACTTGATGTTCTTCTTTTTTAAGGCTAATTAATATTCCATTTTATGTCTATACCACATTTGGTTTGTCCATTCTTCTGTTGATGGATATTTAAGTTGCTTCCATCTCTTGGCTATTGTGAATAATGCTGCTATGAACATGGATGTGCAAATACCTTTTGGATCTCTGCTTTCAATTATTTTGGATATACTCTTGCAAGTGGGATTGCTGGGTCATATGGCAGTTTTACTGTTAATATTTTGAGGAACCTCCATACTGTTTTCCACAGTGATTGCAGCACTTTACAATCCCACTAACTGCACAAGAGTTCAAGTTTCTCCTTGATAACACTTATTATTTTTTTATTATTTTTTGATAGTAGCTGACTTAATGTGTGTGAGGTGGCACTGTCTTTTTTATACTTCTCCATATGGTCTCTGGATTATGGCTGTTTTGAAAATAATCCAACCAGTCATCCTCGGGTAGCTAAGGTCAACTTTCAAGGTCAGATGGGTTGCAAAGTTTTGATAAATTGAGAGTGTTTTGATCAAGGGTGGAGAACATCCAGAATATTCATATTTGGTTTTCATCCCAAACTCTCACTCAGGTAACTTTTATTACCAAATTCCAAATAGTTCCATTACACAATGTGTAGAGCTTTTTTTTTTTTTTTTGGTGGGGTGGGGGGAGGTGGGGAGGGCATGGTACTAGGGATTGAACTCAGGGGCACTTGAACACTGAGCCACATCCCCAGCCCTATTTTGTATTTTATTTAGAGATAAGGTCTCACTGAGTTGCTTAGTGCCTCGCTTTTTGCTGAGGCTGGCTTTGAACTTGCTATCTTATCTCAACCTCCCGATCTGCTGCTGGGATTACAGGTGTGCACCACTGCACCCGGTTTAGAGCCTTCTTTGTAAGCATTTTTGTGTGTACGTTCCTAATAATGGGAAGACCACTTCATCTTGGTTTCTGATTTTCTTCTGTGAGCTCATCATAGGGTCATCATGTCACGTATTATATTCTTGGACTAGACTAGAATAACAGTTGTCTATCCTTCGTGATCTTAGGTCTTCATCTCTCCTCCAGCTGAAATAGCTGACTTCTTTTGGAGGTCACAAAGACCAATTTGGCTACCTTTATGGAATGACCACAGGAACATATACTTTTCATCTTAAATGACTTTCTTGTTCATCAGGTTTTATTTGCAGCAAATATTGAATCAGAACCTGGTGCATTTACCTTGCAACCTGTGTTCCAGTTAGTATCATTCCATTTCCAAGGAGGGAAAGGCTATTTACCTCTGGGTATACTATGTTGGTATACCACAGTTTACGTCTCTTCTAATGTATGACTCTAAAATAAGAAATCACACTTCTTATATTAACTCTTGATTAACACAGCTAAGAGCATAACAAGGGGAGAATGTCTGACTCACGATTGAGGAATATGTCATTTTATTGGTACATGGTTAAAAAGCAACACAGTGTGTCAACATATGCTTGGCCAAACACAATTAAACATTTTAGTCAAATACAATTGAATTTTTCTGATTTTGAAACTCATTGACTGCTGGTGCTTTGCAAATAATTTGGTCCGTGGGGTCATGATCTTCTTTGACTGTATGAGTAGGATAGTGGTTCTCAAAATTGTGCACCCTGGTGAGACAGCACATCCCCTAAAGATTGTCTTCTTACACTTGAAAATTCCTTGTACAAAGATTCTCACTATAATTATATATGGTCATTAGGGCCTCTTTGAAAACAAGTCAGTGAACATTGAGTAGCTCAGTCAACTTTCAAGGACAGATGGGGATTCAAATAATCATCATGTTGAAAAGTATTCTGTTTTGTTTGTCAATGCTGGGGATTGAACCCAGGGCCTCATGCTTGCTAGGCAAGCACTCTACCTGAGCTACATCCCCATCCTGTGTAGAGGTTTTCTATAAGAGTCTTCTGATCAAGATAAGGAAATATCCAGGAAACTCATTTTTGTTTTTTATCCCAAATTGTCACTCAGCTAACATTCACCATTAAATTACACCCGATTTCATTATATAATATAAGGTGTCAATGAATACAGATGGGTGGTTTGGGATTAATCCTAAAGGAACTTCAATATTTAATGGACAGAGAATGAGAGGCAATTGTTAGCAATGTTGGGGTGCCATGAAGAGTCAGACATGTACTTGGAAGTAGCTCAGCAAGGAAAACTTGACTTCTGCAGAAAGGTGTGCTACTGAACAAAGTCTGGCAAGCAAGCACACTTGGGTGGGCAGTCTGTTTTTTTTTTAATATTTTGTTTTAGTTGTAGTTGGACACAATACCTTTATATTATTTTTCTGTGGTGCTGAGGATCGAATCCAGCACCCTGCACATGCTAGGCAAGTGCTCTCCCACTAAGCCCCAGCCCCAGCCCCAGTCTGCTGGGTTTTGTCTCTACTGCAGCACTGCTCTGATAGGAGGAGCTCAGGGTTGCAATCTACATGATTGGCTAATTTTAAAATTGGGGAGGACAAAGGGAAGGGCTATAGATAAAATGACTACAACTGAATATATCTGGGCTATCTTCTGGAGACCGGATCTGCTGAGAGCCATAGCCGAGTCCGAATGATGCATGGCATTTTTGCCAGAACGGAGTGGTTGAGAGGTGACGCCAGCAAGCCATTGAGGTGATAATGGTTATGTTAAGCTGTGTATATTAGACCCCTGCTGTCCGCCTCGGCCTGCTACTTTGGGATTCCCGGAGAGTTCCCATTGGTTGGGGAAGTGCCGGAGGAGGGATTTCCGGTTGCTGGTTCCTGGAGGAGCCCGTGTGGCATTCGGGAGACTTCCCAGGAGCGTGTGTGGAGTGTGCTGGTGGAGTTCAGAAATAAAGTTTGTTCCTGCTTCAGTGGCTTGTGATTTGTGCCCAGCCAGACTGCGGCATGGATCCAAGAATTTAGATAGATAAGCTACAGGTTGCCTTTCTTACATCCCAATTTTACATTTAAGGCCGAATCCTATATTATGAAAATGGACCATGGGACTTTCAATTTCTCACACAAATGTAGAGCCTCTGAACACCCTAAAGCCAGACCAGGGTTTTGACTTTAGAACTCATAGGCTAGAATATTAGACTTGAATTATGAGAATCCTCCCAATTCTGAGATCCTTGATTATAAGATAATTCTGATGACTCCATGTTGTGATATTGAGGATAAATGCTGTTGATGTTTTGTTTAATCCTGCCAATCATAAATAATCCCTTCTGATTTTGACCTTTTAGTTTTTAGAGACCAGGGATTATGTCTTAATCTTTTCTCAACTTCTCTTCCCAAACCATGCTCCCTAATAGGCAATGTGTTTTGCTTATAGTTGGAAATCAATACTTTTGATAAAAGAATGCTTGGTACTACTGAGTGAAATTGTTAAAATTTTTCTTTTGTTAAATTTTTAAATATGATTTAGAGAATATGATTGAACTCAAAGATAAATAAAAAGCCCACCCTGGAGAGACCATGCTCCTGAAGTTCCCATCTGGTGAGCATCTAGCTATCTGTTTAAGGTTGTAAGAGCAGGACTAATCACAGACTTCCAGATTACTGATTCAATTTGATGATCAAAGCATACATAAAATAAAATAATCCTTATCCTGCCTACTCATTCTTATATACCCAAAGCTAATAATTTCCCTTTTATAGCACATCCAGATTGGATCTTTCTTCAGTGGAGCGAGAAAAAATGTTGCAATGGGTGAATGCACACTTCAAAAATGGATTCAACATCAAAGATTAGCATAATCTTCAGATAGTCAATTATCACCTTGGGTGCTACTCTAGTTTGTTTCATGTTGATGAATGAACTATGAACTATAGTTTGTTTGGATGATTAATGTCCATCTAAAACAATCCATTTGACATTTAGTTAATTACAAAATCCAAGATTTGGGCAAAGAGTTGGTTCATTATTCCTATGAACCAATTGAATAAAGCACAGAATGAAAGATAAAATTAAATTATTTATTAAAGCATTTTATTTGCTGGGCTCTTAAATATTGTTGCTTCTTTTTACATGTTTTTTGATTTTACCTATATGTTTCTAAGTAATTAAGAATTTGAATATCATTAGATAATTTATAATTATCAATTGATTAGGAAAAAATTGAATTAAATAATTTCAGATCCTAGGTTTTTAAGAAATCTAGATTGGCTTTTCTGTTTTCACATATCCAACAGTCTCTCAAAATTCCCTTTTCTTAAGCCAGCAACCATTAAGTTACTCTTAAACCCACACTAAGTACTATTTAACACAGAGGACAGAAAGCCAGATAGGTCTGGGTTTTAGTATCAGTAGTGTCTTTGTTGTGGAAAGATGTCAGCTCCCAAATTCTCACTACACTGTACAGACGTGTGTACCTCGGGCAACTTTATAGCTCAAACCCCATTCCTTGGGGACTTATAGCAACTTGTAAATCTATGAGGAATTTTTTAGCAAAGTTCTATTTCTTAGTTTATTCATGGATTAGGCTTGTAAGAGTAGATTCATTCTAAGGCTCTAATGAGCAGAGTCTTTTTTTTTTTCACACTGGAAAGAACAGTTACTTCTCTTTTTCCAACATTCAGCTTTTGATGGTTTTAGAATTTATGTTCTCAGTTTTATCCCCCATTGACTTTGAAAACTGAGAAAATTCTTACCATGGTTCTTCCCAGAATTCAACTCTATTCAAAGCCTTTCTTTATGTAGCATTAGAAAGTGAAGACACACAAAACTATTTCGCATGAGTTTGTTGCTTTGGTTTACTTCTAAGAACATTGGCTTTGCTCTTACAACTAACCAGAGGTCAAGACAGCGGTTTAATAACCAAGCAATGTCAATGAACATGAAGAGGATTTCCAGGCTAAGTTTCTCAGTTGGGCTGAAGGTAAGTTCTTTCTTCTTTCAGCAGAAAAATCTTGAGTTCTTATTTTTGTCTAAGTTTGAGTTAGTTACATGCCTTCAGAGTAATGTCCACCAAAATAAACTGGAAAGTACAAAAGGCTCATTGCCCACTTGGCTGAGTATGCCAGTATCGTACCTGTGGCTAGTCCAGGTTGTTTCACTTAACCAACTTTTCTGATCAGTATATGGGCTGCCTTACTGTCTCCTTAGAGCTGAATTTTATGTTTGTCCCCCTTCCCCATTTTTGGCATTATAGTTATATATAATAATAGAATTTGTTGATACATATTTGTACATGCACAGAGTATAACAATGTAATTTGGCCAGTATCACTCCCCCACACTCCCCCCACTTGCCTCCCACCACTCAGTCCCTGTCCTCTACTGATCTCCCTTTGTTTTCCCTTTTCCTCTCTAGTTTCTGCATATAAGAGAAAACATATGACCTTTGACCTTCTGAGTTTGACTTATATTCCTTAACACAATGGTTTCTAGTTTTATCCATTTTCCTGCAAATGACATCATTTCATTTTTATTTATGGCTGAATTAAATTCCCTTTTGTATTGTTGGAATGTCTAGACTGGTTCCATCAGGTTGATGATTGTGAATTGTGCTGCTATAAACATGGGCATGCATCTATAACTGTAGTAAGATGACTTTAATTCTTCAGGATGAATACTGAGGAGTGATATAGCTGGGTCATATGGTGGTTCCATGTCTAGCCTTTTGAGAAAACTGCATGCTGATTTCCATAGTGGTTTTACTAATGTACAGTGCCACCAACAATGGAAAAGTCTTCTTTTTTTCTTCACATCTTTACAGCATTTTTTATTATTTGTATTCTTGATGACTGCCATTCTAACTGGTGTAAAATGAAATCTCAGCATAGTTTTGATTTGCATTTCCCTAATTGCTAATGATGTTGAACATTATTTTCATGTATTTGTTGGTCATCTGTATTTCTTCTTTTGAGAAGTGTCTGTTTAATTCATTTGCCCATTTATTAATAGGCAAATATTTGATTTTTTGATGTAAAGTTTTTGATCTCTTTATATATTTTAGATATTAATCCTTTGTCAGAAGAATAGCTAGAGAAAATTTTCTTCCATTCTGTAGGTTGTCTCTTCACATTTCTAATTGTTTCCTTTGCTGTGCAGGAGATTTTTAATTTGATGCCATCCCATTTATTAATACTTGGCATTATTTCCTGAACTTTAGGGATCCTATTGAGAAAGTCTTTGCCTGGGCCTGTATGCTGGAGTGTTGAGCCTACATTTTCTTTTAAGAGTTGCATAGTTTCTGGTCTAATACTTAGGTCTTTGATCCATTTTGAGTTGATTTTTATATAAGGTGAGAGAAAAGGGCCTGGTTTTATTTTTCTACATATGGATAATTCGTTTTCCCAGTATCAGTTGTTAAAATAGCTGTCTTTTCTCCAATATATGTTTTTGGCACCTTTTCAAGGATAAGGTAACTATAGATGTGTAGGTTTTTCTTTGTGTCTCCTATTCTGTCCATCAGTCTATGAGTTTGTTTTTATGCCAGTACCATGCAGTTTTTGTTACCATCACTCTGTAGTATAATTTGAAGTCAGGTATTGTGATGCCTCCAGCATTGCTTTTTTTTTTTTTTTTTTTTGGATTAAAATTGGTTTGGTTATTCTGGGTCTTTCATTTTTCAAATGTATTTTAAGATTTTTTTCTAGGTTTTTTTTTTTTTTTTTTTTTTTTTTAAGAATGTTATTGGTTGCCGAAGTCTGGCTGGGCACAAAATCATGAGCCACCACATACCTTGTAGATTCAAACAGCAACTCTTTATTCCCAAATTCACACCGGCCCTCTACAAATACGTTCTGGGGAAATTCACAATCTGTGCAAAATTCCACGTACTCCACTCCTCTAATCAGCAGGATACGCCCTATTCCTGGCAGGGTACACCTTAAACCTGGAAATGCCCTAAACCCAAGGAGCGGGATACTCCCTAAAACCTGATCCACCCTAAACCCGGATCAGCCCTGGTCCTTGAGCAAGGTCACCTTACTCAAGCATACATGCAATGTCACTGCGAATGTCCAAGGCAAGTCCGTTTCCACGAGTCATTCCTCTAAGCAACATGGGGTAGGCTGGCAAAGAAATTGTCATACCTACTTGGCTAATGGCTCTCAGCAATTGGTATTGGATTTGTCATTGAATCTGTACATTGCTTTTGGTAGTATGGCCATTTTAAGAAAATTAATTCTGCTTATCCATGAATACGGAACATCTTTCTTTATTCTGAGGTCCTCTTCAATTTCTTCCTTTGAACTTCTGAAGTTTTCATTGTAGAGGTCTTTCACCTTGGTTAGGTTTATTCCTAGGTATTTTATTTTATTTTATTTTTTGAGGCTGTTGTGAAGGGAATTGTTTACTGTTTTATTTTTCAGATTTTTTTGGCATGTAGGAAAGTTATTGATTTTTGTATGTTGATTTTATAACCTGCTATTGTGTCAATTTTGTTTATTAGCTCTAACAGTCTTTTGGTGGAATTCTTTAGATCTTCTAAGCATAGAATCATATCATCTACAAACAGTTATAATTTGATTGCTTCTTTTCCTATTTTTATCCCTTTTGTTTCCTTCTTTTGCCTAAATGCTCTGGCTAGAATTTTTCTAGCACTATATTAAGTAGGAGTGGTGAGACTGGACATCTTTGTCTTGTGCCAGATTTTAAAGGAAATGGTGTCAGTTTTCCCTCATTTACTATGAGGTTACCTTTGGGTTTTTCATACATAACCTTTTTGATGTTGAGGTAAGTTCCTTCTATCTCTACTTTCTTCAGTTTTTTTTCTATCATGAATGAGTGCTGAATTTTGTTGAAGGCTTTCTGTGCATATATTGAGATTACTAAGTGATTTTTGTGCTTAATTCTATTTAGGTGATGAATTACATTTATTGATTTGCATACATTAAACCATCTTTGTTTCTCTGGAATAAATCCAACTTGATTGTGGTGTACAATACTTTTAATATACTGTTGACACAATTTTATTATAATTTTTAAGTATTTTTGCATCTAAGTTCATCAGAGATATTGGCCTACAGTTTTCTTTCCTTGATGTGTCTTTATCCGATTTTGGTATGAGTGTGACTGTCTTCATAGAATGAATTTGTAAGTGTTTCTATCCCTTTCTATTTTATGGAATAATTTGAGGAGTATTGGAATTAGTTCTTCTTTAAAGGTTTGGTAGAATTTAGTTGAGAATACATTTGGTCTTGGACACTTCTTAGTCGGAAAATATTTTTATTACTTCTTGTATCTCATTACAAGTTATTTGTCTGTTTAGGTTTTCTATGTCTCAATTCAGTTTTGGCAGATCGTATTGATTTAGATATGTATTTATTTTTTCTAGGTTTTCCAATTTATTGGAATTTCAAAATAATGTTTTCAAAATAATACCTAATAATCTGCTGGATTTCCGTGATGTCTGTGTGATTTCTCCTTTTTCATTTCCAATTTTATTAATTAAGGGTTTTCTCTCTTTTTCTTTTGGTTAGTTTGGCTAAGTGCTCATCAATCTTGTTTATAATTTCAAAGAATCAATTCTGCATTTCATTGATCATTTTTAAAAATTCTCAAATTCACTTATTTTAGCACTAATCTTAATTATTTCTTTCCTTCTATTGGTTTCAGAAATTTTTGTTCTTTTTTTAAAGGTCCTTGAGATGCCTGATTAGGTTTTTCATTTGGGGATCTTCCTTACTTTTTATTTAGGCATTGATAGCTATCAACTTCCCTCTTAGAACTACCTTCATATTGTTCCAGATTTCTGGTATGTTGTATTACTATTCTCATTTGAGTCCAGAAATTTTTAAATTTCTGCCTTGATTTTGTCTATCATGTATTCATCATTCAAAAGAGTGTTGTTCAATCTCCATGTGTTTATATGGTTTCTGTAGAACTTTGTCATATTATTTCTAATTCAATTCCATTATAATTTTTAAGATACAAGAAATTATATCAGTTTTTTACATTTGCGAAGAATTGCTTTGTGGCCAAAATATTGTCTGTGTTGGAGAGGTTCTATGAGCCACTGAGGAGAAAGTGTATTCACTGTCATTGAATGAAATATTCTATAGTTGTCTTTTAAGTCCATTTGATTTATAATATTTTTCATGTCCAAAGAGTCTTTGCCAAGTTTAGTCTGGATGACCTATCTATGGTGAGAGAGGTGTGTTGAAATCACCCAGTATTATTGTACTTAGTGATTCAAATTGAGGCTTCAATTGAGTAGTGACTCTTTAATGTAATTTCTTGCATCTCTGTTTGGGGCATAAATATTTATTATTATTATATCTTCTTGTTGGATTGTTCCCTTTATCAATAAGAAGTGACCTTTGTCTTTTCTGATTAATTTTGGTTTGAAATACTCTTTGTCAGATATGAGAGTAGCTACTCCTGCTTGTTTTTAGGTTCCATTCACATGATATATCAATTTCCATCCTTTCACTTTCAGTCTGTGACTGTCTTTGACTGTAAGGTGCATCACTTGCAAACAACATATAGTTGGGTCTTATTTTAATCCATTCTTCCAGCCTATTTTTTTATTTTCCTCTTTAAAAAATTTTTTTTAGTTATACATGACAATAAAATGTATTTGGACATACACATATACATGGAGTATAACTTCCTGTTCTTGTGGTTGTACATGATGTGGAGTTATACTGGTCACGTATTCATCTATGAACATAGGAAAGTTATGTACGATTCATTCAAGCATCTTTCCCATTTCTACCCCCCTCCTTTCCTCCATATTTACTGTCTATTCAGGTGAACCTCCTTTCCTCTCTCCCCATCCCAGCCTATTGTGAGTCAGCATCTATATGTCAGAGAGAAAATTTGGCCTTTGTTTTTGGGAGGATTGGCTTATTTCCCTTAGCATGACAGCCTCCAGTTCCATCCATTTACTGGAAAATGCCATAATTTCATTCTTCTTTATGGTGGAGTAATTTTCTGTTGTGTATATGTACCACATTTTCTTTATCCATTCATCCATTGAAGGATACCTAGGTTTGTTCCATAGTTTAGCCATTGTGAGTTGAGCTGCTTATAAACATTGATGTGGCTGCCTCACTGTAATATGTTGATTTTAAGTCCTTTGGAATCTTGTCTCTTCAGGGTTCTGAATGCCTCCTTTATCTGTATGTCCATATCATGCTGAAGGTTTAGAAAATTTTCCGTTATTTTTTCCCTGAAAATTTGTCCATTCCATTAGCCCACATCTCACTACCCTCCTTAATTCCAATTACTCTTAAATTTGGTCTCTTTTTGTTGTACTGGAATTCTTGTACATTATAATCATGGTTAATTATTTTCTTTTCTTTGATACTGTCTGAATATTAAGGCTGGCCACTTTGTCTTCCAGCTCTTAGATTCTGACTTCAGCATGGTCTATGCTTTTAGAGAGATTTGAACAGTTTATTTGATTTATTGTGTCTTTCATTTTGGATATTTGTTTGGTTCTTTTTCAATATTTCTATATCCTTATTGAATTTTTTGTTCATATTCTGTACTGACTTCCTTAATTCATTCAGTTGTTTTCTGTATTCTCTTGGAACTCATTGATTATTTTTATCATATTTTGAATTTCTTATTTCATATTTCATTGACTTCAATATTTTGGGGGTTATTTGCTGGTCATGACCTATAGGAGGAGTTGTGTTAGCTTTTTTTCTTTTTTTTCATATTTCTTGTATTCCTGTGTTGGAATACAAAAAAGAAACAAATATGTATATAGGCCATGAAGCAATCAGCACAGAAAATACACACACATGAAAACAAAAACCAAAAACAAAAAAAAAAAAAGAAAGAAAGAAGAGTAAAGGAATCATTTCTACTGAGGTGGGGTGGTCAAAATAGAAGATGAGAAGAGATGGTCACTGTCTGTGCCTGACTGTCTTTCTTTCTATTTCTTCTTGAGCTGTGTACTGAGAGTGAGAGCACGGGCTGGGGGTTATTAACCCTTCCTCTTTTAGTGTTGCTCACTAACCTGCCAGTTGGAGTGGTGGAAGACTGAAGGTGGTTCAAATAATTCTCAACCCCTCTCTCCCCAGTCTGAGGTGAGATGGGATGGAAAGAACTGTCAGTTTTGTCTGTTCAGTGCAGATAGATGCACTCCCAAGGTGGGGCCACTGAAGAGTTCTATGAGTAGAGTTCCTGCAGCTGGGGTTTAGGTCCAATCAGGCCTCATGGGCTTTGTTGGGTGGTATCTGGTCTGTAGAAATTAGGACAACACAATCCTAGGGCCTGACAGTTGCCAATCTCAGCTGGGAGTCTGGATCTTGGGAGCCTCTCAAGGACTCTACTTGTGGGGCAAGGGAGCTAATCCTTCACCCCCTCTGCTGCCAATGAACACAGTCTTCATAGGCTTAGTCCCTGAGTGCATTCACATCTGCCTGTTCAGATTCCTGATTACTTCAGCTGGTCATGTGTGCTGTCTGACTCAGAAGAGAAGAAGTTGGGCTCCCACTTGCTTTTCTGGCTGAATCCCCCTGGGCAAAATATTCTCTGTGCCTATTTATCTCTCATTCTGCTAGGTATGAGAGTGATGTGGTAGGTGCTTTCCAGGACAGTACAACCATGTTTTCTCTGATCTTCTACTACTCACAGTAGTAGCTGCAGCTTGGATGCCTCAAAATGCCTCCTGCCTCAACTCTCTGCAGCCAGTTGAGAAACATGGGGGCACTTTTCAAGCACTGGTGCACAGTGCAGCCTCTGGATCAGCGAAAGGCAGACTGCTTTTTCTGATTTCAGGTTTATCTGTACTAAATCTTTCTGTTGGGTTTCTGTCTGTGTTCTCCCTCCTTCTGTACTGAACCAGCACTGCTACTGCTGCCACCACTGCTTCTATAACTGGCTTGACTCCGAAGTTGTCTTTCTTCTTTGTTCAATGTATTCAAATTACTGAGTCTCTATGACTGACTGTCCAATATCGAAATCCTTCTTTTACCTACCTTGCATAGAAGCAGTACTCCTGCTGCTTGAATCCTGAGTCACAGATCGACTAGGAAGGCAGCCTTCCCCTAGCCCCCCACTTTGGATCTCATGTTAGTCTTTAATACTTGCTAATTTCTATTCTATTATTTCCAAGTAATTGGAAGTTATTTTACTTAAGTCCTTTCTGCTTCACCTCAATTCAAATTTATCTCAAAGATATTTCTCTCTTTGGATGATAGGGCATAAATTCTCTTACTTGAAATGCTCCTTGGAGTCCTCCAAGTACAATGTCTCCATTTTAAAGATAAGAAAACTTAGGAAATTTAGGCACAGTGGATTGCTACTCATGAAACTACTTACTTGACTTTGCCTAGTTCCTATGTCTTCTGAGTTACCTGACAAAAGGAGCAGTACAAGCTGAAGCAGGGATTAGAACCCAGGCACGTGTCTGTACATTTTGTTCCTTTGCTCTTTGAACCTAGAATAATACTCTGTGCTGTGTCACAGTTGTCACACACACAGCATCTTGAAACAACACATGTTTACATCTTGCAATTTCTGAGAGTCAGAAGTCTGATAAAGGCTTAGCTGGAGTCTGTGGATTCAGGCTGCAATAATGAAAGCACAAGTCAGTTGTGTTCTCATCTGGAGGCCTGAGAGGAGAAGCATCTACCCCAACTCCCTGTGGCTATAAAAACTGGTTTTCCCTTTTGCTGTTCACTAGACTGTTCTCAGTTCCCAGAGGTCATCCTCACCTCCTTGCCATATCATTTTAGTCAGTTTTGTGTTGCTGTGACCAAAAAACCTGATAAGAATAAACTAGTGGGGGAAAAGTTTATTTTGGATCATGATTTCATAGGTTACGTCCATGATGGGTGCGCTCCACAGCTCTGGGCCTGAGATGAGACAGAACACCATGGCAGAGGGGCATGGTGGAGGAAAGCAGCTCAGGACAGACATGACAATCAAAAAGCAGAGACAAAGAGAGAGAGTTGCACCCACCAGAGACAAAATACAAACCCCATAGGCAAAGGCACACTTCCAGTGACCCATTTCTTTTAGCCACACCCTACCTGCCTACAGTAGGGTTGCCACTCAGTTGATCCACAGCAGATTAATCCACTGATTGATTAGGTTTAATGGCTCTTGCAATCTAATCATTTTACCTCTGAGCATTCTTCCATTGTTTCACACTTGAGCTTTAAGAGACACTTCATATCTAAACCATAACACATCTGCACCTCCAAACATGCCCACTTCCTTTGTTGAAGTTGGTAAGGGAGAGTCTCTAGAAAGATGGAATCTTATTTGACTTAATAGTCCTGAGAGAGACACGGCCTCAAACTTTTCCAGATCACATCACTTAGAAGCCTACCACAAGTAGCTCCCAAATTCAAGGGGAAAAGATTATATAAGAGAACAGATACCAGAAGATGAGGATTATCAGGAATCACCTGCGTATCTTCCTATCACAACCCCAAACCAAGGATTTATTTGGGCTAACATATGAATAAAGTCTAGGCAACCAATATTTTCACTGTGGATCACTGTTAATTTGAAAATATGCTTCTAGTGCTAGGTTTCTAGAGCTCTATATGTCATCCAATAATTCTTATTTTTTATCAGTGATTTCATAAAGATACAGAGGGCAAATAATTCAAATTTATGGATGAATGAGATCAGAGTATTAGCAAATCATTTGTATGACACAATTAGGTTTCAGTTTTATTTCCCTGCTAATGTAATGAGGATAGAATTTTTGATGCATAACAGTGATTTTTTTGATTTGAAATTGCCTGTATATAATCTTCTACTCATCTAGAGGCTTCAATTTGTCTTAGAGGAATTAGGATTATTGCAGTAGAAATACAAAGACAAAAGCCAATGCTCAGATTTTATATTTTAATTTGGAAGTTTTGAGTTTTCAAATTGACAATATTTTGAAAGACAGGGTTTGGCAAGAGAGAATAGATTTTCTAAGCTTCTTAAGATCTTAGTAATATTTTGATCACTGAGTTTTAATACAAGTAATAGGGAGGAGAAAATTTAGGAATGATGTCACAGAAACCTTTCTCATAAATTGAGTTAGATTACTCTTGGAATCCCAATGGACTGTAAAAATGAGAAAGGAGTCAACCTAGGCTATGGAGGTCAGGTGCCAGGGCACTCAGAGACCAACTTCAAGGTCAAAAGTTCAAGGGCCACACAAATATCCATTTATCAAAACCCAAACATTTTGGTGACAACTGGACAGTTTTCTTAGGAGTAGACCAAGGTAACCTGCAAACTTCAGGGATTAGCCTTGCAATTGGAGGCACAGACATAAATGCCAACATAGTGTGTCACTCATGAAGAGGTACATTGAGAGACAGACCCAGGCTATCACTCCCAGCCTCCTCTGAACTGTCTATATCCTTCTTTCAACCCCAAAGTTCTCATAGGACCCAGGGAGGGGACAAAGAGGAGCTGAGAGAGCTTGGACTCCAAGAGAGGTTGACAGTGACAATGTGGAACCCTACCTGAGCTCAATAATCCTGAAAAACAAAACAAAACAAAACAAAAAACCCCAAAAAGCCACAAGCAATGGTTAAGAAGTCCTATGTGTCACAATGAAACTAATTATACTATAAAATTAAAATGTACTAATTATTAAGACAAACAAATAACAACAACAACAAAAATGAATTCTCTTGAGCCTATATATTCTGAGAGGGGGATTACTGCAAGGATCCATTCTTCCCCTTATGCTTTTTCTAAGACTCATGGATATGGTCTGTTTACCTGTGACAGGATCACATAGAGACCTTCCAAATTCCCATGTTTGCCTCATAAATGTTGCCAAACTGTATGTGTTCACTGATCAATCAGAACAAGATGCTTGTAAATTACACTTCAGTTAGGATGCTCTCCTCCCTCCAGGCCTCTAAACTTGGGTCCACCTTCAGCCTGGGGCAGCATATAACCCCTCCTAAGAGGAAGCTGGCCATGGGATAAATATTCTTGGATCTTCTGTTTCATCACCTGGTCTTTTCATCCCATTTCTGCACACCTGGTACTTTTCAGCCTTGTTTATTTCTTTCTATAAAGACAAAAGCCTTTTCTATCCAACTCTTGAGCCTTGTAGAACTAATGGCTGCAGCATTCTACCCTTGAAATAATTTGAACAGACTCTCTCCTTACTAAGTCTGGATTTGCTTTTATTTTACAACAGCATCTAGTGAGTTTGTGACCAGATGCACATGGCCAAGACCACTGACTCCAGCTGTGGAGGACAGTTTTCCACCTTAAGGCTCAGATGGGGGCCGTCCATACCTGTCACAGGCTTACGTGAACATTGACCACACACTCCTCAGTGGACTTGATGGAGTCATTTGTCCCCAAATCCCTTTTACTTCTTTAAAATTTGAAACAGCCCTTTATTTTCCCGTCCCCATAAGCATTTATATTCAAATGGCTGTTTTGAGAACTGATTTTTTTTAACATGGTTCTCTCTCATCCATAACCTCAGGGATGAGACTAAAGAAGTTGTCCCATAGTACAGACTAGTGAGAAATGTCACTTGGATTTGGGACCCTTGTCCATGAGACCCTCCTTTTGCTCAGTTGACATTTTGGAGAACATGAGCTCAAATGCTCCAAAGAACTGACAATGTACTCGAAAGAAACCTAGTCATTTTCTTCCAGATTAAAAGTCTTTTATGAAGGAGACACTGTTCCTGAAAAAGATTTTTCTCTTTGTTACTCTGTCACTAGCTTTGTTACCGAAAACTGGCAAAAGCTACATTTTCTTAGCACAATTGACAGGAGTATGGGCAAATTTGTGACCTGTTACACCAGAATTATGAATCAAATAAAACAAGATGATAGTCCACAGAAGTAAGTGTGAGATCCTGCCCTTGTGTTCAGAGACGTGTAAGTACAGGATGCGAATATTTGGTTTAGGAGCAACATGGCTACACTCAAGCATCAAAAATTAAGGGTTGCATTAGTCAGGAATTTTTTGGTTGCAACTTACAGAAACCCACTGGGATTGGGCAAGAGGGCAAAAAGGGAATTTATTGGCTCTCAGAATCCAAGAACAACCTGACTGAAGGAAGGAAAGGGAGCCTGCTGGGTTTCGGGGCTAAACAGGACTAGGAACACAAAAGCCCTGGGGCTCTCTCCTCTCCTCGCCCTGGCTGGCCTCTTCTTGGGTGGCACTTTCTCTCTTGGGGTTTATTCTCTTTCACTACAGACCAGCCTTCTGCACAAGGCAGGATTATGGCCCTTAAGTGCTCTGAGTCTCACCTCTTTTGACTTTTGCTACTGGACTTGAGAGAAGCCAGTTTCAGAAACAGCCAGAAAATGTTTGTGGGGAGTTCTGATAGGAAACCTGGTAAGGGTTCCCCTGCAGCCAGGAGAGAGAACCAAGTTAAAAAAACAAGTCAGTTCTCAAAACAGCCATTTGAATGTAAATGCTTATGGGGAGGGGAAGATAAAGGGCTGTTTCAAATTTTAAAGAAGTAAAAGGGGTTTGGGGACAAATGACTCCATCAAGTCCACTGAGGAGTGTGTGGTTAATGTTCATGTTAAGCCTGTGACAGTGTGTTTTCCAGAGATGCCAGTAGGGCGGGAGGCTACATCTCTGGGTGCAAAGAGTTTAGGGTGCAGCAGTTATGTACCTGGAGGCTGGGTTTTCATTTTGGGGGGGTTTCACTCCAAATGAAGTGAAAGGTGTTGTCAGGAGAGCACCAAGACTAGAGAGGCAGTTCAGCCATCCCATGTTGTGGCTGATGTTGCTATCGGAGGGATCCCTAAAAAACCGGGGAAATTTAGACTGGAGAAGAGAAGGCCTGGGACACAGGATTGTTGGGTGGCTATTTCTCTTCCTTGTGAACTAATACACTGAAACTTCAGAGCAAGAGATTTTTATTCAACATAAGGACTTTCTCACAATTAAAGCTGTCCTGGGATGGATGGGCCCACATGCAGAAGCAGTGAGATGACAATATATGGCACACAGGACACATCAATTCATGCCTCCTTCCCCTCCTTCACGGCTACTATTCACTCACCACGTAGACAGCGTTAACCAGGAGACAGGTTCTACAAGAAAAGCGGTGGGTTCCTGTCCCCTACACTTGGCACAGTGCCTGATATGTATTCGCACAGGGGAGCATGCGTGGGTGCGTGACGGGTGTAGTCACTGTGGCGCTGCCCTGGAGGTAACCATGGGACTCTCATATGGACACTCTTCACCCTGGGGTGACCGATCAAATGATGCTGACGCTCTGCACACAGTGCTCTGTGGAGTGCGGGCCTGGCACTGTGAGAGCACAGGGAGCATCCTGGTCGAGGAGGTTGCTGGCGCTTAGAGAAGGTCTGGCAGAGTTGGGCTCTTACTAGAAAAGGGGGCCAAGTTGAGAGGAAGAGGAAGAACATCACCAGAGGGAGAGAGAGGGCAGTGAAGGGAAAGAAGTGGGGCCTGCCACTCCTATTGTACCCTATGGGCCTCGTGGTGGTGCTCTGGCTCTGCCCCTTCCATTTCCACAAAGCAGTTTCCACTCCTGCCCCACATTCAGGCAGGAATGGAGCGCGGATAGCCAGGGAACTCCAGGTGGGCCCAGGAGGCCTCAGTCCAGGTTCTCTCCATCCATATATTGGGAGGGGGCAACAGCCGAGTATCTCTGAGGCTCACTAACTTCCTCAAAAGAGCCCCTTCCCCTCCCCTTCCTCAGAGCTTTCCTGGGGCTCATTTCCCCCAACCTGCGCTCCTCCCTCACCCCACTTGACCTCCCTTTCTCACTGTGATGCCTGTGCAGTGCAGTGAACCCTACAGTGGACTCAAGCCCGTCAAGGTCTGATTGATGGACCTGCTGTTTCAATGTGTTACCCATTCAGGCTTCATTTACATCTCAATAAGAGAGAAGCTTTTTGGCCAAGCAATGACATTCTTAATGGCAATTTTGGGCATCCTCCATAGGACTAGGAGAATTTGGAGGAATTGTGATAAATCTACCCCTTACCCATAAGAATGTTTTTCACATTGTGGGTGATGGATTGGGAAATCAGTTTCATGGGTCACAGCTGGTGGTGTGTGTTTGTTTTTGTTTTGTGGGGCTGGGCTTGCACATACTGGGCAAGTGCTCTGCCATGGAGCCACACTCTCATCCCACAGCTAGTATTTTTTTAAAGAGTAAAATTGAATTGAATAGAATGGAATAGAACAGACTAAGTGTCAGAGTCCATAGCATAGAGTGAAACATAATTTTGGTGAATATTTGTGTATGAATCATGTAAGTAAAACATGTTTTTTTGGCTTAGGGTTGTAGTTAGAACACACATTTGAAAAATACCATTTTAATATCTCCAAAAAATACCCTTTGGTTTTGACCTGAATAAGTGATCTTTTTCTTAGGATCAGGACTGCTGTGGCTAGTCCAATCTGCCCTGAGGTGTATTCAAAGGAGAATAGTTTGTCTTGTTCTATATCCTGTATCAGAGGAATGGCAGGAACTTGTATTTTCCAAGTCCTCTCAGGAAAGGAAACAAAACGAAGCACTAACAATGTCTTCCTACCTACCTAAGCAAGTGATTTGTGTTTGACATTTCTGCAGCAACAATTGCAGATGAAAACTTGACTCCTGTTTCTAAGTACTTTTGAGGATTAGAGTCATTAACAATGCATATCTACCATCCACAGGAGCAAATGTGGATTTCCTATTGGACTTTTCCCTTTGCTGAAGGCAGAGGCTTGTCTAAATTAAATAAGGTCGCTGCTCGAAGAACTTATCTTGTGGAAGAGCAGCAGGTGCTGTTAGTAGTGTTGGAAAATATGACCCGAGAGCTGAGCCCTGGAGCCCAGGACACCAGGCAATGGGAGCAGAAGAGTGCACAGGAGTGGGTTTCAAGATGATTCCACTTTGGGGCAATATATGTGAAATCAGTAGTCCTGGAGAAATAGCCGTTTGACAGAATGGCTTCCTGAGCTCTGAGGAGAGGAATGGAGAATTCCATTTCACCAAGTTAAGAGAATGCCTGAAAAAGTCAAGTCTTTCAAGTTCAAGGCAAAAGAGATTCTCTGGAAGTTCAGAAGGACAGGTTTGAGAATTTCTGCCCCAGGGAAACCACCCAGGATTGTAAACTGGCTGCTCATGTGGTGAAACTTGCCTTGAGCCTGTACCACCCAGATGCAAACCAAACCAAATAAAAACACCCCCAAACCCACAACCATTCTTTGGCCAAACTGACAATGAGTAATGATTAACAAAATGTTCTTTTCCTTGGCTAGGTGCCCAGGAGAAAGACTGTTTCTCCTAGGTGGCTTAATGAGGACGGTGTTCTCTTCATTCCAAGGGGGAATAGCAGAGCTATTTCCTCCCCTACTGGTGAAGTTCTGGGTCTTAGATGGTCTTACCTCCTAATTACATCCTGATTGTTTTAAAAGTGAAACTCCAGAAAGCTGCTGGACAGTGAGCAATCCCTCCCATTTCCTGGAACCCACCCCCCACCTCCAGAAGCAGGGTAGCCAGTGGCTAGGTAACATCATCTTTCAAGAGCCATGGAACATATCCTTGATGAGTCCTCCCTGAAATTCCACATTACTTCAGTCCCAACTAAACCGCAGTCTACTGGAAGAAGTCGCTTCTAAGCCTTATCTTTTATCTAAATTTTAGTATGGAATATTTTTTACTTGCAAAGGAGTGGGTGGAAAGGCTGGATACCAAATGTTATCAGTATTTCTCTCACGAGTGGCCCCAAGCAACTCAAGCTGACTTGTTCATAGTGTAATAAGCAAACACAGGTTTAGAAAAAAGCAATAAAATTAAAAGTGGCAAGCAGGGTCCCAGTAACTGCTATATTAGGAAGACACAGACCACAGTGATTATCAGAGGGAGTGAGGATGCTGTGGTTGAGACACTGACAGAGAAATGGCAAACATGGTCTTTTAAATAGAAAGGTTGGCTTAGAAATGAATGGCCTGTCTCAGATTCTTGCAGTGTTACAGGAATCACACCAAATATGATCCAAGTTTCACTGAAACAGTTTATGACCCAGAGAAGTATGTTCAGAGACACAGTTGAAGAAAATTCAGTAAAAGCTATAAAATGTAAAAAAGCTTAAGAGGCTGGACCCGTCTGTGGATGCCTGCAAGGTATCTGTCCCAAGTGGATTTCTTTTGGGAATGAAACTTTGAGCTCCAGTTGTTATCATTTGCATCATGATAAATAAATGTATCTTTCTTCCACGTGTGCTGGGCATTTGCATATGTAATGTAATTAGCAGAATGTGTAAGTTTTTCAGGTAAATGCTTAAAGAATGTAAGGAAAAATTAAAGGGAAAGAAAAGGAAAGGATGTCAGCAGAGAAAAGAAAGAGAGAGAGAAATGAAAGGAAAAGAAATAAAGAAAAAGGAAGGAAGGGAAGAAAAAAGAAGAAAGAGAAGGAAAAGAAGAGAAAAGGAAGAATAAAGGAAGAAATAAGAAATTTCAAATATAGACTGAAAAATAGAACACAGAAATAGAAACAGGCTTCATTTGTCCGTTCCACAGTGTGGTTGTGGCTAGGACCCGTGTCTGTTTCATTGTTCAAGGAGCTGGCAAGATCTTATAGGTGTGAACCTGGGGTTATGACCAGGAATGGGATTCTAGAAACTTCAGTGCTAAGAGCCCTCTTACACTGGTCAATTGGAGTGACTCTTACAGAAGAGAGCAAGTGAGGAGGGAGAGAGGGTGCACAGAAGTTGTGCATAGGTGGAGGTGAGTGAGTTTATTCCTGATACACACAGCAAATGCTCTGCCGGCTGTACTAGTAGTGGATACATAAGATTGTAAGCACCTTATGAACTAGGTATTCACAACAGTTGTTGGGTATGGCCTTATTACAGAGTCTGTGGGTGGCAGAGAAATAGGTACTAAAAGACTTAAAAGAGTAAATGATTTTCAAGCATAATGAAAGCATTGAATTTTCCAATTGATATGCCGGCTATAAATCATCTTATTCATTTTTTGGTGAAGCTGGTTCAGTAAGGATCATGTTGGCAACATGGAGTTAATTCGAGACTCTGAAGTATTTTCTTCTGGTGACCTAGAGGCCAAACCAGAGGATTATCTCCCTTTGGGGGGTTGAGAACCATCTTTCCCTTCTTCTGTTTCCTCACTGCTCATTTGCACCTTCATCACTCAGCAAGGACCATGCAAAATGTGGACACCTGCTACTGATTGCCCATGTTCACTAGTGATCTGTGTTTTGGTCACTGTATCACTCAGAATCTCCTCTTAGAAACTCCATTCTCTTTTTCAGAATTTCCACCTGTTTAATGTGAGTCCTGCCGACCACCATGGATGGATCAGAGAGAATGAAGGGGGAGCCCCCTAAACACATCCTAAAGTCCTGAGTTGGAACTTGGGTTGTTTTTCTTCCAAAAGTAAAATTGAAAGTGGTGATAAGATTTCATGGTACTATTAGTATAGTACTGCATACATAATTCAAGCACAAGATGAGATCAGGAGGTATCTGGCAGTTGGAAGCTGACCACAGTGTTTCTATAGCAAATTGGTTACTAATTTGCCAGTAATCAAATTAGAAAAAAACATTATTAGAATCAAGATATATTCACTTAGAATAAATGGAATTGAATATGCTCTAACAATCTCACATTTCAGACTGCCCAGATCTCAGCAGGCTCTTGCTTGTATGAATCAGGACGTTCAAAAAAGTCTATTGAATACATCCTACTCCAGCAGGCTTGCCCTGATTAAAGACAGCTCTGCCCATAGGGAAAGAGGCAATAAAGTCTAATACTCTGGTGGTGCTAACACCTTCACGATGTTTGTAAAAGGAGCAACCTTGGGCCAAGTGAACAAGAAAAGAGGAAGTTCCGAACCACTTCCAAAGGGTTGAGGCTAAAGAGCAGATGTCTCTGGACTGCCCAAACGTCTGCCACATGGCTCAGCAGTGCTGCCGCTACCGAAACCCCAAGTCTACGACTCAGGGTGGTCTGGAAGGGAAGGATTGTTTTCCTGAGAGTGGTTTCAAGAATGTAGCTCCTCACCTAATAAAAGGAATGTGCAATGATTAACTGGGTCTAATATTAGTATCTGCAAAATAAAGAGCAATTGGGCTTGGTAGGAGACAGAACAAACCTCGCATGCACCCACTGCCAGGTAAAATCTGTTCTTTTTCAGTCATAAATCTTTCTTGGACGCCAGAGAAGAATTTCACTTCCGTCAGAAACATTGAATGAACCAAAGAGAAAGAACATGTTGTTTTGGAGATGAAAGCATATTAAGTTTAAAGCTCTTGGTGCCTTTTCTGCCTGTTGGCCTGGCATCTTTCTCATGGTGTCCTTGACTTGGCCAGGTCTTGCATTGCTTTGCATAGGAAGGGACAGAAGTGAGGAAAGGTCAGGATAGGCCATTTGCTTCAGGCTTTTGCTTGAGTCGGAGAACTTGCATTTGACGTTCAATCTCCCTCTTCTCTAGGCATACCATGAAGCTTGTTTTGAACAATAAACTCTTGACAATGGTGAAGAATACATCGATAGACTTTAATGCGTTTTTAACATCAAGAGCACCATTAACCATGAGGTAGAAGTTGAATCAACTTCATCAAATAAAGTTACCTTTCTTGCCAAACTAAGATTCAAATTGGCAGTAGCCACTTTATTTATTTATATTATTTATTTATATTATCTGATTTTTCCTCCATGAATCCCTTTAATATAGGTCGGTTGTTCTCAATGTATAGTCCTCACAAAATCAGCATCACCTGAGAACTTGCTAGAACTGTACATTCTTGGGTCCCACCCCTGTCTTATTAGGCTCTAAATCTGTGTTCTAGCAAGTTCTCCAAGTAATTCAAATGCACACTAAGTTTGGGAACCATAGGTGTAGGAGACATTATCAACATATCAGTATTGAATTTATTAAGTGCCAAACATGTCATGAATCTTAATTTATTTATTTATTGGTACTAGGGATGGAACACAGAGCTTCTCAGATGCTAGGCAAACAGTCTACCACTGAGCTACACCTCCAAACCTTTTAATTTTTTGAGATATGGTCTTACTAAGTTTCCCAGACTGGCCTTGAACTCAAAATCTTCGTATCATGAATCTTTGAAGTTCTTATAGTAAAATTTTCAATGTTAAATTCTATATTTCCAGTAATTACCATTCACTCAATTGGCAATCAAGAAATGTTCCCTGTAGATACCGGGTGTTTAATGAAGTAGGCATCTTTCCCTTCCTTCCCTCTTGCCTCCCTCCCTCCCTTCCTTTCTGTCTGCCTCATGTCACTACAGGGTGTGTCCTTTTCTCCTTTACGTGTATTTTAATTGTGCTGATAATCAAGGGGACATTGTCTGACCTGCCACTTGGAAGCCACTTAATCCATACTTACCATTTAAAGTGAGCCACCCCCTGGGCACAGAGATGGGTTTGGAGATATTAGAGGGCCACAGAATCTTTGGGGGTGGAGAACAATATGAACTCTATGATAGAAAGAATTTCCATATGACTGACTTTGTGAGCACCAAGTGAACTTGAAACTCCATGAAGCACATTTTCTTCTATGTAGAGAGAGTCTGCCTAGGAATGACACCAACTCAGAGAAAAGCAAAGTGTTGGAGGGAGAGATGGGCAGGAGTGGATGTCATCTTTTTAATCTCTGGATTCACCATGCCCTTGACATCAGGATCAGCTCTTTCCTTGAACTTCATATACAATCCAACATTTCCTGTGAATGCTTTAACTCCAGAGCCTGGGGACATTCATAGTAATGTTTTGTTGTTCCTGATTACAAAAATTAAAAACAAAAAGTTGCCATCCCACCACTGGCAGACACCTGCCAGAACTCAGGCCCAGCCCAGATCTGCTTCTGCCCAACAGTGTGGGACCCAGGGCCAGGGTAGCCCCGGTCCCATCTGCCACTGGCAGACACCTGATGGAGCTCAGACTCTGGCACAGAACCACCTCCTCCAACCAGCAGACCCTGCCAGAACTCAAGCCCGGCCTAGATCTGTTTCTGCCCACCTGCTCGGGACCCAGGCCCAGGATAGGTCTGGGATGGTCACCCTCCCACACACACACCTGGAAGCCACTTCCATCTTGGGACACTGCAGACATTGCCATAGTCTTCCCGATGTAGTAGCCTCTACCTTTCAACAACAGACAGGGCCTAGAAGTAGCTGCATCTCGGAGCGGGCATTCCAAAGCCAGTGTAAAGCCCACCAATCCAGCCCCATCTCTGAAAGACCTTGCATCCATTGGGGCACCTCCATTGCTATCTCGAGTTACCTCCACTATTGCCACCACCACCATTAGTAGCATCCATCGTGGGATACCTGCAGGGTTTGCAAGCCCAGAATCAAGGTGAGGTACAGAGAAGCTGCATGAATACTACAATATTATCAGGTAGAAACTGTAATATTCATATCCACACTGCAAGAAAGGAAGACACATAGACAACATTTAAAAACCAAGGAGGAAATTGTCCCAAACAAACCAGGATACTATAATAACAGATCTGATGGACAGTGAAGTTGATGAAATGTCAGAGAAGGAGTTCAGAATGTTCACAATTAAAATAATCTGTGAATTAAAGAATGACCTAAATGAGCAAATATAGGTGAAAATTTATCACCTCAACAAAGAGATAAGAGATAAGAGAGCAAAAGATAATTTCAAGAAAGAAATGAAGGAAACAATAAAAAAACTCAATAGAAAGTATAACCAACAGACTAGAGATCACTTAGAAGACAAAAGTCAGATAATGAAGACAAAGTATACAATCTGGAAAATAAAGTTGTCCATACAGTGAAGATAGTAAAAATCCATGAACAGAAAATCCAAGAATTATGGGACAGCATCAAAAGACCAAATCTAAGAGTTATTGGGATAGAGGAAGGCACAGAGTTTCAAACCAAAAAATGCACAATCTCTTCAATGAGATAATATCAGAAAATTTCCCAAGCATGAAGAATGAATTGAAAAATCAAATACAAGAGGCTTAAAGGGCATCAAATGTACAAAATTACAACAGATCTACACCAAGGCACATTGTAATGAAAATGCCTAGCAGACGGAATAAGGATAGAATCTTAAAAAATGCAAGAGAGAGAAATCAGATCACATATAGGGGGAGACCAATTCATATCTCAGCAGATTTTTCAACCCAGACCTTCAAAGCCAAGAGATCATGGAACAACATACATCAAGCTCTGAAAGAAAATGGATGCTAACCAAGAATCTCCTATCCAGCAAAATTAAGTTTTGATTAGATAATGAAATAAAAAACTTCCATGATAAACAAAAGTTAAAAGAATTGAAACTAAAAAGCCTGCACTACAGAACACCCTCTGCAAAATATTCCATGAAGAGGAAATAAAAAAACAATGATGAAAATCAGCAGAGGGTGGTATTACACTAAGGAAAAATCTAATCAGAGGAGAAACCAAATCACATTAAATACCAAAAATAAACAAAAATGGCTGAGAATACAAATTATGTCTCAATAATAACCCTGAATGTTAATGGCCTAAACTCACCAATCAAAAGACACAGACTAACAGACTAGATTAAAAAAATAATAATAAAATAAAATAAAAAAGACCCAACAATATGCTATTTCCAAGAGACTCATCTCATGGGAAAAGACATCCACAGACTGAAGGTGAAAGGTTAGGAAAACCCATACCATTCATATAGACTGTGGAAGCAAGCAGGAGTTTCCATTCTCATAACAAATGAACTAGATTTCAAGCTAAAGTTAATCAAAGGGATAAAGAAGGACACTACATACACCTAAAGGGAACCATACACCAATAAGACATAACAATTATAAATGTATATGGAGCATCTCCATTAATCAAATAAACTCTTCTCAAGTTCAAGAGTCAAATAGACCACAACACAATAATTTTGGGTGACTTTAACACACCTCTTTAACCCACTGGATAGATTTTCCAAACAAAATCTGAATAAAGAAACTATAGAACTCAATAATACAACCAATAACTTAGACTTAACTGACATATATAAAATATTTCATCCATCAGCAAATGCATACACATTCTTCTCAATAGTACATGGATCCTTCTCTAAAATAGACCATATATTATGCCACAAAGAAATCTTAGCAACTACAAAATGTAGAGATACTACCCTGCATTCTATCAGATCATAATGGAATGAAACTAGAAAACAATAATAAAATAAAAAAATAAAAGCTACTCCAACACCTGGAGACTAAATAATGTGCTATTGAATGAACAAAGGGTTGCAAAAGACATCAAAAAGAAGATTAAAAAATTCTTAGAGGTAAATGAGAACACTGAAATGTCATATTGAAATCTCTGGGACACTATGAAGGCAGTACTAAGAGGAAAGTTCATTGCATGGAATTCATTCCTTAAAAGAAGAAAAAGTCAACAAATAAATGACCTAACATTATATCTCAAAGCCCTAGAAAAAAAAAGAATAAATCAACACCAAAATTTGTTGAATACAGGAAATAAATAAAACAGAGCTGAAATCACTGAAATTGAAACTAAAGAAACAACTGAAAAAAAATTGATGAAACAAAAGTTGGTTCTTTGAAAAAAATATATAAAATTGACAGACCTTTAGCCATGCTAACAAAGAGGAGAGAGAAAACTCAAATTACTAACACACATGATGGAAAATAAAATATCACAACAGACACTATAGAAATATGGAAGATAATTACAAATAATTTTTTAGAGAGAGAGAGAGAGAGAATTTTATTTATTTTTTAGTTTTTTTCGGTGGACACAACATCTTTGTATGTGGTGCTGAGGATTGAACCCGGGCCGCACGCATGCCAGGTGAGCGCGCTACCGCTTGAGCCACATCTCCAGCCCAATTAAAAATAATTTTGAAAACTTGTACTCCAATGAAATAGAAAATACCAAAGACATTAACAAATTTCTAGAGTCATATGATTTGCCCAAATTTAATCAGATCAGTTTAAACAGATCAATTTCAAGCAATGAAATAGAGAAGGCCATCAGACATCTACCAATCAAGAAAAGCTCAAGATCAGCTGGATACACAGCTAAGTTCTATAAGACTTTAAATATAACATAGCTACATTTATCTTATATTAGATAAAGGCTCCAAAAACATACATTGGAGAAAGGATAGCCTCTTCAATAAATGGTGCTGGGAAAACTGGAAATCTATATTCATCAAAATGAAATTAAGCCCCTATCTCTCAACATTCACAAAACTCAACTCAAAGTGGATCAAGGATCTAGGAATTAAATCATAGACACTGGGTTTGCTCAGGATCACTAGGCAATGCTGAGCTGACATGGATCTGGGGTGAACAGTCTGTGCCTCTCAGAACACACACCGAGCCCGGATCGGCTGAATTCAAGCTCCCATTCGCCTGTGTCTCACAGACAAACCACTGTGACTCAGCACTAAACGATCACACTGAAACAACTGGTTGGCCCTTCTGAACCTGCGGAAGTTAATACCAACCGAGCCTTCATAGGCAGTGGCCACAGGATTGAGACGAGGCTTGGGAGAGCAAGTCAGGACCCACCCGTTGCATTGGTCACCCGGCAAAGGGAACGAACTGTTGCCATTTGCATGGGATACCACTATGGCAGAGAACTGACGTCACCAGAATGCAGTGGAGGAGATAACTTCATTGAAACCGGTGGTGACAGTGACTTCTTCCCTTCCCTTCTAATATGTTTCCTCCCAAGCATCAAATAAATTTATAGGAGTAAACAGTAACTCAGCAGTCAAACAGAACAAGAAGTAACATGAGCAGCATGAAAAAGCAAGAAAGAAAAGAGTACAAACAATGCAGGACAGCCTAAATATTCAGGAGGACCTAGAGGCATCAGAAAAATGGTCAAATAAAGAACTCAAGGAATACCTTAGACAGATGGAATGGAATCTTAAAGAGGGTATGAGACAGCAAATTCAAACAGTGAAAGAACACATTGAAAATGAATTACATAAACAGATAAAAGAAGCAAATAAGCATCTTTATCAGGAGATAGAGATTATAAAAAATCAAACAATAATTCTAGAAATGAAGGAAACTATAAACCAAATTAAAAACTCAAATGAGAGTATCACTAACAGAGTGGAGCAAGTAGAAGCCAGAACGTCAGATAATGAAGACAAAATATATCATCTTGAAAAGAGTCTAGCCAACTCAGAAAGGCTGGTAAAAAATCATGAGAAAAACATCCAAGAGATATGGGATAACATAAAAAAACCAAACATAAGAGTCATCGGGATAGAGGAAGGTATAGAGGTTCAAACCAAGGGAATGAGCAACCTGTTGAATGAAATAATTATAGAAAACTTTCCAGAAATAAAAAAGGAAATGGATGTACAAATTGTAGATGCATACAGGACACCAAGCATACAAAATCACAGTAGACCAATGCCAAGACACATTGTTATGAAGATATCCAATATATAGAACAAAGGGAAAATATTAAAAGCTACAAGAGAAAGGAGGCAGATTACATTCAGGGGTAAACCAATAAGGTTAACAACGGAATTTTCATCACAGATGCTGAAAGCGAGAAGATCCTAGAACAACGTATTTCAAACACTGAAAGACAATGGATGCCAACCAAGAATTTTGTATCCAGCAAAATTAAGCTTCAGGTATGACAATGAAATAAAAATCTTTCATCATAAACAAAAGTTAAAAGAATTTGCAGCCAGAAAACCAGCATTGCAAAGCGTCTTGAGCAAAACACTACACAAGGAAGAAATGAAAAACAATAACCAAAACCAAAAGTGGGAAGTACCTCAGTAAAGACAGAGGGTGGGGGGAAAGCTAATCATGGAGAAACAAACCAAATTAACAAAAAGATAAATAATTAAACATGGCTGGAAGTACAAACCATATATCAATAGTAACTCTAAATGTTAATGGCTTAAACTCTCCAATAAAGTGACATAGGCTGGTATCATGGATTAAAAAAACAAATCCAACAATATGCTGCCTCCAGGAGACACATCTGATTGGAAAAGACATACATAGGCTGAAGGTGAAAGGTTGGGTAAAAATATAACATGCACACGGTCCTCGTAAGCAAGCAGGGGTGGCCATCCTCATATCGAATAAAATCGACTTCAAGAATAAGTTAATCAAAAGGGATAAGGAAGAACATTATATACTGTTAAAAGGAACCATTCACCAACAAGACATAACAATTGTCAATATTTATGCACCAAATAAGGGTGCTGCGAGATTCTTAAAACAAACTCTCCTCATGTTCAAGAATCAAATAGACCACAACACAATAATTATGGGTGACTTCACACACCTCTCTCACCATTGGACAGACCCTCCAAACAAAAGTTGAATAAAGAAACTATAGAATTCAATATCACAATCAATAACCTAGACTTAACTGACATATATAGAATATATCAATGATCATCAAGTGGGTATACTTTTTTCTCAGCAGCACATGGATCCTTCTCAAAAATAGACCATATATGATGCCATAGGACAACCCTCAGTAAATATAAAGGGGTGGAGATAATACCATGCATTTTATCTGATCATAATGGAATGAAACTGGAAATCAATGATAAAAGAAGGAAGGAATAATCCTACATCACATGGAAAATGAACAATATGTTACTGAATGATCAATGGGTTACAGAAGACATAAAGGAGGAAATAAAAAAATTCTTAGAGATAAATGAAAATACAGACACAACATATCGGAATCTATGGGACACAATGAAAGCAATTTTAAGAGGGAAATTCATCACCTGGAGGTCATTCCTCAAAAAAAGAAAAAAACCATCAAATAAATGAGCTCACACTTCATCTCAAAGCCCTGGAAAAGGCAGAGCAAAACAACAGCAAATGTAGCAGAAGGCAAGACATAATTAAAATCAGAGAGGAAATCAATGAAGTTGAAACAAAAGAAATTATTGAAAAAATTGACAAAACTAAAAGTTGGTTCTTTGAAAAAATAGATAAGATCAACAGACCCTTAGCCATGCTAACGAAGAGAAGAAGAGAGAGAACTCAAATTACTAACATATGGGATGAAAAAGGCAATATCACAACAGATGCTACAGAAATACAGAAGACAATTAGAAATTATTTTGAAAACCTATATTCCAATAAAATAGAAGATAGTGAAGACATTGATAAATTTCTTAAGTCATATGATTTGCCCAGACTGAGTCAGGAGGATACACACAATTTGAACAGACCAATATCAATGGATGAAATAGAAGAAGCAATCAAAAGACTACCAACCAAGAAAAGCCCAGGACCGGATGGGTATACAGCGGAGTTTTACAAAACCTTTAAAGAAGAATTAATACCAATACTTTTCAAGTTATTTCAGGAAATAGAAAAAGAGGGAGCTCTTCCAAATTCATTCTATGTGGCCAACATCACCCTGATTCCGAAACCAGACAACGACACCTCAAAGAAAGAAAATTACAGACCAATATCTCTAATGAACCTAGATGCAAAAATCCTCAATAAAATTCTGGCGAATCGGATACAAAAACACATCAAAAAAATTGTGCATCATGATCAAGTAGGATTCATCCCTGGGATGTAAGGATGGTTCAATATACGGAAATCAATAAATGTTATTCACCACATCAATAGACTTAAAGATAAGAACCATATGATCATCTCGATAGATGCAGAAAAAGCATTCAACAACGTACAGCATCCCTTTATGTTCAAAACATTAGAAAAACTAGGGATAACAGGAACTTACCTCAACATTGTAAAAGCTATATATGCTAAGCCTCAGGCTAGCATCATTCTGAATGGAGAAAAATTGAAGGCATTCCCTCTAAAATCTGGAACAAGACAGGGATGCCCTCTATCACCACTTCTATTCAATATAGTTCTCGAAACACTGGCCAGAGCAATTAGATGAAAGAAATTAAAGGCATAAAAATAGGAAAAGAAGAACTTAAATTATCACTATTTGCAGGTGACATGATTCTATACCTAGCAGAACCAAAAAGGTCTATAAAGAAACTATTAGAGCTAATAAATGAATTCAGCAAAGTGGCAGGATATAAAATCAACACGCATAAATCAAAGGCATTCCTGTATATCAGCAACAAAACTTCTGAAACAGAAATGAGGAAAAACACCCCATTCACAATATCCTCAAAAAAAAAAAAAAATACTTGGGAATCAACCTAACAAAAGAGGTGAAAGATTTATACAATGAAAACTACAGAACCCTAAAGAGAGAAGTAGAAGAAGATCTTAGAAGATGGAAAAATATACACTGTTCATGGATAGGCAGAACTAACATCATCAAAATGGCGATATTACCAAAAGTTCTCTATAGGTTTAATGCAATGCCAATCAAAATCCCAATGGCATTTCTTGTAGAAATAGAGAAAGCAATCATAAAATTCATATGGAAAAATAAAAAACCCAGAATAGCAAATAGCAACTCTAAGCAGGAAGTGTGAATCAGGCGGCATAGCGATACCAGATTTCAAACTATACTACAGAGCAATAGTAACAAAAACAGCATGGTACTGGTACCAAAACAGGCGGGTGGACCAATGGTACAGAATAGAGGACACAGAGACTAATCCACAAAGCTACAACTATCTTATATTTGATAAAGGAGCTAAAAGCATGCAATGGAGGAAGGATAGCATCTTCAACAAATGGTGCTTGGAAAACTGGAAATCCATATGCAACAAAAAGAAGCTGAACCCCTTTCTCTCGCCATGCACAAAAGATAACTCAAAATGGACCAAGGAGCTTGAAATCAAATCAGAGACATGGCATCTGATAGAAGAAAGTTGGCTACGATCTACATATTGTGGGGTCGGGCTCCATATTCCTTAATAGGACACCCATAGCACAAGAGTTAATAACAAGAATCAACAAATGGGACTTACTTAAACTAAAAAGTTTTTTCTCAGCAAGAGAAACAATAAGAGAGGAAAATAGGGAGCCTACATCATGGGAACAAATTTTTACTCCTCACACTTCAGATAGAGCCCTAATATCCAGAGTATACAAAGAACTCAAAAAATTAAACAATAAGATATCAAATAACCCAATCAACAAATGGGCCAAGGACCTGAACAGACACTTCTCAGAGGAGGACATACAATCAATCAACAAGTACATGAAAAAATGCTCACCATCTCTAGCAGTCAGAGAAATGCAAATCAAAACCACCCTAAGATACCATCTCACTCCAGTAAGATTGGCAGCCATTATGAAGTCAAACAACAACAAGTGCTGGCGAGGATGTTGGGAAAAGGATACTCTTGTACATTGCTGGTGGGACTGCAAATTGGTGCGGCCAATTTGGAAAGCAGTATGGAGATTCCTGGGAAAGCTGGGAATGGAGCCACCATTTGACCCAGCTATTGCCCTTCTCAGACTATTCCCTGAAGACCTTAAAAGAGAGTACTATAGGTATACTGCTACATCGATATTCATAGCAGCACAATTCACAATAGCTAGACTGTGGAACCAACCTAGATGCCCTTCAATAGATGAATGGATAAAAGAAATGTGGCATTTATACACAATGGAGTATTACTCTGCACTAAAAAATGACAAAATCATGGAATTTTCAGGGAAATGGATGGCACTAGAGCAGATTATGCTAAGTGAAGCTAGCCAATCCCTAAAAAACAAATGCCAAATGTCATCTTTGATATAAGGAGAGCAACTAAGAATAGAATAGGGAGGAAGAGCATGAGAAGAAGATCACCATTAAACAGGGTCGAGAGGGGGGACGGAAAGAGAGAGAGAAGGGAAATTGCATGGTACAGGAAGGAGACCCTCATTGTTATACAAAATTACATATAAGAGGAAGTGAGGGGAAAGGGGAAAAAAAACAAGAGAGAAATGAATTACAGTAGATGGGGTAGAGAGAGAAGATGGGAGGAGAGGGGAGGGGGATAGTAGAGGATAGGAAGGGCAGCAGAATAAAACAGACACTAGTATGGCAGTATGTAAAAAAGTGGATGTGAAACTGATGTGAATCTGCAATATGTATATGGGGTAAAAATGGGAGTTCATAATCTGCTTGAATCAAATATATGAAATATGATATGTCAAGAGCTTTGTAATATTTTGAACAACTAATAATAATAAAAGAATCAAAAAAATAAATAAAAAATAAAAAAATAAAATAAATACACATTTTTTAATTATAAAAATAAATAAATAAATCATAGACACTGTGCCTAATAGAAGAAAAAGTAGGCCCAAATCTCCATCATGTCAGATTAGGCCCTGACTTCCTTAATAATATTTCTATAGCACAAGAATTAAAATCAAGAGTCAATAAACAGATGGCTTCAAACTAAAAAGCTTCTTCTCAGCAAAAGAAACAATCAGTGAGGTGAATAGAGAGCCTATATTTGGGAGCAACTTTTTACCACTTCACATCAGATAGAGCACTAAACTCTAGGATATAAAAATAACTCAAAAATCTTAACACCATAAAACAAATACCCAATCAATAAATGGGCCAAGGAATTAAATAGACACTTCTCAGAAGATGACATATAATCAATCAACAAATATATGAAAAAATGTTCATCATCTCTGGCAATTAGAGAAATGCAAATCAAAACTACTCAAAGATTTCATCTCACTCCAGTCAGAATGGTAGATACAAAGAATACAAACAACAATAAGTGTTGGCAAGGATGTGGGGAGAAAGGCACACTCATGCATTGCTGGTGGGACTGCAAATTGGTGCAGCCAATATTGAAAGCAGCATGGAGAATACTTGGAAAACTGGGAATGGAACCACCATTTGACCCAGCTATCCTTCTTCTCCATCTATATCCAAAGGACTTAAAAACAGCATACTACAGGCACAGCCACATTAATGTTTCTGGCAGCACAATTCACAATAGCTCAACTGTGGAGCCAACCTAGATGTCCTTCAGTAGATGAATGGATAACGAAAATGTGGTATATATACACAATGGAATACTATTCAGCATTAAAAGAGAATAAAATGGCATTTGCCAGTAAATGGATGGAGTTGGAGAATATAATGCTAAGTGAAGTTAGCCAATCCCCCAAGACCAAATGCTGAATGTTTTCTCTGATATAAGGAGGCTGATTCATAATGGGATTGTCGGGGGTGGGGGAGCATGGGAGGACTTGACAAACTCTAGATAGGGCAAAGGGAAAGGAAGGAAAGGGAAGGGGCATGAGGGTAGGAAAGATGGTGGAATGAGATGGACATCATTACCCTAAGTACATGTATGAAGACACGAATGGTGTGACTCTACTTGTGTATAACTGGAGATATGAAAAATTGTGCTCTATATGTGAAATATGAATTGTAATGCATTCTGCTGTCAAACATAATAAATTTGAATAAAAAAAGATATTAAAAAAGTTTGCACTTAGTAGAATAGTCCTGTAAAAAATCAAAGTCCCTGAGGGAGCACCTTCATTTCCTTGAAAATGACTTTTGTATGTGTTTCTTCTGATTTTTTTCACAAATATGCTAATGAAATGGGATGCTCATTGAGATTTTGTTCTTGCTATTTGGATTTGCTAGAGGCCCACAGAGTCAAGAACAATAAGTTAGGTGCCAATATCTACATTCTAGAGTGAAGTTATCAGAGTGTTTTATGCAAATAAACTTTGCAAAGTCGGAGACCTAGGACTAGTTCTGCCATTATTAGATTATAGGAGGAGCTATATTTAAAAAGTCGGTGAACTCTTGAAGACGTCGCCAAGCCAGGGGCATATTTCTGAAGAACATTTTCAACATGGTGGTGAGAGCATGGGATACTCATTCTCACCTAAGTCACATGGGGAGGGGCTTCAAGAAAATCACTCAGAAGCTGTCATATGTATCTACTGGAATTTGGAGATGCAGGTTTTGTCACGTTGTTCAGCTTTAAAGCTGGGTGACCCTGTATACAGGGCAGTTGAGGGAACAGATATGACCACACTCATATGGTTTGATTTGACTTGATCAACTCAAATTTGACTTGATCGCCTGACTGTCTGCCACGGTTTCCAAAGTGGAGCCTTTGCTAAACAGAATCATCTGGGAAGAATACATCTGCCTGGGTTGGTAGACACTGAAAACCTTCCTCTATCACACCCAACGTGACTTCTCCAAACTCTTGCCCTTTCTTCTACACTCTCCAGAGTCATTGCTCCTATCATGTATCGTCTTCATACAACAAACTCAGGCACAGCACAATGTGGCTATTATTGCTTAAGAACTTTGTAAGATGAGTTATATGTGCATTGACTTTAGTGATTGGCTTTCACAGACGGTGGAAATCTTTATGATAATTTCCAGGGCTATGGCCCAGCTAGCGTTAGAACTTTGGAACCACATGTCTTTTTCTGGACTATATATGTATCTCTCCATCCCCAGATTCTTCTCCCTGAACCCCTATGAACTCCACTGTGTAAAGCTTCTGAGTTCTGTCCATGACATCTCCCCACACTGAATCCCCTCTTTGAACATCTATCCCTAGGTTCTACTTCCTTATAAATATTGTAGAGACACTGTCTATAACAACCCTTTGTAAACTCTTAACAAGGGTTTTTAAAATCACATCATCTCATTTACTCCTCACAGTATCCCTGTGAGGTATTATTGTCTCCCTTTTTAAGATGGGGGACTAGAAGCTCAGAAGGATTGAGTGATTTGCTCATGTCACCCAGTAAGTTAGTGGAGCCAGGACAAGAGTTTAGATTTTCCTATCTATATTCTTTTCCTTAGAACCCCCGTTTCTCAGTTGCCTGTTCTCTAATGCCAAGGTCACACCCAGTTTCCACGGGCTGCAACTGTTATTTTCTGTTCCATACAGACATCATTTCTCTTCAAACTCCTTAGAGTCACTTCAACTCTTCCAGAAATTTGCAGCAGTAGAGTTACATTACCAGTACACAGAGGCCAGACTGAGAACCGCTGGTCTAAAACAAATTTTGGGGATAAATATCCTTGGTGGATCAATTCAACTTGAATACTTGAATCTTCTTAACTTTTCCTTAGAGGTGTTTCCTCCCTCCCTCCCTCCCTTCCTTGCTTCCTCCCTCCCTCCCTCCCACCCTCCGTCCCTCCCGTCCTTCTTACCTCTTTCTTCTCTCCTCCTCCTCCTCCTCCTTCTTCTTTTTTTCAAAGAACAAACGTTCCCTCTTAACAGAAAAGAATCTGAAATTCCCATTTGTGGAATTGGGTGAGGTCTCTAAACAAACACCCAAACCAGAAAACAAAAAAGGACTTTCTTTCTCCAAAGAACTTGAGGAAATATTTGAAAAATATTGGTAAATTAAAATACTTTTAAAAATCATTGTTTTATTTCCATCCTGTATATGTATACCATATTTACTTTTCCTGTTCCCTTATAACTCTTAGCAAGTTCCATCTAATTATGTTTGGTAGCTTTTCAGTTTAAAATAAAGGGTAATCTTTAATATTACTTGCTTTTTCTATCATTTTAGAAAAGTGACATTACATAATGATGGAAATAAAGAATCATGTATCATACTGAAAAGGTTATTTTTACTTGCATGTGGTGGCCTCAACAGATACTTGGTGATTTTTTCATAGCTGGTTTCAAAATTCGAATCATTCTTAAAAAAATTCTTTCAAGCATATTTGTTTTAATCTTAATCTGTTTAAATATTAGACTTCCTGATTTATATGCTCACTGAAAGTGGCTTGGATTAACAACATTTATTCTTGGTTCTTGAGAAAAAAAGTGACATAACTTCTTCATTTCCTATGTCCCAATTTGCAAGACTGAAAATAGCATTTACAGTAAATGTTTACATACATAACCTCACTTGACCTTCAAAACAGCCCAGTGAAATATTATCATTGCTTACAAGGTGAGAAGCTGAAGTTGGAAGGCTCTCATTCTGCAAATATTGTTAAGGTTTACAAGGCCTCGGAGACGAAGGTGCAATGGGGCTGTTTGGTTCAACCTGTGAGCTTAAGAGGGACATTCATTTTGGCTCTTATTGACTGGAGGTTTTGTCTCTGTAAACAGGGTCTGTCCTTGTTTCTGATGCCAGCTTCAACCCAGAATTACTCTTCTATCTTTCTCAAAAAGCCACACTGCTGTCATTTCAGAACTGTGATGGTCAGAGCTACTGAGAGATGACAAGCTGGTAGGGGTGCCAGATAAAATACAGGACACTGGGTTTAATTTGAATTTTAGATAAACAGTGAATAATTTTAATATCAGTACTTACCATATGATATTGGGGCATACTTATACTGAAAATTATTCATTGTTAATCAGAAATTGAATTTTTAGAAGAGTGTTCTGGATTTTTATTTGCTAAATCTGGCAACCCTCCCTTCTAGCTTCCTAGGCTAAAACCTTTAAGGCCCAAGTTATAAGGACAGTGAACCTACTAATAACATCCGGGAGGCAGAAAACCAAAGAGCCTGACTCTACTGTGTGGGGTTTATATTCTGATTCCATTGCTTACTAACTTCCTGCACCTTCCTGACCCTCAGTTTCTTATCAATAGCCATCCTGTTTCCTTGGGATTGTTGTGAGAATTGAACTTCTTTTTCTTTTTCTTTTTTCCTTTGGGTACATGGGATTGAACTCAGAGGAACTTGACCAGTGAACCACATGCCCAGCCCTATTTTATATTTTACTTAGAGACAAGGTCTGGCTGAGTTGCTTAGCGCCTCTGTTTTGCTGAGGCTGACTTTGAACTTGTGATCCTCCTGCCTCAGCCTCTTGAGCCGTTGGGATTATAGGCATGCACCACCATGCCCAGAAAGAATTGAATTTCTATTTCCCTGATTGCTAAAGATGTTGAAAATTTTTTTCATATACTTGTTGACCATTTTTATTTCTTCCTTTGAGAATTGTCTATTTAGCTCATTTGCCAGTTTACTGATTGGGTTATTTGTTTTTGTTGAGGTAAGTTTTTAAAAAACTTCTTTATGTATTCTGGATTTTAATCCTCTGTTAGAGGAGTTGTATTTATTATTAGGGTTTTAACTCTGGTTCATGTAAAAGGAAGGGTATTGCATCTATTGTAAGATAAATTTGAATATGGGTATATTATATTTTTGTTGGCTAATTCATAAAATTTGCAAAGTTTTAACACATAATACATTGTATACTTTTAATATGTATGTTTGCTGAGTTAAAAACCAATTGTTCTGTTACACCCTCCATTTCTTGAATTTAGATGTTAGTTAGAAAGCAATTTTGGTGAAAATGCAACTGTTGTATACTTAGAATAGTGAAGATATTGCAGTTTTGTCGAACATCATTCTCTCTCTGTGTATGTATATAACTTTATATTTATATCTATACAATGCTGACTTTTCTATATTTGTCTCTTTATATTTTAATTTAAGATTACTGCTATGGTTTGGATAAGTAGCCCCCAAATCCTATATCTTTTAAAGTGTTGGTCTGTAGTCCTTGGCATTATCGGGAGATGGTGGAAACTTCAAGAATTAGGGCCTGGTGGGAGCTCTTAGGTTACTGGGGGTATGCCTTTGTAGGAGATAGTGGGACTGGGCAAGGGGTCATTGTTCTTGCCAGGTACTCCTGTCGTGATATTCTATGCTGGCCCCACCTAGAAGTCTAAAAGCAGTTTTGTTTGACAATAGACTAAAATCTCCAAAATTGTGAGCCAAACTAAATCTTTTTAGCTTTGTAAGTTGATTTAGTTCAGGTATTCCTTATAGTAAGGGAAAGCAGACAAACATAGTTGCCACATGATTGTATCTGAAATTTATCAGCCTAATAATAGCTCTACATGAGGGTAGGAGGATATGTTGAGGGAATTCAACATGTATAAACTGTTTGAATTTTCCTGATGCTTTTAGGAAGTCTGATGATGATTATATACCTGTTGCAATGGGAACATACAAAATTGAGTACAATCCAGAGGACTTACAATTTATTTGAGGTTGAAAGGGTAGGAAAAAAAATTCACACACTAACCATGGGATGAAGCAGCAAATGATAAAGGTCTGATGATGAGCACTGATAACGTATGCCATGGGACTAGGTGTAGTCGCGTGACAAGTGATAGTGTTAACCGCCACATTTAAGAATGACAACTTTAAGGTAAGATACTTTCCCACTGAAGTTTAAGTTTTCTTTTCTTCTCACTTTCCCTTTTCTCTCTTCTGTTGGACACAGACCTTTTCATTAAAATCAACACAAAAGGTGACTTATTATTTTCTATTTTTTGTTACTGGGGGTTGAACCCAGGGGCACTTTACCATTGAACTACCTCTTTTTTTTTTTTTTAATTTTGTGATAGGGTCTCTCTAAGTTGCCTCGAGCTTCACAAAATTGCTGAGGCTGGCCTTGAACTTGTGATCCTCTTGCCTCAGCTTCCTGAACCACTGGGAATACAGGAATGTGCTACCACGTCTGGCAAAAGGTGACATTTAAAAAGTACTGTCCATCCCATGATATTACTAAATAGCGTGCTTAATGATTTAAAATTTTGATCATTGTATTAATTGTAAAATATAAAAAGTATTCAAAATAATATTTTAGCTCAAATGAAAATGATTTTTTTCTGTATTAGCTGTTTTTTATATTAAATGAATGGTTTACCTGGTACACAGTACCTTGTAGTGCCCAAGGGGATATGATCAAACTGTCCTGTCGGAATTTGCTGATGGCACCAGACACCACACTTTCCAACAAAGTCTTCGGCTAGTATGAATCAAAAGCCTCAATGATGTTTACATCTCTTAGTAATCCTGCATCTGAAAACTAGTCTAAGAAAATAACAAGAGCAACCATATGCACATAAATGCATGTGTGCACATATCCATCTGTTTATCTAAAGCATTTGGAAAATATTTTTTAAAGAGAGAGAGAGAGAGAGAGAGAGAGAGAGAGAGAGAGAGAGAGAATTTTTTTTTTATTGGTTGTTCAAAACCTTACAAAGCTCTTGACATATCATATTTCAAACATTAGTTTCAAGTGAGTTATGAACTCCCATTTTTACCCCAAATACAGATTGCAGAATCACATCTGTTACACATTCACATTTTTACATAATGCCATACTAGTGACTGTTGTATTCTGCTACCTTTCCTATCCTCTACTATCCCCCTCCCCCCCATCTTCTCTTTCTATCCCATCTACTGTAATTCATTTCTCTCCTTATTTTTCTTCCAATTCCCCTCACAACCTCTTTTATGTAGTTTTTTATAACAGTGAGAGTCTCTTTCCATTTCCATGCAATTCCCCTTTTCTAGAGAGAGAGAGAGAATTTTTTAATATTTATTTTTTAATTTTCTGCGGACACAACATCTTTGTTTGTATTTGGTGCTGAGGATAGAACCTGGGCCGCACGCATGCCAGGCGAGCGTGTTACCGCTTGAGCCACATCCCCAGCCCCTTATAGAAATGTTTGTACTTGTTAGTCTCATAATATTTCCTGCATCAGGGGAAAGCTAGGCTGGCTTCACATGTGGGTCCAGTCGCCTAGATACTCCCACTCAGAAAGGGATGCCATACTTGAGTTCTCAGGTTCCGTGGTTGCCATCTCACAGTTCCTAATAGTTTTTTCCTTTGAATTTGTACTATGTCAGTGAAGTATGATGAGCTGATAGGGTACGCACAGGGCCTTTAGAGTCTTGATTTACTTGTGCTCCTATTTCCTACTGCCTTCTCTAGATCATCTTCCAGTTTTTGCTGTTGTCTTGTCCCTGGTGGGGCTTGGGCCTGGGTGGAAGGAGGTTCAAGGTCAAGTGCATGTTACTCAATATTATGAGGTGAATCTTTGAGGGTCTCCATTTTCTTTGAGATTCCTTGTTGTCCTTAAAGAACTGCAACATTAAATAACAAAAACAAAACAAACAAACAAGAAATGACACTTTGACAAACCAAAAAGAGACCACAGAAGAAAAGAAAAAAATTTTCCTGCTCTTTTAGACAGAGGCCCATATTTTCATTTTGCATTGGGCCCCATATATTCTGTAGTTGGCTCTGCATGAGAAATGCAGGGCCATGAAATTCAGAGTCTTTGGGGGTCCCAATTCAGCTTTACTGAGAAGTTTTTAGATGAAATAGAACAAAGGCAAATGCATGCATTTCACTTTATTATTTTTTAATTATAATCTTTTATTTTTACTAAAAATGTAGTTACATTTTTTCCCCTCACTTCACTTTAGACCCAGGCTGCAGGAATCAGGCCAGGAAGGGAGAGAATGTTCTCAGAGCTGTGGAGGTCCCACCAGCAGAGCCTCCAGCCTTTCCCACACTGGTAATTAAACATCTCCAACTCTCAACCCTGAGAGTCACTGCCCTTTTGGAGAGTTTGTGTGTGTGTGTGTGTGTGTGTGTGTGTGTGTGTGTGTGTATGTAGGAGGGAGGTGTGGAAGCCAGTACTTCCTGAGTCATTTTCTGCAATAATTGCTTGTAGCTTTCCTCTTGGCTTTTTTTTAAGTTCCATTTAAAGAAATCTTCCCATTATTTGCATCAAGAGTCTCTTGTGTGTGGATTTTTTTTTTAAAGGAAACACACACACACACACACACACACACACACTCCTAAGGTAGATTTAGCACACCAGGCAGACCCATCAATCTTGTCTGTAATTGGGGCTGCCCTTGGTGAGTGGTCACTTGGGAGGAAATTGCTCACCCAAGTGGAGTGAATGAGCCCTTTCAGGGTACTGGGCCTCCACGGAGGGCCCCACGGTGGCCTCCTGCCAGACGGCATCCTCGTCGTGCCTGGCATGGCTGCAGACTCAGGTTCAGAGCAGAGAGCAGTTTGTCCCCCTGCTCATGGAGATAAGCATCTGTTTGCTCTCCCTCTTCCTGGTTCAGCAGAGCTGGGCTCCTTTTAGTGAGGCATGGACTTCTACACGCTTTAGGGCTTTTGGTAACCAGAATGGGGAAAATTCTCACCAAGGCTCTGAGGGCCTTTGTTTGACAAAGGGAAGAGCAAGCCACAGTAGTGTGACGTCAAGGTGAGGCTGATGAGGCCTTTCCTCCTTCCAGTCCATTAATCTCAGGGTCACTTGGAGCCCGCTGTTTATAGAGAAGTGCCAGCTCTCTTGGCAGTTGCTCCATAATTGTTCTGTGAATTGGCATTACTTTTCTTTCCTCCAGATACTCCAAATAATGCCTTGCTGCCTCTCCAAATCAACAACGCAAGACCACCTCTTTTATCCGTCAGAGGCGCTGGAGACAGATTGATAAGGAAGTGGAAGTCCCGTGTTTATGCTTTCAGACAGGTTTTCTGAAAGAACATTTAGCTGCCACTGCTTCCTGTTTTTTTGAGAACCTTCTGTTTAGCAGGCCAATGACTGGGTTCACATCTTCAGTATACTGCACAAGTTTCTCAAAGCAGAAAGCCTCTTGCTCCTAAATGAATTCTGGGGCACAAACGTGCATGTGCCTTGCAGGTACTGCCTCAACAGGCATGATGCCTTGGAGAAATCTCCCAATCACTTTCCTGAGAAGGGGTCTGTGGTGTAACCATCATAGAAGAAGGACCAGCAGCATTAGTACAACACTCTTAGGCTTTCAGGGCTCTTCCATCAGAAAGAATGGAGAATGATGCTCTCTTCTGGAAAGGGCAGAGCTAAAGGAGAGGTGTTTCCATTCAGGCAGAGTGAAAAGTCAAAGACTGCAAAACTGTGGAGATGAGCCCGTGCTTTAGTTGAGGACAAGACTGTTGAAAACATTCCAAAAGCATTTTGTTCCAAATCTCGTAACAGTAATCACCTTGGATTTTGGTTTTGTGTTGACTTGTAGATATCTCCCATTTGTCTAAGCCCTCTAAGCTCAGTATTAGGAATAAATAGAATCCTTAAAGGCTTAGTGAATGAAAAGATGAGTAAAAAGATTTGTTTCTGCATGTTGTAAGGTATAGAATGAGGAGGGGCAGCCAGGGTGCCATGACACCCTGAGCAAAGCAATGTACTTCTAAGTCCTCTTCCTCAAACAAGCCAGATGAAAATATTGAAGGGAAAAATGCTCTCTGAAGGGCAGGCACATAGGCAACACCCAAAGTGTTTTAAGCAACATTAAACAACTTATAGTTCTTGATAGATGAGCTAAGAATTTGGAACATATATGCCCCTGGGAAATGAGCCCCGAACACTCCATAGCTATATATCTTCAATCTATAGCAACAGCTTGGACAAAATGAGTCAGAGTTTTCCTCAGCTCTGACTCTTGTGGGGCTCCTCCCTGGTTAAAGCTGCTTTCCTTCCCATTGGTGTTCTTACTTTACTCCCTGGAAGAGAGCAAAATGTTCTGCATGGAGTGTCTTTACTTTCCTGTGGCAGGCGAGGAGAGCCCTAGAGCAGGCCTCAGGGAGATGGAAGGGTCCCTGTGTGCAACTTCTTCATTTTCTTACATGAATTTGACACTTTAATTGTCTACACTGAGCTTGGAACCTTTGTCAACTTGGGGAAAATCATGCATTGGAGAATGGATTCTGTGCAATTCAACTCTACTCCAGCCTGTTAACCAGAGTCAAAGGTCACAGCTAAGTGCCTTAGTATTTTTCATCAGTCATTTAAACAGACTCATGAGACAATGTGGTTGTCTAGAATAACGCTCTTGCACAGGCGAAGCTGACAGGATGGGGACATTAATCAGGGAATGAAATTCATGCCAGGAATGGACATATTTTAGCCGTCTGTTTGTTGCTGCAATTAATTTTGTTACAGTCTAGGGTCCTTTTTTGCCTGGTCTACCTGTTGAACAGTCGCCACTGCAGGATCCCAGCAGCCTTCTCATTCCTCAGAGGCAGATGAAACTGTCTTACTCCAGTTTGTGCGTCATAGAGAGCAACCTAGTGTGGTGGGGCTAGTGTACTGTAAGAGCAGAAAAGTAAGAAGCAGAAAACTTTCCATTGGGGGCATCTGCCGTGGGACTGATTTACACCCATGAAATGGAACAGAGCAGGATGCCTCCCAGCTTCTAGAAGCCTGTCCCCAAGGGCTGACACGCGATCCCCCTCGGGGATCGGTATTTAGTAAAGAGCGGTCCTTCCACTGGCAGATTCCTACTCAATAAAGATGTCCCTCAAATAGAGCAAAAGGAGCTAAGCAAAAGTCAGACAGTTGCACATGCTCCTGGTGCAAACAGGATGCTGCTGTGAACTTAAACCCCTTTACCAGGGCCTCCCTGGCCACTGAAAACCCTTGGAAGGACAGTCCTGCTTTGCAGAGGGCTTCCTCTCCATCCACGGTGGTGTCTCTTTGCCTACAGTCTTAAGTCCCAGTCTCCCTGACATTGTATCACTTAATTTATTGCCTTTCCAGCTTCACATTTTATGCCACCCTTCTGTTTCTAGATACTCCAGGTTGTATTCAGTTTCTGCTTCTATTCAGAGTCCTTGTAATATTCTTGTGCGCCATGCTTCCTTTGTCTGGATAAAATTTTCTTTAGTCTTTAGGATTCAAGTCAAGAGTCACCTTGTCCAGAAAGTTTTTTCAAGACCCTGAGACTGCATTGGGTGGCCTGCTGGACACCCCTGTATCCTGTGCTTATCTCCGTGGCTGACCTGATGATAGTTTTGTATAATTATGCTTCTTCTCCTTCCCTCCTGTGAGGGATGCTGATCCTGCTCAGGAATGAAGAGTGTATTCCTTCCGATGCTGGGAGCTCTCAGCTATCCGCTCTCTTCAGGGATTATTTTTGTGGAAAAGAGCTGTCTGAGCCAAGTCACGCCCCCTTTTTGGGGTGATCACCACCCAGGAACACATCAGTGCAAAGGTGGGGAGTTTTCTGTCCTTAAGCTGGTGGTGGTTCAAGTCTGAAACCTCTCCTGAGCCTCCCAGCTCTCACTGGGGTCTGCTGAGGTATCCATGGAGACTGTTTCCAGCTCAGCCTCTCTTGTGGCTTCCTCTCTGCTTTCCCATGGGGGTTGATACCCAGACATCCCTCATAAACCTACTGCATGCTTGTCTCCATCTCAGCATCAGCTTCCTGAACCCTGCTGTGGGATGTTTAACTTCATCGGACCTGTGTAGTGACGGTGGGGAATATGCTTTATTCTCCTTTGTATTTTTAGCACCCAGCCAAGTGCCTGGCATGGAGTCTGGTCTCAATAACCGTTGGTGGGCAGGCTGAATACATGAGGTCAAGGGAGAGAGGCATTTGATGTTAAAAACTGGGATGAGTGCCATAGCGCATGCCTGTAATCCCAGAGGCTTAGGAGGCTGGGACAGGAGAATGGTGAGTTCAAAGCCAGCCTCAGCAACTTGGTGAGGCCCTGAGCAACTCAGCAAGACCTTGTCTCTAAATAACATATAAAAAGGCCTGGGGATGAGGCTCAGTGGTTCAATGCCTCTGGGCTCAATCATCCATATCAGGAATAAATAAATAAATAAATAAATAAATAAGAGAAGGAAGCACCAGGTGCTAGGTGTGGTGGCACACACAGCGACTCAAGAGGCTGAGGCAGGAGGATAACACGTTTGAGGCCAGCCTGGGCAACTTAGTAAGACCCCGCCTCAGATTTAAAAACAAAAGAGAAGGGGATGTGGCTCTGTGGTAGAGTGCTGCCAGGTTCAATTCCCAGCATGGAAAAACAAAACAAAACGGAAAGCCAAGGAGGCAGGCAGTCAGGTTTCCCTGTTTCCTCTGGGTGTCCAGCTCTTATCTGAGAACCTCTGAGTCAGCAGAGATGGGGTCAGGTGATGCTGCTCCCCTTGTAGGTGGATGTGTAGCTGGACCCTACCAGGAAACCCGGGGTACACTCAAGCCAGGTGACCTGAGGACAGCTTAGTCAAAGAGATGCTGTGGTGTGAATGTGACCTTCAGAGTTCTTGTGTGGCAAACTTAATCCCCAAGGTGACAGTGCTTTAAGAGGTAAATAAGCCACTATGGCTCTGCCTGAATGAATGGATTAATGCTGTTATCATGGAACAGAGTTATTTTGGGAGTAAATTCCTGATGAAAGGATTAGTTTGACTCCCTTCTTTTCTCTCTCTCCCTTCCCTGAGATAAGGCAGCATGAAGGTTTTTTTTCCAGGTGGGAGTCCTTTGACCTGGGGCCCAAAGCCTCCAGAACTGTAAGAAATAAAACTCTGTCTTATATAACTTACCCAGTTTTAACAGCCAACAGATCTTCCATTTCATTTATTTTATTACTTTTAATATTTATTCTTTCTTTGTTGTGTGTGTTTGTGTGTGTGTTTGTGTGTATAGATATATAAGAACTGAAAGCTGGAGAATTTGAATTCTTCCTACTCCCTCCTCCTTCTGTCCCTCTTTCCTTTTTCTTTCACAAATGCATGCATTAAGTTAATAGGTACTTACTGAACACCTACCACATACAGGGCACTCTTCCAGGCAGTAGGGCTACAGTAGTGAACAGACTGAGAAAAATCACCACTTATATTCTAGTGGGGGTGGGTAGACAATAAACAAAATATATGGTGACAGAAATATCATGTTTGATGTTGACAATTGCTTGGGAGAAAAAGAAACTAAGATAGGGAAATAGGGAAAGTAGGTTCCAAATTTTCAAAGGGAGATCAAGAAAAGTCTATATTTGACAATTTAGATAGTGCTAAACTGATGCAAAATCAAGTCAGACTACATACTGCAAAGGTGAACAATTTTGACTCTGAATCACTTAACTGTGTAGGAATCTTGGATAACTCAGGGAAATTCTTTGCATCCTGCATTTTTCACCTCAAAAGTAAGAGCAGGTGGGGACAGAGGAGGTAGAAGTGCTCTAATTACAGTGAGAAGACTTGGCATTATATGAGAAGATGCTATTTGGGGCTATTCTGTCTTGTTCTTTCCCAGTCTGTCGGAAAATCCTCTAGATTCTACCAGCAACCTACATCCAGAATTGGACCACTGCTGCCACCTGGTTCAAACCTCACGACGTCTTGTCTGGTTCACTGTAATGAACACACACTGGCATCCCAGCCTCTGGCCCTCCCATATTAGCTGGAAAGAGACTTTAAGAAGTCAAATAGGTCACTCCTCTGTTCAAACCTTTCAGTGGTTCCTAGTTCAGACAGAGTCACCACCGAAGCCCTTTTCAGAGTGGCCTTCAGGTTTCACTCTGACCCTTCCTATACTCCTGTACTTACTCACTCTTCTCTGAACACAAAGAGAATCTTTCTTGAATGTCAAGGATCTTCTTTCTTTTATACCCCTGCTCTACCTTCCCCTGCTTGGGATCCTTTCATCAACTTGCCCTATTTTTCTACCCTCAGGTCTCTGCTCAGTTCCCTCCTTCTCAGGGAGGCCTCTAATGACCTAATGAAACCTCTTGACTCCTCTTGCATTATTTTTATTCCACACGGCTCATTATTTTTAGACATCCAGTATAATGGACTAAATAATCGACTATTGTGTTAATGCAGGTCTCCACCTGCGGGAACGTTAACTCAGTGGAGACAGGGGCTTGTCTGTTTTGTTCGTGATGTATCCATGTGCTTGGCTTTCCTATTTATTTAGACATAACTCATGCCCCTCTGATGTGCATTCCTGTGCATAACACACATATACGCACACCCACACACACCTATACATACACACTTTTCCGACATCTTCATTTCTCTCATGCTGTGTTTGGACTGGAGCACTTTCTCTCACACTCTTTGGTCATGTCCCACTGTTCTGAGTGTTTGTTTCCTCCTGAATTCACATGTTAAAGCTGGAGGCCCCCATACAGCCGTATTAGAGCTGCTGCTTCTAAGGAAGTCATCAAGGTTAAGTAAGGTCATACAGGTGGGTCCATGAGCTGCCAGAGTTAGTGTCCTGATAAGAGGGGACACCAGGCCTCGTTATCTCACTTTCTCTCTTTCTACATGAAAGCACCGAGGAAAGCCCAAGAGAACACAGAGCGAAAAGGTGGCTCTTGGCTATCCAGGAAAACACCCTTACCAGGAGCCGAATTGGCCAGCACCTCTAACTGGGACTCCTGGCCTCCAGAACCGTGAGGAAACAACCTCTGCCATGTGAGCCTCTGACTCTACAGCATTTTGTCATGGCAGCCCAAGCAGACTAGGACCTGGCCATGCTCTTGGTCACCTTGCATCTCCCATCCTCAAGTTGTTGCCTACTATGTTAGCCCACAGGGACACCTGTTTCTGACTTTCTGCAGCATTTTGAGATGCACAAAAGTTTTAGGATTTGGCTGTTACCCACCCTGACTTGCTGTCTGTTTATGTGTGATACTTCATCACACAGTATAAAGTGCAAACTGTCCTGTGGGTTCAGAGGCTGAGACCAATAGGAATCCACAGTGGCAGGTTTCACTGGAGGAAGGCAACCGTGTCTTATTCCTAGGGAGGATTTTGATTTTACAATTGTGTTGTGGCCTGAGGTCACTCAAATGGACAGAACTGGGCTTAGTTCTCCTAAACCCTAGTCCAAGACTCTGTTTTTGAGCAAGTACTGGACCTTGAACACAGAAGGTACTCAAATTGCGATGTTGAATTGCCGCAAACTGCCTGGCCCCGGGCCGGCTGAGTCCCGCTCCTGCTGCCGAGCACTGCCTGCGGCACCCCTGCTGAGCGATCCCCTGCTGAGCTGTCAGTGCACGCGGGCTTGCAATCTTGCAACCCGGTTGGGCACAAAAACACAAGCCAGTCAAACTGAGATAAAGTTTTATTTAGAGAGAGGCCGTGTGCGTTCCCTAACAGGTGGGTCCGCCACGTGTGTGTCTACCTGAGCCGGGGGGGTTTCCACTTCCCCCGGAACACCCTCCTACCATCCTTTTCCAACCAATGGGAACTCTCCCATTACAAGAGTGACATGAGTAACCTGAGTCCTGAAATTGGGCCCAGCTGGACAGCATGAGTCCAATTACCATATGAATGTGAATTGCTGGCTGGCAGTCAATAAAATCCAAAGGTGCCTGTATCAATATTTTTGCTGTGGCTCCTAACATCTGCCCCCTACTGTTTAAATAAACAACAGGCAAATGTGGCTAGGGACCGTGCCTGTTAGGTATGTCCAATTCACATATGGTTCTTACCCGTCATGGGAAAACTGACCTTATTGCGTCAGTCTCCTGGCTTAGGTTGATACCACTGTAACCGAATCATACCCGTCACTGACTACCGGTCCAGTATATAGCCATACCTGTGTAATAGGCCTATGCACCAGTGGGGGGGTGAGGTTCTTGCCTCACCTCTGTTGGCCCCCAAATTTAACCTTGGTGCCAGTGGGGGGGTGAGGTTCTTGCCTCACCTCTGTTGGCCCCCAAATTTAGACCATCACTAGCAGAAGGGAGAAAGACGCAGAATTGCCACGACACCAAGCCAATTGAAGGCTCCTATGGAAACACTGGTGACACATCGGCTAAGATATTTAGCACTACCAGTTCGCTGTATCAACAAATAGAACACAATGCATACAGGTGATACATAGTCCAGACAAGTTGTGTAAGCAGTTCAAAGTGGAGGAGTCTATCAATATGTCCATTTCCTCCCAAGGTAAATTAAGTCCTTGATTGAGCAGTTCAAATTGGAGGAGTCTATCAATATGTCCATTTCCTCCCAAAGTAAATTAAGTCCTTGATTGAGCAGTCTTATTGAGTTATTTTGATTGATGTATCAATTTATATAGTTTATAGTGATAGCTATCATAAAAGTTGTAGTTTGGTTTTAGTCTTCACCGGCACTGGGATGGAGATGGGAATTATGGCCATGTTGCTAAAGAGACATTATCCTGAACAGAATTATGAAATATAATGAAAAGGAAAGGTGAAAGTAAACAAACATATCTGTTAACCACCTTTAAAAACAAAATTTAATAACAGCTGTTTACCTAAAGTAAATTAAACCATATAAGTCACGTGACTAAATTTTTTTTTTTTTTTGAATACTTGTATCTATATATACATGAGCGCTCCTTATAAATGAAATATGGACATACACACATACAACACAAAACAGCATACATAACATAGAACATATAAGACAATAGTAAATAAAGGCCTTGTAGCTATAGCTAGGTGAAATCTCCATTGCAATGTTTAAAAACTTTACAGTTAAAAAAAAAAAAATAAATAAATAAAACACAGTCAAAAAAATAAAACTGATCAGAAAAACATTAACCTAGGTTTGTATGAGCTTAAAAAATAAGGTAAAATAAAATAAAATAAAATAAAATAGAACTTTATGATGTGGGAAAAATGCAAATAATAAAATAGATATTGAAAAAGGCACCGTGGTAAATCACTGTCGCAGATGCAAGAATAGCCAGGCTGGAACTCTGGATATCAGCTGTTATGGATTTGAGTCAAATCATCTTCTTTTTCTGTAGAAATTGTTTTAGTTAATCTCTCTGGAATCCAAATTGGTTGCTGTTCCTCCTGTGGAAAAACACAGACGGAGCCCCGACTCCAGACTATTACTGGGTCCGGACCTTTCCATTGTCCTGTTAGAATATCTTTCCAAAGTACCTTAGGCTTATGTACATTTTTCGGATACATATGTCTTTCCGCAGCACTAAGTCCTGATGAATCCAAATTTAGAAAGTTTAGAGTAAAAAGGGTTATTTTAAGTTTATCTTTGGGGGATATATACCCCTTACTAATTCCCTCCCTTTGCTTTAATAAGTACATTTTTATAGTTTGATGAGCTCTTTCAACTATGCCTTGTCCCTGTGGGTTGTATGGGATTCCTGTTATATGAGTAATGCCAAATGATGAGCAAAATTGTTTAAAAGACTTGGAGATGTAACCAGGACCGTTATCGGTTTTTAATTGTTTAGGAACACCCACAGTGGCAAAATTTTGTAAGCAATGAGCTATAACATCTTTAGTTTTTTCTCCGGGATGAAGGGAGCCCATCAAAAATCCAGAAGAAGTATCAACTGTAACATGTAAATATTTTAATTTTCCAAATTCTGGCAAGTGTGTGACGTCCATCTGCCAAATATGGTTAGGTATCAGTCCTCTAGGATTGACTCCAAGATTAACTTGTGGCAAAAATGTCACACAATTTTGACATTGTTTTATTATATGTCTGGCTTGTTCTTTAGTTATTTTAAAACGTTTTTGTAAAGTATTAGCATTGACATGGAACCTTTTATGAAAATTTATAGCTTCTTCTATTGTGGAGAAAATATGTATGTCATGTGTAGATTTATCTGCTAGTTCATTACCCAAACTAAGGGCTCCAGGCAATCCTGTATGTGCTCTGATATGTCCTATAAAGAATGGATCCTTTTTATCCCAGATTAGACTTTGTATAGCAGAGAACAAAGAGAAAACAGTAGAGGAAGGAGAAATCCTACCAGCATCTTCAAGAGATACGATAGCATTAACTACATACTGACTATCAGAAAATAAATTAAATGTAGAATCTTTGAACATCATAAAAGCTTGCAATACTGCATTGAGCTCTACCTTTTGAGCTGATTGTTTGGGTACTAAAAATGTAAAAGTTTGATCAGGAGTAACTACTGCTGCTGTACCATTATTTGACCCATCAGTGAATATATTTGGAGCATTTATGATAGGGGTTTTTCTTGTCATTTTTGGAAAAACTACAGGATGCTTAGACCAAAAGGACAACAAAGGATTAGATGGCAAGTGATTATCAAATGCAACACTAGATTTACACATGATTATTGCCCAAGTATTTAACTCATTAGCTAACTCATCAATTTGATCCATAGTATATGGAGTAATAATTTTATTGGGAGAAATCCCAAATACTCCTTTTGCTGCTTTTATTCCTTTGAGTATTAATTGCCCTACAGCCTCAGGATATCTAGTAAGAATAGTATTAGGAGAATAAGATAAATGTATCCATAATAATGGACCTTCTTGCCAAAATACCCCTGTAGGAATATTTTTTGTCGGTAATACAATAAATAATAAAGGCAAACTTATATCAATTCTATCCAAATGCATATTTTCCATATATGTTTCAATGATTTTTAATGCCTTTCTAGCTTCAGGCGTTAACATGCGGGGTGAATTTGGATCTGATGGACCTTTTAAAATATCAAATAAAGGTCCTAATTCTCCTGTTGGTATGCCTAGATAAGGCCTTATCCAATTTATATCTCCCAATAACTTTTGAAAGTCATTAAGTGATTTGAGTTGATCTACTCGTATTTGAATTTTTGGTGGATGGACCATGGTTGAGGATAATAGAACTCCTAAATAATTAATTGGAAGATTTAATTGTACTTTATCTATTGCTATTTCTAGATTATAATTTTTTAATAAGTTTGTAAGCGTGGCATAACATTCTAGCAATGTGTTTTTATCTTTATGTGCCATTAACACATCATCCATATAGTGAAATATCTGTAGTTCAGGGTTTTGATTTCTAAGTGGCTGGATTGCTTTATCAACATAAATTTGGCACAAAGTTGGGCTGTTAGCCATCCCTTGAGGGAGTACTTTCCATTCATATCTCTGATCAGGACCTTCATGATTCAGTGCAGGGATAGTAAATGCAAAATGTGGACTATCCTCGGGGTGAATTGGAATTGAGAAGAAACAATCCTTAATATCTATAGCTAGAATATGCCACGTTTTTGGTAAAGCAGACAGTTGGGGAATCCCTGATTGAGCAGGTCCCATAATAACCATCTCATTATTAATGGCTCTTAAATCTTGTAATAATCTCCATTTACCAGATTTCTTTTTAATAACAAAAATGGGAGTATTATGGGGGGATACGGAAGGTTGTATATGTCCTTCCGCTAATTGCTGTTTGACCAGATCATGGGCTACTTGTATCTTTTCTTTAGTTAGGGGCCACTGAGGAACCCACACTGGTCTTTCTGATTTCCAAGTAATTTTGATTGTCTCAGTGGCCCTTTTTGAAAACCCAATCCATGTTTATCTATCTCTTGATCTACTTGAATTGGTGCTGTTATATCTTGTTCTTGATCTCTTAATCTCTTTTCTTTTTTAAAGCCTTGTTTTGCCCTAGTAGTGGGCGCGTTAGGATTGACGTTATTTGTTAATGTCAATCCTAATTGATCTAGGACGTCTCGTCCCCATAAATTTATGGGGAGATGGTCCAATACATAGGGCTGTATAGTTCCTTCACATCCTTCAGGATCCCTCCAATCTAATACCATTGCACTTCTATGGGGATTAGTTGCCACTCCTAGGCCTCTAAGCGTTTGGGTCGCTTGCTGTAATGGCCAATGCTTAGGCCATTCCTGGCGAGATATGATGCTGAGGTTAGCGCCTGTGTCCAGCAGTCCATTAAAATCATGCCCTTGAATATTTAATTTTAGCATAGGGCGAGAATCTAAATTTAAAGATAGCATAGCCCAATCTACACCTGTGGAGCCTAATCCCTTGGAACCTCTTTCTACATTACAACTGGAAAATTTATCATGTAGGCTTGGTATTATTAATAACTGTGCTATTCTATCTCCTGATGAAATTACTGATATACCTCTTGGAGAACTAGCTATGATTTTTATTTCACCCTCATAATCGGGATCAATTACCCCAGGACTTATCATAAGTCCTTTAAGTGTAGAAGAACTGCGTCCTAATAATAAGCCTACTGTTCCCTGGGGAAGAGGTCCTTTTACTCCTGTGGGAATGATTTGAACTCCCATCTCTGGAGTTAATACTGCTCTGGCAGAGGCACAGATGTCCAACCCTGCGCTCCCTCTAGTCTGTCTGATGAGGGATCTGATGGATAATGCGTCCTGGGCACCACCTTGATGGTGCTGCTGGGTTCCTCCATTGCCCCGTATATTTGTGGTTTTGGGCCCCGGGGCATTGGGCCCTCCAATTCGTTTTTTGACAACGGGGCCTGATGCCTTTCTCCACGATATCGTGGGTAGACACTTGGTCTTTGTCCATTTTTTGATAACGGAATACCCTCTATGGTGGTTTGAGAATGGCATTCATTAGCCCAATGTCTTCCTCTATGGCATCGTGGGCAAATACCCGGGATTCTACTCTTTTGATACCTAGCTTTGTTAAACCCTCCTCCTATGGGGCAATTTCTTTTAAAATGCCCTTCTTGATTGCAATTATAGCATGTTTTTGGCTTGGTACTTAAAGCCTGTTTTACTTCAGCTGCCATGACTTGTCCTTGTTCATTAATGTCTCTACATAATTTAATATATGTGTTTAAATCTTCCTGTTTCCACGGTCTAATGACCTCTTTGCAGCAACGATTTGCTTGATCGTAAGCCAGCTGTTTTATAAATGGCATTGCCTGTTCTGTATTTTCAAATGTCTCAGAGGCTGCTTCAATAAGTCTAGCTACAAAGTCAGCGTAGGGCTCATTAACTCCTTGTATTATCTTAGATAGTTGACCTTGAAAATCCCCTTGTCCCTTCAAAGTTTTCCATGCCTTAATTGCATTTATAGCGATCTGAGCGTATACGCCAGGATCATATCTGAGCTGATGCATCTGCTCTTGAAAATCTTCTTTTCCCAGTAACATTTTCAGGTCTCGTTCAGGGTAACCTGCTTCTGCATTTCGCCTAGCTGTCTCCTTGCAAAATTCTTCATTGGCAATTTTCCATAATAAATACTGTCCTCTATTTAGCACAGAATTACACACGTTAGCCCAATCTGCTGGTGTTAAATTCCAGCCGGTAATAGATTCGACCATACTGACTGTGAAGGGAGCGGCCGGGCCGTAGGCTGCTACAGCTTCTTTTAATTGCTTTATTATTTTGAAATCTAAGGCACGGTAAACTCGTTCTTTTTCTTCTCCCTGCTCAACTACAGGGCATGCTAGTTTTTGGGGTCCTGCCTCAGGATTCCGTTCATCATCTATGGAGGCAGGTAAAGCTGTTGGTTGAACTATGCCCTCTGGTGGTGGAACGGAGTTAGTAGCAGCCTCCCTATCTGATGACCGTTTTTTCCCTGAGCTTGCCTTGTTCAAATTTTCTTCTATCTGACTAGCTTGAGAGACCTTTTGTTTTGCTTGACCTAATATGTTTTCTGCCATGGCCTGGACCTCTAACAATTTACTTAACAGTTTTTCGGTTTGTTTTTTACTAGATTCTAATCTACTATAAAGGTAACGTAACCCAATAAGATAGGATAGAAGAAAGCCAAAACAGAATGAAACAGAAACGGAGAGGAGGAAAATGATTATGTCAATTTTCTCTCTCTCAGGGCCGAATAACTTCAAACCTTGAGCTAGCCATTTATCCCAACTGGTCTGGAAAAATTGTAAGGCTAGAGAGCCTGAAATAAGAGCAGAATAAATCAAAACAGAAATACCCATTCTGTCGCCTTTCCTTAGGGGCGAGCGATATTACTCACCTTTAAGTTTTGGGCGTTCCCCGTACGGGCCACCAAAATGCCGCAAACTGCCTGGCCCCGGGCCGGCTGAGTCCCGCTCCTGCTGCCGAGCACTGCCTGCGGCACCCCTGCTGAGCGATCCCCTGCTGAGCTGTCAGTGCACGCGGGCTTGCAATCTTGCAACCCGGTTGGGCACAAAAACACAAGCCAGTCAAACTGAGATAAAGTTTTATTTAGAGAGAGGCCGTGTGCGTTCCCTAACAGGTGGGTCCGCCACGTGTGTGTCTACCTGAGCCGGGGGGGTTTCCACTTCCCCCGGAACACCCTCCTACCATCCTTTTCCAACCAATGGGAACTCTCCCATTACAAGAGTGACATGAGTAACCTGAGTCCTGAAATTGGGCCCAGCTGGACAGCATGAGTCCAATTACCATATGAATGTGAATTGCTGGCTGGCAGTCAATAAAATCCAAAGGTGCCTGTATCAATATTTTTGCTGTGGCTCCTAACATTGAATTCCTGAACAAGGGACATCTAGTAACAATCTTTTTATGACAAAATGTAGTTTCTAGGCAGGTCTTCCTGATTCTAGATTAGGGAATAAGAGCCAGGGTGTCAGAATTAAGTCCTGGTTCTCGTCTCATCTCTCAAATATCACCATGTCCCACGTGTCTCCTCATGCTGTGTGGGCAAGTTAGTCACCCACGGGAGACTGGGACAATGAGGTAGAACAGGATGCAAAGGGAAGGAGCGTGGATTGTGCAGATGTTGATCAGACAGCTAGATAGTCAGAAGGGTCACAAAGATAAGCACATTTAGATGATTATCTTCATGGAAAAAAAATCAGTGATGACCCTTTGGTATAGAAGACCATGGAAAAGGGCAGGCTGCTGTCCAACTAAACAAGATTTCACAGACCAGCTGCAGACATCATACCTCCACATTTCCATATTATATATTTCCACAAACTTTGCAACTGCAAATGGGGTTTTAGAAAATTCATTTTCCTGAGTTACCATCTCATGTTTGCTGGTTGGGTTCCTAAGTCAGACTGAAAAGTTCTCTTTAACCTAGTACTCCTGAAATGTCCAATTTTGGAATAAAAATGAACACAAACAAAAATTCAAAGAAAAACTTTGAAATTATTTTTACTGCTGATGACTGAGGAAAATAATATTTCATTGGATAAAGGAGAAAGTAGATGCACATTCTTATAGAAATTCTGGGTGTCCCAAATTTCCAAACTTTGAATAATGCTATTGCTTATTCTGTCTCTTTTCACTTATAAAAAAAGCACAAATTTTATTTCCTCTGATAGGTACCTGATTATTACTACTTTTTTTTTTTTTTACAGATAGAACTATCAAACAGAACAAGTGAACAAGCAATGTGAGAATAAATAGAAAAAGCAGGAGAGAAAGTTTTACCAGGCACGTGAGCAAGAGGAAGTCAAGAGAAGGAGGTTTGAGCCATGTATGGTAATGCACACTTGTAATCCCAGTGGCTTGGGAGGCTGAGGCAGAAGGATCTCAAGTTCAAAGCCAGCATCAGCAACAGTGAGGCACTAAACAACTCATTGAGACCCTGTCTCTAACAAAAAATACAAAATAGGGCTTGGGATGTAGCTCAGTGGTTGAATGGCCCTGCGTTCAATCTGAAAGAGAAAGAGAGAGGAGAGAGAGAGAGAGAGAGAGAGAGAGAGAGAGAGAGAGAGAGAGAGAGAGAGAGAGAGAGAGAAGAGGAGGTAAGAGACCGTGTGACTCTGTTAAAAAAAGGAGTGGGTTTGACAGGAACTAGAGATGCATAAAAGAAGGGAAGGAGTTTCAGGGATGTGCATGATTCAGTGAAAGTTGATAGAAAGTGCAGTACTTTAGAGTCCAAGGAGACTTGGATTTGCTTTTGGGCTCTGGCACCTTGGGCAAATTATTCCCTGAACTTCTCAGTCTTAATCTCATCTGTAAAATAGGACAACCCTGGTCTTATGAGATTGGTGTGAGGAGCAAATGAGTGAATGTAGCTGAAAAAGAGAGGAGGGGACTCTGAGGAATCCTGCAGCTGGTGCTGTGGTGGGTGACCCTGATGGGAGTGTGGAGACGGAGGTATTAGGGACAGGAATCGGGATTGGCTGGCTGTCATCTGGAATGCACAGAAAGCAGGAAGGTGGAATGTCTTGGAGACACACGGGGAAAAAAACTAGTGGATGCAGAGAGCATGCCCCGAGTGGACTCTTCCTCCATTAGAGGCCTGCAGCAGAGGGAATCAATGCATAATGGAGTGTATTCTATGGTGCTGTGTTTAGCAGATCCTCAATCCTTTTTTCCCCCACTGAGAAAATGGCATAATAACTCTGGGGTTGTTATCTTCACACACTATTACATTGTGCATGTTAAAAAGAAATTAGGGTTGCAGCCCCAGGGCACCTTCTCTGAGGACACTTGTCCTGTGGGAGAACAATGGGAGCATTGCTCAGTAAAGTACTGTGTCATTTGTCACCTCCCCAGGGGCTGTTTGATTGGGAGACTATAGTGAACAGTAAGATAATTTCACATCTTCCCTAGGAGCAACTGCTTTGCTTTGCATCTAGTTTGGCCAATCCACCGTCCTGCTATCCCAGCATGGCTGTTTCATCTCACTTCTCTTTTACCACAGGGGTTCCAGTGGGCATACCAGGGGAGAGTCTATCAGAAATAGCAGAGTGGCATCAGTCACTGGCCCCTCACTGAGATAACTCAGTGCATAGTCACATCTCTGACTCAGCTGCCCCTTATACCTGCACTTGTAGAAACTTCTCTTCTGAGTCCTCATCATCTCCCCATCAGTTGGGAACTTATTATTCTAAATTCCCTAGTTAATCTCAGCAAGTCCTTTGCATTTAAGGAAGAATGGACTTATTGTTCAGCTATTGATATTTTCAAGAGTTAATCATAAATAACTTCACAACTCTTTCAAACTTCATTGAAAAAGAATTGCAGATTCCCTATGTGACAGGATTCCATCTTCTCACTTTCTACAAAAGCTAAAATATATAGTTAAGAATGAAAACTTGGCTTGTGACTTAGTGGTGTGACTAGCATTATTCCTTGCAAAAGGAAGAAGAAATCAGTGAATGAGGGATGAAGGGAACTGCAAGCCCCAGGAAACTAAGGAGGGGCAGAAAGTCATGACAATTTCCCACTCACTTTTAAGAAAATCTCATAGCCCAAGACATGGCCCAGATACATTGTTTCCAAGGCAGGGAAACCCCCGTAGGGTGTTGAACAGACTATTCTAAGAATCTTTTAAATCAACAGCTCTGCCCCTTGACTATGAGGAATGTGCCCTCCCTGGGGATGCCTGGAGAAGATGGAATGCACACCAGCAGTGAAGCCTTCCCCCAGCCTCCTCCATACTCTGCTGGCCCTCCTTCTGCAACGTGATAGCTGGACCTTTGTGCTCCCTGCATCTGCATGCTGGGCAAAGACTGTGAACTGGACTCAAGCTGCCTTTGATTGCATCCATTTCCTCCTCCAACAACACTTTATGCCTCATGCTGCCCCCTGGCTGCTCCACACTTGTTTTAGGGGGGAAACATTATATAAAAGTTTGCAAATGGATGGCTCATTTACAGATATTTTATCTCAAAAAATTTTTAAATTTTTAATTAGAACTGGTTACCAGCATTTGAAATTTAGGAGATAAAATTTCAGATTCCCAGCTTCTCGTACAAACATCTTGAGTTTCTAGCCTTTCATAAAGTGTCCATTTTAGACAGGGACTGGCCTGTTGAGTTTGCTACAATTATCACTCCTCCATTATATTAAACAGATCTGTTTCATTCAATTATTTTTATTATTTACCTATATGCTCATAGATACTATGGTTGGGTACCCGCTGCCCCCAGTGTGAGGATGTGGTTTTCTCAAGATGAGAGAGAAAGCGAATACAGTACCAGAGAAGAAAGATTTTAGAAGCAGATTCTCATCCCTAGTTAAGCCTCCAGATGAGAACACAGCCTGGCTGACCCCTTGACTGCAGCCTTGTAAGGCATTTAATATGGCTATTCATTTAGAAAACCCAAGCAAGTTCATGAATAAACTTTTAGGACTAGTGAAGTAATGTCATGAGCTTGAAAACAAGTTAAACTTATAAAAAGCAATGTATACCAGCAATATTCAAGTAGATCCTTAACTATGACATTCACAAAACAAAAATGAATTCCAGATCTGGTAAAGACACCAGTATGCAAAAACCTACTTAAAGCTATAAGGAGAAAATATGAGGAGAACATGCCTTTACCTAGGCATAGAAAACACTTTCTTAAGACCCAGTATGAACTAGTTATAAGGAAAATAATACATGTGACTAAATCAAAATGAAAAAAATTACTGTATATATTAGATATATAAAAATTACAAAAAAATTCACAGGTTAAAGTCAAAAAGCAAGATAAATAGGAGAAAATAACTACAACACATTTAACATATAGAATTAATTAATTATATTTAAAATTTCCATATATAAAGAAAAATACACAACCAAAGAAAAATCGGCACAGGCTATGGATAAAAAATTACAGAGAGAGCATGAGAAGAAGATTACCATTAAATAGGGATGAGAGGTGCATGGGAATGGGAGAGAGAAGGGGAACTGCACAGAAGATGGTAGGAGACCCTCATTGTTATGCAAAATTACATATAAGATGGTGTGAGGGGGAAGGAAAAAGAGAGAGAGAAACATTTCACAGTAGATTGGGTAGAAAGAGGGGAGGGGAGGGGAGGGGGGGACAGGAAGGGCAGCACAATACAATAGACACTAGTATGGCCCTATGCATAAACGTGGCTGTATAACCAATGTGATCCTGCAATCTGTACACGTGGAAAAATAAGAGTAAGATTACATACCCCATTTGAATCAAATGTATGATATGTCAAGATCATTGTAATTTTTTGAGCAACTAATTAAAAAATTAAAAAAAGAAGAGTATAATTATATAATCTGCCAGTAAATGGTTGGAGTTGGAGCATATCATGCTAAGCAAAATAAGCCAATCCCACAAAACCAAAGGCCAAATGTTTTCTCTAATATGCGGATGCTAATTCACAATAAAGGGGGGAGCACTAGGGAAGAATAGTGTTACCTTAGATTAGGTAGAGAGAAGTGATGGGAGGGGAGGGGAGAGGATGGGGAGACAGGAAAGATAGTAGAATGAAACAGATAGTATTACTGTATGTATATACGTGACTGCATGACATGTACACTTCTGCAACATGTACACTCAGAAAAATGAGAAATTATATCCCATCTATGTATGATATATCAAAGTGCATAAATGCATTCAACTGTCATGTATAACTAATTAAAACAATAAAAATTTCCAAAAAAAATTACAGAGAGGAGATAAAAGTGTCATATATATACATGCACATATATAATATATACATTTTCTCATTTTACTAGTTACCTGAGAATGTATATGTATATGTATGTCTGTAATATGTGTGTGTGTGTGTGTGTACTCAAGTGACCTGAGAATTTAAGCAAAAAGATATAATTTTACAGCTATCTGATTGGTAACACTCTAAAAAGTTTTTTTCATTTTCAATTTTTTAAATTAATCATAGTAAAATTAACATAACAAAATTTACCATCTTAACCATTTTAAAGTACACAGTTCAATATTGTTAACTATATTTACATGTTGTGAAAGATCTCTACAACTTTTTAATCTTGCAAATCTGAAATTCTATACCCACTAATTAGAAACTTTTCCCCCTTTATCCAGTTCCTGGTAACCACCATTCTACTTTTGTTTCTGTGAATTAGAGTGATTTAGATTCCTTCCAGAAGTGGAATAGTACAATATTTGTCTTTTTGTGTCTGGCTTATTTCCCTTTGCACAATGTTCTTAAGGTTCATTCATGTTACGGTATGTGTTGAGATTTTCTTACTTTTTAAGGTTAATATATACCACAATTTGCTTACCCATTCCCATGATTATCATGTGGGTTACTTTTACCTTGGCTATTGATTCCTTCAGTTTATACCCAGAAGTGGGGTTGCATGTGGTGGTTCTATTTTTAGTCTTTTTAAGGAACTTCCATACTGATTTCTGTAGTGATTGCATCATTTTACAATCCTACCAGGATGGTATAGGGGTTCTAATTTATTCATCATACTCAACAACACTTGTGCTTTTCTGATTTTTTTAATAATAATCATCTGAATGGATGTGAGGTGATATCTTATTGCAGTTTGGTTTGTGATTCTCTGATTATTAATGATATTAAGCATCATTTCAATCTTATATGTTTATTGGTCACCTATGTATCTTCTTTGGAGAAATGTCTATTCAAGTCCTTTGCTCATGTTTTAATTGTGTTATTTGACTTTTTGTGATTGGAGTTCTGAGAAAATATATTAGAAGATCAACTATGAGCAACATATCATATGACAATTTATAGGAACTGAAGGAAAATGCCCCAAATGTACAAATTACTGGAATGGAGAGTGTAATCCAATTAATAAATTTAATTAATATGTAATTGCTAAGAAATAATAGTAATTTAGAAATACCTCCTAGGAATAATTTAGAAATTTAGTTTAGCATTTTTGTGATTTCCCTATTCTTCTTTCATTCTCATATAAAAATCTAAATTTTGAACTTTAAAAATATATTATGACAGGTGTTTCCAGTGTAGCCACTCACTCATTTATTTATTCACTCACTCACCGACTCAGTCCATCACCCAAGAGATTAATTAGCATCTATCAAGTGCACTATCCTAGGTATATGGAGGAACAAGAATTAAGAAGTAGAAAAAGACTCTGGCCCTATCAGACTCTGATGACCCTGACAATTAATTCAAGCCATAGGGTCGAGTAAGGGCTATGGTAGGACAGAGCTGTGAAACATACGCATGTCCCAAACCTTCTTAGAAACACTGGTGAAGAGGACTCGATTTTTGGAATCACACAGGAAGAAAGTTTAGACTGTTATTGGTCCTTCACAAGAGTGTTGTTTCTCCTGAAGGTAGGTGAACTTGAAAAGATCTACTACTCTTATTTTAGAAGAAAAAGTAAACATTTCCACCAATTCAGGTTGGCCTTTAATTTAAAGGAAGAGAGTTGAGATGGCTGCAAATTGTGCCATACTGACCCAAACCTGTGACACCTTCCCAACATCAAAGAACTTAACATGCTAAAATTAAAGTATCCCTGCCCAGAACCAGGACTAAAATATCCCTGCCCAATTCATGAATGGTTATGTGTGTTTAATACCAGGCAATGGGCATTTATAAAGGCATTATAAAGGAACCCAGAAAATTCTGTTAAAATTTAACTATCAGTTACATATCTTTTTAAAAACTTGTGACTTTGCAATTATATTTAACTTGGAACCAACAGATTATTGACTCTTTCACCTTAAAAGAAGATGTATGTCTTAATTCCTGCTTTCTTAGCCAAGTTCAGAGACAAAATACCACATAAAGAACTATTGGCTGTCAAACAACCAAGAGATACCAGTTGCAATATACCAAGAAATTGAAATTGAGCAATAGCGAATGTTCTCTTGACTTAATCCCGCAAACTAGTTTTGCACAAAATCTAGGAATTTTTCAAATTCAAAATTGGGAAAGAAAAATGGAGATAGGGGTTACTATGCAAAGATAAAGGCTGTTATACAATTTTCTTTAAATATGACCATTGTTTTCTTCAAATATGTGTGTTGAAAATAAACGTGTGTTGCCTCTAGGCATGAAAATGTTAGAAATTTGGGGAATTATATGCCTCGTGGTATTAATCTTCTATACCAGCCTTATTAATCTAAATCTGCAAGATTCCAATAGCTGGGTTTAAGAGACATCATCACATCGAAAAGGTGGATTCTGTTGTAACCGCTTATTAAAAACAAACCAAACCAAACTTGTGGTTTAGAAATTGAGAACAGATGATGCTTATAAGCATGAAATGCTTTCCGTGTCATAAACGAGAACCAGGTGTGGAGATAGGCAGCATGGAGCTGGGCATGGCCACCCTACAAGCAGGACTCATCTTCCTCCCAAGGAGTAAATTGATCACTAACTGCACAGGTTGCCTATTGCCTCATCTTCCTCGGGTTCGATGTCCATCCACAAAGAAGAAAGATACATTGGAAGTGCACGAGACCACGAAGGCTGTCTTTTTAAAAATATGTGTATGTTCTGAAATCAAAGCAACCAAAGGAGGACAGGGAGGACATGAATGAATTGCTCAATGGTAAAGCAAGTCCCAGAGCTTCTGGATAGGGTTACTCTTAAGTTACTCTTACCCAAGTATCTAACTCCCCAGTAACTATTGGCAAGATGATTCTGACTTTTTCCTCAATAAGACTTTCTCTTTCTTGAATGCTGAGAAAAATTGGGTGACCTCTGGTGGATCAGTTCATCTGTTGGGCCTCCATTTTCTCATTTGTAAAACGTGGGGGTGAAACCTTATTATGCAAGGTCACTTTCAGCAATGGGAAAGTGGTAATCCTCCAAAATACATCTGTCCAAGGCAGCAATTCTGTTTGTCTGTTTCACTCCGACATCAAGCTTTACATTATTGGCTTCTACATTATTGGCTCTGACTTCAAAGGAGCAAGATGAACAAACCCATCACCCAAGAAAAAACCCAGTTCTGCTCTTTCCCCCTCTATTCCTACCTATCTACTAAAGAAAAGGTCTCCAAGCCCACATATCTCCCAGGGCATCTTTCTGTGCATTTCTATTAAATAATCCTGGCTGGGAAACAGTAGAAGATGGAGAGTGATAAGGAGTAATAAGAAGCTATGGACTTGCCTCTCAAGGGGCAGACAATGTCATAACCTAATGGTTGCCAATTTTCACCACACACTAGAATCATCTCAGGGCTTTTTACAGCACAGAAAACTGAACCACCATCATGGTTTCGGACTCAGTAAGTCAGGTGAGGACCAAGGATTTGCATTTCTAACAAATTCCCAGGTGATGCTGATGCTGCTGGTTCACACTTTTCACTACATGAACCACCACACACTGAACCTAAGGAAGCCTGTAGTCCAGGTAAACAAACATGACGTCATCTTGGCACCATCATTATTTCTAATGTGTCTTAGAACATTCCACTCTGCTAGACACCATGAATCAAATAACTTCACTTATGGAGGTATCTTTCAAACTATGTTCCTACTGTTTTTCTACATTTGCCTAGCATTAAGGCCATTTGAAGGGGAGCCTATTGACAAAGTCATGGCGTTGACATGAAAGTCGCATCAGCCGCCATCCTCAACGTGGTTCTCAGAATGACTATATAAATGGTGGGGCTTCTTAAAAAATTATAAAGAGTCAAGATGGTGATACAGAGCGTTAAATGAAGCATCGTGCTCTTCTGACAGGGTCCTGTGTGACTGTCCAGATAACACAAGCATGAAGCTGGTCTGACTTACTTTTGTCTTTGGATATAAAGTCAGCTTCTATAAAAAGCAGCTGCTAGGAGTCAGAGAGAGGCTTTTAAGATGCAGCAGAGAAAGCAGGGACAAGAGAGCTTCTACCTGGGACTACTGAGAACATTTGTTATCAATATTAAAATATTAATTACCCACTAAATTCAGTCTGTTGAACCATTCAAAGAGAATGAAGGCTCAGCTCCTGTTCCAGGAATTTTTAATTTATTGGGAAAAAAAGAATAATATGCATTTAAGGGGTGATATATTTTAAGCCCCATCAGGGTAAGGAAATATTGTCTTTTATTTACCTCTGTAAACCTAGCATCCAGCATAGTGCTCCAACAAAGTGGATATTCATTAGTTCAGAGTACTATGTGAAGGAGAGAATTTCTCTCTCCCTAGAGGCAGTTTTCTGTCAATGGGCAAAATGTCAGCCAAGGAGTAAGAATTCTCAATAATTAGAATGAGAATATTTAACAACTCCAAGACAAAGAGTAGTGAGTTCCTATAATATTTTCAGTACTTAACACTAAATTAAGTTGGATTGAATTGCAGAAGCTAGCAGCACAAACTGCTAAAGAAAGAACTCACCATTGAGACAAAGAATAAAACCTGGAGTCATAAGACCTGGGTTTGAAACCAGTCCTGTGAATCATCATTGAGAATAAATACACTAGCCCCTTTTCCTGGAGCCTCATTTTATTTTTTTATATTTATTTTTTAGATATATGTGATGACAGAGTATATTTTGACATACATACATGGAGTATAACTTATTCTAATTAGGATCTCATTCTTCTGGTTGTACATGATGTGGAGTTACACTGGTCGTATATTCACATATGAACATAGGAAAGTCATGTCCAATTCATTATGCTGTCTTTCCTGTTCCCAGCCCCTTTCCCTTCCCTTCATTTTCCTTTGTCTACTCCACTGAATTTCTATTCTTACTCCTGCCCCCCCCCCAACATTTGGCCTTTGGTTTTTTTGGGATTGGCTTATTTCACTTAGCATGATAGTCTCCACTTCCATCCATTTACTGGAAAAATCATAAAGTGTTTATGGCCAAGTAGTATTTAATTGTGTATATATGCCACAATTCCTTTATCTGTTTAAGGGTACCTATGTTGGTTCCATAGCTTAGCTATTTTGAATTGAGCTGCTATAAACATTGATATGGCTGAGTCATTGTAGTATGCTGTTTTAAAGTCATTTGGGTATGTACCAAGGAGTGGGATAACTGGGTCAAATCGTGGTTCCATTGCAAGTTTTCTGAGGACTTTCTATATTGCTTTCCATAGTGGTAATACCAATTTGTATTATATGAGTGTACCTTTATATAGCAATATAGGAGTGTACCTTTCCTCCTACATCCTTGCCAACATTTACTGTTTCTTGTATTCTTGATAATTGCCTTTCTGACTGGAGTGACCTGGAATCTCAGTGTAGTTTTGATTTGCATTTCTCTAATTGCTAGATAAATTGAACATATATTTTTCATATATTTGTTGATCAATTGTATTTCTTCTTCTGTGAAGTGTCTGTTAAGTTACTTTGCCCATTTATTGATTGGGTTATTTGGATTTTTTGGTGTTAAGTTTTTTGAGTTCTTTTATATTCTTGATATTAGTGCTCTATCTGAGGTACAGGTGGCAAAGATTTTCTCTCATTCTCTAGACTCTCTCTTCATGTTCTTGATTGTTTCCTTTGCTGTGAAGAAGCTTTTTAATTTGATGGCATCCCATTTACTGATTCTTGATTTTACTTCTTGGGTTTTAGGAGTCTTGTTGAGGAAGTTGGTTCCGAAGTCAATATGATGGAAAGTTGGGCCTACTCTTTCTTCTAGTAGGCACAGGGTCTCTGGTCTAATGCCTAGGACCTTGATTCACTTTGAGTTTTGAGCAGGGTGAGAGATAGAGGTTCAAGATTTTTAAAAACACATTGTAGTTTATTCTTACAATGGACTACAATATAATGAACATGGATGAATTTCAAAAGTATCATTTTAAGCTAAAGATAGGGGTTCAATTTCATTCTGGAACATATGGATTTCAAGTACCGTTTGTTGAAGAGGCTGTCTTCTCCAAATTATGCTTATGGTGTCTTTGTCTTAATATGAGATAACTGTGTTTATGTGGGTTTGCCTCTGTGTCTTCTATTCTGTTCTGTTGGTCTTCATGCTTGTTTTGGTGCCAGCATCATGCTGTTTTTCATTACTACAGTTTTGTAGTATAACTTAAGGTCTGGTATTGTGATGTCTCCTACTTCACTTTTCTTTCTAAGAATTGCTTTGGCCTTTCTAGGCCTCTTACCTTGGAGCCTCACTTTTAACCTTCTTCCTGAAGAAGTGAGAAAGTTGAGCAAGTGCAATGTTGCTGGACTCCGATTTCCTGAAGATTTAATGCTAACTCTGCTGATCTACAGAAAAACAAGAAGGGGAAGAGGAGGTGATTTCAGGCTGAGTATTTGGTGAATTTTTTCTGGGTTTGAGATATAGAATTTTAGAGATTAGAGATGTAGAATTTTGCTACAGAGCTGAAGGTGAGTGGGAAAGGCTGAAGAACATGGTTCTCAGACTCAAATACAAAGGCCAAGATAGTAACATGAAGGAGTTGGGGCTGTGGCTTGAAGAGTAGAAGCCCTGTTTATAAATGGCAGTCAACTGACATTGAGGGTCTATCATTGCTCAAGTCCATATATTCATATGAAATCTTCCAATTTTTAAATGCTGGCAATGAACTCAGAACTTGAAAACCACTATGAGTCGTGCAAGAAAGTAATTATGGGCAATATCTAGCTTCTGGGATATCAGTTTGTTACCCTAGCTTAGAAAGAGGGATGAGTTTGCACTGTTTGGGCTGAGATGAAGCACAGGAGATATGTCAGCCTCAGTGGAGAAGTCAAAATATGGGAGAACTTGAGTAGCGGGCCTTAGCGGACATCAGGGAGCCCACTTGCTTTATTTTATTTAAGTTATTTTTTTTGAGGTTGTAGATGGACAGCATGCCTTTATTTTATTTTTTAATTTTATGTGGTGCTACGGATCAAACCCAGTGCTTCCTACATGCTAGGCAAGTGCTCTGATACTGAGCTACAGCCCCAACCCTGAATTGAGTTAAATTTGACACACATTATACAATCACATTCATTCATTCATTTGGAAAATATTTAGGAGTTTCCATGATGGGTCAGGCACTGTGCTAAGCAATGGGGATGGACAACGAGTGCCTTCCTTATGGGTTCAGGCTATCGTAACCAAATACCATAGACTGGGTGGCTTAAACAACAGAAATTCATTTCTCAGGGTGACATCAAGGTCGTGTTCTGATGAGGGCTCTTTTCCTGGCATGCGAACGGTTGTCTTCTCACTCCTATGACCTCTCCTTTGTGCACACTCGAGGAGAGAGAAAGAGTAAGGTTTCTGGCACTCACTTCTTATAAAGACACTAATTCTATCATATGTGCTCCACCCTAATGACCTCATCTAAACCTAATTACCTCCCAAAGGTTCTAACTCTAAATACCATCACATTTAGGGTTAATAGTTTGACATAGGACTTTGGAAAGATGCAAATATTCAGTCCATAACAATGACTAAGATATTGTTTTAGTCCATTTTTTATTGCTAATGATAATACCACAGACTGGGTAAGTTATAAAGAAAATAGATTTTTTTTTTTTTTTGGCTCACAGTTCTGGTCCAAGGTTAAGAGGCCACATCTGGCAATAGCCTTCTTGCCAGCATAATTCCAAGGTGCACAGAGCATCACATGGAGAGAGACAGAGAACATGTGAGAAAGCTCACACAGGGAGAGAGGAAGCAGGAGAGCAAACCATGGAAGCTGAACTTGCTGCGTAACAATCCAATTCCATGAGATATGGCCCATTCACACAAGAGGGCATTAATTAGTCCCTTCTGAGAGTGGCATCTGCATGACCTAGTTACCTTCCACTAGGTTGTATCTCTTAAAGGTCCCAATATCAAGTGGCCAGCATAGGGTTACATCAAGTAACCCTTGGGTGACAGACCACAGTAGTCCTCCCCCACCACGAAATTTTAAAAAGTCTGTAAATTTGAACACAAACACTTGGGTGGGGGATTTTAGGTAGCAGAAACAGCGAGAAGAAACACAGAAATATTAATGAAAAATATTTATAGGGAATTTTGGAGAGTTCCACTTGGCTGAACACAGGATGGACTGTGGCCAGATCCTGGAGTAGTATTTTAATTTTAGGCTACAGAGTTTCAACTTTATTGTAAAGGCTGTGGGGCCATTGATTTTTGTGGTGAGGAGTAATATAATGAAAACTGTATGGATGATTAATGTGAGTGTAATGCACAGGAAGGAGTGAAAAGAGAGGGAAGGGAGCCATGACATTCTTGGAGATCCTCATGAAATTCTTGGTGAGAATAAGAGAAGCTTGACTAGTATAGAAGCAGAGGGAAGGGAGAAGGAAAAATTCCACAGGACATTTAGAACATAAGATAAATTCATCAGCTGCCCCCTGCCACACCATGATAGGGTAAGAAGGGGAAAGGAATCAGGATGATTCTGGGGTTTTATTGGTGGTTAGACAGATGCTGGCAATCTGATCGTACATAAGGAATACAAGAGCAGGAGCAGATCTGGGAGCTGGGATTTGGGGGAGAATGGGTGGATATTTTAAATTCTGTTGTGCATATGCTGAGTTTGAAATTTCATTATGATATCTGGGTTGAGCTGAGAAAGATATAAGATATTAAAGCAGAGGCAGGGCCAGAGGCGTCTACTTGGTAATCTTTCACATAGTGGCAGCCCTTGAAGTCTGGGAAGAAGGAAAGTGTCCCCAGAGGGACTGGAGGAAGAAGAAAAGATAGCCAAAGACAGATTGGGCAATTTGGTTGTTTGGAGGCAAAAGTTGATGAGGACCAGACAACCAGTGGTCAAAAAGATCAGAAAGAACCAGGATGGTGCAGGCTTTTTAATGCTTTTGCAAAACAGAGTTAGTTTGAAGAAAAGCGGGGCAGATGATCAACAGCATTAAATGCCACCAGAACATCAAGGGGATTGAGGAAGAAGCCACTGATTAGGAGATTAGGAACTCACTGTTGATTTTTGAAAGCGGTGTTAGCAGAGGCCGAGTTGCAACATTTCCCCTCAGTTCTAGTGATGTCCTACTTTAAGCACACTCACCCTCATGGCTGTGTGTTGTGCATACTCACATAATAAGTTCACCGCACACACAGCAGATCCATCATTGATGCACAAACCAAACAGACACAAATCGTTTATACAACTTTTCTTCTCATTTTAAGCAAGAAAGATACACAATGCTCTTATGTTCAGAGTATAAAGACTGAATGCTGACATTTAAAATTGGTTAGTTTAAAATATTAAGCACTTAAAACATTCTTTCAATTTTAATGCAATCAGAAGATCTGAAAGAGAGCCCTAAACTACCTGATGAAGTTGCTCCATGAGCAGAATTCTCAGGTTGAACAATTGCTCGGTTAGCGTCCACTCTTCTGTGAGCTGTTTGGCAGCTCAACATGTTTATGAGCTTTTTTGAAAGGCCCCATGGAGATCTCACTCATGTCCCCGTCCTCTCTGCCTCTCTGCTTCAGCACAAGAAAAATCACAATGATGGAGTTGAAAATGCAAACAATTTCTGGGCTTTTCTGCATAAGGTTTTGTTTTCAAACACTGCTGAAAGTGTTAATGTACCCAAAGGCTGCGGGCTACACCCTCTGGATGAATTCTGCGCCAGGAGAGAGAGGTTGGAGGGCCTTTTATTCATTTGGTAATTCTACAGCAATGGCTATTTCATGCATTTTTTTGGAAACGGAGAACAGAGTGAGGAGAGAAAAGCAGGCACTTAGTGCAGTGAAGGCTCTGGTTGCATGGCTTGGCCTCATGGGCACCACCGCAGTCTCTTTGGGGCAGCCTGTCCGGCACTGGCCCTGGCTGGCACAAGGTTTGAGAAGAAATGAGAGGGCAACCTGGCATTTTCTTATTTGTTTATTTTAACCTCTCAGGCCTGCTGAAAACAACTGGAATCTTCTGAGTTGCTGAAAGCACATAGGCTTCTTTGATGAAGCTCTTGGCCCCTGCCACCCTAAAGCCAAAGGGGTTCATTGATTAAGTTGTTGGGTGACTGTGCCCTCTGTGAATTCAGGTCAGACCAGAGGCAATGGTTAATAGCTGGCAGGTAACTGTCCTAATGCAATCTTTACAATAGCCTTCAAAGCTTAACATGAAAGAGTATTCCACTGAAATCCAGGCTGCAAATTGGTAAATATTTTGAGTTTGGGCATCTGCCTGGGGAAGTGCTGGGAAAGCAAAGATAAAAAGATAGAAAGTGATGATTCAGCACAGTTAGAGAGGGTCCATAGAGATAGTGAAGGACAAGGGTCAAAGGGAAACACAGGGCCTACTATATTTTTTTCTTTTTTTATTAGAAGTGGATTAGGCTCGGGATTGTGGATCATGAGGACTAGTTCCTACCAGACCCAGACTACTGATCAGATTATCTCTGGTGATTGCCCATGGTAAGAGCTGGTGGGCCAGCCAGCCTCCACTGGGCTGCCTGCTGTGTGCTGTTTTTCTTCCTCTGGCATGAAAGGAAGAGGGGCCCACAAGCTATTAGCTTGTAGGCCCAGTAGGTTAGTATGGCTTTGACTGAGTCTAAGGACCAAGAGGAAGTCTGTGAACAGGCCTGTGCCCTTCAGCTCCCCAAGTTATTTCAAATATTAGAAAACTTATCAGGCTCTTAACAAGTTTATCAGGCTCTTAACAAGTTTAGGCCAGATCAGGTTTATTACAATAGGAAAAACTTACTGGGCTTGGATTGGAGAATTTTGGTACCCCAAGCATAGTTGGAAAGCTGAATTTACCAATAATCAGCGATGCAACCCAGAACAGGCGTTGCTCTTTTTCAATGATAAGGAGCTACTGTATGCTGAGCACTTGCTACCTACTAGGCATCGTGCTAAGGGTTGTACTGGCATTGCCCATACTTTTCCTTAAATAGTTCTAAGACAAAGGTGCTTAGTGATCCACCAGTCCCCTGTTTCACAGAAATGGTATGTGAATCCAAGACTCAATTTCTCTTCTGTAAAATAAGATGTTGGAGTAGAATAATTTAAAAAAGTACTTTTCAGTTCTGATATTTACTTTTAAGTTTTAGAAGAATACCAACAAATTGTTTCCTGGAAGTAGGACATTTTCATGTAATGGGATCAAGATAGTGATACCATGCTTCCTCTGAGATCTATGCTATATTTTATATAAGTGTGGAAATATTGCTCCAAAAATCACTAAAAATTGTATGTTAAATTGGCCCCATGTATACCTCAATTCCCACCTTGGTTTGTGGAGGCTCCTACAGAAGAAAAAAACTCAAATAAAAATTTACAGGAAAACATGTGGTAGGAGAAGAAGAAAAAATGAGCTCTGGAAATACTAGATCCTTTCCCCCCACAATATACTTATCTAGTATGTTTAGCCTTTGGGGAGTTATGAAATCATTTTGAGAAATATATTTTTGGCAGAAAGATGCACATACTACATTTTGTTGATAATTTCTGAAGGTTCATGGAACCCCATAAAGCTCATCCATGGACTTTAGCATTAATAGAATTTGATGATTTTAAGAATTTGGGCACAAAATAAAAACTCTGGGAGCAGTAAAGTATATGGTGGTGGAGAGGCAAGAAACTGTGTTCTAGTTCTGCTATTCTACTGTGTGATCCTCAACAACTCAATGTTCAGTTTCCTCACCCTAAAAAGAGAAAGGATGGCTTCTAAAGCCATGCTAATGAAACCTGTGTCAATCTAGATTTAATGTATTTTGGAGTTGAGCTTTTCTATCTTTCCAATAAATGACTGAAGGGGAAAAATACCCTACACATTTTTGTTTTACTATATATCTTCCTAGAAGTGGGAGAAAGTAAATATTTATAATAAAATATTAAATTAAGTATAATAAAATATTACATGGATGTAATTTTTTACATAGATCTGTTTACATAGATGCAAAACTCTTAGCAGAGGCTGTTGCATGCCAAGTGGTAACCTTACCCCAGACCCTTTCATACTGTTTTTCCCTTCACAAGAGTCTGAGAGTGTTTTTCTTCCCAATAAGGGAGAAGAGTCTTACAGCTCCATTCGAGGAAAGATAGATCTAGTAAATCTGGATACTTTAGGCCAAAATATAAATTTTTAAAATCCTTTAAATCCAGAGAGGATTATGGTTCCTAAATGCAGAATTTGTGAAGTTGAACCTGCTGAAGCCACTAAAAGATTTCTTAGATTGTCCCCTCTTGAACCACAGGAACTTTCTCTTTTCAAATATTCCAGTAAACAGACTCTGAAATCCATAATACTAAGTGTTCCTCTTAAAATCTCAGTTTTACTTATTAAACTAACTTCTGCTGCTTCTCTCATGCTACAAAATATGGCTTCTTCGCCAGGACCGTAGAAGCTGCCCCCTCTCTCAGGGCAAATTTGTCACTGTACTGCCCAAACCTGATCCTGTTGATTTTTCAGCATTCTTCAAACTAGCAACAAGTCTGTAGAGATCCATGAACTTTTGTATTATCCTAGATGTTCAGAGTCATCTCTGACAGTTTGCCAAATCACATCAGTTCATGCTGCCATCTCAGTGATTTGGAAGTCAGTTTAATTCGTCAAAGGTTAGAAAATTTCTTAAAATATTCATCAGCAATTAAAATATGTTTATACACCCACTCCTCCCAGGAAACTCTGTGAACCAATCCATGCGTCTGTCTCACTGCATTATCCTCTGCCTGTCCCCATGCTCTGGGGAGGCACGGTGTCTGATGCCATGAATGCTTAAGGTGGCAGGCTGCACTCCAGCATGGGAGCAGCTCTTCTCTGATGCCTGCCAAGCAGCCTAATTAGTTCATTTGTAAGTGCCATTGAAATGACACCAGATAAGTATTCTCTAAATTGGTGAATTAGGAAAGTGAAAAGAGAAATACCAAGTGGAATACTTTGGAAAAACTAAAGGATGATGAACTTACAAGACAAATTTTACTAAATCAGTATGGGCAAGAAAATTTGCCAAAGATTGAAAAAGACTATAAAAATATGGAATATATCTGCACTCATATTTTCACTTTAAAGAAGTGGAAACTAGAAATTGGAGATGATCTGTTAGAAGGAAGGTACATTGAGGAAAGCGGGGAAGTATGCTAACTAGGGAATTCAGACTTTATATAACATGGCTGCTAGCCCCTTATAAAATATGTGATTTGAAAATATTTTTGTCCATTCTTTGGACTGTTTTTTTATTTTCTTGACAGTATTCTTTGATATAACATAAGCTTTTCATTTTGATGAAGTCCAGTTTATCTATGTTTTCTTTTTTTGCTTGTACTTTTATTGTCATATCTAAGAAACAATTGCCAGATTCAAGGTCATGAAGATTTATCACTATTTTCTTTGCAGAATTTTATAGTTCTACTTTTTACATTTTGGTCCTTGATCCTTTTGAGTTAATGCTGGTATTAAACTTCTCAGATTGCCATAACAAAACACCATTGAGTGGTGACTTTAACAACAGAAATGTTCTTACAATTCTGAAAGTTAGGAAATACAAGATCAAGGTGCCAGCACTTTCTTGTTAGTGCACTTTTCCTGGATTACATGTGGCTGCCTTGCTGGGTCCTCACAGGAGAAAGGGGGGGGCGGAGAGAAAGAAGAGAATTTGCTGGTATTTTCTCTTATAAGGGTAATAGTCCCACCATGATGGCCCTACCTTCATGACTTCATCTAATTACCTCCCCAAAAGATCTTTCTCTGAACACATTTACATGGGGTTAGAGCTTCAACATACAATTTTTGGGGGGACACAAACTTTTATTCCATAACAATGGTTGTCTAGTTTGAGGTGTGGGTACAAAACTTCATTCTTTTGTTGTGGGTGTATCCAATTGCTCAGCACCATCGGTTCTTTCCCCATTGAGTGTAGTTTTGGCATGTTGAAAATCAAATGACCATAGATATTTGGGTTTCTCTCTGGACTCTAAATTCTATCCCATTAATTTATATATCTGTCTTGATGCCAGTGCCTCGCTATTTTATTTATGCCAGTGCCTTTGCTATTTTTGATTTGGGGCGTTACGTTTTTAGAGTTCTTTATGTATCTTAGAGATTAATGCTTTGTCGGACGTGCATGTGGTAAAGATTTTCTCCCAATCTGTAGGCTTTCTCCTCACATTATTAATTGTTTCCTTTGCTGAGAAGAAGCTTTTTAGTGTGAATGCATCCCATTTATTGATTCTTGATTTTTCTTCTTGCACTTTAGCTGTCTTGTTAAGGAAGTCAGATTGTAGGCTGATGTGGTGCAGATTTGGGCCTGTTTTTTCTTCTGTTAGGCTCAGGGTCTCTGTTCTAGTGCCTAAGTCTTTTATCCTCTTTGAGTTGATTTTTGTGAAGGGTGAGAGATAGAGGTTTAGTTTCATTTTGCTACATATGGATTTCCAGTTTCCCAGCACCATTTGTTGAATAGCCTATCTTTTCTCCAGTGAATGTTTTCAGCACCCTTGTCTAGTATGAGATAATCGTATTTATGTGGGTTTGTCTCACACAGAGACAAACCTGTTCTGTACCATTGGTCTACATATCTATTTTGGTGCCAATACCATGTTTTTGTTTGTTTGTTTTGTTTTTTTACTATTGTATATAGTTTAAGGTCTGGTATTAGATGCCACCTGCTTCACTTTTTTTTGCTAAGGATTGCTTTAGCTATTCTGGGTCTCTTATTTTTCCAAATAAATTTCATGATTGCTTTTTCTATTTCTATGAAGGATGTCATTGGGATTTTAATAAGAATTGCATTAAATCTATATAATGCTTTTGCTAGTATGGCCATTTTTGACAATATTAATTCTGCCTTTCCATCTTCTGAGGTTTTCTTCAATTTCTTCCTTTAGTGTTCTGTAGTTTTCATTGTAGAGGTCTTTCACCTCTTTTGTTGGATTTATTCCCAGTTTTTTTTTTTGAGGCTGTTGTGAATGGAGTAGTTTTCCTAATTTCTCTTTAAGTTGGTTCATCACTGATGTATAGGAATGTGTTGGATTTATGGGTGTTGATTTTATATCCTGCTACTTTGCTGAATTCATTTATTAGTTCTAGAAGTTTTCTGGTGGGATTTTTTTGGATCTTCCAGTTATAGAATCATGTCATCAGCAAATAATGATACTTTGAGTTCTTATTTACCTATTTGTATCCTTTTAATTTCATTCTTTTGTCTAATTGCTCTGGCTGGGGTTTCAAAGATGAATGTTAAGTGAATGTTTTTCATTTCAGCAAAAAGGTCATTGGGATATTTTACAGGAATTGTATTAAATTTGTAGGTTGCTTTGGTGAGTATTGCCAGTCTAACAGTATGAAGTCTTCCAAGCCATGAACATAGGATATCCGTTCACTGATTTGGTCTTCTTTAATTTCTTTGAGCAGTGTTTTTTAGTTTTATATCATCCTGGATAAATTTATTTTCTAAGAAATTTATTCTTTTTTGATGCTACTGTAGATGGAATTTTTTTCTTAATTTCCTTCTCAGATAGTTAGTTGTTAGTGTAAAGGGGCTTGTACTTTAACAGAGTTTGTACACACATATGAAAAGATTTGTGTACAAACATTTGTTGATGTTTTAGCTAAAATAAACATTTAATAAGTGAGCATAATATTCAATAAATATCTGCTCTAAATTGATTTTCTATTAACAAATTAGCTTTCTAGTTTATTACATTTGATGAGATAATGCTATTGTAGAATAGAATAATAGTTGGCATTTTCCTAATACATTTATATTTTTACGAAAATATAACCAAAACATTAGTGAGATACATTGTATATTACTACTGACATGAGTTGACAATCAAAACTTCACTGGGCTAAATAATAGTTATACTGCTAATACCTCACATGGATGAATGACTGGGAAAGTAGTCTTTATTTTGCATTTTGTGACCTCTGATATTCAAAGAAGATACTTTTCAGGAATTAACTGTTGCCTTCTCTCTATCTATCAGGCTTTGCAAAGCATCAGATAGGAAGGGAAGGAGCTCAGAATTTGGGTTCAAGTTCTAACTCTGAATTTATCCTCTATCTGAGCTCAGCATGAACTTATTCTATGATTCTGAACTTTAGTTTTTCTCATCTGCTAAGTGGGGAAAAAACTGTCTTACAGAGCTCTGAGGGTAAAATGAAAAATTTTCTATGATAAATACTTCTGGTACATGGGATATATAGGTACACAGAATGAATGACCAATGAAAACTCCTGTGATATTTAATTATTTCCTTAAGAAGGAAAGGGTGGTTTTGAGATATTTATCTTGTTATGGTTATTTACTATTTCACCTATTCATTCTCTCATCAAGTCCAATTTTAGAAGCAAAATGCAAAATGCAAAATACCTACATTGTATATAAAGTGTGTGCCAAACAAATATTGCTTTTTACATGATTAAGGAAGAGTTGACATTCATGTTTTTGACCATGGAACCCAGGAAAGATCAGGCCTTTTGTATTTGCCCCATTTTACTGCTATCAGAAACAGAAACGATTAATGAAGTTTGCTCTGATGAAGGTAGAGGAAGAGATACTTCAGTATAAGCACATTGCTAAATCAGTACATTAATAAAAAAACCCAGTCATTGCACTTGATACTTGTGAGTGATTCTTGTGTGATTCTTGGTTGTCTTTACTTCAAAATTTTAATAGCTGATATATTTCTTGCAATTCACCATCCCTTCAATACCCCAAAGCCCTAGGACCTGAAACCAAAACTAGAAGGAGAGTGTACTCTTGTTTTATGTCTGTTTTATAGATGCAGAACCTTTTGAAGAGTTCTGCTACAATATGAGACTCCTTAAGTTTTCAAAATATGAAAAGATTATGTGTGATTGAGGTAAGTTGCTCCAATAAGATATCTAGGACATGGTTCAGAGGGTGAAAATGTATACCATATGACGTGTGAGCCTCACTGAATAGAAGGAATCCAGGAGCTTTAACAGATGGTTTGGTAAAGCAAATCTCTTGGATGGAGCCAAAACCCCCAGGTAATATTAGTCCAGCCTGTTTGATCAGAGGAATTGGAAATGGCTTAAAGAATGCTGTGCCTGGATGAAGTGGTGTGAGCCAAGAAGGACATTTGAAAGAAATTAAGTGTTTCTAGGCTTATTTGTGTTGCTTGGAATTCCCATTTACAATATACCCCTGGCAGAAGCATCAAGCTGCCATGTAACAGAGATGGAGAAGATTTTCTTTACTGATGGGGGTTTTCAAACAAATACAATGAACCTTGTGGGAGTTAGGGAAAGTTAAATGTGTGTCCTTCCATATGACTTTGAGAAGGAAAATATACAAGGTAAGCAATTCCATTTACCCCCTTGGGTGCTATGTATTGTTTTGAGTGTAGAAATGGAGTTGGTGTTTCTATGCCCTACTCCCCTTTTTGAAATTCTTCCCAACATCTGGATGGCAGCAGCTTGGGAGCAAGATATCTACCCTCCTCCCCAAACTTAAATAACGAACTCCACTCCCTTTTCTGAGCAAGAACACATGAACTTCATACATTGTTAGTTTCTTGATTTATTAACAAGTGGTGACAACACTTTGTGTCTCCTATTCACTAAAGGTGGGAGCAGAAATGGAGAGTAAAGAGAACTGTTCAGAGAATCTGAAGATCATAAAGAATAATGGTTTAATTTATAGTGTGGGAACAATCAGTAAGGGGTTAAAAGTGATTTGGGTTGACAGGCAACAACTCAGTTTAGAACTTACTTTTCAATGGAGAACGTTTCGGAGGCGTGTTAATCAGAAGAAGATGAGTGTGTTCTGTTAACTAACAACCTCAAAATCTCAGTGGTTTAAGGACATACAGATTTTTTTTCAATTATATTCATTTTATAGTCACCAAAGGACCCGTCGGATGAAGGCTTCATCATTTTTCATTTGAGTATAATTTGGGTGTGAAGAAGTGAGAGTTACAGGTCTTGTGCTGGCAATTAATGGCTTTCAGCCTGAAGTAACACAATCCACTGGCCAGTACTAGTCACCTAACCCTACTTGCAAGGGTAGAGAGAAATAATTCTCCTGTGTGTCTGGAAGGAGAAAAAAATCCAAAACATAGACACTGCACTGTAGAAAAGAAGAGAATATGAAAGAAATGAAGGAAAGGAAATCAATACTTATTATAAGGTAAAGGACTTTGGAATATCTTGCAGTCACCCTTGGGATAAGATCCAAGCTAATTTACTTGGTCTATAGATCTGGCTCCTTCCCACAGAGATGGCCTTTATCATCCTTTTGTTACCCTTTCCCATTCAGATATTTTTCTGTTTCTAACATATACCATGCTTGTTCTTCCTTCAAAGACCTTGCATTGAATGTCCCCCACCCCGGTCCTAGAATGATTGCCCTTCACATGTTTGTATTCTGGTCATGCAGAATAGCCATTCCCTATTTATTCAGTTATTTTATTTAATTTTAATTCTAGTATTTATCATTATTGGATATTTCCACATTTATTTGTCTCTTTTTATTGCTTGTTTTCCTTCACTAGAATATGCTCCATGAGACTAGGAATTTTGCGTGTCCTGTTCAGCACTGTATTCATAAACACAGTAAATACTTAACAAATGTTTGTTCAATGAACAAATTCAAAAGGGGTTGAGTAGAATCATATGGAGGCTAGAATCACCCAATAATGCTCTAGTGTCTATAAAAATATATATTTTAAACATGAACTTGATATATCATATCTGAAACCAAGGAAGAAAAGACATGGTGTCTCCAAAACCAAGAAAAAGAAAGAGCTACCCAGCCTGGATGTGAAATAGATACAAACCATAAAAGATAATATATCCCAGATAGCTAAGGCAACCTTTGGATTCAATGAGTAGCTTATGCATCTATAAATATATTATCAGTATACTGCCTACATTTGAATGCAGTGACCAGCTACTGAGATGGGCCCTAGTGATCTTAGTCTCTTATTGTTCATGCAGTTTTAAGTTGTCTTCTCACACTGAATCAGGGTTGGCCCAGTATGACCTTTGGAATATGGCATAAGTGAAGGGGTGTGACTCTGAGAGCCAGATCATAAAAGGTATTGTAGTTTCAGCCTTGCTGTCTTGGGTCAATTGCTCTGGAGGAAGCTAGCTGTCATGCCATGAGGACACTAAAGTAGTCCTATAGAGAGATCCTCAGGGAGAGCAACTGTGACCCCAGTTAAAGGTCACCACCAATTTGCCAGAAAAGTGAGTAAGCTCTGTTAGAAGTGCAGCTTCAAGCCCAACTCAAGCCTTTAGATAGTGACAGCCACTTGAGAGACCCTGAGTCTATACAGCTTAACTGAGCAGAAATCCTGTTCTACTACTATAAGAAATAATAAATATTATTATTTTAAGCCGCTAAATTTTGGGATGATTTGTTACACAGCCATACTAACTTGAACATTGAGATTTCTTCAAATTTTCAAAAGTTTTTTGCTCTTAGGGATGTTCATCCTCTTTGAGAATGGGAAAAAAATATATATAAAGGTGAGTTATAGAAGTGTCATGGGTCTAGCCAGTCAGATTAACTGAATCAACTCTGCCCACTGGTGGGGTGACTTATATCTCAGAAGATGGCCCATAATGTAGCACCACTTTTTGTGTTCTTGTAAAAAAATGGTAACCATAAAAATAAAAGATTAATTCAGTAAAAGATGTCAAATTAAATATTAAGGGTATGTTAACACAAGTGGTTAATTGGATTTTAGAACTCTAACACATAGGATGCTCTTAGGTTCAAATTTTTAAGCTGAAAAATATAAGCTAGATTTTTCTTTTAGCCTGTGGAGGGGATCCCAGTTTTACATAGTTTATGTGGGGGAAGATTTTCAGGAGTGTAATTTGGAATAAGTTCTGCTGGCTTTAGTGGAATGTGTGATTGTGTGTCTGGTGACAAGAACATAGTGTGCCACATTTAGAATTATAAACAGGAACATCTGATGTCTGTCTTGAAGATTTCCTTATCTCTTGAAAAGCTGCCCTATTGCATACATACATAAATGTCTGGCCTTGGCCATTCCATGAAGTGATTTTCCCCATCAGAAGTTATTGTTCTGCTCCCAAGATTCAGGGAATTAAAAATGCATATGCTAATCTGTTTGAAGTTCTCTGAAGTTCTGGGTTTTCATGCTCACCTTTGACTCTTTCCACTTTGACCTGATATGCTTATCTTAGTGTATTTCTGAAAGGCTTTTTAGATGTCAATATGAAGGAGGAGATTGTTTGATCTCTACAGTTTTCATCAATAGCGTGTCCTTCTTCCAGGAATTGCTCTTCTCCCTCACGGCCTTGAACATGGCTTCTTATTGAGTGGTCCAGCCTTCTGACCTGTTAGGTCAGAGAATCAGAAAAAGGCGTTGCCTCTACTTGCATTTCCCAAGCCATTCCTTAGACTCCCATAGCATCTTAATGCAACCATTCTTTTTTATGCACAGAAGCTCCTTTGACCTCTTCTGGGCATCCACTCTAATACTCTGTGGCTCTTGTTCATGAGAACATTCTTTTTCCTAATATCTAGTCTAAACTTTTCCTTCCTTAGCTGAAGGCTTTTTGTCCCCCATTTTTGAAACTACAAGTGATTCTCTTTCCTCACTGAAGACTAAACTTTATACCTAATGGCTAGAATGTCAAACAAACATTAATCTTGTCTCCTACCTCTTTACAGATGGAGGAATGCCCAAAAGCAATTTAGCTTTAGACAGCAGAAGTATTTGTGTAGTGTTCTTTAACCTCTGATTCATCTTCTCAAATCATCTTGGATTAAGCTTTTATTTCTCAAAGATGCCAACAGTGTAAGAATCTTACCTTGAAACTTTATAATCATTCCATACTCTTACATTTCATTTTAAATTATGTCTCTCCATTACATAAGCTATCTACAGTAAAAAGGATACTTATATATTTGCAAAGGGCCATTTATGTGCCTCAGCAATACATGTATCAGGTTTGAAAATTTCTCTTCATAGATAGGGTGTACACTAAGACCACTTAATATGCAAAAAATTCATACTTTCCAAAGAGCTATGTAAGGGGCAATTGTTCACATCTAGGCAAACCTCCCCACTTTCCTTCACATACACATGGGCCAGTCACACTGAAATTCCACCTTTGGGAATGTAGCCCTTAGGGAGAACTAGCTCAAGACTGTAATGTAGACCCTTTAGGAGAACACTAGAAGTTCTTGATACTCTCTCTTCATACTTTTATTACCAAGCTAAGGGGAAGGCATGCCAATGTAAGGAGCTGAAAATTGAATGAGCTAGTACGTTGAAGCAGCAATAGGTTATTTTTTCTAATGTGAGCGAATCTGACCTGCTCTTTTTTCTTATGATAGTTACTGAAATTTTAGTTTTGAGCTAATGGGATTTTAATAAGGAAGATGATAATGATGGAGAATCTGGATGGGGGCGATAATGATGAGCCCAGGACTATTTTCTAGTGAGTTTAAGGACTGACCACTAATAGATGCTTTGAAAAGGAGTTTGGAGAGTTAGAAGGCAGAAGAATTACCTGGAAGGGCATCTGACCTCCATCCCACCTTGAATCTGTTATACCCTCCTTTATTCTTATATTCATGAACTTGAAAAATTTTCCAAATTATGTTGAGGTTACTGCCTTGCTTGTTTTCACTTCTGAACTTCTTGAAAACAGGAAGGAAAATGCAGTGTTGGGGAGGGGAGATGTAATGTGGAACGTGATTGCTGGAGCACAGAGGCCTGCAAGAACAGAAATATAAATAAACTTTATAATATGAGCTACCAAAAGTAAAGCTAAACGAAAATTCAAATGAAGTGCTTCATTAGCTATGAAGATTTTCAATATGTTGATAGTAGAACATCAGGATGTAGGGTGCACTGTAGGATATTTTTTGCTCATAGAAATGGAGCTAAAGGGGTAGAGAAATATTGCTCAAGATATTGGGATGCAAACATTAAGACAGGAAAAAAGGAGCTAGATGTTTCAGAGAAGATAAGCAAATTTAAGAGATCTACTGGAAGAAAAGGCAAGGCTGCCCCTGCTGCTACTGCAGAAGCAGCAATTGACATTTACTTGTATCAATTTTTTTTCATAAATTATTATTTAATCCTCATAGAATGTGAAGTTGGTATTATTATTATTACTACTACTCTTCAGGTTAAAAAAAATCCACGAGGCTTAGAAAGGTGAAGCAAATTGTACAAGATGGCAGAGCTGGGAAACAGAGGAGGCAGAAATTAGACTCTGGCGTCTTCCCTTGAGAAAGGGACTTTCCCCTTCATTCCAGTTGATGTAGGCCCATGCAGGTTGGAAATTCACCATCAGAAGGACTTGCCTTTTGACTATTTCTTTAATAGTTCTACCATCAACACTTCCCTATAGAACCTCTTGATGGACAACAGAATACTTTGTGAGATGTCTGCCTATTGTTAAAAATATATAGATTGCCACTCTAAGTGGTTTTGGTGTTTGCTTGTAGCAGCAGGCCACCACACTGAGATTTTACGAAACTATCTTCAGCTTATTACCGTGATCCAAGTTAGATGATGTTTTGCCAGATATAACCTATTACTACTTAATTAAAGTTTCTGCAGGCAAACAGAGGTGATTTTGAGAAAATTTTTGAAAATAGTGGATGTAGCAAAAAAAAAAAAAAAATATATATATATATATATAACACCACTGATTCTCAAGCCTATCCTGTCACATGAAAACTTTAAAAATTAGAAAAGACTAGAAAAAGCCCAAGAGCTGGAAACCTAACATTCCTGAATTATGTTTTCAACTGCCTTTAAAATAGTTTGGCATTTTCTCATGGATGTCTGTCAGAATTTCCTCACATAAAATGTTCTTCTGATATATTGAATAAAAATTAAGGCAGCAGTCAGAAAAATAAATTTTTTTTTACAGTTTGATCATCTAACTTTATATTAAATAAAGTGTTATGTTTTGTTTCCTGTTTTCGTCAGTTCTACAATGTTTATTTAAAACACTTTCTATAGGAATATGGGCATCTGGACTTTGAAATCAAGGGAGCTAGTATTAGATTGTTTGGTAGGAAAACTAGGTTTCATGTATATAATTTTTATTTATGTTATATTTTCCATAAATAGCCCATTATTGGATTAAGGGCTATGGATCAAACACTATTTGACCTGTAATAAGAATGCAGTCATGGTTTTGAAGGTGGTGCGTTTGTCTGGGTTCCTCTGAAAGCAGAGTCAGAGACTAAGGCTTACGTGTGGGTAGTTTATTTGTGATTCCAGGGAAGGACAAGGGAGTGAAACAGAGGAGGGAAAAATTGTCCTGCAGCCTGAAGAATTCCTTTAGTGCTTCTTGTAGTGAGTATGCTGCTTTTGAATTTGTTCAGTTTCTGTTTGTGTTGGAACATCGACTTCAAATTTGAAGAATATTGTCATTGGGTATAGGATTCTAGATTGACAGAATTTTCAACTTTTAAAAGATGTCATTATATTATCTCCTGGCTTGCAATGTTTCAGATGAGAATCAGTCATAATGTAGATATTTGGTCCTCTGAGGATAATAATATGGTTTTTTCTATGCTTTTTTTGGATTCTTTTAAAAAATTTTGTTCTAATTATTTATACATGGCAGTAGAATGCATTTTGACACATTATATATATATATATATATATATATATATATATATATATATATATGAAGTATTATTTCTCATTCTTCTGGTTGTACATGGTGTAGAATCATTCCTGTCATGTAGTCATTATATGTACATAGGGTAATACTGTTGGTTAATTCTACTGTCCTTCCTACCCCCATATCCCTGCCCTCCCTTCACTCCCCTCTATCTAATCTGTAGTACCTCTATTCTTCCCTAGCACTCCTGCCCTATTGTGAATTAGCACCTGCATATCAGAAAACATTTGGCCAGGGGCTGGGGTTGTGGCTCAGTGGTAAAGTGCTCACCTAGCACATGTGAGGCTCTGGGTTAAATCTTCAGCACCACAAAGAAATAAATAAAGTAAAGGTATTGTATCCAACTACAACTAAAAAAAAAATATTAAAGAAATAGAAAACATTTGGCCTTTGGTTTTTGGGGACTTGCTTATTTTACTTAGAATGATATTCTCCAGCTCCATCCATTTATGGGAAAAAGCCATAATTTCACTCTTCTTTATGACTGAGTAGTGTTCTATTGTATATATATCCCACATTTTCTTTTTCTTCTCATCTGTTGAAGGACATCTCTGTTGGTTCCATAGTTTAGCTACTGTGAGTTGAGCTGCTATAAACATTAATGTGGCTGCATTACTGTATTATGCTGATTTTAAGACCTTTGGGTATATACCAAGGAGTGGGATAACTTGATCAAATGGTGGTTCTATTGCAAGTTTTCTGAGGAATTTCCATACGGCTTTCCAGAATGGTTGCACCAATTTGCATTCCCACCAACGATGTATGAGTGTACCTTTCTCCCCACATCCTTACAACACTTATTGTTGCTTGTATTTTTTTGAAATTATGTTTTAATTATTTGTAAAAGAATAGCAACAAAAATTGGAATTACACAACAGATTCTACATGGAAAACATACATGGTGAAAAAACTGGAAAAATCTCACTTCACAGGAAACCTGTAAGTGGTCAGAGTTCTTCTTCTTCTTCTTTTTAAAAAAAATTTCCAGAATTATATTTTCAGTATTTTGATCTTCCATATTTTTTTAAAATTTTGTTTTAATTAGTTATACAAGACAGTAGAATGCACTTATATACTTTGGTATATCATACATAGATGGGATATAATTTCTCATTTTTCTGAGTATACATATTATAGAATCATATAGGTTATACAGTCACATACATACATAAAGTAATAATGTCTGCTTCATTCTACTATCTTTCTTATCTCCACATCCCCTGCCTTCCCCTCCTTTCACTTCCAACTACCTAATCTAAGGTAATACTATTTTTTTGTATTACAATTCTTAATATACATACATACCACAATTTTTGTATCTCTGTATATAAAGTATGTTGACACCCAATTCAAGTCTTCATATATGTACTTTGTCCATCACATTCCACCATCCTTGCTAGTCCTCTGCCCCCTCCTTTTCCCTCCCACCCCTCTTCCCTATCTAGAATTCATCTAATCCCTCTATTGCTTGTATTCTTGATAATTGCCATTCAGACTGGAGTGAGATGAAATCTTGGAGTAGTTTTTATTTGCATTTCTCTAATTGCTAGAGATGTTGAAAATTCTTTCTTATGTTTGTTGATGGATTGTATTTCTTCTTCTGTGAAATGTCTGTTCAGTTCTTTAACCCATTTATTGATTGGATTGTTTTTCTGGTGTTAAGTTTTTTGAGTTCTTTATATATCCTAGAGATTAATGCTCTATCTGAGGTGCATATGGTAAAGATTTTTCTCTCATTCTATAGGCCCTTCCTTCATGTTGTTGATTGTTTCCTTTGCTGAGAAGAAGCTTTTTCCCCCCCATTTATTGATTCTTAATTTTACTTCTTGTGCTTCAGGAGTCTTATTATGGAAGACAGATCCTAGGCCAACATGGTGAAGATTTATGTCTACCTTTTCCTTCTATTAGGCACCAGGTCTCTATTCTAGTGCCTAAGTCTTTGATCTACTTTGAGTTGAGTTTTATGCAGGTGAGAGATAGGGGTTTAATTTCATTTTGTTACATGTGGATTTCTAGTTTTCCCAGCACCATTTGTTGAAGATGTTATCTTTTATTCAGTGAATATTTTCGTGCCTTTGTCTAATATGAGATAACTCTATTTATGTGGGTTTGTCTCTATGTTTTCTATTCTGTACCATTGGTTTATGTGTCTGTTTTGGTGCCAAAACCATGCTGTTTTTTTTTTTTTTTAACTATGGCTCTTAGTATAGTTTAAAGTTTGGTATTGGGATGCCTCCTGCTTCACTCTTCTTACTAAGGATTGCTTTCTCTATTCTAGGTCTCTTATTTTTTCCAAATAAATTTCATGATTGCTTTTTTCTAGTTCTATGAAGTAGATAATTGGGATTTTTGCCAAAGTCTTGGCTTGGCACAGAATCACGAGCCACCACACACTTGTAGATTCAAACAGCAATTCTTCATTCCCGAACTCACACCGGCCTCCACACAGGTTCAGGGGCAATCTAAAATCTCCCGCACAATTCACCTACTCCACGAGGCTTTTTCCAAAATTCCATTTTAATCTCACGACAACTCAACGGGAACAAGCAGCAGGACCACCCTAATCCCAGCAGCAATAATCTTCAACCTCCAACTTCCCTAAAACCTGTATTGTCTCAGACCGGGAACGCCCTAAACTTGTCTTAAACCGGGAATGCCTTAAACTCAAGGAGCGGGAAACTTCCTCAAACCTGATCATCTCTAAACCCGGATCCGCCCTGGTCTTTGAGCAGGGTCACCTTTCTCAAACACACATGCAAGGTCACAGCAAATTTCCAAGGCAAGTCCATTTAACATGGGGTACGCTGGCAAGGAAATATCGATGCGTCATTCCTACTTGGCAATGGCCCTCAGCAGATTTTAACAGGAATTGCATTATATCTGTATAACTCTTTTGGTAGTATGCCATTTTGACAATATTAATTCTGCCTATCCAGGAGTGTGGAAAGACTTTCCATCTTCTATGTCTTCTTCAATTTCTTTCTTTAGCATTCTGTAGTTTTCATTGTATAGATCTTTCATGTGTTTGTTTAGATTGGTTCCCAAGTATTTTATTTTATTTTTTGAGGTTTTGTGAATGGGGTAGTTTTCCTAATTTCTCTTTCATAGATTCATCACTGATGTATAGAAATGCATTTGATTTATGGGTGTTGATTTTATATCCTGCTACTTTGCTGAATTCATTTATTAGTTCTAGAAGTTTTCTGGTGAAAGTTTTTGGATCTTGTAAATAAAAAATCATGTCTTCAGCAAATAGTGATAGTTTAAGTTCTTTTCCTATTCATATCCTTTAATTTCTTTCTCCTGTCTAAATGCTCTGGCAAGAGTTTCAAGAACTATGTTGAATAGAAGTGGTGAATGAGGGCATCCTTGTCTTATTCCAGTTTTTAGAGAGAATGCTTTCAATTTTTCTCCATTTAGAATGATGTTGGCCTTGGGCTTAGCATAAATAGCTTTTGCAATATTGAGGTATGGTTCTGCTATTCCTAGTTTTTCTAGTATTTTGAACATGAAGTGGAGCTGTATTTTGTCAAATGCTTTTTCTGCATCTATTGAGATGATCATTGTTTTTAGGTCTACTGATGTGACAAATTAAATTTATTGATTTATGTATGATGAACCAAACTTGCATCCCTGGGATGAACTCCACTTGATCATAATGCACTTTTTAATATTTTTTATTCAATTTGTTAGAATTTTATTGAGAATTTTTGCATGTCTGTTCATCAGGGATATTGGTCTGAAGTTTTCTTTCCTTGATGTGTCTTTGTCTTGTTTTGTTATCAGGATGATATCAGCCTCAGAATGAGTTTTCTGTTTTATGAAATACTTTGAGGATTATGGATGTTAATTCTCCTTTAAAGATCTTTTAGTACTTGGCTCAGAATTCGTCTGGTCCTGGACTTTTCTTGATTGGCAGACTTTTTAAAAATATTTTTAAATTGTCAATGGATCTTTATTTTATTTATTAATTTATTTATATGTGGTGCTGAGAATTGAACCCAGTGCCTCACACATGCTAGGAAAGTGCTCTACCATGGAGCTAAAACCTTAGTCCAATTGGTAGGCTATTGATGGTGTCTTCTATTTCATTGCTTGAAATTGATCTGTTTAAATTGTATATGTCCTCTTGATTCAGTTTAGATAGTTCATATGTTTCTAGAAATTTGTTGATGTCTTCCAGATTTCCTATTTTTGGGGAATACATTTTCAAAATAGTTTCTAATTATCTTCTGTATTTCAGCAGTGTCTGTTGTGAACAAGCAGGGATTCCCATCTTCATATCAGATAAAATGGACTTCAAGAAAAAGTTAATCAGAAGGGACAAAAAGGAATTATGTATAATCAAGACATAATAATTATACTGCTCAAGGGAATTATGTATAATCAAGACATAATAATTATAAATATTTGTAGCAAATGGAGCATCTATGTACAACAAACAAAACCTTCTCAATTTCAAGAATCAATAGTCCACAACACAATAATACTGGGTGATTTTTAACATATCTCCCTCACTACTGGACAGATCTTCCAAACAAAAACTAAATAAACTAGAGAATTATATAATATAATCAATAATTTAGATTTAATAGACATATATAGGATACTTCATCCATCAATAAGTGAATACACTTTTGTCTTGGCAGCACATGGATCCTTCTCTAAATTGGACCATATCTTATGCCACAAAGCAACTCTTAGCAAATACAAAAAAATGGAGATAATACCCTGCATTCTATTATATTATATTGGAATAAAATTAGAAATCAACAACGAAATAAGAAATAGAAGCTACTGTAACACCCAGAGACTAAATAATATACTATTGAATGACAAATGGACAGCAGAAGAAATCAAGGATGAAATTAAAAAAATGATTAGAAGTAAATGAGAATTCCAACACAACATATCAAAATCTCTGGGACACTATGAAGGCAGTACTAAAAGGAAAGTTCATTGCATTGAGCTCATTTATTAAAACAATAAAAAGAACATTAGATCTCAAAGCCCTAGAAAAAGAAAACAAATCAACACCAAAACAGTAGAAGACAGCAAATGATTAAAATCAGAACTGAAATTAATGAAATTGAAACAAAAGAATTTTTAAAAATTGACAAAACAGAAAGTTGGTTCTTTGAAAAAAACAAATAAAATTAATAAACCTGTAGCATACAATGAAATGCCCTTTCATGCTTCTTTACCTATCTAGGAATTTTTGTTAGTATGCTAGACATAATAGATATTTTGGACATTGTTCTCTTCCTCATTCAAAATTACTAGTGTATCACCTTGACACTGCCCAAGACTAGATTCAAGCTTTGTTCTGGCAAGTCATTTTCAGTGTTTAGTCTAGTGTTTGACTATTTTTCTACTCCTATAGCATGATTTCTATTTCTAGCTCATGATATTTTTTGGGTCTCAACACAGTATTCACCAAAGCCTCTCCTTTTTGGCTGAGCCAGATGACTACCTTCCATTCCTGAAGTATTTATTCAACTCTCAGCATCCCAGAAGCCGTTCTTTAATAGGCTTCCTGGAATCTTTTCCTGTACCCATATAGCTTAACACTCAGCTATGAAGAATTTTCATGCAACCCTTTGGGGATCCTCTGTGGGTCCCTTGTCTCTGACACTTAGGTCCCTATTCCCCTCCCCCAATCCTAGCCCTTATCCTTTAGGATTTATGAGCTCTAATCTTGGTTTCTTCTGCTCAGAAAATGGAAGCTCTTTGAAAAATTCCTTCATGGAAAAGTTGTGTGTGTGTGTGTGTGTGTGTGTGTGTGTGTTGGGGGTGGGTGGGGATTTATCTATGTAATTCCCTTCCCTCAAATTTGTAGCCTGATGTTGATTTCTATTTTGAACTGCAAACTATTATTCTATATATTTGATCTAGTTTATGGTTGTGTACAGTGGGAGGATAGTCAAATAGACAATAGTATACATGGCTTAGGAGTTCATGAGAGAGAATGGACACAAATTTAGGAGTCATCCCCATATAGATTGTATTTAAAGTTGTGAGATTAAATCAATTACTAGAAAAAGCAAAAGGAGATATACACAAAGAAGTTCAAGGATTAAGCCTTGGTGAAACATTAAAAACTAAAGGCTAATTTAATTTAATAAAAGTCATTTTATAAGTGGCCTAATGGGGAATGGTGATAGAATTCCTATTTATTCAAAATCCACTATTTCTGTGTAGATTTAGAGACTACACACTGACTGGGTACTTGAACATCATTCCCTGTTTCTAGGTCTTTACCCATGCATGAAACTATCATTAGCAATCAGTGTTAACATGTTAAAATAATTAAAACCAACTTGGGACCAATTTAATAAATTTATTTGAAACTGTTTTGTGAATCCCAGGGATACACATGTGAAAAAATAATAAAAATCATTTATGGTCCTGAAGACATGGAATCTTATAAACAAGCACAAACTCAACAGGACTGAAAAGATTTCATGAAATTCCATTCTGTCCAAATTTTAAAGAGATTCCCTACTAAGCACAGAGTTGTCTGCACAATTCGATCCTTCTGAATAGTAGACGTTATCTCTTTTGGAAGTGTATGTTATGGCTCAAGTCAACTATATTTTTCAAAAGGACATATAAAGTGAGAAATGCTATTTTCATAAATTGAAAGGCTGAGACTTAATACTTTAATTTATGAAATCAATCCAGTTGCTTGCATATTTCAGCGTGTGACTTTTTCCATTTCTGGTTCTGTTCTTCATCTCTTGCAGTTGTTAAGGGACAGTAATCTGAAACTGCAGCCAAAAGCCTGACACAGCCCATAATAAAAGTGATTTCATTTTTTTCCCTCAAATATATTATTTGATTTTTCTCTGAGGATAATGAGATGAACTTCAGACCAAATGCTTCAGCTGACCCCAGGAAGTAGGAACTTTTAGTGACCACTCCCCATGCACTGCATTACCACAGCCCAGTTATTAGGAATAGTCCGGTAGAGGGGATAATGAAACAGCGGAGCAGAGCCAAGAGCTTATAGGAAAAACTTGGTGTGATATTGAAGGTTTTATTCACAACAGTAAATCACACTGAAAAAATGCTTATGGGGGAGAGCAGGAGAATAGCTCTGAAGATATTAATCAACTAGGAAGTGGCCATCTTAATGGTGAAATGGTGCCAAGATGGATGTTGTCACCATGGGAAAGCTGTGGAAATTAGGAGGAATATCCCTATTCCCAGAAATACACACTGACATATAGAGGGGTGAAAGGATATGATGTGTGCAACTTACTTTCAAATGGTTAAAAATAATTAAATACAACACACATACAGAATATAGAAGGACAAAAGACAGAGGGATGAAGGGAAAAAGGAAAGAAGAGAAAGCAACAGGTAAGGTAGATGGGGAGAACACATTAACAATAGGTGACATTCTTACAGCTTTCCTGTTGGAAATTATTTCCACATTCGATACTGAAAATTGAAATAAGTGTACACACACACACACACACACACACACACACACACACACAGAGGGACCCGGGGCAGGTAACCTTGAGTATTGCTGCCTAGGTCATTCTGCTCCACTATCATCCCTCCCCTCTGCTCAGCTCCCTCAAGAGTGTCTTTGGCCTTTGTCAAATGATCAAGCTTTTCACACTTCCTCTGAGACCTTAAGGAATATCAGTCTTACTTTGTGAATCTCTGTTCCTTTTTCTCAAGGTCATGACTCCTATAACTTCAGATAATCCAAATCTGGAGGATGGAGGACAACCCTTCGAGGTGCAGAACTCTGCTGTTGAATGTGCTGTTGGTCAATGTTTTGCTGGGGAATTGAGCCCCTAGGTGCTCATACCCCCAAATTTTCAGGGTCCTGCTGTGGGCCTTCCTTGCCTAGCCCATCTGACTCTGCCAATGGCCCAGAGAGGGGAAATGGCCTTTCTGCCTTTTCTTTCTGGAAGGGCAGTTTAAATGCATATGAAGTGTCCTCTTAGATGTTTTCCAGAAAGAGAAATTTTGTGTCAGATTTTAACTTCTTGAACACAGATGTTCAAGTTACATTTGTTAATCGACTCAAAAACTTGCTTTCACAAATGAACAGTTCAATGCAATGAAGTAAGAGATGTCACTAAGGCTGCATAGAAGAAGGGAAAGATGCTCAGATTAGAATAATAGTGGGGTCTCCCAAACTTTAATGTGCGTACAATTCCCTTATGCTCTTGCTGCCAAAGCAGTTGCTACTGGTAGTTTGAAGTGGAACCTGAGATTCTGCATTTCTAACCAGCTTCCAGATGATGCCATTGTTGCTTGTCTGTGGATGGCACTGTGTGGGAAGCACTATGGTGTCCTTGGGGAAGGAGAGCTCACTATTGGTGGGAAATCTTCATGGAAGAGGAAGATCTAGCTGGGCTATGGAAGGAGAGCAAACAGAGCTTGGGTAGATGAGCAGGGAAGAAAACATCAGGTATAGAAACTGATTGAAGAAAGCCCTGGGTTAAGAATGAGCTTAACTTGCTAGATGAGCTTTTGGCGCCCTCTGGAACAGAGTTGTTTTTTTGTTTTGTTTTGTTTTGTTTTTAAAACAGGCTTTGTATGGTAGAGAGAAGGAGGCAGATTTATGATGAAAGTTTGGAATACAGGGCTAGGGAGCTACAAATTCTAAGCAATGGAAAGACAGAGAAGGTGTTAGAAAAAAAGATATTATCTAAAATTCTGTTTAGACAAGGCCATTTTGAATATTTAAAATTCCATGGGATGTCATTATGATAATCTCTCTTCCATTAGTAGAATATTTGAAAACTACTAGAAGGTACAGAGACATCATTAAAGGAAATCTTTCTCCTAGTAGTTTCTGGCTCCAAATTCTTTTTCCAGATCCTGCCAGCTAGGTAATTGTTGGGGACAGTGTTTAAATTCACTATGCTCAAGGTAAATTAGACAAGTGATCAGAATTTGGTTGTGTGTAATTGAACTTGAATCATAAAGAGAACAAATACCTACAGGGTGGAATGGAAAAAGGAAGATCCAGAATCCTTTGTAAATATAGGCTTAATAGGAATTAGTCACACAGAGCTATGATTGTTAATTAAAAAATAATCTGGTCTAAATAAATCAATTTGTCAAGTGTCCTCATAGCTTTTTAACTGCTATTGGCAATGGACCCTTCAAGTAACTAAACAGATATATAATGGTAGTAACTCCTTAGTTACAGCTGCTGCAAAAATGGAGAATGATCTTAATATTTTTTTGTTTCCCAATTTTTTCAGTTGTCTTCCCATTTCTCTCCATGTGTCACAAAGGTGGGCTGCAGGCCCTTTTAGGTACCTCCAGTGCAGATAGCATCTGTTATGGGGTAATCCATGTTCTCTAAAAATTTATATTTTGAGGTAGTCCTGATACTTCAGGGTGTATTTGGAGATGGGGCCTTTAAAGAGGTAATAAAGGCCGGGTGTGGTGGTACACCACTGTAATCCCAGTGTCTCAGGAGGCTGAAGCAGGAGGATGGCCAGTCTCAGCAACTTACAGAGGACCTAAGCAACATAGTGAGACCCTGTGTCAAATAATAATAATAATAATAATAATAATAATAATAATAATAATAATTTAAAATAAAAAAAATAAAGTAAGTAGGAGACTATAAAACATGACTGGTATCCTCACACGAAGAGGAAGTTTGGACAGACAGCTACAGAGGGAAGATCTTGTGAAGATATAGGGAGGGGATGGCCATCTGCAAGTCAAGGAGAGGGACCTCAGCAGAAACTAATCCTGCAGCCTCGAGAACCCCAAGAAAATTAACTTCTGTTGTTTATATTACCCAGGCTGCGGTACTTTGTTACAGCTGCTCTAGCAAACTGAAACGGCATCATTTGCTCTTCTTTCCCCTTGAGCAGCCGGTTAAATAAATGTTTAGAACATCTGTCATGAACAAAATACTGTGCTGGGCACAGAGGGTGATAAGCAAAAAGAATAAAGAGAAACATAAGAGCATTTGCTTTTAAGAAGGTGTCATTCCAGTAAGGGACATAACCCACACATTCATTCTCATATGAATCTTTTTTTGGTACCGGGATTGAACTCAGGTGCACTCGACCCCTGAGCCACATGCCCAGCCCTGTTTTGTATTTTATTTAGAGACAGGGTCTCACTGAGATGTTTAGTGCCTTGCCTTTGCTGAGGCTGGCTTTGAACTTGTGATCCTCCTGCCTCAGCCTCCCGAGTCATTGGGATTCCAGGTGTGCGCCACCATGCCCAGCTTGAATCTCTGTTTTAATAGCTAACAATACATAGCCATAGTTATCATTTTATTTATTAATCTATCTATTCAATACATATTTAATGAGTGCCAATTTATGTGCCCATCACTGTTCTAGATGCTGGGACATAGTAGTGGATGAACAATGGCCTATACTCTATAATATGCTGGCTGGTAATAAGTGTTTTAGAAAAATACAAATCAGATGAAGGAGAAAAGGAGAAAGGGTGAGAAAACATGATTTGAGGGAGAATAGTAATGAGGATCTAATAAGTGGCATTTGAACAGAAACAAGTGAATATATGGGAAAACTGAACATAATATGTTTTAAGTTCTAAGTTCTGGGGCTGGGTCTAGCACTTGCCTACCACATGCAAGGCCCTGAGTTTAATCCCTAGCATTACAAAATAAATGAATAGATAAAATAAAATAGAAAGCTCTGCATAGGATTGGGAGATCTAAGGAAGAAGCCATGGTCTATGGGAAGGTGGACATTTAACCTGAGAATTTTGACATAATTAGATAGGTGTCACAACCAGGTTATATATAATTAAGCAAAAGGTACACAAAGTTGGTACTCAATAAATATTTGCTGAATGAGTGAATAAATGAATGTTAGAACAGTGAATAAATATGAGAACAGACGAAGGAAAGAATTACTTTTCAGGAGAGTAACTTCAAAACTTAGCTCTATTTGAGGCCCTGTCATGGGCAGCTATGAGGTGACGGGGAAGAGTGGAGGGGATAGATCAAGTGGGGCTCGGGGTACTCTGTTTTTCAGACAGTTTATCTGCTTTACTTATTTGGTGGCCACAGAAGAGGTCTTGGGAGCAAAGGGGATTGCTACATAAAAACATTTGGAAAGCACTGGATTGAGGAGTCTGTATCATGATTTGCAATTAAGATAAATAGCATTTTGAATCCTCCTGTGCTTAGAATTTGAATGAGAAATCATGTGCCAAGAGAGAGAATGGAATTCTGGTGCTGCAATATAAAATGAGGGCCGTCCACACCACTTATTTTACCATGTGAACCAAAGCCAAGCCTGAGAAGAGCAAGGTTTTCAGGAACGGTGGGGGCAGTAAAGGTGTAAATGCACCTTGCTTACTTGTCTAAATTCCCACAAAACTAACAACTTCTGGCTTCAATTTAGGATTTTAAAAGCGTATGCAGGAAAATGGATGGAACTAGAGTCTATGATGTTAAGTGAAATGAGTCAAACTCAGAAGATGGAGGGTTGTAGCATGTTTCTCTTATTCGTGGAAGCTAGAGAGGATGAAGGAACACAAAAATGAGGATGGGTTTCCTAAAAATCCAAGGGAGAGCAGTACTGGAAAGGGATCAAGGGGCAGAAGGCACACAGGGAGTAAGGAAATGCTGGGGAGTGATATTGGCCAAACTATATTGTTATACTGCTTGCATGTACGAATGTGTAACAAGTCCCATCAGTATGTACAACTATAATGCACCAATAAAAATGAGGAAATAAAAAATTATTTTCATCCTTTAAAAGAAGCCTATGTGTGCTTGAAGTGATGATCTTGAGTCCCTGTTGTAGCCATTAACACTTCAGGGTTGCAGAGAATGAAAATGATCAGCCTGTAAGATTTCATTATAGTCAGCTTTTTCACTGCTCCGACCAAAAGACAGCAACAATGTAGAGGAGAAAAAGGTTATTTTGGCTCATGGTTTCAAAGACTCAGTCCATGGTCAGCTGACTCCAGAGGTTTGGGTCCAAGGTGGGACAGAACCTCATGGCAGAAGGGCATGGCAGAGGCAAACAGCTCAGGACATGGCAGTGGGGTGGGGGACAGAGCAATGCTCACCAAAGACAAAACATACACTCCAAAGGCCCGTCCCCAGTGACCCACCTCATCCAACTAACCCTACCTGCCTACTTTTACCACAGAGTTAATCCATGCCAGTGGATCAATCCACTGATGAGGTTACAACTCTTATAATCTAATCATTTCTGAATATTCCTGCATTGTCTCACACATAAGCTTTTGGGGATACCACATATCCAAACCATAACACATTTCTTCCATAACTTTTTATCTTAAAGGAAAATATTTTGTTTTACAAAATAGGGAAAAGGGGTCAAAAGGCAATTTCAGTTTGGAGAATTTAGTGTATGCATTAGGAGAAACCTGGAATGAACTCATCTTTTAAGTAATATAATGACTTTACATACCTCTTCAGCTTTACTTCGTCAGCAAATTTTTAAGAATCTTTTAAAATTGTCTTTTTAGCTCTTCACCTTTTTTTCAGCCATTATGATGGGTGTGCTTGATTCGGTACCTTACCACGGCTTCTCAGAAGACTTTCAGTATCAAGTGATTCCTGACCAAGAAACAATAGCAAAATCATCCCATTCCCCAGTGAATTCAAAAGAAAACTGGTAATAAAATCCAGAACAATTTCAAGAGGAGACATTGGAGGAGAACCACGCTGGGTTTATAAGGAATTACATGAAATGGCACACATATTTGTGCTGTATCAAGGCTGTGATCATCTTGTTACATCAAGCTGAAAGTGTCATCACTATCTGGACAGTTGAGAATATTTAACTGGGAATGTGAGCTTTCTTTAGTTATAAATATGCTACAGTACTAGTTTTGGTTGGTTGGTAATAAATATGTGAAACATTTGAAAGAAAAATCTTTTTATTGCAATGTCTAGAAGATAGAAGATGCAACAAAACTCTTAACAGATAGGCCATAATATGTGCTCACGTAATAGGTCCGACTTTTAGATAAACAGACAACCATATTTGGATCTTTTGACTAAGGGTTGACTTTCAGAGGTCAGAATAGAACCATAACTTTTGCATACCTAATTTCACATTAAGTCAAGAATTAAAATGAATATTAATCACCCTAATGAGTAACCTCATGGTTTCTGAGAGCACAGAGCCATGCAGCAGAAGTGCAATCTATGTGTCATTATGAACAAGATATGTTCCGTTGCCCAGGACAACTAACTTTGGGTATGCATGTCCCCATTGTCAGAATGAGGCTGTGATCACTTCAGTGGTCAATTGGGTGGTAAGGTCTCATATGATTTTGATTCCTGGAATGAACATTTGTTCCTAGATAATCTTAGTCCATGTTTTCTCTTATCTGTAAAAACTTGTAAGTTGACAATAGAGTTTTAGAAACCATGAGAAGTGATATTTAAATAAGATACACAGTTAAATACATCAGGCCCATGGACACTGCTGGTTAAAGTTTAGTTTATATACTGCAATAGTGTATTTCAGTGGCCTTGACACACTGTATAAAAATGCCAGAGAAAGAAGTCAAAGGCAGCAGGTAATTCTAACCCACCTGGATATTTTTTTCATATAGATTTCAGTCTTTAGGTAAATAGCTCAAGGAAGCAAATCTAGCCAGAAGAAATTTCAGGTACAAAAATGTTTGCTCACAAAGAGACTTTTAGCAGAATCATGATGCTTGAATGAAGATGAATGGAATTTAAAGACTAACCCAACAGAATTCATTGGTTTTACAGAGGCAGAAGTTGCGGTGCAAGAAGGTACAGTGGCTTACTCCAGATCACCTCTGATAGAGACCAGGGGAGAACTAGGAAATGAAGTGGCCCAACAACAATGTTTTTGTATGTTTCCCTACAATGTTAATTTGTAATCCTTAGGAATCTAAGCACAGGAGGATTCAAAATGCTATTTATCTTAATTGTAAATCATGTTACAGACATATTTGTTTAATGTACAAAGATCATTAAAAATTGTTTAATGTAAAAAGGTCATTCTTCCAGGACCTGTTGAAAGCCTAAGATAGTCTTTGTGCAACTTAGATCCATTTCTATGTCTGAGTCTTGAGTTTGGAAACACACAGAAAAATGCTTATTCACTAAACATGTGTCTAAAAGTTCCTCTAATATTGCCAGAGAATTCCTTAGCTTAACCAGAAAATCTTGTGAGAGTCCAGCACAGTCATGCAGCTGTGTTATTGTCATCAGGTGTCACTTAGTAAAAGACTCTGGAGAACTTTATTACCTTCTTGCTAGGTGACCTTGTCTAAGTTAGCAGACCTCCCTGGGCTTGTTTCTTTTCATCTATAATATCATAATGTAGAGTAGGGTAATACAAATTGTTGAGGAGATAGAAACTGACCTATGTCTTATGGCTACTATTTTCATAATTTAGGATATAAATCATGGAATCCAAACACCTTTAAGATTGCCTTAAAAAACTGGAGTAGCTGTCCCTGCCCAATCCTGGAATGTCCCACCCATAGCATCTGTTGTTCCATCATTGCCCAATTCCTTTTCTTTTTGCTCCCCTGGCTACATCCTTGTTAGGGCAATGTGTTGCAAAGGAATGGTCCTTCAGGGAGCTTTGCTTCAACGGATTCAATACTGGGCAGCCAAGTGTTCTCATCTCTTCCTTTACTCCTAGAGTTCCTCCTGTTTTAGGGAGACAAACTGAACACCACCCACAAGGTAAGGCAGAAAGAGCACCAGTGCCACCACCTGGATGCAGGGAGAATGAGGCACCACACATAAAAGAAGTCGCTACATGTCCAAGAGTGAACAGGTTATCTTGCTTGATTCTTTGCCCTTCCCTTTTTAATCTCTGGCCATGATTTCTTTATCTTTCTATTTCTCTTCACTCCTTGTCACCTTTCCTACACATACATGTTAATACTGCCTCAGTTTCACTTACTAGCCTCTTGTTTAGGAAGAGGTCCTGAGCAGGGTGAGGGGCCCACTGTAAACTGGGAGATGAGGGAGACCAGAATCAGGTCACGCTTTGGAGAACCAGTTAGCTTTATGCCTGGAGGCATGGCTGTATGTTTTCTTGGACATACAGGAAAGGCTTTCTGATGAAGTTTGTCTTCATGCTGCCTGTGGTTTGGCTAAGGTCTCAGAACCATACTCCTGAAATCAAGGGATGATACTAGCGAATTTATTCTTCTATGAAAAAGGAAAGAAGATATGCATCACAGTCCTCACCTGCCTTGTGACATGTGATCTATGTTGTGCTCTGTGATGCAAAGTTCTATTCTATGTGACTAGATTCTGTAGACTACTCTAGCCAGGGATTCAGATCAATCAATAGGCAGAGGCAAAAACCCTTTTCCTGCAGACTACCTTGGCTTCCAGAGAGATTTCTCCCTAGTTACTTAGTTCTGAAAGTCTCTTGTTTCTACAAACTGGATATGTCATTTCCAGATCATCCACTGGGATCAGGGTACTGTGGTCCTGAAAAAAAAGAAAGAAGGAAAAAAATTAGTTTTAATTTTAAACTTAGTTTTAATTTTAGTAGCTTGGATGACTATTTATGATGAAGTATACTCATTTTTATTAATCTATTTCAGCCCTCCATGGATCCCAAGGGTGTCTGGAGATAACTCAGAGACCATGGTTGTGATGGAAGGGTGTTGGAGCAATTTGCGAGGCTTCTTACCTATCAATTGGAGGAGCACTTCTTCTGTTTTCTACACTCATATTCTGAGATTTACTGAATTTGAAGATAATTTTTCTAAGGACTTTATAAGATTAAGTATGGACAATTAAGTCTGGTAGAATCAAAGCTAAGAATTACCAAGGTATCAAAAAAGGTTTTGGGTAATGAGTCATTGGCCCAATGACTCAGCCTTTGACAAACTGGTGAACCATTGTTAGCGTCAGTGAGCATCATGGGCCCTGTGCTTGCTGGACAGGTGATTTATGGGGTATATTTTTGTTCAGTTTTTAAAAATCTTCAGATCAGTTAAAGATTAACTTCTATTTGGCTGAAAATTTTTAGAATAATTTGACTTTTTTTTTTCCTGGAGGAATTATAATAAGAACTGAAATTCAGTGTTCTCTATGTTTCTTTTTCTCTTGTAGCAAAGATTGAACCCAGGGGTGTTTTACCACTGAGCTACATCCCCAGCCCTTTATTTTTAATCTTGAAACAGGTCTAGCTAAGTTACTTAGGACCTCACTAAATTGCTTAGGCTCATCTTGAACTTGCAATCCTCCTGCCCAAGCCTCTCAAGTTGCTGGGATTACAGGTATGCTGGCTTCAATGCTTTCTTCATAATTACATGTCAAAACTTGAAATATAAAAGTTGAATAAATGTGTTCCAAATATTTTTATTTGTTTCTTGAACTCCCTCTTCTGAGTCCTTCATAAACCTGTTACAAAGTTGGGTACATACTAGGCATTCAAGAAATACTATTGGGTTGAGCTGAAATTTTTAGGTTAAAGTATTGAAGAGTGCTGTACTGAAGATTCCAGAAATAATAAATACTACATAAAACAACCACATTTGTAACCCTGTTTAGAGCATTACTGATTATGGGAGGAAGATGGCAGTGTTCTAGGTGATTCCTCTCTTTCTTTAACCCTACTTCCTTCTCCTCCCCACCCCTTCCTCCTTTTCTCTCTCTCACATAAAACAAACAAACAATACTGGTGTGATCTTTTCTGAAATTTTTACTTGGGCTGAGAATTTTAAATATCATTATTATTATTTTTGGTGGTGCTGGGAATTGAACCCAGGGCTTTGTGCATGCTAGGCAAGTACTCCACCAACTGAGCCACGTACCAGCCCCTAAATATTATTCTTTATAGAAGCATTGTATTAGTTTTTATTAAAAAATAACAAAAGTAACATATTTGCTGAAATAAATTTCAAATAGTTTTGAAAAGATAAAGCTACTCTTCTTGTTCCCTTTACTCCTATGCTAAATAGGTAAACACCATACATACTTTGGAAAGTAGCCTTTCTTACCACTCTCTTCATGTTTATTAAGGTATAATTTACAAGTGATAAAATTTACCCATTTTAAGTAAACAGTTTGAGATGAAGGTCAGCAATGATGTGCAGTCAGCATAAACCACCACCACAATCAAGAAACAGAACATTTTCATCACCACAAAAAGTTCTCCCTGCCTCTTAGAGTTAATCCCCTTAAAACCCATCCTCAGGAATCAATGATTTGTTTTATGCCACAGTGGGTTCATCTACTCTAGATGTTCATATAAATGGAATTATACAATCATGACTTTATATTTGGCTTCTTCCCTATTTGTTTTTTTTTAAGTTCATCTACATTGCCACATGCATTGATAGTTTACTTCTTTTTATTGCCAGTAAACAACAATATCAAATTTGTTTATTTATGCAGTGGTTGAATGGATATTTGGGTATTTTTCATCTTGGGGCTGTTATGAATAATGCTTCTTCACATGCAGGTCATGTGTAGACATGTATTTTTATTTCTCTTGGTAAAATATTTTGACACGGGATTGCTAAGCTATTTTCCAAAGTGGATATACCATTTTGCATTCCCACCAGAAATTTATGAGAGTTGGAGTGGCTTTATGTTCTCTTCAACATTGCTACTGTCAGTATTTCTAATTGTAGCCATTCTAGTAGAATCTTATGGTATTTCATTGTGGTTTTAATTTGGATTCCTAGTGACAACATGGTAAACATATTTAACTGGCTAATTTTCTATCTTCTTTTGATGTGACTGTTCAAATCTTTTTCAAATTTCTTATTGAATTGACTTATTATTGGACATATTAAAAAGATAGCATACCATTATCAAGTGGGGTTCATCCCAGGGATGCAAGGATGTTTCAATATATGGAAATCAATAAACGTAATTCATCACATCAATAGACTTAAATGCAAGAATCACATGGATATCTTAATAGATGCCGAACAAGCACTTGACAAAATACAGCATCCATTCAGGTTCAAAACACTAGAAAAACTAGGGATTGGGGAGCATACCTCAGCATTATAAAAACTATATATGCTAAATCCAAGCTCAACATCATTTTAAATGGAGAAAAATTGAAAGCATTCACTCCAAAAACTGAAACAAGATAGAGGTGCCCTCTTTTACTACTTATATGCAACATAGTACTGGAAACTCTAGCCAGAGCAATTAGGAGAAAGAAATTAAGATGATGCAGAGGGCTGGGGGTGTGGCTCAGTGGTAGAGCACTTGCCTAGCACGTGTGAGGCACTGGGTTCAATTCTCAGCACTGCATATAAATAAGTAGACAAAATAAAGGTCTGTCAACAACTAAAAATGTATTTTGGGGCTGGGGTTGTGGCTTAGCGGTGGAGCGTTTGCTTCACACATGCAGGGCCCTGGGTTAGATCCTCAGCACCACATAAAAATAAATAAAGGTATTGTGTCCAACTACAACTAAAAATAAAATAAAATAAAATAAAATGATGCAGATAGGAAAAGAAAACTCAAAATATCCCTATTTGTTGATAATATGATTCTATATTTAGAAGACCAAAAAAACTTCACTAGAAAACATCTAGAACTCATAAATGAATTCAGCAAAGTAACAGGATATAAAATTAGCACCCATAAATCAATTGCATTCCTATACATCAGTGATGAATCAACTGAAAGAGAAATTAAGAAAACTATCCCATTCACAATAGCCTCAAAAAATACTTGATAATTAATCCAACAAAAGAGGTAAAAGATCTCTGTAATGAAAACTAAGAAAAAAAAATTAAAGAAGACCTTAGAAGATGGAAAGATCTCTTATGTTCTTGGATACACAGAATTAACACTGTCAAAATGGCCAAACTACCAAAAGCATTGTACAGATTTAATGGAATGTCTATTAAGGTTTCTATGACAGTCTTCATAGAAATAGAAAAAGCAGTCACAAAATTCATTGGAACAATAAAAGACCCAGAATAGCTAAGGCAATTCTCAGCAAGAAAAGTGAAGCAGGAGCCATCTTAAAATCACACCTTAAACTGTACTACAAAACTAGTAACAAAAACAGCATGGTATTAGCACCAAAACAAACAAAAAGACCAACAGTTCAGAATAGAAGACACAGAGACAAACCACATAAATACAGTTACCTCATACTAGACAAAAGTACCGTAAGCATACATCAGAGAAAAGATAGCCTTTTCAACAAATGGTACTGGGAAAACTGGAAATCCATATGTGCCAGAATGAAATTGAACCCCTATCTCTCACCCTGCACAGAACTCAACTCAAAGTGGATCAAGGACCTAGGAATTAGACCAGAGACCCTGTGCCTACTAGAAGAAAATGTAGGCTCAACACTCCAACATGTCAGCTTAGGAACCAATTTCCTCAACAAGACCCCTAAAACACAAGAAGTAAAATCAAGAATCAATAAATGGGATGGTATCAAATTAAAAAGCTTCTTCACAGCAAAGGAAACAATCAAGAACATGAAGAGAGAGGGTCTACAGAATGAGAGAAAATCTTTGCCACCTGTACCTCAGATAGGGCACTAATCTTCAGGATACACAAAGAAGTACAAAAGCTCAATACCACAACAAGTTAGAATGAATGAATGAATGAATAAAACAACACCAAAAAAACCAAATCAATAAATGTGCAAAGAAACTGAATAGATACTTCACAGAAGAAGAAATATGATCAACAAATATATGAAAAAATATCTAACATCTCTAGCAGTTAGAGAAATGCAAATTAAAATGACACTGAGATTCTATCTCACTCCAGTCAGAATGGCAATTATCAAGAATACAGGTAGCAATAAATTTTGGCAAGGATGTGGAGGAAAAGATACACTCATATAGTGCTGGTAGGAATGCACATTGGTGCAACCATTCTGAAAGCAGTTTGGAGATTCCTTAGAAAACTTGGGATGGAACAACCATTTGATCCAGTTATTCCACCCCTTGGTATATACCCAAAGGACTTAAAATCAGAATACTACAGTGACATAGCCACATCAATGTTTATAGCAGCTCAATTCCCAATAGCTAAGCTATGGAACCAATGTAGGTGCCCTTCAACAGATGAATGGATAAAGAAAATGTGGTATATATACACAATAGAATAGTACTCCACCATAAAGAAGAATAAAATCATGGCATTTGTTGGTAAATGAATGAAATTAGAGACTATCATGTTAAATAAAATAAACAAATCCCCCCAAACCAAAGACATTTAATGTTCTCTTTGATATGTAGATGCTGACTGGCAATAGGCAGGGGGTGAGGGTGAGAGAATGTGAAGTTCCCCAGATTGGACAGGGCGTAATGGGGGAAATGGGGGGGGATGGGAATGGGAAAGACAGTAGAATGAATAGGACATAACTTTCCTCTGTTCATGTATGACTACATTACCAGTGTAACTGCCCATCATGTACAACCCCAAGAATGGGAAGATATACTCCACGTATGTATGTATGTATGATATGTCAAAATATGTTTTACTGTCATGTATAAAAAGAATAAAAAAATGAATTGGACTTATTATTGGGTTGTGGGAATTCTTTATACAGTTGAAATGTAAAATCCTTTGCAAGATTTGTTTTGCAAGTCTTTTTGTCCAGTTTGTGATTTACCTTTTCATTTTCTTAATTATTTCAAAGAGTAAAAGTTTTAAATTTTAATAGGGTTCATTTCATGTTTTTTTTATTTTGTAGATTTTATATATATATATAAATGTTTGGTTAAATGATTTAAGAATTCTTTGCCTGACCAAATATTTTCTCTCAAAAGTTTTAGAATTTAAGGTTTTACTTTATATTTGTGACTCCTTTTGAGTTGATTTTTTTGTGTGTGTGTGTGGTGAAAAGAATGTTATCAAACTTGTTTTTATTTTTTCCATGTGGATATATACTTTTTACAGAACTTTTTGTTGATCATTTTGACCCCAAATTATATTTTCACCTTTTAAACAAATTAATTGACAAAATATGTATGGGTCTCTACCTAAGCCCTCCAATCTATTTCTGAATCTATTTTTCTATCTTGATGCCAATGCTACACTGTCTTAATCATTGTAGCTTTATTATAAGTTTTCAAATTAGGCAGTGTAAGCCTCCCAACTTTGTTTTTCTTTTTCAGAATAATTTAGCTTTTTTAGATCCTTTATTTTTAATATGAATTTTAGAATCTTTTTTTTGTCAATTTCTCTGTAAGAGACTGCTGGGATTTTTATTGAGGTTATATTAAAATATAGATCAACATTGGGGACAATTGACACTTTAACTTGATTTATTCTTTCTCTGGGGATGATATTTATTTATGCCAGGTCTATTTCTTTTATAATCAGAACAAATATGTACATTTAAATAAAAAATATCAATAAGGCAATGAGTGTAAAACTTTAAAAAAAATGAAAGCCTGTACTTCCTTTTCTTGGTATTAGTCCTGTTGAGCCAGAGTACTGAAGAACTGAGACACACACAACTCTGGAATTGTAGGGTCATAGAGATTGTTAAAAAAAAAAAAATCTACAGCAATGAGTGGGGAGTATCAGAGGTTTGAGGGAAAGGCAATATGACCTATGACTGGGAGAGGATTTTGCTGGAAACATTGCCCAGTTTTTCTAGTAATAATATTGTTTTGCCTGATAATCATCCTGTGTCTGCCTCTGGCATTGTTCCTCAGTGACAGTGAGAGATACAAGGATGACAGATACAGGACACATAGTAATGTGGGAAACATTTTCCCTTGCGGGAAGAATCAAGTCTTGCCTCCCGGAGTCCTCAGAGTCTTTATTCAAGCCTCTGCACAGTAATTTGTATTTAATTTTTATTGTTGTGGGTGTTTTGGCTAGTCTTATTTGCTTTATTTTTTATTGAGGTTTATCTAATGTACAATGAAATGTGCAGTTCCTAATTATTTGATTTGATTTCAATAAGATACAAAACAAGAAAAGTTCCCTTGGGCCTCCTTTTCCATTAATTTTCCTGCACCTTTCCTTGATCACATTCTGATTTCTATCAGCATGGAGTGGCTTTGCCCTCTTTTGGATTTCTTAGGAATGGAATCAGATAGTGGTACAGAGTAATAGAGCCTTAACTAAGAAGTCTAGTTTGAAAACTCAAGAATTTGGGGGATGTTATCAAGCACTTCATGTAAACAAGTAATATTTCACTATGACCCCAACTAAATTGAGCTTAATGTTGCTTTTTCCCTTTTGCTCAGTTTTCCCATGGGGACCTCTAGCCCTTAAGGTACTGCTTTCAGAATGATGGGAACTGACAGTGAAATCCTGGAGACTTGGGCTTTATTCCTGTAAATTCTGTTAATTAGTTTCATAGTCTGGCTCAAGTTATCTGCCTCATCTCTTGGTCTTTAGCCCCTCTAATCTCTAAAATGAAAACAACTCCAATAGATTCTCACACATACAGTGTTTTAAAGGATCTTTGTTCAAGGATCTTTTGCCTCTAACTGCCTCTAACTTGTGTAGAAATGATGCCAAGCATATTTTGCTGGGGCTCTTTCCTGTGTTGGCCCATGCCTTCCTTTTTAAGACCAGTCACCTGCTCCCAACGGTCAGCCCAGACCATTGTTCCACTTTCTGCTGGTCAACCTCATTACTAGCTTCTCCAGGACACTGTGCCATGACCACACACTTGTCATGCCCAATTTAGGCTCAGTCTCCTTTAATTCTTCCAAAATAGAAGCCAAGACAAGGCTGCAAAATTTAACAGAACTATATTGAATGCTCAGAGATCACAAAAGTATTATGCAGATTATTTGAGAACCAGGTCAGATCCAGATTCTATAGAAGAATGAGGTTTATAAAATTTGGGGGCCTTCTGTAAGAAAAAGAACACAAAAATATATGGCTTTTGCAAATTATAAAAAAAATGACCATGCATATGCATTGCTAGGCCTCCAAGTGAGACCTTTAAAGACTGAGCTTCATTAGCTTTGTGGTTAATCACATTTGCTTACAATTAGACTCAAACTGATGTGCATAGCTCCTGTCAAGCTTTCATGAGATGCAGAACCAGCCCAGCTCCTAACAATGGGCATATTTTAGAATTATCACCACAAGTTTTGTTTTCTTCGCCAGGATGAATAATTATTATAAGAGATCCAGTTTCTTCAAGGAAATGCCAACCCTCACCTCATACATACGGCCTGGCCCAAATGGCAGGGACATGGCCATAATAATAGTTTACCATATATGTACCAAAGCCTGATGCCTGGGATGTAAAGCTCTTATTGACACTATATTTGAGAAATAAGTGGTTTAGCCAGTGAGATCTGCACCAAGGCCTAGTGCATTTCACAGTCTTTTCAGGGTGATGTGAAAAACAGGTCAACCTTGTTTGTTTTTCTTGACCATTGGTCATTTGCTTCTTTCCTATGAGCTAGTATTTAGGAAATAACAGTGATACTATATCAAGTAAAAACAATATTTTTCAATATAAGGAAACTTAGAACAAACATAAAAAGTTGTTTAATGTTTTGGAGTCCCAGTCTTGCTAATAGATTCATTTTACATTATGAAACCAAATTCATAACATTTCAATCTAACAGGATTTCCAAACACCACTTGAATGTGCTGAGTTTTATCTCTTGACAGTGTTCCCTCCTAGAACAAAGGGGAGGCCCTCCCTAAAGATAAAATCCATTTTCTCCTGAAATATACCAGCTGCTTTCAAAGGTCCTAAAAGATAACTCTGTAACTTCAAAAATCTAAATTATAATCCCTCCAGGGTACCATCACACATTGCCTAAAATCATCTGATCTATTCATAAGGTAGTATGAAATTGAAATTCAACAGTGTCTGTGAAAGTGCTTTGCTCCCTCTGGAGACTTTACAGATATCAGCTTTGCTACTATTAGGGAATTGAAGCCAAACCCTTTTCATTTAAACTTATCTAACTACTGGAAACTCCCCATTACTTGTGTTAGTGATGTTAAGACGGGTAAATTAACATCCACAAATGATCCCATATCAAAATTTATTTTAACCACCTAAAACTGGTGAAATAACCCCAAAGCCATAAACAGAGAAGGACGCAGGTTCAACCTGAAATCAACAGTTTAAATTTGGTAGTTTCAGAGGAACAACACATTAAATACATAAAGCAAGACTTAAAAAAAACCATATAAATATATAAAGATAATAATTAAGTATACCCAGATAACACTTAATACACTTTCTGCAAACTTGATATAGTTTCTGCAAAAATGTAGGGTATAAATAACTAAATACCTTTAAAACCATTATTATCCTATAATGTTGGCATTAGTCCCAAACCCCACTATGGCTTTATAAAGAGGCATTGCTGTATTTACTGTCTGCATAGCAGACTCCAATAATTTAAAGACATGCTTCTTGTTGTGTAATAGGTTTTTCTTTAATTTATTAACTAGCTTAAGTTCTTTTAAAACTCAGTCTTTTGTTGGCTGCCTTCAAGATATTTGCCCTATTCTAGTGTAATTCATAACCCAGTTCACTAAGTACTTAAAAAAAGAACGTAAGCAACTAATTTTAGTTCCATTTCAAGCAATTAATCATGAAATCTTGGATTAGATGAGCTGGTTTGCTATTTTTAAAGTACATATTAAACTAAAAGTTAAATAAGAATTTAAATATGCAATGAATTAAATGATCTGTATAATTTATCAGATTAAAAAAAAATTTCTACCATGCAGCATCCAAAAACCCATTAGTGCTATCATTAGTTTATGTACCACAATGTAGGCAAAAACCAAACCACTAAATAAATAATGAAATGGTAGTGGACCTTTTTTTTTTGGAGGGGTGGGGGTTCCAGGACTGCACTCAGGGGCACTTAACCACGGAGCCACACCCCCAGCCCTTTTTTGTATTTTATTTAGGGACTGGGTCTCACTGGGTTGCTTAGAGCTTCACTGTTGCTGAGGCTGGCTTTGAACTCATGATCCTCCTGCCTCAGCCTCCTGAGCTGCTGGGATTATAGGTGTGTGCCACCCTGGTAGAGGATCTTGACTAGATAGAACTATAATTGGAAATCACTGAGTCTGGCCTCCACCAAAACCGACAAAATAAACAAGAAAAAAAATCAGCAACCATAATGGGAAATTTCTAATATACTGTTCTCTGTAATAGATAGAAAAAGAACACAACTCAGTGAAGCCTTGGAAATTTGAACAACATAGTTAAAAAAAATTATGGCCATATTAAAGGATGCATCCAGAAACTGCACAGTACTCATCCCTTCAAAGTACTCTGGAAACATTTTCAAAAAATTCATTCATGTGCTGGACCAAAGTAATGCTTAACCAATGCCAAAGGATAGAGCATGTTCCTGGACATAAAGCAATTAACCAAGAAATCATTGACAAGAGTACATAAGCACAATTTTTGAAAGCACTATTTAAAATGATGAAACATTCTAATGAAACTGAATAATAAGGTTGCTCCCCAGGCATTGCTAATATTCAGGTGGTACTCACTCAGCATTTTTGCCTGACATCTCATTATTCAAAACATTCTTTCTGAATCTCAGGTTGGTTGCTGATATTCTGAATATCCCCCCATCTTTACAAACTAACCTGGAGAGAAACTCTTTTGGCTATAGCAGAAGGTTGGATGAAAGTAGGTACTTGGTAAACTTATCCTTGGGATGATTCTATTTTGTAAAGTAATTTTACAAATGATTTTATTTTGTAAAATAAAGGAGTGTATATATTTCTAAAACTCATGACTCATCTTTAACTGAACAAAGTGGGTACCTTATTTAATCTTCAAAATATCTCTGTGAGCTAGGTATTTTAAGTATTTCCATTTTACAGATGGTAAACTGAAAGGTTAAAAAATGTGGGAAATAATGAAGTTGGGAGTCAGACTGTATCTTCTGGCTGCCCAGATGTTAATCTTTATTTTTGTGATTGCCAGGAAGGACAAGAAGAAACTGGACAGTGTTTGGCACTGGTAAATTTGACTGGGGGCAGTTGGGGTGAGATAGAATGAATGTTAAGGAAGAATTTTTCTCTTTTTGCTCTGTCAACTCTTCATTGTGTACTTTTTAAGTATTTGAAATTTATTTTTCAAGGAGCATGTTGTAATCTTTTTTCCCAGAGAAAAATTAACAAGTAAAATGAAAAAACTTAATTCATCCTAGTTCCAACAGCCTGTACTTATGACAGTCTCCAGTAGAGAGAAGATGGCCAGGAAGTAGCTCTACCCAGTGTGCTGAGGGTTCAGGAATACTAGTGTGGCTTTGAGAAAATAAAGCCCCCATCTGTATTAAAAATGCTTTGTATTTCTTTAACACCTAATCTGAGTTGTTCCAGAGGCTGAATAAACACTCATTTATCCTCAGAGCACCCTGTGAGTTCCTTGGTGTGGTCTGGGAGGGTGTGGGGTTGAGTGGTGATAGCCCAAGATTAGCTCCTACCCACATGGAGGGATTCTAACCCCTGGAGGGAGAACATTAAACTCTGTGTTCCTCTTTGCACCATCAACTACAAGCAAGGAGACCTTCATAATAGTAATTTCCTGACTCAAAAGGATGTTATTAATTAGCCTGAATTTTTAAGGGGCTTGAGACCTGCCAGATGCTAAGTTCTGAATGAATGGGAATTTTTACCCAAATCATATAGCTGGGAGTTCTAGGAGGGAGGAGGTGAGGTGACTGGCAGCCAGTCACACGAGGAGGCTAAGGGCAGAAAGAACAGAATGGCCACTGTCCTGGTGCCCAGCTCCCTCCTTTAACCACACCAGACCACGTTCCCTGCCTCCAGTAATTAGAAATTACTTCAGCACATAAACAGGCACTTTACAATGTTTTCTTTTTATGACAGGCAGCACGCTTCTCCTTTGCACTGGGAGAGGGGAACCAGCTTTGGCTTCCCACGGTCCCCACCTCCTTTTCAGCCCAGTCCCTTTTGCACCCACAGAGAAAGCAGCAGTCACACAGGAACATCTGCTCTGAACATGGCCCCCTTCCAATGGCCCTGGCTCAAAAGAAGTTGGTAAAATGGCCTCCTTCAATGTAAGTCACTGCGGCCTTGGGATGGCCTTGAGTTCTCAGCCACCAGCCACAGTGCTCTCCCTTCCCTCTCCGGTTCTCCCATCAACATGTTGCAGAAAGTTCTCTTCACAGAGAGCCTTATTATTGACATGGATATTCTGGCTCAGAACACCCTTACCATACACCACTCCAGCCAGCGGTGAGTGATAACAACTCTGTTTGTGTTTAATTAGCTCTTGGTTTAGGGGCAGTTTGTGTTGAGGGTGTGTCTGTTTTAGTTGGTTATGCAGTTGACAGAAATATATGTGTATTGATGTGGGTCCTCTGTGCATGCCCTCTCAATGCTCTGGTCTGAAAGTTCAACAGGCCCTCACTACGCTACTGATGGAGGCAAATTGTTGGAATGTCTATGCTTTGATTTCATTCTGTTCAACCGGAATGATAATGCATGTTCTGCGTCTCTAAATATCTGTCTGGGCAAGGGTCTGTACTGCTTATGGTGAGGCAGAACTTCTGGGTGAACCACTGTTGCTGCCCTGTTTCAAAGTCCTAGAGGAGAGCACAGCTTTGGAGACTACTCCCCGGGCAGCTGGCTACTTGCCCTGACCCTAAGTGTCATCTGTTTATTTCTTGTATTTTTAAAATCATGTCCCTCATAGAATCCATGTCATGACTTATATTCACAAAAATATCTAAAATAGAAGCATGATTATAAAGTAGTGGATTATTTTTTTAAACAAACATTACAGAATGTGTTCACCTAAATGTGTGTTGTTCCTTTCAAGGTAATCACTTTTGAAAGTTGTACACATTTCCCAAGACGGTGATTTTAGGTAACATTTTAAAGAAATTCTTCTTTGGAATTTCTTAATTTAAAAGTAATACAAATTCATATTGAAAGATTTGGTTTTTGTCTTAGTCTGTTTTCTGAATTTATATTTATTGTTCTAAAACCCAGGGATAAGCATTGTTAATGTTGTATATATATCTTCCTAGTCTTTTTTTTCTGAGTTTTATTCTACTGAATACACTCAGTGGGGATGAATCTTCATTCTCTCAGGGCAATTTAGATCTTTGAAATTTAATTCCATTACATTGAATTCAGCAAATATCTAAACAGTGTCTCTACATGCAAAGGAGTTAAGTGAAATAAAAAGATTAACAAGATAGTTCAGATTGATTTTTTTTAAGACCATTGGCTGGTTCAGAAGGTAATGCTAAATAGAATTACAAAACATATTTTGAACAATTGCAACATTGTTGGAATAGGTGTAGTCTCCCAAGAGGATACATTGAAGGGGGCAGTACAAACAGTTGTGGAATTCCTGGAATGTGAAAAAAATGAACATAATTTACATCATACGCTGAATAAAACTATTTGGGGTAACCAATAGCAGTCACCACAGCTCAAAACTAAAACTGGCCTGATGCTGAGGTAAAAAATAGGTAAGGTGACTCTCATACCAGCTTGTCTAGGACAATCTTGGTTTATGACTGTTGTCTTAATAGAATTAAGACAGAGCCCTCTTTCTTCTCTGAAGAGGACTGGCCTGCAGGATCAATTACTGATCACTCTAATGACAGAGACAGTGGATGTTGGCATCTCCGCTACTGCTCTCCATGGACCACTTTAGTTAATTTAGCTAGGTAGGTCTGTTGGTTCATCCTGAAATCTTTCTATGGGTCTATCTCTTGGTCCTTTTTTTCCTTTTCATCCATTGATTAAAACATACATGTTCTAATATCCCAGAGAAATACAGGGAAAACTAAGCAGTGAGTTAATATTTAATCTCAGCTTCTTATCAAAGACAGGCAGGTTAAAATAATAAGTCATGAATAATAAAAGTCAGTGAGAGTATAGTGAGATGCATATTCTGTGACGGGGAGAAATTATTAAGACACTTAAGGGTAATTTGGTTATAGGTCTTACACTTTCTGGAGGCAGGGATTTTAGACTTTGAAGCCAGGACACCTGACAGTGAATTCTGACTTTATCACTTACCAAAAGCACAAATCTGAGAATTTACCTACCTTCTTGGTATTTTTTAATCAGTACATGGAGATAATCATCATATTTCTCTCATGGGGTGGTTTTAAAGATTAAATTATGTCATACTTACTATATTCTGCCGCAGTCTGGCTGCAGCAAAATAACCGGGGGGTGACGAACAACTTGTGTACGTCGATACAGCAGGAGAGGGAGCCGTTTATTGTAGGACAACAGAGGTATTTATACATTCCACACAGCTTATCTTAATTAGCATAAACTAGATACATCAGTCAACCAATAAGGAATCTCCACACTTAATGGCTCGCTTTTGTTACTTCTCAAACCACTCCCTCTGGCATTTTGCCAGGCACCATCCAGACTTGTTTACGAACTCTAACATTCCCCTGGCAAAATGCCTGGCGCCATCCTGACTTGTTTACAGACTCTAACAATATTCCACATACATACTCCACAAGCTTACTCCTAATTAATGGAATGAGCATTTTCCAAGTGGTTATGAGGCAGCATTGAAAAATAGCATTATCTGTGGTATTCAATCATTTAACAAATGGGTTTGAGGATGAATATTAAATCAGGCTCTATTCCCAATATAGTGGATATATAATTAGGTGAAAAAAAAGATATATACTCCCTGACCTCTTTTTGCCTGGAAGGGAAGAAAAGCATTCAATGCCTAATTACAACTAAAGACTAGTGAGTTGCAAGCTAGGACAAGCACTAGGGGAGGCTTACCTTAGTACCTGGGGTCAGGAGAGCCCCCTGCTGAAGTGCACTTGGGTCTTGGAGGAAAGGATGTATGGAAAGCTCAGACTGATTAAAAACAACAACAACAACAACAACAACAACAGAAAAACTTATACCTTAGCATATTCTAGTTTAACTAAATAAAGCCAGGTAATTGTGATGCTCCCATAAGCCATACAGCTATACAGTCAAATCCTGTACAGAGGTAGGGTGGGCTTCAGGCTGGAGCATGATGTAAGCCCCTAATGCATTGGTGCTGGTTCATCTGATTTACAAAGCTCTAAGGTTCATTCCTGAGGCAGATGCCCAGAAATGCCTAGGCCTTAGACTGAAAGTACCAACTCTTCTGTCATCTTTCAGCAGCTGTGCTGTAAGAAGTGCAGTTTGGGGTAGTGTTTCTAAGGTGCATATTTGTGCCCTTCTCTAAGCACTCTATATTCTTCCTTTGGCTCAGCTGCATTTCAGAATTGGTCTCAACATTACCTAACAGAGTCCAGGTTATTCTTTAATCTTGTGTCCAGAGTGTTTTATTGAAAGCCACCATCAAACATGCCATCTGAAATTCACTTCTTAATTTGTTCTAAGTATATTGAAGATCTTTTCTTAAATCATCCTGCTTCTTATGAAAGACCCTATGTCATTTTATTTAGAATTTAGTACCAAAAAGAGTTTTATCTATTTTCTAGACACTGGTATACTGCTTAATCTCTGATGTGAGTTATGGTCCTGGCTGCCAGGGTATTCATAATCAAAACGTCCAATCATAGGAACCATATAGACTGGATGCAGGCTTCCTTTTTCTTTGGCCCTGTTTTTTGATCTTTTAAATTTATCATATATTTTGATTAAAGCATTCTAAATCCTTTGTGATAAAAGGATGGTTATAAATAAACAAACTAAAAATATAACATATCATCATTTCAAGTTAATACATATAAATAAACTAAGCACATTTTTGGATGGTTATTATTTTTAAAACAAGAACTGGAAATGTAGCTCATCAGTAGAGGGTTTACCTTGTAGGCACTAGGCCCTGGATTCAATTCTCAGCACTACAAAAAAACAAAAAAAAAGTTTGCTGGACATGGTGTTGCACACCTATCATCCCAGGAGTCTGAGGCAGGAGGATTGCAAGTTTGAGACCAACCTCCACACCTTAGTGAGACCATGTCTCAAAATAAAATAAATAGGGCTGGGATATAGGTCAGTGGTAGAGAGCCCCTTGGTTCAATCCCCAGTACCAAAAATAACAACAAAAACTAATAAAGCCCAAATTAATGACTGAAAGAATAGAACTCAATAGGATTAGCTGCGGTGGGTGATTAGGGGGAGGTTAGAAGTCTGTTAAATCTGCTAGTTTGTGCTCCAAAGCCTGGGAGCCCTACAGCAGATTTTGTAGGTGTGTCCCACAGAGAATTCTGATCTCCACCCATGGCTTTGGAGCTTCGCTGTCCTAGAAGGACTTGGGAAGGTCCCAAACCAGAAAAACTGAACAAGCCTTACTCACTTCCATACACAACGTGTTCTCAGTGCTCAAGACTTAAAAATAGGCCCCTGTCAGGCAGAATCCTTAAGGCATGCTGCATCTTGACTCTGCACATCTTGTGCTTAAACCCTAGCAGAAACAAAATGAACGGCCTGGGGATATGTGAAGAGATATTATCAGGTTAGTAAAAGTGCAGAGGCAGAGTGAATTACTGTGTGATGGGGATTTAGAACTTTCAGGATTCAGGTCATCTTAGAGGTTGTCTAGAATCTGCTGTACAAGGGAGAAAGGAAGGAGGGAAAGTCACACCTGCCAAATGTCTACGTGTGCCAGGCACCGTGAGTTCATGTCCACCTTGTTTGTAATGACCACGATGCTCTTTCTCTTTAAGACAAGCAGAGGTATTCACATGCAGCTTTCTCTTTGGTGTTTAGAGAACCCCTTCCCACACCTTTTCAGAGTACCATTTGCCTTGTTGGAAAACAATAAAAACTTGAATCATAGATTTCAAGTCCTTAGTGACTCTTAATCCAATTTCAATTAATATTTTACAATAACGCTAACAAGTGGACTTTTCTCAATGTTATTGAGAGTTTAGTTCAAAATAAAAAAGTTCTTTAATTGGTCTTAGAGATGTTGGCTGTACCAGATCAATCTCTGGGGATTAGGTGTGATTTGAAAAATGTGAAAGATAAAACAAAGGCAAGGAGTGGACCCTGTTGGAACTACTTTTCATCACAGATGAAATCTGGTTTATGGTCTGATACTAGCAATCACATTAAGTTACACACTCATGCCAATACTACTCCATTTCCTGATCCCTCTACTATAAATGATCTGTCTAATCATAAGTAATAAAATAATACATTTTCTCTTCCTGAAATCTGCTAGGCTGAACAACTTTAATCAAGGTGATAAAGGATTTTACAACTTTCTCCATGTTACTCCATGGTTGTCTGTTTTCAAAGATATGCAAACGTGTCCAAAGTATATGTCAGACAAATAGACTTTCTAAAGTCACAGAAATAGGAATTAAAAGACATTTGGAAGAGAAGTCCAGCTAGAGTTGATCTTGCTCAGACTCCTGATTTTATAGATAAAGAAAAAATGAAAGCTATAAAGCTGAAAGGGATTATTAAAAACAATACCACTGGGATTCCAGGGTTCCTCTAATCATATCATAGTAAAGATGCTATTTTGAGTATCACTTTGGCATATACCAGGGCATTTCCTTATTTTCTAGGCTGCATGGGATTGTAATGTTTCCAATAATTTCAGAGATCATCCAAGTCCAAACCTTTCATCTAGGAATGAGATCATTAAGACCAAGAGAAGCAAAATACCCAAAGTCTCGTAGCTGAAGAGTACCACAGTTGGAACTGGAATCTACTTTCTTAACTTGTGGGTCAACTCTTTTCTGCCAAGAGGTATCTTAGCTCAGTAAAATAGGAAGCCTAATGAGGTTGTTCTCAAGCATGAAATAATGTGAAGTAAGAAATTGAAAAAGATGTTGCTTCAACAGCCCGCATGTATCACTAAAGCCTGCGGCAAGTAAGGGTTAGCAGGGCTGATTTTACTTACTACTTTTCAGTGCAGGATTAGAAGCTCCTCCTGGAATGTGCAGTTCAGACATTAGAACTGGGCTTTCTGTTGTATGCCATAGCTACCTGGGACAAACCTGATCACGTGGTCAAGTAGATTTCCTCAAGGTTATATATTAAGTCAGCAGCTCAAACAAATCAGAACTCAAGGTGCTTTTAGTAAAGTCCAAACCAAGAAAAAATGATAGAGCAAAAACTGCTTCATTTTTAGTATCACCTATTTTCCACTCAGTGCTTTCCCTTTCCTTCTGTTATTTTAACATATGAACACTGGGACACATGGGACTTGGATATATGTAAGAAGAGAAACCAGCAACTGAGAGTCTAAGTTAGGTACTGATAGCAGTTAGGTCAATAGCAAGAAGGGAAGGCATGTACATGGGTTCACAGTTTCAAACATTCAATCAGACCTAGCCAGGTATTCAGACCAAACAGTCAAGTAAGGCTTAGGTGAACAAATCCAGGGAGATATTTGGGAAACAAACAAACAAACAACAACAAAACCAAGACAAACAGGATGATCTGGAATAAGTAAACAACAAAGTATCATGTTTATACATGACAGATACAGTTTTTATGTGTCGATTATTCTTTACTAAAGATGAGGGGAGGGAGAAAGAAAATTTACCAAACTTTGTACACAAATGTTAATAGCAACATTATTCATAATAGCCAACAAATGGAAACAACCTAAATGTCTACCAACTGCTGGAACAAAACTATATCCATACAATTAAGTATTATTTGATGATAAAAAGAAATGCTGATACAGAATGGATTAACCTCGAAACACTGTGCTACATACAAGAAAATGGTCATAAAAGGCTGCATAATGTCTGATATCATTTACATGAAATGTGCAGAATAGGCAAATCTATAGAGAAAGTAGATTCGTGGGTACCAGGGCCTGGGGTGGGCTGATGGGAGTGGTGGGAACAGTGACTGCTAGTAAGTATGGAGTTTTGTTCTAGATTATGAAAATCTTCTGAAACTAGATAATGGTGATGATTGTACAACTCCATGAATATAGTAAAACCACTGAATTGTTCACTTTAGAAAAGTTACAAAAATTGCATTTTATGGCATGTGAATTATATATATCAATAAAGCTATTTTACAAAGGGGAAAAAAAGAAGAAAATAGGTTCTTGAAAGTGACAACAGCCCATTGCTTGAAACAAAGGTGTGATTAAATGGTTTTTGCTAGTGCAGAAAAAGGGCATCCTGATGTTGAACTTGGGGTTTGCAGGTAGATGTTGGTACTACTCTTGACTGAGGTAGGGAGTGTGTGGTCCAGAGAGGGCAGATCAGACACACAGTACACTGTGTACTCACATCTAGTCATTCAAGAGCACATGTTTCCTGAGTGCCTACTATGTGCCCAGTACAGTGCCATATTGTGCCATATTCTTGACTGTTAGAAACAAAGACTTATCCCTCTTGAAAGTTTTATACTGGTGCAGGAAATATGATAAAGGAATGAAGGTGTAAGGTGAAATCCAGTCAGTACTCATCGGTACTTCAGGGTTATAGGAGAGAGAGTCGTGATAGCGGTGATGGTACCACAAAGTATGGTCGCCTGGGAGGGCTTTTCAAAGGTGTCATTGTAACACTCAAGTATAATGAACAGTGGGCCCCAGGTATGGTCTCTCACTATGTACTTAATACTGCCAATCTTGTTACCTCCTGTGTATGGGAGAATACTTCTAGTCCATGGTTTATTAGTTATTTTACCCTTTGGAAATCCTTTCTCTCTGGTCTTTAGGATGACAAACAGCTAAACTGACTAGATCTTCCATTTAATAGTAAGATATTCACGATATCCTTCAAAAAACCTCCATAGATAGTGATTCTTGGTATTTTTCCTTTTTCTATATATCACTAGATCATAATTATCACTTGAGAGAGGGCAATTGGTAAGTAAAAATTAGGATTGAAATACATAGGAATTAACAAAGAGGATGGTAACAATAGTGAACTTTTCTGGGATTAACTAAATCTAAGACAGTCTGAGTTTCCCAACCTTTATCTCGCTCCCTCAACTGTTACTTCTAAAGAAAGAGGAAAAGAACTGTAGTAATCAGGTTCAGGCAGAGAAATAGAAACCACCTTGAGTATCTATAGTATCTAACAGGGACCCTAATGCTGGGAACGAGGAACACAAGTAATAGGGAAGCAGAAAGCCAAACAAAGCCACAAAGGCATCTGGGAGCTTGCCCACAGGTTAGCTGCTACACCCTTCACCTGGAAGGAGATGGTATCAACCATGAGCAGAAGGTGAAATCACCTGACCAAAGCTGGAATTATGGTGGGCTTGTTTGCCAAGAGGTAGAACCATATAGAAATTGTAGCTGTTGCCAGAATCACGGGCACAAGTAGGGGTGTAAAGGGATGGATAAAATGCTTTGAATTCTCCTTGAAACCCCTGCCTTCTAACTAGCATAGTGCTTCCCATGGGTGAAACCCAGCCAGAAGCTTGTGCTATAAAAGCCTGAGGAAGGTATCCTACAGGCCATGTCCTCTGTAATACAGAGAGGAAGAATAGGGTAAGGGTGGGGGAATGATCTGAAGGCATATAGGGTCAGAACTGTGAGAGAAGATGTAAGAATGCCCTCAAATGTCCTTCTGTGAGCCAAGTCCCTCAAATGTCCTTACCATGAGCCAAGTTCTGCGTTAGGTCCTCTCAAACACATTCTCATTTAGTCATCACAGCTGTGTTTCTTTGAAGATGAGAATTATTATCAACTTCTTAAAGGTGAAAAACCCAGAATCAGAGGGTTTTTGGAATCTGTTCATGGTAAGTCACTAAGTATAGTGAAGTCAGGATTCAAACCCATCTCACCCAAATTGTTAACCTTCTCTTTCTACTGTATTCTTGTCCCCTCTGGAGATTAGCGTCGGGCAACATCTTCTGCTGAGTTTCCCTTTTCACTTCTCCTGCAGTCCCCAGGTAACTTGTGCAGAGCACAGGTAGAGTCTTTGTACTCCATCCTAAGTCTAGAGGACAAGGAAATACAATCTTAGATTCTAACTGAATGTCATTTCACACATAATTGTTGAGGTTTTAAAAATGACAGTGTTGAAATTGTTTCTGTTGAGTAGATTTGAATACTCTCTTCTCTACTGCAAAGATGAGCTTAGATACCCAAGGCCATACTTTCAGACACCAAGAATGATTTTCAGGGGTGGAGGTGTTTGCTTCAGGCAATGAGGTAAGAGCTAAAAGAGCCAGGGTGGGGCTTTTCCTCCCCAGATCTCAGGTGGAGCTTCTAGGTTGACAGCAAAGTCCTCCTTTCATTTATAAATGGACTATATTTGCTCTGGAAGCATCTGGGAGGATAAATATGGGATCCCACAGAAGCCACAATGTTATTTTTGCAGAGTCTTTTCTCATTATAACTTCAGCTCAAGTGTCTTCTTTTTTCTTTCTCAACCTCTTTTTTTCTCATGTGTGAAATGCATTCACGTATATGATTGTGTGTATGAATTCACACATAGATACTCTTTCTAATTAAGAATTCTGAAAAAATACAAAGGCTGATCATCTCTTCAAACCTTACCGGACACAAAGATGTTTGGTGTTACTTTTCCTACTTTTTTTTTTTCCTACCACAGGTGATGAGACTGTCCTAAAATGTGGTTCAAATGTGGTCAAATTCTATCTTGAAAATATACTGAATTCTAAAGGAGGTACAAATTAAATAATGACTATGTGATGTTAATGACCATGTAATTATTTTAAAAGACATTTGATAGCATGTGTCACTTTGCTATTTATTAGATACATACTAATTTTGTCTCGAGAGATATCAGAACATGAATGAGATTGGGGCAAAGATGCTTATCCTGAATTTAAGTTCCACTTTATTAATAAGCAAAGCTTTAGGTACCTTTCAGTGGCAGGCAGAATAGTGGGCTATAAAGGGTGCCTGTCTTCTAATCCTTAGAATCTGTGAGTCTATTTGAACACATGGAAAAAGGGAAATTAAGGTTGTAGATGGAATTAATATTGCTAATCAATATGAGTTTAAAATAAAGATTTTATCCAGGTGAATTCAGTGCAATCACAGGGCCCTTACCTATGGACAAGGAAGGAAGTCTGTGAAAGAAAGAGTGACAAGATGTAAAGAATGACTGATTGACTGTTGATAACTTTAGAGATGGAAAGAAGAAACAAGCCAAGGATGGTGGGTAATCTCTAGCAGCTAGAAGAGGGAGGCAAACAGATGTCTCTCCTAGAACCTCCAAAAAAGATACTATGATAGCTTAGTCATACTCATGTTGGATTTGTGACCTGCAGAACTATAAGATAATAAATGTTATTGTTTTGAGCTATTGAAATTGTGGCAATTTATTACAGCATCTAAGGAAAAGTAATACCTCTTTTAACTCAGGTTAGGCCTCTAGAAAACCATCAAAAAACAGCTTAAAAATAACAATGTCTGTATATTAGCTAGAACAAGTGATATTAGTGTTTATAACAAAAAGGTCTAAAAATTTCATGGCTTCATATAATTAAAATTTACCACTTGTTCCAAATAATTTAGACAGATATTTCTAGTCTGGTTACTTTCCTTATGATCATTCCAAGTTCAGCCTTCTTCCATCTTGTGGTTCCAATTTCCTCCATGACCTTAGAATTCTTCCCATTCACTGAAGGAAAGAGTGTTTGGAAGATTGTGTGGAAGTATTTAATAAACCTGGCCTGGAAATGGAACATTGCTTCCACCCACATTCTGTTGCCGGAGCTCAGGTGAATGGACATACCTAAATTCAAGAAAGGCCATGAAATGTAGTTGAGCCACGTTTCCTTAAAGGAAAGAAAATTTGGAATTTGACTAAAGCATAGCAATCTCATCCACAATTGAGCAAGGACATTTTTTCTTAACATATAAAAACACAGAGACAAGGTAAAAATAATTAACAAATTCCATTTCTAAGTAAAGTCAAATAAAAGTAAAAAGTATAGTAGGTAAGCAGTCATTAGGTCCAATTTGAATCATTTACTCCGCCACTGAATAATTTCTGAAAAATTACTTAATGTCTCTGGACCTTAATTTTCTCATCTTATAGAAATAAAAATATGCCCTACCTCAGTCTTTTTCTTTTTGTTCTATCTTTAATACTTTTCAGATTTTTAGTAAAGAGTGGAAAGATGAGAAACAACAGGTTTGTTTGTTTGTTTGCAGGTACATGTCAGAGAATGTTTATTTTAGAACGATTTTTTATTAATTTTCCCCAAATTTAATTTGCTAATTTACAAAGGTATTGTTTCTTTTTATTAGGTTCCCTATATGGACAAGCGATTTTTATAGCTTAAGTATAGCCCAGCAGTTTCATATAGATAAACCTAATTGATTATATTAAAATAATATTTTGGCCACTTTTGTATAACCAGAAATGAGATAGGAGGCTCTATATGATTACTCAAAGTCTTCCCTGTTAGTTTCCATCATGATATTTTATATTCTTCTTAGTATTTTACAATTTTGTAATTTATATGTTTATTTGCTTGCTTAACCTATTTCTAGACGACCATAAACTTCATGGGAGAGGATGCTTTATTTCATTCATCATACTATACCAACACCTAGCAGAGTTCTGAATTACTAGCTTGATACTTATTTGTTGAATGTGAAAATAGAGTCACTCCAAGATTGATTATAAAACTGATGTGACAATATAATGTATCTTTTAATATGACATTGGAAATAAATTGCATATATTCCAGATAGTATCTTTCAATTGTTTTACTTTGATTTTTATGAAATTCAGGATTAGTTTTAATTTTTATGAAATTCAGGATTAGTTTTACTTAATTTTGAATGACAACTAAAACTACCATCTCATTGGAGTACCTTGAAAAAGCAGTGCCTGGCCTTCTATATATGCTTTAGTCTGAATTATTTTGGAGAGGTACAGACTGAAATTTTGGAATCCACGATTCAGTATAACCAGGAGTAACATAGTTGGGAAGGACATGGATCCTACTCAATCTGTCCTTACCCCAAAGCTCCAAGACTGGTACAAATTTATTCAATTTCTAACATCTTTTTATAAGAAGAGTCCACACTCAACATTTGAAACCACTACCAACATATATCACATATAGTGTTCACTATCTGAGTTAAACTATTTTGCTTAGGTCTACTTCCTCTTGTTGGGAAGTGAAAATAGATAGGATCTCATCTTTTGGGTGAGAAAATTATTCAGTGCCCAGAAAACCATCTTTAAATTATCACTAATCCTCATTATCCCTCCTTCGTGTGGTTTTGAGATGTTTTATACTAATCTTGAAAAATATCCCATCTCCAGGCAAAACTGATAATAAAACAGCAACCCTGATGTTGGTGTGCATGTTAAGACATTGTTCTGACTCAAAGAATCGGAATGTAATTTACTATGTGGGATAAACCCTGTGAAAACACCTCCATGATCAAAATAAAAGATGAAAAAGAAGAATACACTTGGGCCTCAGGGGGAGAATTAGATCTGATGGTATCGGGTGCAAATGTAATTTTTTTTTTAAGTCTTGTGAGCATTTTTATGAGCAACAACAGGACAGGACAAGAATAAAGTAGCCAGAGAGAATTGCACTTGAAAATGTTCCTGCCCATTGGCTCAAATAAATAATAAAAAATATGACCCTTGGGTAGAATTTTTATTTCTTTGTTTTATCTATTAATCACTCACTTCTTTCCAAACTTCATTTTTGCTTTTCTTTTTCTTTTTTAACTTCTGCATTCTCTGGGTTGCTGCTGCTACAACAGGTGTTGCCACTTGGCATTCCAATGTCAAGAAACAGCCAGCCAAGGAGGAAGAGGGGACCCCTGAAGCCTTGTTTATGTATGACTTAGCTTGTGATAACATTTTCAAGAGAAAATTGCCTGCCAAGCTAATTCAGAAAAGGTGGTCATAATGTTTTCTACTGTCAGAGACAATGTCTTGTAAATATAGCATTGTGTACAAGATAAAATAAGAAAAAAGAAATCCCCTGGGAGATGGGGCAGCAAAGGGGTGCTGTGTGGAGCAGCCCTAGTAATGTGAAGGAGTCAAGATAAAACTTGTTTCTGCTCTGGAAGAAAGGAGCTTTCTTGATGCAATTTTCTTTCCATTTCTTGATGGAAACTATCTTTCCATCTTCTGTGATATTGTCTTTTCCTAGGTAGGAGGCTTTCCTACCTACTCTGTTTTAATCTATGGTTAATTGTCTGCCATTAGCCCATGAGAACCTTGGGTGAAGTCCCCTCCTTACCCCTCTCTTATGAGCTGTCTACATTCTCAATTGTAGAAAATAAACCACTCTCTACCCTCTAGCTATCATTTCAACTTTGGATCTCATATTTCCAATTGCCATTTAGAATTCTCCATAGAGATTTGCATTGTGATTTGTTGTAGGGTGGAATTCATAGGAATGATCCACTTCTCTCATCTAGAGAGTAAACAAAACACACTGGTAACAATCTGTGCCCTGGGGTAGATGTTCCTGTATCTTTTATAGAATCTCAGTTCCCTGTTCCCAGGGAATTCCCAGTATGAGTTATCAACTGCCTAGTATATAGTCACATGAATTAATGTGGGCAAAACACTAACTATATCATAGATTCTAGGAGATAATTATTAATATTTTATAGCAAGCAATTAAGAGTGACTAGAGCTGGGTTGATGAGTGACAAACAGAAATTAGAATTCCTTGGCTCCCGGTTTGTTTTTATCTTCTTAGGGTTTGCTCTGCCTCATTTTCTTGAGCCAGTCAGTCACTGGCTAAGAGTTGCCTGTGGGCTTTCTTGCTCTGCCAGGCAAAGGCTCAGGAACACTCTTGTAGAAATCCAAAGAGAGTTATTGGAGTGAGCTGTCAGAAGCAAAAACATGGAAGAGGCAAGGAGAGGGTCATACAGAATGGTTAATGCTGACAACATCCACTGAACCAAGAGAAAATTTGGTGTCTTATAAAACATAGTCTAATATAAATCTGATATTGTCTTGGAAATTCCTGTAAAATTTGAAATAAACTGATACTTTCAGAGTAACACTGTCTCTGTTCAAGACTTAGATCTCACTACTGCTTCTAAGAACCCTTCTGTAGGATTCCTTGCTCATGTCCCTCAGCTGTGCATGCAGCTTGGACATTTCACTTGGTGACAAAGTTGGCAATAGAATGGCATACTGAGGGGCACTTAGGGCAAAGGACATTGCACTGGAGGAGTAATTTGGCAGAGAGAGTCTTATACTTCCTTTCTGTTCCCAGAATACTGATTTTTAACTGGGCCTCTGATATATAACAAGAGATACCTGAGAAATTCTTAACATCAACAAAACCCCCCAAACCTGGATCTACTTTCGTGTCAAAAAATCAGAAGAGGTATAGAGAAACAATACTTTTTGCTTGTTTATTCTAAAATAAGAAAATTTGAAAACACCAACAATATTGTACTTCAAAATAGCATCCTTACCTACTTATTTCAGCAAAGTAGTCATTCCTTAATTGCCTCCAGGGATAGCTATGAGCTAGATGAGACAACCCTTATTTATTTATTTATTTATTTATTTATTTATTTATTTATTGGTGCTTAACACTGAGTCACATCCCCAGCCCTTTTAAATTTTTATTTTGAGACAGGGTCTCACTAAAGTTGCTTTGGGCCTTGCTAATTTGCTGAGGCTGGCTTCGAACTTGCAATCCTCCTGTATCCTCCTGGGAGTTGCTGGGAGTCATCATGCCTGGCAAGACAACCAATATTTTTACATTAAAGTTATACCTTGCTCAGTCTCAGAAGTGTGAGATGCAATTTAGTTATTTTGCTTACCAGAATTTACTCAGAATGGTTTTAATTATTTACAAACATTAAAAACATTAAAGGTGATTACCTTTGAACAATAAAATATATCCCACCATTGGCAGCTTTATTTAGAAGGCATGGTATAAGAAATGTTATCATTCTAGGTATAAAAAGCCCTGAGGTACTAAGGTGGAATTACTTGGATATTTCATGTGAATGCAGATTTTTTTTGCCAAATTATTCAGATATTTTACTGAATTTTTTCTGTAGTGCTTAGTGTGTTCAAACTTTGTTATGGTTAGGGTATCTTAGCAGATACTCAGATTTTTTTTTCAGTATTATGGCCTAAAAAATAATCACATAAATTTTATAACATAAGGGACCAAATCTTTGAAGAATGTGGCAGAAGCACAATTTAAGTCAGAGTTCCCTTTAAAGTCTATGCTTTCATATTTATGGAAATATAATACTGTTTTGGGGTTGCTGTGGTCAAATAACCAGAGCTGGGAATGATTAAGTAAGGGTTAAATATGCTCCTTGCATTTGTGACCATTGTACAAATCTATTGTGAGTTAACTGTTTCTGCTATGCAGTAATTAATGAATTTTGTGTATTTTCCAGTTACACAAGAACAAACTTCATTTTTAAAGTGCTAAACATAGTTAAACCTTGGGCTGGAAGTCAAGCTCAGTGACAAGGTACTTGCCTTGAATGCTTGCATATGTGAGCCCTGGGTTTGAACATCTCAAGCATCACCAAAAAACAAAGATTAAAAGAATTATTTTTTAAAAAAAGGGACAGAAGCAAAATTCCTTGTGGTCTGTGATTTAAATTTACAGAAAGACTTGCTCAGGTAAGCAAGAAAAAAGCACACAGAACTTTTAAAAATAAAAGTAGTTTTCTTTAATTTCTGCTGCCAGATTCTTGAAACACTTCTCTACATCATAGGGAACAGAAGAATTTCATTTGACTAAAGGAAAAATAATTCTGTTGTATCACAGAATATATCAGAATTATATATTTTTTTAAATCCCAATGACATTCTTTATAGAACTAGAAAAAGCAATCATAAAATTCATTTAGAAAAATAAGAGGTTCAGAATAGACAAAGTAATCCTTAGCAAGAAGAGTGAAACAGGAGGCATCACAATACCAGACGTTAAACTATACTGCAGAGCAATAGTAACAAAAATGGCAAGGTATTTGCACCAAAATAGACATGCAAACAAATGGTATAGAAGACACAGAGACAAACCCACATAAATATGGTTATTCTCTCACTTTAAAAGTACATTATTAGGTTGTTCTTCACTTTTCTTGTCTCCAGGCTGTGTAATCTTTCACTTTAAACTTATCCTTCAGGTGTAAAGTTTTCACTCTTTTAACAATCTTTTGCTTTAACACGAGTGAAATTTGAAAAAAATAAAATTTGGTTTTAATTAATATGCACCAAATTATTGTTAATAGAGAACTGACATTACTTATCTTTCTCCATCTTCTGGTAGCATTTTCTAGAAAGCTGGCCAAGATTAGAAAGAACACTGTGTCCATAAGCCAGTGAAAAAATAATTAACTAAGCAGGGACTAAAGTCATAATTGTGTGTGTGTGTGTGTGTGTGTGTGTTTGTGTGTGTGTGTGTTTGTGTGTGTTTGTGTGTGTGTGTGTGTTTGTGTGTGTGTGTTTGTGCTGTGTCTACTAAAATAAAGTACTGAGTGACCAAAAGTCCTGGCAAGAACAATTAAAGGAGGAATAGTTTATCTGGAGGCTCACAGGTTCAGCAGTCTCAATTCCTAGACAGCTGGTTCCATTCCTTGGGGTGTGAGGCGAGGCAGAACATCATGGCAGAAGGGTGTGGATGAGGAAAGCTGCTGGGAACGTGGCACCCAGGAAGCAGAAATAGAGATCCACTCTTCAGGGACAAAGTATATACCCCAAAGGCAAGCCTCCAATGATCCACCTCCTCCAGCCACACCCTACTTGTCTTCAGTCACCACCCAGTTAATAGCTATCAGGGGATTAATGCACCCATTAAGACTCTCATAACCCAATCATTTCACCTCTAAGCTTTCTTGCAATTCTCACTCATGAGCTTTGGGGGGAATTTAATATATAAATGATAATAATGTGAAAGAAGAGTGATTTGAGGAGGAGAAGGGAGGAGTGGAGTCAGATACAACGTGTGGAGGAATCTATTAGGAAATAGATATAGTATGCTTATTCCCATCTGTGGAGCTGAAGCTATGAAAAGTTACTGGCAGGCAGAGTGTGTGTGTCTGTGCTGATGGACATGCTCATTAGAGTGGAAATATCAACAGAAACAAAGTGACTGAAGAAATTAGAGTATCAGGGATCCAGGTGGAGGGTCTGGATTTTGGTAAAGAGTTGAAAGTTCAATTCAATGTAACCAAAGAAATGCAGAGTTCAGGTAATGATGGGAAAGTCAGGGGAGTAGGCGATGTCAGGGTAGAGGAAAAGACACTGACTAGCCATTAGGTTGGATAGGAGAGGGAATAAACTAGGCATGTGTGGTAGGAATGCCCATTCAAGGCTAGTGATCAGGAATATAAAAATATAAAGTGGGATCAATCAGTATAGTCCTAGGGTGGCCAGGGAGTCTAGTTTAAGTTGTTAATGTTTTCTGTATTATCATTTGAGAGCTATTTCTCTTTGCTCATTGGTTGTTTGGATAACCCCAGGGTTTGCTCCAAGCCTATTGCTGTCTAGAATCACAGCCTTGGACTGTGGCAGCTGATAAGAGATAACAGAAACTGTAGAAGGTGTCTGGAGAAGAGAGAAGTGGTTTTTCTCTTAGCTTGAGTGTGTTCCCTACAAGTTGAAGATAAGAGAGCTGGGGGAGGCCAGCTTACAGGTCAACAAGCAGGAAGAAAGGGCCTTGGGATGAATAGCCAACCCCATCTTATCCTAGACAGTAAGGCTCCATCCTATTGTTGATTCTGGGAGTCAAACGGTTTCCTTGGTTACCAGAGCCTGCTTATTCAGTCAGGCCAAAAGCAAGCAAGCCATGGCAGGTCTACAAGCTTTTCTTAAACATCTTTAGTATCACTCTCTTTTTCCATCTAGGTGCATTATTTCTACTCTTATTTCCCATAATTACTTATTTTCTTCTATGTTCAGCCCCGAAATTGGAGTCTTCTCTCAGCCATGCCTTGGTTCTCTTCTCTGATCAGTTTACACTCACACTCCTACAACCCATTTTCTAGTTCTCTCTTGAGCTTCCACCCTGTATTTCCATATAGTGTCTGGAAATTTCCATGGATATAAACATCAAAACTTCAAATTCAGAATGTTCAAAATCAAAATATTTGCTCTCTCGCTCCTGGGTCCTCTACACTGGACAGTAGAATTACCACTTTCAGAACCTTCTAAACTGGAAGCTTCAGAATTTCATCACTTCATGCTTTTCATTCTCTGTTATGTCCATTTGGGTCCCAAGAACTACCCACCCACGTATGCACTGTCATTTTTATTCATCTTCTTTTCTCCATCCCCACTTTCCTCAGCAACAACACCATCTCTCTCAAGGACTCCTTATAGCTTCTTAGCCCAGCTCCCCAGCTCTGGTCTCTCTCTGCTCTGGTCTTTATGGCCAACACCAATCCTGTCATTCATGGTGTTCTGCTGCAGCTGAATAGAATCCAAACCAGCATGGCACTTGTGATCTCCAATCAGCTATCTGTGGTCTTTCCAGGCTTATTTTCTACGCTATATGTATCTTCACCACATTAATTGTAAAAATAAAAACTGTGTCTCTTCCATGTTCTCCTTCCTCTATATCTTCCCTCATGTCATTCCTTCAACAATGGCTTTCTTCTTCTCTCCTATTCTGTTCCCAATTAAATATTCCTGATCCCTGGGATAAACTGCAGATGGAATGACAACATATTATTTCCATCTGTATGTAAAATAAAAATACATAAAATGCCTAAAACATGGCAAATCATGAAATAGGCTTGAAAACATAATCCAACTGCAACTAGGATATCAATGATTTCTTCTTTCAATGTGTCTGGTTGAAATAAGCATGTGCAACATTTCACAAGGTTCTTATCCCAGTGGTGAATGAATCAGAAACGATCCCACCAATGAGGTAATTTTTTATTTGAACTCTTAAGAGGACTTAGTTGTGTTCTCTGATTGATGCTCTGATGACATTTTTATAAAAGGACTAAATTATTTTTGTTCAGAGTTGCCAAATTAAATCTACAGAATCCATAAAAAAGATAAATTTGGTCCAAAGCTTGAAGGCTTGACTCTCTTACATTTTTCCAAGAAGAAATCTGGTGGTTGTATTATGTTGATCATTCCATGAGTTATAGCTTTCTTTTTCTTATCTATATCTCCCCAAATTTTCCTTAATATGCTAGTATTTTTAATAATTTGGAAATGTATGTATGTGTCTGTGTAATTGTATAAATAATGTTTTGTATTAGTCAGTGATAGCTGCCATTACTCAAGACTAGGTGGTTTAAACAACAAAATTTATTTCTCATAGTTCTGGAAGTTGAAAGTCCAAGATCGAGGTGCTGGTAGGCACGTGTCTTCCGAGGCCTCTCTCCTCAGCTTCCAGACACGTTGCCACTGTATCCTCTTATGGTCTTTTTCCTGTGCAAGGGTGTCCCTGGTGTCTCCCTCCCCTCTTATAAGAACACCAGTCGCATTGGATTAGGGCCCCAGCCTTATTACCTCCTTAGTGGTTTCATCTCTAAATATAGGCACATTAGGGGCACATATGAATTTGGGGCTGGGGACAGACACAATTCAGTCCATAGTATTTATGGAAACCTATATGAAACTTATATTTATGGAAACTTAAAAATGACAAGATATATCAATAGGAATCTCAGTTTTCTTTGCTAATCTAAACATAAGGGATTTGGAATAAGAAAATGTAAATTGTTACTAGAGGCTTATGTGTTAAACTAGAAAGTTCACTTCTTTAATTTTTTATTTGTTCTTTTTAGTTATATATTACAATAGAACGTATTTTGACATACAATACATACATGGAGTATAACTTCCCATTCTTGTGGTTGTATATTATGAAGAGTTACACTGGTCATGTATTCATATATGAATACAGAAAAGTTACGTCCAATTCATTCTACTGTCTTTCCCATTCCCATCCTCCCCTCTTCCCCCCATTCTCCCTGTCCAATTCAGTGAACTTCCACTCCTTCATCCCCGCCCTGCCAATTCTGAGTCAGCATCCACATATCAGAGAGAAAATTCAGCCTTGGGTTTTTTGGGATTGGCTTATTTCACTTAGCATGATAGTCTCCAGATCCATCCATTTACTGGCAAATGCCATAATTAATTTATTCTTTGTGGCTGAGTAATATTCCATTGTGTATATACACTACTTTTTCTTTATCCATTCATTTGTTGAGGGGCATTTAGGTTGGTTCCATAGCTTTGCTGTTGTGAATTGAGCTGCTATAAACATTGATGTGGCTGTGTCACTGTGGTATGCTGATAACTGGGTCAAATCATTCCAAGTTTTCTAAGGAACCTCCATAGTGCTTTCCAGAATGGTTACACAAATTTTTAGGCCCACTAACAATGTATGAGTATATCTTTTCTCCCCCATCCTCGCCAACATTTATTGTTACTTGTATTCTTGGTAATTGCTATTCTGACTGGAATGAGATGAACTCTCAATGGAGTTTTAATTTGAATTTCTCTAATGGCTAACATTTTTACATATATTTGTTAACCATTCCTATTTCTTTTTTTTATATATATATTTATTTTTTAGTTCTCGGCGGACACAACATCTTTGTTGGTATGTGGTGCTGAGGATCGAACCCGGGCCGCACGCATGCCAGGCGAGCACGCTACCACTTGAGCCACATCCCCAGCCCACCATTCCTATTTCTTCTGTGAAGTGTCTTTTCAGTACCTTAGCCTATTTATTGATTAGGTTATTTGTTTTTTTGGTGTTAAGTTTTTTGAGTTCTCTGTGTAACCTGGAGAGTAATGCTCTGAAATGCAGGTGGAAAAGATTTTCTCCCATTCTGTAGATTCTCTTTTCATTTTCTTGATTGTTTCCTTTGCTGTGAAGAAGCTTTTTAGTTTGATATCATCCCATTTATTTATTCTTGATTTTATTTGTTGCACTTTGGGAGTCTTGTTGAGGAATTTGGTTCCTAAGCTGACATAATGAAGAGTTGGGCCTGCTCTTTCTTCTAGTAGGTGCAGGGTCTCTGGTATAATGCTTAGGCCTTGATCCACTTTAAGTTGAGTTTTGTGCAGGGTGAGAGATAGGGGTTCAACTTCATTTTGCTAATGTGGATTTGCAGTTTTCCCAGCACCAGTTGAAGAGGCTATCATTTCTTCAATGTATGTTTATGGTGCCTTTGTTTAGTATGAGATAACTGTACTTATGTGGATTTGTCTTTGTCTTATATTCTGTACCATTGGTCTTCATGTCTGTTTTAGTGCCAATACCATGCTGTTTTTGTTACTGTAGCTCTGTAGTATAATTTAAAGTCTGGTATTGTGATGGCTCTGCTTCACTTTTCTTTCGAGAATTGCTTTGGCTTTTCTGAGCCTCTTATTTTTCCAAATGAATTTCATGGCTGCTTTTTCTATTTCTATGAAGAATGTCATCAGAACCTTAATAGGAATTTCATTGAATATGTATAGTGCTTTTGGTATTTAAAAACAATTTTTTTTAGTTGTAAATGGACACAAAATCTTTATTTTTATTTATTTATTTTTATGTTGTGCTGAGGGTTAAACCCAGGGCCTCACACATGTGAGGCATTTGTTCTACCACTGAGGTACAACCCCAGCCCTAGTATGACCATTTTGACAATATTAATTCTGTTTATCTAAGAACATGGGAGATCTTTCATCTTCTAAGTTCTTCTTCAATTTTTTTCTTTAGAGTTCTGTAGTTTTCATTGCAGAGGTCGTTCACCTCTTCTGTTAGGTTGGTTTCCAAGTGTTTTTGTTTTGTTTTATTTTTTTGAGGCTATTGTGAATGGGATAGTTTTCTTAATTTCTCTTTCAGTTGATTCATCACCGATATATAAGAATGCAATTGATTTATGGGTATTAATTTTATATCCTGATACTTTGCTGAATTTGTTTATGAGTTCTACATGTTTTCTAGTGGAGTTTTTTGATCTTCTAAATATAGAATCATATTTTCAACAAATAGGGATAGTTTGAGTTCTTCTTTTTCTATTTGTAGCCCTTTAATTTCTTTATTTTGTCTAATTGCTTTGACTAGAATTTTCAGGACTATGAAGTGGTGAAAGATGGCATTCCTGTCTTGTTCCAATTTTTAGAGGGAATACTTTCAATTTTTCTCCATTTATAATGATATTGACCTTGGGTTTAATATATATAGCTTTTGTAATGTTGAGGTATGTTCCTATTATCCCTAGTATTTCTAGTGTTTTGAAGATGAATGGATACTGTATTTTGTCAAATGCTTTTTCTGCATCTACTGAGATAACCATGTAGTTCTTGTCTTTAAGTCTATTGCTGTGATGAATTATTTTAATTGATTTCTATATGTTGAATCATTTTTGCATCCTGGGATGAACCTCATGATCATGGTGCACTAACTTTTTAATGTTTTTGTCAGTATTTTATTAAGAATTTTTGCAATTATGTTTATGAAGGAAATTTTCTTGGTGTGCCTAGAAAGTTCATTTTTGAATCATTTCACATAGATGAACAACCACACTGAAATTTTATTCTAATCATAATTGTAAAAACTGCCTCCCTACCCCATTTCCAAGAAAAGGGATATCAAAATATATCCATTACATTCACTGATTTTGATCACAAATTGCAGTGATACAAAAGGGGGGCCAAGTGTCAGGTCTCAGTGTGGCAGCTGTAGTCAGCTTTTCCCTCCAGTGTCTCGTCCATCCAGAAAAGCAGCGTCTCCCTTCCAAGAGATAATTGCATATTGGATTCAACACAGAAGGAAAATCCTGTTCTGATATGTGTGAAGTGTTGACATTTCCAAGAGAAAGTCACAGTGTGTTCTTTCCCAGGACTACCCACATGTTCTGAATATGTAAACAGCAGAACAACTGTTCACCTCTCCTTTGACTTCTAAAAGGTAAAGCAAGTACTCCACACAAGAGAGTTGTGGGTTCGCTTTGTCATCAAAAATGGATGTGTTGATTACAGAGATTACAGAAAAGCAAAGTCACAAGTCACACACTGCCTGCTGTTGAGAGGGGAAGCCAGCCAAGAATCCAGATAACTAAAGCTCTTAGAGGCAAGCCAGAAAACAAACACCTATGGTCACACTGGAAAGAGCAGATTGTACAGCACAGCATTTGGTTCTTGAACTTGTCACTTTGCTTTATGAATATCCTCAAGTTTGAAATTTGTGTTGGAGCAGGACATCAGGGAGGACCAAATATGGGCTAAGTTAGTGATTAATTATTAATCAAGTTCCGGTATTCAGTACTTAGGAAAAGTTTTTATAGTTATCCCTTGGTATCCTCTCCACACCAAAATTTGTAGATGCCCAAGCCTCTTATATAAATGAGGTAGTATTTGCATATTACCTACACACACCCTCCTGTACATTTTATGGCATCTTTAGATAACATCCAATACAATGTAAACAGTCGTTACACTATATTGCTTAGGGAGTAAAACAAGTAAAAAAAAAAAAAAAGCTACGTGTTCAGTACAGATGCAAACAGTGTGGGTTTAACTACATTTTCATTCCTTGATTGATTCTGCAGATGTGGAACCTGTGGATATGGAGGGGCAACTGTGTACCAAAAACCCCAAAATATTTTGTAATATTGTGGGATTTGCATGAGAATATAATAAAGGTACTTAATAAAGACTGTCAAATCAGTGCACTTATTATTGCTATGGGATAAGGACAGGTTATGCTAATAGATTTTGCCAGGATCTTCAAACCCCATTTTATAGTTATTTTCATGCTCTTTTCCTCAAAAATTTTCTATGGATCCAAAAAGTACAAAATGTGTTGAATGATCTAAGTCTCATCTCCATTGTTTCCTGTCAGCTCTTTGAGGGGCTAACAAGCAATAAAATGCTCTCTAAGCAGGCATTTGCAAAGGAAGAAACACCAAGAAGCAGAACAACCCAAAGGTGAAAAACCACCCACAGTGAACTGTCAATTATTTTTGCCGTTTTCTACAAGCTTCCTGCAGTTATTAGATGTCAAATGGCATCAAATGTAACATTTTCATCAGGCATTTCTCAAAAAGTTTTCCTGAGCAACAACTCTTCTTTTTATAAATAAAAAACTATGGAATCCATATTTTCCCTGGAAGATAAACATGTGATTCACTTACCACTGTGCTATCTCTAAAATACTTTTGTTTCAGGGTATGGATACCACCCTACTCATTGTCACCATGTTATTCTTTAGGTAGCCACTTTCAGGTGAAGAAGTATAGAATGGGTAGCAGCCATGGCACGTGTAGGTTTTAGAAGACTCTCACTAACATGCAATTTCAATTTCCAAAAAATATGTGTCTCTTAATGATGGGTTCAGTATTAGTGAAAGTGTAAACACAGCACTTACTGTTCCAGGACAAGGCATGGTTTTACACTATGAAATCAAATCATTGAAACAATATTTTTCCTTTAGAAAGGAATTTAGCAAGTAGAAATGATCACTGAAGAGGCTGTCATGTGTCAGAGAACTAAAGTAGAAACCATGAAAATATTGCAGCAAAAGAAAGGGAAGTGAAGAACTAACAGTAATTAAAAAAAAATTTTCTGTTGCTAGATTTCTCATTTTATGTTAGTAAAAGACTTGCTTAAGTGTTAAGGCTGGGGTTAATTATATTTTCTTACTTTTTTCATTTTAAACATAATTTCCAGAATATAATATATCTTTCTGTTATGAACTGCTAGCCCCTGAATATACAAAAATAAATTTTATTTAATGTCTTCTATTAGAATGTAAACTTTGTAAGGCAGGAACTCACTTCTGTCTTGCTCACTGATCTTTCTCACACTTTGAATAGCGCTTGTCATATGGCAGGCACTCAATAAGTGTTTAATGACAGATATGCAAGTCTTACTCATTTTGATTTATTATCTTTAATCCACACTCTATGCTACTGTCAAACTGACATAGCTAGAAAGCAGATCTGATCCTTTCATTGCCCTGATTGAACGCTTTAATGGCTTGTCATCTTGATTAGATGAAAACCAAAATTCCTTAGTATACCACATAAAGCTTTTCCTTATCTGTCCCTTGTTTGACTCCCCAGCCTTCTCATTTTTAAATTAATTAATTCATTCATTCATTCAACAAATATTTATTAAGTGTCTACTGTGTTCCAAGAACTTTGTTAGATATTGAGAACTCAATGGCAAATAAAGGAAGTGGACTCCTCATTTACCATTATTCCATTATTGAAGAAACTCAATGACTGCATTTAAAAATGAATATGTTCCTCCCAAAACTAGGAAATTAACCACCATTTGACCAGGTTATACTACTCCTCAGTATATATCCAAAGGAATAAAAATCAGCATACTAAAGTGATGCAGCCACATCAATATTTATAGCAGCTGAATTCACAATAGCTAAGCTATGGAACCAACATAGGTGCCCTTCAACAGATGAATAGATAAATAAAATGTCGTATATATGCAGAAGGGAATATTAGTCAGCCATAAAGAAGAATGAAAATATGGCATTTTCCAGTAAATGGATGGATCTAGAGACTATCATGCAAAGCAAAATAAGCCAATCCCCCCCAAACCAAAGGCCAAATGTTCTCTCTGGATGCTAACACACAACAATGGTGAGGGCAGGGTAGTAGTGGAGGGTAGAATAGAAATTCATTGGATTAGATAAAGGGGAATGAAGGGAAGTAGGGAATGGGAAAGACAGTGGGATGAATTGGATATAACTTTCTATGCACATATATGAATATACCACAATGAATTTCCACATCATGTACAACCACAAGACTGAGATCCTATTAGAATAAAACATATACCATGTTTATATAAATATGTCAGATTATACTCTATTGTCATATATAACTAAAAAGAACAAAAAGAAAAAAGAAAAAAAATTAATCTGATTCATAAATGAGAGCATGATGAAAATTTAGAAAATATTTGGAACTGATTGATAACAAACAAACAAACCAGAACTTGTTGGATACAGTAAAAGTAGTGCTTGAAAGAAATGTAGAGCAGTAAAGTGCATTTAGTGGAACAGGAGAAAGACAAGTTCATTGGTTATTAGGGAGATGAGATTTAAACCCACAATGAGGTATATTTCACACTTACCAGAATGTACAAAGTGACAAAAAGGTCAATGTCCATTGTTGGTAACAATGGGGAGCAACTTGAATTCTACCATGTTGTTGCCTGTAATATGACTGCTAAAACCATGTTAGCAAACTGGCAGTGTTTGCCCAAACTTGTGATACAGTCATTAACCAACTATTGTGACCAAATGTTCACAATGATTCCTTTCTTGCTCTCTGCTTTGGCTTTACCAGATTTTAGTTAGGCTTCTCTCTACCCTACCGGTCCCTAAATTTTGGCTTACCTTTCTAAGCAAATGTCCTAAGGTGCAGAATATGATCCCCTTTACAGCTCACCCTGAGAAACAGCTGACTGCAGGTGAAAACCCTTCTGATTTTTCCATCTACTCACCTCCACCTTGTTCCCTGCTCCCTATAAGGGACCTGCTAGTTCCTCTCCTTCCCTCTCCTTTTCTGTCTGATTTTGAAACATGTACAGATTGCTGAGATTGGCGTGTTCTCCCCATTGCAATAGTCTTTTCCACTAAGTCTAAGTGTGACTTTGTTTTTTATTTGACATCATGAAATAGAATACCATATAGAAGTGAGAATAAATGAATCACAACTATATAACAACATGGACAAATCTCACAAATAAAGGCAACACTTAATTTTAAATATGCAGCATGATTTCATTTATATAAAGTTCACAACAGGAAAAAACTATTTTGTTGGAAATAAGGATAGTGATTCCATGTAGAGAAAGTTGCTGGAAGGGGACCATAGGGAGGTTTGTGGGTGCTGATAATATCCTGTTTCTTAATCTGTATTCCTGTTCCACGGGATGTATTCAATTTGTGAAGAGTCATCTAGAGAAAGATGTATAATTTGGGATATTTTACATGTGTCTTACTTCAATAAAAATTTACTTAAAGGTGGAATCATCTGGAATCACAATTTATTTGTGATTTTACCAAAGAAACTTGTATGAAACAAAAATTGAAAAGAATTAATGGTTTCTAACCAGCAAATGAATTCCCATCACTTGTATATGTGATTTAAATAGTAATGGAATCAGAGAATAAGCCCACAGATAAAAGGTTGATTATCAAGATACTCATGTGTTTATTACCATTCAGGGATCGAAATTCAATTTTCTATAAAACATATTCTATCTAATGTATAAAAATGTGAAAATAATGATATCTGCAATAATCACAGTTTTTTAATGTTCTATGAGAGAAAAAATATGCAGTTAGTAGGAGAATATCTTAGGGAAACTTCTTGTCATTATCAGAAAAAGAAGAAAAAGAAAAAAAAAACTTCATGATGACAGAGTATGACAGTATAGAACATGTTTTAGTCAGCTTTGTTGTTGCTGTGACTAAAAGACCAAACCAGAACAATTGTAGAGGAGGAAAAGTTTATTTGGGGGGGCTCACAGTTTCAGAGGTCTAGGTTTATAGACAGCTGGCTCCATTTCTCAGGGGTTGGGGTGAGGCAGAACATCATGGCAGAAGAGTGTGGCAGAGGGAAGAGTCTCATATGATGATCAGAAAGGAGAGAGAGAGAGAAAGAGAGAGAGAGAGAGAGAGAGAGAGAGAGAGAGAGAGAGAGAGAGACTGACTCCACTTGCCAGGAACAAAATATATACCCCCAAAGCACACCCCAATGCCCCATTCTCCTCCATCCACATCCTACCAACCTTCAGGTACCTCTCAGTTAATCCCGTCAGGGGTCTAAACCACTGATGGGTTAAGGCTCTCATAACCCAATCATTGCTCCTCTAAACCTGACATTGTCTCACACATGAGCTTTTGGGGACACATCACATCCAAACTGTACAGAATGTGTATAGGTTTAACTTAAATGCAAACTTCATTCTACCTGGCTGGTTCTTTGTTTTTTATGCTTTATAATATCCTTTGACCCTTATTTTCTTATCTCACATAGTAAAAAAGAAAAATAACTAATATAGTTATTATTTCAAGAATGTGTCCACATGATAGTTTTATTCCTTACCTTTGAATTATATTGTGTTTTCACTTTTAGTTTCAGATTATAGCTGCAATTTAAGCAAGGCTTTATAATTTCCCATCCCCACATGTTCTAGTAGAATGATCAGTGATAAATAACAAGTAATTATAAGTGTAATTACAAACCATAATATATGCTATGAGGGAAAAGTAGAAGGTACTATAAGAACATAGAGCTTAGGATTGCATTTGTATATTTAAGAACAATTATTTTAGTTTTAGTGTGGAGAGTAAGGCAGGGAAAGTGCGTGTGGGAAGACAAAAGGGAAGCTTCTATGTGGCACAGGTAAGAGGTAAGAGATTAGGAAAAGGTGTGGCATTGGAGATAGACACAGTGGAGGAACTGAAGTATTTAGGAATTAAAAGCTTTGGAGATGGAAACAACTTCAGTGTCCATTAGCTGATGAATAAGGAAAATGTGGTACATATATACAATGGGATATTATTTTAGCCATAAAAGGGTGAAAGTCCTGGTTTTTTATGTTGTTGTTGTTGCCATTTGCAACAACATGGATAGAATGGGAGATCATTATGTTAAATGAAACAAGCCAGGCACACAAAGACAAGTACCACATGATCTCACTCATATAAAGAATCTCACAACATGTTGATTTCATAGAAGCAGAGAATAGAATAGTGGTTACCAGACTCTGAGAGGATGGGATAGAGGGGAATGAGAGAATGCAGGGTGCAGTTAGATAGGAAGAATAACTTCTAATGTTCTATAACACTGTAGGGTAGCTCTTCTTGACAACATTTACTTGTATATGTCAATATAGCTAGTAGAGAGCATTTAAAATGTTTCAACACAAAGAAATAATGTTGAAGATGATAGACCAATTACCTTGATCTGATCATTACACATTATATATTATAAATAAACATGTATGGAAATAACACACTGTATCCCATTAATGTGTACAATTATTATAGGCCAAACATTGTCCTGCTCCTCAAATAAGTTCTACTCAGCTTCCTGAATTCTCAGAATCCTACTCCAGAATCAGAGGATACTTTGAGGGAAGAGGCTCTAACATGAGCTTATGTCTGTGAGTTTCTATTTCTAGATTTTGGCTCTGAAATTATTCACCATCTTGTTGGCTTTCCAAAGCTTTCAAGCAGATTTTTTTTTTTTAAACCAGGGATTGAACTTAGGGGCACGTGACCACTGAGCCTCATCCACAGGCTTTTTTGTATTTTATTTAGAGACAGGGTCTCACTGAGTTGCTTAGCACTTTGCTTTGGCTGAGGCTGGCTTTGAACTTGAAATCCTCCTGCCTGAGCCTCCTGAGGCACTGGGATTATAGGCATGCACCACTGCACCTGGCTTCAAGCAGAATATCTTAAAACACTGTTTTCTTGTTGTTCATTGCAAAGGTTGTTCTAAATTTCTGTCTTTACCAAAAGTGCAACTTTATCTCATTTAATTTTCAAAAATGCTGGAGCAATTTTCTTACTCCCTTTTACTAGTCAGGAAAGTGGTGTCAGACAAACCAAGTAAATTGCTCTGTTACATTTAAAAAGTGGAAAACTTATTTTTCCAGATGAATTTCCTCACTGCTTTTTCTATTTCTATGAAGAATGTCATTGGAATTTTGATTGGAATTGCATTAAATCTGTATAGTGCTTTTGGTAGTATGGTTATATTGACAATATTAATTCTGCCTATCCAAGAACAAGGGAGATCTTTCCATCTTCTAAGGTCTTCTTTAATTTCTTTCTTTAGTGTTCTGTAGTTTTTGTTGTAGAGATCTTTCATCTCTTTTGCTTAGTTGATTCCCAATTATTTTATTTTATTTTAGTTTTTGAGACTATTTTGAATGAGGAGGATTTGTCACTGATACACAGAAATGCCCTTGATTTATGGGTGTTGATTTTGTGTCCTGCTACTTTGATGAATTCATTTAATAGTTCTAGAAGTTTTCTGGTGGAATTTTTGGGTCTTCTAGGTATAGAATCATATCATCAGCAAATGTAGTGCTAATTTGAGTTCTTCTTTTCCTATATGTATCCCTTTAATTTCTTTTGTCTAATTGCTCTGGCCAGTGTTTTAAGAGCTATGTTAAATAGAAGTGGTGAAAAATGGCATCCCTGTTTTGTTTCAGTTTTTAGGGAATGCTTTCAATTTTTCTCCATTTAGAATGATGTTGGCCTGGGGCTTAGCATAGATAGCTTTTACAATGTTGAGATATGTTTCTGTTATCCCTAGTTTTTTAAGTGTTTTAAACATGAAGGGGTGCTGTATTTTGTGGGATGCTTTTTCTGGGTCTATTGAGATGATCATATCCTTAGCAGGAAGAGTGAAGCAGGTGGCATCACTATACAAGACCTTAAATTATACTACAGAGCAATAGTAACAAAAACAGCATAGTATTGGCACCAAAATACATTGGTGGATGAATAGTACAGAATAGAGGACACAGAGACTAACCTACATAATTACAGTTATCTTATATTAGAAAAAGTCACCAAAAACATATATTGGAGAAAAGATATCCTCTTCAACAAATGGTTCTGGGAAAACTGGAAATCCATATGCAGCAAAATGAAATTAAGCCCCTATCTCTCACCATGCACAAAACTCAACTCAGAGTGGATCAGGACCTAGGAATTAAACCAGAGAACCTGTGTCTAATAGAAGAAAAAGTAGGCCCAAATCTCCATCATATTGGATTAGGCTTCTACTTTCTTAATAAGACTCCTATAGCATAAAAATTAAAATCAAGAATCAATAAATGGGATGAATTCAAACTAAAATGTTTCTTCTGAGCAAAAGAAACAATCTGTGAGGTAAATAGAGAGCCTGCATCCCTCACACATCAGAGACAGCATTAGTCTCTAGGGTATATAAAGAACGCAAAAAACTTAACACCAAAAAAACAAATAACCAAATCAATAAATGGGCCAAGGACCTAAACAGACACTTCTCAGAAGGTGATATACAATCAATCAACAAATATCTGAAAAAATGTTCAACATCTCTAGTAATTAGAGAAATGCAAATCAAAACCACTCTAAGATTTCATCTCACTCCAGTCAGAATGGCAGCTATTAAGAATACATGAGGAGGTGGGGAAAAAGGCACACTTATACATTGCTGGTGGGACTGCAAATTGGTGCAGCGAATATGGAAAGCATATGGAGAATCCTTGGAAAACTGGGAATGGAACCACCATTTGATCCAGCTATCCCTCTTCCTGGTCTATACCCAAAGGACTTAAAAACAGCATATTACAAGGACACAGCCACATCAATGTTTATTGCAGCACAATGCACAATTACTAAACTGTGGAACTAAACTAGATGCCCTTCAGTAGATGAATGGACAAAAAAAATGTGGTATATATACACAATGGAATATTACTCAGAAATAAAAGAGAATAAAATCATGGCATTTGCAGGTAAAATGCATGGAGTTGGAGAAGAAAATGCTAAGTGAAGTTAGCCAGTACAAAAAAAAAAAAAAAAACCAACCAAACAAAAAACAAAAACCCCCAAACAAACAAATGCCGAATGTTTTCTCTGATATAAGGAGGGTGATTCATAGTGGGGTTGGAAGGGGGGAGCATGGGAGGATTAGAAGAACACTAGATAGGGCAAAGGAGAGGGAGGGGATAGGAGGGGGGAAGGGAGTAAAAAAGATGGTGGAATGAGATGGACAGTATTATCCTAAGTACATGTATGAAGATACAAATGGTGTGAATATCTTTGTATACAACCAGAGATATCAAAAATTGTGCTCTATATGTATAAAATGAATTGTAATGCATTCTGCTGTCATATATAACAAAAGAAAAAAGTGATAAACTTTGAATTTAAACTTACATCTTTCTGTCTGTACAACTTGTGCTTTTACATTAGCTAAAAGTAATTTTGGCTAATACCTCCCAAATGAAACATACTATTAGAAGATTTATTAGTAATAATACTTCTCACCAATTATAAATATGTGTTTGCAAAATTGAAAGTCTTTCTGTTTTATAGAGGTCTTTAATTTCACTATCACATACTGAATTTGAGTTTTCTCAAATTTTCTAAGTATCTTTAGAGTTATAAATTGTTACTCATTAGCAGTCAGTACTTCATAACATAAGGGTATTTTATTCTAAAGTATATAAAATAAAAATAATGGTTCTTTATTATAAAGTATGAATATATAAAATATTATATTTTAAAGTATGCAAAAATTGAGTCTCATTTTATGCTAAGTGAAATAAGCCAGGCACAGAAATACAAATACCTCATGACGTGGAATATAAAAATGCTAACCTCATCCAAGGAGAAAATGGTAGTTTCCAGGGGCTGAGGTGATTGAAGTGGGTGTATGGATGATGATGTTTAAATACAAAATTTCAATGAGATAGGAGGGATAAATTAAAGAGATCTATTTTACAACTGGTGTGTATAATTAATAATATGTTGTATTCTTGAAAAATATTGAGTGGATATAGTGTTCTTACCACTAAAATAACAATGTGAGGCAATGCATATGTTAATTATATAGATCTTGTCATTCCATAGTGTATCTATACTAAAGACATCATGTTGTACATGGTAAATACATATAGATTTATCTAATTAAAAAAATCGAATCTCAATTTTAAAAATTTCTTTACTGTTTTTTTTTCACTTCTTATTTTGGATTCATTTTAAGGAAATTTGGTCTTGTTTCAAATCTCATTTATTACCAATTAAAATTCCACTAAAAAACAATGAATTCCTTTGCACAAAGTCACCTATTGACTTCCATCACATGCTATTTGTCTTTCAGGAATACACACACACACACACACACACACACACACACACATGCATATGTGTATAAAAGCTTAATAATATAGATAATAAATGATACATTATTATCTATATTATTAATCTTTAAAATATTACTTAGAACCAAACAGAATTCTTCTTTCCTTACTCAAAGCATAGATCTATATTTAGAAAAATAGCTTATCTGCTTATTTTCACTGATAAGAAACTTGAATACTTCCTCTAGCAGAAATATTTCCTTCCATCTTCCTATGCAATGATGATATTAAATTAAAGTTAAAGTAAATATTTTACAGTAGAATAGCAAAGGCTAAAAAATGCACATTTCTTCAACAAAATGAGTTATGGCCCTATGGCCTGAGGATCAGGGTTTTCAAGGTTACTGAAGGGTTTTTACATCAAAGGTGCCCTAGAAGACATCTTGCTAGTAGATAGACTTGACCTCCCCACCAAGTGTTATTGGGGGAAAAGGAAATATGAGGGGCCCTCTTATGCTAATTGCTATAAGCATTAAAGGAACAGAATAAAGAAAATCTGATTTAGGGTTTCTTCCTGTTGAAATCTTCTATTACACCAGATAGCACATTTTACTAGATCTGGAACAGGGTCCTAGAGATGACAGAGTGCATTTAGAAGCCCCTTTGTTATATCTATTAGAACCAAGCTCTGTTCTTGGTGGTTTGAGAGGAAAGACATGCTCTTTGAAGCCATGGAAAATCCTTCCCTATGAGGAGCAGTGCCTGGGGGTCCCTGAGCTCAATATAATGTGCTCTGGATCTGTGGATGGAGATCATAGGTCACTTAGTACAAGTGCTAGACAGTTAATATTACATGCTACATACTAATGTTTATAGCAGTGCAATTCACAATAGCCAAGTTATGGAACCATCTTAGGTGCTCATTAACAGGTAAATGAATTAAAGGTATGTGGCAGATATATACAATAAGGTTTTACTCAGCCATAAAGAAGAATGAAATTACACCATTTGTCAGTAAATGGAACTGGAAAACATCATGCTAAGTGAAACGAGCCAGACTCAAAAAGTGAAGTGTCAAATGTTTTCTGTCATATGCAGAAACTAGAGAGGGAGAGACAAGAAGGAGTAAAAATAGATCTCTTGAAAATGGAAGGTAAACTCCCCTGGGGAATTACCACCTAACAGCCACCAACTCAGTGAGCTTCACAAAGGGCATCACAGAGGGAATAAAATTCCAAGGGAAAGAAGATAAAGAGGGAGGGAGGAGGGGAAAGCATGGGAAAGTACTAGGGAATGAAATTTACCAAATTATGGTATGCCCATGTATGAATGTGCCACAATGAATTTCACTTACATATACAATTATAATGCACAATTCCAAATAATAATGATAATTATTTTATGATGATTTTCCATCTCTGTTCACAAAAGACCTGACAAGAACAATACAGAGCGGACCTGGAGACTATCATGCTAAGTGAAATAAGCCAGTCCCTCCAAACCAAAGGCTGAATGTTTTCCCTGTTATACGGGAGCTAACCCACAATAAGCAGGGAGAGGGGAAGAATAGATATACAGTAGATTAGACAAATAGGAATGAAGGGAAGGGAGAGGGGATAGAAAAGGAAAAGACAGTAAATGAATTCAAAATAACATGAATACACCATAGTGAATGCCACCATCATGTATATCCATAAAATGGGGTCCTAAATAGAATAAGATATATTCCATGCTTGTACAATTATATAAAAATGAATTCTACTGTCATGTATAACTAAAAAGAACCAATAAAAATAAACAAAATATACAGTAAAATAAAAGGTGTCATCACAAAAATAATAGAGGAGAAAATGTTTATTTTGGCTTCATGCTGTAAATCTGAATGGTTTGGAGGGGGTAGGAGGAGAAAAATGCAAGGCTGGGAAATAGAGGAGGACCATGCTCTTTTTCCCACAGTAGCATTCTCAGCAGGAGGTAGCATTGAACCAGAGGAGAAGAGAAATTTTAGCTTCAAATAAAGTATGAAATTTTGATAATGATAATGAACTGAACATTAATTTCTAGATTGATACTGGTCAGAGAACTTTAAAAAAAAATTAAAGACAGAGTCTCACTGAGTTGCTTATCACCTTGCCATTGCTGAGACTGGCTTCAAACTCACAGTCCTCCTGTCTCAGCCTCCTGAGCTGGTGGGATTGGAGGACTTTTAGTGTTCAAAATGGGTCATACAATTATGGGTCCTTCCTGATAGTTCTTTCCTTCCCTGGGATCTACACCTACCAGCCACTAACCCATTGAGCTAGCTTCACAAAAGGCAGCACCAAGGAGATGAAGTTGCTTTTTGACTGCACCCATTTGTGTCTTGCTCCATCAAGTACTGGTTACAACTTATTCAAATATCTCAGCCTTCTATCAGCATGGAAGAGTAAATTTAGCAATACTGTCTTAATAAGTTTGTTTTTCAATAGTAAAAATACCATGGACTTGGTGTCTTATGAACAATAGAAATGCACTTCTCCCAATTTTAGAGGTTGGGAAGTCTGGGACTCTGATCTTGCTGCACTTTTCCTGGCTTCCTAGGCCTTCCTTTGAAATTTTGGTGGAAGCCTCCATGAATCCCTAACTCAGTCCTGCATTCCTGAAGAACCAGCATCATATGGTTGATGCCAAGTCTGCTGCCATCTTGAGCATCAGACAAGCATCCAGGGAACCTGGCTGCAGCAGCCTCTGAGTGCCTAGGTAACTGAGCATGTTGAAAAAGCTTCCTAGATCCCTTGTGCAAGAAGGATCCCCCATGGACTCTTCTCAAGAAAATTTTCACTTTTACTCCCTTGAGCCTGAGATGGATGTAGTCTTGCCAGCTCCTGAGATGCCCTCAAGTCATCTTTCTTATTATCTCTAGGCAAAGTCTTTAGCATTTCTTTAGTGGTAATGTCTTTAACAACTGCAACTTCCTTAGCTCCAGTTTACTCAGGCCTTTCAAGTCCATGTTCTCTAAATCCTTCTGCTCTGCTTTCTGCTGATTATCATAATAAATTTGGCTAAAAGCTGCCAGCAATTTCCATGCCACTGCCTGAATGCTATGCTGCCTAGAAATTTCTTCCATCAGATTAAGAAGTCTATCACTTTTAAAATCATCCTCACAGAAAGTATCAGAACATGGGAAAAATGCAGACAACTTCTCAGCCAGAACATAACAGGAATGGACTCTAGTCCAAATTCTAATAAAGCCCTCTTCCATCCGAACCCTCTTGAGCTCATGGTCCAGTCCTATTGGCATTCTGGTCTTCTGAGCTCCCACCAGAATCAGCCATTGAGCAACAACTTAAAGCACTTCTAGCTTGCATAGCTAAGCATCTCAAAATTCCTCCCACCAATTCCAAAAAGCTCAAAAAGCTTCTGAACCACATGATCAGGTTAGTCACAAGAATGACCCCACTTTTGATACTAATTTCTGTTTAGTCAGCTTTTTCACTGCTGTGACTAATGGAACTGACTAGCACAATTATAGAAGAGGAATAGTTTACTTAGGGGTTCACAGTTTCAGGGGTCTCAGCTCATAGGTGGGTAGCTCCTTTCCTTGGGGCTCAAGGTGAGGCAGAACATCATGGCAGAAGAGTGTGGTAGAGGGAAGCAGCTCACATTGTGATCAGAAAGCACAAAGAGAGACTCCTCTGGCTAGATACAAATATATACTTCATAACCCTTCCCCCAATGAGCTTCCTCCAGCCACATACCACTTGCCTCCAGTTATCAATCAGTTAGTCCTATGAAGGATTAATTCACTGATTATGTTAAGCCTATAATCCAATTATTTATCCTCTAAACCTTCTTGAATTGCTCACATGTGAGCTTTTGGGGGACACCTCACATCTAAACCATAAGAACCAGCAACTACGAGAAGCTGCAAGAGGCAATAGATGAATTTCCCTAGAGACTCTGAAGGGAGAACTTTCTCACTGACACCTTGATTTCAGCACAGTGAAACCAATCTCAGACTCCTGGTATCCAAATCTGAAGGGGTCATTTTCTCTTGTTCTGAGTCAACAAGTTGTGGTAACATGTAACAACCATTTTAAGAAATTAATACACTGTGAAAATACTGCTGCCTCCTCTTTGCATAAGAAACCATGAAAACAGAATTGTTTTTTACTTCTTTCTCCATCCCTCACTTCCTACAATGCACAGTTAGCCCTCTAACTCAGACCAGATATTATGCAATTTACATTTTATCTACTTTTTTTTTCTATAAAGGATTCTAATGGCAGAAACTACCAATACCACAAGCAGCAGTAGGAACAATTACTAATATTTTATTGAAGTCTCACTAAGTATTTTTATTACCTCATTGAATCATCACTACTACCCTTTGATTTGAGTAACAGTTATTACCTCTATTTTAGAGAGAAAGGCTAAAGCAAGTTTCCCAAAGGGGAGACAAACTATCAGTACTTACTTGCAAGTATCAAGGTAGTACAAGTTTTTCAATTCTAAGTATCAGAAGAATTCTACTTCTTTCTGTCTGTACCCCTACTCACAAATGCTGAAATGGCTACAAATTTGAGAATGGGTGTTTGAGTCAGCGTTTTCACTGCTGTGACTAAAAGATCTGACCAAAACATTTGTAGAGGAAGAAGAGTTTATTTGAGGGCTCACAGTTTCAGAGGTCTGTTCATAGACAGCTGGCTCCATTCCTCACCGCTTGACTTGAGATAAAGCAGAACATCATTGCAGAAGAGTATGAAAGAGGGAAGAAGCTCACATGATGATCAGGAAGGAGAGAGAGAGAGAGAGAGAGAGAGAGAGAGAGAGAGAGAGAGAGAGTCTTTTCAAATTGGCTTCTTTTAGCATATGCATCTGGGGTGATTCCATGTGGGTTTATTATTCATTTTGTAAACTGCAGAGTAATATTCCATTGTAAGGGAATACCATGGTTTGCTTATCTTTTCATACATTGAAAGATATCTTTATTGCTTCCAACTTTTAGTAATTATGAATAATGTTTCTATGAACATGAACATGAAGATTTTCATGTGGATACAGTTTTCAACTCATTTGAATAACTACTAGCATGTGAGATTGCTGGATCATAAGGTAAGAGTATGTTTAGTTTTATAAGATACTGCCTGTATTGTTTTGTATTTCAACAAGGAATGAATAAGAGTTTCTGTCGCTCCACATCTTTGCCAGCATTTGGTGTTGTCAAGGTTTATAGTTTGAAAATGAGGTGACACCCCCTCATTCCCCCCAAAAAAAATCCACACACAAAAAAACAAGAAACAAACTCCTGCTAATGCAGGACTATTTGGGATGAGATGATTGGATTGTGAGAGCTGTAACCTAATCAGCCTATCCTACTTTAAATGGAGGCAGGTGGAACATGGCTGTAGGTTTTCATAGGAGTGTGCTCTGGAAGGGTGAATATTCCCTTTGGCCCCTTCCCTGTCCCTCTCTCTCTACTTTTTGTGCCCACCATAAACGGAGCAGCTTTCCTCTACTTGGCTCTTGTCCCTTGATGTGCTGCCTCATCTTGGGCTCTGAGCAATGGAATATGTATTCTGTGTTTGGACTGAAACTTCTGAAATTATAAGCTCCAAATAAACTTAATCTCTTTTAAGTTGTTTTCAGGTATTTTGGTCACAGCAATGAAAAGCAGACTAAAACATCAAATTTGGGATTTCAGTTATTTTAATCAACATATAGTGGTAACTTATTGTTTTAATATACAGTTCTCTAATTATATAGGATGTTTGGCATGTTTTTATATACTTAGTTGACATGGTACATCTTTTTGGTGGGTTTCTACTCTCTCCATTTTGAAATTTGGGTTGGTTGTTTTCTTATTGTTGAATATTAGTGGTGCTTTGTATATTTTGGTTACCAATCCTTGGACAGATTTGTATTTTGCAAAGATTTTCTTCCAACCTGTGATTTATCTTTTCATTCTATTAACAAGATCCTTCACAGAGCAGAAACTTTCAATTTTAATGTGTGAAACATCAGTTTTTTTATAACATGGATGGTGTTTTTAGTGTTATATTTAAGAAGCTATTGCTAAATCTGAGGTACCTAGATTTTCTCCTACAGTACCTTCTAAAAGCTTTATAGTTTTCCACTTTACATTTGAGGCTGTTATCCATTTTGTGTTAATTATGTGAAAGGTGTAAGGTCTGTGTCCTTATCAGTAGTATTATTTTAACATGCATATGTCCAGTTGCTCCTGCACCTTTTATTAAGAAATTTTTTTTTAGCATTTAATTGTCTTTTTTTCTTTGTTAAAGATCGGTTGACTGCATCTGTGTGGGTCTATTTCTGGATTTTCTATTCTGCTCCCTGTTGATTTATTTGTCTATTATTTTTCTAATACCATAGTGTCTTCATTATTGTAGCTTTACAGTAAGTCAGTCCTTTAACTTTGTTCTTTAATACTGGGTTCATGATTTTGGGTCCTTTTCCTTTCCATATACACTTTAAAATCAGTTGGTTGTTATTTACAAAATAAACTGCTAGGATTTTGATTAGAATTGTATTGTATATATTAATTTGAAAGAACTAACATCTTAATATTGAGTCTTCCTATTCATGAATATGGAATATCTCCTCATTTATTTATATATTCTTCGATTTCTTTCATTTATATTGTATTTTTCCTTATCAGATCGTGTATATATTTTATTAGATTAGCATTTGTACTTTTTTTCTTCATGGTAATATAAATGGTACTGTGTTTTAAGTTACAAATTCCAATTAGTTGCTGGTATGTAGGAAAGCAATTAACTTTTGTATATTAACCTTGTATCCTACAACCTTACTCTAAAATTTTCTACATAGACATTTGTGTAATCTGTGAACAAAGATAATTTTATTTCTTCCTTTCCCTTGTTATTTCCTTTCTTGATTTATTGCATCAGATAAGACTCCCAATATGATGTTGAACAGGAATGGTGAAAGTGGACATCCTTACATTTGTGTGTGCGTGTGTGTGTGTGTGTGTAGATGTTCTTTATCATATAGAAAGAAAACAAAATTGTTAATGGAAGGATTTTAGACAACAGTGAAGAATGCTTTTCAGGTGTGAGGTTTTTCTTAAATCAGATTTCACAGGGATTCTGTTATATATGAGAATGACCAGTCACAGTAAAAGAAACATCTGTCTTATTCCAGATAAAAAACAAAAGACTCCCAATCCTGAACAAATATTATTTTCTCTAGTAAAGGCAAATCTAGAAGTTCATCCATTGAGTTTTCTTTCATTAAATCAACCCAAAAGCTTCTGCTGCATTCCTACTAAGACTTTTCTGCCTCAGAAATGCAAGGATAAGCAGAATGAAATCCCAGTACTTTACATGGAATGGGAGCATTATGGGGGTGGGGCAGGGTTTGTTGAATAGGAATGTCTACATAGATTTAAAGTGTAATATCAAGTTTTAAGACTTTGGAACAATCCTCGCAAAGTGCTTTTACCATTTTTTCTTCTTAAAGCAGTCTATGGAGCCATTTATATTTTTATTTCCATCATATTTGGACTGCCACCATAAATTTAGTGAGCAGATTCCCTTGAATTCAGTCTCTTTAGCAGGGTTTTAAGGAAATGCTAAGCAGATTTTGTTATGAAGGCTCTCCTGGAATAAATCATCATTATTAGAGAAGGAAAAGACAACCACATCCAAGGAAAAGGGGTAAAATAGAATTGTTGAGGCAAGGGAAAAGTAAGCTAATAGAGCTCAACTTTTTAAATTGAAGAAAATAAACCCCAAGTGAAGAAAGCTTTAATATGCTTGTAATCATTTGTTTTGTAAACCATTTTAAAAATTAATTAACTAGAGTCTTAGAGGTCAGTTGCTGACTAAAGAGATCACTACTTGTAAAAAGCAATGTTTTTTAAAAACAAGGAACTGAAAGTCTCTCACATTTGGAATCTGTCAGGGGGAAAAATCCCAGTGAGGAAAAAAATGCAAAAAGAAAATATTGGAATAGAGTCTTTCCATAAATCGAACATGTTTGCATTTGTTGAAGTTCATGAGATTGTGCAGAGTGTCAGATAATTTAGAACTGTTTATTCTAAGAGAGAAGGTTGTAAGACATCCTCAAAATAATTCCATATGTTAACATGTGAGTCTTTGGAAAATTTGGTTTGCTCTATTACCTCAAAAGCAACCCCACTGGGCATTAGACTCTCAGGGAATAAAAAAAGAAATACCACTGGAATAGCTGAACTGTTTATTTTTAAACATGTAGACCTAAAGATCAATCAAAAAAATAAACTAGGCATTTGAATACATTTTGTCTCACCCCAAGGATTGAAGTATGCAGCTTGGGAAGGGGAGCATGTGTAAAAAATTGATCTATACTCCCCAGAAGAAAAATCCCCCAACCATATTGTAAAGGAAAGATAACTATAAATAGACATTAGAGCCAATAAAACTATATATTGCCCTGACTGCATCAAATATAATCTATATATTTGATTTGCCTCAACTTAATTTCTATATATATGAAAGGAGTATGGCAAGACTGTCCTCCCACTTGCCAATACCACCACATGAATTCCATCATCTTCCTTCCTATTCTTCCTTGTGGAGCAATAGGAAGGAAGATGGGATACAAGGTGATATTATGCTTGTTTCCTGATGAGCCATATGTAACCCACACACAGACTGAGGAGAGTGTCAGAGATATTAAAGGGAAAAAGGATATTAAAAAGGATTTTTCTTAAAAATTCCCTAATTATTGCCAAAGATGCAAGTATACATAAGAGGACAACTTTGATAATAGGCATTAAAAATAAATTATCATTGAATGGTTGTTGGTAGGTGCATGGAGACTAAATAATCTATAATTATAAGAGATGCCACATTGTATTATTTGAAATGTCCAATTTATAACAAAAATAGGACATGTAAAGAAACATGTAAATATGGCCCACACAAAGGGGAAATAAAAAGGCATCAATTGAAACTGTCTTCAAGAATGCTCAAATGTCAGACTTACTAGTCAAATTCTTTAAATCAGTTATTATAATTATGTCCAAGGAACTAAAAGAAACCATGCTTACATAATTAAATAAAAGTTTGATGAAAATATCTCACTGAATACAATCTATCAATAAAGAGATAGTAATAATCATAGACAAATTGGAATTCTGGAGTTGAAAATTACAATATTAATACAAAATATTCACTAGAGAAGTTGTTTCAGCAGCAGTTTTGAACTGGTAGGAAAATATTTAGCCAACTGGAAGACAGGACAATTGATATCCAGTAAAGAAGAAAAGCAAAAAGATAGAGCGTGAAGAAAAATAAGAGGAGCACCAGATACCTGTGAGACCCCATTTGCATATCAACATGAAATTCTAGAAAGAGACGAGAGGGAGAAAAGGTAATGAAGAAAAAATGACACAAACAGAGAAGTGAAAAATTCTGCTCTATTTGTGTACAATGAATTGTAGAGCTTTCTATTGTCATGTATAAACTGATTAGAACTCATAATAAAGAAAATATGAAGGCCGTAAACTTCCTGAATGAGATTAAAGAACACCCATTAGTATTCCCATACCAGAGTCTCAATGATCTTTAAGTAGGATAAACTTTAAGTATGGATAAAGCCATACCTAGATACATTAGTAAAGCTGTGAAAAGACAAGGACAAAGAAAAATTTTGGAAGCAGCCAAAGAAAATCCACTCAACATATTCAATGAGTACTCAATAAGATTAACAGCTGATGTATTATCAGAAACTACAGAGTTCAGAGGGAAGTGGGATGATATATTGAAAGTAATGAAAGAAAAAAGCTATTGGTGAAGAAATCAATATACAGAAAAATGTTCAACAATTAAGGGGATATTGAGAAGCTTCAGATAAACAAAAAGTGATAGAATTCACCATGAGAAGACTTTCTGTACTAAAAAAAACTAATGAGAATCCTTTCATCCTAAATGGAAGGATACTAGGGGAGTCAGTAAAAAAAAATGAAAAATTAAAGATGCAAGTAATAAAAGGTAAATATAAATCACAACAAAAATCTACTTTGGTTTATAACTCTTTTCTTACCTGATTTAAAAAGACAAATACAATATAAATAAAAGCAATATAAATGTTCTGGAACTTAACAGTGGAGTTACATCCTGATATACTCATTGTAATTTAAAAATATTGTAAGTTGAAATGAATTTAATATACTTAACCTACCAAACATCATAGCTTGGGAACATAGTACCCTGTGCAGTATTTCTTGTTTACCCTTATGATGTGACTCACTGCTGCTGCCCAACATTGCAAGACAATATCACACCACATATTACTAGCTCACAAAGAGATCAAATTCAAAATCTGATATATAGAGCTGGGGTTGTAGCTCAGTGATAGAGTGCTTGCCTAGCACAGGTGAGGCACTGGGTTTGATATTTAGCACCATATAAAAATAAATAAATAAAATAAAGGTATTGTGTCCATCTACAACTAAAAAATTACTTTTCAAAATTTGATATATAATTTCTACAGAATGCATGCCAAATTTGTTTCATCGTAAAGTAAAAAAAAAGTTGAACTTTCATAAGTTGGGGAAAGACTGTAGGTATAAAGCTGCATTGATGAGCTTATTATATATATATATATATATATATATATATATATATATATATACACACACACACACACACACACACACATATATAATGATTTAATTCAATTGACAATAATAACATAGAGAAAGAGGGAAGAGCTAAAGTATACTGGAGCAAAGACTGTGTATATTATTGAAATCAAGTGTATTAATCTGAACTAGATTAGTAAAACAGTGCACTAGAAAACAGATACTTGACACAAAAGAAGGCAGTTATAAGTATTTCAAGAACAAGAAATGTAGAAGACATATAGAAAACAAAAAGCAGAAAAGTTTACTTGGGGTTCATGGTTTCGGAGATCTGTGCATGGTAGGTCTGGCCATGGTCAGTCCACTCTATTGTGCTCTGTCTGAGGTGAGGCAGAACATCGTGGCATGACAGAAGAAAGCTGCTCTGTTCACAGCTGGCAGGAAACCAAGAGAAAGAGTGAGGAGACAGGGACAACATATAAATCCCAGGACAACCTCTAGTGTCCTACCTTCCTTTAGTGGTGCCCCACTGCCTACAGTTACCATCCACTGATCCATTCAGATTATTCACCCATTAAGGGGCTTAATCACTGATGAGGGTTCCGCTCTCATAATGTAATCATTTCACCCCTGAAAACATTCCTACCTTGTCTAATACATGGGCTTTTCAGGGGAAACTCTTATCCATACCATAGTAGGAGGAATGAATAAAAACACATGATCTAACTACACAGACATTATAAGAAACACTTTTTAGATTAAAAGTTACAAATAGGTTGAACATAAAATGATGGGGAGTATAATACCATGCAAACTATAACCAAAAGAGAAGTGGACATTTGGATTAAAATGATTTATAGGAACAAGGACATTTAATAATGATACACAAAAGTGTCAATTCATATCAAACACACAATTTTAAGCATATATTAAGTTGTCAATACAGTCACAAACTATATAAAGCAAAAAAATGACAGAACTCAAGGAAGAAATAATTTAATAAAAGAAGTTAAAGTCTTTGAACTTCCAATAATGGTAGAAAAATGAGACAGGATATCATAAGAAAACAGAGGACTTGAACAATAATATAATCCAACTGGACCTACAGAATTCTCTACCCAGCAACAGAAGAATATGTATTTTCCATAAACATACAAGGACTATTTGTCAGAATATATCACATGTGAGAACATAAAACAAGTCTCAACAAATTAAAAAGAATTTCAAATCATACAAAATACATTCTCTGGATACAAGAAATCACATTAGATATCAACAGAGAAATAATCTGGGAAACTCAAAAATACATGGAATTATTCAACACACTACTAAATAACAAATGGATCAAAGAACAAACATCATGAAAAATTAGAAACTACTTCAAGATAAGTAAAAACAGAAAAACACCCTAACAAAACATAGTATGAAGCTAAAGCAGTGCTCAGATGGAAATTTTTAGCTATAAATGATTGTATTAGAAAAGAACAATCCAAAATAAATAACCTAAACTTCTACCCTAAGAAAGTAAAAAAAGAACTCAAAATAAAAAGGAAAGAAATAAAGATTAGAGCAAAAATTAAAAAAAATTACAAAATAGGAAAGAAGTAGAAAAAAAATCAAAGAAATTAAAAGTTCTTTTTAAAGATCAGGAAAATTGACAAATTTTAAGTAGACTGGCTAAGGAAAAATAAGATTTAACTTAGTAAAATCAGGAATGTAAGAGAGGGCATCTCTATTGATTTTCAGAAATAAAAACAATTATAAGAAAATATTTGAATAATCATTTGCCAACAAATTACCAAGATGAAATGGAAGCATTCCTAGAAAGTCACAAACTGACTCAAGGAAAAGAGAAAATCTGAATAAACAAGAATTGAATAAATAATTACAGATCTCCCACAATGTCCATCCCCAGAAGACTTTACTGGTGAATACTGCCATATTTTTAAAGAAGATTCATTTAAGACTAATCTTTCACAAAATTTACCAAAAAACATAACAAGAGGAAAGAGCTCCTTACTTGTTCCATGAAACGAGTATTCCTTTGATATCAAAACCAGAAAGATATCATAAGATAACTATAGACCAGTATCCCTTGGTGTCTATGACTATAGACAGAAGTTCTTAATGAAACACAAGTAGGCCAGATCCAACAGCATATAAAAATATTATACACTGTGATCAAGTGGGTTTCAGAACAGAGAATGCAAGGTTTGTTTAACATATGAAACATCTATGAATCAACAAATGTAATACACCATACTGATAGAATAAAGTAGAAAAACATGAAAACCCTAGTAGACAAAAGAAAAAGTATTTAATAAAGTCCAATCCTCTCCCATTAAAATATTTATTAAATTAAAGAGAATGGAAAGGATAGAAGAGATTTAAAAGTACTTCCTCAACCCAATAAAGGAAATTTAGGAAAAGCCCACAGTTGATATGGTATTTAAATTGAAGGACAAAATCATTGCCCTTTAGATAAGAATAAGATAAGGATTTTTTTTCCTAGAAAATTTAATTCAACCTTGCATTGCAAGTTCTAGCCATTGAACATCGGTCAGAAAAGGAGGTAAAATCCATTAAAGATTCGGGGGCGGGGGGGAATAAAACTCTCTATGTTCAGATGGCATGATATTCTATGTACAAAAACTACCTAAGAAATAAATTTTTTAAAAATATATTTATTTATGTATGTATCTTTTTAGTTTTAGGTGAACACATTAGTTTGTTTTTATGTGGTACCAAGGATCGAACCCAGTGCCTCATGCATGCTAGGCGAGCACTCTACCACTGAGCCACCACCCCAGCCCCAGGGATAATACTTTTTTTTTTTTTTTTAAAGAGAGAGTGAGAGAGAGAGGGGGACAGAGAGAGAGAGAATTTTAACATTTATTTATTTTTTCTTAGTTCTCAGCGGACACAACATCTCCATTTGTATGTGGTGCTGAGGATCGAACCCAGGCCGCACGCACAGTAGGCGAGCATGCTACCGCTTGAGCCACATCCCCAGCCCAGAAATAAATTTTTTAAAATAGTAGAAATCACATGAGTTTAGTAGAGTTTTAGGGCTTAGAATAAGTATACAAAAGTCAAGTGTATTTCTACATTAGAAACACTAGAAATGTGCAACCTAAAAATAAAATAAATTATGAGGTCATCTAATTTATCATAATTAAAAATACTTAAATAATACATTAAAGTGGCTAGTTCATTAAGACAAAACTGTTTTAAATATTTGTATATCTGATAACAGCTTCAAAACACATGAAATAAATCTGAATTGAATTGAAAGAAAAATAGTTAAACCCACAAACAAAGTTTTCAGTAATTGATACAGCAAGTAGGCAGAGATTATTTAGGATATAAAAGACTTAATCTTAAACTACTTGCTCTAATTGGCATTTGTACACATTTTACTCAGCAGCAAAAGAACATATGTTCTTTTCAGGTGCAACTAGAACATTACCAAGATTGAGTATATTTTGAGACTATAAATGAATCTCAACAATTAAAAAAATTCAAATCCAATGTAGGAGCTATGCTTTCTGAACAAATTGGAATTAGGTATCAATACTAGAAAAATACATGGAAAATTCACTAATAATTGGAAACTAACATCCTTCTAAGTAATACATGAATCAAGTAATGCATCAGAAATGAAAGTAGAAATGCAGCACACAGAACTTTATGGGATGCAGATAATGGAGTATTTAGAGGGAATTTTATAGCACTAAAATGCCTATAATAGAAAAGAAATATGTATAAAAAGCATTACCCCCCACTTTCAAGTTAAGAAACAGGAAAAAGAAGCATGAATTAAATTAAGAATAAACAGAAAAAAGTAATTCATACAGACAAGTTCAGAAACCCATGAGGTTGAAAAAATAAATTAAACCCATAACCTTTTTGGTAATTTTATGGACATCGATAAAAATGGTAAACCTCTATCCAGATAGATCAGGATAAAAGTGAGAAATAACACGAATTACCAATATTAAGGATGAAAGAGATGATATCACATCAAATTCTACAGACATTACAATGATAATGAGGGGTTATTATGACTACCTCTGTTCAAATAATATGACAACTTAGAGGAAATAAAAACAACTCTGTTAAAGATGAAAATGATTAAGATTCAATCAAAAAATTAAACTTAATAACTTTATCTATTAAATAAATTGAATTTGTAATTAAAAACCTTCTCACAAAGAAAACTCCAGGATTGAAGTAAAAAAGAAGTTTATAAATTCACAAATAAAGTCAAGATTTACTGAAAAATTCTAACAAATATTTAATGGAGACATGATACCAGATTTCACAGAAAATTGAAGAGATGAAAACACTTTTCAATTCATTCTATGAAGTCATTAGTTGGGCAAAATCAAAGATAAACTGAAGAAAATAAAATTACAGACCGTGAAAAGCTATGATATTGTTGTTTATTACCCCTTAATTGACATATACATTGAAATCAATCTCAATTAAAGCCTCAGTAGGCTTATTTGTAGAAATTTATAATCTGATTCCAAAATTTTATTTATTTATTTATTTATTTTTTAAAGAGAGAGAGAGAGAGAGAGAGAGAGAGAGAGAGAGAGAGAGAGAGGGAGGGAGGGAGAATTTTCAATATTTATTTTTTTCTAGTTCTCGGCGGACACAACATTCTTGTTGGTATGTGGTGCTGAGGATCGAACCCAGGCCGCACGCATGCCAGGCGAGCGTGCTACCGCTTGAGCCACATCCCCAGCCCTGATTCCAAAATTTATATTTAAATGTAAAGGAGAATAACCATACAAAATTGAAAGGAACAACAAAGTTGAAAGACTTATACTACCAGGTTTTACAATTTATTTAGAATGCTAGGATTATTCAAGACAATGTTATTGGCATAAATATTGACAAACAGATCAACAGAACAGAGAATCCAGAAATCAACCTCCCTACATAGGGTGAACTGTTTCTTGAAAAAGTCACCAACATAATTTCAAAGGGAAAGAAACTTTTCAGTCAACGGTGCTAGTGGTGGGAAGTTAGTCAACCAACCACCCAACCATGGCCCTTACCTCATAAACTGCCGCAGTCTGGCTGGGCAAAATAACTGGGGGGTGACAAGCAACTTGTGAAGATTGAAACATCGGGAGCCGCTTTATTACAGGATAGCAGAGGTATATATACCTAACTAATTACACACAGCTTAACTTAATTAACATCATCTAGATACAGCAGTCAGTCACTAAGGAATCCTCATCATCTTAATGACTCGCTGGCGTTGCTTCACAAACCACTCCTCCTGGCAAAGTTCCAGGTGCCATCTCGACTTGATTGTGGCCCTCAACAATAAACCACATACACATTTATTCAAAATGAATCATTATGGCTGAAGCTGATCAGTGTTTGCCTGATCTGGAAAGGGGTGGAAAGGAGTAATGACAATGAATACAAGAAAACGTTTGGGTTGTTAGACATGTTCATTGCTTTATGTTATGGTTTAGATATGAGGTGACCCCCCCCCCCCACCAAGCTCATGTGTGAGACAAAGCAAGAAAGTTCAGAGGTAAAATGATTGGGTTATGAGAACCAATATGGGTTAGGGACCAATAGGGATTAACTGGGAGGTAACTGTAGGTAGGTAGGTAGGGTGTGGCTGGAGGAGGTGGGTCATTGGTGATATGCCTTTGGGTGTATATTTTGTTGCTGATGAGTGAAGCTCTCTTTGCTTCCTGATCCTCATGTCCTGAACAGCTCTCCTCCTTCAAACTCTTCTGCCATGCTGTTTTGCCTCATCATGAGTCCAGTGCAATGGAATTGGCCATCTCTGGAATGAGACCTCTGAAATCATGAATGCCAAATGAACTTTTCCTCCTTTAAAATTGTTCTTGTCAAGTCTTTAGGTTGCAGTGGCAAAAAACAAATAAACAAACAAACAACCCTCCCCCCAAACTGAACAAAACATCTTATTTGTGGTAATGGTTCCATAGGTGCATATACATATATCAAATTCTCCACTTTTCAATATGTGGAGTTTATATGCCAATTTTACCTCAAGAAAGAAGCAAAAGAAACAATCAAGAACGTGAAGAGAGAGCCTATAGAATGAGACAAGATCTTTACCATCTGCCCCTCAGAGCATCAAATTCCAGGTTATATAAAGAATTCAAAAAATGTAACATCAAATAAATAAATAAATAACCTGATCAAAAAATGGGCAAAGGAACTGAACAGACAATTCAAAGAAGAATAAATATTATTGGTCAACAAATATATAAAAAAGTTCAACATCTCTAGCAATTAGAGAAATGCAAATTAAAACTATGGCAATTATCAAGAATATAAGTAACAATAAATGTAGGTGAGGATATAGGGGGAAAAGGTACACTAATACATTGCTGGCAGGAATACAAATTGGTGTAACCACTCTGCAAAGCAGTATGGAGATTCCTCAGAATGCTTGGAATGGAACCACCATTTGACCCAGTTATCCCACTCCTCAATTTATTACCCAAAGGACTTAAAATCAGCAAACCACAGTGACACAGCCACATCAATGTTTACAGCAGCTCAATTCACAATAGCTAAGCTATGTAACTAATGTAGGTGCCCTTCAACAGATGAATAGATAAAGAAAATGTGGTTTATATACACAATGGAATATTATTCAGCCATAAAAGAAGAATGAAATTATGGCATTTACCAGTAAATGGACGAAACTGGAGAATACTGTGCTAAGTAAAATAGGCCAATCCCAAAAAACCAAAGGTTGAATGTTTTCTCTCTAATACGCAGATGCTAATTCACAGTGGGGTGGGGGAAGTTAGGGAAGAATAGAAGTATTGGATTAGACAAAGAGGGATGAAGGGAAGGGGAGAATAGGAATAGGAAAGACAGTAGAATGAATTGGACATTACTATCCTATGTGCATATATGATTACATGACCAATATAATTCTACATCATGTACAACCACAAGAATAAGTTATACTCCATATATGTATGTCAAAAATACATTCTACTATCATTTATAACTAATTAGAATGTGCGTGTGTGTGTGTGTGTGTGTGTGTGTGTGTGTGTGTGTGTATCCTCTTGGTTAAATTTATTTGTTTTGGGTTCTTCCTATTTTGCTGTTACACAATGGAAAATAAGCTGCTTCCAGGTTTCCAATCTCTGTGCACTTTTAACCCCTATCTCAATTTTTCTGTCCTTTGATAAAGCTTAGCCAGTTCCCAAGAGGAGGTCTCTTCACTAGACACTTGTTGCTAGAGGTTTCCTCCCTGATCACTACCATTACCCTCTCTGCTCTCTTTCTGCTCTACACTCTGACAAGCGGTGCTCAGAACCAACATCTAAAGCCATTCGCGGTATACCTGGGCTTCCCCATTTCCAAGGGATGAGGCAAGCCTCCATCTTAGAAAGACATGACACATGATAGCAGACGTGAGACAAGTTGTTTAAGGGTTACATGAGACATCTTTTGGCAACTATGTTTTGTAACACAAGGACTCACAATTTGTGCAAAAATCGGGACATTATTTCAGTTTGTAGAAAAATGAGAACATTATTATCTTTGCAAAACTATGAGAAGTTAAGGGACAAGATGGGCAGCTCTAGAAAGAAGGCTGTCAGTGGGTACGTTCAGGGTGTATTCCAGGAAATAACCCCCCTCACCTGCCATCACTCCAACAGTGCGTAGCCCACTTGCTTTGTGCCAGACATTCTGAGGCTTAGAGCTTGCAAAGATAAGGCATTACTCTTGCCCTTAATAACTTTTTGGTATCTCAAAGGAGAAGGATGCACAGACCAATTCCTTAGGAAAAATTATATTTAAATAATTGAAACGTGTTTTAAAATTATTAAATTATATAAGTAATTCTAATTAAATCTAATTTTATTCTATTGTTAAATCAGTTAAGTTTATTGGAACACTTTGTCTACTATGGTTAAGCACATCATTAAATATGAAAAATTACAGACATTATAAATTAGGATACTGATATTTTAATTTCTACTTAGCAACTTTTCAAAGTTCCAAGTTTAAAACAAGAACTCAGGTATAACTATAGATACCCAGACCAGGTGTCCTGAGTTAAGTATTGCAGTCAAAATTCAAGTGTAGAATAGGCAGCCACCCAGGATGCAGCTCTCACAGTGAGGAACATTAGTTGGGCTTTCTGTGTGGGTGGGTGATGATTTAAGACCTACAGTGTTATAAATGTTTTCTCTTCACTGGACTCTACTTTCATTAAAAGCAGAAAGAATGTCTTTTATCTCTGAAGTTGTGGTGTCCAGGCCTTAACTATCCAATAGGCAGACAAGCAAGTGTGTAGGGAATAAGAAAAAAATAATGGCCCAAAAAGAAAAGAAAAAGATCCTGAAGAGTTTAATATTGAACATTTACAAAAATTATCAAACTAGCTATTGTGAGGTCCTGGAAAAAAAATTCTGATAATTTTGTTACACATTTTTTATTTGTGCTGTTTTTATATTTAATGACCTATGGATAGTCCATAATGAGAGAGGGGGTATAAACAATAATCTTTTCAATGCTTAGGGCCTATAAAGGTGTTAATTCAGGTGTAACAATGACCACCAAAGTGCCCAACCAATAGTATTGCTCATTAAAAATGTGAGCAAAAAATATGTTTATATGTGTCTATGTGGGCAATCTTATATGAGCGGATAATTTTTAAAAATATTTTTTTAGTTGTAGTTGGACACAATATCTTTATTTATATTTATGTGGTGCTGAGGATCTAACCCAGTGCCTAACACATTCGAGGCGGGCACTCTACCACTGAGCTACAGCCCCAGCCCTGAACAGATAAACTTTATTGAAGGAGTCATTATTAAATTTATACTGAAAACTCAGATAATAGATATTTAAATTTAATCCAGTTTCTTAGAAAAGTAACAACATCTACTTTACTATACAGATAATCAGACTGCTAGTTTTTTTATTAGGCACTACAGACAACCCAATTTCTGACTATAAAACAATGTTATTAACTAGAACTCTCATTAATTGAATGTAAATCACTTCTGCAAACAAAGAAATGATGACTTTATCCAGTGGTTGAGGATTTTACTTAAAAAAATCTTAGCAATAATAATAACAAATTTAACTAAGGCCAACCTCATTTCTTGCATCCTTTTAAAATGAGTCTGAAATAAAATTAAAATGAATCTGAGTACTCCTAGTCATTTTATTAATTCTTGAGCAGATAAGAGACATATGTTTATTACATTCACTATTTTGAAAAATTTGAACAGTCTATTCAGACAGGACCCAATTCTCCACTTTTAAAATGATTGTGTTCTTTAAGTAGATTGAGCATATTTTAGTTCTGCCATTGTTTGCACACTATTGGTTTTCCTATTTTGCAGCAGAGATAACTGTTTAAAAAAATTCTTGCAGAATGTCCTGTGGAAAGTCAGTGTTAAAACCCAAAACCCAAAACAGGTGTTTAATTTGTAGCCTCCTAGAACATTGTGTTTCAAATATGACACACTAGATTGGAGATAAATTTTATAGTCAGTTTTGCTGTGCAGAAAAGATCAGTATGTTATGTATGATAAAGGTATTATTTTGTGAAATGTGTGTTTGTGTGTGTGTGTGTGTGTGTGTGTGTGTGTGTGAATTTCTTATGTGGGTTGCAGTCCAAAAATGTCAAAAAGCATTGTACTTGTATTTCTCCAAGGGTAAGTATGCAAAAAGTCTATTTTAGTTCAGACTAGGGGCAACAAGCTAATACATAGTGTGTACTTACTAGATACTGCTCGTAAAAGGCCATGCCTTAAGTACTCTGCAAAAGCCAATACAAAAATATCTGAGAAATATTATGATCTCACTGCAGAACTATCAATCTTTCATGATACTCAACATCTTGGTGAAGACTGAAATATTTGCCCATAAACCCCCACACATGCAATATAGACCATATAGCATGACTAAATTTATGAATAACTGATTTAATTTTTCTATCTTCATCTAAACAAAGATAAAGCAAAGATACTGCTACATTCCATAAAAATTGCTTTTACATTCCAAACAATACTAGAGTTTCATATTTTTTTCTCTTAGATTTGCAAGAGGATCTGTTCCAATTTTCCTGGGCTCATTTATAAAATGGAATGTGCTACTCATGAATGATAGAAAAAATAATTTTATATTCAGAATTACTTCATCTTCCTGTCAACTGACCTTGACTTGCAGGGAAATACTAAAGAACTGGAGAGAGATGCAGGAGCACAACTTCAAGGGGATAATTCCTCATCTTTTAATCCTAAGCTCCTACCCATAATCAAAGGCAGAGCCCCTAGGGTGCTCTGGATGCCCAATGTCTGTCCCACATGTAAGCTCCTGCTTCTCATTGACTTTCAAAAAAAAAATGTTAACAGATCCCTTTGCCAGCGCAGACATTATGCAAAATTTGTTTTCTGAAGCTTTCTCTCTCCTCATGTTCTTACTCACTCTAGCCATCCTTTCTCCAAAATTCAGTGTCTTATTGGCCTACCCCAGGTCTTCCAGGCACCTTGTTGAAGGTCCTCCATCACCTGCTATCCTTTACACCAGATTGCCTAGGAACCTTTTCCTCTTTTGTCAAAAATGACCTGTGTATCAATATCCTTAGGTCTCAGTTTTTTGCTAAGTGGTTATTGTTTTTTTCTGGAAAAATGAAGTTTTAATTCATGTGCTAATTAATGATCAGAGGCCTGATCATTCCAAGTGTACTATTCAAATGACTGGTGACAGTTATCTACCACTGTAATTATCCTCAAATCCTTCAACAAGGTGAACTAGAGCTGGTAGAAAATGTACCATTTTCATGGAGGACGGGAGGAGGATTGATGTTAGGATAGGAAGTGAATGGCCCCTGATATTCTCTGGGACCTTATTCTCTCAGTTGATAGTTGAGCCTCAGAAACTATCCAAGAGAAAGTTTGATGTCGCTGAGTCAGGAGACCTAACACCTGCTCCCCACTCTGTAAAGAGCTGATGGTGTCTCACCATGCGCTGGTTTTACATTGCTGGGACAAAATTCCTGAAAGAGTCAACCTAATGGAGGAAGGGTTAATTTTGGCTCATAGTTTCAGTCTGTGGTCAGTTGGCTCTGATGCTCTTGGACCTGCAGCAAAGCAGAACATTATGGTAGGGAGCACATAATAGAGCAAAGCTGCTCACTTCATGGTGGCAAAGAGACAGGAAGAATCCAGGATCCCCATGTCCCCTTTAAGGGCACTTACACAATAACCTAAATTCTTCTACATGGCTCTACCAGCATAAAGCTCCACCAGCATGATTGTACCATGGACTGAGGACCAAGCCTTTAACACATGGCCTTTGGGGGACATTTAAAATCCAAGTCATACCAGTTTTTGAAAAACATTATGATTCCTTATTTGTTTAGCTTTGTTCTTAAAATTTTTTAAATTTCACAACTATTTATTCTAACTTTTAGGAATGATGACTTTAGAATATAATTTCTCTATGACAAAATGTCAGAAAATAATGTGTCCTCATATAAAAATGTATTCCTTTACCTCTACTGCAGAAATGTGACTGGCAGAGGGCTTAGGTCCTCCTTGGGACCACACTTACCACTGACTGTGTCTGTGGGCAGCATGAAGAATAAGGCAGGCCCATTCTAGCAAGAGGAGGACTCCTCTGGGCATGTTGACTTTGACCCCAGGAAGCCCTGGCTGACTGAAGCTTTCTTAGAACTGAACTGTGCTCCCAGATTCTTCTTGCCCACCCCCACTTCCTTCCTGCTATCCTTCACAGGGGCCAGATCTGCATCTCAGTTTGAAGGTTCTCCACCTCTCTTCTTCCTTCCTCCCTTTCCCCCCTTGTAGATATATAATCCTTTAAAAATAAGAATTCTGACTGTCAAAGGACCTGTACTGACAAAAGGTCCGCATCTTCTACTTTATTTGCTTGTGACTCACATCATCCCCAGGAAACAAAAGGCTTCAGTATTTATCATCCATGCTAAAACATAATTAGAAGATAGAAATTCTGATTCCTAGACTAAACTTTCCATTGTATTACACGATTTCTCCTGAAGAAACCTTTGTACTAAATGCAAAGTATCATAGAAATATCTAGGGCATAGGTATGCCTGTGAATTTTCCAGAGACAATTTCCAAGTATTGTTCCGACTATGGAGACCAGTGATTTTCAAAGGTTAAGCCATTGACTCCTTTCTTCAAGTTAAATCCTCACTGACATCAACAGACAACAGTGTAAGTGGGGCTGGAGCACAATTAGGATAGGGGGTGAAGTGGCCAAGGAGAACTGCTGGGCTTCCTGTCTCCTCATTCTCACTCAATGTTGCTAAGGTGCCCTTTCCAAGAATCCCCCTGAGCTGTACTAAGCATAGTAAGAAAAAAAAAAATTCCTGCACAGACCGTAGACTTATAAATACTATTTCACAGAGGTATCCTCAGTGAACTCTAATGAGGAGAAAGAGGGTCAAGCCATGAGGTTCTGGTTGCCCTCAGAGGGTGCCACTTTGCTTTTATCTGTTGGTGTATGATTGTGATTGTTCATAAGATTTCTTTGAAGAAATTGTTTAGTAGTAAAAACACTTTTTTAAAAAAAAATTGAAAAGCCCTTGCTCCAGGTCACTGTTACAGAAAAGACTTCCACAGAATGTAGTTTTCCCTATGAAATGGAAGAACTAGAGGACAAGACCAGCCATTTGATTTATCCCAATGTGTGGTAGTGAATTATCTGGTCGAACATGAATTATGTTAATTCATTCAGGTGTTCCAAAATATATATTTGACATCTACTATATGCTGAGCATTGGCCAGTTACTAAGGAGGTCACATTCTTTTGAAAGAGGAAATTCATAAATAAGTACTGAGCAGTATGATTTAAGTGCAAGAAAAATCCCAAAGAAGGGCATCCCTTACCCAGCCAGGGGCGGAGGGGTACCAGCAAGAGCTGAGATGAAAAAGATCCTTGAAAGATTCAGGTATTTGATGCTGGGTGTTTGTTCTATCTTGTGCTGATCTCTGTTTCATATGCTTTGGCACTTGTTCTATTTTGTGCTTGGCTCAGGCAACCTTATGAGATAAAGACTATTGTCATCCCCATTTTAGAGATAAAGAAGCTGACATACAGAGAAGTAACAGGCCCGAGGTAACACATTCATAGATGGAAGAGCCAGGAGTGCACCATCCTGTGGCTATCTTCTTCACTCCTGTGCCTCCTACCACTTTGATGTCATCAGATTTACCCCACAGAACATCAACAAACCAGGATTGAACCAAGGTATTCTGAATCCCAGAGTAGCCTTGAATTCAAACTCCCAAGACCCCAGAGTGTCTATTTTTCTTAGTGGTCTGTCAGAGGCTGATGACTCTCAAAGTAGCATCTTTAAAAAAAGGTAAGACAGTCACTAGAATAGCAACTTCAGGGTCCTTGTTTAGAAGTGCTTGGGGTAGGGAAGTATTGCAAATATAAGACTGGACCTTCCATTAAACAGAAATGTACTGTTAGCAAAAGCCTGGTGTGTTTGGGTGAATAGTAAGTTTCCACCACATGTAAGGTATAATAATAATCAGGTTTTCAAAATACTCAGCCAGACTCTGCTGGTTTCTCTAAGATAGAAATGCACAGACAGATAAAAGACTGTGTTCAGGTTTTATTTTAATCTTTGCCTCCCTGCTTGTGGTCTTAAAGGCCTTAGTACTGACAGCAAATGATATTTCTACCTCCTTCTTCACAAAGCAGGAATTTGCATTTTAATTTTGGAATACTTAGGGAAAAATCAAATGAAATGCTTTATTTACCTTTTTGAGATTTTTTTTTTCTTCTTTCCAGGAATAAAGCCTATTGCGTACTGAGCTGCATACTAAATGTCATGAATCTCAAGGTAGAGATCCTTACTGGAGCTACAGTGAATGCGTTTGTGCTTCAGTTAGGAGGAATTTCAGCTTCAAGGGGCTCCAGATTGGAATAGATTTCTTTTAAAGAAAAATAGTTGGGCTTGCCTTGAATTGAACTTCAAGAACAACATTTAATAAAAATGTGCTGTGAGCCCTGCTTTGATAAGGAAAGCTATTTATATGCATCTTGTTATCTTCTATAGCAACTCTAAAGGCCTCTAAACCCTGAAAGTGATGAGAATATACCTACTAGTATACAATGCCCAAGTTTGTCTACCCATCCTAGTTGCTGTTCACCTGAGTCCAAAATGGACATGCAGAAAGCAAAAGTGGTTGCTGCTATTAAATACACTGGGACAACAGGCATAAACTGGGAACCCAATCTGGCAAACTAGCAGGAACAAACAGCCTAATCATGGGCAAATTCGATCAGCATGGGGTCTGTAGGCAGAGTATAATGTCTGATCCAGGATTTACTCAATGAAGGACCAGGAAGGAAGTCCCCCACATGGAACAACTTTGAACACAAAAAACAGAATTGGAAGGGTGATAGAACCATCTAGTTCTATGGGATGAGAGAGTAGAGAGGAATTGGGGTTGTCATTTGGATCTGAATTGTCCCCCCAAACCTCACATGTAAAAGGCTGGTGGTGGACTGATAGGAGGCGGTGGAAACTTTAGCAGGTGGGCCTAGTGGAAGGTCACTGGGGGATGTCCTTGAGGGGCTTGTTGGGACCATCACCTCCTTTCCCTCTCTCTATTTGCCTCCCAGCTGCTCCACACACGTTCCTTGTCTTGTTGTTCTGTGTCACCACAGTCCCAAAACAGTAGAGCCAACTGACCATGGACTGAGAGCTCTGAAACCGTGAGCCAAAAGAAATCTCTCCTTTTAAGTAGTTTGTCAGCTATTCTGTCACATAGAAAGCTAACACATAAACTAAACTTACTGAAGCACTGTTCTTTTATTCTTAGATTATGTCCTTTCTTACCATTTTTTGGGCATTAAACTATTATTATTTTTAATCAAATGAAATAAATACTAGAGAATAATAATATTTTTAATGTTTTTAACCTGACAAATTTAAAAGTGGCATCTCTTTGGAGATCCCAAAATGTTAGGTCAGAGCCAAAGACCCATAGCTCTAAGATAACTGCAAACCATAAAACACGGTAGAAAAAGGGTTGTTGTTAAGTATTTTTTTCTTTTTCAGAAAAAAGAGGAAGATAATCAATATCAAGTAATCACAATCATTGCAGCTTGATGTTGGACAGGGATCCTAAAGGCTCAGAGGTGTGAGGAATTAAAGATTGTCTTTAGTCTTTCTATCCCAGTCCTTGGCCCATGGCAAGACCCTCTGGCTCTTTCTTAGCAGTCAATCTGCTCCTTGCAAAAGCTCCGGCTCCCCAGGAGAGAGTCAGTGAGCATGGATGAGGATAATCTCATGAAAACTGGCAAGTCCAGTCCTTCTATGTTACTTTTAGAAGAGAAGAAATTGCTTCTTTTTGGGTTAGGGACTGAAATTACCCAGACTGATTTCATTTCTCCACTTGGCTTTGTGTACATGGCTATTGACTCTGAAACCGTGAAGGAGGGGTAATGCAGAGGAATGCTCTGGCTACTGGTATAAAACTTGCCAAGAAAAAGCCAACGAGGACTTGATTTTATGAATGTGGTGTTCTTTTGCTAATCCCCCAGCACTGGATCACAGAAGAGTAAAGACAAATCTACTCAGGAGTATTATTTTCAGACTTCAGTATGAAGGTAGCTAAATAGCAAGCTTCTCTAAGTACAAAGATGCTCAGCAAGCCCAGGCATATTTCTGCTTCAGGAGGAAAAAAAAAAATTAAACAGTCTCTGCTCTTCTAAAATCCACATATCTATATTTTAACATGACAGCATTACCAAGAATTAGTAATTAGCCTGAAGTATCTGGTCAAAATCAAATAGACTTGAGTCAACCAGCTCCTATGAATTCATTCAGTCTATTTCAGATTTTATGATATTAAATTGCTTTTGCAAAGTTGTGCATAATAAAACAAAATAAAGGATGGCTTGAGGATATCTTGTCAGTCTTTAATCACTGCAGATTAATTATGTTTTTCAGAAACAAAACAGATTGTTTGAGATGTTTCCAAGCTTGGCAATACTCAGTTGGTATGCCAAGAGGAAGATTGGTTTAGGCAGGTAAATGTTTTCAGATTACTTGTGGTTGAAGGGTTGCCAGCCTCCGTTCTCAGTAAATAGAAATTCTGATTTGTGGGGCCAACACTGCCCTACTGGGAGGGAGGCACTGACAGATACCATCAACAGGTAAGTTTGTGTAAAGATGCAGAAAGCCGTTAGGGGAATACCTCTGAGTGTTTACCTATGAAATTTTACTTGGCACTGGCAAGCTGCTAGTCAGCAACCATTTCTGGGCAGGACACTATGCATTTTTTGGATGGTATAGCTCGGATTTTCTTTTTCCTAGCAACTTGGTGGAAGGAGATGGGGCAGCATAGAGGAATTTAGAAAGCCACATCTCAGAGGCATATTTAAGTATCCATGACTGATAAGGTGTAAACCAACCACAGATTAATGGTATTTATAGAAGTAAATTCTTTAGAAATATGTTTAAAATGTGGGCTGATTTCACTATTTCACAGAAAAAAATGTGTGAAGAGGTTACAGACAAGTTAGAGAAAAGTACTGCTGCTATATAAAGTGCCTACATAAACATGAACTTGTTTCTTGAAGAGTTAGGACAGGAAGCAAGTATAAACAAACCAGGAGAAGAGTTAGATTCATGTTATAAATAACAAAACGTTGATGGAGACTCAGAGTCATCTCCAACTTTTTAGTAAGGGAACCAAGGACATCAGACCTGGGAGGAGAAGATAATGACAAGGGAAGGTGAGGGTGTGCAGGGTACAGGACAGCCACCATAGTACAGCACTTTTCCAGAAATTTCTTTCTTGTCCAAATAGAGGCACAGATCCAAGATCATTTATTTGGTAGAAATTCAATGATTTTTATCCCTAGAGAAGTACAAGAGCAAGTTCTTTAGCTCAGGGGCCCTTAACTCCTGGACTGTGGAGAATGCAGGAGATGCCAAATGTGTGGCCTATAAACTTGAACGGCAAGAATTTACCACATCTTTTTCACAACTTCGAACTGAAATTTAACTTTTCTTACATTATTAATGTAGGTGACAAACCACATGATAGAAGAGTGATACTTTTCATTTTTCACTGACAGAAATAAAAATATTTTCATATCATACTTTTATATTATATTTCAGTGAGTGCAGGTATTTGGGACTGTCACTTATACTCATCCTGCTTCATAGTAGCTATCAGGCCTGTCACTAGATCTTCTATTTAACAGATTAATGACAATACACACATTATTATATTGCACATCTGTTCTTTAAGTATTTTGATAACTGAATTTCAATAGTTATTCCTTGTGTGATTTTGATATTTTGATAGCTGTATTTCAATAGAATTTATTTTCTTTGTGACCTTATATCATTTTTAAAAAATATTTTTTAGTTATACATGGATGCAATATCTTTATTTTGTTTATTTACTTTTATATGGAGCTGAGGATCAAACCCAGCGCCTCACACATGTGAGGCAAGTGCTCTACCGCTGAGCCACACCCCAGCCTGATCTTATATCTTTTGTGAAGCTGTACTTCATTAGATTGCCAAGGGCTTCCATGACACAAATTAAAAATTCCTGTCTAGGGAAAATCAGGAGGCCTGGATTTGCCCCTGTGTTAAGTGCTTCTCATTAAAACAAACAAAACAAACAAACAAATCTTGAACTTTTTAGAATGATTTCAGATTTGTAGAAAAATTGTCAAGATAACATGGAGTTCTCATATACACAGCACCCAGTTGTATTAATAACATCTGATATTAGTATATTTAGTGTAATTAATAAACCAATACTGAAACATTATTGTTAACTGAAGTTCATACCTGATTCAGATTTCCTTAGTTGTGCCCTAATATCTTTTTTTCCCTGTTTTGGGAGACCATCCAGGATAGCACATTATATTTAGTCATCGTGTCTCATCAGCCTTTACTTGGGTGTGAGCTGACCTTCATTATAAACTATTATGTAAAGTTTGGTTTTCATTTTCCAATTCTAATTTCTACTTATGCGATGTCATCAAACTGATATATATGAAGTCTTAAATTTTTTTTTGTTGTTGTTGTAGATGGACACAATACCTTTATTTTATTTATTTATTTTTATGTGGTGCTGAGGATCGAACCCAGTGCCTCAAACATGGTAGGCAAGTACTGTACCACTGAGCCATAACCCCTGCCCTATGAAGTCTTTTTTGAGTTATCAATTACAGTGCTCCAGTTTTCAGGGTTTTTTTTTTTATTTTTAATTTTTTTTTACTGGATGTGGTCTTTTGTACCAGGTCCAAGTCTGTGGTTGGTAGACCTGTTTTACACATTCCTTGCCTTCTTGTACATAGTGGAAGCTCACAATGGGTATAACTCCATGTTGTCTTTCACTCTTACATCCAGCCCTTAGTTTGGATCAACTTTTTATGTCAAATGCCTTGACTTATATATAAACAATAGCCAATGGGTGAAAGTTCTTTATGGAAGGAAGTTTTGTGATAAAAATAACTCAGTTTAACTCTACAGTGAGGAAAGTTTACACTTGGCAATTAGAAATGTTACCACCATCAGATTGCTGAGTGCCAGTGTGAGCTTTATTCCTTGAAGAATCAGCTTACTTCAATATTCTTTGAAGTAAATTGTATTTGATAGATCAAACTGATAGTATGTGCTAAGAATTGTTCTGTGCCATTATATCTGAATGGCAGAGCCAGTTTAGAGAACGTTTGGGGGCTAGTTGTCACTCATCAGAGTCCCCACCCCACTCTGCAAAGGATAGACTTATTATTTCCAACAATTTATACTTATTCTATCTTTGGTTCAGGACAGTTGTTGAAATAATATTTATGTTTCTGAATTATAAGTATGAACATTATCTGATAGGGTTTGCTTATTAAGGCTATCTATCATCTTATTCATACATTATTCTATGAATGCAACATAAGGATACGGTAATTTCACCTCTCTAAACCACCTGCAATTAGCAGAAGACAGGCTGTTAGCTAACAGTGTGAAGGTGAAACCTAAGTTGACAGAAAAGTTAGAAACGGAAAAAACTATTTAAAATACTAAGGGGGCCAGTCATCAGTTTATTTTCTCTCAGATCAATTCCTTATCCTTCTCTGGCTCTGTTTAACATTACAGAGAACTGCATTGCCCAGGATCCCTTGCAAATTGGTTTCCTGCTAAGTTCAACCAATGGGAATTCTGGTGGAGCTTAGAGGTAGGGAGGTAAGGAGGTAAAGTTGGTATATTCCTATTCCTTCCTGTACTGTGTGCGTGCACACACACACACACACACACACACACACACACAGAGAGAGAGAGAGAGAGAGAGAGAGAGAGAGAGAGAGAGAGAGAAATACACCCTACTGCTGCTCCGACAGGAGCTCCATCTCCTCTGTTGCTCCAACTCCTGCCCAGTAATGTCTTCCTTCCTGGTCCAGTCCCTGCAAAGCAGACCCCCCACACCAGGGGAAAACTGCCAGGCTCTGGCTGCTGAGCTGCTGGGCTCCAGTAATATTGACTTTTTCTTTTTACCTCAATTCCTAGAAAAGCAGACTTTTCTTGTTATTATCTCTGGGTTGGTTGTCTCATCTCTTCCATCACCTTATAATTCAATCCCTTTATTAAATTCCATGTTTAAAACATCTAAAGCAATATACTAAGTATAAACCATTTATCAAGGCACAGTGTACTGACTATACTGGAGTGGACTCTCAATTTGGGGAAAGTGCCTAAAAAGTGGGAGCTACAGCCTAGGTTTCTGGCTATCACTGTTCTACATCCAGACTGCACTCATTTGAGTGCATTAAAGATTCAAATCAACCATTTCACTATGGAGCAGTTTCTCAGCAATCTGCCACCTGAGTTTGGAGTTTCATGAGAAATGTTTTAGCTGCCTGGTTCTCATTGGCCAATGAGCCCCAAACTACCAGCCCCTATATTCATGTTTTAGAAGGTGTTTTTCCAACTACAGCATGTCAGCATCAGTCCAATGGCCTATACCTTCCCCCTTCCTTCTCTATTTTTCTTCTGTCTGCAAAAGCTAGAGTAGTGAGAGGAAGAAGCAAAAGAAAGAAAACAGCTTAGATAGTCTCTGCTTTCATCTCATTTGGGCTTAATGGAAAGAGAACCTGTATTAGGGGATTAAAATTGTGTTCAAATCTATTAAGTATCCATTATATTTAGTGTCTGTTTGGTGAAGCCAACTCTAAACTGATGTACACTAAACTTCAGGGGGCATTAAATGGCAAAATTTATACTAATTGTACCTAATGATTTTTCTTATTTGTATAGCAGTTAAATCCCTCTCTCCTTTTATCATCCATCCCCAAGACCAGAAGCCTGGTCTGAGTGTTGAGGGGATAGAGGGAGCAGATTGCAGGGAAGATGAATTATTTTGAATTTACTTTTGTGAAGGGTATAAAGTCTGTGTCTAGATTTTTCTCTGCATGTTGCAGAAAACAATCTTTACTCTATTGTACTTCTTTGCTCCTTTATCAAAAATCATTTGGTTTATTTATGCGGATCTATTTCTGGCTCTCTGTTTTGTTCTGTTCATCTATTTTCTATTCTTTCACCAATGTCACACTGTTTGGGTCTCCGTAGCTTTTTAAATAAGTCCTCTAACTTTGCCTCTTTTGATATTATTGGCTATTTTGTGTCTTTTACCTTTTGATAATAACTTTAGAATAAGTTTGTTGCTATCCACAAATTTCTGGACTTTTGATTAGTATTGCTTTGAATTTGAATTTGAAATTGGAAGAACTGACATCTTGAAAATACTGAGTCTATCTGTAAATACGAAATATTTACTTATTTCTTTGATTTATTTTATCAGAGTATTGTAATTTTCCTCATGTAGATTTTATTTGAACTTTGTTAATTGATGTCTAAATATTTCATTTGGGGGATGTTAATGTAATTGGTATTGTGGTTTAAATTTCAAATTCTACTTTTCCACTACTGGTAATATGGAAAAGCAATTGACTTGTAAATTAGACTTTTATACTATAACCTTTTTATAATCACTCATTATCTCTATTTTTTTTGTCAAATATGTCAAATTTTCTGCACAGATAATCATGTAATCTGTGATTTGTTTCTTCCTCCTCAGTTCATACACTTTTTATTTCCTTTTCTAAATTACTGCATTAGCTAAGACTTCCAGTGCAATGATGAAAAGCAGTGATTCTCTAACGTCCTTGCTTGTTCCTGATCTTAGCAGGAAAACTTCCAGTTTTTCATCATTAAATATGATTTTAGCTGTAGTGGTTTTGTAGATGTCCTTTATCAAGGTGAGGGTTCCTCTACATTTGTTTAATGAGAGTATTATTTTTTGCACTTTTCCTCCCATTCCTACCCCTGTCCAATTATGGATCACTTTGTTGGGTAATCTAATGTACTACTGCTGCAACTGCCCCTCCCTCCCTCCTACATCCTGCTTCTTGGTCATCCCTTGTTCACAGGAACATCACCAAAAAGCCAATGAAGGTGGTTGCCTATCCATGACTACAGGGCAGCTTGGATGAGGCTACAGGGTTCCAATGTGAATTCCAAAAATCTAAGCATGTCTCTTTCTTTAAAATGAGGTTTTGTGCCAAGTATTAGGATATTGGGAATACAAAGATAAACATGGTCTCTGTCTTGAAGAAACTTTCAGTAAAGTAGGAGAAGATTAATAAACAGGCAATTATTTTATTATTTTTATTTGTTCTTTTTAGATATACATGGCATTAGAGTGTATTTTGACATGTTACACATAGAGTAAACCTATTCTAATTAGGATCCCATTCTTATGGTTGTATGTGATGTGGCGTTTCACTGGTCATGTATTCATATATGAACATGGGAAAGTCATGTCTTTCCTGGTCCCATCGCCCTGCATTCCTTTTATTCCCCTATGTCTAATCCAAAGAACTTCAATTCTTCCCTTCCCCACCCGTATTGTGTGTTAGCATACACATATCAGAGACGACATTTGATTTTCGGTCTTTTGGGATTGCATGATAGTCTCCAGTTCCATCCATTTATTGGAAAATGCCATAATTTCATTTTTCTTCATGCATGAGGAGTATTTCATTGTGTATATATACTACATTTTCTTTACCTATTCGTCTGTTGAAGGGCACCTAGGTTCAGATAGAGTATTAATCTTCAGGATAAACAAAGAACTAAAACAACAACAACAACACTCAAATAACCCAATAAATGGGCAAAGGAATGGAACAGAGACTTCACAGAAGAATAAATATGAATGAATGGTTAAGAAATATGTGAAAAAATGTTCAACTTCTCTAGTAATTATAGAAATGCAAATTAAAACTGAATTCAGATTTCTTTGCACTCCAGTCAGAATAGCAATTTTCAAGAATGCACATAACAATAACTGTTGGTGAGGATGTGGGGAATATGGTTCCTTCATACATTGCTGATGGGACTGCAAATTGGTGCAATGACTATGGGAAGCAGTATGGAGATTAGAAAACTTGGAATGGAACCACCATTTGACTCAGTTATCCCACTCCTTGGTTTATATCCAAGGAATTAAATCAGTATACTACAGTGATGCAGCCACAAAAATTTTTATAGCAGCTTAATCCACAATGGCTAAACTATGGAACCTACATAGGTCCCCTTCAATAGATGAATGGGTAAACAGGCAAATTTAACAGAGTGACATATTACATAATGGTATATATAAGAACTTTCTAGAGGCATATAAGAGGGAAATTAATTTAGTATGGGATGAAGGGGTGAGAACACAAAATATTTTTTGAGATTTGATGAATAACTAAGAACCAACAAACAAGGAGCTTGGGTGGAGTTTCAATGAAGGAATAGAGAAAATGCTCTAAGAAGAAGACATAACATGTTGGAAGGACCAGCAGCAAGAGAGTACATGCCCCTTTTGGGTAAATTAAAAAAAAATGAGTTCTTCTTCCTACAAATTCAATTAATTAATTTTCTTCTTTGATTAAACTCATTTTCTTTTATATTAAATGAAATAATATAGTTATAATACTTAGAAAAGTGCCTGCTATGTATCAAACATTTAGAAAAGATGCCCATTATTGTGTTCAGAGTTCTGAATTTAAGTTTTTTCATTTACTTTGTATTAATTGTGCCAGTTGAATTATCAGTAGTTAATATTCAACATTGCTTCCAATTTCTTTAATGATATTTATACAGTTGTCTGTGTAACAAATCACCCCAAAACTGAGTAGAATAAGACAACAACCATTTATTTCGGTTGGACTTTTTCAAGTGACCTTTGCTAGTCTTAACTGAGATCACTTATGAAAATGCTGTCATTTGGCAGGTGGTTGCACCTGGGTAGTTTAAGATGGCCTTTCTCAGACTTCTCATGGTTAGCTGGGTCTGTTGATTTTAAGTATCTCAGTTCTCCTTTACATGGTCTCTCTTATGGGTTAGCCCAGGCTTCTTAACAACAGTGATACATTCCAAGAGGGTCAGTCACAATATGTTAAGTGCTTATAAAACCTTTGTTAGTGTTACATTTGGTGATGTTCCACTGACCAAATAAAGTCATATGGCCAATCCAGAGTCAATTGAGGGCACTATACAGAGATGGTGGACATGAGAGGTGTGATTTATTGGGGCCATTAATTAATAATCTAAAGTACTAAACACTATTGAGACTACTGTGGGAGCAGAGATCCAGCCCAGACTGCCCACACCAGCACTTCAGGAATCCAGGCTCTCAGTAGGCATGGTCCACCTCTTCCCCAGTGGAGCAGACACCCACCAGAGCCTATCCCCTAGAGCAGGACCGCCCCTTCTAACCAGCAGACTACCATGGGACATCAAGCCCAGTGGCCCAGATCCACCCACACCAACTTGCACAGGACCCAGGTCCAGGATGCAGTAGCATTCATTGAGGGACACCAGCAAGTTCTGGAAACCCAGCATCAAGGTGAGGTACACACAATCTGCACAGGTAGTACAAGAATATAGGGAAGACACTGTAATGTCTCAGATCCACAGTGCAAGAAAGGAAGACACATAGACAACATTAAAAAACAAGGGAGGAAATTGCCCAAACAAACCAGGGGACTATAATAACAGAACCCATGGACAGTGAAGTTGACAAAATGTCAGAGAAGGAGTTCAGAAGGTTCATAATTAAAATGATCTGTGAATTAAAGAATGACCTAAATGAGCAAATACAGGCAAAATGATCACGCCAACAATGAGATAAGAGAGCAAATACAGGTAGCAAAAGATTACTTTGAGAGAGAGACAGACTCTGAAAAAAAAGTCAGAAATCCTTGAAATGAAAGATACAATAAATCAAATAAAAATTCAATAGAAAGCATAACTAACAGATTAGATCACTTGGAAGAAAGAACGTCAGATAATGAAGACAAAGGAAACAATCTGGAAAATAAAATTGAGCACACAGTGAAGATAGTAATGAGCAGAATATCCAAGAATTAACAGGCAGCATCAAAAGACCAAATCTAACAGTTATTGGGAGAGAGAAAGGCACAGAGTTTCAAACCAAAGGAATGCACAATTTCTTCAATGAGATAATATCATAAAATTTCCCAAGCATGAAGAACGAATTGGAAAACCAAATACAAGAGGCTTACAGAACACTAAATGTACAAAATTACAACAGATCTACACCAATGAACATTATAATGAAAACACCTAGCACACAGAATAAGAATAGAATCTTAAAAGCTTCAAGAGAGAAGAATCAGATCAATATAGAGGGAGACCAATTCCTATCATCAAATTTTTCAACCCAGACCCTCAAGGCCAGGAGATTGTGGAACAAATATATGAAGCTCTGAAAGAAAATGGATGCCAACCAAGAATTTTATATCCAGCAAAACTAAGCTTTAGATTTGATGATGAAATAAAAACCTTCCATGATAATCAAAAGTTAAAAGAATTTACAACTAGAAAGCCTGCACTACAGAACATCCTCAGCAAAATATTCCAAGAAGAGGAAATGAAAAACAATGATGAAAATCAGCAGAAGGAGGTATTACACTAAGGAAAATCTAATCAGAGGAGAAACCAAGTCACATTAAATACCAAAAATAAACACAAATGGCTGGGAATACAAATCATGATTCAATAATAACCCTGAATTTTAGTGTCCTAAACTCACCAATCAAAAGACATAGACTCATCTCATAGGAAAAGAAATCCACAGACTGAAGGGTTAGGAAAAATCATTCCACTCACATGGACTGTGGAAGCAAGCAGGGGTTTCCATCCTCATATCAAATAAAGTAGACTTCAAACTAAAGTCAATCAAAAAGGATAAAGAATGACACTACATACTGCTCAAGGGAACCATACACCAATAAGACTTAACAATTATAAATATATGTGCCCCAAACAATGGAGCACCTATGTTCATCAAACAAACTCTTCTCAGGTTCAAGAGTCAAATATATCACAACACAATAATTTTGGGTGACTTTAACACATCTCTTTCACCACTGGTAGATCTTCCAAACAAAAGATGAACAAAGAAACTATAAATCTTAATAATACAATCAGTAACTTAGATTTAATTGACATATATAGAATATTTACCCTTCAACAAGAGAATACGCTCTTCTCAGCAGCACATGGATCCTTCTCTAAAATGCACCATATACTATGCCACAAAACAACTTTTGGCAAATATAAAAAAGTAGAGATACTACCCTGGGTTCTATCAGATCACAATGGAAGGGAATTAGAAATCAACAATAAAATAAGAAATAAGATCACTCCAACCCCTGGAGACTAAATAATATGCTACTGAATGAACAATGGTTTTAAAAAATATCAAGGAGATTAAAAAAATTTTTAGAGGTGAATGAGAACACAGATACAATATATAAAAATCTCTGGGACACTATGAAAGCAGTTCTAATAAGAAAGTTCACTGCAGGGTGTTTATTCCTTAAAAGAAGAAAAGTCAATAAATAAATGACTTAACATTACATCTCAAATCCTTAAAAAAAGAAGAACAAATCAACACCAAAAGCAGCAGAAGGAGATAGAAAATAATTAAAATCAGAGCTGAAATCAATGAAATTGAAAAAAATGAAAAAATTGAAAAAATTGACAGAACAAAAAGTTGGTTTTTTGAAAAAATAAATAAAATTGACAGACCCTTAGCAAAAAAGAGGAGAGAAAAAAAACTCAACTCAATCACTCTAACATAAGTGATGAAAAGGAGAATATCACAACAGACACTACAGAAATACAGAAGATAATTAGAAATTATTTTGAAAACTTGTGGTTCAATAAAACTGAAAAATATTGAAGGCATCAACAAATTTCTAGAATCATATAATTTGCCCAAATTGAATCATGAAGATATACACAATTTAATCAGATCAATTTCAAGTGATGAAATAGCAGATGCCATCAAAATTATTCCAACCAAGAAAAGCCCAGGTCCAGATGGATACACAGCCAAGTTTTACAAGACATTTAAAGAAGAACTAATACCAATATTCTTCACTTTATTTCAGAAAATAGAAAAAGAGGCAGCGGTTCCAAACTCATTCTAGGAGGCCAATATCACCCTGATTTCCAAAATCAGGCAAAGAAACATCAAAAAAAGAAAACTTCAGACCAATATCTTTAATGAACATAGATGCAAAAATTCTCATTAAAATTCTGGTAAATCCAATACAAAAACATATCAAAAAGATCGTGTACCATGATCAAGTGGGATTCATCCCAAGGATGCAAGGTTGGTTCAACATACAGAAATCAATAAATGTAATTCATAACATCAATAGAGTTAAAGATAAGAATAACATGATCATCAAGGGAACCATAGATGGGAACAACAGATGCAGAAAAAGCATTTGACAAAATACAGCACCCCTGTATGATCAAAACACTAGAAAAATTAGGGATAACAGGAATATATCTCAACATCATAAGGGCTATCTATGCTAAGCCCCAGGCCAACATCATTCTAAATGGAGAAAAACTGAAGGCATTCCCTCTAAAAACTGAAACAAGACAGGGATGCCCTCTTTTACCACTTCCATTTAACATAGTTCTTGAAACACTGGCCAGAGAAATTAGACAGATGAAAGAAATTAAAGGGATACACATAGGAAAAGAAGAACTCAAATTGGCACTATTTGCTGATGATATGATTCTATACCTAGAACACCCCAAAAGTTCCAGAAGAAAACTTCTAGAACTAGTAAATGAATTCAGTGAAGTAGCAGGATATAAAATCAACACCCATAAATCAAAGGCATTTCTGTATATTAGTGACAAATCCTCAGAAAGGGAAATAAGGAAAGAGGAAAACTGCCCCATTTTCAATAGCAAAAAACAAACAAACAAACAAACAAAAACTTGAGAATCAACTTAATGAAAGAGGTGAAATATCTATATATTGAAAATTACAGAACTCTAAAGAAAGAAGTCAAAGAAGACCTTAGAAGATGGAAAGATCTACCTTGCTCTTGGATAGGCAGAATTAATATTGTCAAAATGACCATACTTCCAAAAGCAATATACAAATTTAATGCAATTCTACTAAAAATTCCATTGACATTCCTCATAGAAATAGAAAATGCAATCATGAAATTCATCTGTAAAAATAAGAGACCCAGAATAGCTAAAGCAATCCTTAGCAGGAAGAGTGAAGCAGGTGACATCACTACACCAGACCTTAAACTATACTACAGAGCAATAGTAACAAAAACAGCATGGTACTGGCACCAAAACAGACTGGTAGACCAATGGTACAGAATACAGGACACAGAGACTAACCCACAAAATTGCAATTATCTTATATTAGACAAAGGTGCCAAGAGCATGCATTTGAGAAAAGATGGCCTCTTCAACAAATAGTGCTGGGAAAACTGGAAATTCATATGCAACAAAATGAAATTAAATCCCTATCTCTCACTATGCACAAAACTCAACTCAAAATGGATCAAGGACTTAGAAATATGACCAGAGACCTGTGTCTAATAGAAGAGCATGTAGGCCCTAATCTCCATCATGTGGAATTAAGCCCCAACTTCCTTAATAAGACTTCTGTGGCATAAGAATTAAAATCAAGAATCAATAAATGGGATGGAATCAAATAAAAAAGTTTCTTCTCAGCAAAAGAAAGTATCTGTGAGCCTACATCTTGGGAGCAAATCTTTACCCCTCACACATCAGATAGAGCACTGATCTCTAGGGTATATAAAGAACTCAAAAAAACTTAACACTAAAAAAACACAAACAACCTAACCAATAAACGGGCCAAGGACCTGAACAGATACTTCTCAGAAGATGATATAAAATCAATCAACAAACATCTGAAAAAACGTTCATCATCACTAGCAATTAGAGAAATGCAAATCAAAACCACTCTAAGATTTCATTTCACTCCAGCCAGAATGGCAGCTATTTTGAAGATAAACAACAATAAATGTTGGAGAGGATGTGGGGAAAAAGGTACACTCATACACTGCTGGTGGGACTGCAAATTGGTGCAGCCAATATGGAAAGTAGTACGGAAATTTCTTGGAAAATTGGGAATGGAACCACCATTTGACTCAGCTGTCTCGGTCTATACCCAAAGGACTTAAAAACAGCATACTACAGGGACATAGCCACATCAATGTTTATAGCAGCACAATTCATAATAGCTAAACTATGGAACCAACTTAGATGCCCTTCAATAGATGAATGGATAAAAAATATCCCATTGTGTATATATGCCATTGTGTGGCATATATACACAATGGAATATTACTCAGCAATAAAAGAGAATAAAATCATGGCATTTGCAGGTAAATGAATGAAGTTAGGAAAGATAATGCTAAGTGAAGACAGCCAATCCCAAATAACCCAATGCCAAATGTTTTCTTTGATATAAGGGGGCTGATTTATAGTGGGATGGGGAAAGGGAGCATGGGAGGAATAGAGGAACTCTAGATAGGGTAGGGGTTTGAGGGGAAGGGAGGGAGCAATAGGTTATAAATGATGGTGGAATGTGATGATCATCATTATCTAAAGTACATGTATGAAGACACGAATTGGTGTGAATATACTTTGTATTCAACTAGAGATATGAAAAATTGTGCTCTATATGTGTAATAAGAGTTGGAATACATTTTGCAGTCATATATAAATTAAAAAAAGAAATCTAAGGATAAAAAATAAAGTACTAAACTATTGCCTTCCTTTATCAATTACAGAGAAGTTACTAATTTTGTCTTCCACATGTGGAAATTAAGATTTAGAAATAGTTATATTCTCAGGGAGTTTCACTAGTTAATAATAATAGCAAACGCTCATATATTATTTACCACATATCATGCACTATTAGCATATATCACTTAGTGCTCACTTTCCAAGGTTGGTACTCCTATTTTTTTTTTACACATTTTATAGATAGAAAACAAAGGCATTGAAGGACTATTCAATTTGCCTAAGATAACATGATTAATAAATGGCATGCCCTCAATTTTAAGCATATGCCAGGGTCTCAGCTCAAAGCCTGATTCTTGACTAATGCTTTCCTGGGTTAACTCATAATCTGTATGTCTGTCATCCTAGCTCTTTCCTTGGACCCCTTGAGTTCTATTTAGGAGCATTAAAAACTTATGATAAGAAATCAGAGTCTGCTAAGTTGGCCCCATTATACAATGTGATTTTGGCTCAAGAGTCCATGAGTACAAGAATCCCTTTCTTTCACTTAAATATGTTTTTTTTTCTTTCTAAAAACAGTTTTTGTTAATCAGGACTAGTAATGCTAGTTGCTGAAATAAACCAACTCTGAATCTCAATGCATAATCCAAAGAAGATTTATTTCTCACTTATATCCCAATGAGGGTCAGTATTTGTCCTCTTCTTCTCTTATACTGTAGTCATATTACCTTCAACATGTGGATTTTTAGATTCCCTCAGTGTCATCCAGCCAGCAGGTGGAAAGAAGAGAAAATAAGTATGGAAGAGTTACATTCTTGATTTTTTTTTCTACTTCTATTCATTCTAAGAGTAAGAATTGGTTATGTAGCCTAGGATGTAAAGAGTCTGGGAAATGTAATTTAGCCATGTGCTCAGAAAAAATAAACAAGTTTGATGAGTATCTGGTCTGTCTCTGTTAAGCTTTTTAAAAAATTTATTTAGACAAGCATAAAAATATACCTCATATATAACATGAAGCACTGCTTTGCCTCAGTAGACTTTCAATAAGGTACTGAGCTCCCTTAAGGGAGTCTATGTTTTGAAGTGTTTGGAGTTTGAAAGTATGCCTGAACGAGTTTAGCAGACTTATAAAGACTCGGGAAAATGCTGAGCAGGAAGAAGTTTTTCTAAGAAGATCTATAAGGATTGCAGACTTTTCTCCTACAACTTTTGAAGGAAGTTATAAGGCAAACATGCATACATCCAAAACCAGCTTTAGCAAAATCACCAGAAAAGTGGCCTTGTCCAGTGCTTCCCCCTTTTATGCATTGGACTTCTCCCACTCTATAACTAGTGCTGGGGCTGGTATCTCTCCCCATTTGGCTCTCTTAGTAATTCAGGTATTAGCTTGTCAGTTGCCTTTTATCTCTGACTATTGCTAACAAGTACTTGAAAACAAGGGGAACAACCTGTTAAAGACTAAAGTACCTTCCAGCAACAGACTCCGCCCCCACCCCACTCTACTGATGAGAGCTTCTTAAATGCAATCAGGGTCAATTTTTATTTCATATATAATTTGAATAAGGGAAGTAATCTGATTTTCAACTGAAAAGCACACTGGAGGCAACAAATTAGAGGAAGAAAAGAGGGCTTTTGTAAGTCAAAAACAACTTGGACACACCCCCCATGACAAAAAACATTGACATGGATGAAAGAAAAACCAAAATAAAAAACAACCAAACACATAAGACACACAGGCTGGAGGCAAGGTGGAGGCAGAAATCCTGATAAATTTTGAGAGCAAATTTGCAGAAGAGTAGAGTGAAATGTTAGCTGTTTAAAAACATTTAGAAGAGATGAAAATATGGCTAGTATGCTCTAGTTAAAAGGCATTTTACTTAGATTTTTATCAAACATTAAAGTTTAAAAGTTTGGGGATAATCACCCAAACGGCTGAAAGAACAGATATCTCCTGGGGGTGGACAAGGGTGAGAAGATACTGCAAAACTGAAGGAGGCAAACTCTTCAACCGTGCTCCTTCAAAGAGCCTTGAGGTACTATATAAACTATCAGAGTTTCTGCATATTCACTACTTTTTTTTTATGATGGGGAGTGTACAGAGCAGAGGTGTCCAGCATACATAATACAATCAAAATATTTCTTTTAAACGTGGTAATCCTATTTCAGTAGTATTTGGGAATGCCAATTCTTTACTCAAAACCTATTGAAAAAGACCAAAGGTTATGTATATCTAATGAGTATTACCTGAAAGGCCCCACACTGTGCGGCCTCACTGCTTACTAAGGCCCCAGTGATGGAAAAGATCAACATGAAGACACAAGCCAAAGACCACTTCCAGTGCTGCTTGATAATCAGAATTCTTACTGTTGTTTTAACAAGAACTTACTGTTGAAAAGAATCACCTTTAGTTGTGTCTATAAATGAAGGTTCACATGCAGTATTTCACTGAGTAGCTATGTAGATTATTGTCTAGGTCTTGCCATGATTGTTTTAAAGTCCCATAATTAGAATCTGCATTAGGAGAAAATATCATGGGCAAAGTTTTGGAAGAACTCTTTCCTGAGTGCTGCAGTGGAAGGTAAAGACTATGTGAGAAAGCTTCAGGCTACATCAGGGTAGAGAAAAGTGAAGTGTTCATCACAAACTGATTTTGGCTAATGCAAACCGAAATGACCTCACACCTTCTTAGCATCCAAGAGGGGGAAGATTTAGGTCTGGATTGCCAATGGTATTCCCAAATGTCCAATTTATTTGGCTACATAAAGAGAATTTTGCTCAGCATTAAACATTGCTTAAGCCAGTGTTTTTCAAACGGAGTCCATGGGCTTCCCCAGTTTGCTATGAAGAAATGTTTTATGTTGTGCTTTCAATAATAAACTTCATAGAGCAGTTGGACGACCACCTGATAACTGCACACTACCCAGCTTTACCTACAAAATCTTTGCCTAACTCAAAGTCACAAATATTTTCTCTTATTTTTATAGTTTTAGGTTTTACATTTAGATCTATGATAAATTTTGAGTTATTTTTTGTTTATGGAGAAAAATGCACTTTTTTTGGCACATAGATACATAATTGTTCCAGCACCATTTGTTGAAAAGACTACCCTCTTCCACTAAACTACCTTTTTACCTTGAAACAGTTGTCCAAATAAGTCAAATTTTTATGAACTCTATTCTGTTTCATTGAGTTATATCAGTTTATCTATCTTGATGTTAATAATAGTGCACTGCCTTGATTGAGGTTTCATCATGGTATTTATTATTGAAATCAGGGAGTATACTACCTCCAAATTTTACCTTTTTATTCAAAATTGTTTTGACTACTCTAGGACCTTTACATTTCTGTATGGATTTTAGGATTGGCTTGTTAGTTTCTACACAAAAGAATTTCTACACACTACACACACACACACACACACACACACACACATACACAAAACCTAGGATTTTGATTCAGATTGTATTGAATGACTTGATTAATGTATGAGAACTGATGTCTAAACAACACTGGTATTTTAGCTGCTATCATAACAATCCTCTGATGCAAAAAACAAGATATAGTTGGGTTTTCATCAATTTATCTCAGCAGTTTTATAGTTTTCAGAATATTGGTTAGAATTATGTCTAAATATCTCATATTTTATGTTATTGTAAATGGTAATTTCCAAATTTCAACTTCAAACTGTTGATTGCTAAAATATACAGAAATATGATTGATTTTTATATATTGTTCATTAACCTGGAACCATGGTAAGCTAACTTACTAGTTGTAGTAGTTTTTTAATAGATTACTGTGGATTCTTTGCACAAATGACCATTTGTCTGTGACTATAGTTTTATTCCTTCCTTTGAAAGTTCATGAATTTTTACTTCTACTGCATCTATCAAATCTTTCAGTACAATGCTGAATAACAGAGATTAAAATGGATATCCATGCTTCATACCTAATCTCAGGGAAAATATATATTTTTACCATTAAAATGTGATGAAGTACTAGCTTTTTTGTGGATGCTATTTATCGAGGACAGTCCCTTTTCCTAGCTTTTTTTTTTTCCCCCAAGAATGGATGTTAGACTTGTTCAAAGCTTTTTCTGCATCTGTTGAGATAAGGTGTTTTTAGTTTTTCAATGTTGCAAATTACATTAATTAATGTTCATATGCTACACTAAGATAAACCTACTTAGTCATGATTTGATTTGTTAAACATTTTGTTAAAAATTTTGCACCTATGTTCAGGAGGGAAATTTTTCTAAAATTTTATTTTCTTATAGTATCTTATTAAGTTTTAGTATCAGGGCAATGTTGGCTTCACAGAATGGTTTCGGAAGTATTCCCTTCTTAAATGTTTTTGTAAGAGTTGCTGTGAAACTGATATTATGTCTTCCATAAAAGTTTGGAAAAATTCTTCAGTGAAGTAAGCAGAATTGAAGTTTTTCTTGTGGGAAGGTTTTTAACTAGAAATTAAATTTCTTTAATATGATGTGCTATTTGGATCATCTATTTTTACCATGCTTTGTTAGTATTTGCTTTCATTTTATTAGTCTTTTTCATCTGTGTTGTGAAATGCATCTGTATAGAATTGTTCACAGTTTCCCCTTTTTAAAAATAATTTTAATATTTTTTTATTTGTAGTTGGACACAATACCTTTATTTTATTTATTTATTTGTATGTGGTGCTGAGGTTTGAACCCAGGGCCTCACATGTACTAGGCAAGCACTCCACTGCTCAGCCAGAACCCCAGCCCCTCCCCTTTTCAATGTCTTTAGAATCTGAATCTGTAGTGATATTACCTTTCATTCTTCAAATTGGTAATTTGTGCCTTCTTTCTTTTGTTACTGGTCACTTTGGCTAAGGTTCTATCAATTTTATTGGTCTTTTGAAAGAACCAGTTCTAGGTTTCACTGATCTTATTTGTTGATTTGCATTTAATTAATTTCTACTTTAATTATTTCCATCATTCTGATTACGTTAGCTTCAACATGCTCTTCTATTTACATAAGGTGGGAAGCTGAGGTGATTATTTGAGAACTTTTTTATATTATACTATAGGCATTTAGCACTATGAATCCCCTCTAGATAAATGCTTCAGTAATATTCCATATTCGTCTTCCTTATTTTCATTCAATTCAAAATATTATCTAATTTCCATTTTGATTTCTTATAGTTTCATCATTAAACCATTTGATTTCTTATAGTGTTGTTAATAAACTAAATAATGTTATTTAGTTTCTACATATGAGAGCATTTTCTAGATTTTTTGAAAAATTTATTTCCAATTCGAATTTATTTCCATTGTGGTCATAAAACACACTTTGTATGATTTTAATCTTCCTAAAATTATCAAGATTTGTCTTTTGTGCCTGGAATGTGGTCTGGCTTGGTAAATAATCTGAGTGGACTTCAAAAGAATAAGTTCTTTTGAATATTTGAAAATAATAAGTTGGCAATATTATTCTATAGAACATTATTCAATGAACACTTTAGTCAAAATAATTAAAGTACAAAACAAGACAAGCTGACATATATGTTTATATAGATGAATAATATTTGGGTGAAAAGTGAAGGACTCACACTTGATCAGATGTTCCCAAACCAGTACATTTAACATTTTATAATTTAAATATTCAGATTTATGGCCAGTTTCTCCTCTTATCCTCCAGATGTTCAATATTAGATTAACCATGGCAATAATCTCAAATACCAGATGTCATGTTTCATAACTATGTGTTGAACTAAAATTAAATAAATTGCTCATGGATGCAGAAAAAATCTTGGTTTTTATTTAAAAAAATTAGTACTGTTAACTTTTGAGGAAATGTCATATTGCAAATAATTTCTGTAAAGGTAATAATCATTTTATTGTATCTACAAATTCATTATCAAAGATCTAAAAAACATATTACCTTTGAAATTAGGGTAAGGAGAAGCCTTGCTTTTTTCAAGGTGTTATTCTCCAAGGAGTATGTGACTAACAGGGAAGGTATGTGACTCTTGGGGCATCCCTGCAGGTACAGTGAATGAGCAAATTCTCTGTGGCATTATGACATCACCAGGGAGAGTGACTTGGGTCAAGAGCTTGGCAGGAGGCTTCGGGAACAGTAGAATCAACAGTGATCAAGACTGGCAAGCCAACATACTGGCTACCATTAAACTGAAGAGAGAGCTTATTGTACCTCACGCACAGCAGCAGGTTTAACAGAAAATTAGACATGTTTATAGTCCCAGATTTACAGCATGCCTTATAAACACCTTATTACTTAGAATCCAGTCTGCTGTCCTAGAAACTAAGAATGTGACTTTGTTAAGCAGTAGGATTTGTTGACATAAATGTCTTGACTAAGTTTGCCATTGTGGTTAACCAAAACGCATTTACTCCTGGGAAAGTAAACACAAGCAAACAAAATGGCTCTTATACTACAATACAGTGAGTTTCAAATTGACCAAACTTAATGTGATGACATAAATATGCTTAATGTTTATGGAATTTTTTAGAAACATTTAGCCATGTTGGGCTTACCATCCTGTATAAGTCTTAGTGAATGGGAATGTGTTTTCAGAATTACATGTGCTTAAAGACTTCATCAGAAATATTCAGAAAACCTGCCATGAATACCAGGGTTGACCACGCAGCAAATAAAATGGGCCATCTCCTCAGACGTTAACGTGAATAAATCAGTTCTGCACCATGTAATAGCTACACACTGAAATGGTTCCCAACAATTAAAATTAGAGAACTAATGGAAAATAATGTTGAATAAATATTATAAAACCACATGAAAATATGTTCGAGGAAGGCAAAGTATCTGGCTGAAACCCACAAAGTTGAGAAAATTCCTGGGGAAGAATAAAAATTCAGACTGATCTTTCCATGCTCAAAAATTCATTTGTTTAATAGGAGAGAAAAATCCTCATTTGGGGGTAGATTTTTGAAATTACAGACTCACAGAACCTTTGGAGTAGAACCAAATCAATTTAGCATCGTTCCTATCCTTTGGGGCTTCTAGTGAACCCTTTCAGGACTCCAGAAATTCGATAGTGGAAAAGTTCTTTATGTCATATATAAATGAATAGCCATGATTACATAGTTTGGATCTAAACTACTCATTTTTCCCAACAAAATTGATATCAATAAAGATCTGAGGAAATTATTAAGAAGAGGGGGTCAGTGTAACAGAATAAAATGTGAACAAACATAAAGACATTGATTTATTAAATCCCATAAATCAAATCCTATAAGTGACAAGAATCTGGAAATCTTTCTAGCAGAACCATGGAGCTAACTTGATCAACCCCAACAAAGAAAAATGACCAAGTGAAGCCATCAAAACAATGGGAGATGTGGTTCTGCGGAAACATATTCAAGAATGATATAGGGGATTTAGTTGACTAAGATCATGGGTTTCCCCAAAATCAAATGTAATTATAGGCAACATTAACAAAGGTAGAATCTTCAAAAAGAAAGATTTGTTGATTATAATCAATATGGGAATTTATGTTTCTAGTTTAGGGCACACATGAAATCTGATGCTGACAAACTGAAGCAAGCCCAGAGAAAAAAATTAGAATAAAGAAATTAGGTCCACCTATGCTCACACTATGAGAAAGTCGGGAAAAAAATCAAGGATGTTTAGTTTATTCAAAAAACATTTTCAGAGAAATATGGTCATTGACTGAAATACTTAAATAGAACAGAGCAGTGATTATTTTCTAGTAACAACAAATAGAGTTCACAAGTAAACCATCAAAACAAACTTTCTAATTAACAGTTAAAGCTGCTCACAAATAACATGGACTTCTTGGGAGGATGGGCATCGCTGGAAATGCTGAAAGGCTAAACAACTCAATGGTGGTTACTATACAGGGATTGAAGCACTGCACATGGGTGGGACTACATAGAATAGTTTTCAAATGGATCAGTGGAACCTTAGTTTCTGAAGCAAACAAACCAAAACAGAGAATGAGTAATACGTTATAGCTTTATCTCCTTTATCAACTGCAGCAGTTTTGATTTAATCTGTTTCATATATGGTACTTTATCAAATATTTCATTTTACAAAAGTGTGTGCTGTTAAGAGATCTTGCACACCCATCAGGAAAGATGATTTCTGAGGTCAATTTTGATGCTATTCTAGATTCAGATCTTCTGGCAGAACCCACTTTTATGGTGTCACTCACTGTCACATTGCTAGGTCACAGGAGCTCTGTTTAATAAATTGCGGGTACTCAGAGGGCTCAGAATATCACCTGTGAAGGAACAGCAATAAACACAATAGTTACACCAAGCCTACAAGCTGGGCAGAGGAGAATAATTCATTAATAGGGAGATGGGTAAGAAACACCTAAAAGAAAATTTGAAAAAGCACAGCTGCAAACTCAAGATGTGGGACATGGGAGTGATTTCCAGGAGTGAATGGTGTTGATAGACTGTGAAAGGGAAACACCCCTGGCCTCTAAGGGCCTTCTAAATGCTGATATTCTTTAAGTCTGATTTCTTTTTCGGCAGAGTACTAATTTTATGAGTTACATGCAGAAAATCTGAGTCTCTGAGGACAGGGAATAAAACTGATTTCATTTTTGAGGTATCTTAGCATTTTAAGACCTCTGGCATAATTCCAGAGAAAGAGTGCATCTTTCTTTAGTCAGAAAAGCAGTTGATAATTTATAAATATTTTCCCAGACATGATCTCATTTTGTCTCTCCACAGTGACTAACAATGATACAAGGGTATGCGTTTTCATCTTCATTTCCTGGTAAGGGAATTGGAGATCAGAAACATTAAGTGATCAGCCCAAATCACACAGCTTCAAAGAAGAGGGGCCAGGATGGAATTTGTGTCTTGTTTCCAAGTTTAAGACTCTTTTGTAGTATCTTCAGCACATGATTTCTTCAACTGAACTCTGGTAAAATTCAGAGTTCTCTTAAATTTTGAGCTTCTCACAATTTCTTTGTGTCTGACATACAGCTAACTGCATTTTGACACAGCTTTGGATGTATAAGTAGAAAAAAATACTCTTGGATTCAAATAGTAACATTTTTATTAAAAATCAACAATCCTCTAGAAATAAACAGGTCTATTAAAAAAATACTTTAATTCAATGACTCAGCAAATCACGCTGTGATAGCTTTTAGTAATTACTTTTTATTTTTGTTTTTGTTTTTTCAAGCGTCTATGGTAAGAGAAGCATGCAGAAAAACATCAGGCTTTGCATGCTCTTTTATTTTCATTACCTCTTCTACCACTTGAGAATGTCTAGCTTTCTTGAACATGCTGAACGTCTGGCAGGTGAACTAGTCTTGGCAAAACACCTTGAATTTTATTGCTAAAAACAAATGTAAAGGACCCAATAAGAAGTTAGATTTCCCTCAAATAGTGCCCTCACAGTAGGTCAATTTTTCTGGACCTTTGAATCTCTGCTTTGTCTCTTCAAAAAGTCTAGAGTGCCAAGGTCTTGGGCACAAAAATTCTTGGTAAAAAGCAAATTCCAGAATGACTGAATGGGTAGAATATCATTTAATCTGAATAGATCCTTTAATCTGAACAGAAATATCGGCACTATTTAAGATCTTGGGTTTTTAAAAAAAATATTTGCATAGACTTTACCATCTGAATGCTGAAATGCTAAAAAGTTTTGTATTTGAGAGCACTTTCAGATTATGATTTTTGGATTAGGGATGTTTTGTATATGGTATAATTTAATCCATTTATGTTCGATAATTACTAAGAGGTAAGGACTTAATATTGTCATTTGTCTTAATATTGTCAATTACAATTCTAGATCCTTTGTTCTTTTCTTTACCTCTTGATGTCTTTCTTTGTGATTTGATTACTTTCTGTACTGGTATTCCTTTAACTTTTGTGTATCTACTGTAAGTTTGTGTTTTGTAGTTATCATGAGAATTAAACAAAACATTGTATAACTACAACAATCTGTTTTAAGTTTATACCTTACCTTTGATCACATATAAAACTTTACATTTTTATACTTCCCCACATTTTGTGTAACAATTTATCTCTTTTTATATTATATATCTATTAACAAATTATTACAGTTCTTTTTTATACTCTCTTTTTAACTTTACATTGGAATTGTAAGCAATTTATATTCCACTATTACACTATTAGAGTCTTCAAAATTTGACAATGCACTTATTTTTATCAGTGAGTTTCATACTTTCAAATGTTCTCATGCTATTACTTACTCTCTTCAGCATTTTTGTAAAGACAATTCTGGTGGTGATGAACTTCCTCAGTCTTTGATGTTTGTTTGTTTAGAAAAATCTTCATCTCTTCTTTATTTCTAAAGGATAGCTTTGCTGGGTCAAGCATTGTTTTTCCCTTTAGTATTTCAATGATATCAACCTACTCTCTCCTGGCCAGCAAAGTTTCTGCTGAGAAATCTAATGATAGTTCTACGAAGTTTCTCTTATGAGGAGCTTGTTTCTCTTGCTTCTTGCAAAATTCTCTGTCATCTTAAATTATAATATAGACCTATAGTAATAAAAATGGTATGGTATTGGCATCAAAACAGACATAAAGACTAATGGAACAGAATAGAAGGCACAGGGACAAACCCACATAAATATAGTTATCTAATGCTAGACAAAGTCACCATAAACATACATTGGAGAAAAGACAGCCTCTTCAACAAATGGTGCTGGGCAAATTGGAAATCCTTATTTAGTGGAATAAAATTGAACCCCTACCTCTCAGCTTGTACATAACTCAAAGTGGATCAAGACATAGCATTAGACCAGAGATCCTGTGCCTACTAGAAGAAAGAGTAGGCCCAACTTGCCATCATGTTGTCTCAGGAACTGACTTTCTCAATAAGACTCCTAAAGTAAAAGAAGTAAAATCAAGAATCAATAAATGGGATGGTATCAAACTGAAAAGCTTCTTTACAACAAAGGAAACAATAAAAAAAACATGAAGATGGAGTCTAAGAATGGGAGAAAGTCTTTAGTACCTGCACCTCAGATAGAGCATTAATCTCCAGGATGTACAAAGAACTCAAAACACAAGACCAAAACCCAAATAACTCAATTGATAAATAGGCAAAGGAACTAAACAAAAACTTCATAGGAGAAGAAATATGATTGATCAACAAATATATTAAAAATTTACAACTTCTTTAGCAATTAGAGAAATGCAAATTAAAACTACATTGAGATTCCATCTCACTCCAGTCAGAATAGCAATTATCAAGAATACAAGTAACAATAAATGTTGGCAAGGATGTGGGGAAAAAGGTTCACTCATATATTGCTGGTGGAACTGCAAATTGGAAAAGTCAAAGGCAAGTTTGCATTCTGGAAAGCAGTATTGAGATAACTCAGAAAAGTAGGAATGGAACACCATTTGACCCAGTTATCCCACATCTCAGCATACTCCCAAAGGACTTAAATCTATATACTGCAGTGACTCAGCCACATCAATGTTTATAGCAGCTCAATTCACATTAGCTAAGCTAGGGAACCAAACTAGGTGCCTTACACCAGATAAATGGATAAAAATGTGATATATATATCTCAGCCATAAAGAAGAATGAAATGATGGCATTTGTCAGTAAATGGATGGAACTGAAGACTATCATACTAAGTGAAATAAGCCAATCCCCCCAAAAACAAAGGCCAAATGTTCTCTCTGATATGTGAATGCTAACCCACAACAAGGGTATGGGGGGGAAGAATAGAAATTCTATTAATTAGACAAAGGGGAACAAAGGGAAGGCAGAGGGATGGGAATAAGGAAGACAGTAGAATGAATTAGACATCACTTTCCTATACTCATGTACAAATACATGACTAGTGTAACTCCACATCACCTACAACCAACAATAACATCCTAATTAGAATAAGTTATACTTTATGCATGTATAATATGTAAAATGCAACCTGTATCATATATATCTAAAAACAACAAATAAAGATATTAATAAAAAGTTATCTGTCTTTGACAGTTTGATTATAATTTATCTTTGTAGAGTCTCCTTTTTAGATCTTATTTGAGCTTTATATACCTGGGCAGTCATATCTCTCCTAGATTTGGAGATTATTAGATTATTTCTTAAAATAAGTTTTCTGCCTCTTCATCTTTTATTTTCTCTCTTCTGAAACCTTATAGTGCAAATGGTAGCTCTCTTAATGTATCCCGTAAAACCCATAAGCTTTACTCATGCTCTTTCATTCTTTTTTCTTTTTCTCCTGTGACTGGGTATTTTCAAATGACTTGCCTTTGACTTCACAGATTTTTTTCTTTTTATTGATGACTTGTGCTGTTGACACTCTTTATTGCAGTTTTAGTTTCATTCATTGTATTTCTCAGTTCCAGAAATTGATTCTTTTTTAATTATTTCTATCTCTTTATTCAACTTCTTATTTTGTTTATGCATTAATTTTTTGATTTTATTGTCTATCTGTGTATTCTGGTATTTCATGGAACTAACTTAAAAAAATAATTTTAAATTCTTTGTTGGGCATTTTCATAGATCCCTATTTCCTTGAATTTAGTTATTGAAATGTTATTGTTTTCCTTTGATGGTGTCCTGTTTCTTTTTGTGTTCTTTTAAGTCTTACAGTGCTGTCTTCTTTGGTCTTTACTGTCAACAGGAGAGAAATGTTTCCTCTGGCCTGGCTAGTGATTCTGAGGTTTTCTCAGACCTTTGTCATGGATGCATCTGCTCTACACCTCTTGTTCCCTTTAGGTGAAAATTCTTAAGACTATATCCCTTCTCTCAGTCCTTCAAAGCCAGGAGACTTCTGTTTAGTTTTCTTAGGATGATGCTATGAAAATTCAAGTTTGTGTTCCTTCTCTCAGTTGCACAGAGAGAGTTGAACCAGTTTTCTGCAGAAGATGCTTTTACAGCACATAGCTGTCCCCTGGGATGTGATTGATGAGCTAGTCTGGTAAGGGGTGATAAGACATGGGGCATTTAGAGTACCCAAGGTTCATTTGGTAGGAATTTGCAGACCAGCTTTACAAAGAACTCATGGGCAGCTTTCCTAATGCTGTCCATGAGGTGGTTAGTAAGACCTGTGATCTCTCTTCCCTGCTCCCAACCACTCAGACACGTTAATAACCTCAAAAGCGAGGCCTTGGAAGGCAGGAGACAGGATAGGTATCAGAGCCACAAAAAAATAGGATAATAGCATTGACATGATCCAATTTCTTCCTCCCTCCCTCCTCCTCCTCCTCCTCCTCCTCTTTCTCCTCCTCCTCCTCCTCCTTCTTCTCTCACTCTCTCTTTCTTCTCCTTCTTGACTTTCTCTCTCTCCCTCCAATCCTTGTTCTCTCAGACTCTCTCTTTCATATGCCTTGCCTACTTTGTAAATGTTTTCTCCTTCTAAATACAGGGGATCATCTGCACATTCAGAGACACGGCTGCTGGCAAAAGCTCCTTGTCCTTTAGGTTCTCAAAGAAGGGACATTCTTCCTAGGGAAAGACACTGGACAGGCTGAGTCATGTGCCAAGGTTGTGAGATCATGAAGAAAAGTGAAGATACCATTAGAATTTTGTGTTATTTCAAAGGGGAGGGGGTTGGGGCAATCTCAAAAGAAGAACAAGGAAGGCATGTTGCAGATGCAACAAATGTCCATTTGAGGTTTGCTGGATTTGTTTTATTTTTAAAAATTTGTTCTAATTAGTTATACATGACAGAAGAATGCACTCTGACATATCATACATAAATGGAATATAACTTCTCATTCTTCTGGTTGTACATGATACACTGGTCCTGTAGTCATTCTACTATCCTTCCCACCCCACACTCCCTCCCCTACTTTCCTTCCCCTCTGCCTAATCCAAAGTAATTATAATCTTTCCTTTTGCTGGATATTTTAAAGGCCAGAGTGGACCTATGATTAATGATACAGAACATTTCTCCTCATATAGAAAATGTTTTAGTCTGGGCTCTCAGAAATTTTCACACTGTTGGACCAGAAAAATTTAAATCTTTAGTTACAGGGATGTTATGGAAACATTCTAGTGCTTTTATTTTTTATTTTTGCATTTGGTGTGTGTGTGTGTTTGTGTATATATATATGTGTTTGTGTATATATATATATACACATGTATATATACACAATGTATATATATACAAACACACAACATATGAGTTCTCATGTGTAAAAGACATTTATTCACAAACATTTTAATTCAACACAACCAATAAAATACTTCGTCTAATTTTCCAATATTTTAATATCCAGTAGTCAATTAGAGCTTAAATAAGTAACTGTTAGTTTATTAACCAATTATATAAATTCATATAAAATTTCAATTATACAAATTTTCTATGACACATATTCTTTAAATGAGGATAGGTCTGAAAATATTTAAAAATCTATAATAAGAAGCAACTAGAGTCAGGATTCTAGGAAGTATTTCTTAGTAGAATACTGATATTATGCGGATCTGGTTTAAGAAACAGATATCAATTATATATTATCATTTATATTATTACCAGAAGAGCCTGAAATATTTAAAAGTATGTGTTACTTTAGAAAATTTAAAAATTTTCTTTAACATTGCTTATATTGTTGTTTGTGCAAGAAAATTCCTTTTTAATAGATATTATAGTGGGATACTTCTCTTCAGTCTTTATCTTAATAATGCAGATTATCTGAGGGGACTCTTGATCTGAATTAACAAGTTTTTAATAATATAACATTTTTACATAAGCAGAGATGAAAAAGCTTGTATCACGAGCTAAAGATCAACAGCAAGGTTAATGATTGCTTCAAAGATATAACCTTGCTTTATATGAGTAGAATTATATAAATTGTTTCATTTCCTGAAAGTCTCATGACTTCACTGAGTGTCATAAAAACACTACTTGATTTTGAGTGTAGAAATTCTCACTGGCTAATATGCTTGTATTTTAAATACATTGACCCCTTCTTAAGTCTAGGTCCAGGAAATACTATTGCATACTTGGTAGTTATTACATACTTGTGATATCTAAGAAGCTAAGTTTTGAGCATGCCGTGGTTGTGGCAGTAGCAAAGAGCAAACACATATAACAGCCAGTGCTGCAAATGGATTGTGTCTCTCACAAGTAGTTGGCAGGACCCCAACCACTTAAATATTCCCAAAGTCACTTAAAACCCCATTACTGATTATCAGCTCCTATCAAATTTGTTTTTATATGTGCAGGGTAACATAGTGAAGTATCATGAGCTTTGGAGTCAGATTTGGTTCTATTGTTTACTAATTGGACCTAGAAAAATGAACTGCTTTGAATGTTAGTTTCCACATGTGGAAATTGTAGAGAACATCTCAACTTCCCTCCCATGCAGAGGGGCCAAGGCAAATCTGAATGGGATGAAAACTGTTAAGGCTGGAGTTCAAATCTTTGAGAGAGGCTTTGGCAGGAAGTGTTAACTTCTAATTAGCTTTTAGTTGGAAAGAAACACACCCAGAGTAGTTTAGGTCAGCATCCTCATCAAAGATCATTACTAAGACTACCATCTGATGAAAACCCAGGACTTGTCCAAACCCTGGGAAACCAGAATCATCTATTCCGCCTTTGCTGATTGTCTAATTATTATACTTGGGTAACTGTTGGAATTCTAAGATTTGAAAAGAGAGACAGAGGGAGAGAGAGGGATAGAGGGAGAGAGAGGGAGGGATGGAGGGAGAGGTGTGTGTGAGTGGGGGAGAGAAAGAGTGAGACTGTATTTCCTTATTAACTTAACAAATTTTAGGTGAGGTGGAGAAAGCTGAATGGCTTGTCAACATCTATTTCCTACTTCTCAAAAGATATTAGTTCTTTGCAAAATGAGGGATCTTACAAACTGGGGAAATATCTTAGAAGGGCTTTGGAAAGGGAAAGGACTGTTTGATTTAGGGTTCACTTGATGACAGCAAAATGATTAATTTTTCTTTAGTTATTATTGTTTAACAATTAAAATTATATTCAAATACAAAAAATACTGTCTACCATGAAAATCTGTGTGTTCTTATAGTAATTTTTAATGCATACCAACCATGTTCATAGCTACTTAGTCTTTATTTGCATAAAGATATTAACAGTGGGGATGGAGACAAATATGTAAATTAAAAATTAAAAAAATTTCTAACTCATAATAGTACACATTTTGAATTTAAAAAAAATAGGGGTAACAGTATGAGAAAACCTTCAACTAAGAACAATTAAGGGCTGGGGCTGCAGCTCAGTGGTAGAGCACTTGCCTGGCACATATGAGGCATTGGGTTCAATCCTTAGCAGCACATAAAAATAAATAAACAAAGATATTGTGTCCATCTACAACTAAAAAACAAAAAGAAGAAGAAGAAGGACAATTTAGAATGCTGAATTAAATATTTCACAGTTTGTTTAAATGTACAAAAATTGTAATCGGAAGAGTTTGCCAAATTTCTAGCCGTCTTCAGCACTTCAGTACATTTCACAATCTCTATTCCCAGAGACTTGGATGTATGTGGGGCAGAGGCAAGACTTGGAGTTGGACCTGAGACCCCAGATTAAAAGGCAAGCACCTCAGGAAAAGTTTGCTAAATTGTTCTTTATATAATTTTTTGTCTGCTATGTATACAACATTTTAAAACTATACACACACACACACACACACATATAGTTTTAAAAGCTAATAGAAGGATCGGAAACTTTTTTTCTTACAGATCACATGAGTTAATTTCTATTTATTTAAATATTAGAGTATATTATTATTAAATAATTCAAAAAATTGTGTTCAATGTTTAATTATCAATTATGACATATAGTGATGTAATCAACATTAGATTACCAGTTCTAAAGGATGGGAAGTATGGTATGTATAAGCCCAAATAATTGCTGTTGTGGTTTAAATTTGTGGTGTCTCCCAAAAGCTCATGTGTGAGAAAATAAAAGAAGGTTGACAGGTGAAATTATTGGGTTATGAAGATCTTAATCCAATCAGTGGGTTAATCTTATGATAGGGATTCACTTGGTATAACTGTGGGCTGGTGGAGTGTGGCTAGAGGAGGTGGGCCCCGGGGGCGTGCCTTTGGGTGAAAAAAAAAAAATATATATATGGTTCCTGCAATTGGAGTCCCTCTCTCTCCACCTCCCTCTCTCTCTACCTCTTGGTGGCTATGTCTCCAGCTGCTTTCCTCTGCCATACTCTTCCACCCTAATATTCAGGCTCACCTGAGCCCCAAGAAATGGAGCCAGCTGTTTGGGGACTGGGACTTCTGAAACTGTGAGCCCCCAAGTAAACTTTTCCTCCTCTAAAATTGTTCTTGTCAGGTCTTTTGATCACAGCAGTGAAAAAGCTGACAAAAGCAATGGGATATTGAAAAGTAATTTCTAGGTGTAGAAAGTTTTATAGTCTATTCATGCAAACAAAATAGATGGGGCTATAAGCTAATCTAAGCAATTGAATGGGTAGAGCCAATGCCTGCATAGGACAGCACCTTCAGTTTTTACAGCTCTTCCTGGTGCTGATATTCAGAAGATTCCTTTGGCTATTTCCCATCAGCAGTCTAACCCCATACCAGCACAGATGGCCCCCCCAGGCAGCATACAGCCTTATAAATGATTAGATTCGGGTATCCATACCCTTCCTCAGGTCTGTCAGAGGGAGAGCCTGGCCTCAGTGGTAAAGCCACCTGGCAAAACTAGAAACATCTTTTTTGGGTAATCTGAAATAAGTAAGAATGAGCACCAAAATGTTAGCATTCCTAAGCAGATGGGATGTACATTTTTTCTTAATAAGAACAACAACCCTTTCCTGTGCCAGGAAAAATTCCCAACACCTTCGTTTTTCTCTGTAATCCTCAAAACATTTCAAAAGAAAGATATAATCATTTCCAATCTTTAGATGAAGAAGTTGAGGCCCAGAGATGTTAGGCATCTTGCCAACACATCAAGATGTTGACAGAGTTAGCTGCTGAGCTGGGATCTGAACCCAGGTGGTTCCTTCCCCTAAACACAGGGTTCTAGGCCTATTATTTATTTATTTTCTTCTGCATCAAGGAAGATGGCTCTGCCGGGCCAGTATGGGGAGACTGGCCTCTTTTATCTCAGCTAACCTCTGCGTAAGCACTAGGGAAATACCTAGCTTATATGAAAAGAATCTTTTGGTCCTGGTTTTGATCTAGTTCCTTGGCAGGCTGGTTAAGATTTGTCTTAACACGTACATTTCCCTTGCCAAATCACACGTGGTATGTTTGGACATATGGTCTTATTTTTATGATCTTTTAACCTTTACATATTTCAAATATTTAATAGTGAGGCTAATTATTTGTGGTAATCAAGACTGGCAGCTGGTCTGAAGGGGACATGTTTGGAATCCCTAAGGAATGAGAGGACTGATACTTCCTGGAACATACTTTCAAAGATAAACATATATAGGTAAAGGAGGATTTTTTTGACACATTCATTAATTAGTACAACCTTGTGGTGTCTTTTGGTAAATGTGGTAAATTTACTATGATACCTGGTTTTGAGATTGGCTTTACTTTGCCTGCAACCATTTTTTAAAGTGGATAAACTTTGGGTAATCTGAATAGCTTAGAAAATGATCACTTAACTATTGTTTGCTTTTTTGTGTTCTGAATGTAAAATTAGGCTGGAAGGGTTAAGAACAAAATGCAAGAATGACTAAAGTACTTCAATGTTATTAAGCATTAAAATATATCTCAGGTAACTTGATGGTGTGTTGCCTAACTCTGTAGTTTTATAAATAATTTTAAAGCAGTTGTAACTACAAAATGTGATGGTAAATCAAGTTTTTATCCTTATAAGAAACCTTTGACAAGGTGGCTAAAATAAGATAAACAGAGTTCATGAAGCACCAAGTACAGCCCAAATCAGAAGAGGTGAGCATTACAAACACCTTATATTGTAATAGAGCTAATACTGTATTGTGTAGAATATGTGTTTACCACTACTTCAACTGCGAGGCTTTAACAAACTGCATCAGTGGACTCATATAAGCCCACCTTTAGAAACAGTAAAGTGTCCTACACAAAGAATTATCCAACCCCAAACCGAACAGTGTTTAGGTTAGATGAGTCCTGCACAAACCAAGATAAATTATATTTTTCATTAATTAATTAATTAAAATTAGGTATATATGACAGCAGAATGCATTTTGATTCATTGTACACAATTTCAGCACAACTTTTAATTTCTCTAGTTGTACACAATATAGCATTGCACCATATGTGTAGTCATACATGTACCTAGAGCACTGATGTCCATCTCATTCCACCATCTTTCCTGCCCCCATATTCCCTTCCCCACTCCACCTCCTCTTTGCCCAATCAAAGTTCCTCTGTTTTTCCCTTGCTCCCCACTCCCATTATGGATCAGCATCCATTTATCAGAGAGAATATTTGATCTTTGGTTTTTGGGGATTGGCTTACTTCACTTAGCATGGCATTCCATATTGTATTTTATAGATCCCAGACAATTTTCTAATTGGATCTTGGAAAAGACTCTTATACTGTATAGTTAAGGAGTCAATCTGAATAAAATGCTGGGGAAAGGTGTTTTAGGAAGAGGACCAGGTTCATAAAAAGAGTTGACCTTGGGGCAGGATTTCTGTGCCCATAGCAGAATTTGTTCTTTTTCCATGTACTATTTCCAAGGGGAGTTAAAAAATAGCCTCTGAAATTTTTCAACATAAAGCTTCAGAGAACAATAATCAAGAAGTCATATTTGAGTTTCAGACATAAAACTCATTTGGGAGTGATGGAAAACACCTTGCACCTGATTTGACTTCCTTCTGCCCTTCCCCAGTAAAGATTAGCCTGTCCAGTCTCTTCAATGGTATGTAACATTTATCAGACAGCATAACCATTCCTCAACAATGAAAGTGTATGTCCATACTTATACATCCTTTCCAGCTTTCTTCCTATTTGTTCCTTCTTTGTGTCCCCTCAATGTCATTCCCTCATGCTCATGCCTCTTCTAGGACATTTTCTAAAAAAAAAAACCAAAAACCCAAAAACCAAAAAAACTTCCCAAACTGTTCCTGCCATAATCTGCCCTCCCCTTTCCAGTCTATTAAGGTGGTCCAGGCCTGTTTCCTCAGCATACTGACCAACTATTTTCTTCTTTATTGGAGTCAGTCTGGTTTCCATCCTGTCTGTTCTCTACTGCTGCTGCTGCTGCTATTTATTTTTATTGAGGACTAACAGTGGTCCAGGACTTGTGGTAAAATAAGTGTACATAAGTTAAATATATATTATATCTCTCTCTCTCAAAAGAATTCTAGAAAATAAGTGCTAGGAACCAGGTATAAAGACATTAAATAACTTGTGAAAGACACAGAGATAGTAAGTGGGAAGGTGAAGAATTAATCCTGACATAATCCTAAGGTGTGCCCTTAATTGCCTTGAAAGACCACGTCCATGAAAAGTATTCTTTTTTTCTGGTACTCATGATCCTTAATTCAACACTGTTTGAAATAACTCTGGAATGATGGGTCTATTCCATTCCTGCACATTTTTTTTCCTGGAAGCTGCTTGCCATATAAGAGCAAGAACACAGCCCCTGGGACAGGATGAGGGGCTGGAGAAGGACTGCAATGGCAGGAGCACAGGCAGCAATAGAGGTGGTCAGAGAGCCCATCAAATGACATGCAAAGCCCTGATCGTGCAAGATGATGTGTTGTGGAATTTGGATTTTATTCTAAGTGATACAGTGAATCAGAACAAAGCACTTTTCTGAGGCACCTCTTGATTTTCACTCCTATTAAGACCATGACATTGATAGGTACTTCAGCATGTGAGAAAGGATATATATACCATAGCACTGCTGCTTTAATTATCTGAACTATCAGTAAGTGAAAATCATTGGTCAAGAATGGACAGATAAAGCAAAACGCTCAGAATCAGTTTAGTACATCAGGAATAGGCCAATCATCTAAATGCAATTATGAGAGATGCACCAGTCCTGAGCTTTTGACTCCAAATTATCCCAGACCTGGTAGAACATGGCTGGGTCAGTGGCGTCTACACAGAAGCTGTAAAACCTTCAATCTTTTTTCCTGGGCTAGACATTTTATTCAAGGTATTCCTCAGAATGCTGGCTTTGGAGCAAGCTTCTTAGATTCAAATCTCTTCTTTCAATTTACCAAAGACACATTGAGCAAGTTATTTCGAATTTTTGTGGCATGGTTTCATCATTGATAAAGTAGGGACAAAAGCATTTTACTCACAGGCTTGTTAGGGGACTCAATGAGTAATCATACATCATTGAGGACAGGTTGATAGAACAGTGCTAGATGGAGGATAGATAAATGTCAGTTAGCTATGTTTTTATCATTACTGATGAGAGCCAGCATTCTCTCTCATATTCTTTTCTCTTTTATATAGTGTGTTGAACTTTTGGGTTCACTTTCTTTCACTTTAAAAAGCATTTATTTGAAGGACTGAACATCAAAATGGATTCTTTCCTTAGAATCTTTTTGCATCTGAGGGGACTTTAGGGAAGAATTTGATTTTTATATAATAGCAACCATTTGGGATGACCCAGACAGTCATTTTCTATCCAGTGAGACCTCACACACTTGGGTGATAGGGAATTTGTCCTGTATAGAAATGACTAGTGCATTCCGAGGTCCTTCTAACACTTGTATAAAGTGACAATAAAGAAAGGAGACTAAGTGTATCATCAAGATTATAAGGTTTTAATCTACTTTCTGCTTACAATTATCTGTGTGACATTGAACAATGTCAATGATGATTGAAAGAGAGAATGTTAATCTCTGATGCAGCTTTTTGTATAGGTTTAGAATATGGTTAGCTGCAAACCCTTACTTTGGGCAGAGACTCTAAATATGAAGAAAGGAGAAAAGATGATGATGATAATGAGAGAGAGAGAGAGAGAGAGAGAGAGAGAGAGAGAGAGAGAGAGAAAAGGAACATAATGTTACTAGGAAAAGAGTACAAAAAGAAATAGAAAGTAAAGAGGGTGGGTCCAACTAGACAACTGATGTTGATTCTTTTTAATTGAGTACCCACAATATGCTGGATCTCAGGGCTATGACAGTGGACAATCTCTTGTAGGATTTAGAGCATTGTGGAATATATAAACAGATAACCGGATAGATGATATAAGCTCACATTATCTGGAGGATGTAGGGAGCCTCCCCTGAAGAAGAGTGATGGATGCTGGAGACAGAATTCTGTGTAGAAAAAAGTCATGGGATTGAAAAGAACCTGGTATTTCCAAAAACTAAGGGATTTCATGCATGACTGCAATCAGGAAAAAAATGAAGCAAGAAAAGATAAGCTTGTTCTCAAAGGACAACTAAGGGTCGTGATGAATGCAGTCCATTTCATTCCCTGTTGTGTGGTGGAGCCTGAGATAAAGCACCCATGTGGTATGATCCTCCCCCGTTGCTATCAATCATCCTATAAGAAGCAATAACACACATCCTAGCTGGTCATCCCCAGAGAATCCTCTTCAGGCCACCTTAGGGCAAAAGAGAACATTGTGTTTCGACAGGAGTAAATTCCTTGGTAGAGACAAGAAGTGACAAGAGAATGTTCAGTCTGCGTCCGTGTGTCTCTCTCTTACCCTCATTCCTGCATCTCATGCAGTGTTCTTTTTCCATAGAGGCTATCTTCCACCCTCAAAAAACCTTTTACCTTTTCCTTTTCTTTTTTTCCCTGCTTTTCCCATGGGCCAAAATCATAGTTCTGCAAATGTAAAACCTGCAGTTTTGGGTATGCTACCAAAGGAAACAGTTTTACTTAAATTCTTGTTTTTGCCAAAATATTTTCCAAGTAGCTGGAGAGCTGTCAAACCACAGTGGCACTCAGCTGCATTTCCTTCTAGCCTTTCCCCGGGTTCTCCCAGCACAGCACTCAGTAATTGGATATGATTTGTGGAGGAGGGAAAAAAATGCTGCAGGGGACAGTTTGTAGATTTAAGAATTATCCTCCGGGTGCTAAAGGCCAGGGATGCAGAAGTGCTTAGCTGCCAAACTCTGGGGCTGCGTGACTGCATATCATTCCTAGAGGTAGCTTTCAGCGAGGAGACCTAGGGGAAACATGCTGGTAACTGTCAATATTAGGCTGTCATTCCAAACTCCTCAGATTCTTTTCTGTCTTCAGACATGTGATTTCAACCAAAAGAATCTATTCTAATGGAAAAAAAATTCCTGAAAATAGCTTGAAATGAGAAGCATTTTGGCACTGCAGGTATTGACAACCTTCCCCATCCTAGCTGCATTTGTGGGATTTAGGCACAAGTTTGTGCCGTTAGAATAATGTGAAAGTAGACAATTAGCCTTTATGTTCTTGTAACAACTTTCCTCAAGGGGCTAATTATTGAGCCCTAAAGTACTTGCTTAGTATGTGCAAGGTCCTGGTTTCTATTTCAAGCTTTGCAAAAAAAAGAAAAAAAGAAAAAAAAACAACAACAACAAAAACTTCTTATTTTATTTAATTTATTTTTTGTAATACTGGGGATTGAACTCGGGCACTCAACCACTGAGCCATATCCCCAGCCCTATTTTGTATTTTATTTAGAGTCAGGGTCTCACTGAGTTCCTTAGGGCCTCGTAAGGTTGCTGAGGCTGACTTTGAACTTGTGATCCTCCTGCCTCAGCCTCCCAAGCCACTGGGATTCCAGGCGTGCACAACTGTACCCAGCTTATTTATTTATTTATTTTAGTTGTTGATGGATCTTTATTTTATTTATCTATTTTTATGTTGTGCTGATGACTGAACCCAGTGCCTCACATGTATTAGGCCAGTTATTTATTATTTAAGAGGCAGTATGTGCCATATTTCTGATTCAAGGTCATATGCTTCTTCCTCACAATATGTTTCTAATCCATTTAAGAATAAAATAAAGCAAATTCAATGATAATAAAATAAAACTATATAGAAATTATGGTAAGTATCAATTATCTAAATGATAATTAGTAACTGACAATAGATTGTCCTCAGGGTTCAAGTGACACTACCTCCCAACTATTTTTACCAGATCTGCTATTATGTATGTCCTTAGGGTCCTGGAAGGATACAGGTGGCACATTGAAGCAATAATCGAAGAGAATTAAGTGGAATGGACAAGGTCAAGAGAGCCAGTGAGAGATGATAAAGGAACCTGGCCTGGTAACATTGAGAAGGGGTTGTCATTCCATCACTCTGGTGACAGTGACCAGAACACAGTGAAACCTATCGCTATAGAAGATGGGCTGACTGACCTGAGCCAGGGAGAAAACAAATCCTGACCTTGCTTTTTTTCCTTCCCCTTGCTCTCCTGCAAATACATTTCCTTAGCCAAAACCAAGGATGAGCCAGAGGATAAGAAGACTGGGCGATGGTGTCTGGGGGCTGCTATGGAAATGTTAAGTGCAGATAACTTCCACAGTTTTATCTCTAATCCTGAATTTCAGTCTTGAATTGCAGTTTTCTACTAAGTGTCTTCTAAATGAGCTCCTGATAATCCCCTAATTTTGTTCTCCCCAAAACCTTCCCCATCTCAGTTCTTTACCCTCTCCTACCAGCTGCTGCGCAAACCCCTCAGAGCTATCCATAACTCCTGACAGCAATCTCCTCTTCAGCAAATCTTGTTGGTCCTCCTTCAACATAAGTTCAGAATTCTACCACCTCTCTTTGTTTTCAGTTCTGCAACCACAACCGTCACTTGCCAGGAATGTTATGCTAGATAATGCTGCTTCTGCCCTCACCATCTTATTATTTAATCTCAACACTGAAATGAAAGTGATCCTTTGAAAACAACCGAGTTAGATCATGTTGAATTTCTCCTTAGAATGTGTAAGAAACTCCCATTTCCCTCCAACTAGCGAAAGTTAAATTCTTGGTCTGTAAGACTACAAGATGTGCCCATCCATCCTCTTAGCTCTCTGGCACCATTCCCTATTATCTCCCTTTCTCTTATCCTTTCTGCTAATATTAAACTGCTTTTTGTGCTTAAAGCAAAACAGATACATTCTTTCTTCTAAAAAGAGTTTGCCTTTGCTATTCACTCTGCCTGGTACACTCTTCCCCAAATATCTGCATGGCTCTGTCCTAAATCTCCTTCAATTTTTTTTTCCAAATGTCCCCTTCTCAATGAAGCCTTCCCTAACTACTTTATATTAAAATGCGCCCCCTCAACAGTCGCTACATGTTTTTCTATATTATTTTGTCCCATAGTACTTTCAACCATCTGACACACTTTATATTTTATTCTCTTGATGCTTATTATCTGTCTTCCCCTGCTTGCACCCGTCCTCACTGTAGAAGGAAAGGTTTGTGAGCCTGACACACTTATAGATGACAGGCATGAAAAATTGCTAAAATTTTGTTGCATGAAAGAATTCTTTTTTTTCCCCTTGTACTTGACTATAGTTGGCATAGGGATGCACAGATGCTTCCTAGCTTGAACTGCAAGGTAGGCTTAGCACCCACACTGGGCTAGCAACAAGTTTCAAATCTGAATTCTAGTAATGTCTGAGCTCTTTCTTTAGAAACAAATTTAATGAATTCTACAGACCTCCTTGGAAGATGGGAGAACCACAGAGAGTCCTTTTTCATGAAAACATCATCAGATTATCTGAAATCACTCAGGGCCAGAATTTATCTTAAGAACTAAGTATACATGATAGCACTGGTAAAATGTGAGCCCAAGTCACAGGTTAGAATTCAAGAACTATGAGAAAATGAGAAAAGGTCTAAAGAAGTTGAGCTATGGGAGAATTCTGTATGTTTGATGTAGTCTGGCAAATGTTCAGTTACAGAAAGCCCATGGCTATATTTCCCATCCTAATTTTTAAGATTTTGAGGTATAAGACCTTCAAATGTAGTAAGGTATGTAAAAAATTTCACCTGATACTCTGGAGAAGAAAATCAGTAAAATGATAAAGCTGTTGAAGAGCATTTCTGTTTCACCCCTATATATTAAACAAATATTGATAATCTGACATGAGCTAATATTTGCTGAGTAAGTTCACAATACTTTGTCTGATTTCAGAGGAATGGAAAATCCATTGAGGATTTTACTTCTGCAAAGAATAGAATAAGCATTAGCCAAGCAATGCAATTTCAGGGCCCAAGAGAAATCCTTTCTTTTATAAACTTGCAGATACTTAAAATTCCACATTTCACAATCCAACTCTTTAATTTAAGGGTTTACCCCTGGGTGAGGTTTCTCATCAGTTAATTATTCTTCAGAGTGAAAAAAATAATTTGGGGACAGATTTTGCCAAGCAATGTATGAATGGCTGTAAAGACCTTGAAGAAATCTGTAATTCTGGAAACAAAGGACTAAGTCTCAGAAAACAAACTTCACCTCCTTCACAGTTTTGACTGGATTCGGCCTCATTAATTCTTCAATATGTAAAGTTTTGGGGGGTAAATTTCTTTTCAGAAACCTAGGCCAAGTTTCACACATCTGGAGGGGCAGAGGAGCACTGCCTATAGATGTATGAATTTATAGAGTCCTCCCTTTATTCCCTATCTGGCTCATATAACTTCCTTCTGTCTTATTTTTAAAAATTTGTTCTTTTTATATTACATGACAGTAGAGTGTATTTTGACATATTAGACATATATGAAGTGTAACTTAGGATCCTATTCTTGCAGTTGTATACAATATGGACTTTCACTGGTCGCGTATTCATATATGAACATAGGAAAGTTATGTTGGATTCATTCTGCTCTTTCCTATTCCCATCTGCTCTCCCCTTCATTTCCCTTGACTTCCTCCACTGAACTTCTACTGCCCCACCCCCACCCCCACCCCCATTATTGGGTGTTAAGATCTGAATATCAGAGAGAACATTTGGCCTTTGGTGTTTTGGGGGATTGGCTTATTTCACTTAGCATGATCCTTCTGTCTTTATAATGAGTTTAGTACAATTGATGAAACCAGTAGCAAATTTAGTAATAGAAGAAATTGATAATGATGCCTAGAATCCATTAAGTTCTTTTATACATAAGTGGATTTCAATGAGTCTTCCCCCCTTTATTTAGATTCCTGCATTGGAAGATAACTCACATTATGTGTATTCATTATGGTCATATTCATAGCAGTTTTCCTCCAAAAAAAAATGATCACCATAGATATTGGATTTCATTAAAAGTCATGCAGAAACAAGGCAAAGTAAATGTATGAATATAGAAACGTTCTCCCCGAACCTAAACAAGTGAAAACAGAAATAAATGAACAAAAATTAGATATAGAAATAATACTCATATAAGAAACAGGATAGAACTGTGGATCCTTCATTTTAAAAAGTATATTTGTTTTTTCGGGCACCAGGGGTTGAACTCAGGGGCACTTGACCACTGAGTCACATCCCCAGACCTATTTTGTATTTTATTAGAGACGGGATCTCACTGAGTTGCTTAGTGCCTTTCTAAATTGCTGAGACTTGTGATTCTACGGCCTCCGCCTCCAGAGCCGCTGGGACTACAGGCATGGGCCACTGCTTAAAAAAACTATCTTTAAATAATGAAGATTTTTAATAATCATGTAGCAGTTCTCTACTATCACTTCTTTCTCCCAAATAAACACACACACACACACCCCACACAAATGAATAAGTAGAAGTTATACTACTATACCATAGGGAAGAAGACAAAAATCCTGGAAAGTCTCTTGATGACCCACCGTAGAGGACTGAAGACTGGGTGAATGAGGAACTAGAAGAACTAAAAATAGTCCTGATTTTGTTTTTCATGGCTTAGAGAAACATGAGAGAAATACCTCAGGAAGAATTATTCAGGACTAATTGTCTGTAATAAATAAAAGTTTGGCAGAATAGAAGATGAGACTAAAAGGAAAATACCACTTCCCAAACCACTGGATACTTTTCCACAGAAGCTAAAAAGCATCACATTGATTGTGGGGAGAACTTCTAAACTTTTTTGAGTATTTCTCCAACATAACCACAGAGGGGAGGAAAGGGGCAGTGGCTGATGAATGGCTGCAGAATGGAGTGTTCAGTGATTTTTTTTTTCATTTGGCAAAGACTTAGTGGAGATAAATTGGTGGGTTCACTCTGAAATGGGGGGAACAACCCAACACACCCATGGATTAGGAGCTACCACACAAATGAAGTAAAATCTCTTTCTTTCTATGTTTATTAAATCTATTTTACAAGAGATTAAAGACAAAACCCTTGGGATTCATGCATACCTCCAGCTGTTAAAAAGCTGGATATAGAATCTAGCCAAAGTTTGAGGGGACTATACAAAACAGATTAGGTGAAGTAGAAACTTAGGCAAGGATAATCTACCCTTCTATTTGGGAAAGGAGAAGGAGGAGTGGAAAGCCAGAACAATGACAGTGAAACAATACAGCAATACAACAAAATTTAAAAAAGAAAAAAAGAGGTAGATGAAATGTAAGCAATATATTCTGTAATCTACAGAAATAATTTTGAAATGTTGATGAGTTAAACAAAATTAAATAAAAGGCAAAAATTTGAAAAGAACAAATTCAAGGTGAAACATATAAATGTGGTAAAGATTTAACTGGACAAAAAAAAGTTATCATAGGATTGACTAGGATCAACTAATTTTTTATTAATATCAATTAAAAAGTGTGTACAACAAAAGACCAAGTTGATGATGAGCTCAATAAAATACCACAGAATGCCTAAAATAGACAAAATGATACAAGGAGGTAAAGAGAGACTATAGTGAAAATAGGTAAATTGGTGTCACTAAGTTAGTATATAGAAATGGTGGAGGAGAAGAACATTCAAAGATAAAATGAAAGAATCCAATTTCCCAACTGCAAGTTCAGTGCACTTATTTTATCATAATTTAATAGAAAGTGAGAAATATCCTCAATAATTTCTCAGTAATGAGAAATATTCTATTGCAAATATTAGATTTTAAAAAATTGAAAAGAAAAAAAAACCTTCTGGTTTCAACTAAGTTCAAGAGGTTAAAGAAGTTGGAAGTTGACATTCCTGTCTCCTTTTTTCTTTTTTTCTGAGACATGTCTCACTATGCTATCTAGGGTAGAATCAAACTCAACTCACAGTCCTGCCTCAGCTTCCCAAGCAGTTGTGACTACAGGCATGCACTCTATTACACTTGGTTGTTATTCCTGTTTGACAACAAGAGAAACATTGGACAAAATGCAGAGACATGATTCTTCTTTATGTAAACATAAAGGGAAAGAGGTCTCTGGGCAAACATCATCCTATGATCTGATCTGGAGGGACAGAGAGATACAGAGAATCAGCTGAGATCCATTTACCTAGAGAAGATACTGCTAAAGCCATAAATTAGCAGGGACATTTAAGTCTGACAACTTCTAGAGACTGAGTGTGGACAAGTTTGAGAGTGAGAAATCCATGGGGGCCAGTATTAAGAAGCCCTTCACTTGCAAGGTAACCTCCAAGAACCCAACCAGGATCTCACAGTGAAGAGATAAGAAAAGTTCCCTTCTGTTTGATTATGATTATTTTGAAACATATCCAGAATATTCTTCATTACAAAGGTTGTATTCTTCAAAGAAAAAAAAACTACCAGAACTATATTTCCACTGAGGGAAGGGCAATTACCCAACTTTGGACCTCTCTAGATGTTTACCTAAGGGAGGGAAGAGCTAAGAAACACTTATGAGGGTACCATTCTAGGGACACAGGCCTGCAAAAAGACAGATTTGAACATAAGATCACAGTATAGAACACTTCTGCCCTCCCACCACAAACCACCATGACATTTCAGAAGAAATTAAAACTGGAGTACCCATATTCCCTCTCTTATTCCACCCCCATCCTAATGATTCTGCTTCTCTGATTGAAACTTGAATGATGCAGAATTTAGTACTGATACAAAAATGTTAATTATGTGAAGTATTGCATATGTGAATGAACTAAATTTCATATTTCAAAAAAACATGTTGTACACATTAATTATATATAATTTTTATTTGTCTATTGAAAATAAAAGGGTTTAATTTAAAAAGTTTTGACTACGGATGGCGGTGCCCAAGGAGCACAATGTTAAATGTGAATTCTTAAGTTGATTTTGGATTTTCTTGGTTCCTTGATCTGATCAGATTTAAAGGCATCGATGAATCTGTTTTCAGTGGTATAAGTAACATGGCTAGCTTGCATACAGTGGCAAAAATTACCCAAATTATCACCAGCAGATACCTATAACAATGAACCTATAGAAAGCAAGACTCTGAGTGACAAAATATTTTCTGCTAAGAAAGTTTTAGTGAAAATAAGGAATGTAACAGAGGTGTTTGGTTGTTTCTAACTGTTTGGGGAAATTTTGGGAAAGAAAATTATGAAAGCAGGGCTTTAAATTTCCAGCTTAATGTGCTGCTTCTATGATTACTCTCAAAGAAAGTGTATAGAGTTCTAAAAACCAAATCCAAAATAAGCACACGTGAAGCTAATTTATAGAACAAGTTGAGTCCTCAAACTTACATCTCTTTGTTAAAAGTTAAAAACTCATTGGGAAGGAACCTGAAAATCACAACAGGTATGTATGGACAGGGCTGTAGTTAGACAAGTGTATTCAGAGGTCATATGTTAAAGGTTTGGTCCCCAGATGGCGCTATTGGAAGGTGATGAGAGCTTTAGGAGGTGGAGCCTTATGAGAAGTCTTTAGATCATTGGGAGTATGCCACCAGGAGATTTTGGGATCCTAATCCCAGTCTTATCCAATTTCTCTGTTCCCTAGTTCTCCAGTAGAAAACTTACAGAAGAATAAAAGTTTAAAACACTTATTTTTTCAACTCATAAAAATACATGCCTTGCTAAGGAAAGAAGTCTTAATTTTGTAAAGATGTCAATTTATATAAATTCAATATAATGTCAAGTAAAATACTGTTAAACAACTTGAGATTTATATTTTGAACATGGTAGGAGGATGAGGGAAAATGAATATTTGACAAAGTGATTTTAAAACTAGATGTCAGTTGGAGCTTCCTAAACATTTATCTATACATAGGATTCCCTCAACACTTTAATTTTATAATCTAAAAAAATCCTAAACCCTTTAAAATACTTCTATAAATTCCTGGAATCAACATCCCACACATCCCACAACCCCTTTGTTTTGGGACCTCCATATTTGACTAATACCATTTTCTCCCAATAGTACATTGATCTCAATTTGATACTCAGCTCCTCTTTAGTTTCTACAAGTCACATCAAGAATTTGTATATTCAGCAGACTGCTAAAAAAAAAAAAAAACAACACACAGATGAAGGATTTACATCACATTAACATAAATACGTCCAATCTGATCCCTCTCTGATTGCTTTTCCCTATCGAAGTCCAAAATTGTTTATTATACAAGTATATCTTTCTGTTTCAGATATCTTGGGTCTCTGCTGTGACTCAGGTATTATCTCTATGGAAGTTTATCAAGATATTTCCTTCAAATCAATAAGTATTTTTTAAACAGAAGTTCTACATGAAAAACATTTCATTATATTAGGACTGTTCAGTTGATTAGGATGAACAGATAGGAAAATTAACACAAATCTAAAAGCTTTAGAAAAAAAGAAGAAATAAGTTTAATTTTACATCATATAAAGGCGTAATAAGTACACATTAATTAAAATGAAATACAGTTGGCACAAGAAGACTGTGAAATAGGTAAATACAAAATACTAGAAATACAGAATCCACAGGGATTAATATCGCACAGATGGTACGGCAGAGACCACCAGTTTCCCCATAATTGTCATTGCTGCCCTCTCCCATAGTTTATAACTTGTAGGTGGGAACAGGCATGCTCAGTGTAAGGAATAATTTTCCCATCATTTTTTGCAATTACATGTAGTCACATCATGAAGCTATTTTCGCTGATAGAATTTAAGGTATTATTTAAATATGTGGCAACTTTTGGGAATCTTCCTTAATATATAATTTATTTCTATACACTTTACCTATCTGCTTTTTCAATCCATCCTTCAGCCCATTGATTGGCATACAAATGAAACCAACTTGGACTAAATAGCTTCACATTTTGTCCAAATTTGCTTTGAAACAAAAAGTACCATATTTTAGAAGTGATAGAGCAGTGAACCAGCCTGTGTTTTGAGTACTTAAAGGGGCAGAGTCACTATAGAAGACCTAGCTTACAAGCCTCCATGTAAGAGAGAAATAAATTGTTTTCTTATTATATTTAATTTTTTCTTTTATAATATTATTGTATTTTCATGCCTCTATCTATCTATTTATCTATTTATTTTTATGTAGTGCTAGGATTAAATTCAGTGCCTCAACACATGCTGGACAAGTGTTGACTATGACTACAGCCCCAACTTTTTTCTTATTTAAGTCACCATTACTTTTTGTGAATTTAAATCACAAGTAAACATAATCTTAATACAAGTGGTCAATATGATCAGTGAGTAGAAAGATTATTCAGTAATGGTATCAGAAAAACTCATCATCTATGTGAAAAATAAATTCTAGATAAACTAAAACTTTAAGCTTAAAAATAAAAAAGAAAATGAAGAATATTTCATTTTTGCAGTAAGGGAGGCCTTTCTTGGTAGGATGGGAACTTAGAATTTGTTAAGGAAAGTAATAATAAATTGGAATACACGAAAAATACAGTAAACTACTGTATATAAATATGCACACATTTATTTTGTCACTTGAATTTTTTTTCATGTTCTTTTGACTTACAGAATCCTGACGAGCAGTCTGTGGACTGCTTGTGAAATAAGCTTGTGGACTTCACAAGTGAAATAAAGAGATAAACAATAAATAGAATATGTTTGCTATGTAATTATAATATATATTTTATACATGCTTATATATTATATATAAAATATTTATATATTTGTATATGTAAAACCAATGGCTAATTTATTAAATGTATAAGGAAAGATAAGCAATGTAAATATATAATGAACAAAAAGTATTTAAGCCAAGGCCTATAACAAAAGATCTGCAATCATTTGGAAAATTGTTAACTTCATTCAGATTGAAATAGATGGAAAAAAAGACTAAAATATAAAAATAACATAAACATAGCCTTGGTGTTTTATGGAATAATATGAGAAGTTTATAATAGTTATAAGAATTACAAAAAGAAGGGGAGTGACTGAAGAAAAATAGTTAAAGCAATGATGATTCTAAATTTATCACTTTTGATGAGAACTATACACTTACAGATCTAGGAATCTCAAAAAGCCCCAAGTAGTATAAAAAAAAAAGTAATAATATTAAAGCAAATTGCTGAGACAAGCACTAAAACAAAAATTTCAAAAGCAACCAAAGAAATACATAAAAAGTAGAGAACAAAGACAAGGACCTGCAGACATTGTCACAAGTCAAAAGAATATGAAAAACTTTAAAGTGACAAAAAAGAAAGAAAAACCACCAAAACTGTCAACATAGAAGTCTATGTTTAAAAAAAATATATTCTTCTAAAATGAAAGAAAAATAAACACTTTTGAGCTTTAAGAAAAAAATTAGTTCAGCAAATTCATTGTCAGAGGTCGTGTATATTTAAGACCTTACATATTTAAGACCTCTGACAAAGAAATATTAAGACATTAATTGAAATAGTAAGACATTTTCAGGTGAAAGAAAAATGACATCAAATGGAAACTGCATGACACAAGAAATGAGAAATTCCAGAATAAAAAAATGTGGATAAATGGAAGACAGTTATTTTTAGCATTTAAAATATCTTTAAAAATAATTATTTCAAGTGAAAATAATAACATATCATGAGGTGTGAAACACAGAAGCAAAATGGGTGATAATCACAGCAATAATGGAGAAATGGAGGTACACTTTTGTGAGACTGTTATAAATAATCTGATATAACAGTATTTGAAGGTATAGCATGCTATGTTAATAAAAATCACATTGTAAAATCTAAAGAAACCACTAAAAAATGAAACAATAAGGCCTAAAAAAACAGGAGTGGAGATAACATGGAATGCTATAAAGTACTTCTTTTTAAAAAAAGGCAAGAAAAGATGAAAAGTGGTAAAAACATTTTAAAGATGGTAGTTTTAAACCCAACTACATGGATAAATACACCAAAATGAAAGAATTCAAACACTCCAAGTAAAAAACAGAGGTTGTCAGAATAAATAAAATTGCAAGATTTCACCATACCTGTCTATACATAATCTTTCAAAATAAGGTCACAGATCGATCAAAGTAAAAATACATAAAAAATAGATTCCATGAGCAGCTAGACCAAAAGAAAACTAAGATTGTTACATTAATATTAGACAAAATGGATTTAAATCAAGGTGTATTAGCAGGGATAAATATGATAAAATTTATCATATTTCATAATGATAAATGGGTCAACTCACAATGAGACAAGAAAAAGTAAAAATCCTAAATTTGAATGTATTCTGTAACAGTACTTCAAAAGATGTGAGGCAAAATTGAAACAACTGAAAGGAGAAATGGACACATCCATAATTTTAGTTTCCTATGTTTACTTTCCTTTCAGAAATTATTCATGCATACAGATGTGAAATGAATAAGGCTGTGATGATATGAACAACAAAATCAGGCAGACCTATTCCATACTTAAAGAACACTCCATCAAGCAGCAGAATCATTTCAAGTTCACGTGGCCAATATTCTGAGCCATAAAACAAATCTCATCAAGTTTGAAAAGATAATAATCATGAAATAAAATTGAGAATCAATAAATGGAATGGATTCAAACTAAAAAGCTTCTTCTCAGCAAAAGAAACAATCTGTGAGGTAAATAGAGAGCCTACATTTTGGGAGCAAACTTTTACCACATGCACATCAGATAGTGCACTAATCTCTAGGATATATAAAGAACTCAAAAATTTAACACCAAAAAAAAAAAAAAAAAACAAATAACGCAATCCGTAAATGGGCCAAGGAACTGAACAGACACTTCTCAGAAGATGATATACAATCAATCAACAAATATATGAAAAAATGTTCAACATCACTAGCAATTAGAAAAATGCAAATCAAAACTCTAAGTTTTCATCTCACTCCAGTCAGAATGGCAGCTATTAAGAATACAAACAACAATGAGTGTTGGCGAGGATGTGGGGGAAAAGGCACACTCATACATTGCTGGTGGGACTGCAAAATTGGTGCAGCCAATATGGAAAGCAGTATGGAGATTCCTTGGAAAACTGGGAAGGGAACTCCATTTGACCCAGCTATCCCTCTCCTCGGTCTATACCCAAAGGACTTAAAAACAGCATACTACAGGGACACAGTCATATCAATGCTAATAGCAGCACAATTCACAATAGCTAAACTGTGGAACCAACATAGATGCCCTTCAGTAGATGAATGGATAAAGAAAATGTGGTATGTACACACAATGGAATATTATTCAGCAATAAAAGAGAATAAAATCATGGCATTTGCAGGTAAATGGATGGAGCTGGAGAATATAATGCTAAGTGAAGTCATCCAATCCCCCCAAACCAAATGTTGAATGTTTTCTCTGATATAAGAATGCCGATTCATAATGTGGTTGTGGGGGGGAGCATGGGTGTATTAGACAAACTCTAGATAGGGCAAAGGGGAAGAGGAAAAGTAAGGGGTGTGAGGGTAGGAAAGATGGTGGAATGAGATGGACATTATTACCTTAAGTACATGTATGAAGACACAAATGGTGTGACTCTACTTTGTAAACAACCAGAGACATGAAAAATTGTACTCTATATGTGTAATATGAATTGTAATGTGTTCTGTTGTCAAACATAACAAATCAAAATTTAAGAAAAATTTAAAAAAACAGTATAATAAAAGATAAAAATCATGTAGAATATCTGACAATAACAGAATTAATCTAGAGCTCAACAATGGAATGATATTTTGAGAAAAAGATTTTGAAGGAAATGGCACAATTAGTAAGGCACTAAATTCAGAAAAAAAATAGTTCTTATTAAAGTGTGAAGCAGATGAAAGGGTAAGAGAATCCATTCAAAAGAACATGAAATTTTTGAGTAGGTCATAATGTTCCTGATCAGGTAGTCTGTAATATTTTTCTACATGCTTTTATTTTTATCTTTGCACATTTAGAAGATGAAAATGTTCTGGCAATTCAAGAAAAGGATGTGTCTGCCATATAATTTGTGCTACTTTGAAAGATGGAAATTTCTAGAATTCCATTCATTTCAGTAGAAAAGCAAAAACTTAAGAGAGAAACAGAGAAAGAGAAAGAGAGAGAGAGACAGAGGGAGGAAGAGAGTAACAGGGAGGGAGAGAGTGAAGAGAGGGAGCCAGAAAGCAATAGGATGAGTTTTCCTCATCTATGTTTCTATAAAAGATACATATCAAATTACTAAAGATAGTTTAATCAAAAATAAAAATATAGTACACAATTAAAATCAATTATATGTTTTATGTACAACCAGATAACATTATATAATTATATTATAAGCAATACCAAGAATTCTATCTTGGAGTAGTAACACAAACTTTGATATCAATTCACATGTTAAACATCTCTTCATTAGAAAAACAGCAACCTAGAAACTGAAAGTTTGAAAAATTAAAGTTAATCATATACAACTAAAATATTTCAAGCTATTCACTAGTGGATCTATTGTCTTAATATGACTTAATACTGTGGTAAGCAACCCACCATCTGAATCCTTATGCAAGATTTAGAAGGTAGTTAACTTTATCTTTGGAAGCTTCTCATCTTTGTCTTCTAGTACCACTCTTCTCTGCTAGAAATTAGCTAATGATTATAAATTTGGCATCTTGCTCTCAGAAGGTCTGAAATGTCTATAGAGATTATTCCCACTGTACAGAGAGGCAAGTGATAGTGGGTTTATACGCCGGCAAAGCTTAAGGGGCTGGGAGGTCGACAGAAGCCAAATCTTCTTTGTATGACTACATTTTATCTACTACATTTTATTCTAACATTTTTTACCATGGTTAGAAATACTGGGAAGCTGAGCCTCAAGCCTATGTTGGTTAAGATTTGAAGAGCCAGATGCTGAAGAGCAGTTGCTACTGAAATTTTAGAAAATCCAAAGTTGTATAGATTCAGTGAATTACTCTTTACTGATGAGATTTTATGTAATTAAATAAGAATGAAAGAAATTTCCATCTGTATTCTCCAGTATATCTAAAATTTCTTCTCACTTGAACATTGTTGCTGAAATTCTATGACACCTCTAATTTTTTTTGTAAAAATATCAATTTCTTTTTTTCATCTTTCCTTTTTAATATTGTCTTTTCTTTTCTGCTTCTTCATTCTATCCCCGTATCTGTTCCCTTTTATCATCAGGCTGTGCATTATGGAGTACAGCACTGAAAGATCTGACAATGTCCTCTGTTACACTAATCTTAAAAATATCCATTGATTTGTGTGTCCAGAGTCAAAATCAGACGTTGAATATGAGGTAATAAAACCAATAAAAATTAAACATCAGGTCTGAAAATGATTTAAAGGCACTCTCTTTTCCTTTCTGTTTTCATTTTCTTTGGTCTTCATGGTCTTCATTTGTTCCATAGGGGCAATTGGGTGGATTTGCTTAAATAAATTACTAACATCTGTGTTCTTAGGCAGGTGGTATGAAAAATGTTAGAAATGGAAAAGGAGACTGGCAAAAAAGGTCAGGATGAATATAAACACAGTAAACTAAGTATAAATCCATAGGACCTGAAGAAAATATCTGTAGAAGTTAAAAGAATTGAATGTGTTTTTCCTAAATACCAGTGATTTAATCTGAGTCCAGATTCAAAGAATCTAATAATCTGTAGCATATGGTTTGTCTTTCAAAATCTATCATAAGACTTTGGGGTCTGACTAAATGACAAATGAATGGGAAATATTATTTTTTCATTAATTGATTTTAAATTCACATATTCTGTGACTTAAGAAATTTCACATTCTAAAAATATTGATATGAATATTTCAAATCACAAATTACTGCTGAACAGAAAAACAGACAAAGAAATTTAGAGGACATGTGACCTTGGAAGTCTGGGCAATGACTGAGCTCTCAGTTCCCAAAAGACCAGGTCAAAGAGGTTAATTTATGTAAGGATACAAAACATAAAGACACCAAACTTGGGGAAATCTATGCTCAAATTGCCATGCTGTGTGATGATTTGTTTCATTTTTTTCACATACACCTGATTAAACATTAATGACACACCATTATGATAATAAACAAAGAACAAAAATAATCTCAAAAAGGATCAAAGACCTAAATGTAAGACCTGAAACTGTGGAACTACCAGAAGTAAACTCAGGGGAAACACATTAAGACACTGGTATAAGCAACTATTTTTTGGATAAAACCCCCAAAATATAAGAAACAAAAATAAAATAGACAAATGGAATCCTACCAAGAAGGGAAACTATCAACAGAGTAGAGAGACAGCTTACATAATGAGAAAAAAAAATTGCAAATTATTCATCTGGCAAAGGTTTGTTCTCAGAATATATAAAAAACTTAAGAAAAGCAATAGTAAAAACAAAAAATGCAGAATCCAATTAAAATGGTTGAAGGATATGAACAGAAATATCTCAAAAGAAGTAAGTTTATGAAAAAATGTTTCTCTCCATTAGCCATCACAGAAATCACAAGTTAAATTCACAATGAGATAGCATCTCATCCCAGTTAGAATGGCTATTATTAAAAAAAAAAATTGCGGGGCTGGAGATGTGGCTCAGCGGTAGCGCGCTCGCCTGGCATGCGTGCGGCCCGGGTTCGATCCTCAGCACCACATACCAACAAAGATGTTGTGTCCGCCAAGAACTAAAAAATAAATATTAAAAATTCTCTCTCTCTCTCTCTCCCCCCCCCACTCTCTCTTTAAAAAAAAAAAAAAATTGCTAGCGAGGATGTAGAGAAACGGAAACTTTCATATACTATTGGTGAGAATGTAAATTAGGTACAGCCAAAAAGGAGAAGTGTATGGAGTTTCCTTAAAAACAAAACAAAACAAAAACAAACAAACAAACAAAAAACAATGACCATATGATTCACATATTCTTTTTCTGGGTATATATACAAAGGAAATGGTATCAGCATATCAAAGAGACACCTAAATGTTCACGTTTATTGTTGTACTATTTACAATAGCTAAGATATGAAATCATTTAGGTGCCTTTTAATTTAAAATAGAATTTGTTAAATTCACCAATTGAATACTGTTTGCCAATTAAAAAACATTTCAAAACAAAAATTTATGTATACACAATTAATATATATTCCTACACACACATATATAAAACATTTTCTGACAAACACACACACAAGCACCATAGAATATGATCAGTCATAAACAAAAATGATATTCTGTCGTTTGCAGCAAAATGGATAGAACTAGAGGACATTATCTTAAATGAAATGAGTCAACACAGAAAGACAAATATCACATGTTCTCTCTCATATGTGGATGTTAAAAAAAGTCAGTTGGGATGTATAACAGTGATTATTAGAGGCTGGCAAGGGTGAGGGGAAGAGGAACTAGAAGTTGGGTAATGGATACCAAAACACAGATAGAAGTCTTAAGTTTTAGTATTCTACAGCTCAGTGGGTGACTGTAGTTCACAGTTACCTATTATATTTTTTATGAATACCTCAAAGAGAGGATCTTGAAGCCTCCAAGCACAAAGTAATGATAAGAAGATAGAAACATTGATTACTCTAATTTATATACATCATATAATGTATATAAATAGAACACTGTACTACATAAATATGTATAATTATTATGTCAATCAAAAATTTAAAAAAATTAAGGGGACATGTTAACTATTCTGATTTGATAATTATATACTGTATTGATGTATCAAATTATCATATTATACTCCACAAATTTGTACAAATAAAGTAATAACAAAAAGTCAGACTAAAAGAAAACCAAAGTGACTCATTCTAGAAACATGATTTGAAATCTGGACATGGTCAAAAGTAAAGCAAATCACCCAATTAGAATAATATACATTCCATGTTTGTATAAACATGAAAAAATATACTCTACTGTCATAAAGATATAAAAGGAACAAATAAAAAATAAAATAAATACAGCAAATCAATGCATTTGTTGTCTTAGGTAGTTACATTTGATAAATTACCTTCCAGTGAAAATATCTTAAAGTCTTAGTTTTCCTGCAACACTCCTGGTTCATACCTTTTGCCTCAGTAGCCCTCTGACTTAGCATTTTTCTCAGATTTTTAATTTTTTTAAATGAAGTATTATTATCAACACTTACATTAAAATCATTTTCTTATAAATAGTAAGAGTGATTTCATGAACTCATCAATTTCAAACTTATAATCAAGCTTTTTGAAGTGGTTAGGCAATCTCATGAAAAAGGTAAAAAATACTAAAATCCTAAAATATTAAAAAAAGACTAGAAAAACATTCTTCAAAAAAATGAGGGGCACAGTAATAGATATAAAATGAGCTGAGAAACTTATTACATACATAAATTGAATTGAGAACAATAATTCCACTGTCATTTTTGATTTGCAGATAGATTAAAAATCTAGTTCTATCCATAGAAATTAAAAATTTTTTTCTAAATGTCTGTGAACATGTTATTTGTTTTTTGTGCTAGAAGTTTAATTTTAAAAATAATTTTAACTATAAAATAGTTCTACCAATTGAATACTATTTGCAACTTAACAAAAATTTAAAAATCATAGAATTATAATATTAAACAATCATTTCTACTTTAAAGTGTGTCTTGGCTTGAGGGAAAAATTTATATAGTCATCCTAGTATTGATAACATAATCTAAACTGTAGAGGAACGATACAATATAAAAATCACTATGTTTAAAAAACAAAAAGGTCGAAAATATAAAAGCTGGCAGCAAATTTTAAAAATTCTTAAAAAAGATACATTAGCAAAAGAAAATCTTTTATATTCAAATGCAACTATTTCCTGAGAGAAATGAGATCCTGATAATCCTGCATTTCTCTAAGTAAGATATCTAATAGACCCCACAGAATTTTTTGTATAAAATATCTGAAATATTTCATTGACATAAAAATCTTAAGCTCAAACATGCCTGTGTTTCTGAGTAAGAACATATGCATAGTATGACAGTTCTAAAACTCTGTAACTCTAGTTGTGTGATACTGTCAGATCACATCTTCTTTTAAGTACTATAAGGAGGAGTGGGTGATCCACTCTGAGATCTCTTCTGAATCTGTAACTGGAGGCCCAGAGTTTCAGGGAAGGAAAAGGTCCTCCCCTTTTCAGTTTTTCCTACAATTTGTTTGCATGTTATTTCCAATTCTGAGGCTCTATGCCAGTTAAGAACTTACAAGTTTTATGTTATTTTAAAATTTCCTCTCCTAAATAATGTATTTTATCCAATTTTATAAAACTCCAGCTGAGCTCAAGAGAACCCATAAATTTAAAAGCAATGAGAGATTCCCATAGCATTGGAAAAAAGTAACAATCAATCCTAATGATACTCTCTTCTTGGAGTATTGGTCCTTTTTCACTTTCCAGCAAACACCTGCATCCACCCCTAACTCTCCAGCTTTCTCTACCTTGCTATGGGCGGAGAGAGTGACTTCTACTGCTTACTCAACCACCATCCCACTTTTCTCTAGCTTCTCTTTTAAGTTCTGGTAATGAGCAACATCAGCAAGAGATCAAGAGATGAAGAGAGGTTGGGATATTCATCCCTCTTGTTCTCTCCCTATTGTGCCACAGTTCTGGTAATTGCTGTCATTGTGGTGGTAGATTGCAAATGGCCTGCTATGGTTTAAAAGTTATCTGTCCCTACCAAAACATACTGAGGCTGGCCCTCAGTGTAACACTATTGAGAAGTGTTGAGGCCTTTAAGAAGGATTAATTCTTTTCTCATGGGAGTGTTCTCACTCTGGTGTGACTGGATTGGTTGCTACAAAAGGGGGTTGTTATAAAGCAACCCTTGGTCTTGCTTACATGCATGCTCTTCTGCACACTCTGGCTTCTCCATTCTCTGCCATGGTGAAACTGCCATCTGGTCCTTCCCAGAAGTCGAGCAGATTTTGGTGCTATGCTCCTGTAAAACTATGAGCTAAGACAATCTTTTTTTCTTTATGAAGTACCCATCCTCAGGTACTAGCAACATAAAACATACTAAGACATGGCCCCTCTTCTGCAGGTCTAGGAATCAATATCCTCTAATAGAACCATTCTCTCTCCATGTCTTTCATGCTTTGTAGTGAAAATGGTTTCTTATTATTAATCCCTGGGCAATTTGTTATACTTTGCTGGTTGCCTTAACCCTGCTCACATTTATATAAATATTGTCTTTAATTTTATTCAGTAAGATATGGTGATAAACAGCTATAATTCCAGGGACTTGTGAGGCTAGGAGGGGAGGATTGGCGTTTTCAGGCCAACCTCAACAACTTAGTGAGACCCTGTTTCAAAATAAAAAATAAAAAGGGCTGCGGATGAGGCTCAGTGTTGGATTGCTCTTGAGTTCAATCCTCAATACTGTCAAAAATGTCTTTGTTTTTCAATTAAACACATTTTAGTGTATAATTTATGTCCTACAGAACTCTGACTGGCAGGCAGGCCTGGTACCACCAAAATGAATGTCTCAGAATCTGCTTTTGAAGTAGGGCTGATATGCCTGAAGTATTGTTAGTTCAGGGGTTATGGGGCCCAAATTTTCATTTTGGAATCGTTGGCAACTGAAAATTAAATTTCATTAAAAATGGTCAGTGTAACATGAGTTAACTTGTCTTCTAGATATTTCTGAAATATAAAAAATAAGGAACATTTTTAATCCAGAGCTTAGCATTGTCATTTAGCAAAAGAATGGGGAAAAACGTACATTCATACATTGCTGGTAAGACTACAAATTGGTGCAACCCCTATGGAAAGCAGTATAGAGTTTCCTTAGAAAACCTGGAATGAATCCACCATTTCACCCAGCTATTCCATTGCTCTGTTTATACCCAAAGGACTTCAAATCAGCATACTACAGTGACACAGCCACATCAATATTTATAGCTGCTCAATTCACAAGAAATAAACTGTGGAACCAACCTACATGCCCTTCAGTAGATGAATGGATAAAAATGTGGTATATATATACAATGGAATATTACTCAGCCTTAAAGAAGAATGAAATTATGGCATTTGCAGATAAATGGATGGAGCTAGAGAATATCATGCTAAGTGAAATAAACCAATCCCCCCAAACCAAAAGCTAAATGTTTTCTCTAATAAGTGGATGCTGATCCATAGTGGGTTGGGAGGATAGGGAAGAATGAATAATGATTCTAGGAAATTTAGTTTGAAAAAGTTGTCTTTTACTCTTTTACTGTACCACAAATTCACAAATTTTATATATATATATACATATATATATATATCAATCACATACATATACATACACATACACTTATACATACAAATACACATATACATACAAATACACATATACATACACATACACATATACACACACATACACACACACATACACACACAGACACACTTTTTTGGGGGGGGGTTAGCAGGGAATGAATTCAGGAGTACTTATCACTGAGCCACATCCCCAGGCCATTTTTATTTTTTATTTTGAGACAGGGTCTTGCTAAGTTGCTTAGAACCTAAGTTACTGAGACTGGCTTTGAACTTGTGATCCTCATGCCTCAGCCTCTTTAGCCCCTGGGATTACAGGCATGCATCACCATGCTCAGCTCGTAAGTTCTATTTTAAGTGAAATTTTAAGTTGCTGTGTGTTTCTACTGAACATAAAAACCAAAGGCAGTGATCTGGGGACACCATAAAGGAGACTGTAAAGTTCACTGTTATGCCAGGCCACTAGAGGAAGGTTCCAGTGACGATGAGATGTTGGCTCTCATTCCTTCACTGCAAAAAAAGAAAATGCAACCAAATGCCACTGGGACTGCCCTGACCCTCCGAGAGGGTGTCAAACTCCCCATTTCAGAACCTGCAGCGTCCAGTGGCCTTCCCATGACCTCTGCAAATGTCTGACATACATCTCGTGCATCTTTTGTTTTCATTTCAGAATCCAAGCTGATAATTAGACAAACTTAATGCAAATCTTTTCTCCATTCCTGCTTCTGCAGGAAACCCCCGCATTGTTTGTAATTTTAATGGAGAATTTTGAGATCGCTGTGAAGAAATCACACTGAAAACATTCTGCCACCATCTCTGTGGCAGAATGTCTTGTCTCCTTAGACCTCCCTTTCATTTTCTCTCCTTCCTTCTTACTTCCCCCTTCTTTTTTCTTCCTGCTGTCCTCTCCTTAAGTCCTTTTTCCCTGCCTGTGGCCACGTCTCTGCCTCTTGTGATGGTATATATAATTCATATTGTCACACATACTGCTTTCCTCAGGAAATTCTAGTGAATACATTTTTCACTTTCTTGATAGACAAATAGTTTATGAAAATGAAATTACTAGGAATGCCCACCTAATTTATTAGAGAAATCTGAAGGTCTGTTGCTACAAGTAGAACATGTCTTTAGGAAATGATTTGAGCATGAGGCTTAATAAAAGTACATTTTGATCCTCTCAACAACTGAAAAAGCTCAGACCTTTAAAACATAAATTATTTCCAACTGTTTTGTGATTGTCAGAGTCTGTGATGTTATAAATCTTAGTGAAATTCTTTGGAATTAACCATCATACACTGTGTTATGTATTGGAGCAGCCTAAGGATGGCAAAGATGGCACCCTCAGAATTTGACAAGTCAGCATCATTTTACAAATGTGCTAGTCAGCCTTGTCAAAGGCTGGGTGACCCAGAAAGGGAATATGACATGAAAATTCATGTGCAAAGATAGAAAAAAATGTGTTTTTAAGCAAAGTTCAGTGGAGGGATACTTCATTTTAAGCCTGAAAGACTGACTGTGATTCATGTGACAAGGGCTTCCCCATATCATTTTCCAAACACTTCTGGCTTCCTGTGCCTGCAGCTTAGGAGCAAAGTGGCTCTACTTGAGGGTAGTATTTTAGGAAAGAATCCAAGGGGCAGACTCCTGAAAGCAAAAGTACTCCAAAGCCAGGGAGGGATGCTGTGAGGATTTTAAAAACATCACAAATTTTTCAACATTCTTCCACCATCAGAGAGTCTAATTTCCCCTTTACTTAAATATTGGGTTGCCTTGATGTAATCCTTCTAATGAACAAAATTCAGCGAGAGAGACAATGTAGGAATTCCAAGGCTAGGTTCAAGAAGGTGTTACACCCTCTGATTCTGACTTCTCTCTCAAACTCAAGTACTAGGTCAGGAGGAAGTTCAGGACACATGGAGATATCTGGCTGACAGCCCAGAGTCAGCATCAATCCCACACATGAATGAAGTAGACATCCAATGATTCCACCCCTCAATCTTCAGCAGATACCTGATTTCTGATACCCCAGAAATCATGTGCAGAGGCCATTTTACCTAGCATTGTTGTGCTTGGTATAAATTTTTGATCTTCAGAATTACAGAAGAACATAATGAATGGCTGTTTTATGTAGTGGTTTTATTATGTGGCTAATTTGTTACACAGCTAAAGCATCTGGAATGGGAACAGAAAATCCAAGAATTTTTGTGGGAATTTTCTGAAGGAATATGGGTAAAATGCTGTCATCTGTGACAATCCCCAAGGGTATTTTTTGACCAAGGAATAGTGAACACCATTTCTGTGTCACAGATGATTGGACAGACTCATGGGATAATGCAATGTAGTAAAAAGAACATTGGCCATGGAGTCACAAGAGTTGAGTTCCAATTCCAGCTTGGCTATGAGTCCTTGAACCTTTATAATGAGTTTACTAATTGGCAATATAGAGATAATTATGCCCATCTGACAGGATTAAATTTTTAAAAAGTTGGTGCATATAAATTTTACTGAATGGTGGGTATCATTTCAGCATATTAGTATATGCATGTGACACAATTTGATTAAATTCACTCACTAATACCTTCCCATACTCTCCCCTCCTTCCTTTCTCTGCTTTCTTTCTTCTATTCAATTGGTCTCCTATATTCATGATGTCCTACCCTACTCACTTGCCTCTACATATAAGAGAAAATATTTGAGACTTCTCTTTCTGAACTGGCTCACTTTGCATAACATGATGCTGTCCATTTCCACCCATTTTCCTCCTTTATGGCTAAATAAAACCTCATTGTTTATATATACTACATTTCCTTTATTCATTTATCTGTTGATGGACACCAAGGCTAATTCCACAACTTGGCTATTGTGAATTGTGCTGTGATAAACATGAACATATGTGTATCTCTAAAGTATGCTAATTTTAATCTTTTGGATAAATACCAGGGAATGGTATAGCTGGATCTTATTGTAGCTCTGTTTTTAGTTTTTTTGAGGAAACTTTATACTGATTTCCATAGTCACTGTAGTAATTTACATTCTTACAGGGTTATTTTTAAGGACTGAATAAGATAAAATATTCAAAATTATCTGAGACATTATGTGGAGCTTCAGTGAGGAGTCTACTTTCTTCATCAAGTGTATATCCACTTCACACAGGCAACGTTGTTTCATCCCAACTATTGCTCAGGTGAACAGTTTGCTTTGCTATTAGGGAAGAGGATCAGACTTTTTCTTTGACTTGGAATGCTTTCTCTGTTAGAAAATATTTTTCTTCCCCATTAATGATCTCAGAGGACACTTTCATGATCTTACTTTTGCAATACTAAATAGATGGTTTGTGCAGTTAGTGTCTTAAAGAGCATTTACAGTTCTCCATTAGGGCACCATTATTATTACATAATGTGGCATTCTCCATTATAGAAACCATCTTGACTGTTAGAAGTACTGTCAAAATTATATTTGGTAAACCAGGAATGAAATGCATCTTTATTAAGTTATTCAACAATGTTGAAGTTTGCACTTGAAACTATTCAGATTTCTTTTTAAGCTATTAATTTCACATGAGGCAAGGAAGACATGTCTAGACTGATGTTTTAAAGTATTTTGAAATAAAGCCTTTTCCAAAATGGCTATACACTATTGTGCCCTAACAGTTTACTTTGAACTCTCTTTGCTGTTATGAAAGCAAGCTAGTGTTCTGCAAATTAACCAGACTTCAGAGAGCTCTGATTTTTATAAAGAACAAATTTTCCGAGGTATGAGAAAACTTGGTTTTGTTAGCAGAAAGACTTTTTTTAGAACATTTTTGATGATTGTTTTAAATTTTAATGGGATTTATGGGTCTATGGACATAAAAAAATGGAGAGACTATATTCTGGTCTTAAGAAAAGCCCAATATTAATATACTAAAAAAATCAAAATAATAACATTTGTGATTTGCCATGGCATATTATTTGGTTATTGGCAAAATGACCTGCCAAGACCAAGGAATTTTAAAATCTTATTTGGCTTCCACACTCTACTGCCTTCCTCAAAGAACTGTGTTTGGCCATGTCAATATGATACAAATTTTGATGACATAAAATAATTAATTTAGTTGAATTCAAGATTGTTGTGAAGTTGATGTATTTTTTTGCACCTGAGAAGGGTTTTCTAGGCCCTAGAGTCAGATTCCAGTTTATATCCTGCTTGATTTTCTGTCTTCATCCTATCTCTAAAGGAGAAACTGAGAGAGAGATGCCTTAGAAAATCTACTTGTCATGGTTTGAAAGGAGCCAAGATAATGCCTCATGTCTATTATTTCAGGGTGAGATAAAGCATATCATATTTAAGAATTTTAAGGAAATTAGTTGTTTTTTTAAAACTTCCCTGTACATCTCATTCATTTATTCAACAAATATTTACTGACTACTAAGTACCAGGCTTGATTCTAAATTAATTAGGATTAACTTAGAGTTTAATTCTTGTGAGAGTTTACCAGTGAACAAAACAGATAAAGATTTCTGCCTTTATGAAGTCACATTATAAGATGAAAAAGCAGATGATAAACAAATAAAACAAAATATGTAATGTATTCAAATGGTGTTAAGTAATATAAGGAATCATGAAACAGGAAAGTAACTGTAGATGGTGGGGATTATTATTTCCAATGAAGTGGTCTGGGAAAGTTCTTGTTGTGTATAAGGCAATATTTGAACAGAAGCCTGAAGAGTTGAGAAAACAAGTTGCTCAGATACTTGGGGAAAAGCAGTATAATTCCAGAGAGCATCAAATGCCAAACCTCCGGAGTAGATATGCTAAATACAAAGAATGGCAAGAGGACCAGTGTAGCTGGAATAGAGAGCAAGGGGTGGACAGCAGGGGCAGCAGTCAGGGCAGCCCAAAACTCAGTTAAATTCATGCCGCAATTCGAGAATTGCAGGAGTCTTTGAAGAAAAAGAAATCATGATATCAAGAATAGAATCTATGCAAATGCCTCCATTTTGAAGGTGGAAAAAGAGAAGGGGGGAGTAAGAGAGATTAAGAGATTCTGATAAGGAGGAGGTCTTAGGCCAGCATAGGGTCACAAAGCCTTAGAGAAACTAATAGAAGGGAGCTGGAGTCAGATTCTAGTTTATATCCTGCCTGAGTCCACCCCTGTGTAGCATCAGTGGTTTCATATTTTTCATGAAAACAAGAACCAATTCATGTCCTTTGATCACTTCAGTAATTAGACTTACAAGAGATCTTTGAGAGGATGATTTCCTCTGAAAAGTAGGGGTGGCTATCAAGTAAGAGTAGTGAAGAAAAGCAGGTAGGATGTGCAGACTGCTCTAGTTTTTGTTTTGGTGTGTTTGTTTGTTTGTGTGTGTTTTAATAAATTTGGACAAAAGTGGAAGAAAGGAGACAAGAGGAGACTTTGAAAGTACAGAAGGTATTTGAAAGAATAGCCGTGGCCTTTTCTTTGGGGATACAGTCAGTGAATCACTGCAACTCAAAATCAACCTGATGCACACAGGTTTTGGTCAGGCAACAAACAGTAGCCTACAAAGACTCATGTCAAAGGTTTACTGGGATGAGGCATAATCTGTCTTTTAGTCAATTGTTAAATTAAAATTAGTTTTTGCTTAGGGTTGTTTGTCCGGCCATTCTAAATGCTATTCTTCAGGAAGTTTCAAGTTCATTTTGGCATCTTTGTGAAGATAGTACAAGTAATACTTCTAAGCAGGCCTGTTAAAATAGATCAATGATAATGGATTTTGGTGAAAGAATAACTCTTTTAGTTAGATTTCATTCTGCAGTGGTTATAAGACACAAAGTGGGTATTTACTATTATTATAGCTACTTTAAAATTGGCCAATGTATACTAAGTAGGCCCTATAATTTTGTGCTTTGTTCAATTCCTAGGGCAGTGCTGGCAGTAAATCAGTGCTACATATTAATATTAATACTTTCCGTGTTACTTTCATTAAGCTTTTATACCTTAATTAAATGATTACACTGGAAGTAAATCAGATGATCGGACAACTATAAAATATCTCAGTCCCCAAATTCAAAAATCAACATGCTAAAATCCAATGCACACTCCTCATAACCGACCAAAGAAAGCACATTTATGGCATCACATATAAGGTGTGATTTACTTTTCTCTCTATAAACTAGGGAATGAAATGAATATCCAGTGATGTTTTTGGCTGTTTGGACTTCCCAGGATGTGCTATTAGAATATCTTTGGGTCAGCCACATTTTGCCCTCCTACAAACAGTAAGAGGCTAAGCTTGAAACCCCATTAGCAAAAGAAATTTTATAATGGAAAGGATCCAGCTCACTGGTGTTTCAGCTATCTCAGTCACTGCCACATCAACACCGGGTTCTCAGAGCAGAAAAAAAGATTACTGTCAAACGGATCATTCATATTAGTAAGGTTCTTGGCAGGGAGTGCTGAGATCTATAGAGTACTTCTTACTGATTGGGGTGGGAGGTCATTGATGCTTCTGTACTACTCTAAAGATCTGTTCAGAGCAAAGGGAGCCTTCCCCTTCCAAATCATCCACATCGATGCTGAGCGTCCATGATGGTGAGGGTGTAAAGATATACACTGTAAAATCTAGAGGAAAACCAAAGGCCAATCTTAAAAAAAGCAACCATTCAAAATGTGTTTCTGTTTTCCCAGTCTTCTAGAGAAAATAATGTCTTTACTGGCTTACATTTTGTTTTATTATTTTTTAAACTGTTTTTAAAAGGTATTTCTTATTAAAATGTTGAGTTGGGTGTTATTAATGTAAGTCTATTTGGTTAGAATGACCCTCTAAAATGCAGATGTTCCCCCATTTCACAGAGGTGATGCAAGATCTTTTTTTTTTTTTTTTTTTCAGGCTGGGGATTGAACCCAGGGCCTTGAGCTTACTGGGCAAGTGCTCTACCACTGAGCCAAACCCCCATTCCCAATTCAAGATCTTTTGATCCAACAAATTTTTATTACAAAATGTATTACATTTTTCACCATAAATGAATTTATGATCCAACATTTGATTGATAACAGAAAACTTGAAGTATCCAAGAACAAAAAAAGCATGTTTATTTCAAACTCCAAAGTTAAGGGCGGGGGGCAGGCAAAAACTAGAGTTGGAAGAAAATTGTTAAGAGGACACAAAATATTTGTAGGTTATGAAGATCTAACTGATCACCATTATTAAGGAATGGATCTTCACACAGATCTTGGTGTGAGTGTGGTGTGGGAGGTATGGTATTTATTTGTTTTCCTTCTTCCTATATTATTAAGGCTTTTATATCTTCTTTCCTGAGGAAAGATCATATACATGAAACTGAAGTTGAAGAATGATATTATATTTTGACACCCCCCCAGTATTGATTGATATCTGTGACATGGAAGATTTAGATTCCTTTCTTCCTGTTTCAGTGTCTCCTCTGTTTAACAAATAAAAATTAACCATGTTTGTGGGTAATCGGTATTAAATTTCACACTTAAAGGATTTATATTCTTTAAATTAACTTAAAGATTCAAAGATTAAATGTAACTTTTTCTACTAAAAATGAGTCATTTAACTTAGCTTTACTTGAAGATGCTCATATATACTCACAGCTGGTATTTGTTAGGACTCATATTTTCTGGCAGTAATGTAAAATCTTTAACATGGGTTCTATATACAAACTGTTGTTAAGATTTTTTTTTTTTTTTTTTGGTACTGGGGATCAAACTCAGCAGCACTCAACCACTGAGCCACATCCACAGTCTTATTTTGTATTTTATTTAGAGACAGGGTACACTGAGTTGCTCAGCACTTCCTCTTTGCTGAGGCTAGCTTTGAACTCGGGATCCTCCTGTCTCAGCCTCCCAAGCTACTGGGATTATAGGCGTGTGCTACTGCGCCTGGCTCAACTAGGCGTTTTTATGGCATATTCTATGTGAACATAGGTTTATTGAAGCAAGGCACACACTATAGGTGTTGTTGCATTTCATCATTCTTAAAGCAATATTTTCTCTGCTTTTTTTGCAGAAATATTCCCTATTCTTAGTTCATCTAAGATGTGTCACAGATTCAACTCTGTGGAAACTTCAGTTAGAAGTGCAGTTTGTGAAAATATGGTGAGAATTACAGCAAACTGATAATTACAAGGAGGAATCCCTTTTAACTAACTAGTTTCCATCTCAAATTCTTGTAGTTGATAATGCATAAAGCAATCAGATCAGAAGTGTCAGCAGTCAAGAATGGTTGCCATGACTTTAGAAAGCCTCTCCTGGAACGTGTCATCTGTGAGCATACTGTGGATAACAAATGCTCTTCTGATCAATCACTTCCCCATGAAAAATCCACATATTTAGGTTCCTAATTCCAGACATTCTTTCTTCAATGCCTTCCGAAGTTGATTCTGGTACCAAACCAGAAAAGATTGTGGGTTCAAACTACTAGGAAGTAATTAGGCGTTGATGGACTGTACCGTCTGCTGGCATTTGGGAGGATAAGGCCTTTGAGCTGAGATCTTAGATTCAAAATTCAGTATGACAGACCACCCACAAGATCTGTCTCTGACAACCCTCAGGAAAATGCCTACTGCAAGAGACCATGAGCCAGGGAGCAATCAACTAAGCTGAGTTTAATAGAAAATCTCTCTTTCTTTCTCACCCCCTCTTTTTCTCTCTCTTTAGACACACACACACACACACACACACACACACACACACACAAATACACACACATACACTTCCATAGAGATATACGATTAATTTTGTTTTATAATATAGATATGTTTAATCTGATTTAAATATAACACAATGTATACATATATCAAAACATCATATGATACTCCATTAATATTATAATTTTTGTTTTTCTGTACCCGTTAAAAGTAAATTTAACTAATAAAAAATATAAAATAAATAATAATATATAAACCAAACTTCCCATTTCATGAAGTCATCTGCTTCATTATAACTTGGAAAACCTGGCTCAACCTCAGAAAGAATATACAATTTATAATTCCTTCAACATCATGTATTTGATACCAAATATCACCAAATGAATAATAACACAATCTATTTATAGCATTGGTTTCAGAAAACAAGCTGCACAGTACCATGCTACAGAAAAATGAGCCACTCTTCAAGAAGAATGCCAGAATAAATAAAAAAGATGTTCTAGGGGCTGGGGTTATGGCTCAACGGTAGAGCGCTCGTCTTGAATGTGCAAGGCCCGCGGTTCGATCCTTAGCAACACATAAAAATAAACAAAAGTTATTATGTACAAAAAAATAAATATAAAAAAAGATGTTCTGTTCTCAAAGGAGCTTAGCATACACTGACATAAATATATATAATATTTCATGCACTGAGAAGAGGTATTAATATGTATATACTCTAAGGTAACATTGAATAGAGGAAGGAAAAAAGTGTTAAAAAGACTCAAATGTGGATGGGAGTTATCTATTTTGTTGTGTCATCCTTATGTATTCAGCAAAATCTAAAATTTGAGCATAGCAAGGCACTTAAAATACAATTTTATTAAATTAATAACAATATTTGTTCTGCATATTTATATAATATTATGAGTAGGCATTATTATTACTATAATAACATTTCCTGCATTTAGAATGTCCTGGTGTACATTAGGCATTTTAGTTTTTATTAGATCATTAACTATTTTGAATGAATGAATAAAATGCTAAAAATGGAATGAACAACCAAGGAATTAAGTGATTCCAAAACCTTTGCTCCTTTTACCAGAACATTTCACCCTGTGAGTTAGTAGTCTGAACTTTGGCTACATGTTGAAATTTTCAAAGGAACTAGAGTACTGATGCCTATATATACCATGTCCTAACATTCTGATTTAAGTGGTCTAAGGTACAACCTGTGGATCAGAATCTTTCAAAGTTTCTCATGCACACTTTAGATATACATAGAGAAGCTCTACTTTGATAGATGGGAGATTTGACAAATGAAATGAGAAAAACACTATTTCAGCACAGTTTTTTGGGGTAGAACTAAACCACCTGTATAATTAACCACTTTTTATCATTGAGGATTTGCAAAAGCAATGCATGTGCAGATCTCAAAGTTAGAAAATTCTTTAGTGCTAAAAAGGTAATACTTCACCCTAAAGGCAGAGACATTGGGTCAATACAACCAGCTCATTATAATTACTTTATATGGCTTCTTGTATGAGAAAGCATACGGTAATTTGGCACAAGAAGATCTTTCTGTTATTTGTTTAAAGAACTTACCAAATGTCTTAAACCATGTGTTTGTCAGATTTTGAAATAGTTTCATCTAAATTCTTGGGTCCTATATCCATACCTGAGTTTGTTCTAGAAGTTCCCAGCAGACCTTTCCACAGTGACTCCCTTTTATCCACTGCAACACGTTTGGATCAAATATGTAGTAACTTCATATAATAGATTTATTGTCCAACCTACAAAAAAGCCACATGAAAGGAGGAAAAATCTGAGATCTGTAATGTGGTCACTGCCAACTCAGCCAAAACTAACTCTTTGATATCTTTATGTTCTTAACATCTGCATTTTGTTCAGTCTCCAGTGTAGTAGGAGAGGTAATAGGGGAGACAGATGAGGAAAAATGGAGGAAAAACAGTCCTCCAAAAACAGTATAATAAATTATTATAATGTATCTTCATTAATCATGCTCAGCTATGGTTTCAATTATTTATTTTTCAGTAGAGGTTTCAGGGTGAGCGAGTGAGGCTTTCTTTCAAGCTGTTTTATGATTCTTTAAAAATCTGGAATGGAAAATATTCTTAAACCTTGGTACTTAGATCCTAATTGAAGCCTCATTCCTACTGAATCCAACAAGAAGAAATATAGAGGGATCCCATCTTAGAACCTATAAATTCCTTTTCATTGGTAAATAGGAGCCAATTTTTGTACCCTTCCAACAAACGAACTCAGCTCTAGTTCTTTTCTCACATGTTAAAAGTGATAATTGTTCTAAGATATATGAGAGACTTAAATACACCCTTCCACAGACTTGTACTTCAGCAGTAGAAATATTATCTTCCCTACTGTCTAAAGTAGTCTCTGTGCAGTAGAGTGAAGCTGCTTATTCTAGGATCAGTGCAAATTATCTCTTTAGTTTTCATGATTTTGCACCAGACTTCAACTTCTAGTCACAACATGACTTAAATAGTTTGAAAATGAGCCCTCTCTTTTATGCCAGCTGAGGGTGGCCTTTGCTGGAAGCCCACAGAAGATGGAATGTCTGAGATCCCGAAGATTTCTCTCTGGAGTTTTAAGACAGTCCACGCTTCTCAAAGATGTTGCCAAATTCACCAAACTTTTCATAAGTCTGACCCAAATTGTAGACTCTACACAGGGCCAATCACCAAGCCAAACTCATCTGGTTCAAATGTATAATTTCATTTGTAAAACTCGCTGCATCTGGTACAGAGAAAGTAGAACTGGGCACAGAAGTACAGCATATGAGAACACAAGCTGGGGATAGGCACAGGCTTAGCAGAAGGAGCTTGAACTGGGCCTGGAGGTCCAGAATGACCAAAGGGAGGAAAGTTGAGCAATATCTGGTGGAGTCAAAATATATTTTTTCCAAATTTTCTGTTTTCATAAAGTTTGAAAAAGCTGAACAAATAAAAACTAGTGCTGTTAGTATCCAAATATCTCACTACTATTGTAAATTAGAGTTCTGTTTCAAGTGGCCAACACTGAAAATGGAAAAAGATATGGCCATGAACCTTAAGATATGGTCTTGGGATGGTTTGCGTGTGTGTGTGTGTGTGTGTGTGTGTGTGTGTGTCCCTATTCAACCTCTGGGTGGGGCCAGCATGTAAATGGGACCTCATGGTAAAGGACAATGAGACCCTGAAGTTCTATTTCATCACATCTGGTGACCACATGTTCCTTTCATAGTTTGGGATATGGAAGCAAATGCTTTCCTTTATCTCTACTTATTGACGATGTTTGGTGTTTGTTAAAATTTCACATTCCTCATGATAAGATCCACAAACAGAACAGAACAAAACCAAACCAAACAAGACTCCCAGTACATTATGACATGCTATCCCTCATGTCCTCCTCTTTTTCAAATCATCATGATCTGTGCCTTTGGCTTAATATAGAGGAAGGTTATTAAGTCAGGAAGCTTTAAAAAGCAAAGGAAACATTTTTAAAAATAAAGGGCCATCATCCACAAAAACCAGAAATCAATGGAAAATAATATCCAAAGAATTGGTCAGAATAAGCAAAACACCCTTAAAACTTGGATAAGTTTAAAATAATATATGAGTGAAATCAGGAAATGAATGAGTTGTCATATCAGATCTGAGAAAAAATGCAAATGGCTGTAGACCTGATCGGTGATGGTCAGGGACAATAAAAACATTGACTCAACAAATAATTTTGAAACTGTAAGTCCTTATGCTTGAGGCATTATGAATTAGTCATATGGCTGAGCTCTATACAAGTAAATGTTTTATCAATAGTATAAATAACCTGTGATAGAAAAACTAAAGGAACTGCTGAACACAACAGACTATGATAGATATTTAAAAACAAGTGCTGTGAACAGTGGGAAGAAAGATAATTATATTGAAGAAATGACCAGAGAAAATTTTATGGAGAGCATAGATTTAGACTTAAACATCAAAGATAAATGAAATTACAAAAGATAGAAAGAAGAAAGGTAATTTGCCCTGAAGATAAAAACTAATAAATATAAGGAAAGTGAAAATTCACATGAAGCATTTGAAGAACATTAAGTAGACAACTATCTATATCTATATCTATATCTATATCTATATCTATATCTATATCTATATCTATATCTATATATATGAGATTTAATATTTAAAAATATAGGAAAACAGGTCATGAGGAACCTAGGCACCATTCCAAGGAGTTTAGATAATATCTTTAGGTGAGGAGAGTCCCCTAGAAGATTTAGAATAGAGAAAAATTAGACATTAGATCATTATTTTAGAAAAACTAATTTGACAGTGTAAAGTAGAATAAAGAAAATTGAACAAGGATCAGACATAGGCACATCATTCAATGATTACTATTTTTGAGTACTTTCTCAGTGTGAGAAAATATGAAAAATATTACAGATACACAAATGAATTTAAACCTAGTCACTTCAAAGGATAGTCTTACAGTCTGCTGAAAAAATACACGAGGATATTTTAAAATTGCACAATTATTAAAAAAATCCACAGAGCCATTCATTGTGGGGAAAGTACTTGATCTGAGTTTGAAAGATCAACAGATAATTCTCTCTGGAATAAAATGAAAAAGGTCACCTAAAGGCATGAGCAACCATCTAGAGAGAGAAAGAAAAGGAATAATGAAGGTAGTTGGGTGAAGAGCGAGAGATGACAGGACTAGAGGAGTAAGTAAATGCAAGATGTGGTAAGCAGTTCAAACTACTGAAGGCAATAAAGATTCAGCAAAGAATTTTAAGTAAGGGAGTAACATACTAAGATAAGCAATTTAGAAAGTTAACTCTGCCAAGCAGTGAGAAGAGGCTTAATTAGCAGCATGTAAAGTGATAGAGGCCAGTTTAGCAGATTATTGAAGCAATCCAGGTAAGAAATAATGAGGGATAAAACTAAGGCAAGCAGCCTTGAGGGAATGGAAATGATGGAATGGGTCATCAGTATTTAAGAGATAGAAACAACAGAATTTAGGGATTGATTAGGTGTGTTTAGAAGAGGGAAAAGCAAGAAGAAATGATGACTTAAAGATTCCTGGCTTACATGGCTGGGCAAATGATGGAGGGGAAGGACAGCCTTGGGAAATGGGGTGGAGAACTGAAAAGTGAGTTCAGTTTGGGACATGCTGTTTCAGGTGTCTGGGAGTCAACCAAATGAAGAATACTAGCAGGCAGTTGCAAATATAGTTTGGAGCCCAGGAGAGAGGTTTGGACAGGCTCTGTGAGTCATCAGCATACAGGTGATTGCTAACATTGGCGAGTAAATGAGATCATCCTCAGAAAGAATGAAAAAGGAGAAAAAAACTTGATGAGGACTTAATCCTAGGGGACACAGAACGTGAAGACCTCAATTCAGGAAGAAACCAGAATAATAATTGAAAACAAAAAGTAAGAGGAAAACAAGAAGAGAGCATATAATGAAAACAACTGAGAAATCCTGTGGGAGGACAGTGGGGTTAGGAGTGAATTAACAGGGACAAATACTGGAGAGAGTCAAGTCTGATGATATCTAAAACTGCCTAAAAGCATTGAAAATGTGACATTCTCTGGGGATTTAGGAATAGCAGTTTTAGTGATATAGTAGAGTCAGGACCTGTTTCTTTACTGAATGGACAAACAGATTGGATATGAAATAGTGCAAATGTCTATTCTTTGGCTGACTCTCTTAAGCATACTACTTGGGAGTGAATAGGAAACAATCACTGAAGAAAAAATAATGGGTAGAAGGAAAATTTTTTTTGTTTTGATTTGATTGTTTTTTTAGAAATTTATTTATTGGCTGGGATGAAGAAATCAGCAGAGAGGCAGCAGGAAAGCATGTGTGGCAAAATTAGTTTTGAGATTGAGAATTTCATGTAGAAAATTAGAAAGTAAAAAGAGATAGAAAGTAAGGGAATTAGGGAACCTAGTTAGTTGTAAGCTAAAGTATATAGAGTCCCTAGATAATCTTAGAAAATATAAAATTGTACTAGAGCCAAGACACATTTCCCTCTCAACACTTAGCAGTCTAGGTAGAGTAGTAAAGAAGGCAGATGTTTTGTCTGACCCAGCTTTGAGGACTGATGCAGCAGGTAGGCTGGACAGACAAAGGCATTGTACTTTTTCTCTGTAAGAGAGGAAATGCAATGTCTGAATTGTCTTAGCTAACAAATTCATTTGAGGGAAACAGAACTATGAGGCAGTCACAAAGCTAAGTGTAAAACCTCTAATCATCTAATTTGAACTTTTGCTCAAAAATGCCTTTGCCCTATTTCTCATTTTTAATGAAGCAATTTTGATTTATCTGATAAATATTTCCATACAGATGCAAAGTATATCACTGCAGTACTGTCTATATTAGCAAAATACTGGAAAAAACATAAAATAAAACAATAAAAAATGGACTAAACACTTAACTAAGTGAGGCAGATTTACATAGACTAAGGCAGTAACTTCAACAAGATTCAAAATAGCATTCATTGTGTTCTCCTAGTTTTGTAAAATTAAAGAAATTTATATGAATGGATTGACACACACACATACCTGTATAATATCTCTGAAAGAAAAAGTGTGGATATATCATAATACATATGGAAATGGAACTATGGTTAGGGGTAGAGGTCAAAAAGAAAGATATGCTAGCTATAACATATATACATATATACATACACACATATGTAATTTAATTTTTTTGCTACATAAACATGTGATTACCTGGGCAAAAATGATAAAAGATATTTGCCTGCCATTACACTGTTCTCAGTAGTGGTTAAGGTTAGTGGGGGCAGCTCCAAATAGTGGCCCACACTCCAATACATTTGTACTGGCTTTTATCTGAATCCTACTAGACACACCAAATTTAGTTACATTAGATAAAATGGTGCATTTTAGTACCCAGAAAATTTTTTATTTCCTGAACCATCAATATTTTCAGCTGAGGTTCAGAAAATAAGGGTTATTCTGACAATACTGGCACATGGAAAAAGATATTCAAGTTAAATTCTGACAACTGCTAACCCAAAAGAGCATTCTGCATAAATACATGTCTTCAGAGCTTAGGGAGGAGATTAAACTTATAAAATGTTCAGGAGTAATTCTAATGAAACTTAAATAAAATGTTTTAAATAATTTTTATTACTTTTTTGTTTAATAGAATTTGTTTTGGCTTCAGAAAAACCTTTTGATTTAAACATCTCTGACCAAATGCTTTATTACAAGAGAAAGCATATTTTAAGATTGATAACCGCTAATGCTTTTCTCCATGTACAGAATGCTAGAGACAATTTTTAGCTGCTCTATGAATAAACAGAATGTACATTTCAGACTTATTTCTGAAGAAATATATGCAAGATTTTGTAACTCATATCTTGCTAAATGAGTGTGTATAGAATTTAAAGTCATATTAGTTCATGGGAAAAACCAAATGTTCTATAAGCTGCATGATGTACTCCATACGATGGAGACAACACAAATATACTTGGGGGTTATCTTGAAAAAAGTATAATGTACCACAAAAGTAGCTTTTGTAATGCACAAGTCTGGTATGTATTCATCATTCAAAACTAATAGTGGTCACTTCCAAAGCCCACATTGTTTTCTCTGTTGATTTATACTGTGGTTGGGGTTGGGGTGCAAGGAGAGAAAGAGAGAAAACCGGAGGGCAAGAGAGAAACTAAAGTTTTACATCAATGTTGCTCTCACGTGTTCTCTTCTCTGATTAGTTAGAAATCAGATCGTTTTGAACCATTTGGTAGGTTTTTAAGTACCATTATAACATACCTATGCTTGGGTTGACAGCTCAGAAGGTGAGCTATCAGCTCAAAGAGAAACAGTGATAGCCCAGCTTCTCCTGTTTGTAATAAGTACTCCTCCTCTACACATAAGACTCCTATGGACTGGGCTGTCATTCCCCTACTTTTGTACTTGGAGAGCTACACATCCTTCAGAATTCTGCTCAAATGTCCTTTTTACAGTGATTTCCTTGCTTCTCCAGGCAGCATTCTGTAGAATTACTACAACTCTATGTCCACACATCTATTGTAGCACTATTACAGCACAGGATTCTATTGTGATCATTCTATGGCCACCTATAATGATGAATATCTACTTTGTTATTGAACTAATGAAGGGATCTTTTCATCTTTGAATTCCCAACAGATGGCAGTGACCTGGAGGGCCACAATCTCTCTCAACCTCAGTTTTCTCATGTGTAATGCAGGGAGAATAATCTAAGTCTTGAAGGGTTGTTTTAATGCTTAAAAAGTAATACACGCACAGTGTAGAGGAGAGAGAAAAAACCAGAGGGATTCAAGACAAAGAAAACAGGATAACCATGTTCTACTCTAGGTAGTTATATTTTTTCAGACAGCTTTTGGATCAGAGAACATCTTCAGAGAAAAGAATAAACCAGGCACATGGTGAGAAACAGAAATAGGAGATGGACTAAAGTCATGCATGGTTCTTCCTACAGCTTCACCATTCCAAGCTGAAATTTTCCTGAGGCCTGATACTTTGAATTAATGAGTAATAGCATGGTTTCCCCACAAATATTTGAAAACAAATATAAAAATAAAATAGAACAAAGGACAAAGGAAACAATGACAGAGTAAATAAGAAACCATCTTATTGGGTTTCATCCATATAGCTTGTGTATATTTCTCTCTCTCTCTCTCTCTCTCTCTCTCTCTCTCTCTCTCTCTCTCTGTCTCTCTCTCTCTCTCTCTGTGTATATATATATATATATATATATATATATATATATGTATGATTACACTCCATATATATTTATATATACATACAAAAATGCCATTTTTTTCAAAAGCATTTGCCAAAAGTTAAGGAGTGTAATGAGAAGTAAAGAATACATATGCTATGTTCTTCAGAGTGGAAGACTCAAAATATCAGGATGAACAATCTAAATCAGACAGAAATCCCTCAGACAATCAAAAACACGGTTAATATGGAATGTTTGGTCTGGCTAGCTGGGGGGACAGGATGGTGGGAGAAGGCACAGCCAAGAATTGCATTTCGGTGACTCATTGCTCCTACCAAAACGGTGGCTTCTGAGAAATATAATTTAGAAGAAAATACCTATAATAAAATATGTGATGCCATACCAAAAATAACACTCACATAGAGGGGGAAGCCCTCAATTAGTTTTACTTATAAAACAGGACTTTCTCAGAAATCACTGAGAATCTACCTGAATATTTTGGGAGATTTATATGAGCTTATTTGTTCATTATTAGTTCATCTATTCACCTACTCAACAAATACTTATTGATAACTATGTCTGGATAGATACAGCAGGAGACGAAGTAGGCAGGGTTGTTCCTGTACTCAGGGAAGTGACAATTAACAGGAAAGGCTGACCACTGAACAAGGCAAGAACAATAAAAAGTGATATATTCTCCATTGAGTGCAACTCTTTGTGTGTGTGTGTGTGTGTGTGTGTGTGTGTGTGTATAGACGACTTTTAATTTATTTATTTCATCATTTCTTTGGTGCTTTATAATTATACATAATAAAGGGGTTCATGGTTTCATATACAAATTACATTTGTGATTAGAAATCAGCAAATTATAAGAGGGGAAATGTTGATTACAAAATTCCTTGTTGTTCTTAGGACCTTGAAGTAAGTTAAGTGCTATGGAAAGAGACAGGAATGGCATTTAACCAACCTGGGGATACCTTTAAAGAAACAGCTTCCTCAAGGTTAAGAAGTAGAAATATTATCAGGTTAATGGGGATATTATATGCAAGACTTTGAAGGTAAGACATTAGGAAAAATCCCAAATGGGGAAAACTTGAAACAGCTAGAGATTAGGATGCACAGAGGTGTGTAAACCAGGATATAAAAAGTCTAAATTTTAAAAAATGAACTGAACTGTGAGGTACAATTTATATTCAATAAAATGCACACCTTAAAATCTAATGTATTTTGACAATTTCATGCATATGTAGAACATTTAGTGCCTGATTGCTCTCATCTCCCTCCCCTGCCTCTACTCTCTGACCCAAGTAAGAACTGCTCTGTTTAAATCACTACAGATTGATTATTTCATATAAACAGAAACTTACTGTATGAACATTTTGCTCTTTGAGCATAATATCAGTGAGATTTCTCCATGTATTTTGTGTGTCAGTTGTTTACTCCTTTTTATTGCTGAGTATTTGATGTTATGACATAGTATAATTTATTTATCCAGTCATTTACTGGAACTCATTATTATTTGGATTGATTCCAGTTTTTAGCTACTATAAATAAAACTTCTACAAACATCCATGCAACAAGCCCTTTTATGGGCATGAGTTTTCATTTCCCTTGAGTAAATACCTAAGAGATGAATTACTGGGTCACATTATGAGCATGTTGGACTATAAGAAACCAGTGAACTGTTTTCAGAAGTAGTCACACCAGTTTAAATATTACCATGAATGTATAGTTTCTGTTTTTCCACATCTTTGCCAATACTTTACATTTGTAGTCTTTTTAATTTTACTCACTCTAATTATTTATTACAAAATACTGATTTTAATTTGAATTTCTGTGATGATCAATGATGTCGAACATCTTTGAAGTGGTCATTTGTATTTTGTCTTTTATAAAATTTATTTACATATTTTTCCATGAAAAAATTGGATTGATTGTCTTACTATTATGAAAGTGTTCTTTACATATTGTTGTTTCAAATAGTATATCAGTTTTATGATTGTGAATATTTTCTTTTAACATGTAGCTTGTCTTTTTATTTTCTTGAGTGCCTCCTGTGTAAAGCAGATGATTTTAATTTTTGAAGAAACTCAAGTTTATCATTATTTTCTTTTCTGGAAACTGTTTTTCCCCTAGTGATTACAAAATAATCCCATTTAAGAGAACAGGAAAATGGCTACTAAGGCTAAAATCAAAATGTCCTAATAGGTTGTGATCTTAGTATATCTGGGTCTACATTAATATGTCATGTGTAACAAGTTAAGGACATTTTCTGAATTTTGGTGATAAACAAAACTGACATTAAAACATGCTATAAAGATCATGTTTTTAAAAAGTACTGTTTACATTTATCTGTGGAAACTCCTGTCCTGCTGTTTGCCCAAATGCATGACTTAAACCATCTGTTTCCTTTGATGATGTTAGAGGGAATGATGTAACTATTATTTACAACAGTAAGTTGGTTTGCTGGGAAGCTGCTGTTCTTTACCAACATTTTAATTTGAGATAAATGAGACAGTTAGGACTTGAGGCATATTTTCAAGAGGAGTTCCACAAGCACCTCTTCCATTGAGGGTGGGCTTACCTGAGCGGCATCAAGATGATAGTAGCATAGTCTAGTATGAAAAACTTCCAAGCCTACTGGAGATACACATGCAACCAGAGTTTCAGGTAAGATACAGCATGATATAAGTAGCAACAATTTTGATGGGAGATTAATTTAAATTTTGCCAATTTTTGGTCAAGTTATGTGAATTTTCTGAATCTTGATTTCTTTATCAAATGAGCTTATATGACTGCCATGGGTTGAGTGGTGGCTCTCATATGTCTATATCCTAAACCAGAGCACCTATGGGTGTGAGTTTATTTGTAAAAAGGATTTCTACAGATGTAATTGAGTTAAGACTTTTTTAAAGTGATAATTCTGGATTTTCTGGGTGTGTTCTAAGCTCAATGACAGGTGTCTTTATAAGGCATGTAAAGAGATGTACCTGGAGAAGAGAAAGCACACGAAGATGAAGGTAGATTGGAATGATTCAGCCATAGCAAAGGGATATCTAGAGCTACCAGAAGCCAGAATAAGAAAGGAAAGATCCTCCTCTAAATCCTTCAGCAAGAACACTGCCCTGACAATACCTTGATTTCTAACTTCTGGACTCCAGAACTGTGAGAAAGCAGATTTTTTCTGTTTTAAGCCACCAAGTACTTGGTAATTTGTGATGGTGTCCTAGAAACAAATACTACCTCTCTATAGGGTCCTTGTGGGGAATATAGGTGACTAGCACATTGCTCCAGTAAACAATTAATGTTAGCTCCTGTGGTAAAAGAACCTGATACTTTAAACACATGGCCACAAGAAACCTTATGGAGCTCAGCACCGAGTGTTTTCCATTCTAGTATAAATGTTTATAAGGGTAAGTGTCCAGATTTCCCATAAAGATGGTCAACAGAATTTAAGCAATCTTAAGGTCTAAGAACTGTGAGAATCTTTTTGACTGCTGCTATGAAATTCACTTGTAAGAAGAGGGCTACCTTTATTGAAGATAAGATTTCAAAAAACATTTGAGAGAACAAGCTAAGCCTCTGAGTTCTGAGTATAAATAGATGGGCTTCACATAAGACAAGAGGAAAATTTCATTGGCTCTAAAGATTTAACACATTCTCCATCATCATCTTCAGAAAGCTACAAATATCACAAAATATGACATGAGGTGGGTGATTTTCTTCTTCCCTTCCCTTCCCTTCTTCCTCTTTTGTTCTTTCAGAGAGAAGTGCAGAGAGATGGGCAAATAACACAGAAAACTAAGACTGTGTATGAACATGAGAATGAAAAGGCAAAGTGATACAGGTGTTATTTAGTCTTTGCTTAGATTCAGGCATTGCTTCATTGTTGAGTTAGGTCACAGACAGATATAAAGAGTTGCCAAAGTTAGGCTGAAGTCTTGAAGTCTTCCTGCTATGTCTCCACTTGTAAATTCTTCTCACCAAACATTCAGTTCAACAACTAAGAAACTTTATCCATAACTTTTGAGAATTCTGAAAGAAAAATATATTTCTGGGATGAAAAATAAGTTTCTGAGATAGAAATATTTTTTGCATTAAAAAATCTAGGCACAACACATTTTTTTAGGGCAATGTATATGTTTTGAAGGTGGTTAAAAATTTTAAGGAAGGTTTCCCCAATTTAAACATGGTTATGACTGGTTATAATCATTTTGTAACAAAACTAACTGATTTAGTTTATATATGTAGAATAAAGAACTTTTCCCCAATTTAAACATGGTTATGACTGGTTATAATCATTTTGTAACAAAACTAACTGATTTAGTTTATATATGTAGAATAAAGAACTGAATTAACAGAAAAAGTACATATAATATGTAATATGCCATCTTTGAAAACTATTTTTGATATTCTACATTTTGAAAACTTAAAAAATCAAATACACATCATATTATTTGAGGAAAGCTACACAATAAATTGAATCTGTTATAAATAAAATCTAATTGGAGCCGGTTGGGGTTGTCTCAGTGGTACAGCGCTTGCTTAGCATGTGTGAAGCACTGGGTTTAAAAAATATTTTAAAAAATCAAATTGGATGATAGATAATTAAAAATAAATTAAAATAATTACTACTTAAATTAAACATTGAAGTTAAACTTCAATGTTTAACTTTGAAGTTTAACTCTATGAAGTCAAACCATGAAGTTAAATTGTATGAAGGCAAGCCTGTTCAACTGCCAGGATTCTAAGGATCAATGTAGGAGAAAGAAACAAAGTGATATTACCACTCTCTCATCTCACTGAAAACAAATCTGAATGAAAATTCATGTGTCTGAACATGGAAATTATACTTAGCATCCACTTATTAAGTGGGAAAAATGATAATAGGTAAATGAAGACTCCAGTATCGTACAAAGAGACAGAATACTAATAGGAGGTATATTCTCTGATGCATTAAGCTCATGAGCAAAGGACTGAACTGTACTAGTGGTAAACTGAGACATTGGGAAGCATTTTAAAATTAAAATGCATTTTCTTCTCAAGTTGAAATTTTTTCCTGAGTGGGTAGGTTGGTTGTTGGACCCTTTGGAGACTTTTAAGCATTCCAAAGTACCTCCAATGAATTTAGAATGCCAAGAATGTGCACAAATTTGGTATTTAAAATTCTAGACTTGCATTTGCTAATCCAATTAAGTCTAACTTTGCCAGACAGAGGTTGAACTCTATTTCAATCATGAAGCTGAAACAGAAAGACTCAAAGAATTTGTGTGAAGAAAAACCTATTGTAAGTTGACAATGCCTGTTTCTAAAATGACTATAAATACTAACATTTCTTTAAAATTGATTGTTACTAACTTCAAATGCTCTCCCACCCCTCCCCATCTTACATGAAACAGACAAAATAGGTTGGAAATTGTTAGTGTTGCAAATGTATTTTCTTTTTTTTAATTACTTTTTTTAGTAGTAGATATACCTTTATTGTATTTATTTTTTATATGTCGCTGAGGATTGAACCCAGTGCCTCACACATGCTAGGAAAGTGCTCTACTATTGTGCTACAACCCCAGTCCCTTATTTTCAAAACCATTTTATATTTACACTTGTGTTCATGCCTTTAATCATATTCCCATTCTTTTCAGAAGCACCTATCTTATCTATTCCACTTAATTTACTTTTTTTCCTAGTCAACTTATAATTTTTTTATAGATTTCTAGTGAAGTCTTTAACTCCCTCATATGAATAATGTGTACATTTTATCATTTCAAGATGGTAAATCCTAGAGGGGAGGGACCATATATGTGTTTCTTTTGCATCTCCTGGATATAAAGTACGGTTGTCGTAGACTCTCACTTGACATGTGTTGATTTGATTTTCATTAGTTCAACTCTAGTCTAGCATTTTTATACTAGCAAATGTTACTTAGTGCTATTATGGAATTTATTCTCTAGTGGACTGCATATAGAAATTGGGACTTTAAAAAGTAAACAGTATACAAAGATGGACAGAGAGCTTAAAATTCTGAAACCCTTAAATTCCTGTTAAACACAATATATTAAATATAGTTATCCATGCAATGTCCAGAAATAAATCCAAAGCAAAATATAAATCTTACAATTAAAAAATGAAATAAATGCAGAAAAATCGAGATTTAAATGTAAATTTAGATGGAAAATAGATCATTGAGTGGTACTTAAAAGAGTGAATAAAATTGAAACTCCAGTACTGGCAAAAATATTGCCGACTAAGATTAGGATAATTTGGAATTGCAGGCACCAGATAGATATAAAATGAAATTGATCAGGAATTGAGGGCACCATATAGATATGAAATGGGTGATGGGAAGCGTCTAAAACAGGAGGATGAATTGAGTGTGAATGAAGAGTTCTCCTAGACTTCCTTCCCTTACTTCATGAAACAGGATCAACACCACATTACCTTTGATTCTTATTCCTATATGTGTCCTATATGGATTAAGAATCAAAATATCAGGCTTTTCAACAGCGACATAAAAAGTTAGAGTAGTGTCTTAAAAGGAAAGGGGGAAGAGTATCTCTAACTCAGAATTCAATACTAAATTATCATTAAAATATAAAAATTAAATGTACTTTTAGATATGAATGGTCAAAAAACTGATCTCTATGGCTTCTTTCTTAGGAAGCTATTAGAGGATATGGTGAGAGAAACAAAAGAAGGAATAAGGGGGAAAAGGGAAGAAGAAAATCAATCAATCAATCATATAGAAGAAAGAAGGGCATTCCTGGGATGATTTTATAGAATACCAGGATATGAAAAAGTCCCAAGGTAACTGATAAGCAACAGACCAAGAGAATGAGCCACCCAGACTGGACCACAGGACAGAGGACTCTAGAAAAAATAGCTTCTTTTTAAAATTTATTTTTGTTGTAGATGGACACAATACCTTTATTTTATTTACTTATTTTTATATGGTGCTTCACATGAGAATCATAATCCCAGTCTCAAAAGGTAGCTTTTTGAGGAACAAAATGAAATGAAAAATCAGAACTGACAGTTGACCCTGATTAATTTGATCATATAGATAAAAAGTATGATTGATTTTATAGTGATTTTGGACAGCCTGGGAAGAACTAATGGTAAGTGGACAGAGAACTAAAAAAATAATCAAACAGGAACTCTTTAAAAATGATAAGATTGTGAAGAAAAGGAATCATGGTAAACAAGATGGCTCAACATTTGTGCTGCTATAATAGTATGAAAACTGATCCATCCCAAACCTGAAAAAACAATACAGGGAAGAGGTGGAGAGATTGATTTTCTTTTTCCCTTTCCCTCCTTATTCCTTCCTTTGTTTCTCTCACCACATCCTCTAATAGCTTCCTAAGAAAGAAGCCACAGAGGTAACTTTTTTGACCATACATATCTAAAAGTACATTTAATTTTTATATTTTACTGATAATCTTCAAACTATGTTTATATTTTTTTTCCTTATTTTTGCCTTCTAGTAAGTACTCCTTGTAATTTTTTCTTAATAGCTGACATGATATACTGGGTGAAAGGCTCTGTTGTAGATAGGCCTTCAGTCATATGTGGGAGTAACATTTGGGAGGATGGGAAGCATTCTCTAATACTCAGGTTAAGTCTCAATATTTTATTAGGCCTATCTATGCCTCTGAACTGTGAATTTCACAAGCGTTTCACAGTTTTTACCTTCCCTAAGATGTAAGAGGATGACTAAAGGGGACCATAACTGGATACCTTACTTCTCCCACATAAAGAGCTAGACTGGGCTGGAGGTGAGTATTTCCATTCTCTCATATGGAAGACTAGAGCTGGAATTTCACCTTCCTCTGGTCAGTTAGGCTATGGTCAAACCCCAACAGATTAGGCTCTGGTTAACAAGTTTCTCAACAGTGCTCTGGAATATTTCAAAATGGTTCTTTTCCATGATGAAAGCACTGGGTGATTTTTTTCTTCAATATTCATTGTCACGATGTGGTCAAGTTCCTAGAAGCAAAACACAAAATTGTGCATGTATGTATCTGGGAGGCAGCTGTGATTGGGCCCATTTGGAACTTTTAACTCTTAGGTTTGTTCACATCTAGATTCTAACAGTCTGTCGGAGTTCAGGTTTTCTCATCCTGGAACTGGTTCCTTAGGAGGATTCTGCTTTAGAATATTATGATTCTCTTTATCCTTCCTACCTGTGTCTCCAATTTTGGAAACAGAAGTTGTTCTTGTGACCTCAATTCTCTTATACATCTAAAAAGAGTGGTTGATTTTTCATTGTGTCCCATTGTTACTTGTTAAGATGGACTTGACTTTCACGTTCTTGACAAACGGAACTGCAAACTTGATAATCTTTTACAATGGGAAAGTTGAAGATGTGATTCTGGTGCTAACTGTATTTTGTGATGATATTAAGTGTTTTAAGAGTAAATAATGATTATTTGGCACATAGAAATGAAAAAAAGGACTATAAATACAGACATGGGAAATTTGTCTGTTTAGAATCATAGTTGTGGTAAGAGAGGAAGATCTCTGAGAAAAACTATAGAGAATAGAATATAGCAAATGGCATCTTAGAAAGTGTCTATATTTAGAAATCATGAGTAGGAAGAAGAAGGTAAAGAAGAAATCATTTGACAAATGAACAGAGAAATAAGCTATTATAAGACTATTAAAGACAAAAAAGAAACTTTTTTTTAATAAAGTGGTGTTATATGGCTTCAAATGCTACATAAAAGTTAAGAGAATTGCTAGGAAGTCACTTTGGAAAATTGAAGTTTTAAATCTTTTTAAAAAACTGAATGGATAAAAAAATGTGGTATACATATTTGATGCAATATTACTCAGTTTTAAAGAAGAATGAAATTATGGCATTTGCTGGTAAATGGATGAAGCTAGAGAATATCTTGCTAAGTAAAATAAGTCAATACCGCGAAATCAAAGGCTGAATGTTTTCTCTGATATGGGGTTGCTAATTCACAATAAGATGAGGACACTAGGGAAGAGTAGAGTTACTGTAGATTAAGTAGACAGGAGTGAAGGGAGAAGAGGGGATACAGGAATAGGAAGGATAGTAGAATGAAACAGACATTATTAGCTTACATACATATATGACCTCATGACCGGTATGATTCTATAACATATACAATCAAAAAATGAGAAATTATACCCCATTTATGTATATCAAAGTGCATAAATGCATTATTCTGTAATATACAAATAAAAAATTGAGTTGAGGCAGGTTCTTAACAGTGTCTAATACCTTCCTAATTTCTCAAGTTTTCATGAAAACATTATTTCTCAAGTCTAAAATAGCAGATATTAATTCCAATTATAGGAATTAAATAAATTCTGGTAAATTATTAGATTTGACTTGTCAGATTCTGAACAAGTGGCTAGACATACTCACTAAATAATGTTTTGATTATCTGTTGCTCTGTATTGAATCATCCAAAACTCAATGACACAAACAACCACAATTGTTTCATTACTACTATATCTTATGGGCCTAGTAACTGACTGCACTCAGGGTATCTCATGTGGTCAGATAGTAACAGGGCATGAGTCATCTCACATGTCTGGCAATTAATACTGATTTTTGAATGAAACTGCAATTTGGAAGTTAGCTAGGACCCCTACACATGGTCATGGTCTCCCCATGTGACTCAGAATTTACTGCAGCATGGTGTCTGAATTCCAAGAGAAAGCATCCCCAGACCAAGTCATATCATCTTATATGATCTATCTTCAGATATCAAATGGTATTATTTCTGCTATAGTCTATTTTTATAAGCAAATCAGTTAAGTGCAATGCTTGCCTGTGAAGAATTAGATTTTATTTCTTGATGGGAAGAATGGCAAAAAATGTATAGACATGTAAGACCACCATATTTGACTTTCTATTGAACATAATCTTGCATAATTAAATGTGAATTGTGCCTCAACAAAACTATTTAATCTTCAGAGCCTTAGGGAATTCATGTGAATATCTGTATTTGTGAATATTAAGTCTATGAATTCCAAGAGTTTACTATATTTTAAAGAAGTAATATTAAGAAGTCATTTAAATTCTCTTCTTTCCTTCTATTGTCTTTACTTCTGTCCCCTTGGAGGTGGCATTGATACCATAAGATGTTAAACACAGAATGCCCAAAGGCCAAGGAGTTGGCACTGAGGCTAAAAAAGCAGTAAGAGGGTGGGGACTGAGAAACAGGCTAGTTGAATACAGTGGGAAGTAAGCATGTTAACAAATATTCTGAAAGTAATGCTAGCAAGCTTTTTCACTATGAGAGAAATGATTTACAATTATGGGAAGGGGGATTGCTTTTTAAAAAGCATTCTTAGGTGAATGTTGGCATTAGGTATTGGACTGCAATTAAGAGTATATCAGCATATTGATGGAAAATCATTTTGTGTGTGTGTGTGTGTGTGTGTGTGTGTGTGTAGTATTGGGAATTGAACCCAGGGTCACTCAACCTCTGAGCCATATCAGCAGCCCTTTTAAATATTTTTTTCTAGAGGGACAGGGTCTTACTAAGTTGCTGAGGCTGGCTTTGAACTCTCAATCCTTGTGCCTCCGATTTCCGAGCTGCTGGGATTACAGGCATGCACCTCCAACCTGGCAAATCATTCTTTTTTAAAAAAGTACACAAACATGTAAATTTAAAAACATAAATGTATATGTGTGTATATACATATACAAATACTTTTCCTAACTCTGTTGTGTGGTTTAGTACCAATAACAATGCAATAGCCATGAAAAGTAAGAAAATCCAAAAAGTAAGAAAGGCTTTAAAGAAAAATGAAGATATTTCTAAGTGACACAGAAACTGGTTTAAATTGGCTGTTATCAATCAAAACTGGAGCAAACTGAGGATCAAAATAATTATAATAATGGCTATAAGCCATAAGAAAAAACAAGCATCCTTGATTCCCTAGTGATATAAATCAAGGGCTGAATTAAAAAACAAAAAGATGTGATGGTTAATTTTCATTTGTCAACTTGATTGGACCGTGGTGTATTGTAAAGCAGATAGCCCTCTCCAGTGTGAGTGAGCCTCATTCAATTTGTTGATGGTCTGAATAGAACAAAAAAAGACAAAGTAAGAAAGAATTCTCTCTCTCTCTCTCTCTTTTTTTCTCTCTCTCTCTCTCTCTCTCTCTCTCTCTCTCTCTCTCTCTCTCTCTCTCACGATCTTTGAACTGGAACATTGGTCTACTGTCTTTGGACCAAGACTAGAACTTGAACTTATGACCTCAGCTTTCTCAGGTCTCCAGCTTGCCGAGTTTTCTGAATCATTCCTGGGGTTTCTGGAATGGACTCTCTAATTTGATTGTATTTAAAGATGCTAATGATTCTTTTCAATATTAAGACAACACTGATAATATATGACACAATGTGGCAATAGAGATATGCAAAATATTTCCATTGAGTACTGATAATCAAACACAAATAAAAAGCAAGGAGCTTACGACAGTACATATGATAGTTTTGAACAGTTTTGTAAAACTAACAAACATAATGAGATTGGCCAGTTGCATCTAAAATTGCTGAACAAAGTGGTGAAAGAAAGGATGACCTTAGGGTTCAAACACAGTATAAGTATGCATAAATAACATAAAATCTTCTATGTGATCTCTGAAAAAGACCTTTATCTCCAGTAGCCAAAGGTCCAAGACTGATGAAAATCAAAGCAGATTCTCATCTTGAAACTGGATGAATTACAATACAGGTTGAATTCTTAGCCTTGGAGATTGTCTACTGTTTAGGTGATGACATAAAGAAAAGAATGGGATCCTGCAAGACGGAATAGGGATATGTGGGCAGATAATGAACCCTTACATTCTGATGAGTTTTCTCGGACAGTGAAACTGGCTTCTCACTCTCCAGGGTAGCAGCTCTACCACCCTCAGTGGCAGTAAATTTTCACCCCCATCTAAGTAGATTAACTTTGCATAGCCTTAGGAAACTAATGGTTTCCCATGAGGCAGTTGCCATACAAGGCAATGCTAACTCTCTTTAGGACCCACCCCAACTACTCCTCTTTGCTTATAGATCTATAACTAGACTGAGTTTTAATAGACCCCTACGGGTAAAGTACGAAGTGTAACTCAATAGGAGGCACACTATTCTCCAAAAGGACTACCTGATTTTTCTAATTTATACAGACAGAAATCCAAGGAATATTTAAGGGTATGGCTATTGAGGATTGGGATAATGGTGAAAGAAGCATAAAATTGAACCAGGCAAATTTTATTGCTAAGGGCTCACTAGACAGAGGTTCCATATTTAATGTAGTTTGGAAAGTTAGAAAGGGCTCTAACAGTTTGGTTAGTTGTCTGAAACATGGGTCAAAGGATGGCCCATGTTGAGTTAATTGGATATGCTGGGCCTGCCTTGGTAATGTAGAAGAAAGGATTAAAAGGCTTAGGGGGGGTTGAAATATCAGAGTGGCTTTTCCATTTAAGTCCTATGCACCAACACTGAGACACACACACACACCCACCCCAGAAGACATATATTTTGCCAAAATTATGAGAAATAAATATGTGAGGGCAGCCCTGGAATTCTTGAAGAGCTCCATGATTGCTCTTCTCTGTGGGCCAGACCTTACCATTGAGACTGCAGTCATGACTTGGGAAACCTAAATGCAAATGAGAGTTATTGGATTCTAGGATAGCAAGAGTCAAGTGAAATTTCTTGGGGTAGGGCATGTTGATATATCCCTCCTAAGGTGAAGGATAAATGATTGCATCTGGCTTCTCCTACAGTAAAAAAGGGGGTGCAGTGTTATTCAGTTTCTTTGAATTTTTATATGTGTTCCTCCAACTCATTTACCACACAAACTGAAAAGCTTCTTATTTGAGTGGTCCAAGAAAAAGACAAAGTTCTGCAGCAAGTACTGGCTGCCACGCAGCTGCTCTGCCATTGAAACACATGATATAGAAAATCTCATGGTGCTTAAAGTGTCACTGGAAGATAAGGATGCTTCTTGGAGTTTTTAGCAGGTCTCTACAAGTGAACAACCACGCACAATCTTAGAATTTTGGAACAAAGGCTTGCCACCTTTCAGATAACTTCTTAGTCTGTGACTTGGTCTTAATAGAGAGTAAATGCTTAATCATGGTGTTTCTCTCTGTTTTCATTAGTTGTAACACTATAAAATACTAGATAATTTACAAACAGAAGTTTATTTGATTATTTTATGGTTCTAGAGGCTGGGAAGTCGAAAAGTATGGTGCCAACATCTGGTGAAGAACTTTGTGCTGCACTCTAACATGGCAGAATGGCATTTCAGCACACTAGAGACAGTGGAATTAGGCTGAATTCATCCTTTTTATCAAGAAAACCACTCTCATGATAACTATCCCCTTCCTGTGATAACAGCATTAATTTGTTAATGAGAACAGAGCCCCCATGATCTAATGACCTCTTAAAAGTTTCACCTTTTTTTCTAATAAAACATATTAATTGTGTGTATTAACAGTCCAGTGTGATATTTTCATATATGCATATATTGTGGACTGATCAATTAATACTCTTTTTTTCACCCTCCCCTCACATTCTACCTAATCCCTGGTGATCCTTATTCTACTTTTTTTTTTTTTTCCGAAACAAGAATTGACCTCAGGGCACTCAACCACTGAGCCACATCCCCAGCCTTATTCTGTATTTTATTTAGAGACAGGGTCTCACTGAGTTGGTTAGTACCTTGCTTTTGTTGAGGCTGGCTTTGAACTTGTGAGCCTCCCGAGCTGCTGGGATTATAGGTATACACCACCATGCCCAGCATATTCTACTTTAAAGTTGACAATTTTTGATTTCCACTTAAGATTCTCACCTATAGTAATACTGTCACAATGGCAATAAAATTTCAACTTGAGTTTTTTTTTTTTTTTTTTTTTTTTTTTTTTTTGCAGGGAGTGGGTACTGGTGATTGGACTCAGGAGCATTCGAATACTGAGCTGCATCCACAGCCCTATTTTGTATTTTATTTAGAGACAAAGTCTCACTGACTTGCTTAATGCCTCATAGTTTCTGAGGCTGGCTTTGAACTTACCATCCTCCTGCCTCAGCCTCCTGAGCTGCTGGTATTACAGGCTTTCGCCACCACGCTCAGCTCTCAACAAGAATTTTTAAGGGGACAATTAAATCACAGGATAGCCTACAAAGTTATCATGGAAACTGAGCTGCCTATCATAAACTGAGGTGTAATCTGACTCACTAAGTAAACAAATTGGGCATATACAGTAGCACTCCCATCACCAAATAAAAGTGATATATACATGCTTTGTCCCAGGTAGGCCCTAAAGGCAAAATTAAATTGCAAGAAGAGTTCCATTATGCTTCCTACTTCTGCTACACTCTCCCTTCTCTTTCCCAGGCCTGCACCTATGATCTCGTGGAAAATTCCCTACAAATAGTTGATAAAGAAAAAGAGAAGACTCTGGCTTGATTACAGATCATTCTTCTTATGATGTTCAGGGACCTCTTTCAAAGTGGACAGTTGCAGCACTACAGCCTTTTTCTGGGTCATCCCTGAAGGACAATAGTGAAAGGAAATCCTCCCAGTGGGCAGCTCTAAGTAGTGCAACAGGCTACTCACTGTGTGAAAGGAGAACTAGTTAGGCATATAATTATATACTGATTAATGCGGCTGTAGTCAATGATTTGACTTGATGGGACTTGGAAGGAACATGAGTGAAAACTTGGTGATGAGAGGAAGTTTGGGGAAAATCTGTGCAGACAGACCTCTCTGAAAGGGCAAAAAGTTGAAGTTGAACACAGCAGAGAAGGATTTTAATCAAATGGGCAGGATCACCCATTCTATGGATACCAGTGAGCCCCTTTCTTCCACCACTCCTATCCTCACCCAATGGACTAATGAACAAAATAACTATAGTGGCAGATGAAGGTTCTGCATAGGTTCAGCAACATGCACTTGCACTTATCAAAGCCAACCTAACTACAGCCACACATGCTCAAGTTGCTACCAGTAGAGAGCAAGACCGAGTCCTTGATTTGGCCCCATTCCCTTGTGTGGTCAGCTGACATTACATTACACTGCTTTCATTGTGGAAGAGGCAGTGTTTTATTCTTACTGGAATAGATATTCTAAATATGAATTGGTCTAACTTTTATGCAAGGCTTCTGCCAAAACTTCCATAGGTGGACTTATAGAATGCCTATTCTATCATAATGGTATTCCACACAACACTGATGCTGACCAAGGAACTCACTTTGCAGCAAAAGTGTGGCAATGGATGAATGCTCATGGAATTCACTGGTCTTACCATGTTTCAGATCCTGAAGCAGCTAGTTTGATAAAGTGGTGGAATTACCTTTGGGAGATTCAGAGCAGCAACTAGGAAGTAATACATTTTAGGGCTAGGGCAAGGTTCTCTAATAGGATACAAACTCTTTGGATCAAGGCTCACTATGTAGTTTCATTTTTTTCAATAGCCATGATTCATAGATATAGACCCAAGGAGTGGAAACAAGAGTGGTATTACTCTTAGTAACTCAATAGGAACATTTTTTTCTTCTGCTCTCATGACTTTATGCTTTTCTGGACTTGGGTTGCAAAGGGAGGACTCATTGTACCAGAGGATATGACAATATTTCCATTGAACTGGAAGTTAAGACTATTGCCAAGGACTAGGGACTTTTTATACTTCTGAATCAGAGGCAAAGAAGGAGTTACTTGCTGACTGGTGTGATGCATCCCGACTACCAAGGAGGCACTGGACTGCTAAACCACAATGAAGTGGGGAGTAGTATTTCTAGTAGGGCCACTCTCAGTATCATTATGCCCTGCCTTGATTTCGAATGGATTACATTATTCAGAAACAAAGACTCCTAGAACCATGACCAGCTGAGGTACTTATTGAAGACAAAGGGAACACAGAAAATGTAGTGGAAAAACATAGCTATAAATATCATCTGGGACTATATTACCAATTATAGAAATGTGAGCTGTAATTATAGTCAATATTTCTTTCATATTTTTATAACTATATTTGTATCTGAATATTTTGTTTTCTTCCCTCCTTTATTGTTATGGTTTGGTTATGAAGTGTCTCCCCAAAAGCTCATGTGAGACAATCCAAGGAGATTTAGAGGTAAATTGATTGGGTTTGAATAGGTTTGATTTAATCAGTGCATTAATCCTCTGATAGGAGTTAATGGGTGGTAGCTGTAGGCAGGTAGGCTGTGTCTAGTGGAGGTGGGTCCCTGGGGGTGTGCCTTTGGGGTTTATATTTTGTCCTCATGAAGAGAGCTCTCTCTGTTTCCTCATAATGTTCTAAGCTGCTTTCCTCAGCCAGGATGTTCTGCTTCACTTGAGCCCCTAGGAATAGAGCCAGGCTTCCATGGACTGAGACCTCTGAAACTATGAACCCTAAATTAAACTTTTCTCCCTCTAATTGCTATTGTCAGGTCTTTTGGTTGCAGCAGCAAAAAGCTGACTAAAACATTTACCATATAAAATATATTGACTTTATATCATAGTTTTTAAATATCATTAACTTGTAGTATTTAAGTTATAGGGAATTATAATAGTTATTTCTTCATTTGAAAATTAAGAATAGTTTAAGAAGATACTTATGGTTGCCATGTTGACAAGGGTGGACTTTCTATGTGTCAACTTTACTGACCTGCGAGGTGTCCAGATATTTGTTTAAAAATTCCTCTGGGTATGTCTGTGAGGGTGTTTCTGGGTGAGACCAACATTTGAATCAGCAGAATTACTAAACATATTACCTTCCTTTATGGGTATGGACCTCATTCAATTTGCTGGAGGCCTGAATAGAATAAAAAAGGCAGATTAAGGAAGAATTCACTCTCTTTTTCTGACTGTCTTCAAGCTGGGACATCAGTCTTCTCTTTCCTTTAGATTCAGACTTGGATTGTAATTTACAGCATTGGTTCTCTTGGTCTCAGGCCTTTGGACTCTGATTGGAACTTACACTATTGTCTCTCCTGGTTTTCAGCTTACAGTCTTGGACTGGAACTATACCATCATCTCTCCTGGGTCTTAAACTGGCTGACTGCAGATCATGGAACTGCTTAGCCTTCATAAATACATGAGCCAATTCCTTATCATAAATATCTTTCTATATTTCTGTATCTATGTCTATATCTTTACACATATGGTTGTAGAATGATCTAGGCAGATCTAGATAGATAGATCAATCCTATTTGTACTATTTCTTTGGAGAAACCAGACTAATACAAGAGAAAGCTTTTCTTATTGTAGAATTACAACTAACAGAGATTTGGCAACATTCTATAGAAGTGGTTTATTCAGAAGAGATTCCTTAGAGTATGCTAAGGCTGGTGGTTGGAATTTTGGTGCAGAAAATTATATTAACATAATTTTGGAACGTGCCCATTAAAAAAAATTATCAATCATCAAGAAGGAAAATAATAATGGTGCAGTGGAAAATCCTGGTGATGAAAGTTAATGGGACAAGTAGACTTTGCATGCCCTTGTAATATCATGCATTGAGAAAAACACATTACTTCTGCCAGAAAACCATAAGCAGAGAGTAGTCCGAAGGAAACATCAGATGGACTCAGGTTGAGAAACAGCCTTCAAAATTAAAACACCTTCAAAATACCCTCATTGTTTTAAACAGTCAAGACCACAGAAGTCAGAGAAAAATTAAGGAACTGTTCTAGTTAAGAACAGATATGACTATGAAAGAGGTTATGAGTACAAAATGTAACTCATGATCTGCATGAGATGTTGGAACCAGAAGCACTAAGTGACACAGTTGGTAAAGTTGATGAAATTTGATAGATCTGTAGATTGGAGAGTCATGTGATAGGACTATAAATTGCTTTGGATGGGTACTCTTGGTTATCTAGGAGTGTGTTCTTGGTTTTGGAAACATTGGAGAATTTAGGGTAGACAAAAGAGTGAAACAAATGTGGTTTAATGTTAACAGTCTTTGGACTTGTATGAAGAAGGATACTCATTTGTATTGTTGTAATTTTTCTATTAAAATTATTTCAAAATAAACTATATAGAAACAAATTATTAAAATGTGTATTTTCTATTAATGTTTCCTAATTCATCATCAAATTAATCTATATTCCTATTTATTTTCATGCCTATCTCCTTATTTCACCACTAAACCATTCATACCTTTATCCATAGTTTCCATATATCTCTTTCAAAAAAATCCTGATATACACAAAATTTTAAAAGGAGTAAAAGCATTTATCTTTATATATACCCTTCTTTTTAACTTTGAACAATGCAGAAATGGCAATACAACAGCATCCAATTTTTTTATTGTCAATTCATAGCTCAGATTCCTTACATACATTTAATCTAGGCAGCTCCCAAATACTGGGGTTGGATTATGACCAAGTATATCTATAAACACAATAAGAAAAAATTATTCCAGTATAAGACCATGCCACTAAATCAAGGAATCTGGCTTCAAAAAGAAAGAAGCACAAATAGGGAAAATATCACATTCTTCTCAGATGCCCCTAAGTCTAACACTGGTGATGTCCAGTGGCATTTGCCATGACCACAAAAAATGTTTCTTCCTTCCAGAAATGCACATTCATTTGATCCTTATGAAATTGCAACTCTCCAATCCAAATCAGAACCCAGACCGTGGGCTTAGGAGACTGTTTTGATAACAACCAAAAAATTCAGACAAACACCATACTGGGAAGGATCCAGTAAAGGAAATAACTTTACTCAACAGAAAGTCCCCCAGGAGGATCCATATTATGATTTAGTCAATACTAATCAAGAAGGTGGGTGGTAACAAGTAAGGTTCTTTACCCAGAAGACAACTGTGCACAGAGGTAAAGAAAACAGTTAAAACAGATTGTAAGCTAGAGAAATTCACAATTATATTCTGTCACTGGATCCTATTCTATCTAAGGTTGCACCAAATATTTTTAATTCCTAATCCTTAAAAAAGTAAGAAAGTAAAAGAAGAAAAGAGACATTGGCATAGAATATAAAGCATTCTTTCTCTAAGCAAATGGTGCACATTTTCTTCATATTTTCTCTAACATTTTTACAATTAGGAAAACACCCCAGCAGGCTAACAAATATTTATGTATAGTCTAACCTCTGCAAGTGATTTCCTATGACTCGCCTGATGCTTCTTAGCACATCATGAGTTGCTAGTGGCTGTTTGATCACAAGTCATGAGTCATGGCAAGAAAAAATGAATTCATTCCTTCTCATCAAAAACTAAGCACCAAATCTTACTGGTGATTTAGAGTCAAATGAAGGCTTATTTCTAAAATTCTTATACCATGTTACTGTAAGACAAAACAAAATGGTTAACAAAAAAGAATCAAAAAATAAAAGCATTGTACCTATAACCTTTTAGTATATTTATTGATTAAGATAGGGCCACTTGGGATGTGGCTTTAGGTCAACTTAGAAGTTTTCTTCATATGTTACATTTCACACATCAAGGAACTGCTTTGTCAGTTGGATTGGTCACAGGGAACAGAGTGTCAGAATTTCAGAATCAGAAGCAGTATCTCCTTATCAAAGAGTTACCACATCAGGTAGCAAGACTCTCAATGTTATCCTGGTTCATCCAAAGGCATTCTGAAATTGGCAGCAGCCTACTTTTTGTGCACAGGGCAATTCTGAGTCATTATAGCAAAAATTATTGGAAAAACTATAAATAGAATGTCCAGAGGAAAATATAAGAAATAAAAGGGAATGTTGATAATGCTTTTAAGTCATCCTCAATGATTCAATGATTGGTGGAAGCTCCTAATTTGTATTAAACTTACATCATCAAACATTGTTCTTATTTATCAGTCTTGGTTATGGTGAGAAAAAACTCTTGTTCCTGCTGAAAAGAAATGCAGATCATAAAGAAGATCAATATTAGCAATCATGATGAGGCCACAGTTGAGATAAATATCAAACGACAATACCAGGAGATAAACAGGAACACATTACTAGTCACTTCATGCACTATCTTTCAAGAAAGAGCAGAAATTTAAGAAAATGTGATCTTTACTTAGAGAAGCTCATTATTCCATGACCAAGGGAAAGATCATAAAAGTTTAATTTGAGAATCTCATTCAGCTGGTCTAACCTAGCTTCACTTCCCCATGACCACAACAGCCACCTGTGACGAGGCACAGTAATGATGTAGAGTTGACACACTTATAAAAATTCTTCAGGGGAACTGGGGTCAATATGAATTTTTTTCTTCTAAATTACAGACCAAATTTCTAGGAGTAAATAATCAAGGGTTTTCCTTATTGCATTCCTCTATTTGTCTTCATAACATCAGCATCATTAAAAACATTAATTTTTCAGTTTCTAATTATATAGAGTTCTTGGCAGAGTTATAGTCAGTTCCTGTCTTTACAGAGTTTCAAATCTAAAATGCAAAACAGAATCTAAATTGAGAACACCAGCCACATGAACAAACCAGAGAACCTCTACAAGTTCTCTGAAGCTGTTCCCCAAGGAGGACAAGAATGTAAACTTCTTAAAGGATAGATAAGATTTAAATAGAGAATATTGAGTTTTGGCATAGCAAAGGAGGAGAGAGTATGTAGGATAAGTCAGGGGGCCATTCTAGGTGGGCTGAACAAAAACACATTGATGAGAAAGTGGAAAGTTCGGGCACTAGTGAGTAAAGCTATTTGAGAGAGTAGGGGGTTCTGGCATGTAAATTTTTAGTAAAGACAGGCCCAAAGAAGGGTCAAAGAGGACACTGAACACTAGTTTAAGAGTTTGAACTCTACACTTTGTTAATGAGTGTCACCAAAGGAGACATTTCAGCAACAATCGAGGGAAACCACATGTCATGTGGATTTACCAAGGTAGATGTTAGAGTAATGACCTGGCACCACCTTTTTATGTGATAAAAATAACCCCAGCATTCCCAATAGCTACAGAATTCTGTTCTGTTTTTCACAACTGGATATTGATAGAGCTACCACTTGTGGCAAGGCTTCCTGGGCATGCTGTTTGAGCCCTCAAGTTGGTAATCTCTGAGCAGACATTCCAGACACTTAGAGGAAAACCAAAGCAGTCATAAATAGCATCAATTCAATTTGCATAGCACCTTTCCTCCCAAATACTTCAAGTGCTAAAGAGAGCCTGGCTCTTCACAACAGGGCCGTGCCAAAACTCACTAAACAAGCTGCTTGCTTAAGAGGGATAAAATCCTTGAACAAATGCATCTGTAAACTTCCTACCTCTCTCCTGGCTTGCACAGGGTAAAGCCCCAGATCCAGAAAGTGGCCTGAGGCAGAATATCTCCAACTAAGTTCCGAAGCAGAAGAGCTGCCTGTGGCAAGTGGTATTCTTGAGGCCTCTACAAGCAGTGCTGTGACTGGGAATATGTCCCTTGAATTCTTGGCTGGCATCTCTGACGTGAAGAAATGAATTCCTATCTTTTTAAAAGTGTTATTATAAATTGACAATTTGAAATTGCATGTATTTATGGTGTACAAAGTGATATGATTTATGAATACAACATGGTGTTATTAAATCAAGTTAATTAACATATCCACCATTTCAAATGCTTTTCTTGGATTTTTCTTGAAATTTATTCTCTAGCAATTTTAAAACATGCAATACATTATAGTTAACTCTATTAACCAGGCTGTGCACTAGACCTCAGAAAAACATTCTTTCTTATGTCCGAAGTTTTGTGTTCTTTAACCATCTCTCTTGATTCCCTTCACCCACCATACCCTGTAACCACCATTCCTACTTTCTGCTTTTAGAGAATTCAATTGTTTTATATTGAATATATAAGTGAGAATGTTCAATATTTATCTTTCTGGGCCTGGCTTATTTCACTCAGAATATTGTTCTCCAATTTAATCAATGACACCACAAATGACAGCATTTTCTTTTTTGGACTGAATGGTATTCCACTGTGTGTATTCCACTGTGTATATACCACATTTTCTTTATCTATTTATCTGCTGATAGACACTGAAGTTAATTCCTTAATTTGAATAATGCTGTGGTAAACATAGGAGTACAAACATCTCTTTGACACACCAATTTTAAATCTTTCAGATAAATACCCAGAAATGGGATGCTGGATCATGTGGAAGTTCTGGTTTTGGTTTTTTAAGGAACTTCCATACTATTTTCCATAATGCCTATTTTAATTTACATTCCCAATAACAATATACAAGGGTTCTTTTTTTTCTCACATTCTTACCAACACTCATTGACTTTCATCTTTTTGACAGTATGTGGTCATGGACAGATTATTGCTAAAAATAAAAATATTGAAGGTGTCCTGGTGAGATCACAGGTGTAAATGAGGACAATATTATTTGATACTAGAAGAAAGACAAATTTGTTATGAAGTGACAGATCACTTAGCTGAAATGTTCTGCTATTGGGAGGAAAGCAGAATTTTAAGTGACGAAGTTGGATATTTAAACGGGAGATTTTCAATCACTACATAGAAGATAGTGTTGTTTATCCTTGCTGAGTATAGCAAATGTTTTAGTTAGATATTTTGCCACAGGTAACCAAATGACCTGACAAGAACAACTTTAGAGGAGGAAGAGTTTATTTGGCATTCACGGGTTCAGAGGTCTCAGTCCATAGAAAGCTGACTCCATTGCTCAGGGGCCAAGATGAGGCAGAACAACATGGTGGCAGGGAATGGAGGAGAAAAGCAGCTCAGGACATGGCAATTGAGAAGCAGGGAGAGAGAACACCCAAAAGGCACACCCCTAATGACCTGCCTCCTCCAGCCACACTCTATCTGCCTACAGTTATCACTATTAGTGATCAGGATACAACTCTCATAATCATTTCACCTCTGGTTGTTCTTGCATTCTCAATCATGAGCTTTTGGGAGATCCCACAGTTCAAAACATAAAAGCAAGCTTCAGAGAAAGAGATAAAATGAAAAAGAACTACTAAGCAAAAAGGAATCAGCACTTGTTGATTCAGAAAATTCTCAGCCTAACCAGATAACATTCTGTGGAAACAAGGCAAAAGTATGACTGGACAAATATTTGCTAGAGAGATTATGTAGGTGTCTGCTTTATGAATCTGATCATCCATCTCAGCAGGAGCCAGAAATATAGATGTGATGAACCAAGAAGGATTCGTGAAGAACCTATGTATCTAATGGTGTGGAATCCCTTGTCATTCATGGGAGACCAAAGTTTTTATGAGTTTTATATCAGAAGAAACACAATCAGTTTGAGAGACAATGAAGGAAGAATGACTCTCAAGGCAGAACTTTAGATGCAGAAGCCAGAGAGGGCGGAAACTTGGATCCAGAGGTCGAGCCAATGGATAAATCTTGGACCTAGAGCTTGGGGCCAGTGGAAGCTGTTGAGTTAGGACCACTGTTGTGCTAGAGCTGCAACCCAGGTAAACTGTGAGCTGGGAGAGCAAAGATATGTAGAATCCCAAAAGGCACACCCCTAATGACCTGCCATCAATACCATGTGATGCTATTTGACAGAGCACCAAGCCAAACAGGATAATTCTTAGGTCTTTAATGGAATTTTCTTAACTGAATCTCAGGTTTGGTTTTAATTTCTGAACTCTTTTTTCCTTCCAATTTTCCCCACTGACTGGGATAATACAACTGTCCATCCTATGCATGCTGAAGCATTGTATTCTGGAAGCTGATTACTTGTTTTCTAGGTGTCATGGTTCTATAAATGGAAAGAAATTTTGCCAGAGGATAGGATATACCCAAAGTCTCATCTTTATTTGATTTAGATGGTATTGAAGATGAAATTCTAGACTCAGAATTTCATGAATTTCTGGACTCAGAATTTCTGAAATGAGTTAAGACTTTTGGGGATGACAGGATTTGGTGAATGTATTTTTTTTTTTTGTATGTGGGAGGATCATGGATTTTGGGGAGCCAGAGTGAACTATTAGAGTTTGAACAACGGTTTCTATCCAAATTTATATACTAAAGTCCTAACTCCCCAAACCTCAAGATATGATTTTATTTGGTAATAGGGTCCTTGCAGATATAATGAGTTATATTATATCTATATGACAGAATATATATTATATATATACTCTGGTCATACCAGAGTAATGTGGATTACTAATACAATATGACTGTTGAAGAGATGTGTATGCACATAGAGTAAATGCAATATAAATATCAGAGTCATGCTGCTACAAGCCAAGGAACTACCAGAAACTAGTAGAGAAGTACTGAACAGATTCTTCCCTCGCACCTTCACAGGGAACATGGCCCTGATGATACCTTAATTTCAGACTCTGGCCTCCAACACTATAAGACATTTCTATTGTTCTAAACCACTACATTTTTGGTACCTTTGAAGCCAGATTTACAGATAGATAGTTAGTGTAGTTAGGTAAATCGGGTCTAATATTGAATAAAATCAAGAATGAAGGCCATATTGAGAATGGAGTCCAGGAAAAGGGGAATTGAAAATGTCCCCAAGGCCTGGAGCTCATCCCAAGGAAATGTTAGTGAAGCAGCTCCCAGCAAACAAGGAGATGCTAATCCAAAAGCCCTTCCTGCCCAGATTACTCCTTTGGCCCACCTGTCCCCCACCCTTTGGGCCTTCCCACCTACACTGCAAGATAACAGAACAAAGGACAGGAATGCCACAGGAATGGACAGGAATGTGGGAAAGCTGAAAGTAGACCTTAGCTATAAAAGAGGGAAGATCTTACCCTTCCAGGGATTCCACCTCTTGGGTCCCCTTCTTCCTCAGGGAGAAGTCTTTTCTGCTGTCCTTTAATAAAGAAAGCTTCAACTTTCCACTGTAAACTTGCTTCTGCGTGGACTCGTCACTGGTAAACAGTGGTAACACTTTGATACAGTATCACTAGGAAACTAATACACTAGTGTAGTTTATTGAAAAGTCTTATCTACACATCCACGAAGCTCAGAAAACTCCAAGGAGGATAAAATTTAAAAGAATCTACCCAGACATATCATGATCAAGCTGTCAAAAAACAATGACAAATCTCATATGTGGTAGCTAGAGAGAAAAAAAGGTGGGGAGAGATATGGGGAATCACATGAAAATATAAGGGAGACCCATAGAATAGAGAAAGAAGAAGAGGGGTAGTAGAAGAGAAAGGAAAAGGGAAGTACTGAGAGATGAAATTGACCAAATTATATTGTTATATTGTGTGTATGCAACAAAGAATCTCACTACTATATACAATTATAATGCATCAATAAAATATTTTAAAAACAAAAATACATATTCAAAATGCTTTTGCTATACAACGGAAAGTATGCCCAGCTCAACACCAATTTTTGTAAATAAAGTTCTTTGGAACAAAACACATGCAAAAAGATAATGGCAAGGAGAGAACCACAAAGTAAGAAAATAGAAGAGACTTATCATGTAAAAGATTAACATGATATTTTATATAATAAGATTAACAGTTTGTATAATATACACATTATATTTAACAGATATTATAAGATTAACAGTTGACTTCTCATTGCAATGGAGACCAGAGGACACTAGGATAACATATTCAAATATGCTGGAAAAACAAAACAATCTTACATCCAGCAAAACAATCTTTCAAAAATGAAAGAAAAATACTGAGAAAATTCAATTATATCAGACTCACTTACTAAAATACTCCTTTAGAAAGTTCCTCATGTTGAAGATAAGTGATCCCAGCTGAAACAAAGAATTCTGATCAAGGTAATAATGTAATCATAATGAAAAACCAGCCTCTATCTCAGAACAAAGCCCGTCCAAGTGAAGCCAGATTTAAAGTTAGGTAGTCAGTGTAGTTAGGTAAATCGGGTCTAATACCGAGTGAAATCTAAAATGGAGGCCATGCTGGAATGACTCAGGGAAAACACAGAGGACAATTCATGGAATGTTAATGAAGTCCTGAAGAGGCCCTAGGCCAAAGTCCACCTGGAAGAAGTATTAATGAATAGCCCCCAGCAGATTTGAAGATAGCCCATCACAAAGGAGTGATAATGAAGTCCTTCCTGCTCAGACCACTTCTTTGGCCCACCTGTGTCTACCCCTCGGGCCTTCCAACCTACATTCCATCACTGAAAGAACTATAAAAAGGGGAGACAACTGCACTTCCACGGATTCCACCTTCTGGGTCCCCTTCTTCCTCTGGGAGAAGTCTTTTCTTCTGTCCTTTAATAAATTTCTAATCTCTACTCTGACCTTGCCTAGGCGTGCTTCTTTGGTGTTATTCTTCAACATCGGGGAGCAAGAACTCGTCACCGGTCAACAGTGGTAACATAAGGAAGGGACATGACCTTAGTCCTTGGAAAGACCCACAGAGCACTCCTAAGCACATTCCCACCCTGCTGAGTTGTTTATCTACAAATAACAGGAGAGGTCTGCTGCACCAGGTGTCCCTGACTCAGTCAGTCTAGGTAGGGATCCATAGCAACCCCCTAGCAGCCATCAATCAGCATGAGACAGGGAAATACTTGGGATGCCAGTGGTTTATGGTGGTTGATAACAAGTTGGGAAACCATGTAGTTCAGCACGTACACCCCTCTTGGCTCAAACCAATCAGTTCAAACGAATACCCCTTTTGTACTGACCAATCACCCCTACCCAACTTGTTCCCACCAGTGAATGTGCTAATCATGTTTTAGAGTTGAAATTTGATTTTCCCATGGTGTGTGATGATTTGCTAAGGGATGCTATGATGTATGTGAAGTCCCTGCCCTCTCCAAAGAATGTATAAAACTGCTGCAAACCCTGGGCTCGGGGCCTCTCAGCATCACCAGTTGCTGTGTGTGCAGGAGGAGGACCGAGCTAGCTCGCAATAAACACCTTTTTGCTGCTTACATCTATCTTGGGTCTCTGGTGGTCTTTGGGGGTCCTGAATTCGAGCATAACAATAAAAGAAATAAATGCATAGTTTTACCTCTGCTTTGTTTTGATGATGATTTTTTTTTCTATCAAAACTCATGTTGAGCTAAATTCCTCAGTGCAGCAGTATTGGAAGGAGAGTCTGGTGGGCGGCACTGAGTTCTAGGATGGAGTCTTCATGAATAGATCAGACCCATCTTGAGAGGGACTGTAGGGTTAGATTAGTTACTGTGACAGCAGGTTGCTATAAAGTGGGTCAACTCCCTTTCCCTTCTGTCTTCTGCATGGGCCCACTCACCACCATTGCATGCATTCCTGTCATATGATGCTGTCTGCATAAGACCATTCCCAGATGTAGTCACCTGATCTTGAACTTCCCTACCTCTAGAAGCACGAGATAAATAAACCTCTTTCTTAATATATCACTCAATCTCAGGTATTTTGTTATAGTGACAGAGTAAGATGCTTCCTTTCTTTCAACTAATTAAAAAAATTTATAAATCTATATGTATTGTTGAAATATGATTTTCAATAATAACAGCACAAAGGAAGAAGATGGATAGCTTTGCATTCTATTTTTTTTCCATTACTATTACATACACCACAGTTTTCTTGTGGTTGCTATTACATTATATATCTTTTTACATCTTTTTTCTTCAATTTATTTTATCTTTAACCTAGAGTGCATTTCCTGTAGACAGCATATAATTGGATTTTGTGACATCAGCTAAGTGATACCAGATAGTGATTTAAATTCATGGGAACAAATAAAAAGAACTATAAATGGCAAGTAAAAAGGTTAACATAAACTTTTTCTTTCTTAGCTTTTCTACTAGATATATAAGAAGAATATATTAACAGTGACAGTAACATATATCAGTATAATATGCATAGTAATAATGCACTGAAAGAGGAAGAAGGATTATGGCTATGTAGAAGCAATATTTTTTTATCATACTGGAATTAAGTAGTATAAATCTAAAGTAGATTCTGGTAAGATGCATACGATAAGCTCTGGAGAAATCACCAATCTTCATGAGAATATAGCAAAAAAGACCCAGTGGCTCAGTAAGCTGAGGCAGGAGAATCAGAACTTCAAAACCAGCCTCAGCAACTTAGTAAGGTCCTGAGCAACTACCTAGTGAGATGGGGATGTGGCTCAATGGTCAAGTGCCCCTGGGTTCAATCCTTGGTAACAACAATAACAAATAAAAAAAGATATTTAAAGGAATTAAAATGTTATGCTAGAAATATTTATTTAATTCAAAGTAGTAAAGAAGGGGAAGAGGAACAAAAAAGAAATTGACATGTCTGTATAAAATAAATTATCAAGGGTATCAGGGCCCAGCATGGTGGTACATGTCTATAATCCCAGCAACTCAAGAGGCTGAGGCAGGAATATTTCATGTTCAAGGGCAGCATCAGCAACTTAGAGAGGTTCTGAGAAAATTAGCAAGATTGTACCTCAAAATAAAAATTTTAGAGGCTGGGATTATATATATATAATTTATTTATTTGCTTATTTCAATGGTAAAGTATCCCTAGGTTAAATTCCTAGTACTCAAAAGCAAAACAAACAAAACCCTAAAAGTATCAGACCTAAATGAAAGTATATCAATGACAACATTAAATATGAACACATGAAATACTTCAGCAACAAAATCCAATTATATACTGTCTACAGGAAATGTACTTTACATCAAAATAAAAATAGTTTGAAGAAAAAAGATGCAAAAAGATACACAATGTAAATAATCGTAATGGAAAAAACAGAATATAAAACAAAAATATTAGTAGAGAAGAGAATATTACATTTTATAATGATAAAATGGGTCTATCAGGAATAGATGACAATTATAAACATATGTGCACTGTTATGTACCATATATGCACAATAGAGCCCTAAAATACATGAAGGAAAAGTAAAATTGAAGGAAGGATAAAAGTTCATCAATAATAGTTGAATTCTTTAATATCCTAGTTTTAATAATAGATAGAAGAACTAGAAGGAATGAACAACAAGAAAAAAGAAGACTTGACCAACACTATATATCAACTAGATTTAATAGATATGTATAGGACATTTTACCCAACAATGGTTCTTAAGAGCACATGGACCATTCTCTAGGACAGACCATACAGTAGCCCATGATGTGAGCTTCAATATATTTAAAATGATTAAAAGAACTGAAGTCATACAAAATATTTTCTCCAATCAAAAGGATAAAATTGGTTTCAAGAGTAACATAAAGAAATACAAGAAATTTATAATATGTGGAAATTAAATAATTAAACACACCCTTAATTAACCAATGAAGAATAAATCAAATGAAAGAAGAAAATTTAAAAATAGAGATAAAGGAAAATGAAGACACACACACACACACACACACATATATGTACCATATACACCAAAACTCAGGAAATGCAGCTAAACTATGTTTAGAGGAAAGATTTTATCAATAAATGCCTAAATTTAAATTTAAAAGACATAAATTATGTAGTATAATCTTCTGCCTAAGGTTCTGGAAACAGATCAAACTAAACCTAAACAAACAGAAGTAAATAAATAATAAAAATTAGAATAAAAATAAATGGAAATACTTGATGCAAAAGTAATAGAGAAAAATGAACAAAATCAAAATTTTTCTTTGAAAAGATAAACAAAATGTTTTAGTCAGCTTTTTCACTGCTGGGACTTGAAGGGATCCAACCAGAATAACTGTAGAGGAGGAAAAGTTTATTCATAATCTCAAGGTTTCAGAGGTCTCAATCCTCTCCACTCCTCAGGGCTTAAGGTGAGGCAGGACATCATGGTGGAGGAGTGTGGCAGAGGGAAGCAGTTCACATGAAAAGCAGAAAGAGACTCCACTCTCCAGATACAAATATATACCCCATCAGCCCCACCCCCAGTGAACCACTTCCTCCAGCCACACTCCACCTGCCTCCAGTTACCACTCAGTTAGTCCCACCAGGGATCATTTCACTGATTAGGTTGAGTATATAACCCAATCATTTCTCCTCCAAAGCTTCTTGCATGGTCTCACACCACATCTAAACCACAACACAAAAATAGACTAATTTTTAGTTAAATTAAATAAGAAAAGAGGAAACTCAAACTATAAAATCAGGTGCTAGGACATTACTATGACTATATAGAGAAAAAGAATTATCAGGAAGTAAATATTATGAATAATTGCATGGCAACAAATTAAATGCCAAGTGAAATGAAGACATTCTTAGAAAGACATAAACTTCTGTGACTCCAGAAGAAAAAGAAAATTTTAGTTAAGTCTATAATTAAAAAAGAGATAGAATTACTATTGTTAAAAAACAAAATAAAACAAAAAATAACCACTACAGGGAGAAAAAAAAAGGTCAGGCATTTGTGTTAGTGAGTTTTTCATCCCTGTGTCTAAAATACCTGACAACAACAACACAAAGGAAGAAAACTTTATCTGGGCTCATGGTTTCAGAGGTTTTATTCATGGTTAGCCATGCCAAGGTGAGGCGTTCAGAACGTCTTGGTGGAAGGGCATGGTGGGGGAACGCTGCTCAGCTCATGACAGCTGGGAAACAGGGAGAGGAGTGAGGAGCTAGGGATAAAATATTATCCACAAGGGCGTACCTGCAGGGACCTCCTTCCTCCATCCATGCTCCAGCTGCCTACAGTTACCACCCAGTAATATTTTCAAACTATTAATCCATTAAATGGATTAATTCACTGATTCGGTTATAGATCTCACAAGCTAATAATTTCACCTATGAAAATTCCTGGATTGTTTATCACATTGGGGGAATCTTTATAGCCAAGCCATAAGAATTGGTGAATTCCACCAATATTTAAAATACAATTAAGCTGGGCATGGTGGCACATGCTTGTAATTCCAGCAGCTAAGGAGGCTAAGGCAGGAGGATTGCAGGTTTGAAGCCAGCCTCAGCAACTAAGTAAAGCTATAAGCAATCTAGTAAGACCTTATCTCAAAATATAAAATAAAAAGGGCTGAAGATGTAGCTCAATAAAATAGAAATAAAATATATAAGTAATGACATGTTTTTTCACAAATTGTTCTAAAAAATAAAAAAGGAAGAACATCTTTCAATTCATCCCATGAGACTATTATTAACCAGATACCAAATCTACTCAAAGATATCATAAGATGAAAAACTTCTAACCAATATTGCTTTTGAATATAAACACAAAAATTCTAAACAAAATACTAGCAAACCAAATCCAGTAATCTATGAAAAAGTTTATATACTATGACTAAGTGGAATTTATCCCAGGAATCAGAAGTCTATTAAATATTCAAAAATTGATGAATATAATATACCATATTAGTAGAATAAAGGACAACAATTGCAGAATCATCTCAAAAAATGTGAAAAAGCACTTAACTAAATTCAATATTCCTTCAGCATAAAACACTCAATGAACAGAAACATAAGAATTTTTTTTTATTGTGGAAAAGGGTATCTATGAAAAATGGGGGGTTCTCTTAAATAAAAATGAAGATACACACCAAAACATATGACTGTGCAAACTCTGCAAGAATGGATTTTGAGTATATAAATAAATTTTAGTGAGTAGGCAAATTCACAAATATGGAATCCACAAATAATGAAGATCAACTATAAAGATTTTATTCTCTCTTTTTAAAACCATGTTTATCATCATTGTCCTTCTTACCACTTTCCCTCTCCTTGGAATAGGTTGACTGCATTTCCAGTTTTCCTTGGAGATAGGTGTGGTCTTATGATTGGTTTTCTGCCAACAGAGTGGACTTAGAAGTAATATACTCTCTTTACATACTTGGTCTGTAAAACCCTCCCACCTAAGAGTCTTTGCCTGGGATGGAGATAACCCACATAATAATCTTGGGAATCCTAGGTTGAATTTGCCAGAACATAGGCTGGGAGAAACAATAGGAAGGAAATTAGGAAACCATTATTCCTGAATATCCATTTGAAAGTGAGCTGCCCAACATAAGAAATATATTTTTCTGTTAAATCATTAAGTTTTGGAGGTTAATTTGTAGCAACTAGAGCTACCATAAGTACACAGAACAGCTACAATATTAGTAAGTCTAAGAAGTTTTCCATTATACTTTGCATATATCTCTATTAATTCTCTGGATGATGCATCCTTATTGTTCTGTAGAGTCTGATTGAGATATTTTATTTCTTATCTCTGGTCAACTACAGCATCAAGGCCAAAATTATAACAAAAGACTGAGTTATTGATTACACATTCAAAGTGTTCTTCCATGCAAAGATTCACATTGCTATTAGCTATCATATAATTACACTAGCAAGCTTAGGTTTATTGCATGGGATTATTTTATTAATTTACCAATATTCATTGAATTGTTGAGACATATTGATTATTTCTCTATCTTCTATGATAGACAGAGAGTTTGGCCTGAAAGAGATAGACTCCATGGGAAGCCCACACTGAGTTCAGCAGGTCGAGCTACATTAAATGCATGTAAACCCAGGAAGTGAGAGGGAAAGTTACACGTTTTAACTCTCATAACATTTCTGGAATGAACTTAGCTTCTGGCTCCGTATTCTCCTTTCACTTAATCTTCTCCTCTTCAGTTTTCTCTTCACAGAAAGCGTAATTTAAGAACCTGTTGGAAACTAGCATATTAAAATAGCTCCAAAAATGTTTTTCCCCTTCAATGATAGTGCTTTGGGGGGAAAAATTAAAGCTATCCTGAAGGCTTCCCTCATGGGAGTGCTCGGCGTTCCAGACTAGTTACTCAACCTTGGTCATGAACTGAGAGACTCCCTGTCTCTTGGCCAGCTTTTCAACTCTCAGGGCAATTTTTCTTGCATTAATAAACATTTACTGAGAAACTGTGTTTCAAGCCCAGGTTAGGTACTATGCTGAGAATTCAAAAATGACAAGGTCTCTCTGTTCTAGGAGCAAGATACCTGGATAACATATTAAACAATGTAATAAGCACAAAATGGAAGTTTGTACAGAATTTTGCAAAGACACAGAAGATAGAAAAATGAATTCTGAGATGGCAGGGACAGTGGAATGAGGGCATGTAAGACTCCACATTCAAGCCAGCACTCTGAGTTTGTGGGACCTTTATGTGGAGAGGCAGAAGAGTTTTGAGTGGGACTATAGTTTTGCTTAAGATTCAGAGACATGAAACAGACAAACAATCAACAACAAAAAACCCATTATATCTTCAAAGAATAGTGAGGAAGTCAGCATAATTGAGTATAATAGGAGGTATGAAGGGCAAAACTAGAGGTAATACGAAAAAAAATGAGCCAGCTGCAAAGGTCTTCTGTATAATATGGGAGGAAGATGCAAATCACACCTCATGGCAGTTAAAGGGTCAAATCAGCAGTTAAAGGGTCTTTATTTTTTTCCTGAATAAGATGAGTATAGGTATGCATGTTCAGTACACTTGGTCTACTTTAAGTTATATGAGAAAGGCATGGGCAGAGAGAGTTGATATGAGTACAGGAGAAAGTTTGTGGAAAGTGTAGGGGCTAAAAAAAAAAAAAGGCACCAAATGGCTCACACAGCTGAAAAAAGATTTTGATAGAGAATTAAAATGTGTGACTAGGATTTATTGAACTGTTTGCTGATGGTGAGTGTGCTCTGCCCCTCCTATGAAATTGTAGGTAGCTTCTATGTTGCTGCTAATGTTTTGGTGTGACAGTATCATATACTGAAGAAATCAAAGAAGTGCTGAGTTCACCTATGCTTCAAGACTAGTACTGGATATAAACAGAAGCTACATACATGGAAATTGCACACTTATGCTAAATTTTACATTAAGCCCTTAGACAACCATAAGCTCAAACTCTTAGAACCATAGATTTTAAGTGAATAGGTAATAACACATTGGATTTTTAGGACTAATAGCTCTAGATTAAAATACATTAAACAAAAGATGGCATCACAGAGATGTGAACTGCTCATCAATATTCATAATTTTCTCTATCCTCACAACTAAAGCTACATTTTCTTGTCTACCTTGCATTTACATATCACATATTATTGGATTCAAAGTAACAATGTGGACAGAAATGATGGACGCTAGTACCAGTTTTAGTCCATTAAAAACATATTTTATTCTCTTCCATACTATTTTTTTTCCTAGCTGGCTGGAATGAAGAAGGCCCATAGAGCCACAGTGGAAACTAAATGTTAAAGACTGAAACACTTTCATCATTCTGGGCTTCCAAATGACTGTCATTCACCCATTAATAATGGTATAGTAATGTAAGCAAGAAGTAGACTTAGGTTTGAATCCTATACATTTTGGATTGACTTCTAATAGTTATTAGACTACTGTAACTGATACAGATGAGAAATAGAGGAAGCTTTTTAAACAATTCAGAGGGGTGAGATGAAAGCCAGAGCTGACACAGCAGTAATGGAAATGGAAAGGAAGAGGCTACAATTCATGACCCAACCATCTCTTACAACATGCCTGAGATATTGAAGGCATTATGATATTAATAACCCCCAATTCTGTGGCTTATACCAACAAACATTTATTTTTCTCACAGAAAAATTCTACAGATTATGGGGATTTGGGTAATTTTTGCTGAGCTCAGATGGGTTTGGCTTCAAGTTGCATTTTGGGTTCAGGTGTTTACAAGACGCCTCATTCTGCCTACATTTTATAGTGAAAGCAAATCACATGGCCAGAGCCAATATCAATATAATCCCATCATAGAGGAGGGCTAGGGTCCATGGCAAAGGAAAGAAAAAAGAAAACATTGTGAAAAGAGGATAAAAGCTACCTCAAAATTGCTCCCTTTTGTGAAATTTTCCACAATCATTCCAGCCTACCCTATCCTCTCTAGAAGTGCCCTCTTATTTGTGGGCACACATTCTAAGACACTCGGGGGATACCTGAAACTGCAGAGAGTATTGAACTTTATATATACTATGATTTTTTATATCTTTAAATACTTATGATAAAGTTAAATTATTCATTAGACACAGTAATAGATCAACAACTACAACTACTAATAAAATAGAACAATCATAATAATATTCTGTAATAGAAGTTGTGTGGCTGTGGTCTCTCTCAAAATAGTTTTTGTTTGTTCTTCACTCTTTACACTGTATTTATCATATGCCTTGAAGTGTTGCTACAAAAAACCATAGTTAATCTATTTTTCCATGTTTTAACCCTGATGCTTCTTTTGCACTCTTATGAATGAAGGTTCTATTAGCCATTTTCTTTCAAAAGAGCCCAGTTTCACTGCAATTCAAGAGTTACTTTGGATGATACAATTTCTCCTTAATTTCTTAAATTCTGCTGGATGTGATAATGACTTCTTCATTGACAGATGCAGCCTCCCCAGTGACTTTCATATATTTTATTCCAAACCTATTCCTCAACCTGTGTAATATCCCTTACTCGCAGGAAATGGCTTGGTGTTACTCATTTCAGGAGAGTACTCACTGAAGTCTTCACACAGCCTCAACACTCTGGTGCAACATGTTGCTATTAGTTGGAACAAGTTTTCTGTTTATATCTTTCACTCATAAATTTAATGCCTTTTCCATCTTAACCAGACATTTATCATGCACTGTGGTCATCATTTTTGAGATGTAACAGCAAAACTAGCAAGAATTTCCTTTTTCACAATTTCATAGAATATTTGTTCTTTCTGTAGATCTCAGCAATGTCAACAATATAATTTTTTTTCTTTTATTAAATCAAGAACTTTTCATTTTTTCAGTTAAAAGAAGCACTTTCTCTTTGGCACATCCAAATTGCCAGCATTACTATTCTTGTTTTCTGGGACTGTTATTAAGTAAAATAAAGATGACTTGCACACAAGCCCTTGATACTGCCATAGTCAATCTGATAACTGAGATGGTGACTATGTGACAGGGTCATGTAGTATATACAACAGGATGAGCTGGACAAAAGGATGGTTGATTTCCTAAGTAGAAAAAGGATGATGTGAGACTTCATCAGAATTGTGTGTCATCTAAACCTTATAAATTATTTATTTATTTCTTGAATTTTCCATTTAATATTTTCAGAACATGGTTGGTCATGGGTAGTCAAAACTGGAATGTAAAACTGCAAATAAAGTAGACTATCATATATTTATCATCAGTTATCACATCGCTTACCTCATTTTAGATAAGAGATTCACACCATGTGTTTGAATGTAGTAAGTAATTATAAAACAATATTATAATATGAACCCATTTTAAAAAGTTTTCTTTCTTTTAAAAAGTGATGCAAATAAAATGTTGAGAGTTATAATGTCTAGATAGGAATTTTCATGGTTCAAATTTTCTTATTTTGCTTATAAAAACTCCAATATTCTAGAACAAGTTTATATTTTTGTGATATTAATAATAGACTGAAATTTTTAAATAGAAATTTTCATAACAATAAATCAGATACTGGAAAGAATCTAAATATTTTAGATTGTACCAATCATTTTGAATTATGGAATAAGGATGTAAATCTCTAAAAATGAGGAGAAACAACATTCACTTAAAAACATAAAATCTGAGATGATCAATACAATTATATTACTTAAGAATAAAAATTTCTACCTAATCAACTAGCTGATTAAAAGCTTAGTACAGATAAGGTGAAATAGTGTCTCTCATAAGAAAAATTCAGCACACTGGTTATGAGAACATACTTCAGAAGGTGATTCCCAGAAATGCATTTACATTTAAAATTATTTAAATATATTTTATTTCCTGATTGTGCCTATTAATTTTAGCTCCTTTTATCCATCCCAAAGAAAAAGGTGAAAATCTGGCAAAATTAACTTAATAATATTATGTTGTTACTCAAAGGTATAACAAATAATGCTGGTAAATTCTGATTATGCTATATATTTGCATCATGTTTCATAAATTATAAAGCACTTTTATATACATTAATCAATTCAAAGCAGTTTTTATTTTAAGCTTAGAACTCTAAGGGGAAAAAAAAGAAATAATAACAGATATTCAACCAGTGCTTTGCTCCAGTATCACAAGCATCTACAAATTTTGCTGACTCTTCCTTGTGGATAAAATACCTTACAAAGAAACACTTCACCCCTTGACTGACTTTCCTTTGTGAGATAAAACTTGGTTTTTGGTCTCCTGGGAAAGCCTCCATCACTATATCTTTCTATACTTCTTTCCTGTTTGCCCTCTTAGACTATGCATCTTTAAGTTTTATTTATATTTATTCTTAGCAGAGAACAAGGCCTATAGAAGTGTAAAATCAATATGATTTGAATGATGTTTTGAAATTATTATTAGTCATTGATTGTAATTTTTAAAAAAATACTTGAAATATAATCCAAATACTTGCTGAGATATAACAACAAAATATCCCAAAAAAGCTACTAACAATACAGACAAATAATATTAACAAGAGCTCTCTTTCAGTTGTTTTAAAAGATTTTGATTTTACCCAGGCCTAAGGGCATAGAAAACTATTTCAGCTCTGAAATCCCTTGTCCCTGATACACAGGCTGTTTTCTTCTCTGGAGCTGAATTTTGGTTCTGAAATAAAAAATATCACATTCTGTCTAAACAACCCATTGAGACTTCCCCCAAAAGATGTCCATTGATAGATGAATAGAGTTTTAAAATACGGTAAAATTACAAAATGGAATACTATTCATCCACAAAAGGATGAAATCTGTCATTTTCCACAACTGGAGGTCATTACTGTTAAGTGAAATGAGCTAAGCACAAAAAGACAATTATTGCATGTTCTCATTTGTGGAAACAAAACAAAACAAAACAAAAGTCTATCACATAGAAGTACAGTGTAGAACAGAGGCCATGGGAGGCTAGGAAGGAGGTAGTGAGAGGTTAGATAATGGATACCTAAACAAAGTGTAAATGGAGGGAAGTATTTCTAATGTTTTATGGTACAACAGCACAACTATAGTCTATAATTAATTATACATTTAAGATAGCTAAAGGAGAAGAATATGAAGGTTCCAACCCATAAAAATTATAATATTTGAGAAGATGGAAATCTTATTACCTTGATTTGATCTTCAGGAATCAAATATACATATATACACTCCAGCAAGAACTTTGGTTTTTTAATCTAATAGAGTTCTCACTGTAACAAGAGGATCTTAAGACAGATTGTGTTGTATTAAAGCACTGTTGCTCTTCTGTTTGGTACAGAGTTTAGCTAGGAAGGTGATGTGATCTATGATCTTTCCCATGAAGCAGTTTATTGTGGAACATGATTGTCCTCTAAATAATTTAAGGGGGGAAAGTCTCCTAATGAACTAATACTGGAAGGACACTGTATCTGTGGCAGAAAATCCAAAGAACAGAGATTCTTTCTCTACCTATTTTATATAGCTCCAATGTCAACTCTTTGCTGTAGGTGGTCAGAATCAACAGGAGTTCAAGTTATCCAACTGAAAGTTTACTTTCCAAAACAATGAGAAACAAATCATGATCTAGGTATCATTTCTTAATAAGATGATCATTAATCCCCTGAAAAAAAGAAAAAAAAATCCGTGAAATGAAAGAGATGCTTTTGAAGCGCTTGGGTCAATGATGTTGAAGAAAATATAACATGACTCCTAAGTTATGATGACCAAATGTGTACTCACTGCCATCTCTCAGGGAATACCAATATCAGATGCAAAGCTTGCCTAGTCGCCAAGAAATTCAGAGCCTACCACAGAAAACCATCAAGAGCAGTGGGGGAGCATTGAAGAGCAGCATGCATCCCATTTGGGATGGGTTGTAAGGCCAAAAAGGTGAAGGCTATGCAGGTTTTAAAGGATGAGTCAGAGCTGGAGAATTCAATGAGAATGGAAAGGTTGCTGCAGAGATGAGGAAGGGAGGTATAAAAGCAGAGATTTGTATGGGCAACTTCAAGGAGCTAGTTATGACTGCACTCAGCGTAAAAAAGAGATGAGACTGGACAGAAAATAAAAGAGACTGTGACATAAGGAGGATTTGTGATTTTGAACTTGTCTATATGAGTATCTATGAAAGACTTCATTATTTCCTTTCTTGATAATGGTAATCATGTAAGAAATGACAATGATAACTGCAGGCAGCCTTTATTAAATACTTCATATATATTAGACACAGAACTAGAACTTTATGTAATATCATCTTTAGTCTTTGCCTATAAAATAGATTCTGTTAAGGTCTGTAAACAAGTCTGGATGGCGCCTGGCATTTTGCCAGAGGGAGTGGTTTGTGAAGTAACGCCAGCAAGCCATTAAGTGTGCAGATTCCTTATTGGTTGACTGCTGTATCTAGTTTATGTTAATTAAGATAAGCGGTGTGGAATGTATAAATACCCCTCCTGTCCTACAATAAACGGCTCCCACTCCTGCTGTATCAATGTACACAAGTTGCTCGTCACCTCCTGGTTAGTTTACTGCAGCCGGACTGCAGCAAGATTCTATTATTCTCCTTAGTAATATAGTTGTTTGATTCCTCAACCATTTAACTCCCTTTGGGAGAGATAAATACTTGTTTTCCTATGGTCCTTGGCTAGAAGTGGCCATGTCATATGGTTTTGGTCAATCAGGAACAAGCAGAAATGTGGAGTCATAGGGAAGATTTTGTTTTCTGATTAAAATAAGAAAGATAGTAATAACTATTTCTGCCACTTCTATCTTCTTCCTCCTTGGTGGCAATGAAATATCTGCACTTGAAGCAATTCATTTTTTACTGTGAGGTAAGGTACTGAGGAATGTCCTACAGAAGTCAGAAAAGCTAGTTCTGAGATTGTCAGGCTATTATACCAAAATTAGCAGCTACTTATCAATGTACTTCTTGGTTAGTGGAGAAAACAAACTCATTGATAGTTGGGGGTTTTGCTATATACAGGAATAAATATTACCCAGCAATATACCTTTCTCAAAGAAGAGGAAAATGATGTTTTGAGTTATTACAAACTTTCCCAAGAGCATGCTTTCAGCAAACAGAAGCATCAGCATTCCACTCAGTTAATCTCTATTAGTGGGTTAATGCACTGATTAGGTTAAGGGTCTTATAACCAAATCATTACACCTCTAAACTTTCTTACATTGTCTCACATATGAACTTTTGGGGGATGTGTCATATCTATACCACAACAACAAATAAGCAGTTTTATAATAAGAGGTAAATAAAGATCTAGGTTGAGCCATTACTTGAGATTTAGTAAAGTATTTCACACTATAATGTAAGAGACAATCTTACTGTGACATTATCTCTATGACGCTAACATGACCACACACAGTCTAATTTTTTTAAGATGTGGTCCTCCTTACACTACTTTTAGGTTTTTTCCTCTACTTACTTTTTCAGAGCAACAAAAAGAGATGAAAGGCAAGCAGCTATGTGTAATGAATGACACCTGTCTATATTTATAAATTTCAATTACAACAAAAGTGTTTTACCTAAATCTTGGCAAGGGCCTGAGCAAAACCAGGAATATTTTTTAAAATGTAAGTTTTGAGTTACTAGTACTCAGCTCTATTTCACCTCAGGATGAAAAAACAAAAAATATTTTTCAGGATAATGGTGAGCACCACACTTTCAAAACATATGTAAACATTTTTTTTGAACCTCCAAGTTTACTTTACCTTACCCTATCACATAGATAACAGAGTTTCCACATGTGCTGCCATGTACATTAAGTCATTAATATACTTTAAGTCATTTTAGAAGTATTGCTATAAATCCAAATGAATTTCATCAGAATAGTACATAAAAATTAAACTGGAAAATTAGCCTTCCAAAAAGAGAAAAAAAAATCAGAAAAATAGTAAAGATTATGCTTTGTTTGGAAAAAAAAGTATTATATAACTATTGTTTTTCATTAGCATTAGGCCTAATGAATACAACTTAACCTTTAAAAATACAGCTCTGACTATATTGGCTGTGTAGCTAAAATTTCAAAACTGGCTTGAATATCTGTTTATCCATTTAACTCAATCTGCAACATTACAGAACTATTTAATTAGAAGAAGAAAATAATTAGCAATGTCAATTAAAGAATGACCTTATATGAAAAGATGGGAGATTGAAGTAATTTAGTACATTATTGTCTTAAAATAATTTAGTAAATTATTGTCCCTTATGAACCCTCTTGAGAGTTTTATTAACACAAATCCATCCATCCATCCATCCATCCCTCCCTCCTTTCTTTCCTTTCCTTTCCTTTCCTTTCCTTTCCTTTCCTTTCCTTTCCTTTCCTTTCCTTTCCCTTTCTTTCTTTCTTTCTTTCTTTCTTTCTTTCTTTCTTTCTTTCTTTCTTTCTTTCTTTCATGGTATTGGGTATTGAACCTAGGCCTGGTGTATATGGTAGGCAATTATTCTACTACTGAGCTACATCACCAGCCCCTTTAATTATTTTTAAGTACATATAAATAGTTTTTTATGGTCTACAGGGTAAAACCAATCTTTTGTTATTATTTTCTTAATTAGTAAATTAAAGATTGCATATATTTATAGTGTCCTATGTGATGTTTTGCTATACACACACACACACACACACACACACACACACTGTAGAATATTAAACCAAGTCTAATTGACAGATCTATCAACCCAAATACTTATTGTTTTAGGGGATAACATTGAAAATTTACTATTTCAGCAATGTTAAAGTATACAGTACTTCTTTGGTTAATGCACTCACCAAACCAAACTTTCACAGTGCAGTTGCCACCTCCTTTTCAAGCTATGTTCACCCTTTATTTTCTTCTTATTATTTTGTGTATGTTTTTAGTTGTAGATGTTGGAGAGGATGTGGGGAAAAGGTACACTCATACATTGCTAGTGGGACTGCAAATTAGTGCAGCCAATATGGAAAGCAGTATAGAGATCCCTTGGAAATCTGGGAATGGAACCACCATTTGTCCCAGCTATCCCTCTCCTCAGACTATACCCAAAGGACTTAAAAACAGCATACTACAGGGACACAGCCACATCAATATTTATAGCAGCACAGTTCACAATAGCTAAACTGTGGAACCAACCTAGATGCCCTTCAGTGAGTGAATGGATTAAAAATGTGGCATATATACACAATGGAAATTTACTCAGCACTAAAAGGGAATAACATCATGGCATTTGCAGGTAAATGGATGAAGTTGGAGAATATAATGCCAAGTGAAGTTAGCCAATCCCCCAAAACAAACGCTGAATGTTTTCTCTGATATAAGGAGGCTGACTCATAGTGGGGTAGGGAGGGGGAGCATGGGAGGAATAGATGAATTCTAGATAGGGAAGAGGGGTGTGAGGGGGCAGGGGTTATCAAGAGTGGTAAAATGTGATGGACATCATTATCCAAAGTACATATATAAAGACTCAAATTGGGTGTCAACATACTTTATATATAGACAGAGATATGAAAAATTGTGGTGTATATGTGTAATAATAATTGTAATGCAAAAAAACAAAGTACATGTATAAAGGCATGAATTGGCATGAATATACTCTATATACAAAGATATGAAAAATTGTACTCTATATGTGTAATAAGAATTGTAATGCATTCTGCTGTCGTGTATTTAAAAAAATAAAATCAATAAAACTAAATACACACACACATACATATATATATTTAGTTGTAGATGGACACAATATTTTTATTTATTTTTATGTGGGGCTGAGGATCGAACCCAATGCCTCACATGTGAGGCGGGTGCTCTACCACTGAGCTAGAGTCCCAGCCCCACCCTTTATCTTCTTGCTTTTAAAACTTCAGTAATGCTGAACAACTTGCAGTTGCTCAAACAAGTCACAAACCTCAGGGTTTTCACACATTCATTATTCCTCTGCCTAGAAGAACTATGTTCTCTCTCTATTATCAGATGAACTTGTATTTATCTTATACATTACTGCTATTGTTTGGATCTTGAATGTCCCCCAGATGCCCATGTGTTAAATAAAGGCTTGGGCCCCAGATTGATGCTATTGGGAGATGTTTAGAGCATTGGGGGTGTGCCATTGTCAAGTGAGCAACCTGATGAATTTCTGATATACATATATAATTAAACCATTATCACAATTCAGATAGTGAACACATCCATCATCCCCTGGAGCTACTTGTGTCCTTTTGTAATCCATTCCTCTCTTCACTCCAAATCTACATCCATAGGGAATAAATTATGTATTTTCTGTCACCATGAATTGGTTTGTTTCTTTTCCCTAGAATTTAACTTGATTCATACATTGGTTTCCTTCTGGTAATAGCACATGGTATTTATGTTGTCAGGTGTAATAGAGTCACACCAGCTTTCTTAGATTGGTGTAAATGGTCTATTGTATTCTATCCTTTTATTTTAAAAATCTACATGTGCCTTTATATTTAAAAGTTAGTTACTTGGGCTGGGGATGTGGTGAGGCTCAAGCGGTAACGTGCTCACCTGGTAAGCCTGGGTCGCTGGGTTTGATCCTCAGCACCACATAAAAATAAAATAAAGATGTTGTGTCCACTGAAAAATAAATATTAAAAAATTCTCTATCTTTAAAAAAAAGTTAGTTAGTTGCAGATAGCATATATTCAGTTCTCACTTTTTATCAGTCTGACAATATTTAATTTTTCAACTGAGTTGCTTAGACCATTTATACTTAATGTGTTTATTGATACTATTAGCTTTGAGGCAGATAACTTGCTACTTGTTTTCTATTTTTCCAACCTTCTTATTTGTCTTTCTGATTCATTTTGGAATAATAGAATATTTTTATGAGCCTATTTTCTATTATTGGTTTATTATGTTAAATCATGACGCAAAGAAAAGACCACTGACTCCAATTAAAATCAAATTAAAGCAAGCTTATTATTTTGATCGGCCGGGCTACCTCTCCCAACAAAAACCGTGGGAACAAAAGACAGCCCCCCAGCTCTCCAGGAGCACAGATTTATAGCCCAGAAAGTTACACAAATTGGGGTTTGAGAACTTACAGATAACAAAACTCTGAAGAGCGTAACACAAAGGCTAGTTTATATTTTTGCTAGCCTCGACATCAGAATTTATGAAGGTTGTATTTATGAAGGTCATTAGAGCCTCAGAGAGGGTTGTTATCTGGTCAGGGAAAGCCAGGCATGGATGAGTCCAAGGCATGGGCAGGCATTGTAAGCAAGTTTAGAATTCACAGTAATTTATAGTAAAGCCCAAATTAGCTTTTCATGTCTTTGTGGCGAGATGGCTCCCAATCTTAAGAGGGAATTAGGCTGTGTTTATCAATTAGCTATCTCTTTGTTTCATGTCTTTGGTAGTTTCTTTAGGGTTTATGATACAGATCTTCAACTTTTTGGGGGGAGGTACTGGGGATTGAACTCAGAGACACTCAACCACTGAGCCACATCTCCAGCCCTATTTTTTTATTTTACTTAGAGATAGAGTCCCACTGAGTTGCTCAGTACCTTGCTTTTGCTGAGGCTGGCTTTGAACTCTCCATCCTCCTGTCTCAGCCTCCTCAGCCACTGGGATTACAGGCATGCACCACTGCGCCCAGCTACATCTTCAACTTCTTATAGTCAACATCCAAGTAATATAACACATCACTTACAGTAGGAGAATCTTACAATGTATAATCTTCTGGGCTTGGTGCCATCATGCAGTTTACATATTGTTATAAAGTTATACAACACTTCTATTATTTTTTAATTTAAACAGTATACCAATGTCTCTCAACTTAATTATGGAGTTACATTTTGATAAATACATTGTGAATAAAAAATGTATTTAATATGTTGATGAATCTATCATAAACTTGAAAAAAATTATAAGGGAAGTCACAATAAATTCAGATGTTCCTCAACTTATGATGGGGTTACAAGCTGATAAACCCATCACAAAGTCAAAAAATCTTAAGCCATTGTACATCAGGGGCCATCTGTATTTCTTTTAAATATATTTTTTAAATAATACATATTTTTATATTTTCCTGATATTTAACATTTTTATTATTCTTCAATCCTTGATATAGACAGATTACTATATACTCTAATTTTCCTTTTATCTGTACTTCTTTTAACATTTCTTATAGATCTCATCTTTATATTTTAGTTTTTTAAAAATCTAAAAAGGTCATTTCTCTTTTATTATTGGCAAATATTTCTGTTATAGAATTCTAACTTGACAAGTTTTTTTTGTTTGTTCTAGTTCTGTAAAGATGTTGCTCTACTGTCTCCTAGATTTATTGTTTCTTATATACTATCTATTGTCATTCTCATTTTTGTTCTTTAGTACATAATGTTTTTCCTATATTACTCATTTTAAATAATTTGATTATGATGTCCTACATTTTTTCCTACTTGAGTTTTGTTGAGCTTGTTTCTGTGGCTTTCTAATTTTCATCAAATTTGAAAAAAATTACATTCTTTATGTGGTCCATAAACAATGCAGTGGGTATATTTCTTTTTTCTTTTCATAACTTTATTTATTTATTTATTTATTTATTTATTTATTTATTTATTTATTTTATGTGGTGCTGAGAATTGAACCCAGTGCCTCACGTGTGCTAGGCAAGCACTTTACCACTAAGCCACAACCCCCCAAAATACAAACTATTTTAAAAAATTTCTACAAACTTCCAGGTTGACAGAGGCAAAGATCTTATCCAAACTTAAATTTCATAATATCATGCTTGCATAGAATTATTTAAAGTCACTTAATTCAAAAATCTAGAATTAGTGATATCATTGTGATTTATCCTCTGTCATAATTGTTCATAGTTTATTTTTAGCCTTTTTAATTAAAAAATGTTTACACCATGAAAAAAAATGAAAAAGTGATTCTTGAATATTTCTTCAAATATTTTTTAGTGATCCTTTCTACTCATCTTCTAGGAGTTAAATTACACATTCTGAGAAAGAAGGAAAAAAGTGAAATTCAAATGCAACTAAAAATATCTGATATCTGGATATTTTAAATTGAGCATCAGATATTTCCCAGTCTTTGCCTTGCTTTATCTTCTTGAATACCATAGTTCACTACAGCCAATATAGATCATATTTCTAAAAAATATTATAGATTATAAATAATTATTTATACAATTCTTTCTCTTTCAGAAGGTACATGTCTCAGAACTGTAGCTATTTCAATATAAGTGTGTTTAATAATGATTGTCATTAAATTACTTGAATATCCAATTTCAGATATCTGATTTCCCATGTAAAACGGTACTTCCCTCCACCTGGGCAGAATGTGCTGTCATCCACTTGGACACTTAACCTGAAATAACCATCCTATTTCCATGCACAAACACAATATAATATCCCACATGAAATAATACAAATATAATTGATAATTGGAAGAAATACAGAGATAGAATTAGCTTCTATCTCTGTGAAGAGGTTACAAAAGACTATCAACAGGATGGAAGTACTGGTTAGGAATTTGAAGGGTACCCACCTGGTGAAGAAAAGGGAAGAAATATATTAGAATTGTGAAAGTATAAAAAAGACTATTGTTGGGCTGAGGATGTGGCTTAAGCGGTAGCGTGCTCGCCTGGCATGCGTGAGGCCCGGGTTCGATCCTCAGCACCACATACAAACAAAGATGTTGTGTCCACCGAAAACTAAAAAATAAATATTAAAATTCTCTCTCTCTCTCTTAAAAAAAGACTATTGTAATGGGGTTACTGGGGGTCTTTCTTTAAATATTGTGAAAGAAGAAAATTGGGAGAATAGAAAAATTATGGTTATCGAAGGGGATATATTGTATGTCATAATGGGGAGTTTAAATATAATCAAGGGAGTCTCATGGTTGTTTCAGAAAAATTACTCTAGTGTAGCTATGTGAGAAAGGCTCCAAGTGGAGAAATAATAGAGGCTTGGAAGTTAGAGAATAATTTAATCCATGAAAAATAATGAAATCCTAGTTTGAAGTAAGGCAGCAAGGAGAAATAAGATTTACAGGTTAAAGAAATAATTAACTTTTTATTATTTACTGTATGAGGCTGCTGATCTAAATGCCTAACATGCATTAACACATTTGTTTCTTCTTAACAACATTATAAAGTATGTAAAGTTTTATACTAAAGGATCTGAGATTATATTAATGCATTACCAGAATAGAAAGGCAAGAATTCTGATTCCACAGCCCATAACTTGACTTAAGGAAACATAGCAAATAGGAATTGGAAACTGGATATAGGACGAGTAATGATTTTTACCACAACAAATAAATTGCTGTGATCTGAATGTTTATGTTCTTCCAAATTCATATATTGAGACCTAAATATTAGTGTCATGGCATCTGGAGGCAGGGCCTTTCGGGAAGTGATTAGGTTAGAAGATAGAGCCCCATGACTGAGATTAGTGTCCTTATGTAAAGGAGACCCAAAGAACACCTTGCCACTTCCATGTGAGGATATGGAAAGAAGCACCACCTATGAACCGGAAAGCAAGTCCTCACTGAATCTGCCTGTGCCTTAATCTTGGACTTCCCTGCCTCCATCACTACAAGAAATAAATTTCAGTTCTCTATAAGTTCACCCAGTTTATATATTTTGTTATAGAAACCCAAAATGGTTAATATATAAGTATTGACTAAAAGTAGTGAATGAACAAGAAATAAAGAAATGACTAGATACACCATCAGAGTTCAGTTCCTCACATTGATTACATATGTTCCAAATGTAGAATAGTCTAGGAAACATCAATTTTCTCTATATATTTTGATTCATTTAAGTGTTTCTATGTCGGAACCGGCCTTCCGACAGAGGTTGAGGAGAATCACTAGACCAGCTAGTGATGTCTCCAGGCTGTTGCCACCCGGCCTGCCACCCAGCCTGGCAAAAATCACACTGAGTCGGGAGTTGAGTCAGCCGAGATGGTGCAGCAACTCAGTTTATTGTAGAGGGAGAGGACTTATATATATAGAGAGAGGAAGGAGGGTGGGGCAAAGGCAGGGGCCAATCAGAGATCGGAGAGTCCCCCAGGTTGGGGTAGCCTCTGCACCCCAGTTACAGAAACAGAGCACCGTTACCCTAGTTACAGAAACAGAGCCCTGTTACCCCAGCTACAGAAACAATACCCCATTAGGTATGTGTGCCCCATTGCTGGGGAGTTATTCTTTGTGTTTGTGGAAGCCATATCTTGGGGCCATTCAGGCACGTATATGGAAGCCATTTCTCAAGCTCTAACTGTCATGTACATGGAGAATCACAAAACCAGAATCACAAGACTGGGGATTTCTTTTTCCCCAGGATTTTTCCTCTGGTCAGCAGAGGTCCCAACATTTCTAAACAAAACACAAAACTAGAATGCCAATAATTAGCTATAAGCTAATTTCAGGGATTCTAGAATAGAAACTTCCAATACCTCAGAATCACAACCAGAACATACATATACTCATGAATATTCCCTGAAGAAAGGAATGAAAAAAATCACTCCTCCCTTGCTCCTTACTTTCCTTCTCAGCTCTGACCAACATGTGGCTTCTCTAATTATTATGATGGAGTTACAAGTAGACCTAACAGTTGGGCTGCTTATCCAGGGAAGTATGGGCTCTTCATACACAGGGCTAAAGTTGGCTGCAACTATCACCTGCTGGTCCTTTAGCACAGAGACGGTATTCATTTCCAGCCTCCATCAACACTTTCACAAGTTGGCCCCATAATTAACCACATTGGCCCCTTCATTTAGATTGCCCTAGTCCTGAAGTCTCATTATTCTCAGAGCCATGTCTTCCAGCCTATTTAGTGGGGGAGAAAAGGACTGTTCACAAAGGCAAACTTATCTTTGACATGAATCAGCACATTAACATGTATTTCAAATCGGCATTAAAAGACCACATTCTAGCTTCTCAGGCTCCACTGGCTCTGAGAAGATCACTAAGTCCATACTGCTTCATTTGTGTCTCATTAGGCATTCTGTGTCCTCAACATAGGCTAGAGAAACCAGCTCCTGACGGGAGATTACTGGTAGCTCCCAGATCCTCAAATCAAGAAATACTGAGGCTATACTCTAGAGTTGCTGGAATTATAGGCTTGCACCACTGTGTCTGGCTAACATTAGATATTTTTTTTAAAGTACCTAAACAAAAGAATATTAGCAATACCTCAATGTATGGTTAGTGTTATTCTGAGAACTTTACAAGTATTATTTCATTTATTCTTTACATGAAGTTCTAGATGACATAGCAAGCTTTCCAATATTTATTGAGTACCTACTACTCTTGAGTCCAGTTGCTGCTGATATTCCAAGAAAAGAAAGCCACAGTCCTTATCCTTTTGGAGTTGTTGTTAAGGATATACAATATAAACTGGGTGTGGCAGCACAGGATCATAATCCCAACAACTCGAAAGACTGAGGCAGGAAAATCACAAGCAACTTGGTAAGATCCTGTCTCAAAATTTACAAAAAGCTTGGGAAGCTGAGGCAGGAGAATCACAAGTTCAAGGCCAGGCTCAGCAACTTAGTGAGGCCCTAAGCAACCTGTCTTTACATAAAATATAAAAGGGGCTGGAGATTTGGCCCAGTGGTTAAGTGCCCTTGAATTTAATCACTAGTACCCCAAAGAAATTTTTTTTTAAAAAGGAGATAAGATGTATTTTTAGGAGAGTGATATTGGCCAAAGTATATTATTATATTGTGTGCATATATGAATATGTAACAACAAATCCCATCATTATGAACAACTATAATGCACCAATAAAAATGTGGGAAGAAAAGATGTATTAAAAAAAAGAAATACCGAAGCTATAAAGACAAATATCTAAATGATGGGAATTTGATAATACAAGAATGCCTCCCTCCCCTATCCGAGTTGTGTTATGGTGAGAGTGAGGTGGGAAGGAAGTTAATTCCCACGAGGGAAGCAGTGGAATATTTTTCACATTTTAATACTATTAGATTTAATCCAGTCTAGTTAATTAAACAGTCATTCATGTTTAATTATTTGTCAAGCATTTTCAAGGGCTTTGCAGTGGGTGTATTTCTTTTTTCTTTTCATAACTTTATTTTATTTGTTTATTTATTTATTTTTTTATGTGGTGCTGAGAATCAAACCCAGTGCCTCACGTGTGCTAGGCAAGCACTCTACCACTAAGCCACAACCCCAGCCCATGCAGTGGATATATTTCTTTCCCTTTTTTCTCTCTCTCTTTTTAAACCTCTAGTTCCTACACACATTCTGACAAGGAAAAAAAATTCTTCATTAAAACCTTGAAATCAAAAGTTCTTAGATCACATGAAACTTTTGAATCACAAACAATAAGAACTTATTGTTGAAATGAAGTGCAGTGATTAAGAGAGTAAAGAGGATAAACACCAGAATCAATGGGATAATAGACCTTGAGGGAGACTTTGATGTACTACTCTGAGAAAGCATGACTTTCAATTTCTGAGAGAATTTACTGTTTCAGTTCATTACTATTTTTTTCCTTTGGGAGGGAATTTCAGTTTCGACACATTAAAAGCCCTAATAAACCTACAGTTTGACATCCCGATAAAGCAGGTAGGGTAGTATGGATATCTAATTAAACATTTAACAACCAAAACTAAATCAACTACCTTCAAGGCGGCTGGGGATATGACAGACACTGAGAGGTGAAGAATGTCCTCATGTTCATCTCTGAGTATTCATAATATTTTCCTAATTTAGTCTTCAGAATAACTCTATTAATTGGGAAAGGGACCCCACTAAGGTTGACAGGAATTAAAAATCCATCTTCTTTGTTAATAAAACAAAATAGAATATTCCTAGGTGAGGCTTAAGGAATTAAGATTGTAGAGGAAAACAAAAGTTGATGTCACTAAATTCTTGATAATTTCTAGGTCTACATTCCTCCTTGCAGAAGCAGTAGCCCAAAATTCCCTGCAGACTTTCAGATGTATGTGTAATGAACACTCTTCTATTATCCAGTCTTCATATAATTCTCCTCACAAAGTTATTCAGGTATGGATGGGTTTTTTTCTATTTTCAAATAAAAGATTGAATGTAATGTTGGTAATACTCAATTATTCATTCCACATATTTCCAGGTGCTGAGCATACAGAAGACATGTCCTCATCTTTGAGGAGACTAAATTCTAGTGAGGGAACAAAGAAATCACAATTTAAAAATAAATACATAAATAAGATGTATTTAAAATTAAGATCTGTGTGGAAAATAAAGTAAATTATGGCCCTTCTCAAATAGCCCCCATGATTCTTGCCTGTTGGCAGCCCACTTCCCCCACTGAGAGGGATAACTCCTTTAACCAATAGAATATTGCAGAAATGATAAAGTATAGGTCATAAAAAGTCTTTAGGGCTTTCCCCTGACTCCCTCCTAGAGCCATTAGAAGTCTTTGTATCATGAAAATACCCAAGCAGTGCCATGGAAAGTTATACATGGGGATAAATAGAGAACTCCTTCAAACAAAACTAGTATCAATTTTGTAGGTATGGGTGAGCTCCTTTGGAAATAGATCCTCCACAGTCTTCAGATCATCATATCTCAGAAGCCCTCAACAGAACTACCAGCTAAACTATTTCTGAGTTGATTCCCAGAATCAGAGATAATACACGTTTATTGATTTAAACCTCTGAGTTTGGGGTAATTTGTCATTTAGAAAGAGGTGAGCAATATAGGGGATAAGAGAGGAGCAACTGTGGTTGGAGGGAGTATTATGTGTGAGGTGGTCAGTGAAACAGCTCTGATGAAGTGAGACTGATAGAGAACTAAAAGGAAGTAAGGTATATGGGCATCTGAAGGATGTGTATTCCAGGCAGAGTGAAAAGCAAGTGAAAATGTCCTAGGACATATGAGTTCTGGAGAGAGTTTAAAAAGTAAGGAGTAGAGAAGATGAGTGTAGAGTAGCAGTGGGACAGAGAGGAAGATCATTGTGAAGACTTTGGTTTTCACTCTTAGGAAATAGGAAGATGTTAGTGACTTTTAAACAGATGAGTCACATAATCTGACTTTGGAAAACTATGACTGTCATGTTAAGAATAGTTTATAGGGAAGCAATAATTAATGCAAAAATTAGGATGATATAGTAATAATTCAGGTAAGAAGAGATGAAGGTAACAGGTTGTAGAAGTTATAAGAAGTGACTGGATTTGGGATACAGAAATTGCTTGGTAATTGGCACTCAACCTCTGCACAAACCCTCTGTCCTCAAATAGGTTAGACTAGAGTGTTCTTACCTTTTAGAGAAACGTGGAGGAAAGGGTGAAATCAGGCAGAGAGATAATAGCTTTGAGAAGTTAGAGGCACTTGAATCCTGAATTTCAAATAGTTTCTTGATCCATTCTTTTGGTGTAAGACCAAAAAAATAGATACCAAGAGATTGCTGGAACTGCTGTTCCTGTCCCTGGAGTCTCAGATAAGCTGAGATTCTAGAGCAGTTTCTATGGCTATAACAAACTAAAATAAAAAACTATTACCAGGTGTGTTATAGTTTGGATGTGGAGTGTCCCCTAAAAGCCCACATGTTGAAGGCTTGGTACCCAGTTTAGTAAACTACCAGGAAGTGTTGGAACCTTTAGGAAGTGTGGCCTACAAGAAGGAAGTTAGATCATTTAAGGTGTATCCTTAAAGTGGGTTAATGGAATGTTGCCCTGCTGCTGCTTTTCTTTAGCTTACCAGCTGCTATGAAAGGAGCAGCTTCCTTGGCCACACACTTCTGCTATGGTACACTGTGCCACCAAAGGCTTATGGCAACAGGTCAGGTGACATAAACTGAAACTTCTGAGCTATCAGCAAAAATAAACCTTCTTCCTTATGAGTTGATTATCTCATTTTTTTGTTCTGTTTTGTTTTGTTTTTTTTTTTTTGTTACACTTACAGAAAGTTGACTAATACAAGGTGCCAAACCATGGTGGAGACTAGGGTAGAGTTAGAGTTTAGCAGGACCTTGGAACTCCCAGTATGCTGAATAAAGGCTACTTTCTGCCATCTTATGTATGTTCCAATAACATGACCCATATTTTTGTAACTGAATTCTTAGGCAAAACTTTATTGCATTATGACAAGTTTCATCAGTTTGGAAGAGAAGCTAATAAGAGTTACTGAAGGATTGGATATGTAATATGAGATCATAATAAAAGAGTAAAAGATATTTCAATTTATTGACCAAAACAACTAGAATAATGAAGGTGCTACAAAAGAAATAGGTTGAAGAGCAAAAATCAGGATTCAGTTTGGGGTATGTTAAGTTTCTCAGTAGCTATTAGACATCCAATTAGAGACATATAGCGGGCCTTTGGAACTATACAATAGATATCCCTCATTGTTCAAGACTACAGAAGGCCTGTGAGGAGATATAAATTTAGAAGTCATCAGCCTATTGATGATTTCTAAGGTCAGGGAAATCAATGAGATATTATTATAACCCAACACTTGCTCCTTTGCCAGACAATGTTTTGTATATACTGATGGGAATGTCCAGGATGAGGGAATAATGGATAATGCAGGAAAAGAGAAGTACAGCATTCCATGCATATTAGATGGTTTGGCCTTAGAAGCCAGAACAATTTATTTACTGTAAAAGGATTTAAAGGAAAAAAAAATATTGCCACAGATGTTCATAGCCTGGTACACTGTTTTTGAAAGGATATAGAGATACACATCTTATATTATTCAGTGAAATAAGATATAAAGTTATCAGTAAAGCATTGATCTGATTTTTTTCTGGACATGACCACAAAGCACAGGCAATAAAAGCAAAAGTAGACAAAGAGGGTTATATCAAACTAAAATCTTCTGCACAGCAAACAAAACAACAGAATGAAGAGCGCACCTATAGAATGGGGTGGAATATTTTCAAACTATCCATATAATAAGGAATTAATATGCAAAATTTATAATGAACTCAAACAACCCAATAGCAAGAAAGCAAATAAACCAATTTCAAAATGAGCAAAATATCTGAATGAATATTTCTTACAGGAAAACATAAAAATGGACAAGTATATAAAAAAATGTCAGCATCACTAATCATCAGGGAAATACAAGTTAAAACCACAATGAAGTATCACTTCACACCTGTTACAATGACCATTATCAAAAAGACCAAAGGTTAAGTGTTGATGATAATGTGGAGAAAAGGGAATCTTTAAAGACTTCTGGTGGGAATAAAAATTAGTGTAATCAATCCAGAAATCCCATCACAGGAGATTATACACACACACACACACACACACACACACACACCCCTCTCAAAAGGAAATAAGGTCAGTGTGTGAAAGAGATATTAGCATTCTATGTTCATTTCAGTATTATTCACAACAGCCAAGAAGTGTTAATTTAAATGTACATTAGTCAGTGAACAGATGAAGAAAAAAATGATGTATACAATACTATTCAGTCATATAAAGGGAGGAAATCTTGTCATTTGAGGCAACATGAATGAGCCTGGAGGATTTTATGTTAAGTAAAACAAGTCAGGCACAGAAAGACAAGTAATGCATGATCTTACTTATATTTAGAATTTTAAACAGTTTATTTCTAGAAATAAGAGTGTAGATTAGGGGCTACCAGGGGCGGTGGTGGTTGGGGGAGGGGTTGAAAAGATGTTGGTCAAAGGATAAGAGATTTCAGTAAGAAGAAGTGTATTCAAAAAGTCTCTTGTACAACATGTTGACAATTATTAATAAAACTATATTGTATTCTTAAATATCGATAAGATGATGTTAAGTATTCTCACTGCACAAATAGTAATTATGCAAGGTAATACATGGTAATTAGCTAGAATTAGTCATTACACGATGCACATATGCTTCAAGACATCATGTTTTATACAATAAACATATACAATTTTATCTGTCAATTTAAATGGATAAATATGTAAATAAATAGAATTTGGCATCAGAAGAAGGGAAAGAGTAGAAGGGGGGAGTGTTGTTGAAGTCTGAAGGTTTGTTTAGATATTGAGTTTAATAAGATATATAAGAATTTGTGAAAGCCTTTTACCTGTTTCTGTTTCTTGGTATTTGAAAAACTCACTTTGTTATTAAAAATCAAAGTGTGAATTAGCCCAAAGAATGCTCATATCTCACAGTGGCAGATTGTAAAACATTTTTTATTATCTACTTGAAATTATCCTTCTGTGTACTTATATTATAAAATTATAAATACTAAGATTTAATTAGGTTATAAAATTATAAGTATCATCTACTCATAATCTTTTATTACAAATAAAACTGAGCATCAGATAATTTCAGTGATTTGCTGGTAATTTCCTAGCTACATAGTGATAAGAACAGATTTTATATTTCTTTTCATTCCAATGATATTCATTTATCTCATGCTTTAATAACTTTAATTTTCTAGTTGTCATTAAGCTAAATATTATTCCTGTACACCAAATGGAGGCCATTATGATGTCCACTTTTATATCAAATATAAATTCCAGGCAATCCTTCACGAAGGATTTTTTTACTTCAAGTTATTGGATCTTTCTCACTAGTCAGGTACTGCTTCAAATGCCACTCTCTCAGAAAGGTGTTTCCTGACCATCTCCATGCACCCACTTTTGTGGATATCATCATACTTTTACTTAATTTCCTTCATAGCAATATACCTGAAAGTAATTTTAACATTTTTTTCTTTTTCTATCATTTTATGTCCCATAACACACCAACCCTTCACAAATATAAGTTCTATGAGTGCTGGGTTTGTCTTCCTTGATTATAAATTGAAGTCTAGCACCTACCATTTAGCACTTCATAAATATTTTAATGAATGAATAAATAAATGGAAAAAACAGAGTTTTAAAACAGCCAGAGGTCATATTTTAGCAAAATTTCAAATCCCTAAAGCAGTTATTTTAACCCTGCTTTTATATTTTAAATATTGTATTTAAAATATTTTCAAATGAAGTTACTTAGACAATATAAAGAATTCCTGTATATCCCTCATCTAGACCACCCAAATACAAATATTTACCACATCTGCTCTGTCTCTTCCTCCCTTCCTACTCCTACAGATGTATTGCCTCTTTACCATAAATATGTATTTTAAAAACTGGAACACTTACCTCAATCTAATAGTATTAGCTAATCTATAGAATTTATTCAAATATTACCAATGGGATCACTAATGTCCTTTATAGTAAAATAAGTTTTCCTTGGTCCAGAATCCAATCTAGTATCACACACTGGATTTAGTTGTCAGGTCTCCTTTGTTCTAGAAGTCTGAAGTCTCCCAGTCTTTAATTACCTTGATATTTTATAGAATGTCTCTCAGTTAAGGTTTGTTTGATGTTTCCTCAAAATTATAATCACTTTTCCACCTCTGACAGGAGTTAACACAGAAAAGTGGAGGTGTCTTCTAGGTCCATCCTAACAGGAAATGTATACTTGTCTCACTATTGACAGCACTGACTTTTTTATTAGTGCATTATAGTCATACATAATATTGGGACTCATTTTGACATAATTATACAAGCACAGAATATATTTGTTCCAATTCAGTCCCCAGTACTTTCCGTTTCCCTCTGCTCCTCCCTTCCCCTACTCCCTATCCTCCACTCTGCTGGTCTTCCTTCTATTTATTTATAGTAATTATTTTTTTAAAAAAATAGTGCTTTATATACATACACAAAGGTGAAATTCACTGTGGTATAGTCACATATGTACATGGAATAATTTGATCAATTTAATTATACCTTGCTTCTCATTTCCCATCCCTTCTCCCCATACCCTACCCTTCGTCTACTCCACTATTTTCTCTTCTGAATTTTTCGTGGTATTCTCCTTTTTTCTCCCTTAATTTGGTCTGGCTTCTACATAATGAGTGAAAATATTTGATCTTGACTTTTTAAGTCTAGCTTATTTTACTGAGAATGATGTCCTCCAGTTCCATCCATTTACCAGCAAATGCCATAGTTTTATTCTTCTTTATGACTGAGAAAAACTCCATTGTGTATATATACCACACTTTCTTTATCCATTCATCTGTTGATGAGCACCTGGGCTGGTTCCAATAACTTGGCTCTTTGAATCACACAGCTATAAGCATTGATGTGGCTGCATCCCTATAGTATGCTTATTTTAGATCTTTTGGATAAATACTGAGGAGTGGAATAGTTGGGTCACATGGTGGTTCCATTCCTAGTTTTGTGAGGCATCTCCATACTGCTTTCCAGAATGGTTGCACTAATTTGCAGTCCTACCAACAATATATCAGTGTACCATTTTCCTTCCTTCCCATTGGCATTTATTATTGTTTGTATTCTTGATAATTGCCATTCTGACTGAAGTAAGATGAAATCTCAATAAAGTTTTAATTTGCATGTATATAATTATTATATATGTTGAACATTTTTTCATAGAGTTGTCGGCCATTTGTATTTCTTTTTTTGAGAAATGTTTGCTTAGTTCTTTTGCCAATTTACTTATTGGGTTATTTTTTCCCATGGTAAGCGTTTTGAGTTCTTTATATATTCTGTTTATATTCTATATATTATATTTTGTTTTAAAAAAGGCAAATAGGAACACAAATGCATTTGCTTATTTGTGCAAAGCAAAACAAAAACTAATTGGCTATCCCTACCAATGATGGCTAAGAATGAGGTAGAAAAAGTGAGAAAGAAGTCTGGGAATGTAGCTCAGTGGTAGTGGTATAATTATAAGTCATAGTGGTATAATTATAAATTATATAATATATAATGCAAATTGGTGCAACCAAATGGAAAGCAGTATGGAGATTTCTTGGAAATCTGGGAATGGAGCCACCATTTGACCCAGCTATTCCTCTCCTTGGTCTATACCCAAAGGACTTAAAAACAGCACACTACAGGGACACAGCCACATCAATGTTTATAGCAGCACAATTCACAATAGCTAAACTGTGGAACCAACCTAGATGTCCTTCAGTTAGATCAATGGATTAAAAAAATGTGGCATATATACACAATGAAATATTACTCAGCAATAAAAGAGAATAAAATCATGACATTTGCAGATAAATGGATGAAGTTGGAGAAGATAATGCTAAGTGAAGTTAGCCAACCCCCCAAAACCAAATGCTGAATGTTTTCTCTGATATAAGGTGATTGACTCATAGTGGGGTAGAGGGAGGGAGCATGGAAGGAATAGACAAACTCTAAATAGGGCAGAGGGGTGGCAGGGGAAGAATGGGACAGGAGGTTAGCAAAGATGATGGAATGTGATGGACATCATTACCCAAAGTCCATGTATGAAGACATGAATTGGTGTGACCATACTTTATATACAGAGATATGAAAAATTGTGCTCTGTATGTGTAATAAGAATTATAATGCATTCCACTGTCATGTATTTAAAAAATAAAATCAATTTAAAAAATTTATATAATTTCCTGTCTGAGGAATATGTGACAAATATATTCTCCCATGGTATAGGTTCTCTCTTCACACTCTCAATTGTTTCCTTTGCAGAAGTTTTTTAATTTGATGTCATCCTACTTACTGATTCTTGGTTTTCTTTCTTGCACTTCAGGAGTCTTGTTAAGAAGTTAGTGTCTGTGCCAATATGTTGGAGTGTTGAGTCCACATTTTCTTCTAGCATTTGCAGAGTTTGGGGTCCAATTTCTAGGTCTTTGATCCACTTTTACTTGCCTTTTTTGCAGAGTGAGAGATAGGAATCTAGATCCATTCTTGTACGTATGGATCTCCAGTTTTTCCAGCACCATTTAGGCAACATTTTCTTTCATCACTTGATTATGGTGGTGCCTATAAGTTTGTCGGTTGTAAAGTTACTCTTTTCCTTTTTGTTATAAATAATTTTTATGGGGAGTACGTTAAGATTATGTAAAAGCTTTATTTCTCATTAGGATATTTCTGCCACTAGTTTTATTGATGATTCTTGACTGAAACATTTATTACCATGATGGAACTTGATTTTTTCCCCTGATTCTCTCATTCATCCACATTAACCATTTGGAATTTTTCTATGGGAAACAGTGTTCCTTAACTTATGTATTCACATAAGAAAAAGGCTCATGAATTTGAATCTATCATTATTTTGATGCTCAATTGCCTAATATTTGGCCCATGGGAGCCCTTCCAAATCGTTTCTGTGGCTCTTCTCCCTCATGTTTCCGTCACTTTTTGATCAGTTTTTGTTATTAGCATACACAATAACAACTCGAACCTAAAACAGTCCTAGAACCAGTCATTTTTCTAAGGAGGCCTGTTTTCTTTCAATGAATAATGGGATTTAGAAACCACCATCTGAATGATAAGAATTCTCATTAGTATTAGGGAACATTGTTTCTGGGTCTCAATGGACAGAGGAAAGAAAAACAAAGAAAAAAGCCATACACAGGGATATATATCTATTTATGTATCTATCATTTTATACTTTGAGATGATTGATTCATACTTTCATAATGACATCATTCCTTTGTAACACCAAAGAATTTATTTTGTTTTTCTCCTTTATGTATCTATAACTTGCTTTTCTGACAATAAGAAACCTTTCTCATAAGCAACTGTGTTTTATTTGCTCTATATTAGGGTAAGCTCCAAATTTCTCTAGAATTGTTAACTTACAAAATACAGAAAACACAAACGTACAGACTAGGATCAACATTTGTTTTGTTTGTAACCTGAGAGTATGTAGTCAAAGTACAATGTTTTATTCCTTTCCCACTTAGCAAAGCCATATTATTAATTTGTAATTCAATAGGATCATTCGTTTCTATTGGTATTCATTTTCATTTTGGTTTTCTTCCACCTTTGTTGGCTTCCTCCATTCATTCATTATTTTAGGATATGAAACATCATCTTGTTACTGAAGATCAGAACTACACAAATATTGTATGTATCCTTGGAGAACTATCTCCCCACAACTCATGCATTCTACTCCACTATTCCTCTTTCCCACATTTTTTTTTCCTTTGTGGCGCTGGAGAATGAATACAAGACTTCTCACATTTTAGGCAAGCACTCTAACACTGAGCTATATCCCCAGCCTTCATTCTCACTTTTTTCTATCTCATTCTTAGCCATCATTGGTAGTGCTAGCCAATTAGTTTGGGGTTTATGTTTTCTGAGTTTTGCTTTGCACAAATAAGCAAATGCATTTGCATTTCTATTTGCCTTTTTTCTTAAACAAAATATAATTTTTTTCTAAGTTCAGTCAATTCACTTTTGTCTAACCCATCTTGTGGGTCCACAGTGGCTTACAAAATTTATAGTTCAATGGTGCCCTCTTCTGTCAGTGTAGCTGAGTCCAGAATTTTTAATGAATCATTTAATGAGGGGAGGAAAATAAGGTAGTCAATTTTTTTTCACTTAAAAATAAAATAAAATAATCTTTCCCTAGTGGAACCTGAAGTATTTCTTTATTATTTTTTTCATACTTTTTAATCCTTTGACTGAGTCTTTATTTAATGCCTTTTGATGAAAAATTATATTTTAATTTAATTAAAAATTAAATTTAATATGTATTGCTAAATTAGTCTTCATAGAAACTACTAAAATATACTCCCCTTCAGACATGTATGGAAAGGTCTGCTTTTTCACAGTCTAACACACTGTATCATCTAACATACTGAACACTTTAATCCCTAACAATTTTATAGGTAAAAATTGACATTACACTATAAGTGAATTGAGTGCTTTTAATGTTTAAGAAGCACTTGTATTTCTTTTCCATAAAGTAGATTTTCATAGCCTTTACCCCAATCTGGTCCATATTTAAATATTTAGTTGAGTCTTGAATTAGGATCCTGAAAGATGGATACAGTGCTGGCCTTTGCCTACAATTACTTCGGGAACAGACTGAACAACTGATCTAGAGAAAGAAAATTCATAGGCTGAACTAATCCAAGAAAATTCCCTTAACCCCACATTTGAACTGGTTCAAGACTGAGTCAATTAGATGTTCATAAGATTTTATGGTAAAATATTCTGTGGAACTGGGATGTCAGTTTTTGCTCTAGCTAGTACCATGATAACTCAAAAGTGATCGGCCAGCTGATAGCATGAGTGAAATGATAAATAGAGAAAACTGATTTTAAGAACTAAAAACAGGAATGATATTCAGTGATAAATAAGAATGAGAGATGGTGTAACTCTGGAAGATTTAAATAGGCTTTTATTTTGTTTTAGTGTGATGGGAATTTTATTTTTATCAATGTTTTTGAGATTGCCCATTGTAGCCTTTTGAAAAAAACATTACCTTTTTACTTTGAAGTAGTTTCTTTGGATTTCCTTTCCTTAATTAGAATACTTTGCTTATGGAAAACATAAATTTTATTCTCTCTTGCTTCAAGGGATAAAAGTAGAAACAAGTGATTAAAGATACAAGGAATCAGAATGTTCAGCTTATGGAATGCACTGTCTCAGATAGAAAAATGTTTCCTTTTACTGGATGAATTCCATTACATACTGGGCAACCCAGGCAGGATGCCAAAGACAGGATACTAGCATTAAAGAAATGAGTGACTTAAATGCTATTTAAGCTTTTTTTTCACAAGTCAAATTTAATTTTTTATCTATTGTCTTATTGTCCATTTAATACTTGCTTATGGATGAATTTAAAAAATTAAATTAAAAATACTTTCATTATAATAAAATATCCTTCATGATTGGAAGACATAATTCTTTCAAAACATCCAAAAAACAACTTTTCTTGTTAGTGAAAAAGAAATCAGCTTTTGATCCCAGGGAACTGGTCTAACGTGTATAGCTAGGAATTTCTGCTGTAAAGAAGATGGCCTGCGCTCACCACATAGACCATGTTATTCATTTGTTGGCCATAGTCAATCTCACATGACACCAATAATAGAAGAGGTCACTCTGAGACCATGACAACATGAGACAAAACAAGGTCAGTTTGTAATTTTATCTAAACATATAGAAATCAAGATTACTATATCATCCACAAAGTACCAAATATCCCTATTTCCTGGATAACATGAGGTCTGTTTCTTCTTTACCAATGACAATTTTATCCTCTTTCTTGTCTGCATTCTTTGTTTATTGAGATACACAATTATGAAATTGTCCCCTACTCTCTGACAGTGCCCAATCTTCAAAATATACCTGCTTTCTTAGACCTTTCCTCAAATCACCCAATCAAAGCTCAAATGGTATAATATGTTCTTTGCAACACCTTTGGAAGTCAATTTGGGCTGTCATAAAAAAAAAAAATCCACAGAATGAGTGGCTTAAACAACAGAGATTTATTTTCTCATAGTTTTGAATGTTGGAAGTCTGAGGTAAGGATTCCAGTGTGGTCAATTTCTGGGGAGAGCTCTCTTTCTTTTGCAGACTGCCGCTGGCATCCAACTGTGTCCACACAGTAGGAGGGTGGGGAGACAGCAAACTCCCTAGCATCTCTTCTTCTGAGGGCATTAATTCCACCATGAGAGTCCTATTCTCTTAACATCTAACTTTGATTACTTCCCAAAGGCCCATATCCGAATACCATCACATTAGGGTTAGGAGACAGCAATATATACAGTTTGAGAAGACACAAACTTTCAGTTGATAAAAAGCATCTATAAAAATGCTTCACAATTTCATGATGCTTATTCTCTTACTTTATCAAATTATCGAATCAATTTATTCAACTAAACTATATTCCTGATATCCTTTGGCTGGAAACCATTTACATTAGAAAATGCCCCCTTTTGCAAAAATTCCTGCCACATTGCTTCACTGTTTAGAGTACTGGGAATGTGGAGAGTGTTTAGCAGATATGGGTATTCGTTGGAAGAAAATTAAATCACAGTCTTGAGAAAGTTGCTTAAATTATGCTTCTCTAAAGACAAAAGCCCAAATATTTGCATTCTATCTGCTTTTTTCCATTCCCATCACACTACAAATTGGATGGGTTTCTGGAGGATGAAGTTATAATTTAATTAATAAAACTGACCATTTATTGTGACTACAACTTGTATCAATAAATTCAAGTTGTCAGTTGCTTAGTGCATCATGACCTCATTCAATCAGCTAATATTTGTCCAGAATATTTAGGTTAATATTCTCCCTATGGTCCTGAATTTAATGAACGTTCTACCCTTTAAATATGTCTACAGTTTTTCAAATTTCCTCAGGCAATGATTATGGAATCCTAAATTCTCAAACTTAAGTAAACACAATTTAAAGATTTTTTCTTTAAAACTCATATTTTCTACTATGGATTTATATCAAAGTATACTGGCAGAAAAATCTCAGACAGGCTGAATAAATATGGTCAAGGCTATATTCCTGTTAGCCAAAGAAGCAAAAATAATATCCTCATTTTTGGAAGACAAATGTCTGCAAAAATTGACTTCCTTATAATGACTTTTTTAGCAAATTTATTTTGTAGTTGTAGATGGACAGCATTCCTTTATTTTTTTATTTGTTTATTTTTATGTGGTGCTGAGGATCGAACCCAGTGCCTCACACATGCTAGGCAAGCACTCTTTACTGAGCTACAGCTCCAACCTTTATAATGACTTTTTATGCCCAGAACTTTGAACAACAAGCTAAATTCAAAAGTCAAGGAATTTAAATTACTTCATAATATTTAATTGGAAAATTTGGCTTACTTATGTGGAGTAGACATCATCTCTGTGGCTGAGTTTTGGAGGAAGTAGAGGTCCTCATGCCATATACCTCTTTTCCCCTTTATCCAGAAATTACAAGAAATCCTGTGTTTTTGTAGCTTAAGACTTGAAGCTTTTTATCTAAGTGTTAAAGTTGGGCTCTTACACTTTCAACTGAGGGTAGAACCTTCCACCTAGCAGAATACTATGGATATAGAAATGCTTATAAATACTGCCAGGGAAGGTTACCTTAACTAGGGCGTCTTAAATTTAAATGTGCATAGGAAACGCATTCTCTTATTAAAATACACATTCTGATTCAGTAGGACAGTAGGAAGGACGTCTGACATGCACATGCCCAGGCTTGTGGTCATTCATTCATTCTTCTTCTTTCTTTGATAGTAAAAAGCCATAAAGTTGTTATTTTGTTGTAGAAATCAAAATATCACCTTGATATTTCCCTTCTCTTTTCCTATTCTCATTTATTCCATTCTCTGGTTAAGATCATTTTTATAGTATAAAGTACAAGTTAGGTAACTGAAACAATTGTATTTTCTACAATATGTCAGATATTAAAACACAAAAAATTACCATGATCTGCATGACAAAATTAAATGCTTTTCATTGATTTCCCTGGATGAGTAAAATTAAAAACAACTTATCTAATGTTTAAAATCTATACACATATTTACTGTTGAAAGTATTTTATAAATATTGTATAGCAAGGATAATTGAGTTGTGTTCAACCTAACTCTGCCATTATTCACATGTACTACCCCCATAACAATTAATGCTGCTTTGCTGTTTTTTCTTTATTATAAAGAAAAAATATCAAAGAAAAATTATGATCATTTGTAACACACATAAAAAAGTCTTTTCACAATACTTGTCATTCTTCTCATGCTGGAACAATTAATATTTATGCTCATTCTTCAATCCGACTCAAGCCCTAAAATCAATAATAGGTTGATTATTAGGGGAAAAGATGACAAATTATCCATGGTTGCATGGAATTAAAAAACCTAAATAAAAATTCAATTATGCCAAACAACTGGTTTGCTAATCCTTTTTCTTCTTGAATTGATCGAATCAATTGAATGTGTTGGCATTATCCTAGGCCTACTTCCAAAGAATTTTCAACTGAATCTTGAAGTTAACAGAAGATTTTTCCAAAATGACATTTTGTCTGCTGTTTTTCAATTCTAGGGATAATGTCAGAGGAGAGGTTTCTTCTAAACTGCTCCACCATAAAAGTTGAGATTACATTTTAGTGTCAAATAATCTTTCTCTTAGACCACTGACTGTCAAAGCCTTAGGGTGCCTGTGTTTTTCTTTTCAACTGCATTGTTGTTTTTTAAAGGAAATTCAATTTTATATAACATGTTTTTCTAACTAAAACAAAGCATGAATGTTTCACAGAACAAACATCTCTGTGGCAAATTCAATGGAACTTACAACTACTAAAGAGCTGCTAATGGAAGAAACGAAAAGTGATGGCCATTTGTGACCTGTGGTCAGCCACAGGGTGCTCTTCAGGCTGTGACCCTCTGGCTGTGACCACCATCACTAAGATGACATCACAACACTTAACGTCTGTATTTTGGCACTGGTGTTTGGCCTCTTCTATATCTAATTTTTGCCTTCATATATCTTATTCTTGTTTAGAATTTTTTTAGTTGTAGGTAGACATAATACCTTTGTTTTATTTATTTATTTTTATGTGGTTCTGAGGATTGAATCCAGTGCCTCACCCATGCTAGGCAAGTGCTCTGCCCCTGAACTGTAACCCCTGCCCCTATATATCTCATTCTTGATTTGTCAAAATCATTGGTGTCCGTATTCTACTTTTATTACATCTTCATATTTCCTGATCCTTAAGAAGTTTGCTAATAATTTAGATAATATTGTTATAGGTAAAATCCTTCTATTAGTTGGTATTTTTGTTTCTTAACATGATCAGACACTCCTTAACAACGATATGTTAGAGTTTTATACTGCCACCAATTTTAGAGGAGGTCTGGAGATACCTACAGATTGGCTAAGTGATAGCAATTGATTCTGACAAAGCAATTTGCTTTTATATATATATATATATATATGAACAATTGAATCTGACAGAATATAACAAAGGAACATAAAAGACTCTCATTCAAATAAGATGTATTTTCTCTATGTTGCTGCTCATTCTTCTTTATAAGTATCACTTTATTCTGGTTATATTTTTAAAGTTTTTTATTTTTTGGTATTAGGGATTGAACCCAGGATTACTCAACCATTGAGCCGCACCCCCAGACCTTTTAATATTTTATTTACAGACAGGGTCTCACTAAGTTCCTTAGGGCCTTGGTAAGTGCTGGTACTGGCTTTGAATTCATGATCCTCCTGCCTCAGCCTCCCAAGTCACTGGGATTATAGGCATGAGCCACTGCACTGGAATATTCATTTGAAGAAAATTAATTTACATTATATTCATTAATTAATTTTTGGATGTTAAACTAAACTTCATTCCTAGAATAATCTACCTTGGTCATATATTTTGTTATTATTATTTTGCTGGCTTCACTTTTCTACTATTTTCTTGAGGATTTCTGTGTCCCTCTGTATAAAATATATTGATTTGTTGTTTTCTTATGGTAAGTTTGTCTGGTTCTGGTTTTAGGTTAATACTTTCCTCATGTAATGAGTTGGGATGTATTACTTTTAGGGAAAAGACTGCTAAAAATTATAATAAATTTTTTAAATGTTTGGTGAGAATTTAACACAGAAGCCATTCTGGCCTGGGTTTTTCTTTGTGGGTTTTGTTTTGCTTTGTTTTGACTTACTAATTCAATGTCTGTATTCCTTAAAGGTCTATTTAGATTGTCTATTCCTTGAGTTAGTTTCAGTAGGCTGGTGTCTTTCTCAGAATCTGCCCACTTTATCTAAGTTGTCTAATGTTTTCACATACAATTGTTTGTAATATCTATAAATTCTCTGGTCAGTAACTATGTTTTCACTTTTGATTCTAGTAATAAGAGTCTTCTCTTTTTTACTTGGCTAACTGAGCTAAAGGTTTTTAAATTTTGTTAATCTTTTTCAGAAGGCAGGTTTTGATTTTGTTGTTTTTATTTATTGTTTTTTTTTAAATTCTGTACTTTATTAATTTCCTCCCTAATATTTATTATTTCCTTGCTTCCAACTGCTTTAGGTTTAGTTTGTTCTTCTTTCCCTAGTGTCTTAATTTAAAAGTCTAGGCTCTATTTTAATATAGTCATTTATAGCATAAATTCTTTTATTATGGCTTTCACTGAATCACATATTTGTTGTTTTGTTTCATTTAATTCATGTCACATTTTTTTTGTCTCTTTTTTGGTTATTTAGTAGTGTGTTGTTGATTTCTACATATTTATGAGCTTCTCAAATTTTGTGTATTTTTTATCTAACTTCATTTTATTATAGCAAAAATATTTTATAATATTTCTATCTTTAAATACATGAGGTTTATTTTGTGGTTTATAATGTGGTGTATCCTATATAATATTCCATAAACATTTCGGAAGAATTAATATTCTACTTATTGTTGAGTACATTTATAGAGGTGTGCAAAATCTAGTGTTGTTCAAGACAACACATATGTTACATGCTGTTCAAGTCTTTTAGCTCCTTTTTGAAGTTATTCTTAATTGTTATATCGATTATTAAATGTAAAAATTGAAATTGTTAACTTTGAATGGCCTATTTTCATTTCATTTCTGACAGTTTTTGTTTTATAGTTTTATATTATTAAGTGCATATATGTGTATAATTGCCATATCTTTCTGATGGATGGATCTTTTTATTATAAAAGGCCCTTTATTTCTGGTAACATTTTATGCTTTAAAGAGGTTTGTTTTGTCTGCTATTAGTGTAGCCTCCAATTGTTTTATAGTTTTACATACATGGTATGTTTTCATCCTTTTATTGTCAATCTTTTTCTTTCTTTGAATATAAAGTGACACTAATTAGAGAGCATAGTGTAAGATCTTGTTTTTATTCATTGTGAAAATTTCTATCATTTGATGAGGATCTTTAACCCATCACATTTAATGTAATAATGGATAGATTTTTATTCAAATCTGCCACTTTGCTTTTTGTTTTCTACGTTTCACGTATTTTTTAAATCCTTCTACTTCTTTTGCTTTTTTCATTTGCATTCAGTGAGTATTTTCTAATGTAGAAATTCAGTTTCTTTAATTTTTTGCTATATTTTTAGTTATTTCCTTAGTTCTTGCTCCAAGGCTTACCAGAATACATGGCAACTCATCAGAAATAACTTCAGATTTATACTAAGTTAATTCCAATGACATATAGAAACATTACTTGTAGTCCCTTTCCCTTTTGTGATGTTATTGTTATACCCATTACATCTATAAATTTACAAATCCAACAACAAATTGTTATAATTACTATTTTATATAACTTTATCTTTTAAAGAATCTAAGAAACAAGAGAAAAAATATGTTTGTTTGTTTATTTATTTATTTATTTATTTATTTTGGTATAGTCTTCTTATTTTTACTTCTGATTCTTTTTATTCTTGTGGATTCAAATTATCATCTGGGGTCATCTCCTTGGTTCAATATGGCTTTGCTCCCATTCATGTCTTTTGTGCTATTATTGGCAGATATATTCCCATGTGTTACAATTCAACCTATTTATGTATTATATACATGTTTTAACAATCATTTTCATGCCAGTTAAGAGAAAAAAAAGAGAAGAAATGTTAATTTATATTGTCATCTATAATTACATAATTAATTTGACTGATGTTCTTTATTTAATTTTTGTGTGAACTCAAATTGCTCTCTGGGGCATTTGCTTTCAGCCTGAAGAACTTCATTCAATATTTCTTGTAAGAGTGGTTTGCTAGCAACACATTTGTTCATCCAGGAATGTCTTTATTTTGCCTTTACTTTTAAAAGATAGCTTTCTTTTGTATAGGATTCTTGGTTGACAGATTATTCTTCAGTGCTTTGAAAATGTTATCCTATTGTCTTCTGGGCAACAATTGTTTCTGATGAGAAGTGAGCTGCTAATTTTATTGGGGTGCCATTGTGAGTAATGAGTCATTTTTCTCTATTTTTAAGATTTTATCTTCTCTTTGGCTGTCAGTATATTTTCCATAATGTGTATATTTGTGGATCTTTTCACATTTTTGTATTTGGAATTTGTTGTGTTTGCTAGATTTAAGAGTAATGTTTTTTCAAAACTGATGGACATAATTTTTTTCAGAATTTTTTTTTCTGTTTCTCTCTTTTTCCCCTCCCTTTCTGGTACCTTCATTATCCATATAGTGGTACACTTAATTATATTCCTTGTTTTCCTGAGGCTTTGTTTTTTTCTTCATTCTTTTCTTTGAAATTATTTATTCATTTTTAAAAAATTATTTATTCTAATTAGGTATATATGACAGCAGAATGCATTTTGATTTAGTGTACACAATTGCAGCACAACTTTTCATTTCTCTGGTTGTATACAATGTAGCATAGCACCCTATGTGCAGTCACACATGTACCTAGGGTAATGATGTCCATCTCATTCCAACATCTTTCCAGCTCCCATGATTCCTCCTGTCCACCTTTGATCAATCACAGTTCCTCCATTTTTTCCATGCCCCCTCCCCATTATGGATCAGCGTCCACTTATCAGAGAGAACATTTGGCTTTTGGTTTTTTTTAGGATTGGCTTACTTTGCTTAGCATGATATTCTCCATCTCTATCCATTTACCTGAACATGCCATAATTTTATTCTGTTTTAATGCTGAATAATATTCTACTGTGTATATATACAATAGTTCCTTTTTTATTCATGTGTTGAAGGGCATCTAGGTTGCTTCTACAATTTAACTATTGTGAATTGAGCTGCTATCAACATTGATGTGGCTGCGTTACTATAGTATACTGATTTGAAGTCCTTTGGGTATCAACTGAGGAGTGGGATAGTTGGGTCAAATGGTAGATCCACTCCAAGTTTTCTAAGGAATCTCCATACTGCTTTCCAGATTGGTTGCACCAATTTGCAGTCCCACCAGCAATTTATGAGTGTGCCTTTTCCTCCACCTTCTCACCAACAGTTATTGTAGTTTGTATTCTTGATAACAGCCATTCTGACAGGAGTGAGATGAAATCTTAGAGAAGTTTTGATTTGCATTTCTCTAATTATTAGAGCTGTTAAACATTTTTTTTCATATATTTGCTGATCAATTGTATTTCTTCTTCTGAGAAGTGTCTGCTCATTTCCTATCCCATTTATTGATTGGGCTGTTTGGTTTTTTGGTTTTAAGTCTTTTGAGGTCTTTATATATCCTGGAGGTAAGTACTGTGATGTGTGTATGGCAAAAATTTGCTTCCAAAATGTAAGTTCTCTCTTCAACTCATTGATTATTTCTTTTGTTGAGATGAAGCTTTTTAGTTTGAATCCATCCCATTTATTGATTCTTGATTTTATTTCTTGCACTTTTGGAGTTGGGGCCTAATCTGATGTGATGAATATTTGGACCTACTTTTTCTGGTCTAATTCCTCTTTTTTTTTTTTCTTTCTGTTCTTCAGATTGCATAATCTGCATTGCTCTATCTTTCAGTTAATGAATTCTTTCTTCTTACATCTCAAATCTATTGCTGAATCCTTCAAATAAATATTTCATCCCAAGTATTGTTCTTCTCAGCTCTGGAGTTTACAATTGCATTTTTCATTAAAAGTGTCTATTTGCTTTATTGATAGTCTCTATTTCATGTGATATTGTCATTATATTTCTGTATTTCTTAAACATAACTTCCTTTAGTTTTCTGGACATATTTATAATGGATACTTAGAAGTTTTGTCTGTTTAATTTGGCATCTGGTTGCTCTCACTGATGATTTCTGTAGCCTGCAGTGTTTCTAGCTATATGGGTAATACAGGTTTCATTGCATGTGTCAAGTTTTGGTTGGAAACTGGACATTTTGATAATATGCTGCAGCAACTCTGATATTGGTTCTCTCTTTGTGGCTTGTTATTGTTCTTTGTTTACTTGTTTAGAGACTAGCTAAATTATTTTAGCTAAGTCTATCCACTCCCACACAAGTGAAGCCTTTGATGGTATTCTTTGGATGTTGTTCTCATAATCATCCTGGGGACAGTGGTTAAAGCATGGCTTTCTTTGTCCCTTTCCCAGACCATACTCAGCTGTTAAGCTCCACTAATTGATAAGTGAATGCTGTTTTTTTCAACAATGTAGGTTGCTTCACAGGCTAACTCTGTCAAATTCAGGCTCCCTTCAAGGAACAGTTGCTGAGTTCAGTATTTGAGATTTGTTCTGACCCCAGAAAGGCTCTTCTCAAGTATCTCTTTCCTTGATTTTCACCATCAACCTAGCCACCCTACAATTTATCCTGTGTCTCCAGAGAACCCATCAATCTCCTCCCAGTTATCTTTTACTACAACGTAAGAGTGGTCTTAAGCTTAAATTTTTCTATCTTCTCTTGCAAATGAAGTCAGTTCATTTGAGTATGATTTGGAGCCTTATTTTCTATCTACTTCATCCTCTCTCCTCTGAGAAAAATCTCTGATCCCTGATTCTGATGCTAGGAATAGGGGCAAGGATGATTTTTTTTTCTAAGTAAAACTCTGTCTTGAGAATTGAGTGCTCAGTTGAAGGAGGACAGCATTTCAAAGGTCTACTCTGCTTGCTTCCTTTGTGAAATTTCCAAATCATGAGAAGAGAAGCAAGGACCTTGAGGGCTTCAGTGTTCTCACCAGAACAATGCCCTGGGCAGAACTTGCAGCCCTCAGGTAGATTCACCCAGAATTTGGCCTAAGTGATAGGTATGAGAAAAGAGGAATAGGAAATGATGGCATTCCACTCCTTCAGAGAAGCTGTACTAGTCTGGATATAGTTGCTGTCTTGCTAAGCTGGTAGAGCTAGGGGAGGGCCTGGGTCTTTGTCCAAATATCACAAACTCACAGATTTTACTGTTTTACTAGATTTTCTTGAATAAATATTTTTTCAATTTCTGTAAGTCCTTAAAGCTGTGTCCAGAGACTTTATATGCTTCTTTTTTTAAAATATTTTTTACAAGTTTCTACGGTGAGCACATCCGTGGAGCTCTTCACACCATGATGCTGGAAGTGGAACCATGGCACTTATTTTTATATATGAATGGTTGAGGTAGAGATAAAAATTATTTTTTCAAGAAGGAAATTGTGTATTCAGTATTCATTTTAAAAGTATCCTCTTTTTATTGAACTAAAATATCAACTTTTTTATGAAGCAAATTCTGATATATACCAAAATGTTTCCTTTTCTAGTTATTGTTATTATTTTTTGCTCACAATAGGAAACTTTATTAATTTTCTTAATATTGATATTAATCAAATAATTTAAATCTTAATTTCATTATTATTAACTTTTATGTTGTATCCTAACTCTAAGTTCTCAATAGTCACCTTTTCTCCTTCAATTCATTTATCCAATTTTATAATCCAAAACTTATGCATTGTAGGTCTTTTCCTGCATTTCTATTAGTCAGCATTCACCAGAAAAACAAAAACAATGGGAATATATATGTTCAATTTCTTGTTTGACTTGTTGAGTAGATAGTAAAAAAGAAAAAAGGGAGTAGAATGTTGTCTAGTTGTAACCACCATTCCTAACCACATGTATACGTGACTTATTATCAAGTTTTTCTGATCAAAGTGAAATTTATCAACTGTTTATTAAGAAGAAAAGAATTTAGTGCTTTCATGTTTGTGAATGTTTTTAATGAGTCACAGAGTAGGCAAAGACAGTATATCTTGAATATCAGAGAAATTGCCCTAGCCTAAGTAAATGTTCTGGAGGGATTTTCTTATCTTCTTGGATCCCAGGAAACATGGAAAGCTTAACAGATGGGCTGGCTGTGCCCTCTCTAGCACGGACTCAGATGGATTTCATTGCATTAACAGTACTGGTGATACTTAAGCACACCCCAATAACCTTAAGGTTTTTAAAACTTTAAGTATTTTTAAAAATATAGTAACACAACTAAGAGACTTAGCAGACATAAAAGAATAAGCAAAACAAACAAATAAAAAACCAAAGCCAAACCAAAACCAACAAAAATTAAAAACCAGAAAATGAAATAGAAAAGGCAATTCTCTTTTACATAGAACTACTAAAGGAGATAGTAACTTTAAATAATAGCTCATGTCGTGACTTAGATCTTAAATGTCAAAACTTAGGTGTTGAAAGCTTGGTCCCCAACTGATGGCATGATTGGGAGGTTGTGGAAACTCTGGGAGAAAGGGCCTAGTTTTGACAGTGGGCAGGACTTTGAAGGCCGTATCTTGTCTCCAGAACTTTCTTCTCTCTTCTCTCTCTCTCTCTCCCTCTCTCTCTCTCTCTGCTTCCTGAGTGCCATGAAGTGAGAAGCTCTATTCTGCCATGTGCTCCCCATCATAATGTTCTGTCTACCCCAGTCATATGGACATGAGATCAAAGGTACACGAACTGAAATCGTGAGTCAAAATTAATCTTTCTTTCTTTAAGGTGACTTTTCAGGTGTTTTGTCATAGTAATGGAAAGCTGATCAAACAGCTTTGATGGTTAATTATATGTATCAATTAGACTGGGCCACAGGATTCCCAAATATTGGTCAAATATTATTCTGTATGCCTCTGTGAGATTTTTTTTTATGTGATTAACATTTAAATCAGTGAACTGAGTAAAACAGATTTCCCTCCCTAATGTGGTAGGCCTCACTAGATCAGATAAAGGCCTGGAGAGATTAAAAGGTAGACTCTTTCTTAAGTAATAGTAGACTCTTTCTACCTAACTACTTTCAAAGGGAAACATGAATTTTTTCCTGCTTTCATACTTGAACTGAAACCTCCTAGATTTTGAGGATGCTGGCCCTTGTACTGAAATTATATAATTTGTTCTTCAGGTATTCAGACCTCCATGCTTAGACTAGAGCTATAGTATCAACTCTCCTGGATCCCCAGCTCAGCAACTCACCCTGTAGATCCTGGAACTTGCCAGCCTCTATGATTATAATAAACCAATTCCTTATATTCTCTCTCTCTGTATATATATGTGAAAAAATTGACATGTAATCATATATTTATATTAATATATTTATATATTTGTATATAATATAATTAAGAAATCTAAGAAAAGATTGGAGTCTAAGTACAAATTTTATACTTTTGAACAACATATTCTTTTCTATTCTTGACTTCTTTGGAAAAGGCTTTCTATTACTATTCAGTAAAGAATTATTATGATCTGGGAATAAATGTTTCAGGAGCTTCCCTGAGTATTTACCATTGTCCAAGAACTGAGGATCATTCTATTTTTTTTTTTACAAACCTTCAACTAAAATAATAAAATAGATCTCAGACACCCTGAGGATTCCAAAGTTTTTTGTTTTGCCTTGAATCAGTGGATACCATGTCAGAGAGAAGATTCTTGGACCTAGGATAAAGAGTATTTGCCTCTTTTCTTTAAATCAAGCAATCAACCCTAATATATGAAATCTCTTCACTTGGGAAGTTGACCTTAACTACATAGCAGACACCAAAAAAGGGAGGAAAAGGAAAGGGGAAAAAATGTCATTTATTTAGAGGAATCATCCAGTTTTTTTTCCTTAAAAACAAATGATATGCCTATTTCTTTCCTACTATTTCACCTCCACCCTATCAGTTGAAAGCAAGAACAATGTGAAAAAAAAATAAATAAGCTGAAACATATGAACAGAGAAAATTCCTAATTCCAAAGAAGTAAGAGTGTAGCATAGGCCAAAAGCTTGTCTTAATATTAAAAATAAATTGTTTAACCCTTGAACTAATGGCTGAGAAAATCAGGTCTGTCCTGATATATGACAGAACCTCTTCTTGGGGACAATATCTGCCATTGGCTTTCACTCTTGGTTCATTGATACAAGGGTACTCAAAACTAGAGCCAAAAATCAGTTACTCTAGAGAGTGTAGAATGATTTTAATAAATAGCAGTTCACAGAGTGACAATTTCTAAAAATATTTTTTACTATATTAAATGTTTTGAGTTTTCTGCTCTTTCTCTTTTATTTGTAAAAATCACTTTTCTTAAAGTTGCTGGTTGTAAATCTATTGCTAAATTACTTTTCCTCTTAAAGAATCTTTAGACGTGGATCTACATATTGAACAAAATCATGTATTCTCTTAAAGTGAGATGCACTTACTATATAAAATCCTTTCAAAATATCTTATGTTAATCTTCATTTCAACTGAGAACAAGGTTATCAATCTAATTCAAAAATTTACCTCAGGCTACAAATGAGAGTTTAATGAACAAGGTATTGAATTCATGTTTATTCATATGCACATATAAATGACATATTTTGCTTAGATACTTCAACACATTTGGGATATTGCTAAGTAGCCTACTAAAATTTTATTTACTCTGAGACAGCTGATTCTCACAATTATTCATACTCTTTTCTTATTCTTGGTTACACAGCTAGAATACCTTTTCCAGTCTCCTCTACAATTAGGCACAACCACGTGAATGAGTTAAGATCAACAGAATGTGAATAAAAAGAAATGCACACTTCTATACCTGATGTGATTATTTCCTGATTGGCTGAGATGCCAAGAAATGAGAGATGCAGCCACAAGATGGAAACACCATGGCTTCTGAATGGTGTAGTACAAGCACCAGCAAATAGTAATAATGCATATAAGCAGGAAATGCGGCTTCCTTGTGTTAAGCCACTGAGATTTTGGACATTGTTGGAACATCTAGAATAAAAAAAAATTAAATAAAACAAGATTTTCTGGGATTTTTTTTCATTCATAAGGAGTGGCATGGCACATTATCTTAAAGACACCAATAAGTAATGTTCAGAAATTTCTGTTATTTGATTTCTGCTCTAATTTTATAGTTACTAGTCCCAAACGCTAGTTCCTCATGATCAGAATGTTACCCCAATGATACACAAATCTTAGTTTCATATAAGCAAGAACTAAATGGTAAGGGATAGAAGAGAGGAAAAAAATCTAAAACTATCTCTAAAGAGGATACTTATTTAAAAGCCAGTCTAAAGAGACATATTTTAAGAGCCAGTGATAGTGATGTTGCATCTGAAGAACACTTGAAATATCTCTGAAAGACATATAGAATCAAACAGCAGATAAGATTAAGAACCAATATGAATAAAAAGTGAGCAACCAAAGAGACAGACAGTAACTTTTAAAAGAGCTATATCCAAGATATAATATACTGTGACTGCCTTCAAAAAGGCAATTGAAGCCAAAGTCTGATCCAAGCGATATTTGATCACCAATTCAAAAAGATGTAAAAAGAATTAAGATGTTGTGGATGTTGTCTTGACTTCAAGACATGGTTTCAAAATAAGAAATTAAGTATGCTGAAGAAATTTAACATCTGCTGAATGTCTGCCTTTTTTTCTCAAGCTTTGAAACACAATGGTAAACCTAATATTATATCCAATTACACTGTTAAATCATGCCAGACTATTAAAATCAGAATTAACATAATAATATGTAGCAATTAGAGATTAAAATATCAGAACCAAAATTTATGTTTTATATGGAGCTTAATAAAGTAAAATTTGTTTACTAAAAAAAACCAACCAAAAATATTTACTCCTAAATGTCTCCAAATTCCTAGAACTACTTCCCTTTATTTTTCACAGGTCACCAGTTCCCAGTGAGCATCTGTTCTATGGACCTTAATAAATCACAAGATTAATCTCTGAAATGCAGATGTTGTTTTGAAATTAAGCTGATACTTGCATAATCATTGAATCTAAAAAAACACACATTTCCCCATATTTTAATATTTCTGAAATCAGGATCTGTCTTATAATAAGTGGCACCTTATAATCTCTGTCAGCAGTAAAGTTTGTAGACACTGCAAAGGTGAAGTAGATTTTTACTCCTAGATGTGACCAGACAATTGCAATGACTTGATCTTTATTTCTACAACCACATAAACATAATTTTGAGAAGAAATATGAGGACTGGTTGCCTAAAAACTTTTTACTGAAATCTTCTGGAAGACTAGAAAATTCCAACTTCAAAACTGGAAGACTGCATTATGTCAGTGACTTGGAAAAAAATATAAAAGGTGATATTGGAATACCATTTTAAGCAATGTATAGTATTAAAGTTATTAATTACCAAAAACATGATATATATAGGAAAATAGATATTGACCTTTTGAGTTTAAAAGTAATTCAGAAGAATTGCACTTTTAATGCAAAGATATTTGGGGAATATAATAAATTTATTTTGTTTATATTTTCTCTTTACCTAAATGCTAAAATGTAAATATAAAATGTCTAACTGTGAGTTTGTACAGTTCTTATAGCAAATTTAAAATCCTAAGTGATAAGAATGCATTAATGTCATAATTTTAGTTTTATGAAAAATAAACTGTATAAGAGTGGACAGAAAATCTTTTTTATTAATACAAAAAAATCAATCAATCACCTAACTTTTATGCTTGTGTTTATGTCATCTGTGTATAATCATAAATCAATAAAATATTCAAAAGTATTATTCTTGTGTGGTTGGTGTTAAAATATCAATAGTTCTAACCTTACAAAATAATTTGCAAAATAGTACTCATTTTCCTGGTTGCAGTTAAAATAGCAAGTTTTAGTGTTCATAGAAATCACTGATCAAATAGAACTGAACACAGAATCATTTTTTCCATGAATATAACAGATGGTTGATGAATTATTGCAATAAAGCACTTGAAAAAATAATATAAAAATAAAATTTGATTTTTTGTGGCAAGAATTTGAGATTTTTCACATTAGGAATGGTCATTATATGGAATAAATAAGTTCCTGCAAAAAGATTTTAATAAGTTTAGAATATTCATAAAATAACCCCATGAATAGGGTACATGTGTGAGCATTGGGAAAATTAAAAATCATTTGGCTATTTTACAAAACAAACTATAATAAGGTGGGAAATTATGTTTATAACCAAGGGAAAGAGTTTTCTAAGATTAAGAATCATGCACAACTTGGAAAAAATGTCAAGCTGCCTTTATAAGCTGACTGAAATTAAATATTTTGTTTGTATACTGTTTTTCTATGTTCCATATGGATACAAGCAGAGCAACTCTGAGGAACAACTGCATAATTATTCTGTAGACTTTGAACTATATTAAGTATTTAATAACTAGTTGCAAAAGTTTTGACCTGAAATGTTCTTCAAAGGCCCGTGTGTTAAAGGCTTGGTCCCCAGCCCATAGTGCTGCTAGGAGAAGGTGGAAGTTTTAAGGGGTATGTCTTAGTTGAAAACATTAGATTATTGAGGGAGTGTCCTTGAGAGGATATTTGGACCCCAGCTCCTTGTCTCTGTCTTTGTTTCTTGGCTGTAATGAGGTGAATAGGCCTCCTCTGCCACATGTTCCCCACCAGAATGTTCTGCCTTGCCACAGGCCTGAAAACATTGGGGCCAAGTGACTATGGTTTGAAACATCAAAAATTGAATAGGAAATAAACCTTTACTTCTTGTAAGCCAATTATCTTGGGTATTTTGTCATGGTGATAAAAAGTTGATTAATAGACTGTCTTCAAATGTCTTTATTTCTCGAAATAGAGTCTCTTAGTAACAGGCCTTATCTTATTCCTTGTTCAAATTCAACATATTACCCCAATTTCTCAGGAAGAAATCCCCAGATTGAGTAAGTCCCATCAGTCAGCTCATCTCTACTATCCATAAGTGCATCGGAGCTGGGCACTTGATTAACCAAATAAAAATTTCAAGATGGTTGAAATTATCAACAGAATTGAGCTGGAAATCATACTCTACTGTACTTTTGTTGTTCTTTCCCATGGTCTACATCTTTCATCAGTGGGAGATAATGCATCTAAAAACTGCTGAGAAAAAGTTTCCTCAGTACAGCACAACCTGTTTAAGCATACAGACACACTTAATGCTTATTTTAAGCAATATTTCAATAAGTATATTTGTAATTGGTGCCTTAATAATTAGATAAACATAGACAAATGCTGACTTATACTTATGTGCATGCCTCAATCTTATTTTTCAACTATGACTTTCCTCCGACCCTGGAAAAGGGTCCAGAATAAGGAAAAAACTCATGCAGCTTCAGTTATACTGTGAGAACAAAAACAAAACAAAGTTATCATTGAAAGACACCTACACAAAACAGACCTCTTGAGCCAACTCTAAGAAAATGTGACGAAGAGAAAAAAATCTTTTGCAATCCTATGTTAAATAATCAGTAAATAAAGAACAACCCCATTCACAGACACTATTAAGAATTCCAAGGAACTAAGTAACCTCAGAAAGAAAATTTTTATAGTAATTATTTTGTTCAAGATATGTTCCTTTTAAATAAAACTTGGTTACTTTATTTTACCATGTTTGTAATACATGGCACCACAGAAAGCAAGGCAGTGTATGTTTGGGGATCATTGTGTAACTAAGCACATTGCTGGATACCCTTTAAATGTGAGGGGTTAAGGAGAAAAAAATGCCCATGTTTTTAAATGGTAAGCTTCACTTGAAGATGAAAAATAATATTTCAATAAATAAAACATTTATGCAAATCCAGGTTTTAATTTTTAAAAGAAGATATATTGATCTTAAAAGCAGACCATGTTGGGGTTGGGGGAGTCAAGTTTCTTCATCATGTGTCCAAATAAACAACAGTCAAGAATTATAGCAAAATTGACAAAGCTAAAAACAATGTTTGACAGAAGCAAATCAAGAGTCACTGAGTACACAGACCTGCCCTGAAGATTTACTTTGAGGATAATAAAGTCATGAGAGACCCATTTTCTTCCAATAAGAAAAGATCAAGACTTTGGAAACTTTTCTTTTCTCAATATTTAATGATGCTAAGAAAGTTTGTTGAATAGAATTCTTTTTAACTCCACAATACCCCCAAATCTGTGTTTTCAAGTCTAACAGGGTAGTGAATGCCAAGGTATTTGTGTTCAACTCATCATGTAAGAGAGTCAACTTCCATACATGGTAACCTTGTCACAAGAGAAACTAATGGTTGTTTTCTCAGACTGGATACTTGTCAGTAAAGAAGATATTCATGCAGAGAAACTTATTAATGCCTTTCAATTTGTACATCCCAGACGGCTTTTACACCAACAGCTGGCTCAAAAACATGCACAAACTATCTTGCTGGCATTTATATGACTGGACTATACGCACAGGGCTTATGGTGTTAGTCAGCTTTCCACCACGGTGACAAAATACCTGAGATAATCAACTTACAAGGAGGAAAGTTTTATGTTGGCTCACAGTTCAGGAAGTTTCAGTTCTTATTAACTTGGCCCTATTGCCCTTGCCTGCGGCAAGGCAGAAAATCAAGGTGCAGATGTGGAAGAGGCCTATTCACCTCATGGCAGCTGGTAAGCAAAAGAGAGAGCAAGGGGCTTGGGTTCCAATACTCCCTGCAAGGACATGTCCCTAATAACTTCTTCTAACTATATCCCATCTCTTAAAGGTTCCACCATTTACTCCTAGCACCATGGGCTATGGACCAAGACTTTACTACCTAGCCTGTCAGGGCATTCCAGGTCCAAACCATAGTACCTAAGTAAATTGGAATGTGAAAGTGGGGAAAATAAAATGGCTCAGACTGTTTACTTTCGGGTTGTGTCAATGTAAGTCTATAATAGAAGAGATTTTATTTATACATTTTTTCTTCATTAGGTTCTTATTCTTGAAAATAAAAGCTATCATCAGAACACAGTCCAGAAATAGAGGCATGAGTGGAAATTTGATGTATGACTAAGGACTTGAATTCAGAGAAGAAAAATATGGCTTACACCAAAAAATGTGCTGGTATCAACAGCTTTCTAATTAAATAAAACAAATGTATATCCTATCTTACATTACAGAAAAAAATAAATTCCTCAAATTAACTTTTAGAAATATAAATAAAATACAAAAATGGAGGAAAACTTAGGGGTATAGTTCTAGGCTTGCAGTGGGGAAGACCTTTCTAAACAAAGAAAGGAGGAACATATGAAGAAGGAAGTTAGTAATTCCAAGGACAAAAGACAACATACTAAAGATATGACTAACACAGAGGGCCTCCTGTGGCAACATTGCATCTGGGAGGTTGGGAAGTAAAAGAAGCAGGATGTCTTGGGGCCTCATCTTTCCAAACTGTTATCTGCAAAGAAGTATATCATCCTGATGGTCTTCATTTATAGATTTATATTCTAGAGTTTTGTTGCTTCTAGGAAGAAAGAAAGGCTGAGCCAGGAATTATACTCAGCTTCAGTTACTTCCACACCATCCAAATGTGATAGCCTAATGGCACCTACAAATATGTCTATACCATAATCTCGGTAACCTATGAGTATCTCACCTTATATAGCAAAGAGAACTTGACAAATATGATTAAGTTACAGATTTTTAAATTCCAGATATCATTTATGTGCCATAAAGTTCACATTTTAAAGTATAATTTAGTGTTTTTAGTATATTCACTGAATTTTACAATCATCATCACAATCAAGTTTGGAACATTTTCATTTCCTTAAAAAGAAACTCCACGCCAATTAGCAGTTACTCCCCATTCCTGTGTAAGTCTCTCAGTCCTTGGAAACTACCTACTTTTATTCTCTATAAATTTGCTTATACCGGATTTACATACAAGTGAAACCATATAATATGCAGTCTTTTGTGACTGTCTTCCTTCACTTAGCAAAAAGATTTCTAGATTTCTTTCCTTTTCTATTGCCAAATGGTTATGTCTTATTTCATTTATTCATTTATCAGTTGATAGACATTTGTGTGGTTTCCATGTTATGGCTACAAAGACTAAACTTATATTCACAAACAAGTTGTTGTGTGAATACACATTTTAATTTCTCTTGGATATAATTTAGAAGTATAAGTGTTAGATCATACAATGTTTTGGTTTATTTATGAGGTGTCCCCAAAAGACAATGCAAGAAAGTTCAGAGGTAAAGTCACTGGGTTACAGGAGCCTTAACCTAATCAGTGCCATTAATCCCCTGAGAGGTGTTACCTGGGTGAACCTGTAGGCATGTAGGCTGTGGCTGGAGGAGGTGGGTCATTGAAAGTATATCTTTATTTATTTGTCCTTGTTGAGCAATATATTGTGTGACATATTCTACATTTCGTTTTTTTTTTTTACCCTGGCTATTTCACACTTCAATTTTTTACCCTGGATATATATTTACTTATCCTTGTTGAACAATGTTCTCTCTCTGCTTCCTGATTGTAATGTTCTAAATATCTTTCCTCTGTCCCACCCTTCTGCCATGATGTCCTGCCTCACCTGGGTCCAGAGCTATGGAGTCAGCCATCTGTGGACCAAGATCTCTGAAACTGGGAGACCAAATTAACTTTTCCTCCTCTAAAATTTTTTCTTGTCATGTGTTTTGGTCACAGCAACAAAAAGGTTGACTAAAACATATGATAACTCAATGTTTATGCCAACCATGTTACAAACAAACTACACCATTTTATAAAGTTATTAGCAATTTCTGAAGATTCTAATTTCTCCACATCCTTACAAACACTAGCTATTATCTATATGATTTTGATTATAGCCAACCTAGTGGAGGTGAAGTGGATGTCGTTGTGATTTTGATATGCAGTTCCTTAACGTTAAGGATGTTGAGCTTCTTTTCTTCTTTAAAACAATGCTTATTTGTATCCTCTGCCCACTCTTAATTAGGCTATTTGACATTTTATTATTGAGTTGTAAGCATTCTTACATATTCCAGATACAAGTTCCTTATCATGTATCTGATAAGGAACTCATCATGGGAATATTTTCTCCCATCCTGTGACTTAACTTTTCATAATCTTAATGGATTCTTATCTTATATTACAGAAAAAAATAAACTCCACACATTAACTTTTAGAAATATAAATAAAATACAAAGATTAAAGCACAAAGATCTTTAATTTTGATGAAGTTTTAGTTATCTGTTTCTCTTTTATCACTTGTGGTTTATCACTTTAGGTACACTCCTTATTGTACCTAAGGAGGTTTTACTTAACTCAAAGTTATGAAGATTTTCTCCCCTATTTTTTGAAGGAATTTTATGGTTTTAGATCTTATATTCACATTGATGATGGAATTAGAGTAATTCTTGTGTATGGTTCAAGGAAGGGAAACAAATTCATTGTTTTGTATATGAATATCCAGTTGTCATATTATTTGTTGAAAAGGCAACTCCTTCCCTACTCCTTGAAAAGGATTGTTTTAACATCCTTGTCAAAAAACAGATGAGTTACATTTTAAGAAATTACTTTCAATGGTAAATGAAAAAGAAATTATAGAGTAATTCATGAAATGTGATCTCCTTTTAATACTAACTTTATATGTGTATTTGTGTTTAGATATTAGATGTCCCCCAAAAACTCATGTGTGAGACAATGCAAGAAAGTTTAGACTAGGCTATGAGAGACTTAACCTAATCAATGCATTAATTCCCTGATAGGGATTAACTGGGTGGTTACTGTATGCAGGCAGGTAGGGTGTGGTTGGAGGAAGTGTCATTGGGGCATGCTTTGGGGGTTTATATTTTATCCTTGGTGTGCTATCTCTCCTCTCCTCTTCTTCCTTCACACTCTCCTTCTCCCTCCCCCAACCCTTCTCCCTTCTTGGTGGTTCCATCCAGACCTGCTTTTCTGTGCCACATACTTCTGACATGATGTTCTGACTCACCTCAGGCCTTGAGGGAAAAACTTGGCCATCTATTGACTGAGACCTCTGAAACAGTGAGCCTCAAAACAAACTTTTTCTTCTGTAATTTTTTTCTCATCAGGTCCTTTGCTTATAGCAACAAAAAAGCTGACTAAAACAATGTGTGCATATTTATATTTGTGTAAACTTAGGGCATCCCTCATTTATAACTTCTACAGAGACATGTTCCACATTTCAATTTTTTACCCTGGGTATTGTTTCACTCTCTTTAGATGTCCTAAAGTCTTACACCATAGTCAGTGTAGCTTGTCTGTACAACTGTTGGTCACTTCTTCCCAGCTGTAGAGATATGTATATGATACCTATCACAATATCCAAGGGCTTCTATCCATGACTAAAATCTGCTAAACTTTATTATCTGGTCTCTTGAATTAAAAAAAAAAATCCTTTTTGTTGCTTTCTTGCTGTCAACTAATGAAAAACTTCATTTTCACAAGTAACAACATACTATTCTTCAACACTCTGGAACTTTTAGGCAAATTACACGTGTGCATTTAATTAGGTATTTATGGACGTAAACTTTTCATTTGAGCATAAATAAATAAAAGAAATAAAGAACATAGACCATGTTGGTGTTAAGAATAATAATAGGTTTTAAAAATTATAAAAAAGAATTGACCAGCAACCATCATACTAGTTGAAAAAAGCATGGGATAGAACACTGGTATTAATGGGGCTAAAATTAGAGAAAGATACAGACAAGCCATTCTTATTAGGTATAATCTTTGATTGGCCACTCTGGATTACACTGGATGACCCATCATAAGAAAAATACAAACACTGTATGATATGGTCTTAGTGTTTGTGACCTACTGCCTGTAAAACCAACAACAATAACAAAAACCCATGTGTTGAAACCTAATTCCCAGTATGAGGGTATTTGGAGGTGAGAGCTTGGGGAGGTGATTGGGACAGAAGGGCAAAGCCCTCATGAATGGAATTAGTGCCCTTTTAAAAGAGCCCCAAGAAAGATCTCACCACTTATATTGTGTGAAGACACAGAAAAAAGACTGCTCTCTGAACCAGGAAGTGAACTTTCACCAGACACCAGATCCACTAGTACTTTGATCTTATCCTTCCCAACCTCCAAAACTTTCAGTCAGCTTTTTCATCGCTGTGAGTAAAGACCTCATGAGAACAATTAGAGAAGGAATAGATTTTTTGGCTCATGGTTTCAGAGATCACAATCCATAGATGGCTGATTCCATTGTTCTGGGTTCAAAGTGAGGCAGAACATTATGGAGGAAGAGCATGGTACAGGGAAACAGCTCAGGGCATGGCCACCAATGACGAAGTTGGATATTTCAATGGGAAATATTCAATCAATACACAGAAGATAAAGTCTTGTTTCATTGTCTGAGAAAAGCAAATGTTTTAGTCCGATGTTTTACCACTGTGACCAAAGGACACTGACAAGAAAAATTTTAGAGAAGGAAAAGTTTATTGGACCCTCATGGTTTCAGAGGTATCAGTCCACAGACAGCCAACTCCATTTCTCTGGGTCTGAGGTGAAGCAGAACTTCATGGTGGAAGGGTGTGGAGGAGGAAAGCATCTTGGGACACAGCAATCAAGAAGCAGGGAGAGAGAACTCTGTTTACCATAGACAAATTATAAACCTCCAAAGCACAGCCCCAGTGACCTACCTCCTCAAGCCATACCCTACCTGCCCACTTTTCTATCCAGTTAAGCCATTCAAGTGGATTAATGCACTGATTAGGTTAAGGCTTTCATACCAATCATTTCACCTCTAAACTTTTTTACATCATCTCACCCATGAGCTTTCAGGACAACTCATATTTAAACTATAACAAACTATTAAAAAAATCAATTTTGTTGCTTATAAGCCACCCAGTCTATGGTATTGTGTTATAGCAGCCATAATGGACTAGTCACTGTATTTTGGGGGGACTGTGTTGGATCAATATGCAGAGATATCGAACAATTTTTGTAAATGATCAATTTCATAAGTGATCCAAAAATAATAAGACTGGAGACTTACTGAGTTATAAACATATTAATGGTTAACTCATATTAGCTCTTTAGTAAACCATTTAACTATTTGGCTAATGGTCTTTATAGTGCTTACAAAACAAATTAACCATATTTTGGTAAAAGTAAGACACATAATACATAACCTGTATGTGCATAGGTTAAGATTTTACTCATAGATTACTTTTCCCTACTACCCAAACAATATTTTTTTTTCTGTATTAAGTAACTCCCATTAAAAATAAACCCATTTATAACCTATTGCTGATTCCAAAATACATATTTTCTATTGTCAAGTGTTTCATAGCATCTGTATTTCCAAAATAATATTCTTCTGTCATTCAGTCATCTTTCTTCACAATAATATTGTCTTTAAAAAAGGAGAAAAGATGTAAATTTGTCCATTGTTACACAACATTTTAGGATTTTATCAAGAAAATAATGAAATAACCATTTTATAACTTATCAAGTTAAAAGGGCAAAAACACAGGGAAAGGAAAGGTCCTGGGGAATAAGGCTGATCAAATTATGTTAATTGCTGTACCAATGTGGCCTAATGAACTCCACTAATATGAATAATTTTAATGCACTAATAAAAATGTAAAAAATATGATAAATTCACAGAATCCTAAGTGGAGAGCTAATGTGTATTTATAATAGGGAAATACTAGGAAAGATGGTGGAGCTCTTTCTGGGAAGTATTCAATTCATCATTAGAATAATCAATGTGTTATGTAATGTATTGCTGATTTGTCCTTATGCACCAATGAACCTGACAAGTCAGAAATGAGACAGGGAGTAAAATTAGATCAGAAGGCACCTCTGGATACACTGCACTAAGGGAATCAAGAGAACCCAGTGAAGGAGGCCTGGTAGGAGGCCTATAGAGGGGAGAATACAAAAAAAGTGGGGGGAGCAAAATGGATCTTGGAGTTCACAGAGGGTAACACAAGAAGTTCCTTGGCCACTTGCCCCACTAAAAATAGCAGTATCACCAGAGACATTTGGCAGGATACCAATGACCCTGAGCTCAGAGTTCAGAGAAGAATTCTTCAGTTAGAAATATTTGGAGTCAAGGGTGAATGACTTGATTCTGATGAGAGACAGTATGATTTAGTGGTTGAGAATTAAGGCTCTGAAACTTGACTGCCTTGTTTACAGGCCACTATTTTCTGTTGGACTTTGCAAAACCTATTTAATCTCTATTTACTGTGGTCTTCATTTCTAAAATGGAGAAAATAATAACACCTACCTCATAGAATTGTTATATGAATTAGAGTGGTAATGTGCCAAGTGCTTAGAAAAATTGGGATAAAGGCAGAGAAACCAAACCCTAGGGAACTATTTTCAAATATGTTGGAAGTGCTGGAGGTTAAGCAGAGGGTTGAGGAGAAAACCACAGATTAACAAGAACAGGAAGCCTCTACCATCCCATAGGACTCCAAGGCAAAGGGAGGAAGTCTTTTAAACCAAGTATAGGATCTGGAACTTTCTAGAAGAGCTGGAACCATGAAAAAGACAAAGACACTTCTGGAGATAATCCTGGAATATATAAAGACAGGAGGATTTATCCTGGCTCTAAACCTCCAACCTTCTTCCAGTACCTCTGTTTTCTGAAACTCCTTAAATGTCAGTTGGTAAGGAAATCTGGGAAATGCAATTTGCTATGAAAATGAAAGGGCAGGAAATAAATCTGAGGCCTCATAGATGAGTGACTGGTAGTTCTCTCAGGAAATGTTAGCAGCCACTATATATTTCATATTAGACCTGGGATACAGCACTGTTTTCCCTCCACAATCCCAAGACATGCTGATTCTAGGCTGATTATAAATTATTCTTTGGGAAGCTTCTTTGAGGAAAAGTTAATATAAGTTATGTTATTCTCAGACCTTTTAAGATTGCCTCTTTGTATCTGGAATTACTTACTATAATATAAGTGCATCATGTAATAAAAGAGCCCTTTCTTGAAAGCTTTGATACTTTCTGGATATTTAATTCCTGATTAATGCAGGAATTAAAATTTGGCTCATATTTTTTTCTTTGCTTTATGTACATCTGGTGGAAAATTCAAATTATTGCAATTGGCCTGTGTCAAAACTTAAACCTAATATATAATTTCTAATACTCACAGTCCCCACAGACTCAATATCAACAAATTTTCCTGATTACCACAGCCTACATCTGCTCATTTTGTTCTCTCCATCAAGGAAGAAGGAAAGTAAAATAGAATAAAGAGAAGGAGCAACTCAGTATACTGGGTCAGCAACATTAAAATATATTTAAATCTTTTAAATATTGTTTCTTAATGTTTTATTAATGAGATTGTGGAACAAGAGGAGTTTCATTTATACTTTGAAAACAAGTTGTTGTTGTTATTGTTGTTGTTGTTTTATCCTGAGCATGTTTTGTAAACAAAGAAACTGCTGAAAGTCCTAAGCAATTTTTTAAAGTAATAGTATGCCATGAAATCTTGTTTATGATCTCAATTTGCTGAGCAAAGCTTTTTTCTGATGCATGGTAAAAAGACAACCATAATAGAATAAACTGAACTATCAGTTTTGGAAAAATAGTCAATAGTATTATAAACCACATTATATGGAAAACAACTGCACTTTCCCTAAGCCAACTGTAGCAATTATCTCTGGAGGCCCAAGTCAATCCCTGAAGTTCACCTCTGATTTCAACTGCAGCTATGGTTGACAGTTCCATGCAAACTCAGGCTCAGTTCACACTGACAGGATCACATTAGAGTATATGTGCATCTTTTCTGTTTCTGCCCCCAAGACCTTCTCTAGTATATGACAACCCACTCAACCCACCTGTAAGCACAATTTGGATGTATGAGAGAATTTAAGCCCCAGAAGTATCCCTCAGCCGATGAGAGGGTGGGATTGGTGAGTATATGCTACCCTCTTCTATCCCTCTTAGGACAATTCAAAGAGGCATCTTGAATGTTCCTCAAAAGATCATGATGGAATCTAGTCTCTGTTATCTATAACAACAATCTGCTATGGTTTTAATATGGTTTGGTCACCAAAGATTCATGCTGGATGCTTGTATCCAGTGTGGCAGTGTTTTGTTAAGGAATCCTTTAAGAGGTGGGGCTTAGTGATTAGGTAATGGGGCTCAACCTTTATGAATGGATTAATTCTCTCTCAGTCTCTCAGTCAAAAGTACAGTTATGAAGACACGAATTGGTATGAATATACTTTGTATACAACCAGAGATATGAAAAATTGTGCTCTATATGTGCAATAAGAATTGTAATGCATTCCACTGTCATATATAAACTAAAAAAAAAAAAAAGTGGATAAGGTCGGGTTGTTTCCTGAGGGAGCAAGTTGTTATAAAAAGAAAGAGCCTGGTTCTTCTCTTATCCATGCCCTTTTTGCATATGACCAGTTCCCTTCCACTTCTCTTTTCATACTATTATGTAGTCAGAAGGGGCTACATAAAAGATGGAGCTGACTGATCTTGGACTTTCAGTCTCTAAAACTGTGAGGTAAATAAAATATCCAAATTCAGACATATTGTTCTATCAACACAAAATGGGCTAAGATCCCCTTTATCTTGACTATTTTTTCCTCTGTCACATTCTCTCCATTTCTTTATTCTTGCTTTCTTGACCCAAGTTCTTGTCCCAGAATCTGCTTCAGTGGATGACAAACTAAGACAACAGTGTTACAAAGTGTTAAAAATATTATCTTAATCTAACTCAGGATTTCTCAATCCCAAATGTTACTATTTGGGATTAGATACTATTTTGTTATGGGAATCTATCCTGTTTATTTTAGGGTGTTTAGCCCTGGTCTCCTCTCATTAGATGCCAGAAATATCCCTTCCCTATTTGTGACAATAAAAATGCCTCCAGACATGACCAAATGTCCCTTGAGGGACAAAATTGTCCCTGATTAAGAAACTCTGATTTAAATCCTTCACCAGTGCAGAATGGACTTTTCTCTGTGTCTATACATATGTCAATGGAAGCATTTCCACTCATGATGGGATACAAGTACCAAAGAACAGATTCAAGTCCAGAAGAAAGCATTTTGAAGTAGCAATAATTAATGCAAAGTAACAGTACTTTTATTGTTTGTTAATTTTGGCTAAAATGGATTAACTATTCAGCAATCTATCTTGCCAAATTACTAGAACTTGCCTATAACATGACATAAATTGCCCTCAGTGACTTACTTCCTTTACAGTTTTCTCAATACTGAATGCCTGGTTCTCAGTAAAGGTTTATGTCACTGAATGAATGGGTCTGAACACAATGACATGAAGCATGGACATATATAAATAACCTGAAGGCAGAAGACCAACCTAGTCTTCCTATTGAATCAATAGCCCTCAGTCTCTTGGCCCAGTTAACTCATAAACTTTCGCACTGTAACCTAACCTGGAGCTTGGCCTTGGTATTTCTGCAATTAGGTGAAAAGCAAGTGACTACATTCCCCGGGGTGACTGGAACACTGCCAATGTGTACCTATTGTTCCCAAATAATTATTAATAGTCTCTCTTTTCATTTTCAAAAGTTTCCCAGTTTGGATAATAAATTATAGGGTCACACATTACTAATAAGTGTCTCAGAGGCAGAAACAGTATGCATTCTCTGATAATGTTGTGCCCAGAATTTTATAAACAAAGGTCTATACAAAAGTAAGCCATTGTTATAATTTTCTATGCAATATCCTGGTATTAGTTTTATCTGTGGAAAAGTAGAGCAGATTGGAGGAGTTCCCTATCTTACTTACAGCAGGAGGGCTAAGATCTGCTCAGGAAATATAACATTCTAAGTCTCAGTTTCCTTAGCTGCACACTGAGAGAGCTGAATTAAATTACCTCTAACGTCCATTCCCATTGAATGAAACAAAACAAAAGACCCTGCCATCCATACCTTCCTGATTCTACATAGCACCTCTGGACATTGCATAATCTTTCCAGAGATTATCATTTCCCTCTAAATTGTGTGATTCTTCACCCCAACCTTGTTGACATTTAGCCTAAAAGCCCTCTATACAGAGAGGAATCTTGACCATAGCATTATATTCTAAGAGTTCTAAGTTTGATACTTTGTATATTTTTGCCCTTCTTTCCCTTGGAACTCCATACCTGCTTTTACCTCTTATATATTAACATCTCTGAGTTTATTAATACCTGACTTAGAAATATTTAGACTTACCTCTGACTAGACAAGTTTTTCTCTTGCCATCATCCACTTGAGATAGACACCTTTGTGGACGATGGCATTCTTCCTAGGCTACAGAAAATTGTAACAGGCTATATAATCTCACTATCCATTTTCTTCAATCCCTTCTTCCTTCTCTACTATTTCTTCTTCTCACATGGTTTCCTGTCATTAAGAAAAACAATTTTATCGAGTCTCATTTATGTATAAAATATTGAAAAAGCTACTTTCCAGAAATGTTTATATTTATGCTTAGTATTTAAAAACTTATTTAAAATAGGAACATTATATTGTGTTGGTTGCCAGGGTTCTTTGTACATAGTAGGCTCTTAGTAAACTCTACTTGACAATCAAACAAGAATATCAGAAAGAACTCATAAGAATTCATGGACATTTTCTAAAAGGAGGAAGAAGGACACTTTTTAGGCAGAAATTCTTCCAGCTTACAAAAAAACATGGTGTGTTCACTAATAGCAATAAGTCCTGAATAGCTATAAGAGAATGGAAGTAGAAGTTGGAGAGATCATATTAGAGCTTCAGTTGGAAGTAACTTTCATGACATATCATGTCTAAGATTAAGCCAATGAACAATTTTAGGAATACAAGTTAAATGTAGAAGTCAGATTTAATAAGATCACCTGACATCACTGTGCAGAATATACTAAAAGTAGGAAACATGGAACTCAGGACTTCTATTTAGAAGCCTCATTTATCTGGGACTTCGTAGATTTCAACTGCACCAATTAAGGACACTTACACGGAAATAGCAAATAGGGCTATATTTGAGCAATATATTGAAGATATACTTCACAGGATTTAATGACTAATAGATATTTGGAAAAAGCAAAGGTGTGAGAAAGACATTATAGATATTTAATATGTTTTTTAAAATATGAGAAACCCTAAACTAGGATTTAAACCCCCACTGAGACAGGGAATTAGGAGAAGGTTGAGGAAGAGGTTTAGAAAATCAGTTTTGTTTTAAAGGTACTATGTTAGATTTAGGAATTGTCCAGTTATAGTTATAAATAGAATCTGAAACTCAGATTATAAATCAAAGCCAGAGGAATTAGACAGTAGCTAACATTATAAAATCACCCATGGAGTATATGGGGGGCAGTGAAGAGCACATGAAGATGCAGCACTAGGGAACACTGACATTTCAAGAGTGGTTACTTCTCTGCCATTTTTTTCAGAGACTCCTATTACATTTGTAATCAAATGTAAACAATATATTTTTTAAATATTTCCAGTTGTACTAGTTGTTGTGTTCCTAGATTTCAGCCTGGAAAAACAGAACTGGATACTATATTTACAGTATATCAACTTTCTACTTTGCCTAGTATATATTTAGCATTTGTTGCATAATTTAGGAGTGATTTTAAGAACCTCTAAGGGAGAAATTATCCTATCTAAATTAAGATAAGTTTCCCTTGTCAGCTCAATAATAGACCAAGCAATTCCTGGGCACTATGAAGATGCTATAGTACACCTAACTACTCTCCCTTTTCCCCTCCAACCTGAAGCTAAAAACAACTTTTGCTTTCTCCTTCCTTCTCCATTCAACTTACTTCTTGATTTTCACCACTGAAATCATTAAAACTGAAAAATAGGGACAATATGGAACTAGACAAGATTAAACAACATATGCCTCAACTTCAATCCCTAGATTCTCAAATTTAGCCAGCCCTATTTGCAACCTGGTCATATCTACTCTTGTGATTTTCAATCACTACCTATACTTCAACTTTCAGGAGAATCCCATTTATAGACATCTAACCTAACACTCCAATAATTTCTTCATTTATTTATTTTATTTTTTTAAATATATTTTTAGTTGTAGTTGAACACAATATCTTTATTTTATTTATTTATTTTTATGTGGTGCTAAGGATTGAATGCATCACCTTGCACATGCTAGGCAAGCAATCTACCACTGAGCTATGACCTCAGCCCCATAATTACTTCATTTAGAAAAGGACATGGGATATGATTGGCATAGACTCTGTTTTCAAATTCTATTTCTGTCACTTTCTAATTGAATAACCGTATATCAATGATCTAAGGCTACCATAACAAATTACCACAAATCCGGTGATGTAAAACAATAGAAATTTATTATCTCACAGTTCAGGGGGATAGAAGTCCAAAATCAAGGTGTCAGCAGGGCCATGCGCCTTCTCAAAACTGAAAAGTACTCCTTCCTTACCTCTTTCTAGCATCTGATGTTTTACTGGCAATTCTTTATACTTTTCTACTTTCCCAGCCACATAATCCCATCTTTTCCTTCATTATCAGAGGGCAATCTCCTTATGTGTCTTTGTCTTACCTGACAGTCTTCTATTAAGGATGCCAGTCATATAGTATTTAGAGGCTACCTACTCCAATATGACTTTATCTTAACAAATTATATCCATAATTATCCTATCTAAATTAAGTCACATTCTGAGGTGTTGCCATGTAGGACTTCAGTAAAGAGTTCTGTGGGGGATATGACTCAGAGGAGTGACTTAGGCAAATTACTATCTCTGAGATTCATTTTCCTCATTATAAAATAAGTATTATAATATCTCAGGCCTATTATAAGGACATATCTTAATTGATATATAAATAGTTTTGCTAATGTAATATACGAAAAAACCTCTATAGAAAATACATCAATAAATTTTAACACTCAGTAATAGGAAAGCAAATAATACAATTAAAAATAAGAAAGATATCTGAATACACAGCTCATCATAGAAGGCAGCTAAATATATGAAAAATGCTCAAACGTTATCCATTAAGGAAATACAAGAAACAGCAAGAAGGTATGACTCCACACTTATTAGAACTGCTCAAATCCCCAAAAAGTGACAATATCATTAACTGATAGGTTGCAAAGCAAAAGGCATTGTTATTCATTGGTGGTAGGAATGTAAAATGGCAAAGCCACTTTGAAAGACAGTTTGGCAACTTCTTACAAAGCTTAACATAGTCTATCTAGCTATATGATCCAGCAAGCACACTGTATTACAAATGAATAAAACAACTGCACTGAATGGGGAGGGGGCATTTCTAGTCTAAATGATTTTATAATTGAATAGACTATGTAAGATAAAGGCAAAAAGAAGTACACATAAGCACAATAGTCTGGTTGGTAAAGTTATTTACCATGGGACATGGGTTAACATTTCTAAAACCACTATACATGTACACTGGAATAGAAAAATTCAGTAAGTGCGTGGTTTGATGGTGGGAGCCATACCAATGATGTCACTGCTTACGTAGCCTAACATAAAAACCCTTTCTGAATGAGGACAGGTGTGGAATTGAGGGCACCGTGAAATGGATACATGTCACTTATCCAGCCCGATGCCACTGGGTAAACACAATGAGGGAGAGGAGGCACTTCGTGCAAAAGCACGTAGTGTTTGAAGGAAGTACACAATGCTTCAAAAAAGTACAGAATGGAATAGGGATGGGAGCAAACTATAGTGGAAAGCTTTAAACACTGCCTCAGCCAGGTGATCCATGTTAACATCTTAACATCAATAGTGATAAGTTATGTTGATATTATTACTTCTTAATAAGACATGATGTGAATAGCACTTTATTTCTGCAACCCTATTCCCCAAAACCAATAAAGTCCCATCTCTTCATGAGAAAACACAAGGAAAGTAAAAATTAAGGGACATTTTAGAAAATATCTAACCAGTACTCTTCAAAACTTTCTAAGTCATTAAAAACAAGGAGAGTTTGAGAAATTGTCAGAGTCACAAGCTGAAATGTGATGTGTAGTATCACAAATAAGATCCTGGAACCAAAAGGAACATTAGGAAAAACTAAGAAAACTCCAGTAAACTATAGACATCAGCTAATAGAAATGTATCAGTATGGGTTTATTAACTGTGACAAACATGCCCATTAATGAAATGTGTTAACATAGGGGAACATGAGTGCTGGTTGTAGGGAGGAATATGGAAACTCTCTATTATCTCTAGAACTTTTCTGCAATCTAAAATTGCCTTAAAATAAGAAGCTTATTTTTTAAAATCTAGAACTTTGTTTGGTACTTAATAGATTTTTATTTATAGAAAATCATATTAGAATTAACAGTGGTGTCAGCCAGGGGAAAAGAGGAAAAGGAAGATAAATATCTCCAATTTTACTCACCAAATCCATTCATAACATGTCAATCCATTAATTGTTGAGGGCCACAGACAAGTCAAGATGGCACCTGGCACTTTGCCAGAAGGAGTGGTTTGAGAAGTAACACCAGTGAGCCATTAAGATGATGGAGATTCCTTAATGACTGACTGCTGTATCTAGATTATGTTAATTAAGTTAAGCTGTGTATAATTATTAAGATAATGAGGATTCCTTAATGACTGATTGCTGTAACTAGATGATGCTAAATTGAGTTAAACTGTGTATTCAGTTATGTATATATACCTCTGCTGTCCTACAATAAATCGGCTCCCACTGTTTCAATCTTTACAAGTTGCTTGTCACACCCTTCCACCCCACCCCCACCCCCGGTTATTTTGCCCAGCCAGACTGCGTCAATTAATAGCCCTTATCTCCATCTAATATTAATGTCAACTGTAGTTGATATATTTATTCATTATAATGATTCCCATTCATTGAGGATTTATAATGGGAAGAATGCGTATGAATTATCTCATTTAATCATTGAAAACCACATTGGACTTGTACTATTCATTTTACAACTTTACAGATGAAGAATTACAGACCTGAGTTAAAAACCTAAAACCTACAGCTAGTAAGTGAACATTCTGAACCCAAAAAGTTGTTATCACCTGTACTTTTAACCAGTCTGCTAAAGGATCTCCTGCATATGTGGCTGTGCCCACCTCCATACAATGCACACTCCCTTATTCTTCCTCCTTCCTTTTTCTACAGCTCTTAGGACCAACTTTCTATTCTACCTCCTTATTTTATATCTACAAATGTTCATATAAAACCAGAAAAGACTGCATCAGATCATCCCAGTACACTGAGCCTTGTCAAGCCCTGTTTTATAACTCTAGTCCATCTCCTTATTACTAAATATGTACTACAAATGATATTCCAACTTCTGCAAATTCACTACCATGACTTCTTTTCCTTTGAGGAATATGCTGAAAGCAACTGCTTCCCTCTAGGTGGGAAGTGCTTCCCAATAGGTAGCACTCCTGGGTCCACCCTTTATTTTGCACCTTCAACTCTTGTCCTTTCCTCCAACTCACTAAAGCAAAGGCTGAAGAAAGGAAGCAGTGTTTCCCTCAGACACACACTTTCACAGTGCAGCCCACTTTCTGTCTTCAGGTTATGGAGTGGCAAGGGTTTTCTCTTCATGCATACCAATAGTGTCTCCCAGGTTTTATATATCTAAAGCAGCCTTGTTTTCTTTTCTATGATAGGGCTGTGTAAACCAGTCCATGCCTGACTGACTCACTCAGCAACCCATGTGTTGTGGTGGAGAGTCACTATTCCAGACTTGGGCTATCAAATGCCTTTATCTGTGCCTGTGGCATAAAAAGAACAAAGGAAAATATTTTCCTGAGGTACAACCTTGAAAGCTCAGAGATGAAATCCTTTTCTCACACTGTGAGGTGGGATGGGAGAGCCATAAAACAACAAACAAATCCACGTCCTTCTTGAGTTTTCCTGTCTTCAAAGGGCTTCCCAGCCCAAGTGAGTTCCTTTATAGACACTGCCTGACAATGTTAAAATCACCCAACCAGCTCTTACCACCAGAGAGTTAGCCATGTCCTGAGTTTACTTCCCTCGTGGATAAATATCTTAACCTATACTTTTCCCCTCCTGTATTCAACCACAGGAAACCTTGTAAAGAGTTCTGACAACTAGCCTCTAGGTTTGCTCTTCATTTAATAAGTGGAACCTTTGGATGGAGAATCATCCTTTTGATTGTTAGGAAGTGGCATATGCAATAAATAGATATTCTCTCTTTAATGGATGTCAAATCTTTCTCCCTTCTCCTGTGGATTCCTTCCTTCAGCTAATAAGGAACATGGGACCTCTATTAGTTTGTACCCAATTCTCTCTTTGCTTTGAGAGCACTTCATTTTCCTGTTGCAGCACGCAGTACCCCCAGTCTTGCAGCATAGTTCAAGACAGCCATATAAGCATGTATTTCTCAGTAGACTGTAAAATCCTTAATATCAAGGATTCTGTATTTCACTAACCCCACTCCACTGAAGTAGGACAGAAGAGGCTGGACACCTGAGGAATTTTCAGGAAGCAGGTTTATTGATTGTAGAGTTCAGAGAGGGCTATTGCCTAAAATTCTCTGAACAAACATTTTGGAATTTCTTTGAACTTTATACCTGGAGGTTCACATTACAAGTGCTTTCAGTTCCATCCTCTAGACCAGACACAAGTTTCACAAATTTTTACCATGAAAACAGAGGTAATATCTTTTTGTACAACAAGCTTGCAGACTAACTCTATTACACTTTTGTGTGCAAATCTGGCATTTACAAGAAAGAGGAAACTTCAAACCATAAGTCATCCCACTAATCTGACAAGAGGAAAAGCTTAATTATGGCAAGGGTCTTTTAAGGGGGGGGTGGTCTCTGGCCTGCTTCACCACAGTGCCTGGAATCTTTCTCAAAAGTGTTTGTTAAACCAAAACTTTGCAAGTGCTTTTATAAACTTTTCATTCAACATGTCCATTAACTCTTGAACTATCAGACCATTACTATTTCTTTGGAAATACTGCTTAGTATGTTAATGTCACCCCCTTCTTCCCTTATATTGTACTTATAGACACACACACACACACACACACACACACACACTTTGCTTGTAGTTTTAGCAAAGTTAACAATCAATAAATTAACAAATACTTCATGAGGTACAGCAATATGCCTATTTTAGCCAACTTTTCATCACAGTGACCAAAATACCTCATGTGAACAATTTAAAGGAGGGAGAGTTTATTTGGGGTCACAGTTTCAGAGACTCAGTCCATGGTTGGCTGACTCCAAAGCTCTGGGCTTGAGTTGAGGCAGAACATCATGGTAGAAGGGTGTGGCAGAGGAAAGCAGCTCAGGACATGGCAACCAGGAAGCAGAGGAGAGCTCCACTTATGAGGAACAAAATATAAATCCCAAAATCATGCTACCAGTGACCTACTTTCTTCAGCCATGACCTACCTGCCTACAGTAACCATCTTGTTAATCCATATCAGTAGATCAATCCACTGATCAGGCTAACTTTCATAATCTAAGTATTTCTCCTCTGAACATTCTTGCATCGTCTCATAGATGAGCTTTTGGAGCACCCCTCATATCTAAATCATGATGATCCATTACCTGATTATATAATAAGTCATGTCTAAGGGAAATATAGCAGGCCAGAGAATAGAGGGAGGAGCAGACTGGAGACCAGGGATGCTTTTGCAATGAATTGAAATTTGAGTAGAGAGACCCGAATGGTCTTAAAGTTGAACCATGAGTAAATAGGGTGGAAGAACATTTTAGGAAGAAGAAATTGTAAGTTCATAATCCCTCAAATGGGAGCAAGGTTAGCACATTTTAATGACAGCAAGGACAACAATGTGGACAGAGAGGAGTGAGAAAGGGTGCCAAAGGGGAATTAGGAGGTGTAGAATCTTGCATAGTAGAGGACCCTTCAGAAACTGGCATTAATATTATCCCTCACCAAAGAGAAAGGCTTAAAATAAAGTAATAATAAAGTAATCTCAAAGAAGGAAGAGAAGCAAGGAGGGAGGGAGAAAGGGAGGTGGAGGGGGGAAATCACAAGGCTACATGTAGATTTATTTCTTTGTTGTTAGTAGGCATGCTATTTTTAATTTCAGAAAAAAACTAGCCAAAATCTCTCACTCTTCTAAAAAATCATTCTCTGAAGTCATCATATTATCACCTTTTTCTGTCATGTGACCCGAATAATATATACTTGCTGTTTCCTTGCCTTCGTTTTTTCTTTATTCCTCAATGTAGAAAAGTCTAGATTCTGCTGCTATAACAGCATTAAACTTCTCACAATGCTGACAAAATGAACCCCTCCAGTGGCAAATCCAATGGTCCACTTAAAATTTTCATCCAACAGCATGAACTACCCTGCTTGGACAACTTTTCCCTTGCTGCTATAGCAACATTCTCCCGCTTTGTTTTGTTTTTCTCTCTTCTCCCTCTGATTATATTTTTCTTGATTATTCTTCATCTATCTACTCTTAAATGTTGGTACAGCTCAGCCTTAACCTGGAGAACCTTGTCCCTCTAATCTTCTCCCTAGCAAGGTTATCCATTTCCACTGCTTCTTTCTCTTATGCAATACATTTATATTTCAAACAGCTCACTAGAAATTTCAGATGGGCAACCAATATGCATCTCCTGTTTGCCATGTCGGGGGAAAAAAAGGTAGCTAACTACATTCAATAGCTACTCAAACTAGAAACCTCAAAGTATTCTCCCTTATTCACTGTAGCTAGTCATCCCCTTCTATAAATTCAACCATTTTATCTTACATGTCCTTTGGTCTCTATCCATAATGTCACTATTTTGTTTTTCTTTGCTTGGGATCAAACCCAGGACCCCATGCATGCTAGGTAAGCACTCTACCATTGAGCTACATGCATGCATCCCCAGCCCCTACTGTGTTACTTTTGATTCTCCTCATCCATGGCCATCATTACTCACCAGCCCTCCTGTCAAGACTCCTTCTCCATCCTGTCCCTTTCATTGCTGTTTCAGAAATCTTGCAAAAATCTACATCTTAACTATATTTCTTTCATCTTATACCAGTCTTCCTTTACATTTATTTCCCTAATCCAAGTCCTTCACACTATTCCCAACTGGAGGCCTCACACTAGCTTTAATGGCAGCTTCACACTGTCTTCCACACTTTACCTGGAATGCATGCCCCAATACCTTTTAGTTCTATATGTCCAACTCAAACTCTTCCACCTCTGTAAACCTTCAACAATATCCTTATGTATATTCTGTCCCCATGGAAGAATTAATCTTTCCATCTCATTGCTCATAGGGAACATTGCATATGTCACTATCACAGTCCTTATATTTTACTATGATGTGCTTACTATTTGACTCTTTCCCCACCTAGCATATGAGTTCTTTAAGATCAGGAATATCATATTCTTCATCTTTATATGCAAAATATTTAGCAGAACAACATATTAAAAGGTTGTTTAATAAATCAGTCTTCTCTCTCTCTTGGTACAGGGGAATGAACCCAGCGGTGTTTTACCACTAAGTTTTAACCCTAGCCCCTCTCCTTTTTTTAACCGGTGTGAGATTTTTTATCATGCTAATCAAAAGGGTATGTAATTTAAAACTTATGAATTGTTTATTTCTGAAAATTTCCATTAATGTTTTCCCACATGAATTGATTACAAGTAACTAAAACTGCAGAAAGCAAAGACACTGATGGTGGCAGGGGTGGAGGGACTACTATAACTCCTGATGGATACAATTGATTCACTTTCTACTTGTTGTAGTTTTCCTTTTGATTATCAGCTATTCTTTCTTTCTTTCTTTCTTTCTTTCTTTTTGAGTATAATTTCTCACTCTTCTGGTTGTACATGATGTAGAATCACACTGGTTGTGTAGTCACATAGGTACATAGGTTAATGTCAGATTCGATCTACTATTCTTCTTACCCCCATACCACTCCTCTCCCTTCACTACCCTCTACCCAATCCAAAGTAACTGTTATTCTCTAGCCCATGCCCCTTCTTGTGAATTAGCATCTGCATATCAGAGAAAACTTTTGGCCCTTGCTTTTTTGGGATTGGCTTATTTTGCTTAGCCTGATATTCTCTGGCTCCATCCATTTACCAGCAAATGCCATAATTTCATTCCTCTTTAAGACTGAGTAATACTCCATTGTGTATATATACCACATTTTCTTTTCTGTTGAAGGAAGTTTGGTTCTATAGTTTAGCTATTGTGAGTTGAGCTGCTATAAACATTGATGTGGCTGCATCACTATAGTATGTTGATTTTAAGTCCTTTGTAAACCCTAGTCCTTTCTATTTTTTTATTTTGAGACAGGGTCTTGCTAAGTTGCTTAGGGCCTCACTAAGTTGCTAAGGCAGGCCTTGAACTTGCCATTCTCCTGCCTCAGTCTCCAGAGTTGCTGTAATCCCACTGACTCTGGGGGAGAATGAGTCAGGAGAGTCAAAACTTTGAGACCAACCTGGGTGATATAGCAAGACCCCATCTGAAAATTTAAAAACTAAATAAAAGGGCCTAGGGATGTAGCTCAGTGGTAGAGCATTTGCCCAAGTGGGCTTGTGTGAGGCCCTGGATTTAATTTCCATCACTAAAAAAAAAAAGAGAAATGAGATAAAAAAAAAAGATGAAAAGGTCTGAAAGTAGAATCAGAAAACAGGAGAAATCAAAATTGTAAAGAGATTGCTGACAGAAAAAAAACAGCACATCACAAAATTTTAAAGCCAAAACAAACATTGTAATCATCTTCAGTCATCTCATGTAACTATTTTTCTTAGCACCAGGATTCAGAAAACTCAAGGGAAAAATAAGTAGAAATGCTTGAACCTCAGCTTCAATGTTTTATCCACAGTTCTTAGAGAACAATACTTACTACAGATACAGAGTACCTATCTATCGTCCTGTTCATCTGTACACCACGCCTGAGATGGAAAATGCAGGAACAATAAGTATTTTTATTTTCCTCTTACTAACTTTAAAATTTTTTCACATGAAAATTTTATTCTCCAGCATATATTTTATTACATGTGTATTGATATACCACTTGACAGTTTATGAACCATTAACCTACCATTTCACTGAATTCTTTTGGCAGTTTGAGACTTTGGTTTCAATTAGATTTTTTTCTCTGTCCCACTGTTTCCTATAACTAATAAATTTCACTTAATATGTCAAATAGGCAGCTGAAAATACTATGTATGCCTCTGTGCTTTAATATAGATGCATTAAAATGGCACATCAGGAACACCAGCTATGATACTGGCTCTGCCAACCTTAAATTGAGTGTCACTTCACCATTGGTGCCTCAATTTATGCATCTGGAAATCAGGGAATCTTGACCAAATTATTGGTTTCCAATCCCTGACAGGTACCAAAACTATCAGGAGCTTTAATAAATCTATTTGTACACCCTCCTAGAATATCTCAGGGGATGAGGACCAGAAATCTGTATTTTAAATGCGATTTGGGTAAGGAGCAGTCAGGTCTGAAAATCTCTAAGCCAGATAATGTTTCAAGTCCTTTTTGGCTCTGAAACTATGACTAAACCATGTTTTTCTACATATTCGTTGTTATTTGTGCAATTCAGTCTTAGACCCAGAATGGGTTCCTCTATGTGGCATGGAGAAAACAGACTCAGGTTGGTGAGTCTAGCAAGATCTCAGAATTAATGGCTTTGTCTATATTCTAGGCCAACAGGACCACATGAGAGCATGGTTTTCTCTTCTTTATTTTCCAACAGTAGCTTCTTAAATGAAAGAACTCACATATTTTCCAAGAGTCTGACATTCTCAACAATGTAAGGGGTTCATTATTATTTTCATCTGCTAACATTTCCTGTTGGACTTCAATAACTATTTTAAAAAATTGAATAAATTCTGTCATGTGTTTTATTTAACAAAAATACATTAAATAAAAACAGAAGGAAAAGACCTGTAGTTTTCAACAAATTACTGTTATTAGATGGAGTCAAAGAGAAAACACACAAGGAGAGAGATGCTTTGCTGTTGCAAGTTTAAAACCTTTAACCTTATTATTACTTTGTTTTTCTTTTTCTTTTTTTGTTCAACCAGGAATTTCTAGCCTCTGTAAATACAAATGAATAACCCAACTCAAAAGAAGAGTAAAATGTATAATATATTGTTGATAAAACAAAGGGCATGCTACCTTAGGAACTTTTTAAAATTTAAAGGCTACCAGGGGTTGAATAAATGCAATTAATTAATTTAATCTTCTTATATTTCTTTCTTTATTTTTATTATTAGTTGTTCAAAACATTACAAAGCTCTTGACATATCATATTTCATTCATTTGATTCAAGCAGATTATGAACTCCCATTTTTACCCTGTATACATATTGCAGATTCTTTATTTATTTTTTTTGAAGTCACTGATTATGCATTGTCAGATTCAGTTTAACACAAAACCTTAAAGTTTTCACTGGATATTCCCCTAGACTCATATTGACTTCCTAGACTAGTAATGGCCAATCATAAATCCACTAATACTTTGTTAACACTTGAGTTCATTATTTTGTTCACAATTATATCATGAGAAACAGTTATATGTTTTTCTGACATCATAATATTCAATATTCATGTATTTATTTAACAAGAATGTACTTTACTCTTACTATGAATTAGGTACCAAGAGGACTATGACAGTCTAGGTCTGTTTTGAAAAGTCTAGAAGAGAAGGCACATAAGCAAATAATTTTGACAGTTCAATTAGTGAAATAAGAAACAAAGTTTTATAAGGGAACAGGGATAGTTTCATGGCAAAGAACATATCTGAGCTGAGACATGAAAAATAAGCAGGAGTTTGACAGGCACTCAGAGGAATAAAGAACTTACAAGCAGAAAAAGCATCAAGCAAAAGGGTAGTTGATGCTGGAATTAGGAAACTAAATAATTGCATATGGCCTAGGCTTGGGGAAGACTGGTGGGAGACACATTTGAAGAGATCCTATAAGCCAACTGATATCTTAGGATAACTGGACAGCATTTCCATTATAGTTCTTTCTGTGTTACAGTCATGATAACTTCTTTTTCAATCTGGCTTCCTCTCAAGAATCATTTTAAAGCCTCTAAAACATTAGCAAATACCCTGAAAGTAATATTCTTCTTGGCCTTCCATAAATAATTTATCCCTTTCTATCTCCCAATACTCTGGTCCATTCAGAAAATCAAATCTTAAAAAATTAGTTCCTCTAATTAGTGTCCATTCTCCATATCCTACTTTCTGATTCTACCTGCTTCTCCCAGTTCTCTACACACAGTCTTTAGTTGTCTACAGTGAATTTTAAAGTGAATTGAGATACATTTTAGGTTCTTTATTGTCTGTGTTAATATTCAGTGAAAAATAAGTAGCCTTTTTAGATTTAATGAATGTGGAGTTTTAGACATATACTTAGTAATTATCATGCTTTAGTACTCAAAGTTTGAATTTTAATGGAAAAATAATTGAATAGAAAAATATTCTTTAATTAAGTGGGCTATATCTCTCAGGAACCAACCTATTCAACTTCAAGGGCCTGGTACAGATACCACCAGCTATTGATTAAAGTGTATATAAATGGCATCATATTAGAAGGAAATCACCTTGAAAATGCTAGGATTTTATAAAAAAATATTATATTGTAACACTAAGTTGGCACTCAAAGTTTCAATACACAGTTTGGTTCTGAGCAAATTTACCAGTTTTGTTGTCATCTATAGGAGTCAAAAGCTGGCGGGTCTGTGCCTCAAAGCAGGTTCACCTCATACATACTTATCTTTATAAACAGGGCCAAGACTCTCTTCTCTTCTAAATTTAAATGTTTTAAAGAACTGAGGCTGAACATATGCCTCACACAGCACAGCTGAGCAAGGTCTATGTTCTAAAACTCAGGGTGTGCTTATGCTATATTTCATGGCAAACAACAAACAAAACAAAACAGGAAAACTGAATGAACCTGTCTAGCAGGGCAGTGGTGGTCAGCCTGCATTCGCTTTGCTCTGACCTTCCTTTGATCTGTCCTGTTACCTTCTTTGGGAACATCTATTTGCATATGTTTTTCAATAATCCTTTAATGGGGCAGCCAAAAGGTTTTAGCCAAAGGCATCTATAAAATGTAAATGTATATTTTAACAATGTTCTCATTTTAAATTAAAAAACTAATCATAAGAGTTCTGGAATTTCTGATTTGAAAATAAACATTTGTTCCATAGCACTGTGTCTCATAACAGGTCCCTGCTGCCAATAGGGAATGATCACATCAGAACCAAATCCATCTATCCTCACATAACAGACATTGGCAGACACATTACATTCTGGGACTGTTTGTCAGTCCTTGGCTGGTAATGTTTAAATTCTGATTCACATTGGCTGCTCCAAAGATAAGACTTAGAATTCCACAATCACTGAAATGGGCCCTGATTCCAACAATACAGACAGACAGACAGACAGACAGAAAAATGAGAGATAATGGTCGTTCAAAGTAGAGAGAAATGATTTGAAAGTCAATGAAAAAAGACATACACACACACACACACACACACACACATACACATACACACACACAGGCAAGGACGGGTGAGAGAGGGAAGGTATGCACACTATATGTCCTCTCCATTTAATCAAACCACTTTAAATTATCCAGGTTTCATTAGTTTAGAATAAGGTACAGTGTAATGTAGATTCCATAGCTCCAACAGGAATATAGAGTTTGACTATATTTTATAAGGTCATGAAAAAAATATCTTTTGAATTTATCCCAATAAATATGGTGCATTAAAGGCAGAAATAAGAATACAAATTTAAACTTTATGGCTCACATTGTTTTAAATCTAAAATTTCATATTCTCTTATTAGTTCATTCTTTTTCAAATAAGTCATGTTATCATAAGTGATTGCTGGTATGATGATGAGGCACATTTGGACACATGCCAAGTGTGCAGGTGAGAGTGTGTGCACCACCTCGGGAGTACACTGCCCACATATCAAGGGCAGCCTGTCGTACTAAGAGAAGTCTGCCAATTTCATCCATCCATCCAATTTAATCTCATCTTCTTGTACTAGACCCCAGAAGTTCAGCTGTTCTTCTATTTGCCACTGTCTTCTTCAGGAATTTTCTTTAAAAACAAAACAAAAGATGGAAAGTCAAAAATCATAGAGTTCCAAAAGTATTATATTAAGGGCTCCCCTGGTCTACAGTGAGACTATCCAAGGCTCTGTCCTACTTGAATTTAAATCACTGTCTACTTACTCTGCAGCTATCTCTTTGCTTTTAATTCCTGGCCTTACATGCCAAAGGCCACTTCCTATATAATACTAAAATGTAAACAGCTTGCAATCAAAGCATTCTAAAGTGACTTGAGGATATCCTCCTCTCAAATTAATTTTGTCTTAATTCTAAATGCAGAAATCAGATTCTACATTTATTTTCTCTATGGACAGTCATATCTTGTGTATTTTGGTTCTTTTATCTGACCAAGTAGTCTCTAGTTAGTTCCTATGGCTGGTCAGTTATATACTAGATATGTCACAACTTCTCCCCTATTATCTGGGCTCAATTTCCTAAATAGCCATGTATTCAAGACTCCATTTTTTTCTCTTGTTGTATGTTTACATTTTTCCTTTCATATGTGACAACTTCTCCTAATGCCTCCAAAAGAGTCATAAATTTCCTTTTATGTAACTGACCTCCTCATTATGGACTGAATATGTCCTCTCAAAAACATATGCTGAAGCCCTAACACCCAATGTGATGGCACCTGAAGTAGGACCTTTGGGGAGTGATTGAGTTTCATGAGGCCATGAAGATAGAACCTTTATGATGGGATTAGTGTCCTTATAAGAAAAGGAAGAGACCAAAACTTCCCTCTGAGTATACACAAGAGGTCTTGTGAGCCAACAGCAAGATGGTAGTCACCTACAGACCAAGAGAATAGGACTCAGAAGGAAACCTATCTGCTGTAACTTTGATCTTGGACTTCCCAACTTCCACAACTGTGAGAAATAAATGTCAGCCACTCTGTACTATTATGGCAACTCCAGATGACTAAGGTAGTCCCTCCATTCTCTCCATTAAGAAAAGCCAGAACGAGTGCTTTCTCTACCTTATTGCCAGATTTATCAAAAGGACTGACCTTCCACCCAGGTCTGTGTATTAGGAGTGGGGATAAAGAAGGAGAGATTTTCAATATCACTTCAATACTTTTTACTGGGCATTCTATCTGAAAAATTTGTTTTACTTTAGCATATAAATCTTCCCATGAGATGGTGTGAGGCAGCCCAGTGCCCCCATCAATCTGCCTTCTACCAATACAATCACTTTGAGGTCCGTTTCAGGCTCATTTTATCCAAGGAATGGCCTATGATGTTTCTCCCATTTTAGTCTCTCCATTTTCTAAACTTCTCCAGCATTAATGTTCACATCAAACAACTTGTATATTGAGCAAAATCATGTTTTCTTTTCTCTCAGGACATCCCAGAACTGTTACTCAGCTTCTGCTAATCTACCACCACCCCACTGTTACATTTTTCTATCTTCACGCCACACATACATACATATACTCCTACAATCTTCTATTTCTGGCCAGTTCTTCAATTTACCAAAGATGTTTTCAAGTCTAAGCATTTCTTTACTTTCCTCAGCATAAAATGAACTTCCATGCTATCATCTAGTTTGCTAATTTTATTTTTACATAGCCTCTCCATGAAACAAATTTGTAGAATCTGTCTGGGTCACTCAAGGGCCTTTAATAGAGTCTCTGATTACTTAAGTTATTTTTATGTCTCTTTATTTTTGAAGGAGTGAGAATGTGGGAACAAAAAATAGCAAGGGTTCTCTGGAGTACATTGTGCCTACTCACAAGTAAGAAAACAAAAGAAGGAAGAATCAGTGAGCCAAATACCTCTTGTACTATTGTCCTTGTGTCCTTTCTAGAGCTGGTTCAGTGGGTAAACCAGCAGTTACTATTCCCAGGACTATTATCTTAAAAATGCAAATATTTACCCTGAACATGGGTTTACCTGGTCTTCAGAAGTAGCACTGCTTTTATTAATTAGCTTTGGGAAGACCAGATGGAAAAGCATTGTTATTTTCATCATCAATATTTGCTTTGTAAGATCATTTTACTGGGATTCAACATAGTAAGATGAGAACAAGGAGGGAAAGTTTCTCCCCATGAAATCAAAGTCCTGTATGTGCCAAATCACACAAGAAAACACACACATAAAACACAACAGATGTCCATAAAATCTTCACTTGTTAAACAAATTCTTTCCACACATGCAAAGTGAGGGTCATGCTAATCAGGGAGAGCATACTCTTGTAGAAAACCAGTGAATGTCCTCTATCAGGTTTGGGAAGTCTCAATGTCAACAAATGTGTACTGAATACCCAGCCATTCATTTCCCAAGAGTTCAGCAAATACATGCTTAACAGTATGTGAGTTACTATAAGTCATACAAAGAAAAAAAATATCTTAAGATATGATCCCTGATCAAAGGAACATTATAAAGAAGGTTTACAGTCTCACAGATATGTGAGTCATATACAAGACGCATTATAAGGGATTAAAAATGCAGAGCAGGAACTGAGGTATATTAAGATCTGCTCTATGTCTTCCCAGGTCTGAATTCACACTGCTGACATGGGGAACAGATATAGGGGAAACTTAAAGATGTTTTATATTTAGCTCTGGAAGGCATGCAACAGAGGATTTCCTTTCCTGCTTCTGCTTGCCTTTAGTCAACTCAAGATGGCATTCCCAAAGCTTGTATCACTTTGTCATTGGGGGAGGGTATGAAGAACATATCAACTATCTGAGGAAAGCTGCTCAGGGATTACACATTATCAGATTAATTGCTATTCAGGTTTTTTTTTTTGTTTGTTTGTTTGTTTTTTTGCGTGTGTGTGTGCTGGGGATTGAACCCAGGGCCTTATGCATGCAAGGCCAGCACTCTACTAACTAAGCTATAGCCCCTGCCCTCAGTTTGCATTTTTATGACACTTTTATAAATTCAAATGGCTCATTAGTCCTCCTAACAGAATATAGGTACTATCCAGTTTTACCGATAAAAAAACAAAAAGTCAGAGAGATTGTCTGACTTGTTCAAGAAACTGGATATCTCCCTTGGGCTTCTGGCAGGATACAGAAGGCATATCTAAGGAGTTTGACTGAAGGATCAAGGGCAAGAGACCAACAAGGATGGTAAAGCACTCTGGGACTAAAAGCAAGAAGCAGAATCACAACTCAAGGCCTAAAAATGAGAGCTGTTTCTAGAGCCTGGTGAGAGCTGCTACTGGGAAAAGGGGACTGTGTGAGAAGAGCCACAGCCTTAGAGAGTGAACATAGAAACTGCTATAAGTGTGGCAAAACTGGGGTAAAAACAGTGAAGAAACACTAGTCTTTCCCTTTTGTTACTCTGAAATTCTGTTAGTGCTTCCCTCTTGTTAAATTAAACCAGAAGCCCAAAAGTAAGAATCTCAGGTGATGCAGTGGAAAGAAGCCAGCTCCCAGCCACAGAACTGGCTAGAGAAGGGCCAGAGATTTGATAGATTTGAAGGAAGTAGAGGGGAGCAGTGTGAAATTAGAATGATCTAATTTCTTGCCTACAAATCTAATGCTCTTTTCCTGGTAGGTAACACTAAGAAACGCTCCAGATGAACTCAAGGGTTATCTGTAATTATTTGAGTCTTCTTAGGACCATTTCTCCTTTAGATTAGGCTGAAGCCTCTATACCTCCTGATGCCTTGTGGCTAGGCTGGAATCCTTTCTACCTGGGCAGAAGTCACACTTTGTAACCTGTTCTCTTTAGTATATATTTTTATCTTTTCAAAAAAATATATAATCCCCAGAGATCATATTATTGTTTCAGTTGAATGATAAGTTCTACAAAGTTCTACATCAACAAAAACATAAATGCAAAAAGATGATAAAAGATTGCTTAGGATGCTGTATATGACAAACATTGCCAGGGGGGAAAAAAACAAGTTTATTTATTGTGAGTAAGATAAATTTCTCTGGGAAGGGCCCAAAATAAAATGAGATAGAATGAAGTTGTAACTCAGCCTACTTCATAATAATCTTTTGTTAAGAGTGCAGACACAGATTTGGAAACCAACACTCAATACTATGAGCATCCTCTATGCAATTTTATTCACTCAGTTATTCTTTTCAAGTGTTTGCTCATAGCTGCTTCTCAGGTCCTCAGGTATCTAAAAATCCCTTAAGAGCAGTAGTTTCCAAGTATTATATTATCACAAAGATCTCCAGAAAGAGTTAAAAATTTATTTTCTGAGACTCCAATATTATCTCAGTAGCCATTCAGTTTACCAAACTACTTTCCTCCTTTGGAGAACTTTGAACTACAGACGGAAAACACATGAAATGCTTTTAGCAATCGAAAAAACAACTAATTAAAATGCCTTAAATCTTGGGAAAGAAAGAGGAGAAAGGAACTAGGGAATGTGGAGAGGTTGAAGGAGGAGGTGATGGGCCCTGGGGAGAATAGAAGACAATCTTCCCCGCTATTCTTCCATAGGGCAAGTCTGCCCAGAGCTGGTCACTATTGGCAGAGACCCTACCTCCCCTACCCAGGGGCTCTCACCCAGCTAACTAGTATTTGTGATTGTACTGAACATGAAACAAACCATCATCAAGTATTTCACCTTCCTTCACAGTATTTTGGCTTTAACTTCTTCAAAGAACTAATCCAATTTCCTTAAGAAATATTTCCTCTATGCTTAAACTAACTACACATCCTTCCGCAGCTTAAACCAAGGCTCTGGCTTATCCACTGTCATTTCCCATCCTTTGTTTTCTTTTTCCCTAGAACAATGAAGATGGTAGTGAGTTCTGGCTAATGGACCTCAACACCTGAGATGCCCTTTATCAACTCTACTACTTGGCAGCCTCCAAAGGTGTGACAAATGTAATCTTTCCTTTGGAAAAAGATTTAAATAAAGACTATTGAGAGTATCTAATTAAAATTGTTTAATTTTACAGTAACTTGGATACAATAATATGATTGGGCTTCTGTGACCTGTTTGCCAACTAGGGCAGAGTCACAGCTCCCGGAATAGAAGAGAAATCTGGTCAAGATCCTTACAAGTAATTTGCTTTTAGTTTTTGTTTCCCAACTAGCTTGTTTTTAAGTATATCAGAATATCCAGTAGAGTAGTTGGCCAGAGGCTGCAGGTATGGTCCTCAGAGGATGAAGGCTTTTCCCCTTGCCTTTCCTTCTGCTCACAATGTAAATAAATAAACACTATTATCAACCTGCAGATCATCTGGACGGCACTCCTTAGCCCAAGAAAGACTTCTAAAAAAAGACTATCATTATATATTTTTATTATAGATTACTTAATTCCATATAGCCAAATTTATCCTACCATGAGATTCTTCAACTATCCAATGTTTGCTCTTTGTAAGTTTCTTTATATCTAAGAAGTTTTGGCTATCTCAAGGTTCTCAACACAGATGGAAAGGCTTCTCTTAAAATTGTTCTTCTACTTTAAAAAGGAATGCAATCATAATATAGAAAGTTCCATACTTACTCACTAATAAGTATTTTACACATTTTATATCTGCATTTAATGATTCTATAGATACTCAATACAATGTTTTTGTTTTTAATTTTAGATTCCTATTTACTGTTAGTTGAATAACTCCCAGGTGTCAGGCACTGGGTTAGGTACAACCTTATGTGTTTTCTAAATTCATCCCAACAATCCTGAGTAGATGATATTACCTTCAAGAGAGTTTGCTATGGGTACCACCAGGGATAGGTACAGGCCCTGTTCTTATATCAGTATCAAATTGGATATATAAACATATCCAAGTTTGACAACATTTAAAAACTTATTTTCAAGATTTTTAATCAAAGAGTTATTGCTTCACCTTTATATTTTTTAAAAATTTCTGTTCCCGAAGATCATATGCTATTAAGCAAATCTGTTCCAGAGCACACTTATTCCTGGTTTAAAAAAGAATCTTATAAATGCACGCTTTTGGTCACAAGATTAAAATGCATTAAATGATTTGGCCCAAATTCATCACTTAAATGAAAACAACTTGATATATACCACACAATGATACTGAGACTCTTATGTCACTTTTACCTATAAAGATCACTTTTCAATTTAATGCTTCAGTATGTTCCATCAATTTCAGAAAGCAAAGATGTATCAGTATTTTGTCAATGTTTCCAAGGCAAAGATAGGGGCTATAAATGAGCTGAGCTAAAGCACAGAGTCTAGGACATTTTAAGGTTAATGGAAAAGGGATTCTCAAGAGCATTTTATACGCAAAAAAGCAAATGACAAAAATGAAATAACAAGAACATATAGTGCTAATGTATCCAAGGAAAAATTAATTGGCAGAGGCTAAAATGCATTATAGTTGAATCACTGCCAATATTATCCTTAAGAATTAATAATATTTCTTCAACCTTCTTTCTAAAAGGATCAGGTCAAACCAGCCACAGTGGAAATTCCACTTAGCTCAACAGTGTTGTGTTATTACAGGATTACTCCCTTGGTTATCTTCTGATATCTGGATCCTTATTATTACCTGGGTCTCAGACATCTTTTATTTACATTAAAGGAAGTCTGCTTGGATTTTCAGAAAGTTTAAGAAAAGTCATTCAGGTTAATCTCTCTTAATAGAATATCGCCTCATTTTTTACAACTCTTCCCATAAGAGACTACAGGCAATGGAGACTTCTGCCTCCTCTTCAGATCTATGTTTTATATCTTTGTAGATCTGGCATGCCTCCATAAATCCCTTTAAATGAAGTGTTATTTCTAAACATTTTGGTTCATTCTTGGGGCAAACATACTTTATTCACTCATAAAAGAAAAAATTAAATTTTAGCCCAGGATACTTGTGGATATCAAGCCTATGAATTTTGGCAATGCCAGCTAGGTATATTCTTCAGTGTTTTAAAAATCTTTCTTTTTTTTTTTTCTTTTTTTTTTATTTATTTTTTATTTTTTTTTTAATTTTTTTTAATTTTTTTTTAAAATCTTTCTTGATGTATAAAGGACATTTAAAAGCCCCCTTTTCATTGAAGTTGGCAGAGTAGCTAAGACTGTAACAAGTTACTTCCCCAGTAAATGTCATTCTGCCTTAACCACAGGGATGTGACTCAAAAAGATTTTTTTTTTTTTTTTAATAGAAGTGTTAAAAAAATCCCTCTGGAAATGAAACCTAGGATTTCTCATCTATGAAAAACAAAGTTGCTATGGAGTGTGAGACTGGCTAGAGGCCAAGAGCTTAGAGTTATTGCTTTCAAAATGGCTTTTCAGACCAACTATCACAGAGGGAGGAGGAGCTATATGTCTAGTCTAACCATGGCAACAGGCAAGGGGACCAAACAAAGAGAAGACAGGTGGCAGGAGGTTAGTGCAACTCAATGGTTAAATGTAAACCTCTGGAGCAAGAAACCAAGTTCAAATAAAAATTCTAGCACTTACTGATTTATAAGCTTAGGTAAGTTAGACTACTTCTTTGTACCTCAGTTTCCCTATTATAAAACAGAGATAATGATAGCACGAGTGTATTAGTTTTCTATCATTGCCTAATGAATTACAAAAACTTAGCTGCCTCTTGTGAACACAAATTTAGTGGCTTTAAAAAACACAAATATACTGTCTCAATTTCCTTGGGTCAGAAGTCAGTCACATTTTAGTGACTATGAGGTGTGGGCCAGGTGCATCCTCATCTGGAGGCTTTACTAAAGAAAGATCTATTTCTAAGCTCCTCCAACTCATTTCCTTGCAAAAGTATGACTGGTTCCTGCTTCCTTGTTGATTGCAAATGGAAGTTCTATTTTCAGTTCCTGCAGGCTACCTGCTATTCCCTGCCAGGTGGCCCTCTTGACAACACCATAGCTTGCCGCATCAAGCCAACAATAGAGCCCCTCTCATACTTTCGATCTCTTCTTTCAAGGTAGCTCAGTACCTTTTTAAGAGTTCATCTGATTAGGTCAGGCTCACATAGGATAATCTCTGTTTTATTAACTCAGCGCCACTAATTAGAGATCTTAATTGCATCTACAAAATTCTTTTATTTTAGAGTAACAATAACAGTGTGATAACTTTTACACGGGCAAGTCCCCTTTTCCTATGCTAGAAGTTGGGAGATAGGATTAAGTCCAAGCCTCCCTGATCTACTCAATCTTTTCTTCCCCTTCCCCCTTCCCCTTTCCCCTTCCCGCTTCATCTTCCCCCTTCCCCTTCCTCCTTTCCCCCTCCCCTCTCCTTCTTCCCCTCCTCCTCCTCCTTCTTCTTCTTTCTTTTTTATTTATTTATTTATTTATTTATTTATTGGTACTGGGGATTGAATCCTGGGGAACTTTACCACTGAGCTACATTCTCCACGACCCCTGACCCCAAACACATACACTTTTTTGGGGGGGCGGGGGAGACAGGGTCTCAATAAGTTGCTTAGGGCCTTGCTAAATTGCTGAGGCTGACCTTGAACTTTTGATCCTCCTTCAGCCTCCCAAGTCACTGGAATTATAGGTGTGCACCACTGCACCCAGCAAGCTTTTCTTTTTCATGCCACTTTCTCAATAACAATTGGTTTAGGTTGATCTTCCTGGAAAATGCTTCTCCCCCTGGTTGTTTCTTTTGCTCCTAAAATAACTATTTCAAAAGAAACAGTACCTACTCAACAAGTATAAATCAACAAGTAATAAATCCCTTCATGGGAACTCTGTGGTGGGTAAATTCTTTCATCTAGTCCTTAAGAGTATACATGGGTGCTGGGAGAGGGAGTCACGCAAGGGGTCCAAGGTGTAGACTTTTTTTGTATAAGTTATTGCAGATTTACAGCTTTGGCTTAGAAGAAGATAGCCAGCCAGAGCCAGGAACAGAGAGTATTTAGAAGAAGTTGCCAATTCCAAAGTCATTTCTCCTCTCCATTGAAGTATAAATCACAGTTTGAGCCCGTAGGTTAGCTGCTCCTGTCAGTTGACCTGGTTCTCAAATAAATATACAAAACTCCCACAGTCAATTTGGGAAAGGAAATTCTTTAGTTTGACCTCATATCTAATTAGATTCAGGGGCATATTTTGCATTCTGAAGACTGAAACACACTTAGAGTGACGTACCAGATCTCTCTTCTGCGCACGTCTCAGCAGGATGTTTCTAAACAGAAAGTTAAAAATAATAATGATCAGTGATCCCTTTTCACCCAGCTGCTCTCCTCCTCAGAGAGTCATGATGTGCTGGGCAGGCATGCTATGACAGTCCCTGGAAGGTCTGAAACAACTGGGTGCACAGTTTCTAGGTGTTATTCCAGTGCCAATGGTGGAAAGTACGGATGGCGGGCAGAGGATATGGGCACATAATAGCTTTCCTAATCTATATGATGAGGAATTTAAAAATGATGTGCTGTTACTGAGTGTCCTTTATTGTGTGTTTTAGTTTGCTATGACTATCACAACAAACTAGGTGGCTTCAATAACAGAAATTGATTTTTTCAGTTTAGAGATTAGCAGGACCAAGACATTAGTAGGATTGTTTTCTTCTAGGCCTGCACTCTCTTAGGCTTGCAGATGGTGCCTTGTCCTTGTGTCCCCACAAGGTCTTTCCTTTGTGTACTCATGTCCCTGGTATCTTTCCCTCTTAGAAAAACTCCAGTCATTTTGTTTAGTCATTTTGGATTAGGGCCCATCCACATGACTTCATTTTACCTAAATTAACTTTTTCACATGCCCTATCTCCAAATCTAATCACATTCTAAGGGGGTTTAGGACTTCAATATATGAACATTGAGGTGACATAATTGAATCCACAACACCATGTTCTTACAAAGTACATCAGATTTCTATTGTATTGTTGAAATGCAGAGATATTTAGTTTTCTGAAACTCCTTTTTCTTATGATAAATATGGTGATTAGGTTAGATGATCTTCCTGGTTCCTTAGGACTTCAATATGTGAACATTGAGGTGACACAGATGAGTCCATAACACCATGTTCTTACAAAGTACATCAGGTTTCTATTGTATTGTTGCCAGTATATTAAGTCTCCCCATCCTTGGTAAGGCTCAACATTTTCTCCACCCTGTGAAATAAATTATCGTGAGAACCAGAGGTGACAGCATATTGACATGAGCTACAGGGAACTGTTAAGGATGGGCTCTGGTAAGGCAGACTGATTTTAGAATGTGATAGTTTAAAACAAAATGCAGATTGAACCCACTGATCACTCTGTCTCTTTTGTTTATAATAATGTTTTTCATCTTCTCCTTTCCTATTGCCATTGTCTTCTTTTTTTTTTTTGAAACAAATACTCATAATTCTCCAATGCTGTGGAATAATCTGTATTTGTGACTTACCTAACCATTAATTTATTAAATCCTGTGACAACAACATCCAATCTCGGATCATCACAAAAATCTTCTTTACAAAGTATTCCTAAAAAATATATAAATATATATTTCTTCTTGAATAATTTAGGAATGGAAGGGTCCCTCACTGAAAGCCAATGTCTTCTTCTTCATTACTGAATCGGTCTTTCAGAAAGGTTTTCAATTCACTGTAGTTAGAGCTATTCCTTATAGCATCTTCCCAGTGGTCTTGATTATGCCCTGTGTAGCCACATAGAAGTTAAATCAATTCTATAACTTTCTACATTTAAAATTTTCTTTTCTCTATGGAATTTCTATCTACATTGTCTTTTGTTTTGTGCTCTATATTTTTTTGTTGCTCTTTTTGGTCACACTGCTGAAAAGTGATGAACAATGACAAAAGTATTTATAAGAACTTGAAACTTTTGGAACTAGGCAGAACCAGGAAGATCATCTAACCTAATCACTATATTTATCATAGGAAAAAGGAGTTTCAGAAAACTAAAATATGCATACAAAGTTAGAGCCCTAAGTAATTTTGGCTTGGCATTATAACTTACATGTCTCTAGTATCCTTTCCAATATGTCAGATGACTTCTAATTTACAATGCTGTGATGTTTCAAACTATTCATATTAATTTCATCCTTATACCCTCTATATAAGATAAATAGAACATATTTCTTGTCCTTATTTAATAGAATAGGGACTGAGGCTCATGGGTACTCATAAGAAAAGAGCTTTATTTAATAGAAGAACTAGAACAAGAATCCGAGTCTTCCAACCTCCAGTTCAATATTAATTAAATACTCCATCAAAAATTCTTTCCACTAAAAATCTGATAGATCCTGCATTATTGAGAGTTCCATCATCAAGCAGATGGCATACTAAAGAAGGCCTCCCTGGCCTCTCTATTTACTAAATGCCCCAGTGTGATAAGCAAAAACATCTCACTGCTTGCCAAACGTCTCCAGGGAGAAAAATTTTGAGAACAACCTCTGTGAATGATGGGAAAGGAAACCCAAAGTTCAAATTCATCTGGCTGTACCCAAACTCCTCCAGCTGCTTCAAGTTTGTAATAACCCTAGCTCATCCAATTAGATCCAAAGAAAATGAGGCAAAGATCATAAACTGCTTAAAGGGGAGAAATTAATTGAACCCCATTTTGTTTTGTCAGCCAGAAAGAGAAAAACCCACATCCAGATGCTTGCTTAAGACCAAAAAAATAAATTATATACTCCAAACCCCACAAACTCTAAAATAAGGCTTTATGAGGTGTCAGATTGTGAACTGATTTTCCCTTGCTACAATCCCTACCAAATGGTTTTATGTGGCTTATAACTCAAATGTTTAGTCTGAAAGAGTCAAGGAAGAACTGAATCCTCACCAGTCTTGAACCAAAGCCTTTCAAAGATCTGAATCACCTGCATGCATGGGTCTCAGTGCAGACTGGACCCTTGCCCACAAAGAGGAAGAAAGGACCTTCACAGGATTATTTTGAAGGTAACTGTAAGAGAATATAGTACAAGGACATTTGTGCTTTCAAAACCTCATGAAGTTTTTTTTTTTTTTTCTCCCCAAGGGCACTATTTTAGTTTATCTCTGCGATGTAGGCAATCTTCTTAATCTAAATCATAGAGATAACTAGGTTCCAAAATGTTGGGCAAAATGCTGTGAATAGTCCTCATTCGTTCTCATGGGAGAAGTACAGTTTTTACTTTTAATGAAACATCAACCTGAAGATTAGAAGATTGAAGGAACTTTAGAGAGATATTTAGTCTAGTAGTGTAGTTTTCAAACTTTTGTTTGTTTAAAAATCATCTAGAGGTGGAAACACAGCTGAAATGAGAATCTAGGTCTGTTGGTTTCATTGTCCAATACTGCTTCCTCAGCCTCACCATAAAGTATATTATCTATATACCATAAAATAGTAAATAACATCAAATCTCAGAATACCACTTACAGTGTTATATTTTACATTTTTCAACAGAAATATTTAGGACCAACCCTGGGATGCCATATTTTTCCCTGTTTTATAAAGACATAAAACATACAACTCTCACAACCGTTTCATTACAAAAGGCATTTAACCCCCATTAATAGAAAATAATCACTTTTTAAAAAAGTTAATCTTCTGAAAACTTGGTTGCTACTGTGCTGTGCTTTATTATAGAGAGTAACAGAGTAACAACAATGTTTTGGACTAATATTTGTGGTCTCAACGTGGCCACAAATTAGGCCATACTGAAAAAAATGATTTCATAAGCAGATCTCACTAGCTATCATAGCATATTGCTCTTATACAACTGTCCCTTGTGCCCAATTTGTTTGTTTAATCAGATGTGCCACAGCTGCCTTGTCTGGTGACTCCTCAGATCTTGAGATGGTATTTTCCAGAAGCCAAATCTGCTCTGCGTTACAAAAAGGTCATATTTTTTTCTTTTGTGAAAGAGAAACTCGTGTATGTCATCATTGTTCTATTCTCCTTGTTTCCTGTTATTCATCAAGGTATAGAAGGAAAATAATCTGACAATTGATATGAACTGCTGTATAATGTGACCTTCCTATCTAAGCATTCACACTCGAGGGCAGAATATGTATCTTTTTGGTTTTGATTTTAAAAAGCATTCATTGAGTCTACTTCCCTCAAAACATAGAGATAAGAGGCTCCCAATTTCTCATTATGTCAATTTCAGTGGAAGTGGCATGGAGATAATAAAAGCCATTTGATACCATTGCATGTGGAAGTCACTGTTCTCCACTGAGAAGTAAGTGTGGTAAGAAAAGCTGTTTTCAGCTCATAAACTTGTGGTTATTATTTCATATTTTTATAGAAATAATAACTACATAAATGCACAGGGTGTTGACAATATTTGAAGTGGGGCCAAGCAAATCAAATTCCTGGTCCAAAGCTGACAGAGTCCAAATGTAGACCCAATCCAGTACCAAACCAATGACTTAAAATAAACATGGTATAGCTCAGGGCCATTGCAAAGGTGGGCAGGGGTTTGCGGGGGTGCCTGTAGAAGGGGAAGTGATTTCAGGACAAAGAAAAGAGAGATTCCCCTAAAATATAATGAAATAATAGAACATTTTGAATAAGCTCTGGAGGCTTAAAATATTTTCTCCAAACCAGCATTTTCTTTAAGAAACCTTTCACTGTCTGCTTTTCTGGCACACAAAAACAAATCTACTCCAGGATGATAAATTGGATGTCAAGTGCACACACATATAATACATGTAGATGTGGGAGCATTGATCCCTAGACACAAAGCCACTCAGCCCTCATCAGTTATTGAACTGAAAGTCTGGAAAATGCCCTTAGTTAAAGGTGCAAACAATTTCTTTCTCCTGAAACAAAAAGAAAAATTCTCTAAATGATGAAAGTTCTTTGAACCTTATTAATAAATCAATGTTAGAACCTTCTGTGCACAACATGATCAATCAAAAGCCACACCGAAAATGGAAAAAAAAATCTTCCAGATAGTGCCAAGGGCCTTATCACAATTGCTTCCTGTCAGAAAGAGTAGATAAAGGAGCTCTGGACAAGGCCAAAAATGAAAGGCTGGTCCAGAGACCTTGTTTCTTGTTGCTCTAGGTATCAAAATAGGAAGTAAACAGCTTCGAAACAGTTCTGAGAATTGCCTGGAGGAAGTGCTGCTTCCTCTCCCTACACTTGCTAAGACTGCTTATCTTTCATCCTCCCAGCACAGCCCTCTGCAAGCTGGCCAGGCCCTTAGCAAAGACCATCTTATCCCTTCTGCCTCTGACCTAGTGCCATCCCACTGACTGAACACATTTCCCCCTCCCTTTCCAACAAAATGTGATAAGGAAATGAAAGCATAAACAAACCCCATGATTTTCATGCAATGGATCCCCTAAGCAAACAAACAAAAGGCAGACCTCTAGTTCATGGAAATATCCACCACACTGTGGGAGAAAAAGGGCAGCTCTGCTGGGTCAGTTTCCAGCACCACCCAAGCAGCATCTCAGCATGACTGAACTACTTCATCAGGCTCCTCAGCAGTAACCAATAAACAGCTCTAGAGCTCATTAACTGTCCAGCCCAGTGTAGGTTCCTACCAAAGAAAACCATGTAAGCTTATTTTACGAGGAGCCTGGATTTGTGTTACCACCTATCGGGTGATTTTTAGTACACCATCATCACCAGCCTGGCACCTGACACTTACATAAGGCTTTTCATGCATGTATGCCCACAGAGCATCAATGCATCTGGCTGCCCAAGCTCTTCTGTGAGCCAAAGAAAGCTCATGGGTTCACTTGGTTGCCTCTGCTTAGCTTTGCTTATCCTATTTCTAATTCATGTAAAGATGTTCTTAAAGTCTGTCCTAGAATCATCTGAATTCCATCTAACCTGAGACTTTTGATATGAAACACAAATACTTTAAGAAGGCAACTAATAATTCAGGATTGTCTCAGAGAAATGGGCTAGCTCCCCAGAGTAGATACAATACCCATCTTGATTTCTACCTTGCCTTCAATTCTTCAACACTATAAAACGTTTGACACTGGATGATCTTTTAAATGACTATACTCTTTAAAATTGCATATGCTTTGAACTACAGGAAATCAGGCTTTTTAAAGGACATCCAATTATGCTGGGTGTTTTGTTGTTGTTGTTGTTGTTGTTATTTTGTTTGTTTTGTTTTGTTTTAGCATGAAGAGGACAAATTGCTAGATAATTGTTTATATTTTTTATTTTCCTTTCCAACCCAGTAAATCATTCTTTGACAAAATTTACAAAAGGATCAACCTTTATGATAAGGTGAAACTATCATCACTTCTTTAGGTCTCTTTTAGCAAAAATGAAAAGAGCATTTGCACTGATTTCTATAGAATACTCATATGATCTGACAGTATCTAGAGTATTACCTTTAGAGTGTTAATTATATAAATATTATTTTTCTGTGGCTTTACAGTGAACTAATAACATCAAACATCACATTAAGGAAGTTATTTTAGTAGAAGCTTTATTTATGGAGAAAATTTCAGCCAAAGTGTATGCAGAAAAATTATGATTTGGTTGGAAAAGCAAAAATACAAGCTAAATCAGTCTATAAGTGCTGCTCTGTGGGGGAACAAGAGAATTCATTTGGACAGAATATTTAATTTCCCACATTGAACTGTTAAGAATTTATTCTTTCTTCACACATATTACATTAATATAAAACTATAGTAGCTCTCTAGCAGACAAATTTCTATGTCTTCTTTTGGGAAAACTGAACTGATTTGAAGCTTAAATACTGAATAAAAGTAAGTGTCTCTAACAAGAACCACCACTGAGGATGTGATACCTGCCTCAGGTCCTTCAAACTACTGTAAGTAGTGACTTAGGAATATAGCAGAAGGAAGACAGTGATGGCTCACAGGCCAGTCCTAGATATATACCTTTTCAATATTTAAACTACATCTCCGTAGTTCCCTTCTTCAACTATTTCCTATTCTTTCTTTCTATCAATGAGATAAATGCACATTCCCGTTGTTGGGAAAATAGGAATGTGGAAATGTAATAGGAATTTTGTTGCAGATGCTATAAGGGCTAAGAAGCAAAACAGGGGAATCTAAAGTAATCAAGGATTAGCCAAGGCAAGAAACTGTCACCACCATGCTGAGCTGGAAGATCAATTATATAATTACAACTAAGTAGTTAGATGATTCATTTATACTCATTTCCAATTATGTAATGGAATTCATGCAGTGATATTTGTTCATTTCAAATATCATCTCTGCCATCCTACTCTCAGATGAATATTTCTTTGTTTAAAGAGGAGGATGAATTTGGATAGTGATTGATTTATGATTTATGTGTCTTCAATGAATTAAAAACGTCTAATTCATGAAAGCATAATTATCCCAGAAGAATGTTGTGGTTATCAACATCAGTGGTCTCTTTCTGAAGTTTTAAAAAAACAAGTTGAAGAATCATGAAATGACATGTACTTCCATTTACTTCCACTCACTCAAAATATAGAGTAAGGGTTTATAAAACTACACTTTTCTTCACAGTGCTTTAGAAGTTCAGACCACTGCTACAAGTTTCTTTCACCTAAGAAAGTAAGGAATTTCATTTTCTAATTTATCAAAGTTGGCCCTTTTTCCATCCTGAAGCCCACCCTCCAGTTTGCTATAGCAATTACCTTTTCTCATTAACAACACAATAGGCCTATCAACCTTACACACATCAGTCAACCCTCAGTAAGTGTAGCCACAGACAGGCCCACTAAACCAGAAGCTGGAAAGTTAAGACATATTTTAGTATGTAAGTTAAAATTGTAAAAGATTATTACAAGGAAGTAGAATAACATGATGTTTACAACTGGATTCCAGTGAATCCAGTTGGGATTTCTGCATGATCTCCACCCAGGAAAACCAGCTTGAATTCTTGTACTTAGGCCAGATTCCAAGAGGCATCATAATTAAATCCCAAAAGAACACATTGCATTTGAAGAGGAAATCCTCCACAGAATTATATGGGGGAAAGGCTGGCCTAAGCAATACTTTATCCCATTAATTGCACAAGGTGAACCGAGTCATTATAATTATGGCTAAGTTCATGCTAGGATTAGGCTAGTTCCAAAAAAAAAAAAAGTGTATTTTGAGAAAGAACATAATTCTGAAGCAAAGCCTTCACAATGTACCACGCTCTCTCCTTCTCAAATGAAAGGTCATTGAAACAAAGGTTTTAGCAGATCTCAAAGCTTAATGGGAAAGATGACCAAGTGTAAGTTACTAAACACTTTGGTCAACTCTATTATACCTCACATTAGCTTTTCCTAGACATTCAGACATTCATTTATACTCTTGCATTTTAGTTAAAAAGCCAACAACCTAGGGTTTTTAATAAAAGAAATCATTGGGGGAGCTTTGAAGAAAGGTTATGAAGTATAGGAAGTGTTCGGGGTTGGAGGTGGGAGGGAGGAGGGCAAGAAAGTCACCTCTGTGGTGTTTATTCTGCTCTGGGCTTTGTTACAGCTGTTTTTGTTGTTATTGTTTCCCTTTTTATTTACTCTCATCTGTTATTAACTTAAATTTTCAGGTCAATTAATAAAAAAATTTACTGAGTGCCTGTTATTTTTTAGATTCTGTAAGATAGCAAATATCACATTAACAGAAATTCTTGGCCAATATTTTAAAAATACAAATACAAATACTAGAAAGAAGTAAGTCAATTTCTTGTATGTGTATTTATTTTTTTCAACATATTTTATAATTAACAGAATTTCAGCTGTAAGGGTGAAAAGAAAATCTAATATAATTATAGTAGACTTGAAAATAACTCATTTCAAATTCATTTGAACTTGAAATTCTTTATTTCATTTAGACAGTATAATCTTGAGATTTAAATTTCAGTTTTTTATTTGTACAAATAAGCAGCACATTGCATTTCAAATAACTATTGTTAAATTTATATAAGTATATAATAATTTTTAGTAAGCCCTTTAGCTATTGAGGAAAAAATGGTACTTACATTTTATACACAAAGCAATGCATGGGGCTATAAGAAAGTAAAACATATACTTTCTTCTATGATAATATAATCATGTTTAATCTTAAAATGATATTCAACAAAATTTAATCATATTCTTTTGTTTCAATTATAGAAAGCATTTTGATTGACATTGTATAGTGTCCTATAGTAAGTACTTAAACCAACTATTTTAAGGTAAAACAAGTAACTATCAACAGAAGTTATTAACCAATAAAAATTTAGAAGGCTAAGGGAGCATCACTTGTGTTGAATAGCCCTAATTAGAAAATAAGTGAATATAATGCTATATTTATGACTTATTTTATCCCACATTGTTTTAAATCTTTTAATATAAGTAGCATGTTTCCTAATTTTTCTTTTTTTTTTTTTTTTTTTGGTACTAAGGATTGATCCGAGGGGTACTTAACCACTGAGCCACATCCTCAGCCCTTTTTAATATTTTATTTAGAGAGAGGATCTCACTGATTTGCTAAGTGCTTTGTTAAATTGCTGAGGCTGGCTTTGAACTCACAATCCTCCTGCCTCAGGCTCCCAAACTGATGGGATTACAAGCATGTGCCACTGTGCCCAGCCCATTTCTTCACAACACCCAACAGAAATACACAATAACTTAACTGCAAAATAAAGAAATGGCAAGACACAGTGCTGCTTCTTTTTTATTCTTCTGAAAAAGAAAGGGCTAATCTGATTTTAATCAAAATATATTGATTGATTATATACCCAATATATGCATTCTTATTTTTAGCAAAAAATAAATTGTCTATAGTATGGATGAATAACTTTATATATTTCTTCCAGGAACGGTTATCTGAGAAATATGGCTCTGAGAAATAGCTGCAATTTGTCAACACTATTATATCTTCATCTCTATAATTCTAACAAACAATTAAGGCTGAAATATATATATGATGGTTGTTGCAAATTACTATTGGCATTGCTCTCCCCCAATTTAATAATATCACCATCTTAGATTTGTATAATTGCTTTGTCAGTTTTTTTTTTTTTTGATGCTGTGACAAAAAGGCCCCACAGGCACAATTAGAGGAGGAAAAGTTTATTTGGCTCACAGTTTCAGAGGTTTCAGTCTATACACTGCTCCACAGCTCTGGTCCCAAGGTAAGGCAGAACATCAGGGAAGAAGAATATGGTAAAGGTAAGCAGCTCAGGACAAGACAATTAGGAAGCACAGAGAGTTCAGCTCACCAATAAACTCCAAAGGCATGCCCCCAGTAACCCACCACCTCCAGCCACACCTTACTTGCATACAGTTTCTGCCCAACTAATTCATATCAGTGGATTAATGCACCCATTAGGTCAAAGCTCTCATAACCCAATCATTTCACTTCTAAATTTCTTGCATTGTTTTCCACATGAGGTTTTTGGGGATACCATATCTTTAATCAATAACAATAATATCTTAATTTTTAAAAATACATATAGGTTTTACTTCATTCTTATTTACCAATAATAGTATAAAATAGGAAAGACTGAATTATTCCTATTTTATTGTTCCTATTTGACCATTGCATAAAGAGATTAAATAAAATCTCAAATAAAATTTCAAGGTTATTTGGGGAAAAAACAAAACAAAACAGAAACACCTGCATTCCAGTGTTATATCTTACTTCTGATTCCCCAGGCAAGCCAAGACTTGTTCTAACACCACAATAACAGCAAAATCTATCCCTTCCATCTCCCAGGAAGATGGCTATGCTGTAATCAATGAATTGTATATTTGAAATAAATCTAGTTAAGATACAAGACTAGATTGTTTTGCCAATACCTAATGTAATGAATAAAGAGGCTAACATTTAGGGAATGCCTAAAGAAACTACTTTTTTTCTTTTTCTTTTTCTTTTTAGTACCAGGGATTGAACCCAGGAAGCCTTAACCACTGAGCAACATCCTCAGTCCTTTTGTTAGTTTTTATTTTGAGACATGGTCTCCCTGAATTGCTTATTAGGCCCCTCACTAAATTGCTGAGGTTGGCTTTGAACTGGCGATCCTCCTGCTGCCTCAATCTCCCAAGCCACTGGGATTACAGACATGTGTCACAGCTCCCAGCTAGAAACTACCTTCTTATTTTATTGTAAAACTAAAGTTGAGTACATAGGTAATGACAGAGTTAAAACAGTATTTCCTTCAAGCTCATCCAAACTTGGAATACTGAGTTTTGTCACAGTAGCATAACAGATGAGTTGATTCTGAAATTGCTGGTTGACAGGTTGCTGTGACAGGAAGTAGAAAAGTGTTATTCCTAAATTTCTAAAAATAATACTTTAAAAACCTACATTTCTTTAAAAGCATACATCACAACAAAGAGGTCACAACTGTTAGTATTTGACTTCAGATATCTCTTGATGAAAAAGAATTAACCATTTTTGTGAGGTTTTTAAAGAACTTTCACCCTTATTTCTACTCAGGAATCATATTTTGTGGAGGGATTTTTTTAAAGCCTCTTTAATCTCCTTCTTCATGTGAATTCCTAGTCCTTCCTCTACACATCTGCCCAGATTCACTAAAGGGCAATGTTAAGTAAAAGCAGTTAAATTCAGTACACACAAGTCCTTACTACTTCTAACAAAATTTAAAAATAATATTTTCAAGTTCTTTTAGTGTTCATGTCTACCAAAACAAATACAACCTAAAGAAAAAGGCACTTCCATATACCTAATAAAACTCTTTCAGAACCAAGACTTAAGTTCTTTGATCTTAAACTTAGTTTGTGCTCTTCTTTTTAGTTAACCTGATTTTCTTGAGTATTTTTTAAATTTATTTTTTATTGATTCAATTAGACAATTTCTTCCCAAAATACAGTTTTTTATAATTTCAACAGGAGACTGGGGAAGGGTGGAGTGGGGGAGGCAGGAAGCAAAATATGACAACATATGCTACAAAAATTGGAAGAAGTTTCAGTACAAATTTTTTGAAGAAATCAATGAAAGGCAAAGCTTTTCAGAAGATTCTATGTATGACCTGCTCTTTAGATGTTGGCTAAGCTCCTTATCTTTATTTAACCATTAAACTGATCTCCAGAACTTACCCAGTGCAATCAGTTGTATTAATATGTTGATCTGGAATGATTAGGGATTAAACTACCTCTTCCACTTCCTTGCCTATCAACTACATTTTTAAAAATTCAGATTTAAAAATTCATAAAATCTCCTACTCATAACTCATAAATGACTTAAAATTTGTCTGTAAAATATTATTATTTTTTAAAGTTTTTGAATGAAGTAGAAAAAGGCACTTAATCATTAGATGTTTCTTCACTCAGCAGAAGAATACATGACATGAAACAAAGCAGTTTACATATACAAACCTTTTAAAGGTAAGTTCCTTTTGGAAGGAACAGCCAAGAGTGGATGCAACTCTTAACCATAATCCTCTTCAAAGGAAAGCACTCCAAGTGGAATCACAGCATTAAACTTTTACAGATCACGCAGTACAATGACTAATTCAAGGATTTACGACCTCAAAGGAACAACCAAGAAATTCTGGATTACTCTTCTTTTTTCAGTGCTGGGAATTGAACCCAGGGCCTCGTGTATGCTAATCAAGACTGTAACACTGAGCCACATCCAGACCTTACTTTTCTTATCTTTTAAATAAAAGATAAATTTAGGTGAGTCAATTCATAATAATCTTTAGTTTTGATAACTGTGAAAAGCCAAAATGATTAAAACCTAGAGCAATAAGATAATTATTTGTATTTGAGGAAGATATAATAGACAACAAAACATAAGTAGAGCAAATATTAAACTATTTCAATTAAACTCTTATCATTTAATTGCTTAGTGAGAAGGTGAAAAACCCTGACCCAAGGAACCTAAATATACCTTGCCATACCTTGCTCTATAGACAAGATGCCCATGATTTCATTCAGCAAGCAAAAAATAAAATGCATAGAATGGTCTTAAATTGTATAGCTAAAAACAAAAGGTCAACTACTTTTATTTTTTTTAAGATTTTAAAATTTTACATATTCATTTATTGTGTGTGTGTGTGTGTGTGTGTGTGTGTGTGTGGAGGGTGTGGGTTTCTGGGGATTGAAGCCAGGGCCTTGTGCATACATACTAAGAATACACTTTACCACTAACCTTCACTTTCAGCCAATTCATTTTTAAAAATGTAGTATGAATTATACTCAAGCACACAAATTTAAGTATACAAAATAATGACTTGTTGCATTTATTCATTGGCTATATTCAGTATATATTCTGATTCCTATACCAATATCAAGATATAGAACATTTTTAACAGCACTACAGCAAGTCTTGATATCTCCCTCAAAACATAAAATTTATAGCCAATAAATCTTGCAAAGATTAATTGCTTTTATAAATTAAGAAGATTCTAGAGTAAATGTAGAAAGAACCAGGTCTCAATTCAAGTTTTCTAAGTAACTGTAATGCGGTAAACTCTACTTGACCTCTTCCAAGAAAGAGATGAAGAATCTTATTATTTATTACACTGTGCTACTACACTCTGCTAAGCATAGTGGCAATTAAATCAGATTGATTGGTCAATTTTGAATGTTAAAGTTGATTTTAAAGGAAACTAATAGTTATCCAGAAGACTCTAGAGGAGGACATGCATACAAGGGATCCAATGAAAGGAGATAACTGCATAACACAGTGAGAGGACTCTATTTGCCTCAGGTAAAGGATTCAGGCAGGAGGCAGCAAAAGCTAAGCTGCAGAGGTAAGAAGAGAGCAGTTGTGGGGGTATGAAAGAAAAAAATTAACTTCATTCTAGCCATTAATAAGGAACCACAGCTTGAGCCCAGGAATGGCATCATCAAATACCTATTATAAGAAAGATCACAGTGTGGAGGATCACAGGGTTAGTCATTGAAGAAGTGCTACAGGTAAAGGCAGGAGGACTTTACAGTAGTCTGGGCTAAGGTGGATGGGATCTTGTGAATCTTAATAGCCATAGCAATGGGGGCATGAAAATGAAGTAGTTAACTAGAAAGATATCTAAGAGGTAAAATCTGCAGGGCCTAAAGACTAGAAGTGGGAATCTAGTAGCTGCTGGAGTTTCTGGCTTGGGCAATGGAGTACCCTGCAAGGGGATAAGGTACACTTTTCATTACCTTTATAGGAACAGGACAAATGCAATTTTGGATAGAGAACATTACAAACACTATCAAATAGAGATGTCTAAAAGGCATTTGGCTAATAATAGCTAATACTTAATACCTACCATATACTGTCTAAAGAATCACACTATAGGAAACAAGCAGGGATTCACAAATTTAGTGAATTTGTATTAGGACCCACAAAGGAGCATGTTTTACAATGCCTGTGAAGAACCTCATTTTGAAAGAATGCACTATGAAAAAGGTTACCATGCCTAAACATCTCTAGAATAAAGATAGATATGTGGAGACTTTTTAAGTTTTGCAAAGCTTCTTTGAAAAGAAAGGGTCTGGAATTCATTTACATTTGGCAAAGTATAACTTTCTAAGAACCAAAAACTAGTAGGAAAGGTCTTTGGACATTAAGTGATTCTTACCCAACTCTAGCTTGATGAAATGTCTAAATGAATATGAAACACATGGATTAAAATATGTGAGGCATGTTCAAGGGGAGAGACAGGCACTCGACAACACTGCCTGGGGAGTTTTAATGTAACCCAGGGTACTACAAGATGTTTGACAAATCATAATGGCTTTTCTGTTTTCTAAAGGGCATATTTTCCTTCAAACCATGTGAATGTTATACTAAGAGAAGCAAGTGTAGGGCAAGAACCTCAGTTTGATAGGTTGAGAGTTGACCTTTCAAATTGTTTGGATAGGCACTTTTGTTTAATGTACCCCATGTTTTTATCCAGGTCCTAAAGGGCAGTCATGACATCAAAAGTTTGGTAAAAGGTATATGTGTGTGTACATATCGATCACATGTAAAACCCTAGCCAGTCTGTTGGGCTGCTTCTAGAGAGTACTGTGCTAGATAAATTGAATACTTTGACTCTCTGTTAATTCTCTCCCTTAGTTCCTTTTGCCAACTTTGTATCTTAAAGTCCAGGAATAATCTAATTTCCATTACTAAGAATGTGTCCTGTCCTGTCCTGAATAAAACACATTTTTAAAAATTTTTGCAACATCAGTTTTTTTGAGACCAATTGAGGACAGAAATTCCAATTAAGACTCATAAATTAAGGAATGGTCCTAAGGGAATATTAACAAATAAGAAACCTTCTGTTTGTCATTCATTATTTTTCAATTATGTCTAGAAAAATAAGGCAAATGCAAATAACCAAGAACAATTAAAATGGATAATTATTACTAGGACAACAAATATCCTGTTGATTTGAACAGCTCATACTATTGCAAGGATTTATTTAACATTAGATTGTACTCTTCTCAAAACAGAGATTACTATATTTCATATCCTACAAACATCTTTAATGTACTTATATATGTCCAAAACTTATTATGCAATTAATCTTTCCTGATTATCTTGGTATAAAAAATTATTTTAACATGCCAAGGAGGAGCTTCCACACAAGGGGAAGTTTTCTTTGCTTTTCAAAGAGAAAAAACAACAAGTTCTATCAATACATCTCTCCTAATTTAACTGATTTGCAAATTTGCTTCAATGTACAATAGATTTCCTTAAAGTATGACATTCCTATTATTAGTATTAATGTATGTATACATAACTAGTCAAACATTTATTAATATTAATTAATGTAAATCTTAAGTGAGACAAATGTCAAGTTCCACATCTTTATGAGTAATAAATTAGCATCCCTCTCTTATAAAATTATAAACCATAACTTCAGTTACCTTTGAGGATCAGATGAATCAAGGTAGTTGAATCAAAGAGTATTTGTCACTCCTTAAAAGATTCTGACTGTGCCATCACAGAGTTTAAAATTTGTTGGTGGTTGTCCCCTTACCCATTATATTAGGTCCCAGCTACCTAAGTGAAATGAAATCTTTCTATAATCTCACATCTCCTTACTCTCTAACTTCATGTCTCTTAACTCCTCTGCTTTAACTTTAGGCTATAGATTTCCACATTGTTGGCTCTTGATCATATGACATTTCAACCCTGCTCTATTTTAATGTACACAAGCTCTCACCAACCCCTTCCATTATCATGACCCATCCTTATCTGAATAGTCCAACTCTTCTAACACCTCACTTGGGATGTGTTTCTTAACCTTAAATTCTAACTGTACCAGGATACACATTTGTTTTTGATAGTGTTGTGCTTATCAACTTATTTTACAATTTTATAATTAATAAGAAATGAAGAAGAGAGGGAAGAGGAAAAAGAAGGAAGAAAGAAGTCTGGAAGGAGGGGAGGTATGAAGAGAGAAAATGGAGTAGGGAAAGAAGAAGGAAGTGATACAATTCAAAGCATGGATCTGGGTTCTTTCTATGTAGTGTTTAAGATGAAGCAGATTAACAAAGTTGACCAGGACACTTCAGATAATTAACATCAAAATCAAGTGGAAAACTAACTTATAATTTTGGTATCCCTTCACTGAATTAAACACAATTCTAACTTTAATTCGTGCCAGTTCTTCTAAATGTTTTTTTAAGCAGCAGATTCTGAATTTTTTAAGGTTTGATTTTGTTTTTAAATGACATACTAAACCACGACTTTAGTCACATTCAAGGATCAGATATCAAGGTAGATGAATCAAGGAGAATTCATCACTCCATAAAAGATTCTGAATGTGTCATCACAGAGCTTTGATGTGATATATGTGATGCTTTCAAATATGTATACATTGGGTCATGATCAAATCAGGGTAATTAATATATCTACCATCTCAAACATTTAGTGATTAATTTTTGCAGTGAAACACTGAGAATTCTCTGTTCAAGTTATTTTGAAATGTACAATACAGTATCATTGACCCCACTGAAAAAAAGTACAGTCTTTGTTGAATGGTACTGGGAAAAACTGGATATCCACACATACAAGAATGAGACTAGAACCCTATCTTTCACTATATACAAAAATCAACTCAAATGGATTAAAATTAAAATGTAGGACCTAAAACTCTCAAACTAATTGGAGAAATCATAGGGGAAATGGTTCATGACATTGGATTAGGAAAGACTTTTTTGGATAATACCCCAGAAGCAAAAGCAACAAAACAAAAATAGACAAATAAGATTACATCAAAGTAAAAATTTTCTGCAAAGACAAAGATATCAACAGCACAGCAAAGAGGCAACTTGCAGAATGGGAGAAAATATTAGAAAACTACACATCTGATAGGAGGTTAACATCCAGAAAATATAAAGAAATCAATTAACTCAATAGCAAAGTACAAACAATCTGATTAAAAAATAAACAAAAGACTTGAATAGACTTTTTTTCAAAAGAAGACAAATGACCAACAAATATGAAAAAATGCTCACTACCACTAATCAGTAGGGAAATGTAAATCAAAATCATAATGAGAAATCACTTCACCCCAGTAAGAATGGCTATTATTTTTTTAAAAATGCTGGCAAGGATGTAGAGAAAAGGGAACTATTATACACTATTGGTGGGAATGCAATTTAGTACAGCATTATGGAAAATGAAACCACCATATGACCCAGAAATCTCACTACTGGATACCTATTCAAAGGAAATGAAATTAGTACGCTGAAGAAGTTTTTGCATTCTTGTGTTTATTGCACTAGTATTCACAATTGCCAACATAATGGAATCAACCTAAGTGTCCACCAATAAATGAACAAATCAAGAAATATGTGGTATGCATGAAGTATATGAGTGAGGATAGACACACATAATACTATTTAGCCATAAAAAGATGAAATCCTGTCATTTGTGACAGCATGGATTAACCTGATAATTATATTAACTGAAATAAGATAGACACAGAAAGATAAGTATTGCGTGATCTCACCCATACTGGGAATCTAAAACAATCCATCTCATAGAAGTAAAGAGTAGAATAGTGGTTACAAAAGGATGAATAAGAAAAGGATAAGGAATATAGGAAAAGGTTTGTCAAAGGGTTTAAAGTTACATTTCAACAGAACAAATGAACACTGGTATTCTATTGTAGAATAGAGAAGGTACAGATCTAGGATACTGGCAATGCTTCTCAAAGAACAATCAGCAGGACTTAAACAACCAGGATAAATGGATACCAATCTAATTTGCTATTGTGAAAGAAGACAGCCTTGATTGGTATGAAAAATAAACTAATTTATATTATAAAGTTCTCTTCTTATAAAAACCAATAATTTACAGTTGATATTATATATGTCATTGATTATTGCAGATATGTATGAAATCTAAAGAAGTAGCAGAAACTGGCTATAATTTAAATGGCAATAAGTTCATAAAAAGATAAAAATAACATGAAGCTTTAAAGTTAAACAAAAGAATCTAAGTACTAATCAATCAGGAGGTTATAACCAGGTCTGGCCATAATAATTAACATTTTATAATAGTCTATATATGAGCAGAGAAAGAGATGTTAAACAAAATTATGGTGAAATAGAAAAAGCACTAAATTTCATTGTTGGAGAAAACATCATCAAATTGTACAATACCTTACAACAAATTTGAATCTTGTCTGATGCCTCCCTACTAAATGCTGGAACAGAGACATGCAAAACCAAAATATAAGTATTAACTATCAATTGAAAATCAATAATACTTCTATTCAGGAACATTTTTTGACAGATAATTACAGAACAAAACTGCTACCTTCAATGCATTGAACTAGATATTACATGGTATACAAATATGAAAAACACTTATATTATGATCTTAATAATTTATATATACTCTGATAGGAAACAAAATACTCAGATGCTCACATGTGTGATGTGCTGGGCCCATGTAATCCCTTTCTAAACAGTAATTTATTGTTGATCCATGGAGGCTAACACAAAGAACACACTGAATCCACCTACCCATGAGTTTTCAATAGTGGATAGAAAACTGAGATTGAAGTTTGATATCTGGCTCTCCTATTTATTAGTTAGACAACTTTGGTGATTTCAACTTAAAATATATCTAAACTGCATCTTCATTTTACTAAACCAATGAAATAATAATATGATACTAATTCAGAGTATAGATACCTAACAATGATAGCAATAATGCCTAAAATGTATTAAGTGCTTACTACATGCTACATTTTCTACATATTTTAACTCATTTGATCTTCAAAACAACTCTATTACATATATATATATATTATTGACTATTAATTATTAACTACTAATATATTTTCAGCTTTGCTGTTTTTTCCATAAAATGAGGAATAACACTTTGAATACAGAAGCTCCTTCACTGTTGATCATCAAAAGAGAAAAGGACAGTTCTGTGAACTTCACATTGGTATCACCATCCCGCAAACCAATCTAGTTAATACTATGATTGGACAAAGTTTGGGAACTCATGGAAAAAACAAAAAAGTAGGAAGTATGTGTGGTTTTATAGTTTCAGGAGGCTTTTATATCAGAGCTAGAATGAATTCCAAAGATGACCTCACTCTATAGTCCTCCAATCTGATGTTACACTGGAAACACCTGAAGATTTCATTTTTTTAAATTTTCTTAGTTGTAGATGGACACAATACCTTTATTTATTTATTTGTATATGGTGCTGACAATTGAACCCAGTGACTCCCACATGCTAGGCAAGTGTTCTACCTCTGAGCCACAACACAAACCCCTTGAAGATCTCAGTTTTTAATTTGTTTTTAAACTTAAACCTCAAAAAGTTTGAAAACAATATGACCTTACCCAAATTGACCAGATGTAATTTTGTCAATCTGAGCTTTTTCTTGATTTACTGAATTCTCATTTGTTGAATTATTTTACAGTAAATTTCAGCTGTCATAACCAGAGTGAGTGCTATGGTCTGATACCTATATTCTTCCTTCTCATTTAGGATGAAACTACTAACTGTCCCCATTCACTGAGAGTTTTGACAGTGAACAGTTTGTTACAGAATCCCCTCCTGGAAATTGTCCTTCACTAGAGAGACTCATCTTGATGAAGATCACACCCTCTCCTGTCTCCATAATGCTAAATAGTTCTTCTACTTTGTCTTTCCCAACACCAACACTTTTAAAGAACACAGAGTAATTGTTTTATAGTAAGTATGCACCTCAATTTGGGTTTGTTTGATGGATTCCTTAGAATTAAATTTAGTATTTGGTCTTCATGAGTCATGAATTGGTAATATAACCTGTCCTAAATCTGAAAAGTATACAACTAATTTCAAAAGATCTGAAAATTTCTACTGTTTTTAACTGAATCACTTTACATGTAATAGACAATCTTCCACCCCACAATAACCATTATATCAAAGCTAAATAGGAGCATAATATAATCTTTTTAAGGATATTTAAAGCAATAATTAGGTACCCAAATTTAAGATCATGCCACCATTGACAATGTATTTAACTAAGGTAACAATTGGGTAAAAGTTATCTTCTCTGATCACTCTTCCCTTCCCTATATGAAGGATGCCAAGTTTCTTTTCACACTAATTATAAGACAAATTCTGAATTTTGAAATATTGAAACACAGAAGTAACAATATGCTTTTGTACTAAATAATATATGCATCTTATTTAATATTGCATCTTATTTAACCTTCACAGCAACTCTATAAGTCTGTTATTAATAATACTCCATTTTGGTGAAACACTCAGACTTGTGGGTGGTAAGGAATTGTTTTTAAGGATCATATAATAATTGGTAAACCACAGAGTCAGAATTCAAACAGATCTTCTGTTCATTTTATACCACATTTTGCAATATCTTTCCCCAGTGTAATTTTCCTTAATAGGAGTTTTATAACTCACATACCAAACTTAGAAATTCTAGTATCAACACTACTATGTACCGATAAACAAATTCCTGGAACTATGTTAAACATTCTGAAGGACAGAGAATGATAAAGGCATACCAGCTTTTTTTTTTTTAAGAGAGAGAGAGAGAGAGAATATTTTTAATATTTATTTTTTAGTTTTCGGCGGACACAACATCTTTGGTTTTTTTTTTGTATGTGGTGCTGAGGATCGAACCCGGGCTGCACGCATGCCAGGCGAGTGTGCTACCGCTTGAGCCACATCCCCAGCCCGCATACCAGCTTTTAAGAAATGTGCAATCTTGCCTAAGAAACATTTATAAATGCAACTGAAAAAAAATACAAATCATCATTAAAATACTAAATTGTACATGGCCTCTGTAAAATTTTAGAGAAGGAAACGAGATCTGTAGCTAGAATTATTGAAGACTATCAGCAAATTGTCCCAAACTGCTAATGAGGACAATAATGATAGTATGAAACCAAGAATTCGATTGAGAGAAAAGAGTTAAATTTATTGAACTAAAATTTCCACTTTAGGGAACCTGGACATCTGAAGAGGGAAAGAACATTTAGTCTCAAATTATGGGCTGAATTATGTGACCCCTCACCCCCACTCACTCAATTCATATACTGAAGTTCCGGAAAATGTGATCAGTACCAGAGAATGTGATCATTTCAAGAGATGGGGACTTTAAAGAGGTAATTAGTTAAAATATGTTCACCATATGGATCCTATTCCATAAGACTAGTGTTATGGATACATACATGTACAGAAGGAAAATGATATGAAGACACAGGGATAAGACTGCCACTTTTAAGCCAAGGAAAAAGGTCTGAATATATCTTTCTTTCACCTTAAGAAAAAATTAACCCTGCCTATACTTGACCTTGAACTTCTGAAACCCTCTAGCACTTTAAGACAATATATTTCTTTTGTTTAATCCACCTCATCTGTGATAATCTGGTATGGCAGCCCTTGCAAATACAGTCTCCTCATAAAGTTCAGATTTTGCTAAATAAAATTGTGTATGTGAGGATAGTATAAACAACACTGATAAACTTACTTAAGCATTTTTCCCCAGACAAATTCCAACTAGACAATAACATTTGATACACACTGTCTGGTGAATCAGAAAATCTACTGAATGAAAAAAGTGCCTTCAATAACCAAAAGGGATAAAATGAGTCATCACCACTGCCTATGAATGAAAAATAACTACTCTCAGAAAATGCATGTAAAAAATGACACCATGTGGATTAAACAGGGAAACACAAGTATGCACAGATAAATTGGGTTGTTTCTCCTATATTGATTATACCTGTTCCATAAATCTCAGATTATAAATCTTTATTCTTACTTTTCTCTTAATCTAAGTATATAAACTATAATTCTTATCATTAAATACTATTTAATCTTCTTTCTCATAATTTCATATAGTAATTCCATTCTACATTTAAAAAATCTTTAAGGGCTGGGGTTGTGGCTCAGTGGTAGAGTGCCTGCTTCACATGTGTGAGGCACTGGGTTTGATTCTCAGCACTGCATATAAATAAAGAATAAAATAAGGTCCAACAACTAAAAAAAATCAAATCTTTGAAAGCACTTTTATTGGTGCAAAAAAGGCGTAACCCAACAGAGTTTCAACATCACATTATCAAAATATCAGCTCACCTAAACCTACATTCTATAACCCACCCTTCATTCTAATACAAGTTATTTTTCTAGAATCCAAATCTGATCATTTTCTTTCCCTGTTTAAAGACTAACATCAGTTACCTACCATCTATTAGCTGAAGCCCTCAAAATTGTCAGAATCTTTACAGTCTACACTCAGTTCCAACCTACCTACAGTCACCATCCAACCTTATGACCATATACATTATTTGCTAACAAACCTGACTGTGCTTCACCTTCCAGACTTTGTTGCGATAGCACTGTACGTGTAGCACATACTCAACATGTAATATGTCTGACTACATCCTCAGATTATGATCACTTATGATCAAAGGTCAGGTCTTTCCAACAGTATTCCTGATGGCAGTGGCACGGGGCCAGTAACATTTACTCATGTTTTGCCATCTCAGAGAGGCGTTCACTGACTTCTATTGCTAAGGCAGGAATTGCCTCCTCATGCAGCTTTCTGTTCCCTTACCCTACTTTATTTTCTTCTTAGCACTTACCAACATCAGACATGTAACATATTTATTTACATATTCACATCCTTTATAGTTTAATACTTCTCTTTCCCTACTTGAAAATAAACTCCAAAGCCAGGACTTTGGCCTATTCACTTCTGCTTCCCCAGTGCCCAGACATTTGGCACATTATATGCAAAAGAGCATTTTTAAGTAAGTGAATTCATTCATCAAATTTTTATTGGCAACCTAGTATGTTCCAAGAGATATTCTAAGCTAGGAATCCAAGAGTGAATAGAACAAAGTTCTTTCTCTCATAGAGCTCAGCACTCTGCATAAGAAGGCAATAAGTAAGAAAACAATGATCTTGTTTTATATAACTTCAGATTCTGAGAGTAGGTGCTCAATTACTGTTTCTATAAGCAATATATATATATATAATATATATATATATATTATATATATATAAAACACACACACACACATATATATATGTATTAGTTATAGTTATTTATTTTTTTGTGGTGCTGAGGATCAAACCCAGCACCTCACATGTGCTAGACGAGCACTCTACCACTGAGCCACAATCACAACCCTGATAGAACTTATATTGATTTCAAAATTTATAAATATTTTTGGAGAAAATTTTTTCAGGTGTAGTTATGTTTTACCAAAATGTAATATATGGATTTAAAAACTAAAGTCAATAAGAGATTTTAAAAAACTTATAAAAGAAAGCATCACAACATAATATTCATTTAGTAAAGAAAAATTATGTGTTCTGAAAGATAAAAATTTCAAATGTATTAGATGAAACAAGAGAAGCAAAATAAATTTATTATAAGCATTATATGAGGAAGTATATTATACTTTTATGAAGTATATTATATACACTATAAATATTTGCTCAAAATCAGCTTTGAGCTTTTAATATGACACATAAATCTATCAAATTAGGAAAAATTTCTATAATATATATTATCATTGTTTAACAAAAATGATAGTTGGCTTACATGCTATTTGGAGATCCACTAATGTAAGTGAAATTAACAATTTAAAGAGGCTAAGGATGTAGCACACGCACATACTCACACACACATACACACACAGAGAATTAATTTACTTCTAACCTTGAAAATCCAAGCTCTCCTGTATACTTAATATGCCAATCCTCATATTTGTCAGTTGGAATAGAAAATATGGTCTTTTATGTAGCACAAGGGGAATTAATTACATTATAAGATTTTAAAAATAACCCATAGCTATAATAGGAAAATTTTCTAACATAACCTATTAACTTGAAGCTGTCTGATCAGCTGGTTCAGAGGTTATGTTAGCTTTTCTATGTGTGACCAAAATACCTGACAAGAACAATTTACAGGAGGGGAATTTTATTTTGATTCATAGTTCCAGAGATTTCATCTATGGTCAGCTGAGTCCACTGCTCTGGGCCCATGGTGATTCAGAACATCATAGTGGAAGGGCGTAAAGAAGTGGTGCTCCATTCAAGGCAGCCAGGAAAGAGAGAGAGGGAGGGGCAAGAGGCTACAGGGAAGATAAACCCTTCTAGCGCAAGCCTGAAATGACTCACCTCCTCCATCCATGGTCCATCTGCTTACAATTACCATCAGTCAGTCCTTTCAAACTAGGTTATCTCATTATCCAATCATTTGGCCTCTGGATATTTCTACATTAATATAGTAGTTTGGGGGGGAGGATACCAACAATAACAGGGATAAAGGGATGTGTCCAATGTGGGTGGTAAGAATGGGGTTCCCTTTGGTGGAGAAATAAAATCTAAGAAAAATAAAACAAGGAAAGACCCATAGGACACAGAAAATGTTTTCAAAAGCAGAGGCAGGATGGGCAAGCTGATCATATAGATCGAGCTTCTATACTATGGCAAAATGGAGCCTGCACCTACTTATTTATATATGGGGAACATCAAAGAAGAATATGGATTCATAATTCAGATATGGACCTTATTAAAAAAAGAGAGAGCTTCAGTTTCCTAGGAGGAAATAGACTACTAGAATCTTGAAAGAGGGTTTCTGATGAAATATGATAGGTGAGAAAATTTAAGTGTATTAATCAGTTTTTCATAGCTACAACAAAATACCTGAGGCTGAGTATAAAGAAAAGAGTTTTGTTAAGTTTCCATTTTGAAGGTGGAAAGTCTGAAGTGCATAGTGCCACTGCTGGTGTGTGGGTCCCCCAAGTTGCATCACATCATAATAGAAAGTACCATGGTTAGACTATGGGAGAGAGCAGGGGTTCACATGGAAAGATAGGAAGACAAACTCCAGGATTTTTAAGTTTTAGTTTTATTTCTGAAGAAAGAGGAAAAGAAAAAAATTTATGAGAAAAAAATGTAATGAGTTTCCTCTAATAATAAAAATTTGGCAGAAGGATATAACCTCTACAATCTTTCTTAAATTTTGTCACAAGAAAATCACAGAAGCAGGAAAAACAATATTCTAAGCAATTCAAGAAAATAAACCATTTGAAACACAACTACTTTCAAGGAAAGCCAGGATAAACCAAAATCCATCTTGCATCATGAAAAGAATATCCTTATTTTCAATGTCTATAAATATACATTCAGAGATCTGTTTTCTTTACAAAAATAAAAATGATAAAAAAATATTTCAAATGCAAATAAGTAAATATTTTGAGAACTTTTATTTGGTACTTATGATGCCACCTTTTTGTAATTAACCATTATTTTATCTCTTTCTACTTCCTTCCCCTGCTTTCTTTCTACTCAGAGAAATCAAAACCACTCCAAGTTGGCTAATTTCAAACCTAGGAGATCAATTTGAGGATTGTTTCTAAAAAGAAGAGTTACTTGAAATGAGAGGGTGAAATCCAAAATTAATCAACAAGGTTCCAACATATGGTTGCCTTCTATTATTTATCAATATTGTTTCCATCCCAGAAACACTGTCATTGGCTTGGCATCCATCCTTCAGTGCTCCCCAATTCTGCCACAAGCATCACATATATTGAAAAGTTCTCACCTCTTCCAAAAACCTTAACCAAAAAAATATATTCACAAATATGGACTAATGAGAACTTCATGCTTTATTTTATTTTTCTAGTCCTCCTTGGTACTCTCTACTCCTGCCCCCCATCTAGTCTCCCATCTCCATTATTACTATTGGTATTATGGTTGTTGTTATGAAATAATGGAAAGAAATGATCCAAAGCAAAAAAAAAAAAAGAAAATTTGTTATATGAAAAAGCAGTCATTTTATTCCATATCTGAAATAGTCAGTTTTTATTTTTCTAATGATTCATGCTTCTTTCTTTCTGGCATCTCACTGTGGAAGTGGGGGTGAAGTAGGAAAACAACGTGTTTTGACCAAAAAAAGGAGGCAGAAGAGGAGATGAGGGAGGAGGAGGAGAAGAAGAGGAGAGGAAGGAAGGAAGGAAAGAAGGATATATATAACTTAAAAACTGTGACGATTCTATGGAGACCAAAAGTAAGGTTATGGTCTGAAAATGTAGAATTAGTCTAAGCACTCAGTAACTGGGTGTCTTCAGGCAGTCTCTCTTAACAGAATCTGTTTATATTTTTTAAAATGAAGGATAAAGAAAATATGACTTAAAATTATCAAACAATATACTGCAAAAATAAAAGAAAATTTGGTTGTTTCTTATGCAGAAACAAATATGGACAAGGGATTAATATCCAGAATATATAAAGAACTCAAAACTTTGGATTGTACAGAGGGAAGGGAGGGGATGAGGGGGGTGTAGGTATGAGAAAGATGGTGGAATGAGACAGACATTATTACGCTCATCAAGTTCTACTGATAATATCCTAACAGTTTTTAATGGAAAAACAAGAACTATACCTGTGAAAACTTGTGACCTGATAAACAACTCTAATGGATAGATCAGTATAGGCATGTACAATCATATCTGAGGACTTTTAAAAAACACTTGTATCAGAGAGCAGAGAATAAAATTTTTATTTTGGAAGAGAGGATTTACCATTTGGAGATCATGTGCTCATTCAAAAAATATTTAATGAACTCCTGCACCCCTTATTAGTCCTGAATTTATGGATTCATGTAATTTATGTTACAGATCATAAAAGGAAAAGCATGATCTCTAACTTTTGTCACTGACTTTTTAATAGGGAAGAATAATTATAAATTTTACTGAGAAACCAAGAGGAAAAGAATTATTAATGGAAACTAATAGGAGAGACTTACTTTAGATTGCATAGTGAAGAAGTTCTCTGTGGAAAAAATTATAAACTGAATTGCAAAGAATAATGAGAAAATTAAAAAAGGAGGAGGGAGTTCCGGCACCTCCCCCCGCCCCAATGGCCTTCAAAGAACTAAAATAGGTATGAGCAGATAGTACTAAAGAAGGGGAAAGTTTTAGGAAGTTGGAGAAGCAGTCGATGATTACATCACCTCTCTTGTATACTATGACAAAGAGTTAAAAATCTAAATATGCTTTAAATGATCGGAGATTCAAGAGTTTACAAAGATCTCTGTGGCTACTCATTTCATCCTAATATCTAAGATGTTTGTTTTTCTATTACTCATGTTTTTTTTTTTTCTTTCTGGCATCTTATATAGGACGGGGCAATAAGGGAATACCTTGTGTTTTGATGAGAGAGGTAGAGAGAGGATCAACTGAAGAAAGGAAAAGAGTAGAAGCAGGGAAACTGCAACATATTGAAATCTCTGGGATACTATGAAGGCAGTTCTAAGACGAAACTTCATTGCATGGAGTTCATTCCTTCAAAGAAGGAAAAGTCAACAAATAAATAACCTAACATTATATCTCATAGCCCTAGAAAAAGAACAAATCAACCCGAAAAGGAGTAGAAGACAGAAAATAATTAAAATCAGAGCTGAAATCAATGAAATTGAAACAAAAGAAGCAATTGAAAAAAACTGACAGAACAAAAAGTTGGTTCTTTGAAAAAATAAATAAAACTGACAGACCCTTAGTCACGCTAATAAAGAGAAGGAGAGAGAAAACCCAAATTAATAACATCTGTGATGAAAAGGAAAATATTATGATGGACACTACAGAAATATAGAAGATAATTAAAAATTAATTTGAAAACTTGTACTCCAATAAAATAGAAAATGTTGAAGGCATCGACAAATTTCTAGAGATATATGATATGCCCAAACTAAATCAGGATGATATTCACAATTTAAACTGATGAATTTCAAGCAAGGAAATAGAGGACACCATCAGAAGCCTACCAACCAAGAAAAGCCCAGATCTGGATGGATACAGAAAAGGTTCTATAGGACCTTTAGAGAAGAACACACACCAATATTCCTTAAACTATGTCATGAAAGAGATAAAGAGGGAATACTTCCAAAAACATTCTATGAGGCCAATATCACCCTGATTCCAAAACCAGACAAATACACATCGAAGAAAGAAAACTTAAGACCAATATCTCTAATAAATATAGACGCAAAAATTCTCAATAAAATTCTGGCAAATCAAATACAAAAACATATCAAAAAGATAGTGCACCACAATCAAGTAGGGTTCATCCCAGGGATGCAAGGGTGGTTCAAAATACAGAAATCAACAAATGTAATTCATCACATCAATAGATTCAAAGGTAAAAATCATAATATGATCATCTCAATAGATGCAGAGAAAGCATTTGACAAAATACAGTACCATTTCATGTTCAAAACACTACAAAAACTAGGGATAACAAGAACATATCTCAACATCATAAAAGCTATCTATATTAAGCCCCAGGCCAACATCATTCTAAGTGGAGAAAAATTGAAAGCATTCCCAAGAACTAGAACAAGACAGGAATGTCCTCTTTCACCACTTCTATTTAACATAGTTCTTGAAACTCTAGCCAAAGCAATTAGACAGATGAAAGAAATTAAAGGGTTACAGATAGGAAAAGAAGAACTTAAATTATCACTATTTGCTGATGATTTGATTCTACCTAGAAGACCCAAAAAATGCCACCAGAAATCTCCTAGAACTAAGAAATGAATTCATCAAAGTAGCAGGATACAAAATCAGCACCCATAAATCAAAGACATTTCTGTACATCAGTGAAAAATTCTCAGAAAGAGAAACTAGGAAAATCACCCCATTTACAATAACCTCAAAAATAAATAAATAAATAAATTGAATTCTTGGGAATCAATTTAACAAAGGAGGTGAAAGACCTCTACAATGAAAACTACAGAACACCAAAGAAAGAAATTAAAGAAGACTTTAGAATATGGAAAGATCTTCCTTGTTCTTGGATAGGCAGAATTAATATTGTCAAAATGACCACACTACCAAAAGCACTATACAGATTCAATGCAATCCCCATCAAAATCCCAATGACATTCATCATAGAAATAGAGAAAGCAATCATGAAATTCATCTGGAAAATAGGAAACCCAGAATAGCCAAAGCAATCCTTAGCAAGAAGAATGAAACTGGTGGCATCACTATACCAGACCTTAAACTATACCACAGAGCAATAGTAACAAAAACAGTATGGTATTGGCACCAAAATAGACCTGTAGACCAATGGTACAGAATAGAGAACACAGAGACAAACCCACACATAATTACAGTTATCTCATATTAGACACAGATGCCAAAAACATATATTGGAGAAAAGATAGCCACTTCAACAAATGGTGCTAGGAAAAGTGGAAATCCACATGTAACAAAATGAAATTAAATCTCTATTTCTCACCATGCACAAAACTCAACTCAAAGTGGATCAAGGACCTAGGAATTAAACCAGAGACCTTGTGCCTAATGGAAGAAAAACTAGGCCCAAATCTCCATTGTGTCGTATTAGGCCCTAAATTCCTTAATAAGACTCCTACAGTGCAAGAATTAAAACCAAGAATCAATAAATGGAATGGATTCAAACTAAAAAGCTTCTTTTCAGCAAAAGAAACAATCAGTGAGGTGATTCTAGCCTACAGAATAGGAGCACATCTATACCACAAGTACATCAGATAGAGCACTAATCTCTAGGATTTATAAAGAACTCAAAAACTTTTAACACCAAAAAAAAAAAAAAACCCAATCAATAAATGGGCCAGGGAATTGAACAGACACTTCTCAGAAGAGGGTATAAAATCAATGAACAAATATATAAAAAATGCTCAACATCTCCAGAAATTAGATGCAAATGCAAATCAAAACTACTCTAAGATTTCATTTCATCTCACTCCAGTCAGAATGGCAGCTATCAAGAATACAAACAAGGGCTGGGGATGTGGCTCAAGCTGTAGCATGCGTGTGGCCCGGGTTCGATCCTCAGCACCACATACAAAGATGTTGTGTCTGCCGAAAACTAAAAATTAAAAATTAAAATTAAAAATTCTCTCTCTCTCTTTAAAAAAAAAGAATACAAACCACAATAAGTGTTGGCAAGTGGGGAGAAAGGCACACTCATACACTGCTTGTGGGACTGCAAATTGGTGCAGCCAATATGGAAAGCAGTATAGAGATTCCTTGGAAAACTTGGAATGGAACCACCATTTGACCCAGCTATCGCACTCATCAGTTTATACCTAAAGGAATTAAAAACAATATACTACAGGGACATAGTCACATCAATGTTTATAGCAGCACAATTCACAATAGCTAAATTGTAGAGCCAACTCACTTCAGTAGATAAATGAATAGGGAAACTTTGGTATATATATACAATGTATTATTACTCAGCATTAAAATGAATAAAATCATGGCATTTGGATGTAAAGGGATGGAGTTGAGAATATAATGCTAAGTGAAGTAAGCCTATCCCCCAAAACCAAAGGCTGAATGTTTTCTTTGATATGAGGATGGAAATGCATAATGGCGATGTGGGGGAGGACAAATAGACAAATCCATAATCACAGCAGAATTTCTTCCTTACTTCTTACTAACAGAAAAAGGGCAAACAGGAAGAGAAAAATCTAAACAACTTAATTTAAAACTTGACCTAATACTTATATGAAATACTATTAATAAAAATTCATAATGTAAATGGCATGGTATCAAATTAAAAAGCTTCCACACCACAAAGGAATCAATTGGGAATGTGAAGAGAGAGCCTACGGAATGAGAGAAAATCTTTTTAGCTTTTCTGACAGAGATTTAATTTCTAGAGCATATAAAGAACTCAAAAACTTAACACAAAAGAAACAAATAACCCAATTAATAAATGGGTAAAAAAAAACAGACATTTCCCAAAAGAAGAAATACAAACAGCCAAAATGTATAGAAAATTTTCAACATCATGATCAATTAGAGAAATTTAAATCAAAACTCCACTGAGATTTCACCTCACACCAGTCAGAACAGCAGTCATCAAGAATAAAAGCACTAATCTTGAGGGTATATAAAGAACTCAAAAAAGCTAAGCACCAAAAACAAAACAAAACAAAACAAAACAAAAGAAAAAACAAACAAACAAACAAAACACCAAATAACCCAATCAACAAATGGGCCAAGGACCTAAACAGACACTTCTCAGAAGAGGATATACAATCAATCAACAAATATATGAAAAAAGTGTTCATCATCTCTAGCAATCAGAGAAATGCAAATCAAAACTACTCTAAGATATCATCTCACTCTAGTCAGAATGGCAGCTATTAGGAAGACAAACAACAAGTGTTGGCAAGGATGTGGGGAAAAAGGTACACCCATACATTGCTGGTGGTACTGCAAATTGGTGCAGCCAATATGGAAAGCAGTATGGAGATTACTTGGAAATCTGGGAGTGGAACCACCATTTGACCCAGCTATCCCTCTCCTCAGACTATACCCAAAGGACTTAAAAACAGCATACTACAGGGACATAGCCACATCAATGTTCATAGCAGCACAATTCACAATAGCTAAACTGTGGAGCCAAACTAGATACCTTTCAGCGAATGAATGGATTAAAAAAATGTGTCATATACACAATGGAATTTTACTCAGCATTAAAAGAGAATAAAATCATGACATTTGCGGGTAAATGGATGGAGTTGGAGAAGACAATGCTAAGTGAAGTTAGCCAATCCCCCCAAAATGAAATTATGTTATTTGCAGAAAAATGGATGAAACTAGAGACTGTATGTTAAGTGAAATAAACCAAACTCAGAATATCAAGGATCATGTTTTCACTCATATGTGGAAACTAGAGAGGAAAAAGCAAAAGAAAGTTTGGGGCATGGGGATCTCATGAAAATCAAAGGTAGATCAGTAGAGAAAAGGGACCAGAGAGTTGGAGGAGGGGAGGGAAGGGGAAGTACTGGGAAGTAATATTGACCAAATTATATTATATTGTGTACATGCACAGATGTGTAACAACAAATCTCATCATTATGTACACCTATAATGCATAAATAAAAAACGTGAGGGGAAAAAGTAAAGTACAATAAAAGTATTCTGAACTGGGCTGGGATTGTGGCTCAGAGTAGGGCGCAGGGCCCTAGGTTCGATCCTTAGCACCACATACAAATAAATGAATGGATTAAAGGTATTATATCCAACTACAACTAAAAAATAAATAAATATTAAAAATATTCTAAACTATTCATGCCAATAATTAGAAGTTTAGATGAAATAAATTCCTAGGAAAACAAACTCTTAGAAAATTAAATAACAAAGATAAAAATATGGATAGTCTGGTGTCCTTAAAGGAAATTCAATTCATAAATAAAAATCTTCCTCTCCCTGCACCTTACTGGCTTTACCAGAAAATTCTTCCAAATAATTGAAGATTTTGTAAAAACAGGAACATTTCAACAATTCAATTTTATAAATCCAGCATATTATTCATAAAATTGTTAACAAATTCATCAAGAACACGACAAAAAAGGAAAATAGGATGATTCTAAGTTATAAACATTCATATGAAATTCTTAATAAAAATGTTAGCAAAGATAATTCAGCAACTTGAAAAGAGGATGATAGACAAGAACTAACTGAATTTATTTATTTGAAGAATGCAAATTTGGTTTAAAATTTGAAAAATAATTTTTTTTCATTACTAGGGATTGAATCAAGGGCCTCACACATGCCAGGCAGGCAAGAGTTCTACCACTGAGCCACAATCCTTTGCCCCTAAAACATACTTTCATGTAATTTTCCTCATTAGAGAATAAAGTTCACTCAATAATAATCTTACTGAATGCAGAAAAAGCATATATAAAATTTAATATCTACTTATGATAATAATTTTCACTAACAGAGCAATAGGATACATAGTGCCAATGCTTGTATTTAAGAAACACTTAAATAAATTTTTGTTTCTGTTTAGTTTCATGTCTCTCCTACAGAATTTTTTCTGAAGCACACCAGACTAGCTGGCTGGAATAAAGCAAGGATGGGCCCATTGTTCCCATTACTTCAAAAGTTTCCTTGTGCAGAGTGCTGAAAAGTTAATACCTCTAGAGAAAACTAATCAGAAGCACAGCTGTTCAATAGGAATGAGAGGTTATGGAAAGCAGAGACCAGGAATAACAGCAGCCAGAAAATTATGGATGATTTTCCAATGGAGCACTATGTGAAATCAAGGCCAAGAACATTTGGTGTACTGGTCAAATGAATGTCTCATGTCACGTGTGAGACAGGCTCCTCACAATGATGTAATCACATTGTCGAGGATATAAGACTAGGTCCTAGAGGTAGTGGTTTGTCACTGTGGAATTAAGTGCTGATAAAAAGTAGACCTAGTTGTCACTGTATCTTATTTATAAGAAACAACCGACAGGGATCCTGGACACTAAACTGAGAGCAAAAAATGTTAACACTAAATCATACATTCTTTAACTAACTGACAACATTCTCACTCTCTACCCTAGCCTCATCCAAATCAAGGCTTTATGGCCCACATATAATGGAACATGATAGGGATGGGCCTGGGAGAATGACCCCATGGGACCATTTGGTCAAACACAGCTGCAGGAAACAAACCTCACTGTCTGGAAAAAGTGCTGATGGACAGAGAATTAAAAGAGCTGCTGAGAGAAATGGTGGATTCCTCACTAGAAACACTTGCTGCAGGGGCCATTCCGACACAGAAAGGGTATAACAGGCTTTTCCAGTAATGATTGATGTGACTTGTTCTTTAGGACCTCTCTCATACATTACTATGTGGAAGGTGAATGGTTAAAGCCATATAATTATTTCCATAGATCTATCTCCATACATTTTTTTAAATTAAGATTTTCTGACACAAAATTGGCCTCATGCAATTCCTGTAAATGTCAAAACAATTTGAAAGCTGGAAAGTGTAGGCAGAATAAACTATGGTTTCCAGACAAACCATAGTTTCTTTTTTCCATCAATTTCAAATAAAGGTAAAAGTAAAAACAAAAACAAAATGTCATCATCTTCCTAGCCAAGAGTAAGTGTGAAAAATAGTATACAGTAACTCCAAAGTTGTCACAGGAAGCCCTGAATGTCTGTGACTTATGTTTAAGAAAAGGAAACTGGAAACAAAAGCCAATTATAAAAACAAAGATATAATCTTCTTTTTCAAGACTTTATTTGGAGAAGGAAAAAATAAAAAATATATATAAGGCATAGGTTCTACACAAATGTATTTAAAAAGAACCTTTCCATTCTGTGTAAAAGAGTCTGAGGAGAAGGGAGGAGAGCTGAAGTTCTGAGTTTAGAATCTGCAAGTGAAGTTCTAATGCACATCAACATCTGTAAAGGTAAGAACAGACTGAAACAACTAAATGAAAAGGGTAAAACATGGAAACTCCTGGCCAAGACTTCCATTCATTCAAGGAAAATTTTAGGATATAGACATAAATTCAACTCAGAACAATGACTGGCCACCTACTGAAAGTCTGACATTGTGCTGAGCACTCTTTACGATACAAAGTAACAAAAGTACTTCTAAAAATGTATAAAACTCAGAAAGAAAAATTGTACACTTTATTATAAGATCTAGTCCTATTCACGGTTCACTATAGTAGGGCCTGGTCAAAAGGGCATATGGAAAGGGAAAAATTTGGAGTCACCATATCTGGGGTGAAATCCTAGCTGAACCATTTATATGTAATAGGATTTTACATAATTTCACTCATTATTTATGGTCTTACTTTTCTCACTTATTAAATAGAGCTAACATTGTTCCTTGCGTATAGAATTAAAACGGGGTGAGAACTGCAGAGTTCCTACACATTGTTGCTCATAAATGTGTCTCAATTCTACTACTTAACCATTTTGAATCTACTGTGCCTCTGCTTACAGTACCCTCTAATTTCTCCATTTGCCTTTTCTTCTCTTTGCTTACTTATCCCCTCACTAGCCTTTCCAGAACTCACTGCTCGGGCTACCTATCCATAGTAGTATTCCCTGACCCTAACCTCACCCTTAGAAAAAGATCTGTTTCTATGTGCTCCATGCCTGGTATATACCCTTATTATACCATTTACCACATTACATTGTAATTCTCTGTGTACTTCTCACTCATCGGACTATGAACTCTAATGGTTTAGGAACTGTGTCTTATTATCTTTGAATGCAGTAGTGAAATTTTTCTCTGTTGTGGTGAAGAATTTATTCTTGTTACACACACAAGATAGGAATAAGCTTTGTGACCATAAAAGAGAATAAATGACTTTTCTGCACATCTCTCCTCACCCTCAGGTTATTAGTAATATTGTTATTTAAACTACAGCCTGAGAGAATACAAAAGTGTGGGGGTCATTGTAAACACATAAAAAAGTGATCGCAGGTACCTAAGAGACTTATCTTACTGCTTAAAAACAACTTCTTTATTTGTAAGATAAGCAATATCAGTCTCAGCAAGTCAAATACTGTTAGAGGAATGATGAAGAAGATGCTGATGAGAAAGAATAAAGTCTTGTTCCTTATGAGAGTGCCTTAAGAATATACTCTCAGTGGCTAGCCCCTTGGTAACCTCTATTGTTAAAGTTCATGTTAAATGGAGCAAGTATTATCTAAAACTGAACTTTTTTTGCACTGTAATTTAATTTATAAAATTTCCTCTTCAGCAGAAAGAATTACAAATTGGAGATGATTAGTCATGTAACATACACCTTGATTTGTTACTGAGTATAGTAAAAGGCTGTGTAGTCTACTTCAGAGCTATTATCACTCAGTGCTTGGAATTAGAACAATGTATAATTAAAAGACCAATGGAAATTTGCTGAAATTAACTATCTTTCTGGATAACTAAAAGTACTTTTTTCTCTCCAACTTTAGATCTATAAAATATTTCAAAAATAATGTAGAAGTATGAAAATTGGTAGATGGCTCATTCATAAATTATCAGTATTTGTTTGATGTGTCTGTTTCTTAATCAGTAGACTTTTCTTGAATGAAAAGCAGCTACTACCCAATAATTTATTTAAAAACAAATGGCTTACCTCTTTATAGCTGAAGAAATGTTAAAGAGAAGTTTATTTTCTTGCTATCATGTATTCAGGCAATGTAGAAACTGAGTTCAGTGTTAAAGTGAACAGGATTTGGTTGGCCACGGCCACATTATTGCATGGCTATTCAAATAAAAGTATGGTCAGCACATTGTTACAAAGTGAATTATTTTACAATGTAAAAAAGAATTCACATGGGACATCAGAAAACAGCCATTATAGGGTACTGAGAAAGTCAAATTTAGCAGAAATATTATTTCTCTGAATTTTGAACTCTTGGTAGCATGAAATCTTCTTTTAAAGGGTCATTTGATGGTAAAAAGAGCTTTTAGGGCCATAAGCCTGAGTGTCCTAAAAATGTGAGAATACAAATTTATATGAAATGGAAACTAATATCAAATATTCAAATAAATAATATGTCATCCTGAAATAAAATATCTTAACATACTCTACCAGAATTTAATTGTTTTGTAGACAGGACATTGGAAATACCTTTATAAATAGGAAAATGTGCTAGGTATAAGAAGTAAAAATATTGGATTCTTCTCAATTTATTTATACTAAGGCTGCCTATAAACTGCATAGTATCCTCAAAAATGTTGTTTGGCACTGCTAGTAAAATATCTCTAGCATGTAACAAATCACACCAAACTGCTCTGCTACAGAATTTTAAAAATCAATATTTATTAGTTATTACTAAAAGTTCTATCATGAAAGAAGCATTTTACTCTTTGCCCAGCTAGTACTTTCTAGCAAAATCTTACTGATGTTAACTGAAAACCTTTTGTTTTCTCTTAAAATTCATCTTCAATTTCTTTCCCAAAATGAAAATAGAAAGATGGAACGTCTTTAATATTAGCTCATGAAGGAACCAAGCTGCAGAAAATAGGAATAAATCAATAAATCTTTTCAATAAGAAATGTCATTAAAATAAAATGTAGAATTATTGTTATATGTCACTAGTCAAAGTGAGTTTAAGAGCACTCTGTACTACTTTTGTAACTTCGACTGAATCTGAAATTATTTTAAAATAAAAAACTAAAAAGATACAGAATGATCTTTTTCCTATTTCCTACTTTAAAAATCCTGAGTACTTGTCCTTAGCCCCTTGTCATTCTAGATGTTCACCGAGGGCTTAGAGTTCATACATTTAGGATGCTATAGGGCACGTTGCTTCTGAATAGAAGAGAACAGTACCAGAATGACTAATAGTCATAACAATAATTCTTGTCAATTGCCAAAGGAAAAACTAACTATAAACAGTACTGACAGAATTATTAGTCATCCTCAGAAAATCCATCAGCAGGGTTTCTATGGATAATAAAGGATCATCTCAGGGCCTGTTGGAAGAAACTGGTATAAAGCTTTTGGAATAATGATTCTATCTTACCCATGGGGCAAGTCTAAACTGCTTTTGTTCACTAGTTTATACACCAGTGAATTTACTTTCACCCAAATTTTTAGCTATGTACAAAATTAAGCAAATGCAAGGTTTACTGGGACAGAAAGAAAATAGAAAATTTGTTTGTTCTGGGAGCTTTAATAATATTTTTCATAAGATATCCAGTGATTTTTTATTCTTTAGCCTATTAACAAATTAGTCACTCACAACATTATGGCACACTAAACTCTGTATCTTTGTGTTTTTTTCTTTTTAATAAATCAAGGTAACTACAGGAAATGGATGGCATACTTAGAGCAGGATTATTTGAGGATGATGTATTTACAAAGAGACTATAAACAAAGGTGTGGAAAGATGTGAGAGGAGGCGTAATTTGAAGCTCTTAATATCACAGTATCTGTTAATACTCCCAAACACCAAGGAGTAAGGTTGAGATAACCACAACCCAAGAGGAACTCCATTATGTTAGATGCCATCTGTGAAAAAGGGTCAAGCCATCCAAGGTAAATTTAGGTGGAGTGTACTAAATTCCAGCCAAACCTCCCATTTGTCAAAAGCATCTAGAAACTAGAAAAATCACTCTGTTTACTTGTCTATACCTGTAAAGTTTCCGGAGCCAAGAGCAGGGAGAAGCAGGTATGGATGGGAAGAGACAGATCTGGAGAGATGAATGCAGGCCATCCAGCACAGCTTTGACACAGTATAAGTAGCATTCTAAACCCATTCTTGTTTTCATGGCAGTAGAAATGAAAAGAATAATTTAAAATCACAAATATGAGGAATAACTAATGGAGAATCTATCTCTATTATAATCTACATATGGGCATTATCCAGGATATATTTATGTCTAAGATATTTGTGGAAGATAACTTCCAAGTCATAATTTAATGTGTGGGGAGAATATTTTAACATTATCCTAAATAAAGTAAATTAGTGAAGATATATCTGACTTCATATATATGTATATAATTGATTGTAAAAATTACTAAATGATTTAAATATTTTCTTTCATGTCATCTCATCCATTAAATTCTGATGTTACTATAAAAAATCAGCAATTTCTTTAATATATCCCTTTTTTAAAATCCAGTCTTCCATGTCATATCCTAAAGAAGCAGGAGAATGAGGCAATAAAATGAAAAACCAAGGAACCAAGGGTTGAATTCCACACCATAAACCATTCCTATGAAAGTGAACCAGGCCAACTACTATTGTTTTTCCATTTACAAATATAAACCAGGCCTTTCAGAGAAAGACTTGACAAGATGTGGTAAGAATCATTTTTTTGGTGGGGGGAGGATACTGGGATTGTACTCAGGGGCATTCAACCACCAAACCACATCCTCTACCCTATTTTGTATTTTATTTAGAGACAGGGTCTCAGTGAGTTGCTTAGCAGTACCTCACAGTTGTTGAGGCTGGCTTTGAACTTGCAATCCTCCTCCTGTCTCAGCCTCTCTAGGAATTTTTTGTTTGTTTGTTCTAATCAGTTATACATGATAGCAGAATACATTTTGATTCATTTGTTCACAAATGGAGCACAACTTTTCATTTCTCTGGTTGTACCCAATGTAGAGTCACACCACATATGCAGTAATACATGTACCTAGGGTAATGATATCCATCCCATTCTGCCATCATTCCTGCCCCCATATGCCCTCCCCTTCCCTCCATCCCATTGGTCCAAAGTTCCTCCATTCCTACCCTCCCCCCCCCATGGATCAGTATCCACTTATCAGAGAGGACATTCAGCCTGTGGTTTTGGGGGATTGGTTTACTTCACTTAGTATTATATTCTCCAACTCATCCATTTACCTACAAATGCCATAATTTTATTTTCTTTTAATGCTGAGTAATGTTCCATTGTGTATATGTACCACAGTTTCTTTATCCATTCATCTGTGAAGGATATCTAAGTTGGTTCCACAGTTTACATATTGTGAACTGAGCTTCTATGAACATTGATGTAGCTGTGTCACTACAATATGTGGATTTGAAGTCCTCTGGGTACAATATGTGGATTTGAAGTCCTCTGGGTATAGACCAAGGAGTGGAATAGCTGTGTCAAATGGTGGTTCCATTCCAAGTTTTCTAAGGAATCTCTATACTACTTTCAATAGTGGTTGCACCAATTTGCAGTATTAACAGCAACATATGAGTGTACCTTTTTATTATTATTGCTTTGTATTCTTGATAATTACCATTCTGACTGGTGTGAGATGAAATCTTAGAGTTGTTTTATTTGCATTTCTCTAATTAATAGTGAAATTGAACATTTTTCACATATTTGTCGATCAAAGATATTTGTATATCTTCTTCTGAGAAATATCTATTGAGTTCCTTAGCTCATTCATTGATTGTTGATTGGTTTTTTTTTTGGGGGGGGGTGTTGGTGTTAAGTTTTTTGAGTTCTTTATATATCCTGGAGATTAATGTTCTCTCTGATGTGCATGTAGTAACTTGTTCTCCTACTCTGGGGGCACTCTCTTCACATTATTGATTGTTTTCGTTGCTTTTTATTTTGAATCCATCCCATTTATTAATACTTGATTTTATTTCTTTAGTAATTGTTTAGTAATTGATCTTTTAATGATATATTAAACTCCATATGTATCAATTTGGTCATTTCTCCAAAACAATTATAAACCTCAAAAAAACCCAAGTTCCTTCTTGCATATTTTCTTTGGAACATTTTGCCTTTTGTCAAGATAAAATATTTGAAATAATAGGATCTAGTTCATCACCTAGTCTAGCACTATGCCTCCAAGGAAGTCTTCATAAATATATACTGAATGAATAAAAGAATGCCAGTTGACACAATTACATTTTTTGTGGCCTGCAACCAAGTACTTAACAATTAAATATCTGATATGATTTAAAACACCATCATGAATTCAACCTTCTTGTGCTTTAAAAATAGGAGGGCAGTGGGGAAAAAGATAAAATGCCTGCTAAATGCAAGAAATTTATACCAGGCTATACAAGAGGAAACATCAAAAGCTGTATCAAAAACCATACAGATAAAAACTATGAGACTCCATTTGTTATTACCATTTAATAAGAAAGCAGTAAATTCATTGTGAAAACCACAACTTGTACTGTCTTGTCATGATCTCCTCAAACATATGCAGAAGAGATTGCTAAAATGCTTTCCAGGCAATCCTGGAAAAAGAAAAAACATATCTGGATCATGCTCAAATACAGCAATGAACACACTTGTTCCCCAAACACAGAGATGTGAACCTAGTTTATTGTTGTGATGGTGGCATCAAGTTGGTGTCAAATTTCAAAAAGAGCTAAGGAAGTCCAAATATACTACCAAAATATGCAAAAGAAGACAGGTCGTCTGCTCTGGTTTGAAGCGACCTCATGAGGCTCTTACTGATATCCTATGATCCCCAGGGTTGAGGATTTCAGTATTAATTGCATAGTCATATTGGAGAGACCCTAGATATCTAACCATGTCAAATATATTCAAATTCATAATCACATGTTGGGAAAGTCTAAGTAGAGAACTTAAACAGAGGAGATGACTGAATCACCAAGCAAATAAGTATACAGCTGCCTGTTAAATCAAAATCATTACCCATAAGGAAAGGACACCTGAAATCTGGTAAACAGGAGCTTAAAGTTCTTCATTTTCACATTTTGGCCAGGAAGGACATAGTCATCAACAGGTGAAAGCATAAAGAAAATGAGGTGTGTGTGTTTGTGTGTGTGTGTGTGTGTGTGTGTTTGTGTGTGTGTGTATATATATATATATATATATATATATATATATATATATATATATATATATAAAGTTTTATTCAGTCATAAATAATAATGAAATTTTGGCATTTGATGGTAAATGATGAAACCAGAAAACATCATGCTAAGTGAAATAAGCTAGACTCAAAAAGATAAGGGTCAAATGTTTTTTCTCATATGTAGAAGCTAGAGAGAGAGAAAAGAAATTTAAAAAGGGATCTCATGAAAAAATAAGGGAGACCAACAGAAGAGGATTAAGAGAAAGAGAGAAGAGAAGGGTATGGGGAATGTTTTAGTCAGCTTTTGTGCTGCTGTGTCCAAAAGATCTCACAAGAACAATGGAGAGGAGGAAAAGTTTACTTTGGCTGATAGTTTCGGAGGGTCAGTTCATGGTCAGCCAACTTTATAGCTTTGGGACTGAGGTGAAGAAGAACATCACAGCAGAAGGGCCGAGGAAAGCAGCTGAAGACATGGCAACTGGACACAGACAGCTCCACTCACCACAGACAAAATATAAGCACCAAGGCACCCCTGCTAGTAACCTACCTCCTCCAGTCACACCCTGTCTGCCTACAGTTACTGCCCAGTTCATCCATATCTACTGATTAGGTTAAGGCTCTTGCAACCCAATCATTTCACTTCTGAACATTCTTGCTTTGTCTTACACATGAGTTTTGGGGACACCACATATCCAAACAATGACAGGGAAGTACTAGGGAATGAAATCTAGTAAATTATGCTATGTCGATGTATCACAATGATTTCCACTTCTATATGTAATTATAATGCAGTAATTTAAATAATAACAATAATAATATAAAGAAAACTAGTAGAGGGACTGGGGATGTGGCTCAAGCGGTAGCGAGCCCGCCTGGCATGCGTGCGGCCCAGGTTCGATCCTCAGCACCACATACAAACAAAGATGTTGTGTCCGCCAAAAAAACCTAAAAAATAAATATTAAAAATTCTCTCTCTCTCTCTCTCTCTCTCTCTCTCTCTCTCTCTTTAAAAAAAAAGACTAGTAGAGTAGAGCAAGCAGATTGGGGAAGCAGGAGAGAGGGAAAGGGAAGGTATTGGGGAATGAGATTAAACAAATTGTTATGTGCATGTATAAATATGGTTAATGAATCCTGCTACTATGTATAATTGTAATAAACCAATCAAAAAGAATTCTGAAGCAAAAACAAAATGAAAATGGATTAAGGACCCTTTGATTGTAGAAGTTCTATGATCTATATATATAAGACCTTAGTTAACTAGGTTATCCCATACATTGTGCAGGATATAAAATATGCTAAAATTTCACCACATTCTTTACATTAAAAAAAGAGCAGATAAGATACTGTTTGTCTCTAAACTGATGTACAAGATTCCATTAAAAATAAAATTTAGCAAACATATGGAAATGTTCCATTAAAAATAAAATTTAGCAAACACATAGAAATGTTCTTATCATTGACTCAAAGATTTATGATGACTGCAGTTTGCTATGCTGGAACACAATAGCTTATCATTTTCCCAGAAAGTTCTTAAGAATAGTCAGGTTTTGAACATAAAACTGGCCCACTAAGAAAAATTATAGGATAGTGTACAGTACACCACATTCTTTACATTAAAAAAAAAAAGAGCAGACAAGATAATGTTTGTCTCTAAACTGATGTGCAAGATTCCATTAAAAAATAAAATTTAGCAAACAATATGTATGAAAATACAAGACTTTATTCTTCTTAAGAGCAATGAACCCAAACTAAACTCTATAATCATTATAAATATTCTTCTTTGCTATGTGCTTTATCTTTGCCCTAAAGAAAACCTTCATCTATTTATATTCAGTCTGCTCCTATCATTTTGTTTATTTGGATTTAGATTAAAAAAGTCCTTTGCCTGCTTGTCTCTATCATTGCTCACCAGTTTAAAAGCCAAATTGCTATCAGAAATCCAAATTTCATCCATTCATTAATCTTTTGGCTCTACTTACTGGAAGTTCAATATCTGGTCAGGGACTTCAGTTTCTTGTGATATGCAATATTTGTATCACGTGAATCTGATCTAAATAACACAGTCTGGGAAGTCAGTTGGAGGTCATTTGGCTTACAAAAAATACTACTTGACCTACAGAATAAACACTAACCCAGCACACAGGAACTAACATTGCCTTTCATTTATCTCACGGACCTGACCATGGAAGAAAGTAATAGGTAGCTTTATCACTGCAGTATATTTGAGACTGTAATTTTTTACTCCAAATAGTAATTTTTACCAGTTCTCCCTGCTTGTCACTTTTCTTTTCTGTCTTGCATTCTTTTGTGTCTTGAAGATTTGGGGCTCTTCAGAAATTCTCCTCAAAATTAAAATGCCACAGAGGAACACAAGAATGGGTGGTGGATACATCATTGCAGCAGCTCAAAAGTTGAAGAATTGAAGAATCCAAGAAAGACAGACATATGTTAAAGGAAGATGTGAGAAATCACCCTAAATGAAGATTGCCTATCTCCTAATTTTCCCAAGAAATAAACTAACCCATCTCATGCTACTCATCTTTACAAAGAATTCAAACCTGATTGCCATCAAGAAATAGTAAATTTCTATGTTCAAACTATAAGGTATCTCGAAATTATAAAAGTTGAAGATACATCTTATTTTCTCCAAGCACATTTCTGAGATGACAATAAAAAGCCATTGTATTTGGCCAACCTTTTAGTTTTCCCCAGAAGTGTGACAACTAATACTAATTAGGAAAACTCGAATGGTGGCTGTTTGCAATCATCCTTTTCCTGATCCTGTTTATCATATATTTCATTCAACTCCCACGAGTGGTCTATGATAATTATATTTCAAGGTCTTTAAAAATACACACACACACCACACACACACACACACACTTTTTAGTTGTAGGGGAACACAGTACTTTTATTTTAGTTTTGTCTATGTGGTACTGGGGATCGAACCCAGTGCCTCACACATTCCAGGTGAGGGTTGTACCACTGAGCCACAACTCCAGCCATTTTCCAAGGCCTTTTTACTAAAGCTGATCTTCATGAGAATATGTCTGTATTGCTTTTTTATAATCCCCATCTTGCTCCTTATAAAAGATGAGACAATTAAACCCACCTGGAATCTTATCATGGTTTATGACTCATGCATGTAAAAAATTCTGGGGTACCCAAACAAAAATAACATTTTCAAGTATAAACATCAGTGTTGATAAAATGAATTACTGTAATGGCATGGTAACAAAACCTTTTGTAAATCAGATGGTTTCAAATTCTTTGCTTTTAGTGAAATTGGAGGGCCAAAATAAATTGTCAACTGATAGATCATTAAAATTAATCTTGAGAAAAGTTTACTATGTGAATTTTGGCATTTATTGCAGAAAAAAATCAAAGAATTGAGTAAATACTGTGACAACATCATACTGTATATCACTGCTATAGAAAACTTCTTCCATTCCATTTTCATGTACTTATTTGTATGAATAAAATTTATTAGAATTTATGCACTTAAAAATTAATAGAAATAAAACTGATACTAAGTATTGTTTAATCATAGAAATAAATAATATACTTGGACACATGAAATTGGAAAAGACCTCTCCCATCTATCTCATTTATACAATATATCTAAAATGATTTTTCTTTTTATGGTAATAATTATGAAAATTTATAACACATCTTTGCTTTGAACAATCATAAACTAACACTGTTATAATGATAATGCAATATAAGAAATGTTTTTAAATACTTTCAAGATTTTTAAAAATTTTATAACAATGAATACATGTCTTTTTAAAAGGTATATAACAAGTGATCTATAAAAGCATAAAGCTATTTATGATATGGCTTTTAAAAAGAAAAATGGAATGGAAACTTTCTAGAAGAAAAAGACATAAAATTTCCAAGTGTTATAAAGAGATTGTTCAAGTGTTTTTAACTTGATTGCATTTTTGTGGGTAACTGAATTTGTTTGCCATTGGCAGATTTTAAAATGATACAGTACTTTTATTAATATGTCAATATTCATGACACAATGATAAGTGCATCATTTGCAATAGAAAATTTGGGATGTCAATTTAAAAATGTGTAAACAGGTAAGTCATTTGTCAAAATTCTCTAAGCATTAAAAGAGAACAATTGATACTGCTGCCTTCTCCATGGTGAAGCAATTTGATAGCATGTTGAGCAGGTTATAAACAAGCCTGCAGAGGACAATAAGGTTTTAAGTCTCTGGCCCATTGAAACCATTTATTCTTTCACCACCCACCCTAATTGCCAGCATTGTTTCAGGAGCCTGACTGGAATCTAAAAGATTACATGTGAGTTACCTTTCAAGTACAGTACTGAATTCATATTTTCATTTCATTATCAAAGGATGAACATTATTTCACTAATACCTGAACTTATTTGTTAATTTTAATTTTTAAGCAGTGTTATCATCACTAACAATGTATCATTTAGAGACATGAACTCTAACCAGGAAGAAGAAACTCTCCAAAGAGTTGCTACCCCAACTCTGCCACTACTAGTTGAGTGAGCTTAGATAACTCTGTTAAACTCTACAATCTCAGTATTTCAGTCTGAAAAAGGAAGAAGTGATTTTTTGCCTTGCTATTTCACTGGAGCTTTGTGAAGAAAGATGTTGTATTACTTCTTACTAGACTGTAAAGATCTATGTGAAACTGAAGTACTTTCATCACTATTATTTAATAAAAATGATTATTATTTACTGGGCTTTCAGAAATGTGCCAGACACTACTAGAAAATAAACACAAGATCCCACTTTCATCCTTAAAGAATTTCCAAATTGGTGAGAGAATGTGAGGGTAAGAGTGACCTTGGTAGAGTAAGAATAAAATAGAAAGCGATTCTGCTGATCTGACATTAATATTGTCTATTTTATTCTTCAACAAAAGAGAATATTCTTCGACTGATTAAACCCTAGGAAACACATCCCATGAACTTTTTTTCTTCTTTTCAGCATTAATATGGATTGTAAGAAAAAGAGAGCTACATGATCTCTCACCATCTCAAATTCTTCAAAATTAAAGAGACTTAAATATAACAAGACTTGTGCTTTTCAGCTTGTGCATATTTTTAAATATTGTTTGGATAGTTTAAGATTTTTATGAAGAAAAAAGCTAAATGAAAATGAGGTGTTGTTTACAAAAAGTGTTCCTCTAAGATAAAATGATTTGTAATCCCAGCTACTCCAGAGGTTGAGGCAAGAGGATAACAAGTTTGAGGCCAGTCTGGATAACTTGATGAAACCCTGTCTCAAAATAAAAGGGCTAGGAATGTAGCTCAGTGATAGAGCAGTTGCCTAGCATGAGTGAGGTCCTCAGTTTCATCCCCAGCATCACAAAAAAAAAAAAAAGGAAACTGCAACAAAATGAAAATTTTCTCCATTTATTCATGCAATATATTTTTAGTGAATATAAGATAAGATAAACAATAAAAATAATAAAAACCCAAAATACTTATAGATTGATAGCTAGCAGTGGGTGACAAAGGTCTACTGAAAAAGTCAACAGGCAGAGGAAATACAAAAAGTTCAAAATACACGAGTCAGGAATATACTCAACATGTCCAAATAATAGAGAGAATGGCTGTATATTTAAAGCAGAAGGAGAACCATGGGAGACAGAGTCATAGAACAGATCTGAGCCAAATCAAGTAGACCTTTGCTGGCTGGACATAGAATTTGACTTTTATTCTAATCATACTGGGAAGACATTGAAATGTTTTAAGCAGGGAAAAAATATTATTTGGTCTATGTTTTCAAAAGATCATTTTGGCAACTTTGTATATATGGAAATTGTGAAGATATTCTGATTGATATGTCCTAAATAAAGAACAGCCTCAGCAAAAGGGAAGGCCCAGGTGAGAGATGGGTGGGAGGGTGAAGCAAGGGATTAAGTGCCAAGAGAACTGTGTTGAGATGGGCTACAGAGTGAGTCCATGGAACAATCGAAAAAGCAGTTACAAATGGATCTTCCTCTCTGTAGTACTCTTTCCCCCTTATCCTAGATTCTTTAGAATCTACCACCTAAATCTGTCTTCTAGCTGTCCAAATGTCCCTGCTACTCGTACCCAGTGTGCCAATTTAATCAATGATTCTTTACATAACTCTCATTTTTAAAAAAAATAAAGACTATTCACTCAATGAGACTAGGGTTATAAGGGAAGCAATCTGATTCTCCAAAGACCAAGAAGAGTTTTTATAACTACAGGTATATATACATTTTAAAAAACTTGTTAAAACACATGGATAACAACAAAAAAAGTTTTTACAACTATATAAGGAACTTCAGTCAATTGAATAATGGGAGGAATGGTCAAGAGTATGAGGGGGAGCATTCTCTCTGTATAATTCACCCCTGCAAATTACAGTATCTTAAATAATGCCTTTAATATAGATATTTAGTAACAAATGAATATTACACATAACAGAGTATTTTCTTTTTTGAAAAATAAGATCATTTATTTGTGTTATAATGTAATAAATCAATTCAGTTTATTCTTCTACTTTTGATACCAGATAACAGGTAACAGAAAACTATAATTAAGGAAATTAAATGTTCTACCAAAACAAAAGAAAGCTACCAATGTCTGAGTACCTCACATCAGTTCAATTAGCACTATTCTATGCCATTGAGAGCTAACCATAGTGACTCAATAAATATCAAGTTTAAAATATGAAAGCAAGCTGCAGTGCTACTACTTTTTTAAAAGTGAAGAAATAAATAAGGAGAGGGAGTTGGAATAAAAAAAATTTAATTAAATGATCACAGTAGTCTCCAATGTGCAAGACACTGCAGGGAAAAGAACATACTCCAAATTCATCTGGAGATTAACTGTATATTTAGTCAACACTGATCATCCTGCAATGACCTATTCAGGCAGCATTGAATTCTGAGAGACACGTAGATTCATATAACTATTTATCAGCCAGTTCCTGTCATAATTACAGACTCAAAACCTATACTTGTTATTTCCTACCAAGATGCTTTAAAATGTCACATAGTGCAAATCAATAGGAAACATTAGCTCATATTTGGAAATATTTCCAAAAATAACCACTCCTTATTTTCAGTATCATAAGGCAATAAGGAAAACCATACAAATACATTTTGACATACCTGAACTTGTTTAAATGCCAAAACATGTTTTATTTATTTTGTAAGACACTATAACATTTGACTGATCTCCAACAGAAGATATGATCATAGCTAGAGCTTTTCTTGATTTGAATCATAATTGTGAATATCATTTTTTTTCAGTGTAATATCCTCAGTGATGAAGTACAAGGATCAATTTGTTTCTGTACTCACCAGTACCAAAGTACCTTATCTTCTTATTCAAAATAGTTGTATTTTCCCCACCATTTAATTTGCTGCATTTACTCACCAATAAACTAAGAAACATGTTGCTACTAATATTTTAAGAGAAAATCATAAATACATACCATTATTTCCAATGCAATCTTTAACTTCTTTGGTTTTATGTTTTTCTTTCTCTTATGCTGAAAAAAATAGATTAGTAATAACATAACTTAAGATTTTATTAGTTTTATCCTACTGTATATTAAACACACATATGTGTATTCATATACAATAGGTTAAAAATAACAGTACTAGTGGCTGTGGTTGTAGCTTAGAGGTAGAGTGCTTGCCTAGCACATGTGAGGCACTGGGTTTGATCCTCAGTACCACATAAAAATAAATAAATAAAATGAAGGTATTGTGTATATCTACAACTAAAAAAACTTAAAAATAACAGTACTAATGTTATTAGGATTACTAAAAACAGTGGGAAAATATTTAAAGTGCATTTTTGGCTTTAGGATACATCCTAGTGGGGGCATACAGTTAAATTAACTGTTTTTAAATCACTTGACATATTTATTATTATAATAACTATAGCAGATATAGATATAGACATAGACATAGATATGGATATATCTTTGAGACATGTGAACTATGTAATTACTTATCAGCCAGTTCTTTTCATAATTGTAGACTCAGACTAGACACTTTTAAATAAAGAGATATGATACTTTGGAAGAAATAAGTACAGCGGGAAATCAACCATCATACTTCTTCCCCGAGGATAGTACCCTGAAATAAATGATTCTCATAATCATGATTTGAATCAAGAAAAGCTTTATTTATGACCACATGTTCTGTAGGAGAGCAGATAAATGTTTTTTAATATATTAGAAAATAAATAAAATGTTCCAGCATTTAAAGACAGAGTCAGAGACAGAGAGTCCTAATATTCAATAAACTTTAGTTTCTTGCTTCTCTTATAAAAGCAAATTAACACCGACTGTGGCAGTGCACACTTGTAATCCCAGATACTTAAGAAGTTAAGGTAGAAGGAAGACAAGTGTGAAACCAGTGTGGGCAATGCAGTAAAACTCTTTCTCAAAAATAAAACATACAAAAGAGGGCTGGGGTAATAGCTCAGTGGTAGAGCACTTATCGATCACATGTGAGGCACTAGGTCAATCCTAAGCACCACATAAAAATAAATAAATAAATAAAGATATTATGCCCATCTACAACTAAAAATATTTTTTTGAAAAATAAAAAGTAGCCCAGTGATACATTACTTTACCTAGCATGCGTGATACTCTGGGTTGAATCTTCAGTACCACAAAAACTAAAACACTAACAATATTGGAAATTACTTTCTTTAATTGCTCTTTCCAGAAGTTTTAAACTTGGGATACATAGATGGAATTCAGGAAAATCTGTGAATCTTGGTGGGGGAAAATTACATCTTTGTTTTCATTACCTTTTTAGCTGAAATTTAACATTCACTTTGATTATACTTGTAGGTTACAAATTACAGAAATATTGATAATATCTGCAAGTATACTACAATTATTGAATGTTATATACTCTAAGTTATATATAGAGATATTATGTATATGTATATGTGCAATTTTTATAGCATTGAATCCTTGTAAAACCCAATGAATCTAACAGGTGTAATGTATCTTGTCCATGATCAAACAGTTAATAAAAATATAGGGTCTGAAATCAAGGCCTGTATGATTTCCACTACATCAGGAAGCCAATACAGTAATACACAAGAAATGTATACATTTTAAAAGAGAAAGCTTAGAGAAAGCAATGTTAGTAAGGAGGAAGAGGGGGGAAGGGAAAAGGGGGAAAGGATTCCTTAGTGGTAAAATTTCATACAGAAGAAATGAGCCAGAAAGAATGTTCTTTTGGGGTGAATCTGCTCTTAAAATCCTCCAGCTGACCTTGCTGTTCCATCCATGTCTAAAACCAGCCTCATGTACCACCTCTGGCCAACTTCCAGGAGAATGGCTTGTGGATTGCCAACATTCCAAAAATATTTCAATCAAAAGAATGAAATACATCTTGAATAATGAGGTAGCTCTTGATGTTATCTCTCAATAATCACTGATATTATAATAGCTTTTATATACTAGGTTGTTCTTAACTGCTGTGTGAGTAGGATTATATAGGTAGAACTCAAGAGATCCGAAATGGTGAAACTTCAAGATCCAGCATCATAAAGCATAGACTAGATAAGCAGTGAGTGTTGGTATGCACCCTGTGATTAGTCCCATCCGTCTTTCCTTGTTATAGCTGATTCAGCACACACTCTGTCTCATCAACACAGGCACATCTCTACCCACAGCTCATGTTCCAGAAGTAAATGTCTGACACAAATGTCTCCCCTGGACAATTGAGCCAGCAAACTACTGTATGATGTAACATCACCTTCATCAAGCAATTAACACAAATCCCCCTTAGAACTGGTTTGTAAATTAATGTTGTTAATCCATTGAGCTAAAGCACCAAAGAGATCGTTTATTTTGCAAAACTCTAGTCTTCATTTTTTGTATTGCTTACAACATTATTATAGCAGCCAAAATATTTGCACAATAGCTATTTTTATAGGCTGATTCATTTCATATTTGAATTTTTTAAGTTCATGGGGTGCTTAGGATAGGAAAATCTTTTTTATCCCAGGCTGATTATGTATCCAGATTGAACTGAAGCCTGTTGATTTCAGTCTTTACTTTCAATAAGGGAAAAACTCTAGGGGAAAAAGTCTAGTTCTATCCATTCGCTGAATCAAAATGAGCAGTTCCTAGAGATGTCTAAATTCATCACAGAAGGTCTCCCTGCCAACTGCTTCACACTCTTTTTTTGGCTGCTGTTCACACCTTGCGTTTGTTCCAGGACATAAGACCCTGAGTCAGCAGCTCACCCTACCATTCTTCCTCATCAGCATTTGACTTCAGTCCCTTGTGGTAGGTCAACTGTTTTCAGAGACAGTGACAACTATTTCTCTCATCTCACCTGTTGTTTTCCACTATGACTTTGTATTTCTTCTCATTGAGAGTCTATTTCTCACCCACTTGAATTCAGCCTGGACTTGGGATTTGTAGGAGTAATACCAGGTAACTTCAAATTGGGGGTGGGTGGGTCATAAGAAGCCATATAGTTTACACCTTTCTCTCTTCTGGAATCCTGAGAACACCATGCTGTGAACAAGTCCAGTCTTGCTAAACATAGAATGAGAGGCCATGTGAAAGAGAACCAAGGTTCCCCAACTGACTGCCAGCATCAACTGCCAAAAGTATGAAGAAGGACATCCTGGGCCTCTGACCCCAGGAAAATCATCATTTGATTGTAAATCATGCAATCCCAGGAAAAATCAGCAAAAAATCATTTATAAGCCCAAAGCAGAGAACTGACATATATAATTGTGGTTTTTAAACTACTAACTGTTGGGGTTGTTTGTTACATAGCAATATGTAGCCCCTTTAGCAGCCTTTCCTAAGAATAATTTAGTATTTTATCTCAATCTTTGTTCAAGAGGGGAAAAACGGAAGTCTTTGCCAATACATTTTTTTTCCCAACCAATAAATGGTTGCATTTAATGCCAAATTTCAGTCTCCAAAACATATGGATGTGACCATAATATTATGATAAAACTATGATAAGACTCTTTCAACTGCTATCTGTTAATACACAGATTAGAAAATATTTACTGAGGGACTGGGGTTGTGGCTCAGTAGTAGAGTGTTCGCCTAGCATGCATGAGGCACTGGGTTAGATCCTCAGCACCACATAAAAACAAAATAATGTGTCCACCTAAAACTAAAAAAATACATAAATAAATACATATTTTTTAAAAAAGAAAGAAAATATTTACTGTGTGCTTAGAACAGGGCATCAAAAAATAAGAGTATGAGCCAGGTGTGGTGGCATATAATCCCAGTGACTTGGGAAGCTAAGGCAGGAGGATCACAAGTTCAAAGCCAGCCTCAGAAACTTAGCAAGTTCCTATCTTAAAGTAAAAAATAAAAAATTTTAAAAAAGACTGGGGATGTGGCTCCATGGTTAAGTGCCTCTGGTGTTCAATCCTTAATATCAAAAATAAAAATAAAAAGAGTATGAATACTGAATTAAGAAAGACTAGTTGGAATGGTAGTAGAACTTTTAAGAACTGTATTCCTTGTACCTAAGCTAACCAAATAGACTTTTGTAGAGTTGGGTTGTATGCATTGCTCAGCCTAAGTCATAGAAAGATCCCTGAGTATTGTACTTCCTAATCATTTTTTTTTTTTGGTCTTTTTCCATTCTTGGTGTTTTTTCAGCTTCACAGCTTATAGATTACAAATACTTAGGACAGATATTATTTACCAGAGTCATACATGCTATCTATGAAAACCCTAGACAGTAAGCAAAATTTGGGAGCAGAAGTTATATTGCTTTAATCAAATCACAAAAAGAGAATATGATATACTGATTTATAGTATAAGATGCCTCATGTTAGTACATATATTAATACACCACAGTGAATCCTTACATAAAAGAGAACTCATATAGAAAATAACCACTATACTGTAGCCAAACACCATAGCTACCCTCCAACACAACCATCACCAACAAGTGAGCATCCACCTCCCCAGGCTATAATAAGGTACCCAACATCCTCTACTATAGTAGTATCGGAGAAGTCAAGTAAGGATCACGGATATTCATTCTCACTGGGCAACAATGAGCCACATCTCCACATACCCATGGTGTTTGTGGATAACACGTAGAGAGCACAGACTCCTATCTCACCCATAAGTAATGAGAGTGGAGTCAGAAAAGCCCGAGGAGAGAATCAGGACTTCTGCTGTTCTCCAAGAAAAACAATGTCATTCCTCCTCTCCCTGTGGTGTCAGTAGTGGCAGGCAGAGAGCATTAAGGAGGTTTCCTACCTTTCCCAAGCAGAAAGATATTTGGGGAGACCAGGTGGGAGCTGGAACTCCCATTCGTTCTCAGTAGTAGCAAGAAGTGCCCTGCCTTGGGTATCAGTGGTACCAGACAGAGGCACCTGGATGGACTTCAACCCCCATCTGACAGTAAAAAGTGGCAACCCTTATTCTCTTAATGTTAGAAAAAAGTCATCTCAAAACAGACTAAACAAGATCTGGAGTCTCATAACATGTTCTGGTTAAAGATGTTACTTATTTATCATGCCAAGAAAGAAAATGATATAAAATTGAATGAAAAATTACAGTTAACAGATGCCAATAAGAAGGTGATAGAGAACCTGGAATTATCTAAGTCATCAGGAGAATCCAATTCCCCTTCCTATTTTAAAAAGATTTTAAAATAGTTACAATCAAAAATGTTTCAAGGAGCTAAGATCCCTGAAACAAAATAAAAGTCTCAGCAAAAAAGTTGAAGATATAAACCAAGACCAGATAGAAATTTCCAGACTGAGAAGGCAAACAAACAAAAAAGTAACTGAAATAAGCTCAGGGATAGGCTCCAGAGAATAACAGAGACAAAAGAATGAGTGAACCAGAAGACAGAAAAATAGTAATCACCCAATCTGAAACTGGAGAAAAACTAAATAAAAAAATTTAACAAAGTGTGAGAGACCTGTGGAACTATCACAAAAGATACAACGTTTATGTTTTGGAGTTTCTGAAGGAGTAAAGAAAGAGAATGAGTCTGGAAAATACTCCAAGAAATTATAGATGACCCAAAACCTTCTAAGTTCACAAAATACATAAACCTACAGACTCAAGAAGGTGGGCATAGCCAAAATGGATAAAGCCAAAGAAACCCAAATCATTACACATCTAATCAAATTTCAAAAACTAAAGAAAAAAATCTTGCAAACAGCAGAAGATAAGCACCTTACCTTACCACCAAAGGCAACTGGGTACAAGTCCATAAGATCTCTCTTATGGACTATTGCAGCTATAGTTATTTCAGTTTAATTGTAAAATTTCCACAATGGTGGGGAAAAAATATTTCCTGAAAAGTTACTATGGACTTCTATTTTACTTCTCTGAGCCAGAATTAACTTCACCATGTGAAAAATTCTGAGGTCCACAGAAAGATAATTAGGCTTACTTGACTAGAGTAACGATAAGACAGTAGCAAGCAAATTATAAAAACTCAGAATAAATTCTGTCTCTTCAAAGCTTTTTGAAATTTAAAAAATACTACTCTATTAAAAACAGATATTAGAAGTTTTGCCTCAGAAAGTAGTTCCAAGCACTGTTTTGAGGATTCTGATTAGGACTTTCCCTGTTTATTTGCTATCATAATCTATGTCTGGAAATAGTAAAGTGGTAATTACATTTCAGGCAAGTTATACCTGCCATTCCAACTCTTGGTTCAAGCCCTTTCTACCTCCAGTGAACCCAAAGCCATCAGGTAAATCTGATTTCCTACCTTCAAACTTAGCTACTGGAATTTATATAATATTTTTATTTATTATGCATTCATGAAAACTTTCAACAGCTTTCCACTTCCTACAGGAAAGGTACAAACATCTTAGTCTAGCACATAAGGCCACTACCTAGTCCCCATTCATTTCTCTAATTGATCTACTTCTCACCTAAAGACCATCCACTGTAACTAGGATGGTTTGTTCACTGATCTCAAACTTCTTTTTATCTTCTCGGCTCTATTTTTCTCATACTATTATTTTTTTCCTGGGAAATTTCCTACTCCTCCCTGCTTCCCCAAATTCTATTCTTTGAAGTCCCACCTCCATTCTGAAGCTTACCTTGGAGATGTATCTCTCCACTTCAATTTGATGAGGGGAAATACATTATTGTGATTCACATTAATATCTGAAATTCTTCAAACCAAGCTCAGATCTCTAATCTGCCACTAATCTTTCCTTTCTTCCACCACTCATCTCATTTCCCAACTTAGTATGAGTTATTTGTCATTCATATTTTTTGCCTAAGTCCTAGCTCCCTATTCAGATTACAAGTTATTTAACAGGTCCTTTCTCTCTACAGGTCTCGGCAAAAAGAAAAAAAAAATGTTTGTGTTAATAGTGATAGGGACTTTAACATTAGATCTGGTGTAGCAGTAACTTGTTCTCCCTTCTGTAACCCAAATTCCTCAAATACAAAATAAAAAAGGGGAATTAGATTAATGGTTCTTAACCAGAGATATACATTAAACTCACCTGAGGTCATCTTTAAAATTATGCATATCTATGTCCACCTACTTCCTCTACCTCTATTCAGTAGGTCTGTAATGGATTCTGGGAATTTGAATTTTAAAGCCACTAAATTGGTTCCCCACTCTACTTGAGAATCACAGTATGGGATGTTCTCTGAGGACCCTTCCAGGTTTATTACTATTACAAAACATTTTAGATTTTCCAGGAGCATTAAATTGGTAATCTATCTCTTTTTAGCTCTAATTGTGTGATTGATATAGGCATTAGAATGTGAATTATTGTTTGTGGGTATAATACATCATATTAATTGTGCAAGTGAAAAACAGATTTAAATTTGATGAGGGAAAATACATTATTGTGATTCACATTAATATCTGAAATCTTCAAACCAAGCTCAGATCTCTAATCTGCCACTTATTAGCTGTGTGACCTCAAAAAAGTGACTTAAACCCCCAAGGATTCTCTCTCTGCTTTGATAAAATGTAGACAAAGGTAGTACCTAGCTCATAGGGCTATTGTGAGAATTAGTTAATATGTGTAACACAATTTTGCATAGTGCCTGGACTATACTAGATTCCCAGTGCATTTCAGCTGCTGCTTAATATAAATTGCTAATCCCATGAACTTTTATTCTTCCCTCCCCACCCCTTATTATGTTAGCATCTAAATATCAGAGAGAACATTTGGCCTTTTGTGTTGGGGGACTGGCTAATTTCACTTAGCACGATCTCTCCAGTTCCATCCATTTACCAGCAAATGTCATAATTTCTTTTTTCTTTATGGCTGAGTATATTCCATTGTATATATATACCACATTTTCTTTATCTGTCATTTGTTGAGGCACCTATGCTTGTTCCCATAGCTTTGCTATTGTGAATTGAACTGCTAGAAACATTGAAGTGGCTGTGTCATTGTAGCATGCTGATTTTAAGTCCTTGGGTATATGCTGAAGGGTAGGATAACTGGGTCAAATGGTAGTTCCATTGCAAGTTTTCTGGGGAATCTCCATACTGCTTTCCAGGGTGGTTGAACCAATTTTCTATCTCCCTGGCAATTAGAAAAAGGGGAAAGGGAATGAAAGGAAGGAAGGGAAGATGAGATTAGGAAAGACAGTAGGAAGAATCAGACATAACTTTCCTATGTTCAGATATGAATACATGACCAGTGAAACTCCACATCATGAATAACAACAAATGGGATCCTAATTAGGATAGGTTATAATCCATGTATGTATAATATGTCAAAATACACTCTATTACCATGTATTCCTAAAAAGAACAAATATTTTAATTTTAAAAAAGAAAAAGAAAACACAATACAGTTCCAAGATGGCTTTTCTTTCTCTAATTTAAAGACACATTCAATTCCCTCTACAAAAAATATATATGAATTGTTAAAACTTGATTCATCTGGAGATGTTTATCACCTCCGGGCAATCACGTCCAACATACAGTTTGAGGAAGCTATAGAAAAATTGAGTCTAAATTCCTAGATGCATCTAGTAACTGACAACTAAACAAATCATATATTTTTATCACAAAAGTGTTCCCATTTTAAAAATATGTGTGTATTTTTTGTGACTAATAGCAATTTAGGAACACAGTGTCACTGAATTCATAGTTGCTTTTGTCATTATATATTTTACAGTCAATATATACTATAAATACAACTATTACCATGTAAAGTTTCTTCAATTTATTTTTTTCTCTTTAAAGGATTCAAACAGACTGAGAAATACTAGCCCCAGAATATTAAGTTACTATCAGAATTATTTCCTAAAATTATTTACCATCTTCATCTCAGAGATCTGGGTAAAGTAATTTGCAGTGATGACATAATACACAAGGACTTAAAGTTTTGTAAATAAAACCAAAAAAGGAAAAATACAAACTGCTGAATATTTAAATTTTATTTTGAAAGAGATAGATTTGAAAAATGGAGAGAAAAAAACTATTGCTACTGGATAATGTGCTGGCCAATAAAACTGCTACAGTCTTTGGGTAGATTTCTAAAACTGCTTGGAATTTACAATTCAATAACCAAACTCTTGAAAAAAGAAAAAAAAAACAAAAAAAATAGCAATACATTAGTGTATCACTCTTTCCATAAGTGTTTTATGTGGATATGGAAAAGGCCAAACAAATGACACTTTTTCACTTAAATCAACAAAAATAAATATGAAGAAGGAGGCACTCATTAAGTATGTTCTGCTAGCATTTTTCAAACTGGGGTGTCAGGAGCCATCCATGGGTTCCTTGTGGGGTCACCACACATGGAAGTCCCATGGATACAGACATCTGGTGTCTGGGAATGACCAGTGGACTTTTCCTCTGGTCAATTGCCCAGGGACAATGTGAATCTCTATCATGCTCTACTATGGCTCACATAGCACCTGAGATGAGTATGACCTGTCAAGATGTCAATCAACCTGCTGACTGTAAGACATCACAAAGCTGTAAGATGTCACAAAGCAAGACTCCGCCCTTGAAATCTTATCCCTGCCTTTGATGTACCCCCTTAAATAAACCACCAGAGGCATTATATCTTTGTCTAGTTCCAGAATCCATGCGGACTAGATCTATCAGGGGCTTTACTTTCTGTAAATATATTTCTGAGTATTTGTGCTTTGTTATTTACTAATTATTTGAGATTGTAAGTTTTAGGGTGGCTTGTATTATCCTGGACAGGAAGAAGAACCCCTTCATGAGACACTGGCCATTGCCGCCCCCCCCATACTGGGGGAAACTTTTTTTCTACATAATTAAGACCTAAATTTAAAAGGAGAAAAACTAACTAACTTCTTTGACAGAGAAATAATAACAAAAATGAGCCAGATTCTTATAACATTGTTTTAGAAAACTCCAAATTTTTACTCACATGGTTTTTCATTTCAGTATTGTTAGGCATGCAAAATACTATTTAAAATGCCTGTAAGAAATTGAGAACTTTAATAACAAAGTTCTGATTACACATGATTTCCCTGTTACCCAAATAACCCTTGTTCTAGAGCTCATGGTGATATGAGAGTTAGAAATTGTTTAAAATTCCATCCTGTTTATAGGGTTCAAATAACCTCTTGTGGGTAATTTTTGTTTTGTTTTCATTTTTTGTTTTTGATTTTTATATATGCAAAGCAACCCTGCAAAATTCCATTTAGTTGTAACACCCAAGAGGACGATGTAAATTTGTAGGGAAAAAAAAAAAAACAGCAACAGTACAGTGGAAAATCAAGGAAGGAAGTTTGGAGACTATTATACACTGCTTTTTGAGTAAACATGAACAAATCATTTAACCTCAGAATTTCATGTAGCTAGTTGTAAAATGCAGAAGTTGCCTTGTTCAAAGATTGCTTAAATGATTCTAATTTAGAGATGTGGTGTGTTGAGAAGGTTTTGCTTTTTTAGGGATACTCTGTCTTTACCACGTTATATGATAATAATTAGGCATGTCAGCATATTTTCTGGGGTACAGAAAAAGGCTTTGATGAAATTAGGTCAATTAAGACCTAAAGGATGATTACAATACAGTGGTTCTGTCCTCTACGAAAGACTAGCTTTTGGTTTTCTCAAAGACTTTGTGTTTTTCTGTGATGAATCTTCTATGAAGAGATCCATAGTGTCTCAAAGCAACATAGCTAAATTCATATAAATCTCAAGCCATATAAATGCTATTGTAAAGAAGTAAAGAAACAGCACATTCAATGCCCACTACAATTAATGTTGAATTATTGCAACAGAAATGTTAGAGGTGGTGGTGCCATCTAGCTGCTGCATGGTGAGACATTACTTAGTTTTATAAACTCCTATGATAAAGCAAATATTGTCATCATTTTAATTAGGCAGTGAAAGACGTAAGAGTTCTTTCGTATGTCATATCTCCACATACTGATAAGGAAACAGATGAGTGGTCAACTCATGGTGGTTTGTTTGTTGTAACAATTCAACAAATGAAGAGGTATTCCCAGGTGGGGGGAGATAAGTTTTCCTTCTCAATCCTATTCTCTTGACAAAATCAGTGTTAATAATTTTTTAATATATTTTTTAAAGAGAGAGAGAAAGAGAGAGAGAGAGATAGAGAGATAGAGAGAGAGAGAGAGAGAGAGAGAGAGAGAGAGAATTTTTTTAATATTTTTTTTTTAGTTTTCCGCAGACACAACATCTTTGTTTGTATGTGGTGCTGAGGATCGAACCCAGGTCGCACACATGCCAGGCAAGTGTGCTACCACTTGAGCCACATCCCCAGCCCCAGTGTTAATAATTTGGTATGTAAATTCTTTACAGTTATTTGTAAAGGTTACATATTTAAAGTGCTTTCTTTTTGTGAACATGAAATTAGACTAATTATTTTTCTCTTTAACTTGTTTTTTTTTTCAATTATCAGTATTTCATGTTGGTACATACATCTTTAAACTCAGTTTTAAATTTTTTTAAGTTTATTTTATCTGTCAATGGACCTTTATTTTACTTATTTATATGTGGTGCTGAGAATCAAATCCATTGCCTCACATGTGCTAGACAAGTGCTCTACCACTGAGCTACTAGCCCAGCTCACTTTAATTTTTTGGTGCCACTTTGTTTTTGCTTTGGGGGTGCAATGTAGTTGTACATAATAGTTGGGTTCATTTTGACATGATCACATACGCATGGTATTAATTTATTACATTTAATTCCCCAGTGCCCCTTTTACCATCACTTCCTCTCTCCCCCTATTTCCCTTCCTATTCTACCTTGCACTCATTTATGTATTTTTAATTGATGCTTTATAGAGATCCAAAATGGTGGAATTCACTGTGGTCTATTTATACATGCATATAGTGTCATTTTGTCAAATTAAGTCTGCGTTTCCTCTGCTTTTCCATTCTACTCCCTCTCCCTCAATATCCTTATATTCCACTGATCTTCCCTCTGTCTTTATGACACCCTCATTTTATCTCTTACTTTACATATGAGAGTCTGACCTGTGATTTTCTGTCTGACTTATTTCACTTAACATGATGTTCTCCAGATCCGTATGTTTACTGGTAAATGCCATAATTTTATTCTTCTTTATGGCCAAGTAAAACTCCATTGTGTATAAATACCAAATTTTCTTAATCCATTCATCTATTGACCTGCACCTGGGCTGGCTTTATAGCTTGGCTATTGTGAGTGGCACTTCTATAAACATTGATGTGACTGAATCCCTATAGTATGTTTTAGTTCTTTTAGATAAGAACTAAAATCCCTAAGGGGTGAGATAGTTGGGTAATATGATGGTTCCATTCCTAGTTTTTTTGAGGAATCTCCATACTGCTTTCTAGAGTTGCAGTCCCACCAACAATGTATGAGTGCACCTTTTTCCCTACATCCTCACCAGCATTTAGTATTATTTATATTCTTGATAAGTGCCATTCTGACTAGAGTGAGATAAACTCTGTGTAGCTTTGATTTGCATTTTCCAGATTGCTATGAATGCTGAATATTTTCTCATGAATGTGTTGACCATTTGAGTTTTCTCATTTGAGAAATGTCTGTTTAGTTCTTTTGCCCTTTACTGATTGGATTTTTTGGTTTGTTTGTTTTGTGGTGTAAAGCTTTTTGAGTTCTTTATATATTCTGTGTGTTAATCTCCTGTCAGAGAAGTAGCTGGAAAAAATTTTTCTTCCATTCTGTAGATTCTTTCTTCATTATTGTTTCTTTTGCTATACAAAGGCTTTAAATATATATATATATATATATATGTGTGTGTGTGTGTGTGTGTGTGTGTGTGTGTGTGTGTGTAGTGTCAATGGATCCTTATTTAATTTATTTATTTTTATGTGGTGCTGAGGATCAAACCAGTGCCTCACACATGCTAGTCAAGCACTTTACCACTGAGCTACATCTCCAGCCCCTATGCAAAAGCTTTCTAATTTGAAGCCTTTAATCAATTTAATTTAAACTGGTTCTTGGTTTTATTTCTTACATTTTTTGGAGTCTCTTTAAGGAAGTTGGGGCCTATGTTAACATGTTGGAGTGTTGACTCTGGTTTCTTCTAGCAGTTGCAAAGTTTCTGATCTAATTTCCAAGTCTTCATCAACTTTGATTTGGTTTTTATGCAAGGTAAAAGAAATCTATTTTTATTTTTCTACATATGACTATTTAGTTTTCCCAGCACCATTTGTTAAAAAGGCTATCTTTTCTCTAATGTATGTTTTGTGGCATCTTTGTCAGGTATCAGATAACTAACTATGTGGGTTTGACTCTGATTCTTCTCTTCTGTTCTATTCATTTTCATGTCTATTTTGATTCCAATACTATGATGGTTTTGTTACTATAGCTCTTCAGTATGATATGAGATCAGATTTTGCAATGACTCCAGCACTCTTTTTTTTTTAGTTTATTTTAATTAGGCATATATGACACAGAATGCATTTTGATTCATTGTACACAATTGCAGCACAACTTTTCTTTTCTCTGGTTGTATTCAATGTAGTGTTGCACCATATGTGCAGTCATACATGTGCCAAGGGTAATGATGTCCATCTCATTCCACCATCTTTCCCACCTCCATGACCACTACCCACCTCTCCCTCCCCTTTGCACCATCAAAGTTCCTCCATTTTCCCCATGTCCCCCCATTGTGGATTGGCATCCACTTATCAGAGAGAACATTTGGCCTTTGTTTTTTTAGGATTGACTTACTTTGCTTAGCATGATATTCTCCAATTCCATCCATTTACCTGCAAATGCCATAATTTTATTCTCTTTTAATGCTGAGTAACATTGCACTGTGTATATGTACCCCAGTTTCTTTATCCATTCATCTGTTGAAAGGCATCTAGATTGGTTCCACAGTTTACCAATTGTGAACTGAGCTGCTATGAACATTGATGTGGCTGTGTCACTACAGTATGCTGATTTGAAGTCCTTTGGGTATAGACCAAGGGGTGGAATAGCTGTGTCAAATGGTGGTTCCAAGTTTTCTAAGGAATCTCTATACTGCTTTCCATAGTGGTTGCACCAATTTGCAGTGTCACCAGCAATGTATAAGTGTACCTTTTTCTCCACATACTTGCCAACACTTATTATTGCTTGTATTCTTGATAACTGCCATTCTGACTGGTGTGAGATGAAATCTTAGAGTAGAGTGATTTGCGTTTCTCTAATTATTAGAGATGTTGAACATTTTTTCATATATTTGTAGATCAGATGTATATCTTATTCCGAGAACTGTCTGTTCAGCTCCTTAGTACATTTATTGATTGATTTTGGGGGGGTGTTAAGTTTTTTGAGTTCTTTATATATCCTGGAGGTTAGTGCTCTATCTGATGTGTGTGTGGCAAAAATTTGCTCTCAAAATGTAGGCTCTTTTCACCTCTTTGATTATTTCTTTTGCTGAGAAAAAGCTTTTTAGTTGGAATCCATCCCATTTATTAATTATTGATTTTATTTCTTGCACTGTATGAATCTTGTTAAGGAAATTGGGGCCTAATATGACATGATGACTATTTGGGCCTACTTTTTCCTCTATTAGGTACAGGGTATCTGGTCTAATTCCTAGGTCCTTGATCCACTTTGAGTTTTGTGCTTGATGAGGGATAGGGGTTTATTTTCATTTTTCCAGCATCACTCTTTTTACTCAAGATTGCTTTGGTTATTCTGGATCTCTTATTCTATCAAATAAATTTTAGGACTATTTTTTCTTAATTCTGTGAGAATTTCATTGATATTTTGATGGAGACTGCATTGAATCTATACAACACTTTTGATAGTATAGCCATTACTATATATACCATATAGCTATAATATTTGACAATATTACTTCTGTTTATCTAAGAACTTGGGAGGTTTTCATCTTCTAATGTCTTCTTCAATTTCATTCTTCAGTAAGCCATAATTTTCATTGTGGATGTCTTTCAGCACCTTGGTTAGATTAATTTCCAGGTATTTTCTTTTGTTTAATGCTATTGTGAATGGGATAGTTTTCCTGATTTCTTTCTCAGCAGATTAATTATTGGCATTAGAAAAGTTATTGATTTGTGAGTATTGAGCTTGTTTCCTACTACTTTTCTGAATTTATTTAGCAGTTTTAGAAATCTTTTGGTGGAGATTCTCTTGAGTCTTCTAGACATAGGATCATGTCATCAGAAAATAGAAATAATTTGACTTCTTCCTTTCCTATTTGTGTCCTTTTAATTTCCTTCTCTTGCCTAATTGTTCTAGCTAGAGTTTCAAGAACTGTATTGAATAGGAGTGGTACAAGTGGACATCCTTGTCTTGTTCTGTTTTTAAAGGAAATTCTTTCAGTTTTTCTCCATTCAATATGATGTTGGCTTTGGGTTTGTCATAGATAGCATTTATAATGTTGAGGTAGGTTTCTTCTATACCCATTTTTGAACGTTTTTATCATGAATGGTTGCTAAATATTATCAAAAGCTTTTTCTTCATCTAATGAGATCATGTGATTATTGTCCTTAATTTTATTTTTGTGGTGAATTACATTTATTGATTTGCTTGTGTTAAACCAATCTTGCATTCATGGGATGAAATCCACTTGATTATGGTTTACTATCTTCTTGATGAGTCTTTGAATGTAATTTGCTAATATTTTATTAAGGATTTTTGCATCCATGTTCATCAGAGATATTGATTTCCAGTTTTCTTTCCTTAAATATATTGGGGAGTGTTCCCTCCCTTTCTATTTTAAGGAATAATTTTTAAAAAAAATAGCTTTTGATTCTTGCTTAAATGTCTGGTAGAACTCAGCTGAAAATCTCTCTGATCCTTTTGTTGTAGTTGTCAGAAAGCCATTAATTGCTGTTTCAATTTCAGTTTTGATATTATTCTGTTTAGGTTCAATTTGGGCAGGACATATATATCTAAAATTTGTCAATGTATTCTATATTTTCCAATTTATTGTACTATAAATTTTCAAAATAATTTCTAATAATCCTCTGGATTTCAGATGGGTCTGTGATGATATCTTCTTTGTTACCTCTAATTTTGTTACTGTGAGTTTTTTTTTTCTCAGTCCATGGATGGCTGACTCCATCCCTCAGGGCCTGAGGTGAGGAGTGTGTGGCAAAGGAAAGCATCTGGGAACATGGCATAAGGAAGCCGAGAGAGCTCTCCTCACTTAGGTAATATATAAATCCCAAGGCATGCCTACCTCCTCCTGTCACAGTTTACCTGTTTATTGTTACCACTCAGTTAATCCCTACCAGGGGATTAATTCAATGATATAACCCAATCACCTGTTAACCTTCTTGCATTATCTCACACATGAGACACCACATATCTAAACCATAACAATTATGCAGATGAACTATTCTTTATTACTTATTTTGGGGGGTTCTGTAACCAGTGGGACAAGGTCTGGGGTTTTTAAGTCTCATTTCTTTATGTTTCTCCCCAAGTTGCTAGCCAAGAGCCAAAGCTAGTTGTGCTGGAGTACAGCTTCCCATCTTCCAGTAAAGGATGGGATAGCCTAGAAACTGGTATATTCCCTTAGCAGAGCTGGAGAAGAGTTCAACATTGAAAGTTTTAGTAGTTGGAGTTTGGTCTTGACTAACCTGTGGTTGTACTTAGATTTAGTTCACAACCTGGTATTTCTGGGGAGATGCTGATTTCTGCTGTATGTCTGGGTCTCAGGGGCCTCCTGAAATTTCTCTTTGGGGTGGGGAGTCTAAACCTTGACAGACTTCACATATTTCAACTCCATGGCTGTAAATTACCCAGAATAAGACCTGGAGTACATACATGCCTGTATGATATGCTACTGGCATTTCCCCTGATACTCATATGAGATGCCAGCACCAAAAGGAGCTCTCTCTCCTAGGTCCCCAGCCTATTTCACTATAGGCACCATCCTCTCTGCACATGTTTTAATGGCATTTGCCCAGATATACTCTGGACCCCACAATAGGTAACTACTAGGTCATGCTGGCAACTTACTTTATGAGTTCTCAATATCCAGCCTGTGCTTGCTACCTCAAGGTCACTAAAAAGTGGTTCCTGCCATCATGATGCTGATTCCAGCTGGATGCTTGGCTCCTATGTTGATTTGACTTTAATTGCTTTTCACTCAATAACTTCCTCCACTATTTATGGGTTAGCTAAGGTCAGTCTTGTGTTCCCCAAGCCAATTTTGTTTGCTGCATTTTCCTCTCTTTCTGCCTTTGCCTCCCTTCCCCTCCACAGTGAACCGATAGCCAAGTTGATGCATTTATAATGTATTATCTCTTAAATTATATTCAAAGTTTCTTATTTTCTGTGTCTCAATGATTATTTTGCGGTCTAGTGTTGAATTTTGGTGAATACCCTCAATCACCCACCTTGCTGAGGAGCAGTCTTCCCACTTTTTAAATCTTGAGCTGAGGAACTAATAGGAAGTGTATCCTTCCTCCAGTTCTCCTATTCCTCCATTTTAACTCATTTTTAATAGACAAATAAGTCCACAAGATAGCTATACAATATTTTTAACCATAATGTGCATAATAAACATTCAAGTTATTCCTAGCTTATTTTCTTTCTTCCTCACTTTTTTTTAATCATAAAGAACATTGCTATCAGCATCCCATATACATCTGTTCTTGTGTTCTGGTGTTCTTCTTTTTATAAGATTCATAAAAAGTGATGGTCTTGGTAACCAAATGTTCAGTAACAAATAACCTCCCAAAAGCTCATGAATTTAAAATTTGGGCAGAGATAGCAGAACAATTTATACAGCTTCATCTGGGGTAGTGGGCTGAAGCTTTCACTTTCAGTACAACCCACATAGCTGGCAATTTGTCACTGGGTGTTGGTTGGGGGTTCAGAGAGGGCTGTTAACCAAGAATTTCAATTCCTTCCTACTTAGGTCTACCCATAAACTACTTGGTTTTCTTTACAATGTGGCCGCTGGTCCTACAAGCAAATGTTCAAAAGACAGAAAATGGGAACTACCAGTCTTTTAAGGCTTGGTTTTGGAAACAAGTGTCTTTCCAACCATATTTTATTGATCAGTCAGTCACAAGCCTACCTAAATTCAAGAAGATGGACAAAAATGTCACTTCTCAATAAGTCTAGTAGCAAAAATGCATACAGCCCAATGTAATCTACAAGTATGATTGCTAAGTAAAAGTATACACATTTTTAGTATGAATAAATATTTCTAGATTCTTTTTAAAGGGTTTATTTAAGAATTCAGTAATTATTCAAAGTAGTACATTAATCAGTTCTGCATTGCTGTGACCAAAATTCCTGACAAAAACAAATTAGCAGAGGACAAGTTGATTTTGGACTCACAGTTTCAGAGGTTCAGTCCATGGTCTATCAACTCCATTCCTCTGAGCCCAAGATCAGTCAGAAAATGGCAGCAGAAGGGCATGGTGGAGGAAAACCACTCAGCTCCTAGCAGCCAGGAAGCAGCTGGGGAGATCAAGATACCAGTGATAAAATATACACCGCAAAGGCATACCTCCAGTGACCTACTTCCTCAAACCATACCCTACTGCCTATAGTTATCACCCAGCAGAGTAGATTTTTCAAATTATTTAATCATTCAAATAGATTAATCCACCGATTAGGTTGTATATTTTTTAATATAGTCAGCTCTAAGCATTCCTGCATTATTGCACATGAGTTTTTCAGGGACATCTCATATCCAAAACATAACAGGAATATTAGTTTCCAAGTACTGTTCTAGATAAAGAATAAGAGAAATAATCAAAGTAGATAAATACCTTTATCCTGATAGAGTTTAAGTTTTGTGGTGGTAGAGACAATTAATACCATGTCAAGAAAAGTAGAGCAGGAAGGAAAACTGGGTAGTATCTGGGAAGAGAGGGTGAAACTTTAAATAGAATAGTCAGGGAAGGCTTCACTCTCAACATAATTGAAAATAACAAGTTTAAGAACTGAAGGGAAACATGCCTGAAATGTTCAGAATGGCAGCAAAGCCTTTTGCAAGGAGGAGATTGAGCTTGGGGAAGACTAATCAAGGTCAAAAGGTAAAATTAGGTGGGTTGTATTGTGTTATGGTCATCCACCATCCCATACTCTTGACCTCCTAGTGATATATCCTAGAAACTATATGGGGTGGAGTTGGTTCAAGGACCCCCAACAAAATTTATAATCCCTTACATAATTTATAATTATATAATCCCTTACATAAAAAGCTATAGCACTTGAATATAACCTAGGCACATCATCCTAGTTAGTTTAGCTGGCTGTCTGCCTGCCTGCCTGACTTAGAGTGTATATAGTACTGGGGATCAAACCCAGGGTCTCCTATATGCTAAGAAGGTACATTACCACTGACCTTTATCCCCATCCCTTTATTACTTATACAATGTAATACAATATGAATGCTATGTAAATAGCTGTTTTACTATATTGGGATAATGACTGTAGCTGCTCAGTACAGCTATTTTGACCCTTGTTTGGTTGAATTTGAGTTTGTCGAACCTTTGGGTATAAATGCCAACTATATTTATTAGACATTTACATATTCTGTTTTATGAAATGCCTCTCAGGATGAAGTAAAATATTAAAGATGTGCTTTCAATGGGAATTAGAGAAAATTAATGAAACAATTTCCTATGAGGATGCTGAGAGAATAAGATTTAAAGCAAGCTATTTGAAAAAAGACAGACTGAGATATACCACTCAAAAATTTAGGTTTGGCATATTAATGTTCATGGTGTTGGGGTGAAAGGGCAGCCCTGGACACAGTTCACACTGTTCAGGGGCACACTTAAGGGCATGAGTCATCTGGAGTAAAGATACCAGAAGGTAGAGGGCCACAGAATGGAACAGGGACAGCAGGTCCAGAAGAGACACACTTCATCTTCTTAAAAATGTTTTATTAGGATCAGTTCTAATAAAAATTTTGCCTTTGATGGTTGAAGGTGACTGTTTTATAATTCCATAATAATTGTTTTCCAAAGGAAGTCTTTAAAATTCCCACGGGCCTTCTTCACTCACAGTAAAACTCCTATTCATCTTGCTGTGGTTAAAAAGGTCTTTTGGTTCTACACAACAAACCCTCTTTTGCTCAAGTCCATAACTCAGAAAATATTCACTTTTGTAGGAAAGTCTATAATAAAATCTCTTGTGTCAAAGGCCTCTGCCTACTAGAGTTCTCCAGAATGAAATGCAGTGAAAGTGTATTAGCAACTACCACAGTTTATCTGTAGCTTGCCAATAGTTTTCAGAAAATGGCATTCATGTCTCTTAGTCGGTTTAACAAGTGCTTTATTGTTTGGTGATATTTGGACTTCCGACATCTTCAGACCCTTGAGGTTGAAGTCAAAATGCTTAAAACAAAACAGTATTATTCAACTCATCCAGAGGCTTAAATAGCATTTTTTCTACTACAATAGGAAAATCAGTGGTCCTTTTCCTTGGTCTATTATAAATTACAGCTCGTAAAAGACTGACTAACCAAATACTTTACAATGGACTATTTCTATTGAACTTTTATCAGGAAGCTTCTTTGAGAAATTTTGTAACTCAAAAGTTAGGAATTCTGACAATATTCTTAGTGGTCATTAGGTGGTGGGAAAGCCATCAGATTTTTCTACAGAGAAAACCACTTCCTGGGAATTTTACATCACTCACAGAAGAGAATTAATTCACCCATCTAGACCTCCCAGAATCTTTTACTAAAATATTTCATCTGAGCTCCAAAAGCTTACAAGTTTCAAAGCTGGAAAAGTATGCCTTAGCAACAGCTATCTCCACTATACTCTGTTGAAACTCAATAATTATTGTTCTTATCATACTTAATAATTTTTTTGAATAACCTGATTAAAGACATAGAAAGCAATGTCTAAATCTATGATTCATGAAATTAGAAGGCTTTGAATAAAGGATCAAAATATGATAAACTATGAGCTGAATCTAAGAAGATAATATTAAATATGGTGAATGTAAACACCTGAATTAAAGTCTAAAGTATCAACTACAAATGTGGGGACTAGAAAAGATCTAGTTTAACATGGTTCCTGAGAAAAAAGGCCTAATTCATAAATTACAAACTTACTGTATGAAATAATGTGATATGAATGAGAAGTAAATTCCATCTTAGGCTTAATTAATAAAGAATAATAGTGTCCTGCTCCAAGAAAGTGATTTTCCTACTTGACCAGAATGCATCTATAAAATTTTATCCACTTCTTGGTGTCACATAAATATGATGTTGAAAACAATTACCTATTCAGTTACTGAAATATACAAATTAGTGTTCTCAAACTCTTCTGTATAATTATAATCACTTGGAACTAAATTCTGTTATCCAGGCTGCAACCCATACCACTTTATCAGATCTCAAGTGATGGCCCCAGGCAACAGTTTAAACACACATGCGCGCGCACACACACACACACACACACACACACACACACCTCCCCTGATTCTATGAATCTCCTCTATCTGTTGTCCACAGATAGAGGAGATTTCTCTTTCTCTTTCTCTTCCTCACCCACCACCTTATCAAGTCTATCCCCCCAACGGTTTTTCCTGAATTACTTCAGTAGCCCACATGGTCCAGGTGTGTTTTGCTTTAATGCTCTCCCTTTACCTGCTGCCAAGATAATCTTACTAAAATGCAAATATTATCAAGTTGCTCCCCTACTTATAATATTTCAATGACTGCTCCTAGTATTCAGCATACAGTTCAAACTTCCTCAGGTACACAGGACTCTATGATTCTTGCATATTTAAAACCTCAATAGTTTCCATTTGTGTTGAAAACCTCTATTGACAAGACTGTTGAAATCTAGAGTCTTCTTTCTCTTCTCAGGGAAGAAATACACTCCAACTGTGCTTTAGTAGTTCTGTTGAAAATAAGTTTGGAACTAACTAACCAATATTCCTCTTTCATGGGAATCATGTTAAAATCTCTTCTACTCCTCACATTTGCAATTGATATTTTAGACATAAATACAAGCCTTTACATTAAGTCATAGTTAATATTACCATCTAAGGATTCAGTGCATTGTTTACCAAATCCATCATCATACCTTGCACTACTTTCACTCCTGTCATATTTCACCTGAATGTGTCACAATGCTTCATATTTCTGTGCCTTTACTGTTGTTCAATCTAAATATCTTTTTTCCTTCAGGTCTCAACTTGGGTAACACTTTAAGAAAACAAAATGTCTTTGTTGCCTCTACTATGTACCCTATGGCATCTAGTATAAACTTTTATTTAATACTAATCATGCTGAACTTTTATTCTTGGCTTATTTATCTTTCCCATTATAATCTGAAGTTTTTGACTTTAGTGTCTAATTCTTTCTTACCCACTTTTGTAAACTCAGTGGGTAGTACAAGGCTGAGCACAGAATGGTCCTCAAAATTTTTTTGAGAATTGAAATAAAAAATGAAAAATAATAGACGCAGAACCATGTCATATCAATTGATCCTGAATGTTTCTCTGTGAGAAAACAGCCTTTATGAACCGAATAACCATCTGTAAATGCAAAAGAAACACACATTCCATTTGGTTACAGAATGTTAAGGTCTGTAAATAAGTCAAAAATAACACCTGGTATTTTGCCAGAGAAATGTTAGAGTTTGTAAACAAGTCTGGATGGTGCCTGGCAAAATGTCAGAGGGAGTGGTTTGAAAAGTAACAAAAGCTAGCCATTAAGTGTGGAGATTCCTTATTGGTTGATTGATGTATCTAGTTTATGCTAATTAAGATAAGCTGTGCAAAATGTATAAATAGCTCTGTTGCCCTACAATAAATGGCTCCCATTCCTGCTGTATCAACGTACACAACTTATTCGTCACCCCCCGGCTATTTTGCTGCAGCCGGACCCCGGCAACAGAAGACCATCTAGAATAAATTAATGGAAACTAGAGGGGGTATTTTTCTGCTCACTGTTACAATTAGAACTTTTACAAATGGGATATTTTCCATGAGCTAGGATGTTTGCTTTCAATAGAACTGTTCAATTTTAATGCATTTCTTCACCCACTAGGAGGTAGATAAATATTTCTAAGATTTCTTCCAACTCTAAAAATTCTTTCGTTCTAAAATAACATTTAGTAAACAATTAAATTTACTTTCAGAAGACTTTTTCAGTTAGAGAAACTATTGTCCAAGAAGAATGGAGGCTAACACTCCTAGAAGTCATCCATAAGAAAGCCACTACTGTCTATCTAGCATGAAAATAAAGACATATACATACCTAGTAAAAGATACATTACTATTACTATTTATTAGAATTATGCCACTAAAGTCCCATAATTCTAATAAAAATTCTTAGAGTAAGTGGATAGTAGAAAACAAACATCTAATATTTATACCAACCTCCTATCCTAATCCCGAAAAATGTAAAAAGAGACAATGACTGATTAAGAGGATTAAAATATTAAATCAAATCAATTACATTACAATTTCTTTGCTCACCAAGAATAGCCATCTTTCCCAGTGAAAATTTAATAAACACTTTTATAGACAGCAATTCAATCACACACATAGCTTCTGACTGCCACCAGAAAGATCAGAGGAAGTTATTACTAGAAACTTGGAAAAGGCACATTAGAAACCACATCAAAGGCCTGGATATTTAAAAACTCAAATAGTTTCCATCTGTATTTAAAAATCATATCCAAATTTGACCAAACACTGGACATACTGGGGAAGGAGAAAAATCAGATGCAAGATAAGTAAATAGGACTACATGGAAATAGAGACCTGTAATAAATGTAGATATAGATATTGAGGAATTAAAAGTGGAAGGTCAAGACAAAATTTTTACTAGTGAAACATGAACAGCTCACTTTTTTTCTGGGCAAAGTATGAATGTCTGTACACAGAATTTAAAGAACTTTCCTGTCAAATAAAGTAAAGCAGGAGCTAAAACTCAAAAAGGGCATTTTAAATAAGAAAATTGGAGAAACATCCTCAAAGATCCATGGAATATCTGTCAAAGTGTCTAGATGAGCCTGCATTTCTCCATTTGAGCTTGTTCTTGCCTTCAGTGACATGGCATTATTACCAAAGCCCAGAAGTTCTCTTCCAGGAAGATTTATTTCATAAATGTCAAAATTCTTACCATTTTCTGAGGAGTGTAGCATTCCTGCAACTCATCAAAATGTGCCTATTACAAGCCTAGCACATAGTCTGCTCTCAACAAATGTTGTACAATAAATGGATGAAGGAATAAACTTGCCTGACCTAAATGAATGCAACCAGACTTCAGTGCTCTGTCCTTTTAAACAAATTTGAAATTATTTAGGAACAAATACTTAGAAATTCAAATTGTTGTTCTCTAGCACACAATTATAATACAGTCCCTGGAATGTCACCATTGGCACATCTTTGAAAATTAATTCTTAAATCACTCAAAACAGAAATCATTAAAATATGGAGTTTTTACTCTGTTCTCAAGCTTGTTCTGAATTTTGTCCCAAATTCTATTCTCAACTTTTTGACAAATTCCCTATAACTGTAGATAATGCTACTGAGCCTATGCATGCATGCTTTTCCAAGTTTCCCCGTATTGATATGATGAATTTTCTTAATAAATTCAAACACTTCCCCCAGTAACAGGTCCTTTAATTTATCTGGTTTCTAACTAAGGTCCATGGCTATGAACGGACCTTTCTTCAGATCAATATAACTAACTTTTACAGTAACCAATGTTTTTACTAAATAAGTAGATTTTTTAAAGAAAATCTAGGAACTCCTCCCATAGCAGTATTACCACTAGATAGAAGATTGATTCTCCTTATATATACTGGGTCTCCTGCTTATGCCCTCCCAGTCATATAAACACCTTACTGAACTTCCATCACACCACTACGAAAAGGAAAGATGAGCTAGGTAGAACACATGAAATTCTTTTTAGGCTCATGACCTGGTTCTCATTATCTTCACATAGATTTCTATAAAGGCCTGGCTATTTCAAAGTATTTTGTTATAAAGTTTGGAGTGTGTCTTAAAATATAAATATTTATAGTGAAGAAAAGTCATACAGTTTTACAGTCAAAATTCTTCCCTAGATATTAAGGGTTTATTTGTAGCAAATGGAGTTTTCCTTATGGAAAAGAAAGGCAAAAGGGAATGAAAATATATCAGTAAAATATCTAAGAATAGATAGTCTGCTCTATATTATATTCACAGCACACTAGCACTGCTGCTCAGGGATACTTAACTCTTCACAGGCAGCTTTACCTTCCTATGGTACCTTTTTGTATAAGCTCCAGAACTACAATGGGATCCCAAGTTAGTTGATGATTAGATGGAAACTATAAGCAAATGAACTACAACTGAACTCCAAGAGTAGTAATCCCTTTACTCTGTCCCTCTCTAAGTCATTCTTTAACCACTGCCTTTGGTCATTGCCAAAGCTATTAAGTTAAACTTACACCATCCAGACAACCTCATTCCCTGAGCAACTAGTCTGGACAATTGTGTCCTGTTCTGCTTCAGCAACCTCAGCTCCCAGCATAACTCACTAACCATTAAACTCTTCCTCTAATATCTCTTCAGGGGCCAAGGCCCGGCTGCAAACAGTCTAAAGTCAGTCTACTGGAAGGAGTTGTATATAAGAGAATGCAAACTGGCTCAAGGTCAAGGAAAAAAAAACAAGAGCTATAAAAGACAGACTGAGTTCACTTATCATTTTTACAGTTCTTTTCAGACTTTTTTCCCCCAATTGCAAAGAAATATATTTAAAAACCTTCCAGGTTATGGTTCCCTTCACTTTTTCATTTGGAATCCTAGCTCCCTATGTTCAAAAACTATGATACAGTTATGAAATACACACACACACACACACACACACACACACACACACACACATCTATACATGGATAGCTGTACATATAAGGAGAGGGAGAGAGTATCCCTTATGTGAAATGTTTGGTACAAGAAGTGATTTTTTTTCATTTGAGTTGTAGATGGACACAATACCTTTGTTTATTCCTTTTTGTTGGGTGCTGATGATCAAACCCAGTGCCTCACACATGCTAGGCAAGTGCTCTACCACTGAGCCACATCTCCAGCCCCACAAGAAGTGTTTTGTATTTTGAAATATTTGCTTATACATAATGATTCATGTTGGGAATGAGACCCAAGTCTAATTATGAAATTCATTTATGGTTGATTTATAACTTAATACACATGACTTGAAGGTGATTTTATACAATAAGTTTAATAACTTCGTGAATTTTTATTGCAACCCATTACATGAGGTCAGGTGTGTAATTTGGATTTCAAAGTTTTGGATTAGAGATGCTCACTCTGTATGCTGTATATATAAGTAATATATACATAAAATATATTTTAACCCCAAATACATTTTAAGTAATCCCATAGGCAAAAGACACACTCTATTATGTTTATTGGGGAAAGGAACTTATCCATGATAAAGTGTCAAAGAACCTTTGCCAAAGCTAAAGATATTCTGGCAAACATCAGAGGAAATTTCTCTTATCAAACATACAGATGCCATGCTATCCAGATATGAACTAAAACTGAAAATATGGAATTATGCTTAAAGAACAGAAAAAATGTCTCAGATATATGATAGGAAGCTGGGCTAGAGATGTGACTCAATAGTAGAGACTTTGCCTAACATGTGTAAGGCTCATGGTTTGGGTTCCCAACACTGCTAAAAGAAAAGAAAAGAGACACCTATCATTACTATCTGAATTTTCTATCCCATTCTTCCTTTTATTGAATCAATTTTTGTTCATCACCATTAAGTCCTGATACTGATCAAACTTCTTCCAGAAGGCAATGTTTGACTGGACTGTATATGGCTCTCAGTTTTTGTTACAAACTTTTCCAATGTTTTCTGAGAGAAAAAAATTTCCTTTGTGAACCATCTATTTGTCTAGCACCCCACATCTGAGTTATAGAAGAGGATGCTGGTCCATTCTTATCAGGCTGTGATAAGATTACTTTTCTTTCACTGCTTTTGTGTTGACATCAGGAAACTCATCCCATAAAAGGAGCTGTAAAACATTGCCATGTTTTATTATGAAACAATTTGTAATTATATATAATTATATAAGCATATACTATTTAAGAATTTTTAAGGTTCAAGGAAGTGTTAACATGTAACAATGTAAAGTATACGCTATAGTGAAGAATGCTATGAAGAGTATATTCACTGAACTAGATTAACTGTACAGGCCCTAACCAAAACCAGGACAATGCATAGAAACAAAGAATCTAACCAGAAAATCCTCATATCCCAAGAAAAGGCAGTAGAATTAAATTTCCATTGTCAAAATACTCATTATTCTTCCCAGACACAGTTCCTCTCCAGTCTAAAAGCAAGAGAAGCTGAGAGAAGGCAGGTGGCTCTTCCAGTGTTCGGTTGACACCACACTGGTTTCTCAGAGTACAGTGCCAATGCCCTGGTTTTTGTTCCTATTAAATACAGAGGTTGGATCAGATTACCTCTAAAGTTCCTATTGCCAATTAAAGTCCATGGTATGCCTGTATTCTCTGATCTCTCCCACAGCCTCTCTGAATCCAAGATAGTGGGGATTCTCAGCTTCACCAAACTCATGGCAGAGCTAGAAACCATCTCAAGCAATCTCAGTTGGAACCAAGGTGAACTAAAGGAAAACAATGATGTGGGCTGGGGTTGTGGCTCAGCGGTAGAGTGCTCACCTAGCACATGGGGGCACTGGGTTTGATCTCAGTAACATATAGAAATAAAATAAAGGTATCGTGTCCAACTACAACTAAAAGAAAATATTTTTAAAAAGAAAGAAAAACAGTGATGTAAGCTAAGTCACTAAGAAAAAATTTTCTTAATGTTGGGAAATGAGCAGTTTTGCTTCCTTTATTTTAGCTTCCATTTGGGAAGAGCATACACTCAGTGTCTACTCATCCTTCAAATCTGAGTTGAAGCACCACTTTCTAAAAGGAAGTATCCTAATCTTCCTTAGCTCTGTCCAACTGCAGGCATGAAAAAGAAGGATATAGAGAGATAAAGGCCATACCCTCTCTTACTTTCGACCCTCACAGCTGGAATCTGATAACCAAGGTGCAGAGGTGACCAAGCTAAATCTCTATTAGCTAAATTCTCCCAGTCTGATACCACTCTTACATAGCATTTATTAAACACAGTTACAATTTTACACTTATTTAAATGACTATTCAACTGATATTTGTCTCTCCTTTCTAAATTTTAAGCCCTATTAAAACAAATACCACATTTGCCTTTTAAAGTACCTTATTCCCAATTACAATTAATTTTAAAATATAGCAGTTTCTTATCATTTTAAGTCTTTAAGCTACTTTCTTTCAAAACGATATTACTAATGTGACATAACTGAAATAAATGAACTCATTGGTAAGAAAAATTTGTGATTTTTTCTTTCAAAAGCAACAACAACAAAAACAAAACAAAGCATACCTAACAATGACAGACTCGGTGTCTCTCTTTCTCTCTCTCTCTCTCTCTCTCTCTTTTTCTCTCTCTGCGTGCACACAATATCTTTAATAGAACCTGGGTGTAAAGAATCAGAAAGGATTCCAAATTTGAGTTCAAGCTGCAGTTCCTCCATCACACCACTAGCTATATCCACGTGTATATAACCAAGAAAGCCTTCAGAGTCAGATAGAACTGGTTTTAAGTCCTGACTCCGACAAGTTAGTTGGATAACTTTGAATAAAATCAAGTTGTTTTTGTTTTGTTTGGTTTTGTTTGGTTTTGATTTTGTTTTGTTTTGCGCTGGGGACTGAACCCAGGGTCTTGTACATGATAAGCAAGCACTGAGCTATATATATCCCCAGCTCCAAATCAAGAATTTTGAATATCAGCCTTTTCCCTATAAAATTGAGAAAGTAAATTTTAATCCATTATAGTCTCAGCATGAATGAAATAAAATCCCCAAATAAGGTAAACGAGAATAATTTATTAAAGTTGCTGTTAACAAAGATGCTGGCAGGGTGAGGGACACTGATAAATAATGGTGGAGTATTCTAGAACTCCCCAAACAGGAAGCTATGACTGTCTTCCTCCAGGCTTTCTGTTCCCAGCCCGAAGTCTGATGAAGGATAGGAAGAGGTCACCTGATCACAGAGAGTTAAAGCTAATGCTGTAATCATAGCAAGGGGATCTCAATGTGGAAAGAAGACCTTGAGGGCAAACATAAAAGAGTTAACACAAATCCCTGACAATACTTCAAAAGACCGCAGAGCTGACACAGTGCAATGATATACATGGACATGTACAACACAATGCCTGCCACACAAAAAACACTCAGCATGTGTATCATACTCATTCTACCTAGCCTTTCAGGGCCTACATGTCACCAAGAGAAAAATGAGGATACTGAACTCAAAGGAAGTTCTGCTGTTCCTTCAAATTCTAATTTCTACAACTATGTCCCAACTCTTCTTTTATAAAAGTTAGACCTCATTTTGAGAAAGTTCTTCCTTGTGGCTATACAAGAGTCTTCATTTTGCTATTTAAGAATATTGGAGAAAACATCCTTTAAAGAAGCCCTCTAGTCCTAACAGAAAGCAATTATTTAGAAGTGAATGGAAAAAATAAAGATTGAAATAGAAACACAGATAATTCAGGAAAGATACCTCAGATGAAATGTACTGCTCAGAAAATACCTTTGCCTTTTCTACCTAAGCCTACCTCTCCCTTAACAGTGTGCTTTGACTCTAATGCCCTAGTAGAAGCTGAGTCACACAATGACTAAATCAGAATGGCTCATCTTAAGTGCATCAGCATGTATCAAGAATGACATGATTAGATGTATTCTATTAAAATAGTTTTGAGACCAGAAAAACTAAAAGGATGAGCATATAAGTACAAACTCTCAGGAAAGGATGGAGAGCAGAAGACACAAAGGGAAAAAAAGAATGGGTTTGTTTTGCTTTCATCAATAGAGGATATTTTGCTCCAGGATAAAACAGTTTTTTCCCCCTTTGTATATTTGTACTTAGTTCTTAAATTGTCCTGAGTGTCCTCTTGAGAGGTGACATTTGCTCTCAACAGTTTATGATGTCAGCCAAGCATGCTTCTTTGAAACTGTTGTTTCCACTGGGGAATTCTCTTCTCCCACCAGGGCCACTCTCATGCATATTCACAGAGCTAGTTTTCTTACTTCTTCAAATCTCTGCTCAAACTTCACTTTATCATGTAAGTCTTTCCTGACCGGCTGATCCAAATAGTTTTTCCACCCCAGTGCTATTTCTCTCTGATCTGATTTTTCTCCAAACAATTATTGCTCCATGACATACTATATAAATTTTGTCTGCTTCTACCTACGTAAGTCCCTGTTAAATCAGTCTGTTTCTTTTTCTTTCATGAAACCCTTTATAAGTCCCAATAAATGATGAATATGCAGAAAACTATTTGTATTGGCTGAAGATAGGCAAAGTATACCAAAGACAAAAGATTCTGTCCTTTCACTTGCAGTATATAAAGTATGATAATAAGATATGTGATTTATTTAATTTTATCAAACGTACACCCAAACCTATGCATACAAATGTGCATTGTTCTGTTTGATTCTTCAACTTTGATGCCCATAGACCTATTCTCATTATATTGTCATAATAACCCTAAATCACTCTGAGTAAAGAATGCCAAGTGAAGTAGATAAGAAGGTTTGGTGATACCAATTGTGGGCAAATATTAGGGATGATTATAAAGTAATAAGAGCTCAATTATTCAGAAGCTGAATCTGAAGTCAAACACTGAAAATGTGTTTGCATAGTGATGTATAATAATAACTGCACTGTCTTCAAGTATTCACCTGAGGAAAAACTTTTACTTCAGTGAAAAAAGTCTCAAAAATCAGCTCATAGCCTTCATATCATGAGTCTCAGATTTCTTCTATAAACAGTTAACTAAAATTTAAAACGAACAGTTTACATGAACTTCACTTCATTTGAACTCTTAGAAGTTATATTTTAAAGTGTACATCCTCATACCATTTTTTAAATTTATGGGACATTATTTTCCCTGAAGCCTAGAGTCACGTCAGGGGACTCTTGATTAGGTAATACAGTGAGAACTATCAGAGGAAAACATGTCCAAAAAAATGATCTCTTGTGTTTATAGCAATTCTCAGTTTATACAGGAACTTATAAAATGAAGGGAAAAAAATAAGTTTCCTGACCCTAAAATGTTTCTAGGAAATATCAGCATCTACTTAGATGAACCAAGCCAAAATGAAACATCTCAGCTGGTCAAAAATACACAGTATGTTGACCACAGAGTTGAGACAAAACCTAGGACAGCCTGAAACTTGAAAAGTTCATTCGATTGTGATGTCTTAAATTCCTGCCTTAGTTATTAAATATAGGAAAGAAGTCTAGTAATGTTTCCAGATGTTAGTCTAATGAGATTAAGAGGTCACTTGGTCCTTTTCCCTCAAATTTACTACTAAATGTAAACAACTTATGATAGATATAGCCTGTAAAAACATCTTTTGTAAAGAACACACTTAAAAAATATATAGGCCTTTCGGGTTTGTGGCAGGCTGAGTGATACCCTCAAAGACATCAGGTGCTTATCATTGAAAATTGCAAATGCTACTTTGTAAATGTTAAACAAGCATGAGGCCATTAGACTGATGCTGTTTCTGTGTTTTCAGTTCTTGCAATAAGAAATTACAACCTAATTTAGTAGTAAACAAACCAAAACCTGTAACAAACAACTGAACTTAAGCCAATTATAAACAAACTTCGGCCAGTCACAAGAAGTAGAGTGATCAGAATAAATGCAAATGAGGCAAATGCCTCATAAGGCAAACACAGAGCTGTTAGCCAATCAAGTGGTTTTCCACTTTGCTTCAGACTCACCACTCACATTGCTGTGTGGAATGAGTCTGAATCTCTCTCTGAATTTTTTTCTAAATCTCCTCTGGACCTGAGGACATTCATTATTCATTAATTGTTCAATTTATTAATCGTCCTTTGCTCAAATAAACTTTATTAAATCTGTCTAAATTTTTCTTTGAAAATAAGGAAAAAGGGTCTTTGCAGATGTAGTTATGTTAATAATTTTGAAATGGACTGGTTATCCTAGCCACATGTACCCTTTTAAGCAGAGGGAGATATAGGAAAGACACACACACAAGACGAGGCAATGTAACCATGGAAGCAGAGTTTGGAGTGATACAGCCACAAGCCAAAGGGGGCTAGCACCCACCAGAAGTTGGATGAGAGAAGAACAGATTTTTATCCAGAGCCTCTGAAGAGAGTGCAGCCCTACTAACTCCTTAAATTTCAGCCCAGTAAAACCCATTTTGGGCTTTCTGTTTTTTGAAACTGTGGAAGAGTAAGCCTCTTGGTTTTTTTTTTTTTTTCTGTTTGTTAGTTTTTGTTATAATTAGTTATACATGACAGTAGAATGCATCTGACACACCATACATAGATGGGAGTATAATTTCTCACTCTTCTGGTTGTACATGATGTAGGATCAAACTGGTCATTTAGTCATACATGCACATGGGTTACTAATGTCTGATTCATTCTACTATCCTTCTGACCGCTATACTCTCTCCCCTTCCTTCACTCCTCTCTGCCTAATCCAGAGTACCTCTATTCTTCTGTAGCCCCCCTCCCATTATTGTGAATTAGCATCTGTATATCAGAGAACACATTTGGCCTTTGGTTTTTGGGGACTGGCTTATTTTGCTTATCATTCCTATATTGCTGATGGGACTGCAAATTGGTGCATACTCTAGAAAGCAGTATGCAGATTCCTCAGAAAATTTGTAATGGAACCACCATTTCACCCAGTTATCCCACTGGTCAGCATATACCCAAAGGACTTAAAATCAGCATATTCTAGTGATGCAGCCACATCAATGTTTATCAACAGATGACTGAATAAAGGAACTGTGGTACATATACACAATGGAATATTACTCAGCCTCTTGTTTTAAGTCATCTGATGATTTGTTTCAGGAAACTCTATTTTCAGAATTTTGCAACTATTACCACAATCAATTTTAGAACACTCCATCACTTCAAAACAAAAATAAATGTAAAGAACTTCATAGCCATTAATCAGCTGCCATTTTCCCACAATCTTCAGCCCTATATAACCACGAATTTACTTTTTACCTCTATATGTTGCCTGTTCTAGACACTTACAATAACACAATAATACATATGTGTGGTTTTGTGACCATCTTCTTTCACTTAGCATGATTTTTTTAAGGTCAATTCATGTTGTAGTTCTTAGCAGTATTATACCACTTCTTATTGCCAAGTAATATTTTGTTATATGGATATACCAAACTTGATACATTCATCAATGGATGGATCTTGAGTTGTTATTTTTTAGCTATTATAAGTAATACTAACAATAAACATTCATATACAAGTTTCTATATGGACAATGTTTTCACTCCTCTTGGTTACATTAACATTTACAGAACTGCCAGGGTATTTTATGAAGTATATTCCCTCCAACAATATATGAGTTCCAATTTCTCTAGATTCTTGTCAACAGTTACTTATCTTTTTATTAGAACCATGCTAGTGGGTGGGTATTGTAGTTTCTGTTTGCGTTTTCTTTCTTTGTTTCCTTTTTTTTTTTTTTTTTTTTGGTACCAGGAATTGAACTCAGGGGCAACTAATTACAGAGCCTTATTCCTAGCCCTTTTTATATTTTATTTAGAGACAGGGTCTCACTCAGTTGCTTAGGGCCTCGCTTAGTTGCTGAGGCTGACTTTGAACCTGTGATCCTCCTGCTTCAGCCCCTTGAGCCACTGGGATTACAAGCTTGTGCTACCATACCGGGCTTCTATTTGCATTTTCATGCTGGTTAAGCATGTTAACCATTTTTCATGAGCTTATTGGTATCTGTATTTTGTTGGAGAAATGTCTATTCATATCCTTTGCCCATTTTTTATTTGAATTGTCTTTATTACTGAAGTATAAGAATCCCCTATATATTCTACATCCAACTTTTTTTATTAGATATATGTTTTGCAAATATTTTCTCTCATTCTGTGGGTTGTCTTTTCACATGCTGGAAGGTATCTTTTGAAGCACAAAAGGTTTTAATTTTGATAAAGTTCAATTTATCTGTTTTTCTTTTGTTATTAATGATTTTGTTATATCTAAGTAGGTTTTGCTTAATGAAGAATGCTATATATTTTATATTATAATTAGCACATATTAATTTTAAAAATAATGGGCTTGTGACATTTTCATGCATGCATATAATGTATTTTGATCATATCCACCTTCCTTATTACCTCTTTCCCCCTCTGACCTCCAATCTCCTTCCTTTTTCCTAACTCCAAAACTCCTATTTTTTCTTCTAAGTGTTTAATATGCTTTACAGTTCTCATATTTAGATCTATTATCCATTCTGAATTAATATTTTTTATGGTAAGAAGTAGAGGTCCATTTTTGTTTTGTTGCATATGTATATCTAGTTATCATAGCACCATTTGTTGAAAAGAATGCCCCCACCACCACTGAATTGCTTTGGCATACTTGTCAAAAATCAATTGACCATAGCCAGCTGTAGTGGTGCATTCCTGAAATCATAACAGTTTTGGGAGGCTAAGGCAGGAGGACTGCCAAGTTTAAGGCCAAGCTCAGCAACTTAGTGAGGCCTAAGTCACTTAGCAAGACCCTGTCTCAAACCAAAAAAAATGGAAAAATTAAAAAGGACTGAAGATATCGCTCAGTGATTAAGCATCTCTTCAATCCCCAGTACAAAAAAAAAAAAAAAAGAAAGAAAGAAAGAAAGAAAAGAAATAAATGACCATAAATATGTAATTGTTCATTTTGGCCTCTATTTCATCAACCTATATGTCTATTTTTATAGTGGTAATACCATATCTTAATTACTATAGCTTTTTGGTTAAGTCTTAAGATCAAGAATTTTCAACTCTTCAACTTTGTTAGTTTTCAAACTGTTTAGGTTATTGGGATCCCATGTGAATTTTGGGATAATTATCAATTTCTGAGAAGATGATTTTTGGTAGGGATTGCTCTGAATCTGTAAGTCAATTTGAAGAACATTACCATCTGAACAATATAAAGTCTTCATAACCAAGAATATTCATTTATAATTTAAGTAGATTTTAAAAGCTTATAATTAAATTTTTCCATTTATTTAGGTTTCAAAATTTTCTTTCAATAATGTTTTATAGTTAACAGTAAAATTTCATACTTTTTAAAATGAATTATGATTTTATTCCTTGTGTTGTGAATAGAAATAAAAATGTTTTCTTGATTTGTTTAAAATTTTTTTTCACTGCTATGGTACAGAAATGTAATTGATTTTGTATATTGATTTTGTACCCTGAACTCTTGCTGAACTCATTTTCTAGCTCTTAAAACTTTTTAGTGGATTCCTTGGGAGTTTCTATAAGAACATTTCATCTGCAAATTGAGTAGTTTTCCTTCTATGTTTTCAATCAGGATGTCTTTTATTCTTTCTTAATTAATCTTAAGTAAAATGTTAAATAGAAGTAACAAAACCAAATACTTTTGTCTTGTTTCTTTAGGGAAAATGCATTCAGTTTTTCAATATTAAGGATAATGTCAGCTGTGCATTTTTCATAAGTGCCTATATCAAAATAAGGATGTTCCTATCTATTCCTATTTTGTTGCGCATTTTTAACATGAAAGGCACTGCATTTTGACAAAAAAAAAAATTCTGCATCTATTGAGATAATCATATGATATTTGTCCTTACTCTAATACTATGGTATAGTACATTAATTAATTTTTATGTTAAGTCAACCTTGCATTCCTGGAAAAACATCCCACTTTATCATGATGTGTAATTTCTTATATATTATTGGATTTGACAAAATTTGTGGAGGAGTTTCACATGTATATTCATGAGACATATTGATTTGTAGTTTTCTTTTCTTGTGATGATTTTGTCTGTCCTTCCTTTTTTCTCAATTTTCTAACTACTGCTCTTATTTTTAAGTTCAATAAATATCTAAGTGCTTACTGATAGGACCTCGGTAATTAACAGAATATCCTTTCTTCCTCATTGAGTTATATAACTGATTAAAAATAGACATATAGTATTAGTCAGAAGGAGTTCATAATAGATATAAATTAGATCCTATTTTTATAATAAGTTTTTATTACAAATAAAATGCAATGGTGAGTGTGGTATGAAGCCAAAGGACCTGCTAATACTTCACCCAGAATCTGGCAGATTTACCTGCCTTCATTCCTCATCTTTGAAAAGTATTTCCTTCAGCTGCAGAGGCAGAGTCTCTTTTCCCAAGATAACATTAATTTTGCCCTGAGAAGATCCCAAAGACTAGAGAAAGAGAGCTTAAGACAAAAGATGTAACTTGTATAGCATCTACCATGAAATATTTCAGGTACTATGCCAGGTCCTCGAGGTAAAATAAAATACAAATAAGATAAAGCCTCAACCCTCAAAGAACTTCTGAGTCACAAAGAGTGCCCTACTACAGAAACTTACTTATCAGTTGTGATAAGATTTTATGCACCATGAGTGAGAGTTACATATGCACTGAACCACTGATTCTCCACATTCTCAGTGACAGGTCACATTTGACTGAATCCTGATCTATTGAAGCATCCCTAGTGTCCAAATTAGCTTCAAGAAACACATCAAATGTTCAGAGGTTAGAATAATCTGGTAATTCCCTGGAAGTACTTGGTCTTAATCCTTTAGACCTCAAAAATAACAACAAAAGCTATTTTTCAGATTTAATAAGATGATAGACATGATATTTGTCTCCATGAACAAAGACATGGGCTTATGCTATACTTGACATATTTTACATTAAATATGGGAATGGAGACACTTCTTGAAAGTATAGAGTGTTAATTTTATACTTTAGGACTGATGTTACCATAGATGTAAGCCTAATAAAGCTGATATCTTTCACTGATTAAAGCAAAAATTTGGAAAAAACACAAAAAAGGAAACAATTTAAAACTCTGAAAAGTAAACAAAAATACTTCTAAACAAAAGATGGTGTGTGGACTAGTACAAAAACTTGAAGAATATCCTATATGGGGACTCTGAAATTCCATTTTTTAAAAAAAATTTCTCCACTTATTTATCATGTACATTTAATGTGAAGGTAGAACTAAGTGGAGAAATAGTTTAGCAATGTCACAGAACACAAGTTCAATGAAGAAAATCAGCTGTGTTTCTATATACTTGCAATAGGCCACAGAAAATAAAATTAAAACAGTACCAAAAATTTCCATAAGTATAAACTAAGTATACCCTAACATATTCAGGATCTGTTTGCTGAAGATCATAAAACACTGATGTAAAAAGATCTATTAATGGAGATACATATATAAATTCTATATTCATTGATTGAAAGACTCACTGTTGATAAACTGACATTTTTTTTACCAGAATAAAATATAGATTCAATGTATCTACAATCAACACCATAATAATTTTCTAAAAACCTAGATAATCTGATTTTAAAATTTAGGTATAGCAGCAAAGGATTTGTAATAGGTAAAAAAAAATTTTAAAAGAACAAAGTTGGAAAATTCACATCATTTAATTTTAAAACTTATAAAACTAAAGTAAACATATTGCAATATTTCTGAAAGGAGGAAAACAGATTAATGGAACTCAAAGCCCAGAAATACATATACACAAATATGGTCAATTAAAATTTGACAAATATGTAAAAGCACCTCAATAGAAAAAGCATACATATTTTTCCAACAAATGGTTCTAAAACAACAGGGCATTATATGCAAAAAAAGTTGATGGAAATCTTATTTCTTATACATAAATTAACCCAAAATGTACCATATAACTAAATGTAAAACATGAAACTATTAACTTCTAAAGAAAATATAAAAGAAAACTTTTGTGACCTTAGGTTAAGCAACAAGTTCTTAGACAAAACCAAAAGCAGAATTAATTTTTAAAAGTTGGATAAATTGGACTTCATCAAAATTGAAATATTTTTGTTTCACAAGAGACAAAAAACACAAGCAACAGACTGGCAGACAATATCTTCAGATCATATTTATTTAAAAGCCACAGATGTAGAATATATAAAGAAGTTGCAAGACTCAACAATAAAATAACCCAACTTTTAAAAATGACAACAGAAATTGAACATATGTTTCACAAAAAAATAAATTATGTATAGCAAATACGAATATGAGATGTTCACCATAACTAATTATTAAGGAAATGTAAATAAAAGCTTCAATGTATATCATTATTTGCTTAATACTAAATCTACCACAAAAAAAATCTAATAATATCAATTCTTGACAGAAATAAGGAATGAAAACAACATTTCCAGTGGGTATGCAAAATGATACAACTACTTCAGAGAATAATTTGACCATTTCTTATGAACTGAAATACACACTATATGAGTCAGCATTCTCATCTCTGGATATTCATCCAAATGAAATGAAATCCTATACCAAGTATACGAATTCTTATAGTATAGAATCTCCAAAACCTGGAAACAATTCAAAACAGTTGTCTCTCCATGGCAGGGCTGGATAAATAAGCTGTGATATATCTGTATAATTGAATATTACTAAGCGATGAAAAGGAACAAATTATCAATTCAATAGCATAGATGAATCTCAAGTGCATTTTGTTAAGTGAAATAAGCCAGAATCAGAAAACTATGTACTGTGTGATGATATTTAATGACATTTTGGAAAATAACTATAGGAATACAGAACAGGTCTGTGGTTGCTAGGACCTGTGAAAGCGGAGAGCGAGCACAGCTACAGAGAAGAATGATGGCACTGTTTTGTATCTTTTAGTTACACAACTTTGTGCATTTGCTGAAACAGAACTACACACACACACACACACACATATTTTACTATAAGTAAATTTTAAAAATCTTAAAAAGAATGGGGGGGCAGGAAGATTTATGAAAATGTCATTTATAATGTTTAAGAAGAAAAGGGGTTATTAGCAGTCCTGAATGTTTTATGTAAATTCATGGACCTATGGAACTCTTTAGTTTAGCCCTTTACAATTTTTATGGTGCTTTAAAAACACTAGTTAACAAGAAGGATGTAGCTCTGGTTTTCATTTTATCCGTATTAAAGAGGTTGACAAAGCATTTCGAAAAGCATGTGTTCTTTTGCATTATCTTAAACAAAGCCTGATACAACAAAGCAGTTTCCATAGTAATGGCATTTTTTTATTCAACATCAAGACAAATAATTGTATAAAAAGGCATAGTCAGAATCATGCAGAATGTGTGCTCGCCAGGACCAGATGAGGCTTCTAGCCAAAGAATTTGTCACTTTAAAACATTCTTTTGTTTTTCTAAGAGATTTCAGTGTCTCACTCTTCCTCTTACTTTCCCCAAAGTGGGGAAGAGAAACCTTAAAGCCTTTCTCTATCTCTTATCTATCACTGAACACATATAATGGAGAGGGAGAGAGAGAGGGAGAGAGAGAGAGAGAGAGAGAGAGAGAGAGAGAGAGTCATTCAAACCATCTAGAAGTGAAAGGTTCTAATATCTGGGCATTGAATGTGTATACATATGGTTTTCATGGGGGTTTTTTGTTGGGGGGGGAGGAGAATGGAGAATACTTACAAATGAGTACTAAATGAGTTAGTAAGTACTATTCTGTTTTTGAGAAATCTCAAATGAACTCGGCATTGTACAGGATCTTAGAAACTACTTAATTAAATTGTGTTTCAGAAATGACAAAGAAGTGAGCCAATAACTGATCACAAAACTGAGTTACTGCAAGACCTATAAAATCTCAGAGACCCTGGTGCTTAAAAGGACCCTACTCTTGCCTTAGTGCTTTGCTGTTTCTGTCTTGGAATTCTTAGTAAGCTTTTAAGTTAAGGGCCCCATAATTTTTATTTTTCACTGGCCCCACAAATTATGTGGCTGATTCTGATCCTACCTTCACAAAGACTGTCTCATTGAAGGAAAACTTCATACTGCACCTAACAGAATGAAGAAGAATTCAAGAGACAAGAAATTTTTTAAAGGCAAATTCCATAAAAAAAGAAAAAAGAAAGACTTCTTGGCAAAGAAATCTTAGCACATTTTTGAGAATGTTGCATTAATTACATGAAATTACTACTCAATAAATGCTACTTCCATTTATGTTTCAAGATTTATAAAAGCTTATTTTTAAGTATTTTCTCACTCTTTCAAATGTCTTCCTCTTGATAACTTTTTCTTCCAGAACATACTCTCTGCTTCCTACTTAACCTCATGCTTATTGTTCCCATTTTATTGTTCAATGAAATTGTTCTAGATTTCATTGTGAAAAGAATCAAGATTATCACCTATACTCACTTTGTTAGGATAAATAACAGTGGACAAGTTCAAATTTCAGTTCTAAAATCAGTTTTCCTACTGTATGACTAGGTTTCTAAATTTCTGGGTCTCTCCAAAATAAGTGAAATGGAATGACTATAAGACAAAATAAAATTTTAAATCATTTGAAAACTGAAAGATTTCAGAAATTTCTGGCTTTCAGTCCAGCAATGTAAGGAGCTTAAAGTCATCATTCCCATCCATACAGGAAAAAAAAAAACAGCTGAACAAAGTGAAATCCACGAATTTTCTTAGCTTCATCAGAGAACTGAACATCCAAATTAGAAAGGAAGAAACAAAAAATCTCTATTTCCAGATGACATGATCCTCTGAGTAGAAAACTCCAAATAGTTCACAAAACTGTTATAGCTAATTAATGATTTCAGTTAAGTTACAAGATACAATATCAGTATTAAAAAAATCAGTAGTATTTCTATACACAATTACCTAGCTGAAAAGGAAATCAAGAAAACAATGCATGCATGATAGCATCCCCCTCCAAAAAGAATACTTACAAATAAATTAAATCAAGATAAAAGATTTATACACTGGAAAATATAAAATATTAATAATAAAATTTAAAAATGCGCAAATAAAGGGAAAGATTTTCCATGTTCTTGGATTAGAATCACTAATGTTTTTAAAAATATTCACACTACTCAAAGCAAATACAGAATACAATCCCTATCAAAATCTCAAAGACATTCATCACAAATATAAAAAAAATCTAAAAATGTCATAAAGAACTACAAAACATGCAAATCATCAAAGCCACACTGAGAAAGAAAGCAAAGTTGGAGACATCACAATTCCTAATTTAAAATTCTATGAAAAAGCTATGGTAGTCAAAATGGTATGATTGCTATTACTAACATTAACCAATTAAAATAGTATTGACATAAAATCAGACACACTAATGGACAAAATAGAGGACCTAGAAATAAATTTAAAATACAACTACCATATGACCTAGAAATCTCTCTTCTAGGTTTATAGCAAAAGGAGATAAAATCATTTTAAAGAGATCTGCACTCCCATGATCATTACAGCATTATTAAAACAACCTACATATAAAAACAACTTAAGCATATACCAATAGACAACTGGATAAAGAAAATGTAACACACATGTCTTAAATAACATTATAATAATTATAATATTTAATAATTAATATTTATTTTTTGTTACTACTCTGATTATCATATTATTATTATTATTTTATGGTACCACTGTCATTTATGTGGTCCAAGATTGATCAAAAATTATAAAGTAGAGCATGATATACAATGTAATATTATTAAAATATGTACATACAGTGTAATATTATTCAGTCCTAAATATGGAGGAGATTCTGGCATTGGCTACAATGTGGATAGATGTGGAATACATAGTAGTAAGTGAAATAAATAAGCCAGACACAGTAAGAAAATCATTATATAATCTCACTTATATGTGGAACTTAAAAAAAAGGCAAAAGAAAAACACACAGAGATGGAGGAAGGTAGAAATGTGGGTATGATATAAAGTAGCAGATATGAAGAATGAATAAGTCAAGAGATCTCATGAAGGACATGAAAAAAAGTTTTATTAAACAAATAGATTTTAGCTGTTCTTATCAACAAGAAAAATAACTACAGGAGTCCCCCTCATCTGTGATTTTATTTTCCACAGTTTCAGTTGTCAACTCCATTGAACTGCAGTCCAAAAATATTAAATGAAAAAATTCCAGAAATAATTCCAAGTTTTAAATTACACACTGTTCTGAGTAACATGATGAAATCTCATATCATCAAGCTCTGTCTTGCCCAGAATATAACTCATCACTTTTTCCAGTGTGTTCACACTGTATATTCTACTTGTCCATTAGTTACTTAGTAGCCATCTAGATAATGAGATCAACTGTTGTGGTATAACAGTGCTTTATATAAAATTAGGTACTACTTTTGGTGTTAGGCATTCATTGGGGGATTTTGGAACACATTCCCACAGATAAGGAAGGAGTATGTATGTACAATGAGATACTTTGTTTCCCTCTATTAACCATTTTACTGTCTGTATGTACCCTATAACACCGTGTTAGAAACACCAAACATAGACAAATCATTTGAGAATTATTTAAAATCTGAGAATCAAAAAGAATGAAGGTGAAATCAAAGTGGATCAGTGAACTAGAATCTTATAATATGCATTAGCTTGTTTCAGACTCATATCCTGATTAAAAATAAGTATAAACACCAGAAAAACATTTAAAATAATTATTTGAAGCCAATTGGACAGTGATAAATCAGGTAAAAAAAAAACTATATAGGAAAAAAACCTTTGAAACAAGGAAACACTAGATAAAATTTTTATTTTTATGACTTTTTGTGTGAGGGCACAATTAGAAATCACACAGAAATATAAAGACAGACTGGCAAAGTTTAATGACAAATTTTGAGGGTGCCAGAAGTTATGGTTTGGAATATGGTTTTCCCCAAGTTTTGGATATGAAGTGTCGTCCAAAATCTCCAGTGTTAGTACAGGAAAGTTTAGCAGTGAAATAATTGGATTATGCAAGCTATAACATAATCAACCCATCCTAGTTGAATGGACTGATAGGTGGTAACTGTAGGCATCTGGGGCATGGCTGAAGGAGGTGGGTCACTGAAAGGTTTCCTACTTCCTGGAGGAGCAGTGCTCCTCCAACATTCCCTTCCCTCAGGGGTATGCTGTACTGTGTTCCCCTCTTTCCTCTCTCTGCTTCCTGGCCACTATGTGGTGAGCAGTGCTTCTCCAACATACCCTTCCCTCAGGATGTTTGATTTCACCTTGAACCCAGTGCAGTGGACTCACTCACTATGAACTGAACCTCTGAAACCATAAGCCAAAATAAACTTTTTCTCCTCTAAGTTGTTCTTGTCAGGTATTTTGGCCTCAGTGATGCAAGCTAAAAAATTAGAAAAAAAAAGAATTTAGAAACAGGGGCCTCAAAATCTATGTAAAAACTCTGTCTACATTCTTAGATAATCTCTAAACTGCACATGCTCAGAGCAGATTCCAAGGTTACCAAAGAACAAATAAAAACCGATAGAAGTGAGCAGTTTAATTTGCAATCCATCAAGAAAGGATGGAATTTGAACTTTGATTGCAACTGAATCAACTGCACTTATGCTAGAATAAAAATCAATATTCTTTAGAGAGAGTAATAAGAATCCAGAATCTAAAGATGACATCTACCATATCCAAAATACAATTTTAATATTAGTAGATAAGCAAAAACAAAAACAAGAGGAAAGTGTGATCAATCAGAAAAGCAGCTTGTTAAATTTATACTAAAATAAATTAGAAAATCATAAAGTTATCAACAAATTTCCAAAGACATATGACATACCCAAATTGAACTAAAAGGATATAGAAAATGTAAACACCTCAGTTTCAAGTAATGAAGCTGAAGATGCCATCAAAAGCCTACCTGCTAGGAGCCACAGCAAAAGTATTATGATACGTGGCACCTTTGGTTTAGGTGACTGCCAGCTAGCCATTGAGATGATATGATTATGTTAAGCTTTACATTCATATGGAAATTGGACTCCTGTTGTTCACCTCGGCCTATTATGGGACTCATGTTAAGGGACTCCCGGAGAGTTCCCATTGGTTGGGGGAGGATAGTAGGAGGGTATTTCCGGGGGAGGTCCGGGCCCCCGGTTCCGGGGGGAAGACACAAGTGTGTCCACCGGCTTGCTAGCAGGGCGCACACGGGGACTGGCGGCCTTTTTAAAATAAAAGCTTTGTTCCTGCTTGAGCGGCTTGTGTTTCTGTGCCTAGCCGGGTTGCGGCACTACCAACAAAGAAAATCCCAGGACTGAAATGATTCTTAGACCTTTAAAGAAAAACAATTACCAATCCTCCTCAAATTATCCCATGAAATAGAAAAGGAGGGAATCCTTCCAAACTCATTATATGGAGCTAGTATAACCCTAATTTTAAAAAATCCATACAAAGACATATCAAGGAAAGAAAACTTCAGACCAACATCCCTCATGAACATAGATACAAAAATTCTTTAAAAATATACTGGTAAATAATATACAAGAACACATTAAAAAGATAGTCACCATGATCAAGTAGGTTTCATCCAAGGTACACAAGATTAGTTCAGTATATAGAAATCAATAAATGTAATTCATCATGTTAATAGACTTAAAGATAAGAATCACATGATTATCTCAATAGATACAGAAAAAGCACTTCACAAAATATAGCATGGATTCATGTTTAAAACACTAGAAAAACTTGGGATAGTAGGAACATACCTCAACATTGTAAAAGCTATATATGCTAAACCCAAGGCCAACATCATTCTACACAGAGAAAAACTAAAAGCATTTCCCCTGAAAACTATAACAAGGCAGGGACATCATCTTTCACCACTTCTATTCAACATATTTCTTCAAACTCTAGGCAGAGCAATTAAACAGGAGAAAGAAATTAAAGGAATACAAATAGGAAAAGAACTTGAATTTTCTGTTTGTCCATGACATGATGCTATATTTAGAAGATCCAAAAACCTTAACCAGAAAACTTCTAGAACTAAAAAATGAATTCATCAAATTGGCAAGATACAAAATTAACACCCATAAATCAACTTCATTCCTATACCCCAGTGATAAATCAACTGAAAGAGAAATTAGGACAGTTATCCTTTCACAATAGCCTGAAAAAAATACTTGGGAATCTATAACATATAGATTATATATATTAATATAACAAAAGAAGAGAAATACCTCTACAATGAAAACACTAACAAAAGAAATTGAAGAGAACCTTAGAAGATGGAACCATCACCCGTGTTCTTGGATAGGCAGAATTAATGTTGTCAAAATGACCATACTACCAAAAGCATTATACAGATTTAATGAAATTTATATTAAGGTTCCAATGACATTCTTCATAGAAATAGAAAAAAAAAAGAAATTAAATTCATTTGGAAAAATAAGAGGCCCAGAATAGCCAAAGCAATCCTTGGCCAGAAGAGTGAAGCAGGAGGTATCACAACGCTAGACCTTAAACTATACTACAGAACTATAGTAACAAACATGGCATAGTACTAGCACCAAAACAGACATGAATACCAATGGTACAGAAGAGAAGACAGAGAATCAACCCACATAAATATAGTTATTTCACAGTAGACAAAGGTGCCATAAACATACATTGGAGAAAAGATAGCTTCTTCAACAAATGGTACTGGGAAAACTGGAAAACTATATGTAGAAAAATGAAATGGAACCTCTCTCTCTCACTCTGCACAAAACTCAACTCAAGATGAATCAAAGACCTAGGTATTAGACCGGAGACCCTGTGCCTACTAGAAGAAAAAGCAGACCCAATTCTCCATCACGTGGGCTTAGGAGCTGAATTCCTCAACAAGACTCCTAAAGCACAAGAAGTAAAATAAAAAATCAATAAATGGGAGGATATCAAACTAAAAAGCTTTTTCACAACAAGAGAAATAATGAAGAATATGAAGAAAAAGTCTACAGAATGGGAGAAAATCTTCGTCACTTGTACCTCAGATAGAGCATTAATATCCAGGTTATACAAAAAACTCAAAAACTTAACACCAAAAAAAAAATAATAATAACCCAGTCGATAAACTGGCAAAAGAACTGAACAGACACTTCACAGAAGAAAAAATATGAATGGTCAACAAATATATAAAAAATGCTAGCAATTACAGAAATGCAAATGAAATCTCTATTAAGAGATTTCATCTTTCTCCAATCAGAATGGCATTTATCAAGAATATAAGTAACAATAAATGCTGGAAGGGATGTGAGGAAAAGTGTACAGTCATACATTGTTGGTGGGACTGAAAATTGGTGCATCCACTCTGGAAAGCAGTAGGGAGATTGCTCAAAAAAGTAGGAATGGATCCACCATTTGACCTAGTTATCCCACTCCTTAGTATATATTCATAGGAGTTAAAATCAGCATGCTACAGTGACACAGCCACACCAATGTTTACAGCAGCTCAATTCACAATAACTAAGCTATAGAAACAACATAGATGGTCTAACAACAAATGGATAAAGAAATTGCATTCTTTACACATGGAATATTACTCACCCATAAAGAAGAATGACTTTATGACATTTGCCCATAAATGGATGCATCTGGGACTATCATTCTAAGTGCAATAAGCCAATCCACAAAAATCAAAAGTCAAATGTTCTCTCTGATGTGTGGATGCTAACACATAGGGGAGGGGAGGGAAAGAACAGAAGTTCAGTGGATTAGACAAAGAGGAATAGAAGGAAGGGAGGGGAGATAGTAATAGTAAAGTCAGTGGAATAACTTTCCTATGTATATATATGAATACACCACAGTGAATCTTGTATAAATATATCAAAATACATTCTACTGTTCTATACAACTAAAACAAACAAATAAAAAAATAATAGATTAAAAAATAAAGAAAAGCAGTTCATTAAAAACACAGAACAGCTATACTGTTGCAAAATTCTTACACTTAATGTAACATGTACAGTGTTGAATTTAAGTATACTCGGTTTAAGTCAGAGATGTATATTATGACCCTTAAAAAGAATACTAAGCAAAGCCAAATAAAAACAAAAACAAATAAACAAACAAAACCCAAAAAACATCCAATTAACTGAAATGAATTCCAGAAAGCAGAAAAATACATAGATGAGAAAAATAGAAAACAAACAGAAAAATCATAAACACAAATCTAAGTGTATCGATTAAACTACATTATATAAAAATGGATAAACCCTTGATTAGAAGACAGAGACCATCTGAATGGCTAAACAAGATTTGAATATATGCTGTTCTTCAAGAAGATATACTTTAAAAACATGAATTATTATAAAGAGACTAAAAATAAAGGATAAAAATGTCATATAATCAAGAAACATAAGAAAACTGCTAAGACTATATTAAAGTTATGCTCAAATCATACATTAAATCAATCCTATTTGTATTATGAATCAGAAAGTAAAAGGAAAAACAATTGGGCTTTTAGAAAATAACGTGAATTTGTTCCTGATGTCAAAGTATAAAAAGATTCTAAAATTAAATGAGTTTGTATATGTGTATGCAAACACAAAACACCGTATGCCATCAAAGAAAAGATTAATAGTTTTTTATGGTATTGGAAAAAGGATAGCAAAATAGGTACAAAATGGGAGAAGATATTAGCAACAGGGGAACTCCAAATCAGTAAAAAGACACACTGCTCATCAGAATAGAGAAAAAAATGTGAGAGAAACTAAACAGAAAAATCATGAAAAAAGATATCCAATTGATTAATAAATGCATGTTAATATGTTTATCCACATTTCTAGTGAAACAAATACAAGTTAAAACCACAACTAGATACTATTCTACTCCAAGCCATTTTTTAAAATTGAAAAGTGTTAAAATATCATGTGTTAAGTGAGGAAATGAAGAAAATGGAAACTACTACTGTTTTGCTGGGGGTATAGATTGGTAGAAACACTTTAGAAGAGCAAGTGGGCAGGATCTAAGATTGCATGGTTGGGGGCTTGGGTTGTGGTCAGTGGTATAGTGCTTGCCTCGCATGTGTGAGGCCCTGGGTTCGATCCTCAGCACCACATAAAAGTAAACAAATAAAAATAAAGATATTTTATCCATCTACAACTAAAAAAAATTAAGGAAAAAAGAAGATTGCATGTTTGCACGTCCTATCTATCAAGACTACCCCTGTGTCCATTCCCTAGAGAAATTCTTTCATATTTGCATTGTTACCATATACAAGTGTTTCTTACTATGGTGTCCTTTAACAGTCTAAAATTGAAATTCTTGAAACAACAATGTCCATCAACAATAGAATGGATAAATTTTGGTATATACTTTCAATATAATATTACACAACAATAACTTTGATTGGGCAAGGCGGTGGAGGGTAGAGGAGGGGGTATAGGGGCAAGAAAGGTGGTGAAATGAAATGGACATCATTACCCTAGGTACATTTTTTGTCTACACATATGGTGGGACGCTACATTGTGTACAACCAGAGAAAGGAAAAGTTCTGCTGCAATTGTGTACAATGAATTAAAGTGCATTGTGCTGTCATATATACCTAATTAGAATAAAATAAATAAATAAATAATTTGTTAAAGTATATTATAGGAAATACAAAAAATTACACAGCAATAAACGTGGTTGAAGAAAACTATAAAGATAGCCGGCTCTTACAGACAAACGACTAAGTAAAAGAAGAAAAGATGATAAGAAGATAACTATAATACAAATCCATTTCAACATTAAAAAATGATTGGTAAAAAACACATTGTTTAGTGGCATCTACCATTAAAATGAAGGTTTTCAGAATACTTACAAGTAGTTAACAGACTTTCTTTTTTAAAAATACTTTTACACATTTAGGAAAAGATATCTATAGACCTATTTATTTTTTAAATATTTTTAGTCGTCCATATCTTTATTTTATTTATTTATATGTGGTGTTGAGAATCAAACCCTGTGCCTCACAGGCTAAGCAAGCACTCTACCACTGAGCTACAACCCCAGCTCTCTATACACCTATTTAAATAGTTATTCCTCAGAGGTACACTTAGAAGAAAAAAGAATCATTAGATAGCAATTTTTTGTTTAGATATCCAAAGAATGAGTCTAATTATTGCAACTGAAAGCCAAATTGATGGATGAGTAATTAACATTCAGAAAAAAACTTAATTTCACTCAAATTCATAAAAAAAAATAATTCAGGCACTTTCTTGGGAATGTTAGTCTTGCCTGGTACTGTGGTGTATGTCTGTAATCTCAGGAACTGAGGGTCACAAGTTCAAGACCAGCCTTGTCAACTTTAGCAAGAGACCTTATTTCAAAATGAAAAAAAAATTTATTTTTAAAGGACTGTATGTGTAGCTGAGTGGTAGATCACCTCTGGGTTCAATCCCCAAGAGGACTGACAAGGGGGAAAATGTTAGTCTTATCCGAAAAAGTTGCACATTCTATCACACAGAAAGATTCTATTGTAGATGAGACTTGAACGCCTCGGCTTTTACTACATAGAACACAAAACTAAAAGGAAAAGCAAGGAAAGAAAACTGTGCAGGGCAGTGATTACCTGGCAGTAGGGGGGAGGGGTAGTGCTTGGGAGAAGGAGTTTCTAGAGCACTGTCCAAGTTCTCTTGCATAGTTATGATTATACGTGTGGCTTTCTTCTGTTTATTCATTAAAGTGTGTGTACACTTATTTGAGAGGTAATTAAGTATTCTATTTCTCGATTTAAAAAAAAAAGGTGACAAAGGGTAGACAGATTGATTAAGTGCTTTGTATTTTTCACACTCATGGGAAATATGTTACATTGATGCAAAACTTGATAAGATAGAGTCTTAGGATAGCGCCAAACTCTCTAGTCCTCCAAAAAGCCTTCACAAGCTTCTCCATCCCACAGCAAACGCTTCTTCTTCTGTTCTCACAGAACTTATTGTTTAGAAATCTCACTGGCTGGCAATTCACTGTGAACTGCCTCACAATCATTCCTATACTGTCAGATAATCTTTCACATTTATATACTTTTTCTTCCAGCTCAAGGCTTGGCACACAGTATTTCCTTGATAGATATTAATTGATAAAAACAGTGCAGAGTCTCAGTGTGAACCCTGTACCAGAACACACTAAAACAATGTTCCAGTATTGGTCATCATCATTTCTAAAATACTCCAGTCCAGTCCTAATGTTGGACCTGAAGTCTCACATGCCTCTTCCTTTGTGAAGGATGGACTTAATTCTGACTGTGAAATGCTTTACTAATGTGAATTCACTTTGCAGTTTCCATTGAAACCACAAAATTTAATCATTCTTTCATCAAATATTATTAAGTATTTACCTCATGTGAATCACCATGCCAAAACATAATGATATAAGACATCCTGAGTTTTCTTTTTTCTCCCTGCCAAACACATTGTTTATTTATTGATATCCATTAGCAAGAAAGAAATACACAATTTATCAATTAGCAAAAAGCCCTTCCCTTTGTAACATGATGTTGCAACCAAGGCATCAGAATATAATAGCTATGACACTGCAGGGTGAAGTGCCAGACTAAGACACAAATTTTCAAAGGTGTCACTGTTGAAAACAATGATCACAGAACACCTCACTTGCATCTAGGACATAAAAAATGGAAGACTAGTAGGGCTTGGAGAAAAAGATTTTCTTAGAGAATTCTGAGCTTTCTCCTAACTTTTTTCCTCCAAGAATGAAGTGTGGGAGACATATACAAAAACAGTCTAAGGAGAAGAACTTCAAGGATATTATCTGCACAATTTCTGAAGAGAATTTCTGGGGAGAAAATTCTTGTTGTTCCATAAGTCTCTCTCCCTTAGAAAGGGAAAAGCAAGTGCTTCATTCTTGACCCCAGTCATGAGAAATCACACCACAAAGAGCACTCAGAGAATGGATCATTAATCTCCTTCTGTTAGACTGGAGCTGTGTGAACTGGGGTCTGACTCCTGCCTGGGAACTCCAAAAAGCAAGGACTGCCTTGCAGCTTTGGCAGCCAGAGAAAAGGAGAAGTTGATGGTGCATCTACTCTGCTTACTGAGGCAAAATGAAGGAGGAATTCCATGAACTAGATATGGGGTATATGCTAGCGAGAATCAGAAATTCAGGTCTGGAAAAGAGCTACTGGAAGAAACTGAAAATACACTCTCCAATTCCCAGGTGGCTTGTGAATTTGTCTCCCTGCTTTTGTCCTTGCTGGTTCAATGAATTTCACCACAAAAGTCAAATATTTCTGTTAAAACATAAGTCAGGCCAAGCATAGTGATGCACTCCTGTAATCCCAGCTGAAGCAGAAGGATGGCAAATTTGAGGCCAGCCTGGGCAATTTGGCAAGATCCTATCTCAAAATAAAAATTTTTTAAAGTTTGTAGGTATAGCTCAGAGAATGCTCCTGGATTCAATACCTACTACTAAAACAAAACAATACAAACAAACAAACATAAAATAAAATCTCAAGTCAGATGATACAATGCCTCTCCTCAAAACCTTCCAGTGGCTTTCCATATTACATGAAGAAGAAGCCAAACTTACTATGACTTACAAAATCCTACACAAAGGAACTCCATGATATCTCACCCTTCTATCTCCTTTTTTCTGTTCTTTGTACCTTAAGGACACTGGCTTCCTTCTGCTCATCAAACTCCTCAAGGTCTCTGCATCTGCAATTCCCTGGATGCCTTTAAGTCCTTAGTTACCTTCTTAATAAGGCCTTCCTCTGATCCTCATTTAAAATTAAACACTCCCCCTTTCAACAACTTTTCATTTTTTCTCTTGTGCTTTAACCCTAATTCACATGAATATTATATGTGTATGTATTCTATTCATGCATGCATTATGTATATATGTATATTAAGTATCTATATATATACAGTAGATATCTAGAGTAGAATCATACCTATGCATATGTGTGTGCATACATAGAGATGAGTGTCCATGTATATTTATGTATGTCTCCCTCTTTGGAAACATAATTTCCATAAAGGTAGGAATTTTTGTTTGTTTTGTTCACTGCTATATACTCAGTGCCTGGCACAGAACCACTATTCAACAATTGGGGAAGTCAAAGGGGAAAAAACAGAAAACCCCAAAGAAGGTAGCCAGCAAATCCACATACACATTTGCTGGAAGCAATATGTCTTGGGGCTTTCACAGGCCCAGTGCACAGATTTCATTCAGCATTGATTATGATCTATGCTTTTCCCTCGTTTCCCTTTTGTTCTCGGTGTTTAATAAAGAAATCCGCAACTCCGTCAGTAGAACATCATAAATCATCCATATTACGCAGTCTGCTTAGGCAGCTCTGATAGGAACCTCCTGGGTTGGATGAGAACTCAAACAAGCCAGGAAACGATTCAATGGACATAAAAGCTGAGGAAAAAAAAAAATCCTAGGGCATGAATCATGTGAAATTTCAATTTCCCTGATGCTATGATAACTTTCACGGATTCTAAGCAGTTTTGAGAATACATGGGGGTTTTCTGGACTCTAAAATTTTCTATTGTGTGTCCCCACTTTTAAAAATCCTGGGTCCAGAATTCAAACGTTATAGGAGCAAACTTACCAGGTGGTAAGATAATGAAGAGCAGGAAGACTACAATGTTCATGTTGTCTTCTTACCTCCTCTTCTGCATGATTTCTACATCTCCTTTCAAGATAACCAAGAAATCTCAAGGTTTGAAGTAAAAAGGAGCACAGAACAAAAAGTGAACTGGAGAATAAATAACATCTCACATCCAAATTAACTGCTTACAAATGAATAAACATACACACATGCATACAAATGAACACATATGGCATGCACACACACACACACACATACACAAGAATGGTCTGAGTGTCCCTTATTCCAATAGGCCACAGAGAAACATGGCCCTAAAGCTCTCAAATGATTATGCATTATTATACAATGGAGTTCATTCACTCTGTTATGTTCCCTTCTCAACCCGTTTCTGCACAGTGATGCCAGAAAAAGTTGAAATTAAAAATGAAGATAATGTTGGTATACCCAAGTCCACTGTTCATGTCTTTATCCATGCTGTTCCTTTTACTGATAAATTTCTCCACCCAGCTTCAGCTATGAAAATTCCATCTACCTTACAGATTCTACCTACTTCTCTTTCAATATGCCTTCCATAACTGGTGTGGTTAAGGCTATCCCTTTCTGTTACCCCAGGAAAAAAAAAAAAAAAACTCTGAGATTAGAAAAAAAAAATTCCTTTTGCATAATTACAGAGTTAACTACTCCTGAGTCAATGTTTTACAAACTGTGCTCCACAGAAAAAATGCTTTATGATTTTTCTAAAAGTCAAAACCAAACAAACAAAACAGAGTTCCTGATCCAAATGGGTTAGAAAATCCCATGCACTCACTTTATCCCTTGGAGATCCACAGAGCATATTTGTACAGTAAAGGCTCTGAGAATTCTGCAGTGAAGAAATGTGATAAATTTGATTTAACCTACTATTTTCCAAACTTATTTGACCAAAATTTTCAGTTCACATACATCAATAAACCTTTCTCAGAAAGTTCCTCTTACATGGAACACAGTCTAGGAAATATGGATCTAATAAAACTTCTTCAAGGGAAGAGATGATGCATTTGAGCTGTGCGGAAATAAAATAACTGAAGGAAGTCCACAAGTTAATTTGCTGAAGAGCCAGCAGTACATTCCAGGCTTCCTATCTTCCAACCCAATGCTTCTTCACTGCGGCATTATAATCAAATTATGTTATAGTAAGAAATCGTAGATTTGGAATTTCTGGTTTGTATCTCACCAAATGTGTTAGACACTATAAAACTTCTGGCAGTACTTCTGGCAGAATACATTATCGGCACAAAATAAAGCCTTTCTTCAACCCAATAAAAATCACAATATATAAAAAAAATGGTCAGTGAAGTTAATTTCTGTATATTTCACAAGGATCAGAATTCATAGCAACATAAACTCAAAATTCCAGGATACCCTACAAAGTGTTTAAAAAGACAAGTTCAGTATCACACAATGCAACAGAGACAAAGATTAAAACATAAATAAACAAACTCTTTCCATGGTTTGCTATACAGTATTTATTTCTTTATCACAGGTCTTTGACAAAAGCAAAAACAAAAGGAATATTTTTGTTGAATGAGATCTCAGCTGTGGTTATCACTTATGACAATTATTATTGAGTACCCTTCAACAGCTTCCTCTCTTATTTTTCCTTCCTGATTGAGACAGAGAGTAGGCAATCATGTGCTCAGAAAAGGTAAGCTCCTCTCCTGTGTCCAAAAAGATATCTTGATTATGCTAGCTGCATTTTCCAGTAAATTTAAAAGTGGAACTATGACTGATACATCAGGAAAGTATATAGGGATTTCTGGAAAAGAAGTCCAACCCCAATAAGAAAGAAGGGAATGGACTAAGCCTGCTTTTTATACCTTCCTATAACTCTGCAGTTGAAATGAAGAAGTGATATCTGAAACCACAGAAAACACCCTGACACTAAGGAATAAGCCACAAGAAAAAAGCTAGTAGGATAAGGCTGAAAGGACAGCAGAATGGGAAGGGCTGGCCTGGGCCCTTGAACACATCACTGAGGCAATGAATTAACCTGTGGTATCTCCTACTCCACACTTACAATGTGAGACTGTAGAAAGCCCACTCTGACTGATGCCATTTATAATTATGCTCCCCTTATTCTCCTCACTCCAGTTCAAGACAGAGCTTCATCTTCCTTTCACTTAAGGAGCATCAAGATTTGTTCTTCTTGGTCGCAAATCCATCTGATTTCTTAATTTGGGGGTTGAAATCTCTGTGTTGAAGTTCTGGGCTTTGCAGTCCCCTGGTGCTACATCAAAAACAAGTCCTTTAATTTTTTTTCCTCAGTTATAAACACCTTCTTAGTGTTCCTGTGCTTCCTAGGACTCTCTACACTCACTCAATGCTGTTTTTCTCTCTTTTCTCTTCTTTACATTCCTTCAGAACATGCCTTTCCCCTTTGTTTCACTATGCCTTCACTAAGGAAACCAAGAATTCTAATGCAAGTCCATTGTGTAACCCTAATGAAAATATTTAAACACTTAAGATCACACATCTGCATTAGGCAGGCAGGTAAACACCTGTAATCCCAGCAACTTCAGAAGCTGAGACAGTAAGACTGCAAGTTTTCAACAAGCTTGAGTAACTTAGTGAGACCCTGTATCAAAATTTAAAAAAGAAAAAGAAAAAAACAGGTTGACGATGTAGTTCAGTAGTAGAGCACCATTGGGTTCAACCCTAGTGCTGCAAAGGAAAAAAAGAAATCATGCATTTGTGACATACACCAATAATCACCACTCTTCTCTAGCCTCTCAGGATGGAGAGCTCTCTCTCTCCAGATCAATTCCTTTTGGTAAGAATACTTCAATGAAGCAGCAAAGGCAAATCCACAGCCCAACTCCTTGCCACCCTGCCTTCTTGAGACTCCTTGGTGAAAAACAGTGTTCCAAGATTTCCTTGTATCCACTGGGGTGCTGAGTGGTATATTTATCTAATCAATTTACCAAAAAGTAGGTTAATTTGTTAATTCATTTCAAGAAAAAGAAAAAAAACATCAGGAAGAGTCATTTGGTTAATTGAAAGATATTTGGTTAATTTGCCTAAGTAAAATATCACAGAATTAGATTCTATGGATGCAAAGGTATTTCAACAATGATTTCAGAACCGACTTGTTAAAAACAGGAGGATCTTATTTCTAACAAATAATATTTGTACGATGTTTATGACCTACTAAACAGCCTTTGTGTCTTTTATTTATCCAACATTTCTCATGTGATAGAAATCTTTCTTTTAGTTTGTACAATGACATTGGTAAACAATTTGATAGACAGATCATCAGAAGTTACTCATGAACACATATTTCAAGTATATGTTAATCTGAAGTTAAAAAAAGAAATAAACCAAAAATCTAGATTAAACTCTCAAGAACAGAACTCAATGTATTATTCAGGCCAAATGTAGGTCACTGGACACTGTTTATTTCTGAATGCTGTGTTGTAAAATGGACACTGTCAAAACAATGTATCCAGACAAAGGAACCAAGACATATCTGGAATCCATTTCAATGACAAATGAGAGAACTGAAACTGTTTAGCCTATAAAATAATAAATTTCAAAGATGAATTCACAGATGTCTTTATATTCAAAAGTTCTCAAGTATAAAGGTGGTAGGATTCTTCCTATTGTGCTTCTGATGGCAGAACTAGTGCCAATGAGCAGAAATTGAAGAGGGAAAGAGTCAACATAAGACCACAGAGAATTTCCCAATTCCCACCTCTACCACTGTTCCCCAACCTTCTATGCTTCTCAGTACAATAAAGAAATTTACTAAAAAATTAAAGATAATAACAGACAAGACTCCAAGGGAATTATAAATATCTAAAGTGTTTGATACTCTCCCTTAGAAATGCCGTGAGAGGAAGTCTTACATTGACAAGAATTGGATAACCTCTAGAAACCCTTTCAATTTAGAGACTCAGTGATTTCATGTTTTGAGAACAGCCCAGTAGTCATTGATCAAGTCTAACTCAATTTGTTTGGTAATCAATATTATATTTCAAAGTAGCAAGACAATTAAATATATAGTTTACTGAAATATGAATAGACAAGTAAAACTTAACCTACAATGATTGGCATTGAGTATTCTCAGCACCTAGACCAATAACCAGGCACAACACAGGAGCTCTGACAAATTTCTAAACGCTTTCACATATATCAGCTCTTCCATTTTTAAAACTGAGATTGAACCCAGGGGTACTCAACCACTGAGCCACATCCCCAGCCCATTTTTATTTTTTATTTTGAGACAGGGTCTCACTAAGTTGTTTAGGGCCTCACTAAATTGCTGAGGCTGACATCAATCTTGTGAACCTCCTGCTTCAGCCTGGCAAATCACTGAGATTAAGGTATATACCACCACACCTGGCATACTAGCTCTTTTGAATTTTTAGCAACAACCCAGGAGGAAGGTTAGGCATTTGGTATGCCTGTTTTATACATCGTGTTTTGTTTCCCTCTTCCAAGAATGCTATTCATTTTAACATTTATGGCTTTAAGTTTCATTAGAGGTCATCAGGAAAACTCAATCATAAGAATATCTTAAGTAAAACCATGATTGAAACTATCACTGTCCATGATGTCCCTTATATGAGAAGCATACTAAATTCCTCCTGCACTCAATTCCAGGGGAAAAAATGCTTTTCCATACTCATCTGTCTGCTCTGTCCTCTCTCTCCCCTACTTCTTCCCTTCCTTTCCTGAACAAGATAATAAGAACTCTATAAACACTATAATAAATACATGAAAGAGGTATTTAGATTATCAGGAAATGTAGTTCCTTTTCTGCCTCCAGAAGCTGTTAAGAAATTCAGTCAACCTTGTGGTTCTAACATTGACATCCTGAGTTTCTCACACAAATCTTCCCAACCTTATAACAAATCAAATCTTATAAACATATTTTTGATAAGTAATGGTTTGTAAAACCCAAAGAATTTGAAAAATTATATTACTTTGGAACACTGATATGTATAACAGTTAAAAGTACAGCAATTGAGAATAGAGCTCAGAGCACTTTCAACCAATATCCCTCTGTCACTCAAAAGTAGCCCTAGATCCCTAATGTCCTAGTAATTATCATTGGAAAACTGCTTTATAATATTCTTTAAAATTTAGTCTTTTGCTATATTTTTATTACAGTTTTATAAAATATTTTATTATGAAACTTTTTCAGTGTTAGGCATGTGAAAAATCTGCATTTCCATACATGTCTACATGTGAGAAAAGTAACATCAAGGTCTTGACAAGTAGCAAGTAAGAGGAGTTAAGATTAAAACCCAAAACTGACTTTACATTCAAGCAGTATTTAGGTTAAACTCTCTGAGATGCAATTTATGAATATATACAAATGGTCATAATAGTTATCTGTCTTTGCAACACGTTGCTTTATAAGGTGTAAAAATACTCATATGTAGTACTTGTCACATAGTATATACTTACTATTATGTTCATTAATTTTTTACTTCTCCCATTCTGATTTGACCAATATGTTATTACAAAAATAACTTTTAAAAAAGAGAGAGACACAGTAAGACCTAATCCTGGAAAACAGGGACAATAGAAAACACTGGAAAGCAAATTCAAGATGGCCAGGAGAAGGAGTCAGCCTGTTATTCATCAGTAATGTGGAGACAAAGATAGCACTGTCAAACTCTGCCAACAAAAGAAACTGGGTCATCTTCAAAGCTGAAAATGAGGCACAGACTGAGACTAACAGAAGTAAGTAAAGGTTTATCACTAACCTGATAACCATCAAATCCCACTGATATAAGCAAGTGTTCGTTTTTATTGAGCCATATTACAGCCATTTAACTTCCAAAGAAATATATTAACTCACTTGTATGTGAAGAATTACAACTTTAGCAGAGCCTTTGGGAATAGTGTTGAAGAATATTTAGTGTCCCAGTCCAGAGAAACTGTCCTCCAGCTCTTCTGTCAGATCCTCTAACAGGAAATCTTTCAAGCAATGTTTTAGCTCTACCACTGACATCTCCCTATAAACTATGTGATGTTTGGCACAGAAGCTGTTTATTTAGGTGTGTGAAGGTTCTGGCTGTTAACTTGGGGGAAAAGTTATTTCTTTACCTCCCTTCAGAGACCATCCAAGTACTTGTTTGACAGAGTGAACACCCACTACACATAAAAGAAAGGTTAGGCCTGACTTCTGCAAAACTTAACTTGTGAATTTGTCTGTGACACTTCCCTCCCACATTTTGTGGCCATAAGCCTGTTTCCCTACCACCAGCTGTCCTCCTGAAAATACAGGTATCTACCCTTAGCGCTTTTGTCAATATTTTGCTGTCATCTAATGACCTCTTTGACAGATAACTTTTCTGTTTTTCCCATCCTTTCAAGTAAAGTTAAACCCATAAGTATTCCAAGGAATGTATAAATTTTAATTTATGCATCATTAAGAATGGTGAAACATCTTCAGATTATAAAGGAATGAAACTGAACTGATTAGACTACGAGGTTCTACAATAAATCTGAAGGAAATGTTTATAGGCTCACACATTGGTCAGTCACCCCACAGACCTCACCACCTGCTATCCCTATAATCAAGACTGACCTAGGAGGAGATGGACTTTTCCTCCAGAGGCATCTAGGAGAAGGATTTATAAGATATGTAATATGTTACCTATATAACTGTATATTTATAGGGTGGGTAGGTGACTGGCTAGACAGATAGATAGGATGTGTATGTGCATGTGCATGCATGCATGTGTTTCATGTACACCCAGGCTCAGTAAGTTCTCTTCAAATATTACGAATATGTATTGGGGGTTTTCTTAAGATCAAAATTGCACTTTACTTTCAAGTTAACTTGAATAAAATTTACCTTGTTTTTTGTACAGTTTCATGTTTTAACACATGTAGCAATTTATGACGTGCTTTAACAATCAGGATACATGGCAGCTCTATCTAAGGGGATATATTTTGAAGGTAACACAATGTTTCCATAGTCACATTTTGGCTGGCTATCAAGTCATTCTACATTATTAATTAATACTGTTTATGTACTAATAGTTCATTTCTGATAAGAATCTTCCAGTCATCCAGGGGAACTCTAAAGACCAGATTCTTAGATCCCATGAATCCAGTTCACAAAGATGAATTTTCAGAAACAGCAAGTCCTGAATCTAGGCTGCCCACTTTTCTCTTTATCCTAAGAAGTGTAAGATACCCCATAAGTCACAGTCACAGGTCCAGTTCCCCAGATAAATTCAACATTATAAGTTCAAATCATTCAAGTCCAGTAAAGTAGATATCTTGATGAAGAGAGAGAATAGGTGACATGGAGAAATGGGAAAAAATAAAAGAAAAGATGGAAAATGAAGAGGACTGGATATCAAGCACATAGATGAAAGAGGAGAAGAAAAGATGACATTCAATTTTTTTCATATTTAACTGTCACAAGAAGCTGACTTCTGGTACTTTTGTAAAAGCTTAAAAGTAGAGGATCTTTAAAGCAGAGGATCTTAGGTCAGAATATTTGTAGAACTGAAGAAAAAGGCCAATAATACAGAGACTTAGAATTGTCAATCTCTCTACTCTCCTCCCTTTTCAGCACCAACAATGAGAAATACATGAAAGAGGTATTTAGATTATCAGGAAATGTGACTGATTTTTAAAAATTATGCTGTAAAAGCCTTCTACACACGGGAACAAATACAAATACATCCTTAAAACCAAGTCTGAGTGAAACCCTTGCATTCATTTGACACCCATCAAGGGATAGCCCTGTCTCTACATCAAGACAGGATAAGTAATCTATGTCTTCAAAAAAGTTTTTGGCCTTTCTATGCTCCCTATTCCCTCCAGAACCCATTGGAATCTCATTGAAGACTAAAAAACCCTCACAGTGCAAAATTAATACAAATAATCTATTTATGAGACCAAAAGTGGAATGAAGAAACATGAAAGGCTGGAGGTAAATGTACTCCTGGGACATTATTACATTCAATACTCATAGCTCTTTTTGTATGACAATCAGACCTCAGTAAAGTGTTTGGGGGAAAAAAGAAATATAAAAGCTTAAATTACATGAAACTGAGCATTATGTGATGGAAACAAAGCTGGATAGAGGTAATCCGTCCACAATAAATGGGGCTACGTTTAGGTGCTAGTTTTCCATCCATCAAACTGACTGAGTCAAACTACCATCAAGACAGAAAGTATCATTTTTACTGAATTAGGAAAAGAAAGGCAGGACTTGGAGCCATATGCAGAACTAAAGATCAGGTGTCTTTTAATTTAGTGTGGTTTGCAGATGGTAAAGTGATTACCATTACGTGGTTATGTAATTGTTCATGTAAGGTGAAAGGTCACACTTCAGCCTGTAACTTTATCAGGAATAGAACTGTCAGAAAATGCCATTTTTCTTATAAGGGACAAATGGGCCAGATGTAAGTACAAAGTTGCATAATATAAATTATGAATTGAGATTTTACATTATGTAACTCTATATTATTTGGATCCTCTAAGTCCATTGAATAACTGATCATTTTTGAAGAGCATAAGTTCAGTATAAATGGATTAGTAATTAAATCTAAGCAACATTTCCCAAGGTCTTTTGCAGACATTAAAGTTATTATTTCTAGTCCATATGTTACAGTTTGCAGTTAGTTCAATGATAATTCCTCTGAGATCCTGCATTAAATTGCATGGGAGGAAAAAGTGAAGGAGGGGTTGTATTGTCTTACTACAGTTTGGTTTATTACTTTACTGTTGGAAAGTAAACTGGATAAAAAGAGGCTCTTACCTGAAGGTTTTCTGGGACAGAAAAAATTTATGAAAATTATACCTTGTAGTGGCTTTTCTGTGGGAGAAATGAGACCTCTGAGGGGGAAGGAAACCCTCTATGAATATTTGTACCCTGTGATCTGATTGATTGTTAGGATTAAGGCTTACTTCCAAAATGTAATGGCTGGAATGTGTTCTATCAAAGGCTATTGTTGATCTTCTATACTATTTATTGGATGAATTACACTTGATCAGGACTCCTGTTACCTCAGTTTTTCTTGGAAAAAGAAAAAAGAAAATCATTAAGCATCAGGTTTGGAGTAGTTTCATAAGGGAAAGAAGTAAAAGTATCCTAAGTGTCAAGAAAAAGGTATGTTTGCTCTATTAATTATGCATTAAAAGATAGATATTTCATTATCTGTGTGAACAAACAGAGAAATACCAAGATTACTGCTGTTCAATATGCCTTCTATCATGCTCAAATCTGCCTCCCCAACTGGCCAGTGAAGAAGGTTTTTAAGGTCTTTTGGGAGTTGGTGGATCTGACAGTGTCTTGGGTTTTGATTAGATACAATTGTCTTTCTTGGTTTTTACTCTTTTAATACTAAGTTGTAATTTTATAGTCAGCACTGCTCTTGGTTTTAGTACGTGAAACTTCTGGTTCTAAATCTAAGATTCTGTTTTGAGTCTTTTAGCTCCATTCATCTAGGGTCATCCTTAGATCAAACTTTAAGGTACCTCACAGAACCACTTGTTCTGTGAAACCAAATAGTTATAAATGAAGATATTATCTGTGAAATGTCTAGCAATACAGAAAGGAGCTGAGTTCCACTCTCATTTGGACATCTTAAATGGATAGGAGGTATAGGGGCTCAGTAGAGTCAGAGAAGTAAAAAAGTACAAAAGGTTGGTTAAGGTAACTGAGATAAGGTCAGCTGTGTTTGTTATCTGGCAATGATCAAAGTTAGGATTCTGTCCTTCCATGGAAGGAGGAAGACAAGGTTCTTGTTCTTTAATGATAGCATTCTTGGGAATGGCAGTCAGGGCCTTGAGAGATGCTTCTGGCCTGCAGGAGGCCTATAAGTTATTTTTAATAATGCCTAGCAGGAGAGTATGGCTTAATTACCAAGGGCCTGGTTTCATTATGTTCCCTGTTCTAACTTACTAAGACAGAAAAAGACTTAAAATTTTCCCAACAAATCCAGGCCACATTAATATGTTCCCTGTGACAATAGTCATTTTGCATGTATACATGACATCATCTCTATCCCCTCACTGTACTAGAGCATAAGACACAACTGAAGAAATTCTACTTTCAGAGTTTCCAAAATGGAAATTAAAGCAAAAACCTCCCTACTCTCAAACTCCTGAAAACTCAAAGGCAATTTTATTGTGTCTTATACATAGCCTCAATCCCACAGAAAAGCTAAAGTCAGAGCAAAGGGTTATGTCTAATTCTACTTCCCTCTTCAACTGTTCCTTCCCTTTGTCTTTTACCTAGTCTGGAAACAGAAACAGAAAATCTTTTCAGTCTGTTAGCATTCCCTTCTCAAATCATCTCTACTCTACTCCAGATGAATTCTTTTCAAACTACAAATTTGGCATGTGCTCTTTGCAGCACAAAGGCAACAGGGGATCAAGGTATAACTGCCAAGGAGTATGTGTGCCAGCTAAAGAGTCTTTAAAAAGAACACACTGATTAAACCTTACATTTCATTACATCTAATATTTATATGTTCACTGAAACCACAGTACCCTAAACACAGAATATACCAAATAAAGGTCTATAATTTGTGATTAATGAAAGTATTTTAGATATTTTGCATTAAAGTTGATATGTCAGAGTTATGATTATCAATCTTTCCCACCAAAATAATGCTGCCAGCAGAGACAAGTGGTTCCTCTTTTATTCTTTTTTTTTATTTGTTATTTTTAAAGATGTATGACAGTAGGATATATTTTAACATATTATATATGGAGTATACCTTTCTCTAATTAGGATCCCATTCTTGTGGTTGCACATAATGTGAAGTTACACTGGTCATGTATTCATGTATGAACCTAGAAAAGTTTTGTCCAATTCATTCTACCAAATTTCCTATTCCCTTCTCCCTTCCCTTTCCTTCATTCCATTTTTTCTAATCCAAAGTATTTCTATTCTTCTCTTATCCCCCCCATTGTGAAGTTAGCATCTGCATATCAGAGAAAATATTCAGCCTTTGATTTGGGCGGGGGGTATTGGCTTATTTCACTTAGCATTATATTCTCCAGTTCCAACCATTTATGGGAAAATACCACAATTTCATTCTTTTTTATGGCTAATATTCCATTGTGTCACAATTTCTTTATCCATTCATCTGCAGAAGGGTACCTAGGTTGGTCCCATAGTTTATCTATTGTGAGTTGAGCTGCTATGAACATTGAAGTGGCTGTGTCACTTTGCTGATTTTAAGTCCTTTGGGTACATACCGAGGATAACTGGGTCAAATAGTGGATCCATTCCAAGTTTTCTGAGGAATTTCCATACTGCTTTCCATAATGGTTGAACCAACATGCAGTCCCACCAGCAATGTGGGTATCTTTTCCCCACATCCTTGTCAACATTTATTGGTGCTTGATAATTGCCATTCTGACTAAAGTGAGATAAAATCTCAGTGTACTTTTAATTTGCATTTCTCTAATTGCTAGAGACATTGAACATTTTCTCCTGTGTTTGTTGATTGGTTGCATTTCTTCTGTAAAGTTCCTTAGCCCATTTGTCAATTGGGTTATTTGCTTTTCTGGTGTTAAGTTTTTTGAGTTCTTTGTATATCCTGGATATCAGTGCTCTATCTGAGGTGCCAGTGGCAAAGACTTTCTCCCATTCTGTTGCCTCTATTTTCACATTCTTGATTGTTTCCTTTGCTATGAAGAAGCTTTTTAGTTTGATTCTATTCCATTTATGGATTCTTGATTTTACTTCTGCACTTTAGAAGTCTTGTTGACAAAGTCAGTTCCCACAGTGATGTGATGGAGAGTTTGCCCTACTTTTCTTCTAGTAGGTGCAGGGTTTCTGGCCTAATACCTAGGACCTTGGTCTACTTTGAGTTTTATGCAGGGTGAGAGATAGGGGTTCCATTTCATTTTGCTACAGATAGATTTCCAGTTTTCTCAACACCATTTGTTGAAGAGGCTATCTTTTCTCCAATGTATGAAGACCTTGTCTAGTATAATTGTATTTATGTGGGTTTTTCTCTGTGTCTTCTATTGTGCTCCATTGCTCTACATTTCTGTTTTGGTGCTAATACCATACCTTTTTTTGTTAGTGTAGCTCTGTAGTAGTATAATTTAAGGTCTGGTATTATGATGCTTCCTGATTCACTTTCCTCATTAAGGACTGCTTTGGCTATTCTGGGCCTCTTATTTTTCCAAATGAATTTCATGACTGCTTTTTCTATTTCTATGAATAAAGTCATTGTAATTTTAATAGGAATTGCATTAAACTTGTATAGCAATTTCAGTAGTATGGCCATTTTGACAAGATTAATTCTTCCTATCCAAAAACATTGGGAGATCATTCCACCTTCTAAAGTCTTCTTCAACTTCTTTCTCTAGTGTTCTGTAGATTTCATTGTAGAGGTCTTTCAGTTTCCCTCACTGTAGAAACCATGTCACATGAATGGTTTTTACAGTGAGGGTAACTGTCCTTAAAGATGTGTTTTATGGGGTTGGGGATTTAGTTCAGTGGTACAGTAACTGCCTGTGCAAGGCCCTGAGTTTGGTCCTGAAAAAAAAAAGATGTGTTTTATTTTAAAAATGCATATGTACATCAGTTTGATCTTCATGGCAACAAGCAATATAAGTGATCCAAACACATTCTATCAAGTATCCTATCTGATATTTCCAAACTGAATATCTGTACATAATTTCTGCAAACAAAGCCAACCAGGCTTCTTAAGATATTAAAAGGGAATTATTTGTACCCTCTATCAATACCAAATTAAGAAAAGCACTCTCTTGGTACCTTTGATATGCCAACTTACAGTGCTTTCACCCCTCATTGCAACCTCCACAATCAATAGAGGCTAAATCATTAGAGACAGAAAGTGAAAAATCCACCACACCACGGAAGATACATATCAGCTTGTCTTACTAATACAAAAATGAATAAAAATAACTTTACCTTTTATAGCTAACCTTACCTCCCACTAAAAATTCTCTCAGAGATCAACCTATTTCTGTATAATTTGGGTCAATATTCTAAATTTAAATGCAGCTCACTAATACAAAAATTCTTTTCTCCATCAATAGAAATAGACATTCATTATTCACCTAAGACCAGTAAATAATGCATGACAAACAGATGAAAAAACCACTTGTTTCTTGCCTTCCTCATGGTAGGCATTCATAAGTACTTTTAAAAAATTAATTGATTGATTGAATCTGAGGCAGTCTCCATGAAACAACATATTCTACAAAGAACAACTTTTTTTCTTTTAAAAAAGACCCATGAATCAGGAAATTTTAGTACTCTAAAGAGAAAACTATCTCTATATAGAAATTTGCATAGGGAAAAAATTTTAAGAGTATAAATCCTTCATTGTTATTTATAAACATTATCTGTTTTAATCATAAGTGGCACAGTCTGAGGCTCAACATATAGGATAAAGCATCCAAATTTGCAAATGTTCTAGTAGGGCCCTTCCTAAAGAGTACAAACATATAGAATGAGAGAAATTAAATGTGTACTCATCTTTGTATTTTTATTTTTAGTTAGTTCCAAAAAAAATATGCACAGTGAATAAAGGATTTTTACGAGTAAAACACCACCAATTTTCTCACTAAATGACTCCAAATTACAAACAGGACATACATTTTCATTCCTTGGACTGAAAAACTTTTTCTTTATGCATTACTACTTTTCAGATTATGAATATGATGTTGTATTTAATAAAATACACTTAAATTAAAAGACTTTACTGTAATCATAATAGCTATTTTTCACTGTGGATTTTCTAAAGTAACAGATACTAGAGTGAAACTAATATTATATGTGTGTGTGGAGAAAGGAGGAGAGATGGTGGCATGACATATTTGACAGTTAATTATGGTCCTCATACTCAAAAAGATTTCAGATCATTTCTATGTGATTTATGGCACAATGTCTTGATGGCATTTCACTTCTTTGTGACAGAACTTCTCGTCCATAATAATATCAGCAATTTTCTCCATGATTTCAATAAAATAAAACAGTCAACAGAATATAAAAGGACCTCAAATCAAGAAAATATCAGAACAAACATTTACACTTTTAGGAATAAGAACTTCTTTTCCTTTTAAGTTCTATGTAAATGGGAAGATGCTGGAAATGACTAATAAAGGAGACTAGCACAATCTATTCCACTGATGATTATTAAATGAGAACTAATGAGAGACTATTTAGGTTGTTAGATGGTATAAGGTCACTTAAAACTGAAGGTTGAGAAAAACACAAGTTAATCATTCCATATTCTTCACAGACTACTAATTTCATATTTGGGAAGTTTATGAAACTATGTGAATTTCAAGTAAAGATTTTAATGAGAAAATTTGATTTCAGGGAGTGGGGGGAAATGATGTGTTGTGCTCATTCAAGTAGTTAAAGCAGTGAAGAAAATATTGGCACAGAAAGGTAAGGACTTCTTTCCACTGAATGTTCAAAGCAAGAAGAGCCATCAAAGAATTCGTGAAGAGAAGATTCAATTTTCATTAAGTAATAGCTTTATAGGGAAGAGTGTAGTAGTTTGAAAATCAAGAAAAGTACAAAACAAAAGTAGATTCTCTCTCTTCATATCTTGGGCATATATAAGGGTATACAAATGCTGAAGCCTGAGGAAGGTAATAGAGTCAGAAAAAAATGTTCTGCATTTGTTTCATTTGAATCCATATATTTCACTCAATCAATTCCTTCTCATTTACTAGGCCCCAATTACAGCCCCTTATACAATAGAAACTATAATTAATGTTACCCTTTAAAGGCTCAGTCTCTTGCCTGCTTTATGAAAGGAATAAGCTCAGCTCTCCTCGAGACAGAAGCCATCATATTTTTTAAAAAAAAAAAAGATTAGTACTTATTTATCAACTTTTTCTCCTAAAACATCTGGGTCTTCTGCTATAAATTTGGCTTAGCAAAAATAACACACTGCTATAATCAATGACTTAAATGGAACCGCTGAAAGATTTAAATAGACTTAAAAGTGAAAAATAGGTCATTCTATCTCTTAGCAATACCTAGAGAAGTTATCCAGACCAGTCAACAGAATGTTTGACATCTTCTATTAGTTCAAAAATCAAAGAAACGCTTAACAATCTTGCATTGTTTTAATGTTTTTATTAGTACATTATAGTTATACACACCTAGGGGGGTTCATTTTAACAATATTCATACATGCATGGAATACAATTTGCTCGATTTCTATCCCCAGTACTTCCTCTTCCACTTTCCCTCCTCTACTCCCTGTCCCTGCTCCCCTTCCTCTGCTCTACTGATCCTCTTTTCATTTATTTGTTCTTTATTAATTGGTGCACTATATATAATACATACATATACATATATATAATATAAAATTATATATACATATATACATATATATAATTCACCTTTATATATATATATATATATATATATATACATACACACACATATATACGTGTGTGTATGTATATATATATATATGGAATTCATTGTGATGTATTCATATATGTACATAGCACAGCTTGGTCAATTTTATCCAGCAATTCCTCCCTTTTCCCTTCTTCTTCCCCTTCAATCACCTTCCTCTATTACTCTGATCTCCTATTTTCAGGAGTCCTTATTTCTCTCTAGCTTTTACATATGAGAGAAAACATACTCCCTGGCTTTCTGATTCTGGCTTATTTCACTTGTCAGAATCATGCAGTTTCATCCATTTAGCAGCAAATACCATAATTTCATTCTTGTTTGTGTGTGTGTGTGCGCACGCGCGCATGCACATATCACTTTTTTTTTATCCATTTGTCTGTTGATGGCACCTGAGCTAGTTTCATAATTTGGTTATTGTGAATTGTGCTTCTATAAACATTGATGTTCCTGTATCACTACAGTATGCTGATTTTAGTTATTATTAGTGTGATAACTGAGTCATATGGTGGTTCCATTCCTAGTCTTTTGAGGAATCTCCATACTGTTTTCCCAAGCAGTTGTACTAATTTGCAATCCCACCAACAACATGTGAATGTACTTTTTCCCCACATCTTCACCAATATTATTATTTATATTATTGATGATTGCAATTCTGACTGGAGTAAGATGAAATCTCAATGTAGTTTTGATTTGCATTTCCATGATTGTCAAAAATATTGAACATTTTTTCACATATTGTTGGTCATTTGTATTTCTAATTTTGAAGAAATATCTACTTAGTTCTTTTTAATCATTTACTGATTAGGTTAGTTGTTTGATTTTAGTTTGTTTGTTTGTTTTTGGTGTTAAGTTTTTGAGTTCTTCATATTACCTGGACATGTATCCTCTGTCTGAAGAGTAGGTGACAAAGATTTTCTCCCATTCTGTCAGCTCTATCTTCATGCCCTCGATTGTTTCTTTTGCTGTGCAGAAACTTTTTATTTTGGTTCCATACCATTTGTTGATACATGGCTTTATTTCTTGACCTCCAGAGATCTTGTTAAGAAAGTTGATGCCTGCATTGGAGTGTTGATCCTATGTTTTCTTCTAATAGTTGCAAAGCTTCTGACCTAATTCCTAGGTCTTTGATCCACTTTGAATTGACTTTTGATCAGGATGAAAGACAGTGATCTAGTTCCATTCCTCTACATATGGATATTTGAGGTCCAGTATTGTGATCCCTCAGCATCACTTTTCTTGCTCATTATTGCTTTGGCTATTCTTGAGTCTTTTATTCCTCCAAATGGAGGACTTTTTCTTACAGTTCTGTTAAAAATATCATTGGTATTTTGATGGATATTACATTTAATCTATATAATGCTTTTGGTAGTATGGCAATTTTGACAATATTAATTCTGCTTATCCAAAAACATGGAGGACTTTCCATCTTTTAAGGTCTTCCTCCATTTCTATCATCAGTGTTCTGTCACTTCCACTATAGAGGTCTTTCACATCCTTAGTTAGATTTATTTGCAAGTATTTTATTTTATTTTTGGAGACTGTTGTAAATGGAATAGTTTTCCTGATTTCTTTATCAGCAGATTCTTTATTGGCATATAGGGAAGCTATTGAGTTTTGGATGTTGATCTTGTATCCTGCTGAATTTGCTAAATTTGTTTAGCCACTATAAAAGTCTTTTGGTGGAGTTTGGGTCTTTAAGATATAGAATCATGTCATCAGCAAGCAGATAATTTGCTTTCTTCCTTTCCTATTTGTATTCTTTTAATTTCCTTATTTTACCTTATTGCTCTGGCTTGAGTTTCAAGAACTATATTGTATAGGAATTACCTGGAAGGTTTTTAACATAAATGGGTGCTGGATTTTGTCTAAGGCCTTTTCTGAATCTATTGAGATGATCATGTCATCCTTTTCCTTAATTCTATTTATATAGTGAATTACATTTACAGATTTGTGTATGAAACTCACTTGATCATGGTGAAAAATCTTTAAAATATGTTTTTGAATGCATATTGATAATATTTTATTAAGAATATTTGTATCTATATTCATCAGGGATATTGGTCTGTAGTTTCCTGTTTCCATGGGGTTTTTTTTCTGGTTTTGGTATCAGTGTTATAAAGGCTTCATGAAACATATTGGGGACTGTTCCCTCCCTTTCATGTCATGGAATAATTTGAGAAAGACTAGCACTAGTTATTCTTTAAATGCCTGGTCAAACTCAGCTGAGAATCCATCTGTTTCTAGGCTTTACTTTGTTAGAAAGCTTTTAATCACTATTTCAATCTGATAGATTGGTCTCTTAAGTTTTCTATATTCTCTTGGTTCCATTTCAGAATATCTTATGACAACACTTCATTCTAGTAACTTCTTTGTTCCATGCAATAAAATGTTCAAAACATTGGATGAGGTTAGGTAAAGGATACTACCCTGCTATTTCCATGTGAAAAGATTCATAAGAGAACAAATATAATTGGATAAGAATAATTGACATTTATTAAGAACTCACTATGGGTTTATTAAGAGCTAATAATGCATGATAATTTACTGTACTATGCATTATTTCATTTGTTCCTTACACTAATACCATCACAAAGGTAACACTATTATCCAAATTTCATAAAGAAATTGAGTCACAGAGAAATTGCTTGAGTTTCTATTATAAAAATATCTAATAGTTGTCTTCTTCCAAAATAACACATTTAAGCAAGCGTTATTTCCAAAACTGCTTTTATAAGATGGATGACTTATTAGTACTTCTTGCTGGCAATATTACATGGGTTTAAATAGTGTTTTCAGGCCCAATTTTATAATCAGTTCTAAGGACACAAGTATAAAATATATAGCCAAACAGAATGAGAAAAATGAGACTGAGCAATCCTCATTTAATTTTCCCTTATCCCTACATGAAGGTCAAAGGAGACATGTGTTTTTATATATCCTTACCATGAATTTTTTCTGTAGGATAAACTCTAGTCAGATATAATCCTTGCCATAATTGTTCTGATTTGATCATTTAACAAAGTGCCTGGCTTGTTGAATGAGTGAATTGTTTATCTATCTACTTGAATTGAATTCAAGCCCTGACTTAAGATATGTGGGACCCTTCTCAAATATACTCATTATTTATTACCATATATTCTTAGTGAAAATCCAGTCACCATCAAACTAACCCTTGCATGATATTACTTCTTTCTCAGATTTGTCATCTACTATATTTTAACAGCAGAAATTATATATACTTTTAACTCTCCAGTCTTCCATTTAAACAACACTGGTGGAAAACCAAAGATGAATTCTAACTTTTACACTTCTCTATTGTGAAGCTGATATTTAATACTTCAGATATCTGGGAAGTGAGCATCAAGTTGGCTATTGAACTAAAGAATTCCTTGATTTTATTGTGTATATGAAGGATTCTGCTGCAGTGAAACTTCCATTTATGCATATTAAGCAACAGTTTAACTTTCTGGTTGCTTGCATCATAACCCAGGTTTATTATTTTGAGACCCAGTTAAAAAGAAGGAAAAACCCTTAGAACATATAATCAGGGAAAGTTCATGTCAACTGAATTGGATGTCAGGATACAAGAATGATTAAGAAAAATAAAGTTTGAACAAACAAACTTACCCACATGGGGGATAAAAAATGGGGAAAGTGTAGAAAAACTGTGCACTCATTACAAACTGCTCATGCAAGTGAGGGTGAGCAGGAAGGAGAAAGGGTGGTGGAAATACTAAAAGTACAAGTTTCTACTAATGTAAATAGTGTTTATGACCCTATTCATAAGCCTTTAAAGACAGTTGTTAGCACTGGGCACCCAGTCAGGTTCTAGCCAAGGCCTGGCAGTAGAATAACTCTAACAGTTAATAAAACACACAGTGAGAACAGGATATGAATTTATGCCTCCTGAGAATTACTGTATTCACAAATGGCCATTTCAGCATAGAGGTTTTTGGCCACCTCTAAGGACAGAAAGCACCTGGAGAACAGTTTGAAACAGGGAGGTCGGTGCACCACCATCCAGGTAAATGACAGTCAGGAAGTACTTTCTTGAGAGAGCAAAAGGACCTTAAGAAAACAGATTTTCTAGGGATGCCAGAAAGCAATGTGAAAATGGGAAGAAAAAATAAAAACCCCTTGTAGTTTTAGGTTGTCACAAATATATATATATATATATTATATATATATATATTAAACAAATCCAAAAGAACAATATGGATGAGAGAGTTTAATTGTTCAATGAATGAGTAAAATCATGAACTCTTTCCTATCTTCTTTATAGGCCCAGGAGGTGACAGAGAGGTCAAGAACCACAACTTTTTACATTTCCTTACACTATCTTTACTTCTGGACAAAATCTGTCAGGCATAATCATAAAACTCATTAACTAAAAACTCATAAAATCCAGGGCTATTATTAAAAAGGTGAAAATAGCAAGTGTTTCTGATACCGATGAGGGCTGCAAAATGCAGTATTACTACTACCTTCTGTCTTATAAGGCTAACTTCACATCTCCTGACAAGTACTTTCTAACCATAAAGTGAACTATTGCCTGGCCAACTGGTAAACACAGTCTGAACCCCAACTTGAGCTCAGTGCTGTGTTGGGTATCGTGAGAACTGGCAAAGCAGTACTTGGAGTCTATGTGGTTTCTTTCCTCAAAGAGTTGTAAATAGCTGGAGAATTACAACTACTACACACAAAATAATTTGGCAACAAAGCAAAAACAATGATTAAATACATGTCAAACTAAATAGCACAAAATGAAGATTGTGAAACTTCAGAGTATATTAATTAAGGAAAAATGTTACTGAAGTAGAGATTTTAAAAAAGCAATTACTACAACTTATCAAACATTTACTAGATGTCAGTCCTATTCTAAGTGCAACATCACCAATGAGGATAGTTTATTCCTGCTCTGCATTTGAGGAAACTGAGACACCTAGAAGCTTGGTTTTAAATTGCAGTATCACCTTTGAAATAAATCATAAGTCTATCCTGAAGTGTATTCTGTTGAATATTTGCCTATTCTTTCATTAGTCATACTTATCACTGTTCAAATTTATATACCTAAAAAGCATCAAAGTCAAGATTTTTTTAAAAAGATAATCTGGCTCTAAAATTTCCTCTTTGGATCACTTTTCTACTTGGAAGTTGAGGTAACAAAGAATTTGGAAAAGGGAAAGCAATAAATAAAGACTTATGAGCAAAGTGTGTTTCTCCAAAGAACACTAGGATCAATCGGGTCTACCTCCATTCACATCTACATTCCTCACTTGTAACTTCTGATCAATTTGTTTCTACTCAAGCTCTCTGAATAATAAATACTTATATTTCAGCACTAACCTTTGTTTTCAGAATTTTTCTTAATTGGTAGTAAGCACAAAAGTATGTTTTCAAAAAAGCCTTCCTATGTTCTTCCCCTTTTCTTTTTATCTCAGATCCTAAGGGAAAAGCCAAGGCATTTTAAGGTCCTTTTTCTTTACCAAAGAAAAATTTACCCATTACACAAACAACTGTTTTCAAGCTTTTCAAAGAGGACTGATCTTTCAGGATTGAAGTGCGGTTGGTGGACAGGATGAGAATGCTGTTGACTGCACTGGGTCTGGCGGGGCCCATTTTGGGGCAGGACCCATTTGCACTCTGAAGTCACAATTCCTGTTGTCTACAGCTATGCTCTAGAAGTAACCATGAGGTTAGCATAAAATCAAAGAGCTTAGTAGATGAAGGAAGATCCTAGGAAGCAGAAATGGAATGAGAGACAAAAGAAAAGGGAAGAAGTCTCCATGTCCCTCCCTCTTTTAGCTACCATGTCCTGACACTGGCAATCCTGACCTAGTCTACAATTGCAATCAACATAACAAATAGCTGAGTAGAGAAAGAAGAGCCTAGGCAACATGTTCTCTCTAATGGGAGTAAAGAGAACAGAAGAGGTAAGATGGACACACAAAGACATAAAATAGGATTAAGCCATAGAAGATAGGTTTTATCTAGATTAAAGATTAGAAAATCCTTCTTTGAGGCAATTTACCATCTCAAGAAAGATCCTAAAATGCTCTTAATACTAAAAGTAAAAAAAAAAAAAAAAAGTAATTGAAAAAAGTGGCCAGGTCTTTGCTTATTCATTCTACTATGAAACACACTTTGACAAGCCCATTCCACTTTCACAGTTCTTCCAATCTAGTTTTTAGTACCTCTCAGTAAAATATGATTTAATAGCCAAATATCATGGAACTTAGAAGAAAACTTATCATATGACATACCAAAAAAACAAAGAGGAAAAGGGGAACATATTGGAAACTGACAAAACACAGAGGGCAGAAACTTAAAAATGATTCCCTAATTAATATTTTTAGAGAAATAAAGAAAGCAATTACATACATGAAATAAGAATGAAAGTTTATAAAAAGAAACATTCAAGAATAAAAAAGAGCTCTTGAAAATTTTAAATGCAATCAAAATAAGGTTATTCTTTAGAAGTATTAGAAGATACAGTTAGGAGAAAATCTCCCAGAAGGGAGAAGAAAAATACAAACAAAACAAAACTGAAAACATAAAAACCTAAAGGATCGAACCTAAGGGTTATCAAAAATAACCTAGAGTTCTAGAAAAAAAAAGAACAAAAATAGTGGAGAGAAGAAATAATATAATAAAATTTCTCAGAAGGACATGCATTTGCAGATTGAACAGGCTCAATTTGTATACAATAGAATAATGAAAACAGACCCATTAGAAAGACATATCAACCTGAGTTTCTGAGTATAGCAAATTAAGAAAAGTCATAAAATCTTCCACAAAGAAAACAAGTCTCATACAGAAGACTAGAAATCATATGGTTTCTAACTTTCTAACATGAGACCAAAATTTTAATGAAAATGGTTTAGTGCCTTTAAATTATGAAATAAATTATCTCAAATCTAAAATGTTATAACTGAATGTAAGGGTAGAAAAAAGATATTTCCAGACATACATATTTTCAAAATTGTTACTTTTCCTCTATTCTCTCAGAAGGCTGCTGGAGAATGTACTCTAGCAAAACAAAATTAAAAAGTAAACCATGAAAGTGCTTCCTCTTGCAACTGAAGAAACTGAAAAATCAATGACAGATATGCAGCACTGCTGGAATGATACCAAGTCCAGCCTAGAACAGGAAGATCCAGGAGGAGCTATCCCCAAGAATCATAGATTCCTGATTTATTATAGTCAAATTACTAAGAGTTCAGGTGTTAACATGGATAGTGATGAACTTAGGGATGAATTCAGGATACAGAGGGAGAAAAATAGACAAAAATAACAATTGTTAATTCCAGGGAAAACAAAAAAATGTAAAATGAAGGAAAAAGACGTATTACATAACTCAGGAATAAATAATATTTATATAGAGTAAACTAAATATTGTGTTGCTGGAAATATGAAAAGAATAAGAAAAATTCTCATTTTATTCATATTCCATAGAATAAATGCTGCATGGACTAAAGAAAATTTAAAAAACACCAATATAAATACTTTACTTAGAAATATGGAAAAAAGTTACAAAAACATCTAGAAGACTGGAAAATAGCTGCCAAAGAGAAACAGGAATCAGACATGGACAGGGAGCATAACACAGGATTACTGATATTAATTATAAGCCTTATAGAATAATTTAATTTTTTAAATGATTTTATTTGATCCACAATTTCATAAAGTATTTGATAAAAATTAATTTTAAAAATATAAAAAGGCGGCAAGATTAGCATCCATGAACTAGGACAGATAATTAAGCAAAATATATTACTAAAAAGTATATTCATTGCAATCAAGAGTCAATAATGAGCTAATTATTAGACTAAGCACAACTGAAAATAGAGTTAGGATACTGGAAAATAAATTTCCCAGGATGCAACACAGAGATTTGAAGAACAAAAATGACAAAGGTAAGTAGATATGAAGGCTAGAAGAAAAATCTCTAGTTCCAGAAATGTAAAAGAAGTTCCAGAATTGTTAAAGAGAGAGAGAGAGAGAGAGAGAGAGAGAGAGAGAGAGAGAGAGAAAGAGAGACAATGAAGGACAAATGGAACATTTTCACATCAAGAGAATTTTTAACTACAAATTTCTTGGCTCTACACCAGATATTTGTATCAGAATCTCTACTGCTGGGACCAGTGTCTGTATGTTTCTAGTATTTTACAAGTGATTCAATGAACAGTAAGGATTAAAAAACATGATTTAAGATAGTATACAGCAATCTACCTATTTAATTCCCCTGGGCCTTCCTACAGGGAAAGAGCACCAGACAGAATTAGGAATCTCAAATTGAAATCCCATTCTCAAACATGTTTTTACCATATGACATGAGCACATTAAGTCCCTGTTAATCCTCTTTAAGGTTTAGTTTCCTTACGTGTAACGTGAAAGGAACAAAACACCTCATCTCTCACAGGTTTATAATAAATCAAACAGCTACTTGCAGTGCCAGAGCACAGGGTGCACAACTGCTTGGTTCACAACAATTCCATGAGAGAATATTTTCAGCCCCATTTTGTAAATAAAGAAGTAGAGGTCTAATGCTTTCAATAACTGGCATATGAAAATCACTAATATTAAGTTACCTGGATTTCTCTCTCTAGAAAGTCTTACAGATAATAGTGCTGATAGAAGGAGAAATTCAAATATTTTAATTTTTCCCCATTCTAAAAAGTAGGGTAATCCAGTTACAAATATTAATATAACAACCTCAAATTTAGAAAGGGAAATTAAGAAATGCACACACACACACACACACACACACACACACACACACACATGAATCCCTCTTCTGAAAAAGAAAAAAAAATCTTGAAAACATGCCATCATCACTTTAACACCACTTAGTCAAGGGAGTGCTAGTGAATGTGTGAGTGGAGAGGCCATGTGCAATATGCCCTTTGAGAACTGTTCTAAAGCAAAAAAGCCCTGAACACTTATGGAAATGTTTTGCTCAGTTTGGTAATAAATGTCTGTAATACTGAAGTGTTTGCCAGCATAACTTTCCTCATACAATGACTACATGAACACTTTTAAACCAACTTACAAACTGGCACTGGGGAAGAGCTATAACCATGAAATAAATGCTCAACAATACACTTTCAAGCAAAGGGCTCCATGAGTATTTCCAGATTTGACAGCTATGATTCATAAATTCCTAACGTCTCATGCTTCTCCATATCACAATGTAGTTAGCTTTCACAGGTCCATTGGGAAAGGTAGGAAATTAATTCCTTACAAAACTTAGGAATAAAGCTATCTATCTGCTTGGATTCAATGAAAGATAAAGACAACTTGAGTTAGTAACCAACAAGTGGAAAAGTGAGAAAGGGCTGAATGCAAGTCTGTTATTCCTGTGCACAAATGTGTCTTTGTAGTGATTTTGAAGTACAACATTGCAAAACAGCACATGCATACAATATGATTATCCACATTTTAAATTAACATGTAATTTTTAGAGCCAACTGCTTCCAACAGACTTCTCAGTATAACAGTTCTTCTGGCCAATGCCAAGGAAACAATGAGCCAATAAAAAGCACAAAATTCAATGCTTACTCTAATGTCATTGTTTCTACTTCCTGCCCTCCCCGAAAGAAGTTTAGGTGAGATTTCTTTGAATTTTTTGTAAACAGAACAGTAAGTTAAAAGGATCATCTAAGACTCACCCAGTAGATAACTGTCAAAGAAAAACTAAAAATCCTTCAACTGCTAGGAAAACCTTAAGGAAGGGTACATACACTTGAGTGGGCTTAGGTCATCAAAATATGAAATGTGCACAGTTCAAGAGGAGCAACTGTTCTGAGACCAGTTGGATAGCTAGATACTGCAGTATGATAGGTTTTACCATGTACATATGCAGTGGCAGTCCTACGGGTTATCAGAAACCCTGATTCTAGAAATTTGAGGGTAAGGAAAGTACACTTCTAAAACAGTCATTAAAATCAATGATACTCTTGATCCTGAAATATGAAGTAATTCAAGAGGAAAATGAAAAGGATCTGAAAATAGGAAGCTAAAAGCCATTACTAAGCACCATGTTAACCGTAGTAAAGTAACCATCCCCCAGAAAAAGAAAGAAAGAAACAAACAAACAAATAACAATGATGGCCTAATATTCTGGGTGCCTGCTCTGCTCTGTGCCACTACTGAGAAGTTCTTTAAATGTATTAGCTCAATTAATTTAATTCTCAAAGCAGTTTTATTATCACCATTTGACAAAGACACATATTTATACTCAGAGCCATTAAGTAACTAAATTACCAACCCAGGTCAGTCTGACTCCAACATATGTGTTTTTAATGATTCCTGTAAGACTGTTTCAAAAATTCATTATTTGTCAAAAACATTTTCAAAGATTACTTATCAGTTAAAAAAAAAACTCCAAATAGCCTTTCTACACAAAACATAAATGTAGCCAACTACATAAGAATAAAAATCAGAGGGACAACACTGAGCTCATATTCTATAATAAAACCTGTTCAATTAGAATCTCTCACAGAGATAGGGACCTCACCCTGCAGGCCTTATTTTGTTGGACAGTTCTCATCATTACTAAGTTCTCCACCCTGAGTTAAAATTCTCCTTGCATTTCCATCCATGAATCCCATTCTACCTTCCACAAACATAGGATTTGATTGAATCCCTTCTCCACATTTTTAGAGGCAGCCAGGATATTACTTTTCTGCCTTCTTTTTCTTAAATAAAACAGCCTGTTATATGTTGGCATATCTTTGTCACTGCAGTTCATTTTCATCTAGACTCACTTTACTTTAATAATATCTCTCTTCCAGTACAATACCAAATCTGAGTAGATACTTCTTAAATGGGTCTTACCAGTAAGGAGTAAAATGAGACTATTAGAGACCATTACTTTCTTTTGCTCTGGATGTTATTTCTACAACCTGAAATTGATTAGCTTTTTTTTTTTTAACTGCCTTTTAACCCTGTCAACTCAGTTATATTGAGCCTTTGATCTTTTTTGCATATACTCTCATCCTGGGTAAGTGAATCTGAGGTCCTAAACATAAGACTTTGTGTTTATCTCAATAGAGTTTTATCTTGTGAAACTTGATTAAATCCCACACTGTCAAGAATGACTTTTGTTCCTTCCAAGTCAGAAACTGATAGACGCTAGATCCTAGAGAGGTTTTTGTTTTGCTTTGCTATCCCTTCTGTCACTTTGTTCAGCAATGTTCCAGATAGTGGTTGCTTTGTCAACCTAGATCCCAGAATAGAGACAATAGTGTAGTTCAACAAAACCTCTGGTGACCGATGGTGGACATGTAGTGAGAGCAAGAAATACTACTTTGTTTTTAAGCCCTTCAGATTTTAATATGCCTCATGTCTACTGTCCGGCCTAACCTGAAAAATAAAAGACCTGAAATTTCATGACATAGCAGCTGACTTGCTGGGCCCTAGATGCCATATTGGGCTCTCTCTCTTATATAACTTGAATGGTACATCTTTCTTATATAGATTGAAAACTAAATGACAAAGAGTTTCTCTTCCACTTAATATTATTAGGAAAGAGTTCTTAAAAATCATTGCCTTATCTATAAAATTTGCCACTATATCCACTACGCTACACACACAAACACAAATACTCTTGTGTGGGTACGTGTGTGCATGCATACATGCACCATTCTTGGGGGTTTTTTTCCTTGCAAAAACAGAATTCTGATAAGGGAACTGGTTTTAAAGCCCAAGGATTCCTGCATTCCTGGATTGGTATTGTGACTCGCAAAATAGATGCATGCAATTTTTGTCCAAAGACCATATTACAGCATCAGGCAGATATCTCGATATTCAGTTTAATGGTATGTGTCATGGTCTTTTGTCTTCAAGATGCTATCACCACACAAAAGAATCCTGTGTTGTGTTCTCTCATGAGTGGTTAGACTGGTATTATATTATTGGAAAGGGAGGAAAATGTTCAAATAAAAATTACAGATGGAATTTCTGATATGTGAGAAGAGGGGGAATTTGACCTTTAACCAAATAACTGCTCTAGGAAGATACTGGAATGGTAATTTAATTTAATTACTCTATAAGGAACCTCTCAAGATGGACTATTTCAGTTCATACTAATTGATTCTTTGTTTCTGTATAAAATGGTAAGTCAATTAATCACCACTCACTATCTTCTCATAATTTCATGTGCATTTCTCTTGTTTTCCTGAGATAATAAATAATTAAAGAGCAAAAATATCAGATTTCATTTGAAACCAACTATGTCTCCTGGTAATGTTTACTCTATACAGACAGTGATCAATCAATATCTTTTTAGCCTATTTTAATGATTCTTTTGACACTACCAATTAATTTACAACATAATTAACTAAAACATAATCAAATTAATTAAAGAAAACTCTGCATTTAGACAGCAAAAACAAATTTTAACAAGAAAGCCCTAAAGATGGTTTGTTTTCCTTGTAACCTTTTCAAAGTAGCTGTAAATGCCCCCTTGTATTTTTTTTCTGATACTATTATTTAGTTCAAAGTTCCAATCCACGACTGTCACATATTTAAATGCATGCTTAATTTTCCATTTTTAGAAAAAAAAGTTGTGATACATGTATAATTTAGACTGAACATAGCAGAAATGTTTTTTCTTTTTGTATCCCAAGTAACATCAATGATGCTGCTTTTATTTTCCTGAATACCTAGCTAGAATCCATTTTGAGAAATGTCAAAATATAAAACCTAAACAAGTAATTAGAAAATAATAATGTACTCACATATAAGCCACTTCAATTTTTTAAAATTATTTCCTATATTAAAAACCAGATTTCTACACAGAATAATAATGACAGCTTGGCAAAGTCATTAGCTAGGAATTATCATGTCCATGTTCCTTCCTAATTTCTACCAATGATTCTTAATGTTTTGTGAGATGCAGATTTACTCAAGAATTTGATGGATGCTGGGAGCCAGCCTCTACCTCCAGGAAAATACATACAGATAAATTTTTACAAGAATTTTTTTTAATACAGTAACTCTGAGTTATGAACAGCATTAAACAAATAAAAACCAGCTGAAATCTGAAAGTTAATTTTCAGCTGGATGAAAGTTTGCAGTTTAAAGTGGGATGCCTCATAGGAACCATTTAATAAAATCCCAAGATACACCAAATAATCAATAACTTCATGTGGTTAAAAAACTGTATGCTTGGAAAATTTGAAATGGCAAAATAAATATATAAAATATTTGTTCCTACATAATCAACAGAATAATGTTCAAACAGGAATTGCACAGCACTTTCCTATAAATCACAATATTAAAAGTGAGAAAAGCAATGAATCAAGATTATAAAAATTCATCATAAGTGCTGATGTATGTAAAGATATCTAAGACATTTTTAAAAACATTGATTCCTGGATCCCAATCTAGACTAAACCAGAACATGAGGTTGGGGGGAGGGCCCAGAATCAAAGATCAAAAAATTTCTAGGTGATTCTAATGTGCAGCCAGTTGAGAACCACCACTAGAAGAAACTAAAAAGCAAGTGATGTGTGTAAGTGGAATTTCTAGGTCCCTTCAAGAGCTTCCACAGGTGATTGTACTAGTTTTTAAAACTAGTCATACAATAAAATAACTTTCTTTGGTTGATTTGTTTAACTCAGCTATCATTATACATTCCCTCTTACTTGTCACTTTGGTGATTTTTGAGTGAAACATTCTACTTTCAGTCTGAATACTGAATAATTTCTATAGCTTCCCAAGTTAAATGTTCCTCTTAATAAACCTTTCTCTTAACTTAGTTCTCTAGGTTCCTTTCTCCAGGTTTCTCTGACTCTTTCCATCTTTTCCTCTCTATTGACCTGCCCTCCCCTCCTTCAAACTTCAAGAGGGGTGAGACTCTCATCTCCTCTGTTGATCAAGTTCATGAAAAAGACAATGTCCATAGGGCTGAGTGTAAACAATGAACTGGAAGGCAATGATTGAGACCCAAAGATCCTTAATATTAGTCATTTAATAGTAAAATTGGGCTGGGGTGTAGCTTAGTGTAGAGTTATGTGCCTAGCATCCCTGAGACCCAGGATTTTATCCCCAACACCATAAAAAGAAAAGAAATACAATGAATTATCTTCCTATAATACATATCAGTAGGTACTAACTTTATACTTCAATAATAAACTTTTATTATTTTAAAAAGCCAAAATAGAAATACACACTGAGATAAAGTACACAAGTTAACTTTTAAAAAAAAATTCTTGCTTTAGACTGGGCTTATATCAATTCAGCATGTTAATTTTAGTTATCTAATATGGATCAGTCTCTCTCACTAACATTTACCTTATTTTTAAAAGCAAATTTTAAAAATACTTTTTAAAGGGAATACACCTTTATTTTATTTATTTATAGTGGTGCTGAGAATTGAACCCAGGGCCTCACCCTACTAGGCAAGTGTTCTACCGCTGAGCCACAACCCGGGCCCAATACCTTATTTTTAAAATAGGGAAATGGCTTTTTTATAATAATTTCAATCTGGTTTATATTTCTGTTTTAAATTTTAAGTTTTTAGAAAACATTTTAAAAATGAGGGAAGAGAAATTATAATTAGTCTAAAGAGATTAAAAAACATAAAAATCAAATACAACTTGTAGGCTTTGTGTGAATCCTAGTTGAAATAACCTAATTGTTACAAAACACGTTTAGGGGTTAAAAAAAAATTCTTGCCTTGCATGTTTGAGGACCTGAGTTGGATCTATATCCCTGAAAAAATAAAACAGAGGCAATCAGAGAAATCTCAATATTGATTTGGGCATTAAATGATTAAAAAGGAATTATCATTGATTTTGTTAGACATGATGATTACCTTGTAGTTTTAAGAAAAAGATCCTTTCAGTTGTTCTTACGTACTGAACAATTCACATATGAGATTATATAATTTCTAGGTATTTGTTTTAAAATACCTTGGCCAAAATAAAAGGCAACAGAGGAGATAGATGAAACAAGATTAACAATATATAGCATCTGCTGAAGTTGAGTAATAGATACGTGAATCTTATTATACTATTTTTACTACATTTATCTATGTTTGAAATGAAAAAGATAGCTTTAGAATTATGCTTTTAACCACTGAATTTATGAGGGAAAGAATAATTACTTTCTTGGAAAATATGACCCAGCTGTAGCACTCCTCGGTATTTATTCTGAAGAATTAAAGTCATTTTACTACAGTGATACATGCATACCCATATTGATAGCAGCACAATTTACAATAGCCAAACTATAGAATCAGCCAAGGAGTCCATCAATGGATGAACGGATAAATAAAATGTGGTATACAATACAATGGAATTTTATTCAGCTATAAATTATTATTATGGCATTTGAAGGAAAATGGACAGAACTAGAAACCATCATTTAAATGAAATAAGTCAAACTCAGAAGGTAAAGGGTCCTATGTTTTCTCTCATATGCAGGAGCCAGAGAGGAAGAAGGAAAACAAAAGTAGGGATGGATCACCTAAAAATCAAAGGGAGATCAGTAGAGGAAAAGGACCTAGGGGTAAGAGGTAGGGAGGGAGGCAGGCAATGCTGGGGAATTATATTGTTAAATTGTGTGCATGTATGGATACATAATAATAATCCCATCAATATGTTTAAAAAAGAAATAAAATTGTTCTTTAGCTCATTTGGTATAAGGAATGTATAAAGCAGGAAATTAAGGAGAAAAAGATTGATCTTGTGGAATGGTAAAGATTTCAATGAGGAGGTGAAAATAGAACTTGAACTTAAAGAATCTTAGTGGAAGACACTTGTAAATAAGACAAGTAGATTTTGTTTAGGAGACAATGATCTTTAATGAAAAATAAGAATAACAAATCAACCTCCAGATCATGGTGGAAAATACTTAAATTAATGCTTATGAGAAAATAATGATAAAGGTATTAGGAACAACACAAGTGGCACCAACTGAATGCTCACTACCTACCAGGCACCAAACAAAGGTTCTTTATATAGCTCTATATATACACTTCTCATTTAAGCCTCACAGCAGTCCTATGAAGTATGGGGTATTTTTCTACATATCAGAGGGGCATAAAAGATATTTGGAGCTATAATTCCAGGAATTAGTGATTCCTTATTGTTGCCTAGAGTGTTAGAGGAACAATCTAATAAAGAATGGCTGAGAATGTCTCAGGGAAAGGGAGATAGACAAGAAAAGTATGTGACACAATTTATGAAGTATAACTGTACCTAGTCTTACATCTCTGGAAGAAAGCAAAAAAGGAATTCTATATCTTTCTTATATCCAGAGGGGAGTAAGTTTCAAAAGGACCAGCAAAAGAAACACTAAGTATGTGAGCCACGGTAACATTCTCCTACTGTGGAATCTGTTTCTACTCTAAAAGCAACCCATCTCTTCTTCCAATTGTAGATTCCCAGATTGCCCTATGTTCTCCCCTGTGAATTATTTTTCTCAGGCAACAAACTCATAGTTGCATCTATCTATTAGGGGGAAATAGAATAATTGGTGAGCCTCTCTCAACTGTTTACATTTTAAGCCTTAACACATGTTATAGTTTAGATGTGAAGTGTACCCTAAAAGCTCATGTCAGAGACAATACAAGAAAGTTTAGAGGTGAAATGATTGAGTTATGAGTGTTTTCCCAATCAGTACATTAATCCCCTGAAAGGGATTAACTGCCTGGTAACTGTAGGCAGGTGGGGTGGCTGGAGGAGGCTGGTCATTGAAGATGTGTCTTTGGGGTTTATATTTTGCTGTGGTGAGGAGAGCGCTGTTTTCTCTCTCTCTCTCTCTCTCTCTCTCTCTCTCTCTCTCTCTCTCTCTCTCTCTCTCTCTCCTTCCTGATTATATGAGCTGCTATCCTGCACCACACACTTCCATCCTGATGTTCTGCCTCATCTCAGGCCTTGAGGAATTGAGTCAGCTGTCTATGGACTGAAACCTCTGAAACTATGAGCCTCACAATAAACTCTTCCTCCTCTAATGGTTCTTGTCAGGTCTTTACGTTGCAACCACGAAAAAGCTGACTGAAACAACACGCAGCAGCAATCACAAGAAGCTCCAACACTCCTTAATCAGGCAGGGAGGGCACGTCTACTGGAAAGCCAAGTCCCTAGTCCCTGAAAAGTACACAGTCTGACTGACAGGCTCATCATATTATGATTTTAGGGACTTAGTACCTTGTCTTTTATAGTCCTGAATTAAAAGCCTTATCTGAGAGTATGAAGAACCGCCATTATTTCCCAACCTGCTATATTATCTTCGGCAAGTCACTTTACCTTTGGGCTTCAGATTTCTTATTTGTAACAGGTCAGGGGTACAATAAAGAATTGGTTTTATTATTCATTTTTAGCTGCTAAATCCTTTCATCAAATGATACATTGTCCTTGGTCACAAATAAACTCCCTGTAACCTGAGGAGGAGACAGAGTCCTAAGTGGGTAGCTGCCCAGAAGACCTTCTGTCCCCCAGATGGCTACCCTCTTTTATCAGTGAGTCTCTTCCTAAAGCAAATAAGCAAAGCAAGAAATCCCACAGAAATCAAGTCTGACGTAAGAACTCAGGGAGCCCAGGGAATACTCAACTCCATCCAGACAAACTAAAACACACTCCAAGGAAGAGATAAGGTTTATGAAAAGGAAACCAACACAATCACTTAAAAGAATTTCAACACTAAACCTCAAGCCAGGCCACTGGGAGGATGCAAAACATCCAAGGTCAGACCTGAAAGAAAAGACTTCACAGGGACCATGCCTTGATTTTCCTCTTTTGTTTCTCATTGGCCTTGGAGTCAACCTCTTTCAGGTCACTATGTGTGGGAAGTGGCAGTGGCACTGTACATAGTACACGTTTCTTCTGACACTGAGTCCTAGAGGACCTTAGCACTCTGGGAAAGGGGTTATAGGAGTGACTATAAATTAATAAATCTGGAATAGTATATCAGATAGTCAACTCAGATGAAAAAAAAAATTCTGTTTTTTGAATTTCAGATAAATCTGAGTTTCAGATAAGCAACAAATAATTTTTAGTCTATCCCAAATATTGTGTACTTAAAGAACTTATTTATCTGAAATTCAAGTTTATTTGGGCATCCCATATTTTAATTTGCTAATTGGGCAATCCTATTTTTGATGATGAAAAATATTACAGCCAAACCTCACATGTGCATTTTTAAAAATTCTTCCTTGGCAATGGTTTTTCAAGATGAGAAACACTCCCCCAACTGCCTGCTACAGAGTTAAAAATTCAGCCTTAGAGACTTGATTACATTTCTGAAAACTCCTAAATGTTATGAACAAAATAATGATTAAAATTGTCATGAAGAATGACTCCTTTTGAAGGCTACAACAACAGTAGAGTAATATGTCAATGAAACTAGTTTTCTTGTGACACTCATTATCCTTACTAACTCCTTGTGCCTAAAAATTAAATGCTCAGTTTTGTAATACTGCACACAAAATACTGCATCCATCTAAATCGATATATCTGGCCTTGGTTTTCATGCCAGTTTCTGGCCACACAAGGCTATTTTGTTCAGGGATCCTTTCACACTACTCCTCATGGTTTAGCTGTAACAAGAAAGCCCATCCCAGCCCTATATACCTGATTCTTACACACATACCTCTCAAGATGTGGCTCATATTATACTTTTCAAAAATCATTTTAAATATTTTCTGAAATTTATGGAAGGCAGGCCAGCCATGGTGGTGCACACCCAAAATCCAAAATCCCAATGACTTGGGAAGCTGAGTCAGGGGGATTGCAAGTTCAAGGCCAGCATAGGCAATTTAGCAAAACCTTGTCTCAAAATTAAAAAAAAAAAAGTCCAAGGAATGTAGTCCAGTGGTTGAGAGCCCCTGGGATCAATCCCCAGTACCACAAGCAAAAGAAAAGTAGAAGGAAGGATGAATAGGTGAATGAATGAATAGATAGGAGAACAGAATAATAAAATTTCCCTGTAAAATGTTCTGGCCCCCATTCTCAACCTCCAAGCAGTGGTTTAAAAACATGGGCTTTGGAGTTAGGCACACCCAAAATCAAATCTCAATTCTGTTATTGAGGTACATGTATTAACTTGGACAAAAAGTACAACATCAGTGAACTGTAATCCCCTTATTTACAAAATTAGGATAATATAGTCCATCCCACAAAGCACTTAGTATACTACTTAACTCATAGTGACTATTTGATAAATTGGATCTACTATCTTATTAGTATTACTTATTTCTCTTGTGTACATCTGTTCTCTTCCCACTGCCCCCCCTCCACACACACACACACACACACACACACACACACACACACACACATCATTCCTACTACAGTTTCTGGGGGTACCACAGAACAAGAGATCTAAAAGTAAGGGATCTATATTTTATAAAACTACCTATATGCTAGGTAATGTGCTACACATTTTCAGATACTTCTTAAACTTCAATATAAGATTTACAAAGTCTATAAAATTATATGGGGCTAAGGTGTAACTCAGTAGTACAGTGCAATGCTTAGCATGTCAGAAGCCCTGAGTATTCAATCCCCCGGGACCAAAAGCATGTTTACATATATGAATGTACACATATGTATCTCTGTGTGTTTATGGATATACTGAGGAAGTAAAATGCCAAAAGCTTATTATTTGCTGACAGTTCCTAAGTAGCCAATGAAATGGGCAAGATTTGACTTCAGGCCTGTGTGATAACATGACTGGGAACAATGCACATGCCACAGTGATTACTCTCTTTACCTTTCCATTTACAACTCTTGCCAAGTCAGGGTAAATAACTATGTTTGTGATGAAGAGTGGAATGTTTTCACCTTGTGACAGATAAATCAGTGATTATTCCAGAAGTAAAGGGAAAGCATAAAGGCAACTATGGCAAGAAATGGGGAAAGCTCTCTTACGCCAACCATCTCAATTTGTTTTCTTCCTTCAAACTCTATTTCACATATGATTTAAGGTCCTTAATTCATTATTTTCAGCTAATAATAATATCATGTACAAACATAAAAATTTCCTTAAAGGAAATTAGAACACTATAGATAACAAAGTCCTCTTTGCCCACTTGGTCCCCTCTGCTTCCTTTGGGGTTTTTGATACTAGATTATTTGCCTTTTAAGTACCCTTCAAAACAATTAAAAATACATATATTTATACAGAAAAATATAGCCACATAAGATATATAAAGTTATTTTGTTTTTAGTTAGTGAGTAAATGATTTTTAACACACACACACACCACAAATAAAACCCTGATTACTCTTTGTAGACATTCTTTAACTCCATAATGGGTCTTTCCTGACTTCAGGAACCACCAAAGAGAATGGACTTCCAAAAAGTTATATTATAAGGTCCACAAAAAGGAAGCACCTTATCACAAATTTATTGGTTTTCAATGGCAGTGTGGGAATCATTTCAGTGATTCCTTGGAAGTGATGAAGCAAATTTATTTAGTGTTGGTAAAGTCTACTGAAAATTGGATTCCAATAGAGAGACTGTAAAAGAAAACTGGCTCTTATTAAACCATTTAGAACTGACCACATTTTCTAAATGGAATTCAAACCAGATATTTTCAAGATACTTAAAAGTTGCCTTCATGGATAGAACCCTATGGAACACAGTATGAAAAAAAAAATTGCTTGGCTAGCCTCAAGGTTTTTTCTAGGAATATAGTTCTATAATTATAGTGACTGATTAGTAAAGTGTCTCCATATTTAATCCAGACTGTGACGAGGAAAGACATAGTATTGGAAACCACAGGCCTATGTGCAGAGCCATGTCTGACCTCACAGAGTTCCTCCCTGCAATGTAAACAATCCCATGTTGTTGTTTTCCCTTCCTGCACCAAAAAAAGGACACAAAGATATATCTTCAAGTGACAATTTCCTCATTGAGACCAGGTCCCTGTTACAATGGAAGTGTTTTGCTGAGAACTATTCATAGTGATTTCCTTCAGTAGTGATATATACTCTATTTCTGGTGAGCGCAAGGAAATTCACCAACCACTTTCTGGCAACCCTTTTTTTACTTACATAAGAAAGTGACTTACAGAAACAGGTCATGCCTAAGCCAGTAGGGTGGGCTAGGAGCCCAGGAAATGGAAAAAAAAATTCTTCATTCTCCTGCAACCTATCAGCCTATTTTTATATATGGGAAGCAAAGTAGAGAAGCTTCTCCTTCTTCACAACTATTTAATCTCTCATCTTCGGTGCAGGAGGGCAGATTTAGATTAAAAGAGACATAAAAGACATCCATAAGTAAATATACGAACTTCCACTACCTCCTCTGGTGGTACTGCCCCTCTGCCAGTAAGTCTCAGGCTATTTAAGAGTAAGAATGATATTGTTCTGACTGGCCAGGCCCTTACAGCAGCTGCACACAGTGGACTCCAGCCATACACATTTCAGTGTGCTCTCTGGGCCCTCTAATCCCTCCTTTCAACCCTTTTCCAATGAGATCCCAGGACACCGTTCAATCCCCTTGGGATAAATTCTTAGCCACTTGATATTACTTTTTTCTAAGGCAGAAGCCTTGAAACAGGAGAAGCACAAAATCCCCCAGGCATTCTGTAGGATAGGGTGAGTGTTTAATAGTTAAAATACAAGTCCATTGTGCTTTATCCTTTCCTCCAGATCTTATCTGTATGGAAAATAATGCCCTTTGAGGCAAAGAAAAGCACAATGTGGTCTTTAATCTGTCCTTCAATATTTACATGTGAACTATCTGGCACCCAGTGACCAAACAGGGGTTTTATTAAGAAGGGGGAAAGTTGTCACTTTCACACAATGCATCTGAGCTGGGTCATATGATGTCATTACTGTCTTATGTAGAAATAACCACCCACTAAAGAGTTGTAAACTGCTCCTGCTTTTATTGGCTTGGATAGATTGTGGTTTAACTGCACGTAGCTGAGTGACTCAGTAGTTCACTGATGTACACAATCCTCATGATCTACAATGCACTAGCTTTTATGACTGGAAGTTTCCTTAAAGTTCCAGAGATATGGGTGGGATGTAGGGTGGGGAAGGTACAATGGTGAGTAATAATCCAGTTACATAGAAGATCTGCCAGAGCTTCTAAGCATTCTTTCCTGGAGATTTTAATACATGATTAAATGTTTTTATTATGCTATGGCTTATTAGTCTCTGCTCGATCCCTAGTGGCTCTGCTTTTCTAATTACATAAAAATCTCCCAGGATGAGGCTTTACCATAGTGCTAGGCCCTAACATATGATATCTACATACTTTTCTCATATTAGCTGCCATTTCATAAGATATACAATATATATATACTCTAACAAAAAAAAACTCAAGGCTAACAAACTAGATGTGGAAGAGCTAAGATTTGATCTCACATTAACTTAAAATCCCATGCACTTTTATTACTCCACATATAACTCTCAAATTTCAGTGACTACTTTTTATTAAAGTAAAACTTTCCAGGTGATCCAGTAGTATTATCTGCAATTCTCTCAGAATTGAGAACTGTCCCAATGACAAATAGCTGGATATTTTTAATCTGTCCTGCCAGATCTGTTTTCTACATTTCACACCCAGCTCTGGGTCCTCTGAAGGCCAGCTTTTATGAACTACATCATTCAGTTTCCTACCCTCTTGTTTTCAGTTGAATTTATCCAAAGGCAGGTATTGGACAGATGTCAAAGCTGGAAAGAGAATGTTGGTGATAATGATGTCTTTCTTGTTCTTATAACTCTGGCATAGCTGGACACTGAAGTACTTCTTTAGGTTGGCTGGGTTCCTCCACAAGGGAAACAGCTCTCTTCTAGCATGACAGCTATCCTATTTGGGATGAAACTACTCCATTCATTTGCCATTCAGTTTTAGGGTACCAACTTCTCCCCATTGTTGCTAGTGCCAGGGTACTTCACAATCCCTTGTTACTTTCCCTTAAACCTTGAAGAATTTAAACTCTTAAAGAATTGCTAAGACAAATAATGCTATAAGATAGGTTGGAAAGTTTTAGTTTAATACAAAGGATTCACTAAAGTTTGAGAGTTTATAAAGGTAATGGCAGCTACAAAAATAGTCTCTAAATTATCTTTAACTGCTCCTTTTGGGGATATCATTTATTTCCTACAGGGACTTGAACTGATATAACCTGAGCCCTGAAATCTATGCTTGCAATTACTGCATAAACATGTCTTTTCATGTATACATTTACATATTCATAATGTAAATATTTAGCGAACATCTACTGTGTACCACTCTGCTGAGAGTCATTGCCAAGTAGGAATGACGCATGGCATGACCCAGGTCATTTGCAGTGACATTGCATGTAAAATGACCTTGCTCAAGGACCAGGGCGGATCCGGGTTTAGGGCGCTCCTTGGGTTTAGGGTGGTTCCAGGTTTAAGGTGTATCCTGCTGGGAATAGGGCATATCCTGCTGCCTCCAGGCAACCGCTCCTTGAGTTCCCTTGAGTTCTCCCGGGATTCAGAGAATATTTGGGATTCAGAGCCCAGTGGAGAGTGTGGAGTGGATTTTGCCCATAACGTGTGTGTTAAGTGCCAGTGACAGTTCAAGAATAAAGAGTTGCTGTTTGAATCTGCAAGGTCTGAGTGGCTGGTGATTTTGTGCCCAGCCAGACTGCAGCACCACTCATTGTATTTACAGTGATTAACAGATATGGCCACTGCTCTCCTATAGCATAAAATACAACAGAGTAGACAGATTAAATGGATAATTATATAAACTAACTGGGAAACACAATTGTGGCATATGCTTTAAAGAAGACAATTATGGACCACGGAGAGCTTATGCTAGGAGTTAATCCAGTAAAGAAGATTAGAAAAGTTGTGAATGAAAGAATAAACCTTGAGCAGATATCCAAATGACAAGCAGATTTTTTTTTTTTTTTGTCATAGAAGAAAAGAAAGATCACTCTCCAGGCAGAAACTAATAACATGAGGAGATAGGAGGGAATCTCAAAGGAGGAGTTCAATTGGAATGGCTATTTACCAAATAATACAGAAAGATTTCAATATTTTTATAAGCAGAATATATCAGTATATACTAGACAACTGCCAGCCCTACCTATATTTGCCAAACAGAAAAACAAAGATAAGAGGTTGTTTTAAGACTATTAACCAATAAATTACAGAACTGGGTTTCAAACCTGGTCTTAAAGGATATAAATCCTTTACTGTTTTCTCTCTAGCACCCACTATCAGCTCTTGTGTGTTCTTTTTTTCACATCTTATGGGCCTCCCTAGCCAATTATGTAGACCAAGGAAAAGAGCATCATGGTTTGTGGCAGATTTACATTATTTCTTTATCTGCTATTTATTAATAAATTTATTTTTTATCTGTTACTTGTTATTTATTAATAATTATTTATTATTTATCTGTTACTTATTAATTGTGAGACTTAGGGCAATTTGCCTGATCCTACAAAACTTAGTTTTCTCATTAAGGAAATCATAGTAATCATGTCTACACAGCAGGGAAATTAAAATATTAAATGCTATTCAGATGTTAACCTAGTGGCTCTTCCCAGAACATAGCTTCTGTAGTTCAAGGCATACCTAGCCAATTGCTAGGTCACTCCAGCAGCTCTGGAATTAGAAGTCACTTTAGCTACTCTGGGATTGGGACAGCAGCCAGTGATATTAACAGTGCAATTTCTGCTATAGATACAGCAGACAGAATATAGCAGAGACAGAGACCAGTGCCATACTCTACCGATCTAATTTTCAACCCTTATCTGACACAGGCCAAATGGATTATGCTTCTATGAGTGACAACTGAGTGGGAAGACTTATTCTTAGATTAAGGGTAAAGACAATTCTCAAGAAGGCAATCCTCACTAAAAAATAACAGAAAGTCAAATGATATGGATATTCCTCACTATCAGATCCCTAGGCAAGTTGAGTAAAGCAATGCAGTTTTGTGTAATAATCCTGGCTTTGAAGTCAGATTTTTAGATTCAGAACCCAAGTCTTCCACTAACTAGCTCTGTAGTCATTTGCACAGCTCCAAAACATCAGGTTCAATTCTCCAGACATATGATAGAGCTATACTTCTGGCCCACCCATGGTTAGGTGGAGTAATATGACAAATGCTGGTCAAGGTATTAGGAGAAGAGCATCACTTCTAAATCAAGCATTTATTGCTGGAATGACTCTTCAGAGATGTCTTTTCCTCTGGTACAGCAGTATTTGTGATGGCTGTTGCTCTGAAACCTGGACCTAAGTACAATAGCCAGGGCCCTCCTGCTGGCTCACTATAAATAACAAAAGTAAGAAATAAACCTCTGTGTTTTAAATCACTAAGACTGGATGTTGTTTATTACTACAGAGTATTCTAGCCTATATGAACTGATAGACTAGCTATATGATTTTTAGCAAGTTGGTCTCTCTGTGCATTGGTTTCAAAGGTTTAAAATAGTGATACACACTTTTTCAGAGTTTTGAGAATTAGGTAAAGTACCTCACAGTCCTAGCACATATTTGGTCCTCAAGCAATGTTAGCACTATTATCAAAACAGGCAGTATGGCAGACAGAAGCAGGATATCTTTAACCAAATAAAGTGTTTGCAGATTATACTCAGCCAATTACCTAGATATAGAGCTTTGGCAGTCAGGCCAGCCTACAAAAGAAAGGCCATTGACTATCTTCAGTCATCATTCATTCCTTCATTTTACAAATATATAATAATACCTTCTATATAACAGGCATTGTTCTAAGCACTGTAAATATAATGCAAAATAGTCCTGGCTCTTCAGGACTTTACCTGTACCACCTAACACATTTGAATAGTTGTGTTTTTCAGATTACTTAATTGTAAACATCAAGGAAAAAAAAATTTAGAATGTGATCTTCCTCATTTTAAGTTTTTTTTTAATTCCATGGGAAAAAATTGCATATATTAAAAGATTTAATTCTTTCTATTTAATTTTTCCTATGCTTTTATAAATAGGTGTGGAAGTTATTATTATATATCCATAGATGGTGAACTAAGGCTGGGAAGTTATTTTTGTTTTCATTATTATTCAGCTACTCAGTGGCACTGCTAGATCTAGAATCTTCATTTGCAGATTCTTGGTTCACAGTGTTTTGTTTTTCCCCTAACCCCAGGATGACAATAAAGACCTGAATCAACATTTTGCCTAAGAAATGCTCCTATATAAAAGTGCTACAAGAAACACTTAAGAATGCATTAATTCTGTGATTACTGACATATTAAATCACCATGTACAGTATACTGGACAGAACTACCCATACCAACTTCAACTTACTCATGGATCAAATTCCAGAAAGTTTCTACCACTCTGTGGAAATAGAACTAAGTATGCTTCTAATGCAGGCATTTTTTTAACCACATTTGCACAATGGGCAATAAGACTAAAGCAAGTAACACCTTTCCTGATATCTTTATTAGGGTAAATTTCCTAGAAAGCTGGGTCATACCAAATTCCTCACCAATAGTTCAGTATTTCATTTTAAACTCACGTCTTGAAATTCAACAAACCAAGGAGACTTCAGATGTCTTTTATGAAAATTTCCTTGATTGCCCTATCAAAATTGACTCCTATTATCTTTTTAAATTTTAATGATACTTTATAATTATACATAAGTGGCATTCATTGGGGCATATTAGTACATGTACACAACATAATTTGGTCAATTCCTATTATCTTTTATTTGTTTATTAATCTGGTACATACTATATCCTGAAGTCACGCTAAGATGGCAGAGAAATAGCCAGATTGTGCTGAGACTCCATACATTTGGAAATAAAAGAAAATAAAAGATAAATATATAGACTGGGGTGAACTGTAGAAATTGCTAAATGCCAAATTAAAAAATCAGATTTTCCTTTGTAGGCAAGAATGGGTACTAGCAAACTTGGAGTAATTACAAAATAGAAATATAGTCACTTAGTCAGCTATGCTACTTAAAGAAAGGGAGAAGATAGGGTTTGGTGAATGTGAAATGACAGATAATCTAACCAGTTACTTTTATCTTGGAGAAGCTTTTAGCTCTACATTTGACTAACTAGATTTGCCTCAAATTCAATGAACAAGCGATACTCCAGATGAACACCTGAAAGAAAAGACAGGGGAATTCATCTCTGCAGCACTATCATTTGTAAAATCTTGCAGGAATTCTTCTAAACCACCACTTTCATCGAGGATCGCCCGAGCATTTTTTCAACAGACCAGGGAACTCTGAAATATAAAGTACTTTTTCCACAAAGAAGTTGAATTAGCCAAATATTTATTGACTTTGGAAATTGAGTTTGTATTAACACAGATTCCATTAAAGTTATCAAGAGACCCTGGGCCTCCTCACTCGGCAAACCCACCATCCATCACAACCAGCTAATACGTTATCCCCTCTCCTAAGGGGTGTGTGAAAGTCCTAGGTGCTCGCACTCCTGTGTGTGGGTCAGTGCCTGCTCTGCATGCCTGAAACCAGAGGGGTCGGGAGCGGCCTTTCAACATCCACCAAGCGAAATCATCACGGCTCCTTGTCACCAGCACTGACTCCAACTCACCAGCTGGGCTTGGCTGGAACTTCTGCATACCACCTGGCTGGAAACCTGTTGCCCTAGGCCAACTTGCTGTCGCAAATCGGGTCAGACCTTTGAGGAATCGCACCCACTCGCAGGAAGAGTCGCCATTTTGTTTTTCCCTGAGCTTGATCCAGAGGCACTTCCATCCCGGTTGGGCCCGCCAAAGGCCTCTCTGTCCCTCGGTCTTCCAGCGCCCCTCTATGGTAGCTTTGCAGTACTACATAGACTGGATACTTTTTATCGTATATGAGCTTTTCCTCGCTGCTTCCCATTTCTCCTCAACTGCTACTTACTACCTGCTGTACTTGGAACATGGGCCTTACCCAAACTGCATCTTGCCTGTTATCACAGTGATCTTCAAACTCTGGTTTTGCTTACTCACCCAAAGATTGTAAGCTAAGTACTCATTTATGCATTTTTAAATTGTCATCTAAATTTTTTTATCATGAACTTAATTACAGAGGGTGATAATTCTAATATATTTAAATAATATTTTCAAACAAAATTGTTTACAATCCCCATTGCATCTTTTTATAAATTTCCCAATGAAATATAAACACCCCAGCAATTTGATATCCATTTAAAAAGACACAGAGAGCATTTCTTTAACATACACTCTATGGTTGCTTTTTGCGTGTCATCAAAAAGAATGTCTTCCACAGGATTTTTCCAAATGAAATGTATCTTTATGCTTTTTTGATCACCCTATTATACTTCTTTGCTTCGAGAATATGTGTATTATTTGAGATGTGTATTTGTTTTAATTCCCTGTATACATAATTTTCTCTTGTTTATAGTTTCTCTTAAGATTGATGTAGCCATTGCAATCATTAGCAGTACACAGTGATTCTGAACAACCTATATGTTGCAGAATTTGATAATAAATTATTGAATATAAAAGTAAAATTTTATTGAGCATACATCTGTTAATAAAATAGATTGGGACCCTTCTCAATTAGTTCACCAAATAATAAGTATTATTTTGATGAGATAAAGCCCAGAATTGACTTCACACCTATGTCTTTCATAATTATAAATGCACTGTTTTCTCAGTGCTTTACATAGCAAAAATCACATGAGGATCTTTCCTCAAGTAATTTTTAATAATCTATCAACTGGTTTCTTTAGCTAAAAGCAAGAAATTGGAAACCCTTTGGATTGCAAAAAGATTTGTAATCTGACAGAGTCATCTACTTTCTCAAATCTGGTAAGTAAAAAATAAAAAAAAAAAAAAATAAAAATAAAAAAAAAAAACTTTACCCAAAGTAGTCAAATTATTGATATACTTCTTTCACTTTGTTTGAGGAAATGAGTTTAACCCAATATATGCAAAAAGATTTGAAATCAAAATAATGTTGATTTAAAAATCACATTTTCTATACTTTGTAAATGAAATGCTTTTATCCCCTTTTGTGTTTTAAATGCATTTGAAGATTTCACTTATTCAGCAAGTTGAAAATATCTGTCATAACTGACTTGACAAAGCCAGATCTTATCAAATTAAATCAGTAAGTCAGACATTATCACAGAAAAAGTCTGACTTCTATTTAAGTTGTTAATATTATTACTTATAAATTATATATATAAGACACAAAAAAGGGGGAGGAGGAAGAGAGGGAGGAAGGAAAAAAGAAGCAAGGATGGAAGTAGAATCTTGCTGTGGGAGTTTACCTGGATTCAATGAGGCACTATCATCTTTACATTCAGATGTTCATCAAGTATGTATTAAGCATCTACTTCATACCAGAACCTCATTCCTGGGACTATAAGAATTCTTGAAATAGGTAAAACGTCCTTGATATCACAGAATTACCACTAAAAGATATGTAGATTATAAGTGAAGCAGGTTTTAAGGAAGAGATCAATTCTCTTTTGGATATTTGTTTGAGACGTCTATTAGACATTCAAGAGGAACAATCAAAATGCAATTTGACTCTAGAATTCCAGAAAAAAACTCAGAGTAGAATTATAGATTTGGGGATTTTTCTAGATGAGATCAAGTAGAGTACAAAGGAAAAACTAGAGACTCAATGTTAAGGTATCTAGAAAAATAAGAACCAGAAAAGGAAGTGTGGACATCAAGGTGAATGGAAAACATGAGAGAGTTGTATTCCAGAAGAGAAGGGAATAAGTCATTCTCAGGAAAGTGATGATGCTCAGCAGTGTCACATGGCATTTAAGTCCAAGTGAGATAATGACTAGACAATGACTAGAAGTGTCACATGGCATTTAAGTCCAAGTGAGACAATGACTAGAAATGGGAGTCTCTTGTGACATTGACAAGAGACATTTTAGAAAATGATGCAGGCAATAGTTTCAGGACCTGCTACCCACAAAATGTGGCACCTGGGCCTTTGAAGAAACAACAGAAATAGGAGGTTCTCTCTCACCTTCCCTTACACTTCTCCCCTGAAGTAGGCCACAACAGAATTCTCTGTCCTTCCTCTAAAGGTCATAACACTTTCATTCCAGAGGTGTCCAGAGAAAAGGAGTGTCCTTGTCCTTGAAGACACAGACACTGAGTGGAATCTGAACACACAGACCTTACTAAGTTCCCCGACCCTGAAGTTTATTACGAATAAATCATAACTTTCTGTTCTCAACGCTTACTTCCTCATGACTGCCCACAAAAGTAGACAGGTTTTCCTGTTTCTTTGGGTCTTCATTCCGAAGGTTCTCGTGTCACAGAACCTTGTATTGAATAAATATGTTTGATTTTCTCTTGTTCCTCTGTCCTTTGTGACAGAGGCCTCAATTCTCAGCCAAGAATGGGTAAGGAGAAATATTAATTTTCTTCCTTAAGCAAGGAAAGAGTCAGTGGAATAAATCTGAGAGAGAATGGGATAAAAGAAACTGACGAGGATGAGTAAGTCAACTTTCTAAGGAGTGTTGTAAAAGGGAGCAGAGAAATGGAATAGCACCCGGTACGAGTCCAGGGATTGAGAGAAGTATTTTTGTTGTTGTTGTTGTTGTTGTTTTGTTTTGTTTTGTTTTGTTGCAGAAATGTGGTTTGTTTATATTCGGATAATAGTATTTTGTTTATAAGTGAGAATGATCTTTAGAAATGGGGTCTATCACACAAATGGAAACTTTGGTTCTTCACCTATGCCTGAAGAGTTTAACCACAGTGACAGAGCAGAAGTAAAATAGGCAGATATATAACACCCATAGACAGATTGACAGCAGAATGTTAAGAATTTGAAAATTCTCTTGTGATAATTTGTGTGTGTGTGTGTGTGTGTGTGTGTGTGTGTGTGTGTATTCTGTAGGGGTATTTTTATGAGAATAGGATCTAAAATGGAGTTTAACAGGTTTGAGGAAAGAGAGAAAGCATGCAATAGTTAACCAGGAAAGTGGGACTTTGAAAAGGCTGGAGAAATGTAGGCTATTTGTCAAGAAGCCTTGGGGAACATTTGAGTTCATTGTCATGAAGTTAAAGTGATGTCATTCATCCAGTTGTAACTTTCTCTTGTTGCATGCAGCCAATTTGATTTAGGCACAAAGAAGAGGAGGAATTAGATTTAACCTTAGTCCCAATTCAGTCTTGATGGGCACATCAAAGTGATAGAGGGGGAAATGGGGCTGATAGTATATGAAAGGGGAATAATTATCATGATGATCCAAGAAATTTAAATGGGCCCTCAAAAGGTACCAAGGTCAAGTCTGAAGCTATGGTGCATGTCTGAAATTCCAGCTACTCTAGAGGTTGAGTCAGGAACATCACAAGCACAAAGCCAACTTAGCAAGCCTGTCTCAAAGCACAAAATAAAAAAGGGCTGAGTTTGTAGCTCAGTGGTACTGAAGAAATATAAAAGAAACTGAAACTGGGTTTACTCCTGGGACCAGAAAAAAAAAAAAGCTGCAGTAACATTGAATTTAGGTTGATATTTCCCTGTGGATAGTTTCCTGAGGTGTTCAAATAATTGTACCTAAGAAGATCATTATTATTCCCATCCTCTCTACAGTATATTTGAATGCACATCACCACAAATGAGTTAAAATCTTTCGTTAGGGAGTCAAATTTTATTGATGTATCAGACATAAGATACAGGAAAAAATAAGAAATAAATAAGGACAGAAATCAGATCAGTGGTTGACATGGACTGGAAGACAGGCTTGGTTGCAAAAGAGCAATCAAGCTCTTTTGATATGACTTTTAGACATAATAGAAATGTCCTGTAACTGGTTGTTACCTAAAAATATAAATTTGTTAAAATTCATTGATCTGTACATTAAACATTGTGATATTTGTTATATGCATATTATACCTCCCTGAAACAAAAATAGATTTGCCTGAAAATAAACAATGAACACACACACACACACACACACACACACACACACACCCCTAGAGCTGACACTTGATAATTGCTTAACATAATAAAAAGGAAGACACATAAACAAGAAACTTCCCATGGTTTAAGAAAGCTGTGCAGTCATCCCACTCCTAGGTTGATACTCAAAGGACTTAAAATCAACATACTACAGTGACATAGCCACATCAATATTTATGCAGCTCAATTCACAATAGGTGAACTATGGAACCAACCTAGGTGTCCTTCAACAGATGAATGGATAAAGAAAATGTGGTGTATATAAACAATGGAACATAACCCAGCCTTAAAGAAGAATGAAATTATGGCATTTGCTGGTAAATGGATGGAACTGAAGAATATTATGCTAAGAGAAATAAGCCAATCCCAAAGAACCCAAGGCCAGATGTTTTCTCTGATATGTGGATGCTAATTCACAATAAGGGTTGGGGGAGAATAGAGTTATTTTGGACTAGACAGAGGGCAGCGAAAGGAAGGGAGGGGGCATGAGTGTAGGAATGACAGTAGAATAAATCAGAGATTATTACCCTATATGCATATTTGATTTCCTGTGTAACTCTACATCATGACAACCAGACAAATGAGAAGTAATACTCCATTTATGTATGGTATGTCAAAATGCATTCCACAGTATGACAAATTTTAAAAAGAAAGCTGTGCAGACTCTAATATTTCAAACTGTTCTTTTGCTTGCACCCATAGGGACTTGTTCAGCCTACAGTGTGGTAAGATCAGGAATGCTGGCAAGGACTCCTTTCTTTTGTGAATGGTCAAAAGGTGATTATAAAAGGAAAGTTGAGAAAAGAGAATCTGAATGGCATCCACCTCCAACTGACCGATTTTAGGGAAATATGATGAAGTTTTAAGACATAGAAACTAATTCCCTCTTTCTGAGCCCACTGAACCCCTTGAAGAGTCTTCATGCACACTCGTGGTAATCATTTGTTGATAGCTGGTCTGAAAAGAGTACATGCTCAGGTTTCAAAGGGATCAACTGATTGCCATTTCCTGACTGCAAAGTACAAATAAACAGGCAGAGAACAGAAATAAGCAATTAAAAAGCTCAGACTGTGTCAGGCAACTGCCTAGGTGATATTATATGCACTACTTGACTTTAGTCTTTATGCTAATGCCAACAGAAAAGTGGAGCAGCTGTGAGTATCGTACACAACACAGACATACACTCATTGTCACACTTTCATTTTTTAATTCAAATAAAATTTGACCCAGCCTCACTTGAAATGGATAGAAATCAGCCACCACTTCATTTCTTCTTTCCTTTCCATAGAAATCCTGACTTCCAAAGCTCTGCACAGTGGTGGTCTTCAAGGAGAGAAATGTAACACAGAGTGAAACGTAATTCTTTTAGGGACCAGAAGGTACAGAACACGGTTCCTGGATAAAGGGAGTGGAGAAGTGTGTCAGGGAAAGGGAAGATTATGTTTCAATTTTCCCATCTTTCTGTGGTGCTAAAAATAAGGCAAAATAGCAGTTAACATCTCAGTAAATTTTATAGTGGCATAGATACTCTCATCCACACTTTAGAGGTGAAAAAACTGAAATTCAAAAAGCTTGAACATTTTTTCCTAAGGACATACAACTCACAAATAAATAACAAAATAAGCCCAGGGCTTGTAATAAGGGGCACAAAAACACAGGATGGAGGAATTGAGGTAGGATAGAAGAAATAGGAAGATAGGTAGACAGGAGACAAAAGGAAGGGCAAGGAAATAAAACTTAAAAGCCTTATGTTAAAGTTCCACATACCTTTCTTTCCAAGCCAGTTCTCTCTCCCAGGTTTGTCATTCCTAAATTTCTGGGAAATCCGTAAGTCTTAGAGTCACTATAAATTCACTCACTTATAGAAATTACCTGGTATACTGTTAATTAGTCCATGTAATAAATATAATAAGCAAAGAAAGATACAGTCTTTTAAGAAGCCTATAATCTAAGATACTTTCCAACATCATCTATTCTGGATCCTGATATTTGCCAGACCACCATAAACCATCTGTGCTCACCAAACTGATGTTATCTCCATGTTCCTTCCCAAGCCCACCCATCACTGGGTTTCCTTTAAGGCTTTGAGAACCCTCAAAGTATCTCTCATTCTCAAGCTGGCCTACATTCTCCTTTAAAGTGTATTCTTTGCTTTCCTAAATAAATCTCTGTGCCTCTGACATGTCCCTAAACTCATTTCTCAAACATTTGTCAAAAAAACCCACTCACCCTGCATTGAGGTCCCCCTCTCCGGAACTCCTCAGATCTCTGGTGGCCATTATTTCTGGTTCTTCAGCACAGAGGGTAAACTATTGGTTAAAACCATCTATAACATATTTCAAAGTCCCTAGAACCGTATGAAATGTCTAGCGTTTTTATGAATATAAAAATGATTAATGGTGAAGAGATAGAAATGCTTATTACCCTGATTTGATTATTACACATGTATGCACATACTGAATTACCATAAAGTTCCCCATAAAGATGTACAAATATTGTGTCTCAATAAAAATCATGAATAAATAAAGTGTATGTAAGGACATGTGTTGGTTATATGCAAACACTATCCTGTTTCATATGTAGGACTTGAGCATCAGCAGAATTTGGTGTCTGCAAGGAATCCTGGAATCAATCTCTTGCAGATACTTAGTGATGATTGTACAGGTATTGGCCAGATCTTTGGTGGTCATTTTATTAGAATCATAAAAGAGTTGCCTCATTTAATGAGAACAAAATTTGCATGAATTCCCAGGGGACTAAAAAGCTTTTATTGTATGATTTTTTCATACTCTATTAAAATTTGATTTTTAAAAAAATTGAAAAATGAAGCCCAGAATTTGGGTCTTATTAAAGGAAAAAATTCTTTCAATGACATTTTTTTCAATACTACAAGGAAGACTTTATTCAGGAACATCATTAAAAAGTATAGGGCCACTGAAGTATGGGAAAAACTGACCACAACTCCAAACACAGCATGGGCAAATGGGAATTTATAGCCAATGAGTATGAAGGTCACTAAGAGGATACATCAGTGTAAGGGGGATTCTGACTAAAATGACCTAATAAGATCCTGGCTGAAGCCTGGCCAGGGTGATCTGCCATCATCTGGAGAACAATGAAGGATTCAAGACCTAATCAGACACCAAGGGGTATCAGACATCCAGGGTGGAGTTCTTGCCAAGCTGACTTAACAGGGTTTTTTCCTAAGACTAAATGTTATAAAGAAGTACACAGATAGACTTAGGTGAATGTTCAAGAGCCTAACTAAAGTTTAGACAAGCAAAGTATCTTTGTTAGTCTCTCTTCCTAACGGTACCATTATACAAGCCTAGAAGACCAAAATGCAACCAACAAAGCAGGGTGACACATTAGTAGTGAAGCTTAAAGTCAGAATTATGTGCAAAATTAACTGCCAGCTTGTTTTGTTGTTTGTTCTCTACTGCACAGAAATAAATCAGCCATCATTTAGAGCTGCAGCTTATGAATGTCTTATACAATCATATATTGTTGATTTTTGTTAGGCCACAGGAATAACAGTAAGCTCTAGAATACCATGACAACAGATAGCCAGTATCCACTGTGATTTAGAATGGCTTCACTCCAGTTTTAACGATTTCACTAATTAAACATGAAAATGTCAGCATCCCCCCCCCCCCGATTCTTCAGCAGCTGTAACACTAGATTTAGAAGGGTAAGATAAGCTTTTTCTGTAGTTATTGGTGGCTGTACTTGTAAATAGAACACTGAAGATCTTGGGGGGACTTGCTGCTCAGAGAGATGATATAAATGAGATGTTTGTGTGCTACATTTTATCCATTTTTCCCACTTCCTCCATTGACATCTGTACTTTTGGTTGACTTGGAAATCATTTGATCCTACCCTAGTCATTCCACTGGAAAACTTAAAGCCAAATGACATGTTTATTGGGCATCTCTCAGGACATTCCCCACTTGCTAGTCATGAGGGGAATTTTTGTGAGTTTCTGGTCTGTTATGCTTCCACTCAACAGAAGACATGGAAGAAGGGCAGTCTCAAACTTGAAATATAGACATTGGAGCTGAGAATTAATTGAGATATCCATTTCCTTTTTTAATTAATTTATTGATTGGTTGATTTTTTTTCAAAAGTAAATGACAATGGAATGCATTACAATTCTTATTACACTTATGCAGCAGAATGTTTCATATCTCTGGTTGTATATAAAGTATGTTGGCACCAATTTGTGTCTTCATACATGTATTTTGGATAATGATGTTTATCACATTCCACCATCCTTGCTAATCCCCTGGCTCCTCCCTTTCCCTCCCACCCCTCTGCCCTATCTAGGGTTCCTGTATTCCTCCCATGCTCCCCCTCCCTCCCCCACTATGAGTCAGCCTCCTTATATCAGAGAAAACATTCGGCATTTGTTTTTGGGGGGTTGGCTAACTTCACTTAGCATTATCTTCTCCAACTCCATCCATTTACCTGCAAATGCCATGATTTTATTCTCTTTTATTGCTGAGTAATATTTCATTGTGTATATATGCCACATTTTTTTTTATCCATTCATCCACCGAAAGGCATCTAGGTTGGCTCCATAGTTTAGCTATTGTGAACTGTGATGCTATAAACATTGATGTGGCTGTGTCCCTGTAGTATGCTGTTTTAAATTCCTTTGACTATAGACCGAGGAGAAGGATAGCTGAGTCAAAAGGTGTTTCCATTTCCAGATTTCCAAGGAACCTCAATATTGCTTTTCATTTTGGCTGCACCAATTTGCAGTCCCACCAGCAATGTATGAGTGTACCTTTTTCCCCACATCCTCGCCAACATTTATTGTTGTTTGTCTTCATAATAGCTGCCATCCTGACTAGAGTGAGATGATATCTCAGAAGAGGATATACAATCAGTCAACAAATATACGAAAAAAATTTCATCATCTCTAGCAATTAGAGAAATGCAAATCAAAACTACTCTGAGGTATCCATTTCTTTAAACTCCAAATCCAGAAATTTCCTTTAAGTAACATAATGAACCTTAGCCATGTTCCAAGAGACTCCACAGTCTTGCTCTAATGCATCCTTTGAGCAGCCCCTCCCTCCACAATCATTAATGAAAGAGGTTTTGCCTCTCTGCTTTGCATCTGAGCTCAGTGCAGTCTGAGTTCAATGTTGAGCCAATGCTTGGCTTGACTATCCTCTAATCTGCCTCCTCACCATGGTCAGAAAAAAAAATTCTGAAGTCACGGAATTCAGTTTTTTCTGTTCTAAGAACTTCTATATCTATTTCTTAAGAAAGAATCTCATCAGTGGCTTCCTTCTTAAAACATATTTTCATTTTTCCTGTGTGTGTGTGTGTGTGTGTGTGTGTGTGTGTGTGTGACTTGGGATTGAACTCAGGGGCATTGTACCACTGAGCATCATTTCCAACCTTTTTTTTTTTTTTTTTTTAAGACAAAGTCCACTAAGTTTCCAGAAGCTGGCCTTGAACTTGCAATCCTCCTGCCTCACCCTCTAGAGTAGCTGCAACTGTGTGCATGCACCACCATGCCTGACTTCATTTTTCATACAATTTTTTTAAAGTTTGTTTTATATACTTTATAGGAATATTAATAAAAGACCTCAAATTTGTCTAGGTCTACATTACATGAAAATAAAAAAAAAATATTCACAGAACAAAAATAGAACTTCTTTAAAACAAATCCAGGTAATGAAATGAGAATTTGAATCTCAAATATAGAAGAATACTAGCACAAAATTATGGCTTTAAAAATAAACTAAATCTTAGATTTTGTTTTTTTAAGATATATTTCTCTTAAAATTAAAAATTACTAAGAGCTATCATTATGAATTGAATATAAAAATACAGTTAAGTACATGATAAATAGAACTAAGAAATAGAAGATAAGCTGGAGGACTGGGATTGTGGGTCAGCAGTAGAGCGCTCACCTACCCCAGGGTTCGATCCTCAGTACCAAATTAAAAAAATAAATAAAACAAAGATATTGTGTCCAACTACAACTAAAAAAAATAAATATTAAGAAAGAAAGAAGATCAGCTGGAGACCAAGTTAGGAAGATAGGTCCCCAACACTGAGAGACTGCTCTCATGTGACTGATGGTGTCCTCTCCAAAATATATGCTGAAACTCAATCCTCATTGTGGCGGTATTAAGAGGTTAGATCTCTGAAGTGATTAAGTCGTGAGATCTCCACATTTGTGAACAGATCAGAGCCTCACAAAAAGGGCTAGAAGGCAATAGGGTAGGCATCCCACCATGTGAGGAAGACAGTGGTGTTCGAGATGCCGTTTTGGAAGCAGAGCCTGGAATCTTCATCAGACACCCAACCTGTAAATGCCTTGATTTTTTTATTTCCCAGTCCCCAGAACCATAAGAATTTAATTTTTCTTGCTTATAACTTATCCAGTCTATGAGTTTTTGTTATAGTAGCACAAATGGATCAAGGCAGAGGATATTTCATATAAAACAAAAAGAAATGAACAAAATACATATTAGCTAGATGAAAGTAGTTTATAAGGGAAATGTTAAAAAAAGATTGAAAAAAAATATTTAAGCTCCATTTTGGAGATGTTGGAAAACCTGGTTAAGAGTGAGGTCTTTCTCCTACATGCAATGGAGAGTCTTTGTAGAGAGTAAGGAGATGGCTACTCCCTGCACCTCCTGAGAGGCTCTCACAACTCCCATAGGCTTACTTTGCAACGTTTAATATGAGGCATTTTCAAAACTATGTAATAAGAAATCTTCTCTCACTAAGGCTAGAAGATGGATAAGTATGGTTTTGTATGTGTTTATTTACTTATCAGGGAAGCTTCAAAATTAGGGCAATGAGAGTGGGAAAACATCCTTACACATCAGAGTAGAGCACAAATTTTCAGGATATATAGAGAATGCAAAAAAAGACTCAACATCAAAAGAATAAATAATCCAACCAGTAAATGGGCTAAGGAAATGAATAGGCATTTCATAGAAGAAGATATACAATTGATCAACAAACATATGAAAAAACTTCAGATATTACAACCTCACTAGTAATTACAGACTGGCAAATCATAACTACTCTAAGAGTCCATATCACTCCTGTCAGAATGGCAATTATCAAGAATACAAGCAATAATAAGTGTTATCAAGAATGTGGAGAAAAAGGTACATTCATACATTGCAAATTGATGCAACCACCATGGAAAGCAGTATGGAGATTCCTTAGAAAACTTGGAATAGAACCACCATTTGACCCAGTTATCCCACTCCTCAGTCTAGACCCAAAGGACTTAAAAATCAGCATACTATAGTGATGCAGCTACATCAATGTTTATAGCAGTTCAGATCACAATAGCTAAACTGTGGAACCAATCTAGATGCCCTTCAATAGATAAATGGATAAAGAAACTGTGAGATACCTATACACACACACAATGAAATATTACTCAGCCTTAAAAGATAATAAAACTATAGCATTTGCAGGTAAATGGATGGAGTTGGAGAATATCATGCTAAGCAAACTACGCCAACCCCCAAAAACCAAAGGCCAAATGTTCTCTCTGATAAGTGGGTGCTGATCCATAATGAAGAGAGCATGGGAAGAATGGAGGAACTTTGATTGGGCAAAGTGGGAAAGGGGAGAGAAGAGGACATGGGGGTAGGAAAGATGGTAGAATGAGATGGACATCATTACCCTAGGTATATGTATAACTACACATATGGTGTGACTCTACATAATGTACAACCAGAGAAATGAAAAGTCATGCTTCTTTTGTGACAATGAACTGAAATGCATTCTGCTGTCATGTATAACTAATTAGAACAAATAAAGAAATCTTAGTGCAATGAATCAGAAAACCCATATGTACAAACTTCACTATCTGTAAAATTCGTAAGTAACATTTCCATATAGGTATCTTATTTGTAAAATGTATGTAGATATTGTTTTAAAAAATATATAAATTAATCTAAACACATGGACTGAATTTAGAATAACTTTTTGCTAATAAATATTTAATTAGTGTGATACTAATTAGCTAATTTCATGTAAGACTTTGCCAGTGTTTTATTATTAAAAAGGAGTCTTTATCTCTGGAATCCTGATAACTACTGCATGAAGAAAAATTTTTCTACTTGGAATCCAACAAGTCATCATAATCTTGAGATATGAAAAACTCTGCTGCCAGGCATAGTGGCACAAACTGGTAATCCTAGCAGCTCCGGAGGCTGAGACAGGAGGATTGTAAGTTCCAGACCGGCCTCAGAAACTTAGTGAGGCCCTAAGCAACTTAGAGATATTCTGTCTCAAAATTTAAAAATAAAATAAAAAGGTCTGAAGATGTAGCTCATTGATAAAGTACTTCTGGGTTCAATCCCTAGTACTAAAGTACGAGAGAGAGAGAGAGAGAGAGAGAGAGAGAGAGAGAGAGAGAGAGAAGGAAACTAACTGCTTTCTGAAATTGTTAGTGTGGAAGAATCCTTACAAGAAGAGGTGGCTAGGACATTCAGTTCAAAATCTTCCAGTCCAGGATTTATCTTCTTCTTGAGGAAGGTAAGCAAAGTTTAATTGGATACTTATTAGACAACAATGTCATTAATGAGAGGCACAAAAATGAACAGGGATATGAATCCCATCACTAACATTATATTGAGTTAATGGCCCTGGTTTTCGTCTATGTAATTCCTTTGTCATGTAACTGTCATGCCCTCTTACCCTGGCCATATGGCTTGCTTTTCCCAGTAGGATGTTAGACATGACACATGTATGGCTCTGGTTATTGCTTTTGCCCTCTGCCATACTATGAGATGCACATGCCCAGGCTAGTGTGCAGGAAGATGAGCAGTGGAGCACAGAAAACCTCCTAGTCATTTCAATCAGTGACCAGCCAAGCCCCAAACATGTGAGCAAGCGCATTTGAAATCAACAGAGCTACCTAACCATCCCAAAGTGGCCACAAAGTGAGACCGGTTTTGATAGGCCAAGTCAAGATTATATTAGCTGACCCCACAGACTCTTGTGCAAAACAAATGTTACACTTAACTGAGCATGGTGAACATGCCTGTATCCCCAGTGACTCAAGAGACTGAGGAAGAAGAATGTCAAGTTCAAGGTCAGCCTGGGCAACTTAGCAAGATCTTAGGCCTGGGGATGTAGCTCAATTGTAGAATGCTTGCCTAACATGCCAATGATGTGAGTTCAATACCCCAGTACTCCCTACAAACATACAGTTACTCTTCTAAATTGTTGATTGTGCAGCATTATTGTGGCATAGACAACTGAAATACCACTTACCAGTTTTGTAATCCTCAGCTATAAAGGGAAGGTAATATGGAACCTACTTCAAGAGTTGGCATGAATCTTGAGATAATATACTTAAAGTTCTTGCCACTGTGTATAGAATATAGCTAGCACTCCAAAAGTGTTCAACAGTATTTGGAAAGCAAGAATGTAAGAGTAATATTAGAGAGACGTGGAGAGACAGAACATGTTACTGCTGCCCCCAACATTGTCAGAGGGCATTACTGTTTGGAGATTCAAATGGCATAAGAGAGCTAAGATCAAGTTTAAATGTTCATGTTAAACTATGCTGAAGGGTCTAAGAGCAATATATATATTGCTATGTATGTATGATATATATATAATACATATACACATATGTTCATACATATACACGTATATATATATGCATATATATATATATATAATGAAGTAAGATAATCCGTCTTCCATAATATCTTGAGCTATGTCTTCAAAATATCTTTCTGCATGAGGATGCCTCTTAGTGTGCTACCTGCTCCTATTTATTTTCTCAATCATTCATAGGGTCCTCAAATCCATTTCAAAATCAAAGACTCCCAAAGAGGTGAACCTACGAGACACAGATCTTCTCTTCCCAAGTGCTGCTCTCCACAAATCAGGGAATAAATGTCAGGGCAGAGGAGTGATTCCTTCCATTGTTGATGTACTCACAGACTCACTCCATTTAGAGAGGACTCCATTACCTTCTCACGATGAAGTGACCTTAACAAAACAACATTGCCAGAACACAATACAATAATAGCACCCACACCTGTACAAGGGGTTCAATGAAGCAGAGGGCATTGAGGAGATGAGTCCACTGGCAAAAGATAATTTATCAGTCTTCTATCTGCCATGCCCAGTCCCTGCTCTATACTATCTCTACTGTTCAAATTCCAACTTTTGCTTCAAGCTAATTTTATTTGGATTTCACTTATCTGAATCTTTCTCCAATCATCATCCCAGTTTAAACTCCTATAGGCATTTGTCTATATAATATTCACATGTAAGAGTGGAATAAAACCCAATCTATGCCACCCATCAGTAGTGGAACCTCAGGCAAGTCACATAATCAATCTGAGCCTGTTTCCTCAACTGAAAACAGAGATGATATAAATAATGAAAAAGAAAGTACTTAATATAGACTGAAATATAGTAGGTATTCAAAAATATTAGATACTATCACTATTTTTATTGAGAAATTAATTATTTGGCAGTGTGCAAAAATATCACAGAGTAGAAAATATTATTTTATTACTTATGTATTACTTATATAATTTTATGTTAAATATATTGAATAGGTACATATATTTATATTTACTTTTCTTCTGAGACTCCTTCATTTTTACTGAGACCCCCTTTTGAAATTAGTTACTTACCCATCTTATCTCCCTAGTGGGTTCTAAGTTCCAAAATAACTTGTTTGCAACTATGAATACAGAGAATTTTGAGGTATTTGCAAATTTAGTGCCATTTGCTCTCTGGTCAGGAAATTGCTAACCTCCCTGTGAAAGAAATATCTCCCCTGAATGCAAGCCCAGCTGTACAGCTCTGCAGGGCTGGTGGAATCAGGGAGGACTCAAGGCCTCTGTTGCCCTTGGCAACCAGGAAGGATCTAAATGAATGTATCAAATCCCTTGCTTACAAGATGGGGCTTAGGTAGGCCAGACAGACAGGCAAAGGGAACGTGCTTAAGTAGGTGATGACTCAGAAAACAAGACCTCAAACCCCACACAGCCTGGGTGTCTGTATCCTGGACAGAATTTAGTTTAGGATTTTTTTCCCCCAGTGGGTCATAATTGCCATGATCCTAACACCTGTCACTAGAAAAAGTTAAAACCAATGTAATCATCAGAGCAATTGCCTCGGGAGTACATTCTTTTAGTAATTTGGTTGGAGAAAGTCCAAGAATGAAAGTGATGGATTTCAAATGTGGAGGGACTAGAGTTGTCCTAAGTGCTGAGCTTGCTGAATTTAACGGAGAAGAGAGGATTCATACTATAATTACCGGCATTAGGAAATCAAGTAATTGGAAACTTGTTCAATGATAGATAAAAGCAGCACTGATACCAACCATTATAGTCTGCCTGGAAATATGAAAAAAAAAATCTGAGGTTCTCCAACCAAGGAATTAATGATGAGATTGGCCTGATAATAAAAGAACTGATGGCCTAAAATATAATGGTCAGATATTATACGCACCTTTTAAGATCAAGTCAGATGAAGAAATGATTCAGCAAAAGAGTCTTTGAATTGTAAGATAGTGTTTATAGTTCACAGCTGGCAGTATTTTTTTTTTTTTTTACTCTCCATGTCCTTCAAGTTCTGTAGTCTACCTGGATAAAACTAAAACCACAGACTACCACAATCATCTTATACCTGGACCAACTTTGTAGTTTCTGAAGCTAATGATCCATTTTCTTTGAGAGAACATATAGTTATTGTCTAAGAGTCATAAATTTATTTTTTATATTAAACTAATTGATGGGCTGGGGATGTGGCTCAAGCGGTAGCACGCTCGCCTGGCATGCATGCGACCCAGGTTCGATCCTCAGCACCACATACCAACAAAGATGTTGTGTCCGCCGAGAACCAAAAAATAAATATTAAAAATTCTCTCTCTCTCTCTCTCTCTCTCTCTCTCTCTCTCTCTCTCTCTCTCTCCTCTCTCACTCTCTCTTAAAAAAAATAAAATAAAATAAACTAATTGATTTGATCATTATCTCAAAAACAGAAGTGAATGTCCTTCTCCCAAATACCAATGTCTTTCCTAAAGTCCTATTAGGACTTTAGAGGGGCAATAAAGTGATAACCCATGTAAAACACCTAGCAAACCATAATAAAAACCTAACAAATGCTAGCCATTGTGATTATATATATATATATATATATATATATATATATATATATAATATGCAGTTATTATGCTAGCTTTGTTATAGCTGAAGTTTGCATAAAACTAAGTATGCCAAAAAATTATTACATTATTTTTACAAAATACAACTAACCCCCAGATTACCTTCAAACCAGAATATTGCTTAGTACATAATAACTACTCAAAACAGAGGTGTTAGATAAATAATAAATAAATAAAATTTATTTATTAGCTAAACAGTATGCACTAAAAAAGCTACAAGTTTCAATCAGAGCAAAAGTTAAAATAGATATGGCAGGGATATATTAGAGCAAACAAGAGAATTCTATAAATCTGGTAGTTTCTTTGAGATATTTTACAAAGGACAAAATAAGATGAACAATGAAGGAAAGGAAAGTTACCTAGACTTTCCTACTCCCAATGTGTGCAAACCATGGCTCCCTGACCAAATCTAGCCCACCTCCTATTTTTGTAAATAATGTTTTATTGGAAGATAGCCATACTCATTCATTCATGTATTTTCTCTGGCTGTTTTCATGCTGCAACAGCAGAATTAAAGAATGGCCATATGTGCTAGAAAGTCTAAAGCAGTCACTGATTGTTATAGAAAAACGGTACATTATCTTATGAAAACAAAAGGCTGCACAAGAAGAAGACATTATCATAACAGATTACTTGGATCTCTTATGTATTAAGTTAGCAACATTTACATTCTTATAGTCTACATACTATTCTAGTTTTAAATTTTGGAACCAACTGGCTATAATGGTGCATGCCTATAATTCCAGCTACTCATGAGGCTGAGGTTTGGAGAATCAAAAGTCTGAGGGCAGTCCTGTGAAATGTAGAAAGACCCTGTCGCAAAATAAAATAAAAAGGGATGGAGATGGTACAGCACTTGGTAGCATGTTCAAGACCCTAGATTCAGTCCTCAATAATGCAAAATAATAATAATAATAATAATAACCAAATGGTAGGTAAAACACAGTGTTCTTACTAATAATTATAGAAAAGAATGTAAGTACAAATCTATCAGCCATAAGAGCATAAAAATACAGATGTGAAGTGAGTGAAGATAACCAATGAGAAGATATATTATCTTCATCTCATGAAATGTAGAGTCAGTTGTAGTTCTCAATAAACACTACAACTGCTATCAATTGAATGACTAAAATATTTTAAAAAATAAAATATTTATATTAAGAAAAGATAAAGAAACCAAGGCAATATTGCTGAATTAAATCTTTAATAAAACAGGATAGCAGTAGTATTTCCTAAAATATATAAATCAAATATCAAATTTAGCAATTAAAACAAATTATTTAGCCAGGTGTGGTGGTACATACCTGTAAACCCAGCAACTAGGGTGGCGGAGGTCAAAGGATCTCAAGTTCCAGAGCAGACTGGGTAACTTAGCAAGATCCTGTCTGAAAATAAAACTTTAAAAGGAGATGGGATGTAGCTCAGTGGTAGAGCACTTGCATAGGAGGAAGGAAGGATGGAAGGAAGGGAAGGAGGGAGGGAGGAAGGGAGGGAGAGATCGAGGGAGGAAAGGAAGGACTCCCAAATGCATATGTGGAACTGAAGACTCAAGGTGATGGTATTAAGAGACGAAATCCATAGGGGTAATTAAGCCATGAGGGAGGAACACGCATGACCTAATTAATTTTTCTGGCTTGGTTTATTCTAACATTTAAACATATTTTCTGCTTGGAAGGTAAGCCCCATATATCATTATAGAATCTGGAGTTAGGGAAAAGATTCTCTTCCTCAGCTCCCAGGTCAAGGGGACATAAGCATGAGGGGACCCTAAGCCAGGACAAGAGGAGGCTTCTTTCTTGGACTTTGAATACAGTGAGAGAATGACACAAAGACAGAGGCAGTGCCTCAAAGGCAGGTGGCCCAGAGCTGTAGCTCAGTATGCCCAGTGATGGTCAAGGCACTGGCCATATCCCCACCAGCTGATCCTGGGACATGTTCTTAATTGTGTGCCCTGATGTGTGGGCTCTCTTAGTTTATTTCACTTCTGAACCTAGCAAACTTTCCCTTCTATTCTGTGACTTACCCAGTATATTTTCAGTGAATTCTTTTCCTGGTTAAGATAGATTCAGTTTGTTACACGTAACCAAAACTTGTAATACACAGAACGTTCGGACTAGGGTTTTTTAATCTTAGTATAGTACTATAGTAGCCACTCATCTTTATGCTATAGAACTAGCCATTTTTGAAGAGTGATAAAAAGAGGAAGAAGTTAAATAAATTTAATACGGCAGGATTTTATTGGCTTCTAAGCAACAGAGAGATGGGCAAGGGCACAGATGGCTACCCAAATATGAGGTTCTAAAAATAATGAAGGGGTTTCTCAAACAAGGAATCAAATGGCACAAAATTCAGACCCTGCCTACATTATTGTTTCATGTTAGCAGTACTATTTGTCAAGAAACTCAAAGCCTGTCCCTGAGCTCTTACACCCTGAACTGGTGAGCCCAGTTGGCACTGATAAGGACTAGAAGTTAATACAAAACCTCTTTAAATATATGAAGTAAAAACAAAGAACTGAAAAGAATAGATAAAATCATAACTTTATTCAGATATTTTAATAACTCTCTTTCTCATTAATTGCTAAAACAAGTAATCAGAAAATCAATAAGGGAGTAGAAGACCTGAAAAACACTGTGAACCAATTTTGCAGTGATAGAACATTCCACTCAACAATAGCAGAATACACATTCTTTTCAAGTATACATAGAATAGTGTGCAAGATAGACTATATTTTGTCCCCAAAGATGTCTCAATAAGTTTTAAACATTCAAATTATATAAATTATGTTCTCTAAATAAAGTATAATTTATTTATAAGTTCATAAGAGTTATCTTAAAAATTAAACAATGCAATTCTAAGTAAATAGGGTCCAAAGAAGAAATCACAAGTAAACTCAGAAAGAAATTTCAAGTGAATGCAGATAAAACAAAACATATCACAAATTGTACTATTCTGCTAAAGCAGTAGTTAAAAGAAAATTTATAGCATAAAATATCTTATAACTCATTAAGAAGAAATAAGAAAGCTGGGAGTATAGCTCTGTGGTAGAGTGCTTCCCTAGCATGAATGAAGCCTGGGTTCAGTTATCAGCACTGCTAAAGAGGAGGGAGAAGAAAAGGGTGGGGGAGGGGAGAAATACATAAGAGTGCAGGAGAAGGAGGAGGAGGAGAAAAAGGAGAAGGAAGGAATGCTGAAGGGTTAACAAGGATGTGGAGCAACTAGAACTCAGATAAATTTGTATTTCTTATAAAGTTTAGCATGCATTTACTATATGGCTCAACTTAGGCTCATTCCTAGCAGTTCTATTCTTTTTTAAATATTTTTTTAGTTGTAGATGGACATGATACTTTTATTTTGTGTATCTATTTTTTTTATATGGTGCTGAGGATCGAACCCCGTGCCTCACACATGTTAGGCGAGCGCTCTACCATCGAGCCACAACCCCAGCCCCAGCAGTTTTATTTATTTTTTTTTTACATAAATTCCATCTTTTATTTCAGCAGGGGTTCAAAAGTTTTAGGAGACTAATATTTATAAAGGAAATAGAAACAATCTCTTACTGGCAAGTGTTCTATTAAAATAGGTATTCTTAATAGCCAAAAAGAGAAAGAAAAAAAATATTCATCAATAGGTAAATGGAATCATCATATTGTGGTGTACTTATGCACTATGATACTACTTGATGATAAAAAGACACAAACCACTGATAAATACACAGCATGGATGAATCTCTAAAGCACTATGCTAAGTAACTGAAGCTGGACTAAAATTAATAAGTACATATATACTGTATCATCCCATTTATATAAATTCTAGAAAAGGTGGAGCTATATTGGGGCTAGGGTTGTGGCTCAGTGACAGAGCACTGGCCTTGCACATGTGAGGCACTGGGTTCGATCCTCAGCACCACATAAAAATGAATAAACAAAATAAAGATACTTAAAAAAGAAAGAAAAGGTAGAGCTATAGAAGGCAAATCAGTAGTCAACAGGGAAATCAAGGGATAGGAGTGGGAGTGTATATATTTGTCAAATCTCATCATATTTTAGACTTTATCCCAATTCTAGAAATCTTTTCTGTGGGAAAAATCTTTTCTGAGGGAGAAATCTTTGATATGTGGAAACATTTAGTCGAAATAGTATTTATTGCATTTTAATTAAATAATGGGGAAAATTGGGTAACAATGTACAATTGTAGGAGACTTAATTAAATAAATTATGGAATATTTCCTGGATGGATTGCTATAAGAAAAAACTAAAAATGATGTGATTATCTGGGTGCAGTTATACAATACTATTATCCCAGCTACTTGAAGGCTGAGACAGGAGTATTGCAAGTTCAGTGCCAACTGGGCAACTTAGCAAGACCCTTGTACAAAATAAAATTAAAGGGTGGTTCCATTCCTAGTATTTTGAGGAAACTCCATACTGCTTTCCAATTAAAAACAAATAGATAGAAAGCAGACCAGTAGAGTACAGAAAGAAAGGAGGGAGAAGGGAGGAAAACTGAAAGTACTAGAGATTGAAATAGAACAAATTGTAATTCATGTATGCATGAATATGTCAAAATTTTAAAAAAACAAAATAAATAAAAAGGGCTGGGGATATAAATCAATGGTACAACTTGCTTAGCATGCCTAAAACCCTGAGTTTGAGCCCCAGGATCAAAAAAGAAATTAAATTTTTAGATGAAGTTATTGATGACTATTTAGTGATTCAGAAAGATACATTTTATTTTAGGTACATAACAAACCAGTATATCTATGGTTCATTTTATTATCTATTTAGGATATTGATACATGTGCATGTGAGCATGTGAATGTACATGCATATATACATATATTTAGATCTCTATATGTTATTAAAAGGTCATGCACCACTGTTTTAGTCAGCTTTCTGCCACTGTGACGAATACCTGAAGTAAACAACTTAAAAGGAGGGAAAGGTTTTTTTGATTCACAGTTTCAGAAGTCCATGGTCATTTGGCCCTGTTGCTTTGGGTCTGTGCTGGCATAGTACATATGGCAGGAGCATGCTGTAGAGAGTTCTGTTCACCTCATGGTGACCAGGAAGCAAAGAGAGAGAGTTGGGAGGAACGGGGGGTCTCTGTATCTCCTTCAAGGGCAAGACCCCAATGACCTCACTTCCTTCTACTAGGCCCCAGCTCTTAAATGTTCCACCACCTCCCAGTAGTGTCACAGGCTGACCAGCAGCCTTTAGCATGTGGACCTTTTTAAGATCCAAACCATAACAACCACCGTGGTCACTGGTTATTTCTTCATTTTGCTTATCTTTATTTTTTCTAAGTATCTGATAATAAACATGCATTTCCTTTGAAGTTAGAAATAACTGCAAAAGTTGCAATTTTTAAAAAGACATGGCTTGCCTTTGAGGCTTACAGTCTACTTAGCAAAAAAAAAAAAAAAAAAAAAAAAAAAAGACATGTAAACAACATAATCCATGGTAGAATGAACTAAGCAATCTTGGGAGTAAGGGAAAATTATTTGTGTCATGTGAAGCTTTACACCAAAGCTAGGAATACTACGGTCTCCAACATTCAGACCATAACCAAGTTGTTCTTTCTGAACCTCTGGGCCAAACTTCTCCACCCATAATGACTTTTTCTTATGGGCTCCATGATCTCTGACTCTCCCTCCACCCCTAACTTAGTGTATCAGACAAGGGTATTGATATTTGAACTTCAGTGAACTGAAAAATTTAAGTTCCCTGTCACAAGTCAAAAGGACATACTTAGATACCAGCTACACTGTTCTCAAGTTCCAGAGCTCCCTTGGAGTTCCAAGATGGAATATGACTTACTAGGGGGAAAGGGAGCCTCTAAAAAAATCATTGTATCCCTAATTTCTGGCATGCAGTAGGTGCTTAATAAATATTTTCTACTTGATTAATGGATCTGTTGAGAATAGAAGCATGGGTTTGAGATGGTTCTGGTGAAGTGTTTATTTCTGGGATACTTGTAAATTAAACCTATTTCCAGTGTTTCCCACCAAATATTCCTGTAGTCCTGAGCAAGGCTGAGCAAGCCAAGCAATGAGCAGTTTGGTCCAAAATCTCCAGCTCTTTCCTAATATTCTGGATTCACATTCCCAAGCACATTCCTACCTGGCAGTTTTAGTTTTAATTTTTTTCAACCTCAGTGAGTTTCCAAGAAACTTGAATCCCTATTGCAGCTCTGTTTGTATTCTGCTTCACCCATGTGCCAGAACCATCTAGCATATCTAATTAGAAACCTCAAAACTCTTGTGTTTAATGAAACAATAGTTAAGTAATCCCAATTTATCCTCATATAACATAAAGGCAAAAAAAAAAAAAAACAAGTGTGGATAGAGACTGTGGAAGATAATAAACATGAATCCTAATTGGTGGTATAGGAAAATAAACATTGATTTAGAAGTGAGATGTTGAGTTCAAAACCTGCATTTATTTCTTGATTAGTTAAGGCAGGTAACTTGACCTTCTTGGGCCTCACCGTCTCCTTTCTAACTAAAAGGGCTGGTTTCCTTTTTTAGATCCTAAGTTCCTTTCAACTCCAATGTTCTGTGATTTCTATGCTGTTTCTGTACAGATGCTCGGGGCTCTGTCAGGGCGAGATGTTCCCCTGTCCCTCCTGCCTTATCTCATCGCCTGTCAGTGCGCACAACAACAATGAATACTGATTGCTTGCAAGGAAAGCATGTGTTGGATCAAACTGATGTGTCTGCTCTCTGCCCTCTGGAGAGGACAGAGGAGGCTTTGATGTACAAATGGGTTCCATATTTTGACCTAGGAACCTCTCAATTCCAAGTGAGCTCCATTGCCAAATATGTTAAATAATTATTTGCAATTAAAGAAGCATTCCATACCTCTTTCAAAACTGCCACATGTATTTTATTTAAAAAAGAAACAAGTAAAATCCCACAGTTTAAATTACTAATCCTAAAAATGGGGGAGTATGGTGTTGGGTGGGTGGTGGGCCATTGGAACTTCTTTTCATATACCATTGCTGTTTAATAACACAAAAAGGACAGGGCAAGTAGGGTAGCCAGGCTGCATATTAAGCCAGGGCTCAACAGATCCCTGGTTTATACAGGAAGAGACCATGTGAAACACCTGTATAGCCACAAATGGCACCGAACAGCCTGCTTCACCCTGGCATCCTAACCAAATTTTCCTTGGGTTGAAGTTTTGTGGTGTCCCATGAGAATGGTTATACACAGAACACTTTCTGTCACAGGAGAATTTATCACTTCCCTTCTCCTTCTCCAAAGGTGATGTCGAAGATATCCAAAGGCATATCTTCCTCCACATTCATCCCACTCCTTTAGAGTAGAATAGAATTTTATGGAATTTGTCTAATAGAACTCTAATCCTGACAAATGAATGCCATGATACATATACTAATAAATTTGAAATGTGTTGAATAATCTCTTTTCCTCTTGAGGTTAGTTAGAATACCAAAGAATGTGAAGTTCCTCATATGATAAATGGTGGTTTTGTTATTGGCAAGTGCTATAGTTTGGATGTGGTTTGCCCCCTAAGGACTCATGTGTTGGAGGCTTGGTCTGCAATGTGGTGGCATTAAGAAGTGATAGAGGGCTAGGACTGTAGTTCAGTGGCAGAAGGCTTGCCTAGCATGTGTGAGGCACTGGGTTCAATCTTTAGCATCACATAAAAATAAACAAATACCTTAGAAGAAATTAATATAGTTTTCTCCAGGACTCTGGCTAGTTCTCATGAGAACAAATTGTTATAAAAAGAGCAAACCTGACTCCTGAATCTCTCTGGCTTCCCGCCTCACAGAATGATCTCTCATTCTCACATGTGCTGTCACCATGATGTGATCTACTATAAAGTGTTCCTCACCCCACCCCAAGAGGGACCTCACTAGAGGCCAAACAGATGGAGCTGCTGGATCTTGAACTTTCAGTATTCAAAACTGTGACCTAAATAAACCTATTTTTTTTAATAAGTACCCAGCTTCAGGTATTTTGCTTTAGGCACAGAAAACTAATAGAGACAGGAAAAGCAAAAAGTACTGGCTCAAGGAACACTACATTTCTCTGTATATATTATACCTATTCCATGATCCCAAACTTCTTCCCTGACTATGTCTCCATATCACAACTACCAATGGGAAATAATCTCTCCTCTTTCTCAGAGATAATTCTTTATTTGCATCTGTCTCAAATGTTTAAATTTATTTTTATAGTAAATATATGAACAAATATGTCTTATCTGTCCTAATTGTCTCTATACTCCTAGAGAAAAGAATCCTTATTCATCAATTACTATCTAAAACAGAAGATCTGGTGCAAAAAATATATATACTGTATTCAATGCTAAAATTGGGAAAATAAAAATGTTAACAATGAATGAATGAGCATCATATGTCTCTCCTTTTCCTCTCTTTTCACCCACTAATTCAATTTCTGAAAAAACAGGATATCACTACTTTTTCATCTTCATGTATTCAAATGTGTTTCAGTTACTCGTGTAATTTATTTAATATAATTAAACTTGACTTCAGAGGAAAATTTCATAGATTAAACACAGTGGTATTATATTACTACTTAAGATTAACATTTTTTAGGCTATGGTGCTATTGGCTCTGATGCTGAAACTCATCAGTGAGGTTGTTCTAGTTATTTGAAAGTTCTAATTATTTAAAAATACCAAATAAAAGCTGTACATATATGTTCCGTTTTCGAACAATTTTAATTCTATAAGATATACCTAACATTAACACTCAGCAGAGAAAGGAATTCATCCACTTTTGGGGGATGTGAGAAGCAAGTACCCATCTCTAGAAAGCAAATGTGACTAAGAAAGAATTGCTTCCCTCAGAGGATTACCATATCCTAGCATTTCTCAATCTTGGCAATACAAACATTTTGGCCCATATAATTTTTTCGTTGTGGGAGGCCAACCTGTACATTGTAGAATGCTTAACAGGATCCCTGGTCCCTACCCTCTAGATTTCAGTAGCATTTCCCCAGTTGTGACAATCAGAAATGTCCAGTCATTGCCACATATATCTTCCAGGGGAAAAAATTCCTCAATTGTGAACCTCAGAAGTGAAGGAAGAGCTACTAAAAATGGTATAGTGTTTCAGAGTCATCTTCTGATCACCAATTCTCATTTTACAGTCCCATCAGATGTAGGAAATATAGTAAACTGTGAGTTAATCCTAAAACATGACAAGAAATGTTTAAAATTAATTTCCCTATCCATGGAAAATAAAAGGAAAGTATTTATGCTTTCGGAGGGTTTGGATCAGCCTCTAAGTATTCATGTATTGAGCTCACTTTTTCATCCAGTTCCCAGCTAGATATGAAGAAGAAAGAAAGGTCAGATATGGTCCTGTGTGCAATTCAAATCTACCCAAGCAGCAGAAGCAATGGGATTAAACTAAAAGCCATCTTAAAGATGTTCTACCTACATCTCTACTTCTTATAGGAGAAAAATAAGACCTAGAAAAGTCAGAATGGTGGTAGGACCTAAAGACATCTACCTTATAGATAGAGTTTGGGCTAACACATAAGTATCTTTACTCCCTGCTAATGACTTTCATGGATATCAAATATTGACTAACTGCCAAAGAATGAGACAGATAGCAAGCTCTGGAGCTATTCCTCCGCCCTCCAAGGGCTGGGAGCAACAAGAAAGAGGGATTCCAGCCAGGCTTTGAAGACCACAAGCAGCTTCACAGAAAGGTTGGGAGGAGCATTCTGATTTCTTTCCCTTGGCCACTTTGCCAAATTGGGAATGACACAAAGGGAGACCAAAGAGCAGGAAACTGCCTGATATAAGCCAGGGACTAAGTTTATATGGGAAAATAATAAAAATAGGACATGGGATTATTTTCAAAATCATCCCAAATAATCTCAGATTAATTTCTTTGCTGGTTTCTGTCACTACTTTGTTCTTCAATCTTCAATTCCAGAACATGCCCACTGACCCAGATAGGACCTTTAAGAGCAGCTTTGCTGGAGGTGAAGGACATCCCCAAGTCCTCAGTCACTATAAAGAAGAGCTGTCCATCCTTGGTTGTTGTTGCTGTTGTTGTTGTTTTTACTACTGAGCTATGTCCTCAGCCCATTTTACTTTGAGACAGGGTCTCACTAAATTGCTTAGGTCTTGCTAAATTGCTGAGGCTGCTTTGAACTTGCAATCCTCCTGCCTCAGCCTCCAAAGTCCCTGGGATTACAGGCATGTGCCATCATGCCCGGCAACCTGTTCAGCCTTGAAAGGTATCGTTTTTATGATTCAAATTATGAACTCTCATGTCAAAGTTCTAAGAATAGAAATAATCATTATGTTTCAAAACTGAATATTTCATCACTTCAAGGTCTTTGACCTTGAAATCTGAAATGGACCTGATTCCTTTCATCTTACTCATATTAAATTTTTCCTCTGTGTCAAGGGATAAATCTGGCATCACTGAAGACATTATGTAAATAGATCATAAGACAAGTGAATATGATTATGTAAGTTTAAAAAATTGAATTAAATTCAATTCCAAAATAAGTAAGTAAACTGGAAACATGCAAATTTCATCAAAATCTGAAGAAGATTTGTTAGCAACTCTTCTATAGGAAAGAGCAGAGGAAGTAAACTCAATAATATTGTTAGCTTCTCGAAAGATTGCCTGGAAAAAAAAAGAGAGAGTGATGGAAGTGATCTGTCTGATGTGTGTATGCATGCATAGACCTGGAGGGGAAGAGGGAGATTCTGAAAAGGAGAACAGGCATTGACTTTAGAAGGGAAAAAAAATGAATAAGGAGCTAAATGTCCTTGCTGAAATTAAAAAATAAAATTCACATAGACATATACAGTCATCTTGAATACCTCAGTTACCAACAGTCTCACCACCATTATTTCCCAGACAAATTATGATAGTACTTCCTGCCCCTTTCCCACTTTCTCAGACTTTTTTTCAGGCAAAATACTCATTGAGGCATTGGAATGTTTTGCCCTCTATTCACAGGTTGTAAGAAAAATATCTGCTGAGTACCAACTGTGTAATTGTTGCCCGTTATATCTAAATGTCATCTGTAGGAAAACGTTTGGAGAGGAAGGGGAAAAGAGCACAAAATTGGGGAAGAAGCACAGTATTTGTTTCATATATGGTTCCCCATCCTGTGGATTCATATCTGAGTCCAGTGAAGAGGGGACACACAGAAGTCCAGGGAAAAGTTCTCAGAGGGACTCTGGGAGACCTGAGCACCTGTATAGTGCGCTGATGTTTTGGGCAACAAAGTATGGCCCAGAGCATAGAAAGGAGGCCTTCTCCACACCTCCTTGTGAAGCATCTCCATCACAGTGAGAACATGGAGACTGTACCTCCGTGGGACAATAGTATCTCCAGAAAGAGCACTACAAGTCGGGACACCGTTGGGCATTTTATTTTTATTTGTTGAATACCTCATTAAACATGACTGAGCAGCTCTCTGTGCCAGCCTAGGTGGTGGGTGCTGAGGATAGAGCAGTGAAAAAGGAGCAAATCCAAAAGAAAGCAACAAGAAGAATAGGGAGGAAACTGTTTATGAGCTCTTCCAGAGTATCCCAAGGATTCCCAGAAATAACTGGGATAAAATGAAAGTTAAGGGCTGTAGCTGGAGACTGGAGCTATGCAGATGAGTACATAAACCAGTTGGATTTGGGTTAATATTTTTCCATGACTCCATAGGTAAATGCACGCCAGTGCACACATGCACAGATAAGGGCTGGAGGGAAATATGCCAAAATGGTAATTGTGATTATGGGCTTTAGAATCACAAATGATATTTTTATATAATTTCATAGAATATTACCTATATTTCAAATGTTCTAGAGTGAAACATATTATGCTAATAAGCCTAAAAACACTTTGGGTTTTGGTTGAAGAGGAGAGAAGGTTGTGTTACTTTGTCATTAATTTGATTTGGATAGTATGGTTCCCTAGAGAAACTGCTGGCCTTGCTGTACATTTAAAAGAAATGTGTTTGATGATAAACAGACCAAACCGATAGGTTAAAATGAAACTTGTTTCTAAAACCAATGTAAATAGAAGAATTGACAGATTTCTCTGCTGCTGGCTTGTAATTAAATGTTTAATCTTATTGCTCTTTTACTTTTCCAACAAAGTGAACTTTACCAGAAAGAAGAACACAATTATCTATCTCTCTCTCTCTCTCTCTCTCTCTCTCACTCACTTGCTCGCTCACTCTCTCTGGGAATAGTCATAAAGTCTGTAGTTCCTAGCATATCAATTCTACATCAATGAATAGATAATTAATTGAATTCTCCATAATTCAGGAACTCAATATATCTTTGCTCTGGTGTTTCTACAAAAAGATGAAACGGTTTACATGTGCAGCTTATTCTATTCCCTGTTATCATAAATGTATACTTTCCAGTTCATTTGTAAAGAGTTTCCTGTGAAACATCTGGTCTTCACAAGTTGAACGTTACTCCTTTGTAGCCATGTATCTTAATATTATAAATTAATGGATTTCCTGGAGAATTATAACTCAACTCAATATCTGATACAGTTGGTATTCCTTTGTTGGTTAGAAAAAAAAAGAAAGAAATTTAGTATGACCTCCCCCTTTTTTCATAATTGAAATTTTAAAAGAAAAATTAATTTTCCTCAAAACAATGCAATGAAACAATATTTTACACAAAGTACTTGAGCACACCAGGGTTAGAGAAATGAATAGGACACAAAAATAGTTTGCAAGCCTGGAGAGTTCCAGCTGGGGTGGGATATAAAAATGAGGAATTAGCATGGGGACATGAGAATGTAGGGGTTCCTGGAAGTTGGAGACTCGGGAAGGAGAGGTGAAGGCCACCAATGCCTACTATAGTGTTGTCCTCAGAGAGTCACTAATTACTGCTTGATGATAAATTCTATTGGCAACTAAACACCTGCATCCCTCCCAGAAAATAAACTACAAATGTTGATTTGTTTTAATCAGATCATCAACATAATTAATCCAAAAAGCTTTGTTGTCCACAAAATATGCATGACTCTTATTCAGAAACCGGGGCAGATTCACCAAGCATCAGAAGGTAGAATTGCTCCATCACAAAATTCCCCCCGGTGTCTCAGTCAGAGAGGTTCACATACATAGGTGGATGGATTTGTCCTGTGCCCTTCCAAACCTGATTGGCTAAGAGGTAACCTTTGAAGGGAGAATGTTAACAGTGCCTCGGTCAGTCTCCTTGGGAGTCCTTGGTGCATGGGAATCTATGGTAAGAGTTGTGAAGAGCATCAAAGATCATAGACAAGCTTGACATTGAAAATGTCAAATGTGGGCCACTCTCCAGGTAAAACTCTTGTTGTTTTCCCATTTAGTCCCAGTCTGCCCCGGGAGCCAGGCAAAGCCAGATGTAAGGCATAAAATATAGGTGGGCTTTCCTCTTCCTAATGGAGATAAACCAATTTGGATTCTCAATATGCTTCTAAGTCTCATCATATGAATTGTTCAGCCCTAATCACAATCCAAAAATCTCATTGTAAAAATGCATACGCTTTCCCACATTACAAACACTGTAAGAGATACAATCCCTCTAGAGATTGTCAAATCACATAAGAGGATGGGAATGACATTCATGCTGACTTATAATTCACCATCTCTGCGGTACTTGCCAAGGTTTTTCCTCATTGTTTCCATTTCTAAAACACTGCTTTTGTTTTTACTTCTTGGAGAGAGAAGAAAACAGAAGAAAAAGAAATATGCTTTGGGTTTTTCCTCACTTAAAAAAAAGAGAGAAATGCAGATCTAAATAAATAGTGTATCTTTCTAGTTTTTCTCCTGCTTTTAAATAGAGAAAAACAAATGGAAAAGTTACTAAATACCTTTGGAGAAAAGGGGAATCTTGCCTTAAGCTAAGAATATAGTGGAGTAAGTACAATAACAAATTATTAAAAAGCAAATTATTTTTTAATCCATTTTACCAAGATAAAGTCCAAAAATCATCTGGAAAATATGTTCTGTGACAAACTATTCTGAATACTATTCTATGGCATTTACCCATTGTAGTTATTAAAATCTGTACCACATTTCCTTATAATCATTCTTAGGCTTTGCAAATCTCTCATGGAAATTCTTAGGTAGGAAGACAAGTCTGTTTAAAGAAAAGAGCAAGCAAGGTTGAAGCAGGTGGGCTTGAGTTGATGCCAAAACTCAGCTCTGCCATTTACTAGGTGTCCTTGGGCAAGACTCTTCTGAGCTTTGGTTTCCTCATTGATAAACTGAGGTCAGTAATAGCACCAACCTCATTAGATGTACTAATGCAAGTAAAGCAGTTTATATGGTACCTTACACATAATAAGAAGGCAGGCGTGTAATAAGCCAAGAGTCAGCAAACTATGGCCTGTGAGCTGCCAGTTTTGTAAATAAAGTTTTATTGCAACACAATCAGATCCATTGATTTACACATCATTTATGAATGAATGCTTTTCATGCTACAATGGTAAAGTTGAGTAGTTGGACAGAGATCTTGAGGTCTCCAAATCTAAAAATATTTCTTATCTGCTCCTTTCCAGAAAAACTCTGCCAGTACATGAACTAAGTAATGAAAATACCATTATTATGATAGCACATGTTTTTTTTTTAAAGATATAGGGAAAAAAAAAAACTTCTACAAACTGACTTTCAGAGAAGTACTTAGTGAAAATGACCCAGCAAGGTGGTGATGAGGCTTTTTTCCAATTATTTTAATTCTTCTTTTTAGTTATACATGACCTGTAGAGTTTATTTTGACATATTTACACAAACTTGGAGTATATCTTATTCTAATTAGGATCCCAGTCTTGTGGATATACATGATGTGAAGACTCACCGTGGTGTATTCATATATGTACATGGCAAAATCATGTAAGATTCATGCCATTGTCATTCCCGTTCCTATTCCCCTCCCTTCCCCTCATTCCAATTTGTCTAATCCAATGAATTTCTAATCTCCTCCTACCAACCCCTTGTTGTGTATTAGCATCCACAGATCAGAGAACATTCAAACTTTGGTTTCTTGGGATTGGTTTATTTCACTTAGCATGATAGTCTGTAGATCCATCCATTTGTTGGCAAATGTCATAAAGTCATTCATTTTTATGGCTGAGTAATATTCCATTGTTGCATATGTATCACATTTTCTTTATGCATTTATTTGTTGAAGGGCACCTAGTTTGGTTCCACAGCTTAACTATTGTGAATTGAGCTGCTGTAAACATGGATGTGGCTGTGTCACTGTAGTACACTGATTTTAACTCCTTTGGATATATACTTAGGAGTGATGGGGCTTCTTTACCATCCTATATTCCTTACTATGCTTGTAGAACATATTCCTTACTATGCTTGACCTCAAATGAGGTCATTTTCCCAATATATTTAAACATATTTATTTGAGGAACCCATAACACATCGGCTTTTTTCCTCAACTTTGTCTTTCAATTGCAGTTGAAAAGAAACATTTTTATTTAGAGTTTTGAAGGTGATGAAAAGTTTTGCATAGCTTGGTTCATCCCAAGAATACTAACATAAAATATTCCTAAAAAATATTTGGCTCAATATGTCTATCTCCAATATGTCTCTCTCTCTCTCTCTCTCTCTCTCTCTCTCTCTCTCTCTCTCTCTCTGGGCTTAGTTTCCTTTGAAGTCACTGAGAGCAGGAAACATCCCCAGAGGGGTTGTGTCCCTGACTGGAGCCTTGGTCTCTGAATATAAGTTCAACCAAAGCCTCAGGGTCATCTGAGTTATCGCTAAATGAGTAGATTAAAAATGGAAGAATGCAGACAAACTGGCAGTTAAAGTTTTGAGTTTTCCAGGAAAACAGTTCAACTGAAAGGCATTTTGCTTCCACAACACCCTGGCTCACTTGCTGATAAGCTATAATGAGACACTTTTACAAAGTGAATTTGATGTGTAGCTATGTTCTGTTCACTTCTATTGCCAGAACTCCCTTTCTATTAAAATAAAAAGAATTTGAACTAAAACTTTAGAAAGAGGGAAAAAAACACACAACTTGAGAGAGAAAAATTGAGTAAAGCAGGATTTCTGTGGGTTTATTTCTCAAACTAAAAAAAAGGGCAACACTGGAACAAATTAAGTGATTTCTCCAGGATTTGGCTCTTCTTTCTGCCCTTCCATTGTGTAATCCTTAGAGTCTATTTATTTTTAAATAGAAAACTTTTAAAAATATAATTTTCTCACTCAGTTGTTGTATTGGTTTATTTGCAGAGATAAAATGCCCTTTTCTCATCTAAAGATAAACCACCAAATTCTGTTGTCCAGGTTGAGAAAACTTATTCGAATTCAAAAATTGTGCTTTTAGGTTTAGAGTATTGGAGTTTTTTTTTTTCCATTATTAATTATTTTGATTCTTTAACATTTTATTTAATTTTGATTTTCTTTTCTGTCTCTGAGATTGAGATCAAATCTAAGATTTGAGACAGAATTTGACAGACAAGGAAGAAAAGCCTGACAAAGTTTTTAATGGGTATATTGACACCACCTCTAACACAACACTGTGACTGAAGCCACCATAAAGTGATGAAAATATGTGGGAAATAAGAATTTCCCCACTAATAGACAAATGAATAGCAACTTTAGCACATTTCCTGGTTATTTACTGACTAACATCACTAACAATTTTTCAAAGCATAGGTTGGCTTGAGGAAATGTAGAAATTCAATCAGCACAACCGTGAGAGGTGTGAACACACGCGAGGGTGAACTTGTCTTGATCCCTCTGTGAAACCAACTGAAACCTTCCTATCACAAGCAACATTCATCTCTTAAAGTATAAATTCATTAAGAGGATTAAAAAGAGGCAAAGAAAATATTAATGTGTGACCACACAAAAAACAAACAAACAAACAAAAAACCCAAACACCACAGTTTTCCCTTTTAGAAAGAAGATATGGCTGGGGAAATGGCTCAGTTGGTAGAGTGCTTGCCTCTTATGCACAAGGCCCTGGGTTCAATCCCCAGCACCACCAAAAAAAGAAAGAAGATATAAAACTGAAAATAGCTTAAGGAAGACACTATACAGGTGTTGGCCTTTCTTCATGTGGGAACTGAGCTGGGAAAGCAAGATAAAAATGGAGACAGAGAACACAGGAGCTGGTCCCTTAGGTCGACGGAGAGGCCTAGTTTTACAAGCATTCGTAAATAGAGATTGGTGGCATCTCAGTGTTGATTCAGAGAGTTCCCACTTTCTCCTCTTTGGCAGAATGCCTGATCACTCCTTGTCTTATGGAAGGTGGAAGATCCGTCTGCACCGTCCACAAGAAAAGTCAACTGCTGGATTTCCCTTCTGTTCTTCCTTCTCTGTAATTTTGAGTGTTTCAGTTTCCTCAGCTCATCTCCACAGGGAGAACTTTTCACGGGAGGATGTGCACAGGCACTTTTTCCTGTCATCATCTGACTGCTCCAATTATGTAGCACTTTCTATTTTCCATGATTCCTTCAAACATCCCATAGCACCCCTTACAATGGCATTATTATTCTCAGTTTACTACGGCAACAAAGCCATACTAACATGCATTTAACTTCATGATCAATTCTCATCCATTCGGGAAAATAAAAGGATTTACTGTAAACTCTAACTTATACGCATTGCATAAATAAATGCCCCATATAAGTAGAAATTACTGACCATTTTTTTGGACCATTTTGCATAAAATCTTTCTTTAAAAACACCACACATCACAAAAGATAGCCAATGTAATTTAACTTTTTCTTGACATACAAAGTTGTAATTATAAACATCTCTTATTTATAATGATATTATATGGCTTTGTTTCTTTGAGTCTAGAAGATTTCCCTATTTTTAAGGCTACATATTGTCACTTTAGCCTCTTATACTTCTGTTTTCTTCTCAAATTCCCCCATGCCATTTAACTACTGTGAACTAAAATTAGGGGACCATATTCATTAAGAAATTCTTGTTAGTTCAAGGGACGACATAGAAATTTATGTTAATGAGTTTGATGCAGAAATCTTATAAAAGCTATTTTACTTCTTTAAGAAAGCCCCTTTCAACTCTCCATCAGGGACATGTTAAACAAAAACCTGAGGTTGCCAAAGTCTAAACTTCAGAAAGGCTAGGTGTTTGTGAATTTTAATTTCCACTTTCATTCAGATATACTCAATTTGTTATATCCTCTGTGAATTATTTTCAAGCAGTCTCAAAGGAGAATAGTACCCTATGTGTAATTTCACTTTGGTGTCCAGATCATTAATATCATTTTTAATCACAGAAATTTTCACTCAGTTCCCCCAAGCTTCTATGAGTAGTAATAGTTCAAGAAGATTAAAAAGTAACACTTTCACCAGGCAAGGGGCACAGGCCTGTAATCCCAGGTATGAATAAGACTAAAACAGAAGGATAGCAAATTTGAAGCCAGATTAGGCAATTTATCAAGATCTTGTCTAAAAATAAAATGAAAAGAGCTGGATTGAGAGCTCAATCCCAGAATCACAAACAACCAAACTTCCCCCCAAATAAAACAAGAGCAAAACATCATTTCCAAGAATCATTCATGTTATTAATTAATTGTGATACTGGAGATTGAGCCATAGGTGCTCTACCACTGTGCTACATTCCCAGCCCTGTATTTATTTATTTATTTATTTATTTATTTATAAATAATTTTTTTTTTTTTTGAGACAGGGTTCTCTAAACTGCCAAGGCTGACCTCCAACTTGCTGTTCTCCTACCTCAGCCTCCCGAATAGCTGGGATTATAAGCATGTGTCACTGTCTCTGGAACATTATTCACTTTAAAGAGAGACATATTGACTATGTGATCTTAGCTGAGTCATTTTATTGATATATTCCAAGTAGTCTATTTTCTAAAAATAAACTGACATGATTAAAGAAATACAATTTGTAAGTCCTGTTCAACTCCCAGACATCCTGGTATTTAAAGTAAGAGCTTGAATAGTCAAACCTGGGACAAGGATGACATCTAGTGGTGCCTCATTTTATATATGGCCTGACTAATCATTGTCACCATTGAGTAGTAATCTCATCCATGTAAATATTTAGAATTGAAACATAAAGGAGTCTAGGGTACCATGTAGTTTCAATCTCCTCGTTTGATACTTATGAAAACTGAGAATTAAAGTGTCTATATATCTATACTTAAGGTCACACAGCTAGAGTTTACCCAACGCCTACTGAGTTCAAACCAAGTTCATTGTGTATATTTTTATGCTGCTCACAAAAGTCAAGGGGGGGGGGAGGGGGTAAAAAATAATACCATAAAACAAAGAAGGATTTCATTCTTCTATTCTTTGTTCCTTCTTTGTGCATTATCATTAATCTATATACCAATATACTATTCAACCAATCAGGCAACATGCTCTTTTTAAAGCATACTGGGGATTGTGTAAAAGATTTATAAAAGGAGAATGTAATTATGCATTATATGTGTGGTCAAAATAAAAACACTTTTTAAACTGTTTTTACCTACTCTCCTTTGGAAAACCATCTACCTCCATTCTGTGTGATTTCGGTGGAACTGACCCAGTCTCTCTCAGCCAGAAGCGAGTTTATGACCAAGGCTTGGCTAGTCCGGATCGTTTTCCTTCTGGCCACAGTGAGTGACTCTGGGACATTCATGTTGAAGTCCCTGGAAAAGATTCCTTCTCTTCTTCTGCAATTTTGGATTATCAAGGTACAATGATGAGATAGAACAAGCCCGCAGCCATTTTCTTGCTATGTGGAAGGAGCTTTTCTATGAATGAAGCTGGACCCTGAAGGGAAGCAGATGCAGATTCTAGCCTGACATCCTTAAAACCCCTGGGTCTATTCATGCCATTTTCTTTTTATTTAAACTAACTTGAGTGGGCTTCTGTTCCTTGAAATCCAAAGTTGCTATAAAAATGCATAACTCAAGTGCAATTGTTTGAGGATAAGTCTTCCAAATTTGGTTTCCAACTGTTTGTATAAAACAATGTTACCGTATCAACTTGATGTGAAGACAGAAAGCAATGTGCTAGAACTATAAATTATCTTAGAACCTTCCCTGAATGCTCATAGAATACAGTATCTGATTCAGTACTTCATTTTTTATTTCACTTCTTTGCAATACTGGGGGTCAAACCCAGGGCCTCATACATGCTAGGCAAGTGCCCAACCATTGAGTTATACCCCCAGCTCCAGTAGTTGAATATTTAATGCTACATTTTAATCTTCAGATATTTTATTTCTTCAAGCATATTATAAACTCTCTATAATCATGAATCACAGACCAGGCTAGAAGAAAGTAGACACTAGTAATTATTTGTTAATGGATATAAAATCTAAATTGTACTTGTCTAGAATTACATATATTCAGAAATTTTGTATGAGAATTACTTCAAATGAAGAAAAATAATTTCCTCACTAAATAAAACTTTCAATAAGAATTATGTAATTTGCAGAATAACCTCTTAAGTGGTCCCACATGGCAGTGGTGGCTAGTTTTCCACCAAAACCTACTCTTTCCAACAATGACAAAAATTAAACAAGATGCAGGATCATCCAGCTAAAGACAATATTCCCAAGCCTTCCTACCAGCTACCTAACTATGGATGGGCCAATGAGACATAAATAGAATAAATAGAAATATTTAAATGTCACTTGTGTTTGGGCCTTCAGACACTTGGAGTAAAAAATTCCATGATTCTTTTTTTTTTCTTTTTTTCTTGGTGGGGGGCTGGAAAGTTGAAGTACAAAAATGCTTTAGCAAACAAAGTACAACCATACAGATGAGAATAGCACTCTGTATCAGGGGTCATCCACAAACCAGCCATTCGATTTGTGAATAGTTTTACTGGAACATAGCCACACTCGTTTGTCTACAAACTGTTTATAGCTTCTTTTGCACTACAGCAACAGAGTTCAATAGTTGTAACAGAGTATGGATTGTCCTGCAAACCTAAAATACTTACTATTTGGCCAAAGTCTGCCAACCCCTGTACCCTGAACTTTCCAAACTGCAGATTTTAGGATTTCTCAGCCTCCATAATCCCATGAGACAATTCCTTCCAATAAATCCCTCTCCCTCTCCCCCTCCCTCTCTCCCTCTCTCTCTCTTTCTCTCTCTTTTTCCATACACACGTGTGTGTGTGTGTGTTTATGAGAACAAAATATATTTATATTAACAGTCACAAGTCACCATAATTACATCACTTGGTAGAAAATGTTCCTCAATTGATAAATGAATAAAGAAAATGTGATATATATATACTCAATGGAATATTACTCAGCTTTAAAGAAGAGTGAAATCATGGTATTTGCCAGTGAGTGGTTGGAGTTGAAGAATATCATACTAAGCGAAATAAAACAATCCCACAAAAGCAAAGGCCTAATGTTTTCTCTAATATGCCAATGTTAATTCACAATAAGGTGGGGGGCACTAGGGAAGAATAGTATTACCTTAGATTAGGCAGAGGGAAGTGAAGGGAGGGGAGGAGAGGGGATGTGGGGATAGGAAAGATAGTAGAATGAAACAGACATTATTACTGTATATATATAACTGTATTATCCAATATGATTCTGCAACACGTGCACTCAGAAAAATAAGAAATTCTATCCCATCTATGTATGATATATCAAAGTGCAGAAATGCATTCTACTGTCATGTATAACTAATTAAAACAAATTTAAAAAAAACAATAATATGGAGATATACAGATTTGTTTGTAGGGAAAATTATCTGACCATACAATAATAATCAAGTGGTCCTTTACCAACAAGTACTAGAGGACCATATTCTAAGAAGAATCTTGCAGTTACTTTCCTAATAAACATTTTTCATTTGATGATGCCCAACGATTTTATGTGTGAAACTTAATCCTTTTAGACAAATATTCTCAACTGAGAATAATTTTGACCCTATGGGACATTTGGTGACATCTGGAGAAATTTTTGGTTATCACAGAAGGATACTGCTGACATCTAGTGGGTTCAGGCCAGGGATTCTGCTAAGCATCCAGCAATACCCACCCCCGCAAAAAAAAAAAAAACTACCACAATAAATAACTATTTAGACCATAATGTCAATAGTGCCAAGTTGAGAAAACTTGCTTTAAATAAAGACTTTTGATATCTGGGTGAAACAACATATCAAAGTCTAGCAGTCATTTATATGGTGACAAATTCAGTCTTTCCTGGAAACTGGTTTTCATAGAAAATGGTGGGTAGAGAAGAGTGCGAGTCCCTTCAGTACTTTCAATAAATGAGAGAGAAACTGCTAAGAAACGAGAGTGGAGGGATATCCAATGACAAATACACAGTCTTACAGATATACACCTTACTTTGAAGGAAAGCATGCCCTTGAGTTCAGAACTTTCAAGAAACTATGTTGAATGCATTTCTTATAGGTTAGGGGGCTATTATTTCTTATGAGTATCAAACTAATGCTGTTTCCAAAGAATTAATTAGTTCTTATCTGGCAAAATTAGGCAGAAAACTAAAAAAAGATTTAAAAAAATAAAAACAGGTTGTGCCTCTAGAACAGTTCTTTAAACCCTGGGCCAAACCCCAGACCTTGAAACCTCCAGAGAACACTGCTAACCCATCTTTTAGAACTTGACAGCCAGTTTAACCTAGAGCCTCAAGGATGACCAGTATCCTGGCAGAAACCGCTGGTACCTTCAACTGGGAAATTTGAAGAAACTTAAATAAAAGGATAATTTGCAAAAGTATGGTCATGATATAGGGAAACCACAGGAGATAATACATACCTAGGACTTGTAACAGTATGGTGCCATTATTAACCCTATTTCTGAAAGTGTGATGGGAAGGAACATTTCTTTAGTCACTGGATTCAGATTCAGGGAAATGCTTAGGGAGGACTGTGAATATTGGTCAAGAAATGCAGTCCCACACATGCAAACACACACACACACACACACACACACACACAATGCAGTCAGCCCATGAAGAGCCCATTAGAAGGAATTGGGTAAATAAATATCTCCATCTAACTCTCCTTATACCTTCTGACCTCAAGTGGTCATTGGATGAATCTAATGAGCATTGAGCAGACAAGAGGATCATATGATGCCTCTGAGTCTGACTCAGGGAAAAGTGGAGAGAGGATCTAAAGGAAAAAATCCAAACTCCCCTAACATAGCCCATCCATTCTGACTCTCAGTGTGCATTCATATCCTTAATGCAAGTGAAAACTTCACATCATCAACACATATCTATCACTTTATTCTGGTTGATATCTACTCATGTATCCACTTGTAAACTAATGTTAGATAGTATCAGAATCCTCTGTATAAAGGAAAGAAGGAGAGAAAGAATAACATAAATGCTACCATCTCCACTGCAATAGCTATTCTCTGTCTTTATGCTGGCAATCATATCTCTGTTCTTCCCACACCCATTTCAAATTGACTTTACCATCTGACAGGATCTCAGATGAATTCCAGTAAGAGGATCCAAAATACTTATTCCCTTGGGATATGAGTTTTTTCTGGTTTTGTCTTTATTGGATTGCTATGGTTTTATATTGAACAGGGCTATTGGTATGGGAGTGTTATGAGGTACTCTAATTATGAGGTATGTAATCCACACTCATTGTAGAATAAATTCAATTTTCCACTCATTAACAGGATTAAATATCCTGGGTATTGCATAGTATAAGAGATGGAGAAAGTGTAAGGAGATAAGCTAGATCCCAAATAAAGAAAACCACACCTCTAATCCTCCAACTTCACACAGCTACAGTTCATCCTATATAGTACAGTCAAAATGCCATTCCTAAATAAGTTCAATAGATCACATCCCTTCTTACAATTTTTCATTGATCAGAGAGAGAGAGAGAGAGAGAGAGAGAGAGAGAGAGAGAGCAGTCTAAACACATCTGCCATCATCTCTAAGCCTTGCCTCTCTGTCTGACACTTTATTTTCCTGCTACCCCATTTCTGTGTGGCTCTTTACAGACACACAATCTTAAACATTTTTTTTGTGTGTGTTGTTCTATTTTGTTTTGTTTTACAATACCAGAAATTAAACTCAAAGCCTTACATATGCTAGGGTGAATGCTCTACCATTGATCTACATTCCAGGTCTCTTTTTAAATTTTCATTTTGTGGTAGAGTCTCACTAAGTTGCCCAGGCTGGCCTCGAGCTTGCGATCCTCCAGCCTCAGCTTCCCAAGTCACTGGCATCCCAGGCATGTGCCAACACATTAGCCTGTTTCCGTTTTGTTTTGTTGTTTTTCAGGTGCTGTGTTTACTCTTAACTTGCAGGACTTTCATTCAGGTAAGAAAAAAATTGAATTATGATCCTAGATCCAGGATACAGTAGTCCTCCCTTGTCCAAGAGGGATATGTTCCAAGACCCTCAGTGGTTGCTTAAAATGCAGATAGTACTAAATCACACACACACACACACACACACACACACACACAAATGTTTTCCCTAATAATACACATACTGTGTTAAAGTTTAATTAAAAAATCAGGGCTGGGGATATGGGTCAAGCGGTAATGTGCTTGCCTGACATGCACGAGTTCGATCCTCATGCTGGGTTCGATCCTCAGCACCACATTAAAAAAATAAAAATAAAGATGTTGTGTCCACGAAAACTAAAAAATAAATATTAAAAAATTCTCTCTCTCTCTTAAAAAAAATCAGGCGGGCATAGTAAAAAATTAATAATAGCTAAAAATAAAATAAAACAACTATTACAATATACTATAATAAAAATTATTTAAAATTTATGAATTTTTTTTATTTTTGAAAATTTCTTTTTAATTGTTTTTATTGTTACTATTATTGTTTTGACAGGGAATCTTGCTATATTTCCCAGGCTGGTCTTGAGCTCCTGGGCTCAAGTGAACTTCTCACCTTAGCCTCTGGAGTGTGGGGGTTACAGGTACATTTCACACACCTGGCCTCCATTTAATATTTTGGGCCACAATTGACTATGGGAAAGTGAAATTGTGGATTACGGTTAATTTCTGTACATAAAAAATAAAAGAGGAAAGATAATTGTTTTAGTCAGCTTTTTCACTGTTGTGACTAAAGGACCCAACCAGCACAATTATAAAGGAAGAAAAGTTTATTTGGGGGATCAGAGGTCTCAGTCCAGAGACAGGAGACTTCATTCCTTGGGGCTCAAGGTAAGGCTGAACATTATGGCAGAAGAGTGTGGCATGAAGAAGCAGCTTACATGACGATCAGAAAGCAGAGGGAGAGGTCACCATTTGTGGGATACAAATATATGCCCCAAAGCCACTCCCCCAATGAAACACTTCCTCTAGCTACACCACACCTGCCTCCAGTTACCTTTCAATTAATCCCAACAGGGATTAATTCGCTGCTTGGGTTAAGGTTACAACCCAATCACTTCTCCTCCAAACCTTCTTGCATAGTGTTACACGTGAGATTTGGGGAACAAATCACATCCAGACTATAACATTCTGTCCCTGGACCCAGAAAGCTAACAACCATCCCACAATGCAAAATACCTTTAGTCCATTCCCAAGAGTCCCTATGATCTCAATAGTTCCAAGATTTCTCAAAGTTCAAGTTCAAAGTCTTCTCTGAGGCTCCAGGCAATCTTTCATCCTGAGTTCCTGAAAAATTAAAAGCAATTTACAAGTATCCAATATATAATGATACAGAGTAAACATTTCTGTTCACAAAATTGGGGGCATAGAAAGAGGGAATAGGACTAAAGCGAGATCAGAATCCAGCTGGGTAAACAAGTCCATGTCTGGCATCTGGGGCACATAGCATCATGATATTCCCTCCAAAGGGCTTGTGTAGCTCAGATGCAAGCTTGATTCTCCTTGAACAGGTTCTTTTTTTAAAAAAAATTATTTATTGGGCTGGGGTTGTGGCTCAGCGGCATAGCGCTCGCCTCGCATGTGCCAGACCCTGGGTTCGATCCTCAGTACCACATAAAAATAAATAAGTAAAATAAAGGCGATCCTCAGGGTTATACAAAATGACATATAAGAGGAAAGGAGGGGTAAGACAAGATAATACAAATGGAAGAAATGATTTACAGTAGAAGGGGTAGAGAGAGAAAAGGGGAGGGGAGGGGAGGGGGGATAGTAGAGAATAGGACAGACAGCAGAATACATCAGACACTAGAAAGGCAATATGTCAATCAATGGAAGGGTAACTGATGTGATTCAGCAATCTGTATACGGGGTAAAAATGGGAGTTCATAACCCACTTGAATCAAACCGAGTAATATGATGTATTAAGAACTATGTAATGTTTTGAACGACCAATAATAAAAAAAATAAAAAATAAATAAATTATGCATGGGTATAAAATGTTTTGATGTTTCAAATTTTAGATAGACCTAATGTTCATCACCTTATTAAATAAAACTTTAAAAGTAAAAAAAAATAAATAAAGGTATTGTGTCCAACTACAACTGAAAAATAAATATTAAAAAATTATTTATTTACTGTAGTTTGTTTTACATGACAGCAGATGCATTTAAATTCATAATACACATATAGAGCAAAATTTTTCAAGTCTCTGGTTGTTCATAAAATAGAGTCACACCATTCATGTCTTCATACATGTACTTAGGGTAATGGTGTCCATCTCATTCTACCATCCTTTCTACCCATGCCCCCTTCCTTCCCCTCCCTCCCTTTTGACCTATCTAAAGTTCCTCCATTCCTCCCATGCTCCCCACCCCCCCAACCCCATTATGGATCAGCATCCATATATCAGAGAAAACATTCAGCCTTTGGTTTTTTGAGATTGGCTTACTTCACTTAGTTCAATATTCTCCAACTCCATCCACTTACCTGCAAATTCCATAATTTTGTTCTTTTATTGCTGAGTAATATTCCATTGTGTATATATACCACATTTTCTTTATCCATTCATCTTCTGAAGGGCATCTAGGTTGGTTCCACAATTTAGCTATTGTGAACTGTGCTGCTATTAACATTGATGTGGCTATGTCATTGTAGTATGCTGTTTTAAGTCCTTTGGGTCTTGAACTGGTTCTTGATTGCTGCTGTGATCACCTGAGGACATCAGAGTCTCCTTCACTCTTCCAAAGCAGATTTTGCCATTGATTCTCCAGGGAGTTTCTAGAAGCCTTCAGTCTTGAGCTGGCGTAGCACTGTTAATTCCCCTTGTACTAAAGCTTTAGCCTCTTGGACTATGCAGCTACTGGTTCCTCCAGCTCTCCAGCCTGCAGATGGCCATTGTGCCCAGCTTCTGACTTATATGCCAATCTAATAAAGTCCCTTTTTATAATCATACTTCCTATTGATTCTGTTCCTCTGGAGAACCCTAAAACAATAATATATTCACTCTGAAAAATCCTTCTGGAACAATTAACTAATAAATATATACAGTAAATATAAGCTATATTAAAGCCTTGGTGAAGGTGCAATGATTAATAGTGTGTTATATAAAACAAGGTTTCTGTCTTCAGTTAAAAATACATAGGCAAGCTGGGCACGGTGGCATACGCCTATAATCTCAGTGGCTCAGGAGGCTAAGGCAGGATGATTGCAAGTTCAAAGCCAGCCTCAGCAAAAGTGAAGCAGTGAGCAACTCAGTGAGACCCTGTCTCTAAACAAAATACAAAATAGGGCTGGGGATGTAACTCAGTGACCAAGTGCCCCTGACTTCAATTTCTGTCACCTCCCTCCGCAAAAAAATACATAAGGCAATATTTTTAAACACATAAAGAATTAAAATCAGGGCTGGGGCTGTAGCTCAGTGGTAGAACACTTGCCTAGCATGTGTGAGGCACTGGGTTTGATCCTCAGCACAACATAAAAATAAATAAAATAAAGGTATTGTGTCCATCTACAACTAAAAACATTTTAAAGAGAATTTTAGGACATATTATTAAGGACACATATTATTATGGTCAAAATAACAATAGGAGTGCCTTCATATAATAGTCTGATTGCTAGAAAATAACCTCATGTTGAATAACATGGTTTGGAAGAATAGAAGAAACATAAATTTCAGAGACTAAGAAACCTATGCCACATTCCACACCCTGTTTTACTAACTGCATGACTTTGGCCAAACCACTTAACCTCCTGAAATCTGTTTAGTCAACAGTATGGTAACATGCAGAATAGTTATGGGGACTAAATTAGTGGTTCAAAAGTTATAATTGTCATTAAGAAAAAATTTCCATCTAGAATTCTGGGTGTTTAAATGAAAGGCAGCTATTCCGGAGTTCCTTGAAGTAACAATGACCCTCGTGTGCACAGAGAAACCCTAACTAGTGAGGGACAAAAATCATGCTTCCTGAGCATCAAGCTGAGAGATAAAGGAATAAAGCACAAAGGATCTACAATATAGGTGCAGGATGGAGACTAGTAGACTATTGCAAAATTCATCAAGCCTCCTCTTATTTGGAAGTCCTGTTAGTTCCATCTGCTCTCTACAAAGGCAAATTCAAATGCCTAAACTAGGAAACATTATAGACTTCATTTCAGGGATATATGGGAACAGAGTAGGTGAGAAGTCCCATCAAGGAAGGTGAAAAATCTCTAGAAAGAAAGTGGCTGCTTACAAATTGAAAGGACAGGGAAGTAGGCTAAGTTCTGAAACCCTGCAGAGAAAATGAATGAGTTGAGAAACTTTGAAAACGGGGCTCTTAGTGCTAGGATTGTGGCTCAGCAGTAGTGCGCTCCCCTCGCACGAGCGGGACCCGGGTTCGATTCTCAGCACCACATAAGAAAAAGAAAATGGGGCTCTTAACTGCCATGGGGCATATCTAGAGTCTCAACATTCGATTAGTTTTCAAAGAAAGCATACACCCAGTATGTGCTCTAGTACAAATACTAACTTGGAATTTGCTAAGGTCTTATGCTGGCATTGAGAGACAGAAGATGAAGATGGGCCTGAAGGGTAAATATAGGGGATAATATGACCAAGTGAGCAAGGGCCGAGGGACATCTCATGGGGTACATCTGTTTGGATGGAATTCATGAGAGAGGAGGAGAAAGAAAAAACTGAAAGTGATAAGATCTAAGCTGTGAAGGTCTTTAAAAATTTTTTTTTATATGGCAGCGGACTGCATTACACATATAGAGCACAATTTTTCATATCTCTGGTTGTGTACAAAGTATATTCATGGGCTGGGGCTGTAGCTTAATGGCAGAGCACTTGCCTAGTATGTGTGAGGCACTGGGTTCCATCCTCAGCATCACATAAAAAGAAATAAACAAAATAAAGGCATTCTTTCCATACACAACTACAAAAAATTAAAAAATTTAAGTATATTCACACCAATTTGTGTCTTAATACATGTACATTGAATAATTATGTCCATTACATTCCACCATCATTTCTAACCCCATACCCCTTCCTTTCCCTTCCCACCCCTCTGCCCTATCTAGAGTTCATCTATTCCTTCCATGCTCCCACTCCCTACCTCACTATGAATTAGCCTCCTTGTATCAGAGAAAACATTCAGCATTTTGGGGAGGGGGTTGGCTAACTTCACTTAGCATTATCTTCTCCAAATCCATACAATTACCTGCAAATGCCAGGATTTTATTTTCTTTTATTGCTAAATAATATTCCATTATGTATATATGCCACATTTTTTTTTATCCATTCATCTACTGAAGGGCATCTAAGTTGGTTCCACAGTTAAGCTATTGTGAATTGTGCTGCTATAAACATTGATGTGGCTGTGTCCCTGTTTTTAAGTCCTTTGGGTATAGATCAAGGAGGGGGAAAGCTAGATCAAATGGTGGTTCCATTCCACGTTGTCCAAGGAATCTCCATGCTGCTTTCCATATTGGCTGCGCCAATTTGCAGTTCCACCAGCAATGTATGAGTGTGTCTTTTTCCCCACATCCTTGTCAACACTTATTGTTGTTTGTATTCATAATAGTTGCCATTCTGACCAGAGTGAGATGAAATCTTAGAGTAGTTTTGGTTTGCATTTCTCTAATTGATAGAGATGATGAACACTTTTTCTTTCTTTCTTTTTTTTTTTTAAGAGAGAGTGAGAGAGAGAGAGGGGGGACAGAGAGAGAGAGAGAGAATTTTAACATTTTATTTATTTTTTTCTTAGTTCTCGGCTGACACAACATCTTTTGTATGTGGTGCTGAGGATCGAACCCGGGCCGCACGCATGCCAGGTGAGCGTGCTACCGCTTGAGCCACATCCCCAGCCCTGATGAACACTTTTTCATGTATTTGTTGATTGATTGTATATCCTCTTCTGAGAAATGTCTGTTCAGGCCTTCGGCCCATTTATTGATTGGGTTATTTGGTTTTTTGGTGCTTAGTTTTTTGAGTTCTTTATATACCCTAGAGATTAGTGCTATATTTGTTGTGTGAGGGGTAAAAATTGGCTCCCAAGATGTGGGCTCTCTGTTAACCTCTCAGATTATTTCTTTTGCTGAGAAGAAACTTTTAGTTTGAATTCATCCCATTTATTGTTTCTTGATTTTAATTCTTACACTACTGGAGTCTTGTTAAGGAAGTTGGAGCCTAATTCAACTTCCTTAATAAGTTGGGTTATTTGGGGTTTTTTGGTGCTTAGTTTTTTGAGTTCTTTGTATCCCTAGTGATTAGTGCTCTATCTGATGTGTGAGGGGTAAAAATTGGCTTCCATGATGAAGATTAGGACCTACTTTTTCTTCTATTAGACACCGGGGTCTCTGGTTTAATTCCTAGGTCCTTGATCCACTTTGAGTGGCTGTGTCCCTGTACTATCCTGTTTTTAAGTGCTTTGGGTATAGACCAAGGAGAGGGAAAGCTGGTGAGAAATAGGGCTTAATTTCATTTTGTTGCATATGGATTTCCAGTTTTCTCAGCACCATTTGTTGAAGAGGCTATCTTTTCTCCAATGTATATTTTTGGCACCTTTGTCTAATATAAGATAATTGTGGTTTTGTGGGTTAGTCTCTGTGTCCTCTATTCTGTACCATTGGTCTACCAGTCTGTTTTGGTGCCAATACCATGCTGTTTTTGTTACTATTGCTCGTAGTATAGTTTAAGTTCTGGTATAGTGATGTCACCTGCTTCACTCTTCTTGCTAAGGATTGCTTTAGCTTTAGGGTCTCTTATTTTTACAGATGAATTTCATGATTGCGTTTTCTATTTCTATGAGGAATGTCATTGGGATTTTGATCAGAATTGCATTAAATCTGTATAGTTTAACCGTGAAGGTTTTTAATGTTAGAATAATGTTAACCTTTGTTCTATGCAATGAAAGGCCATTGATAAGTTTTCCCCAAAGAAGAGATAAAACAAAAGTAAAGATTAATTCTGAGAGTTTATTCAGGGTGGGTCCTAATGAACTAGAGTATATTTAGAGGGGGTAATTGGCCAAAATATTAATTTCTCCAAACACAATTAACTTTATAGTTCTTTGGAGTTTGCAAAGTACTTTTTGTATATGTACTTTTGTACATACATATTCTCTCAACAATCTCCAGAAGCATATATTGTTCTTATTCCCATTTTACAGCTGAGAAACGGGAGCATATCACACAGTGCCCCAACAGGAAGCAGATGGCACATTTCAACTAGGATAATTTAAAGAGGGTTTATTTACAGGGAGTGGTGTAGGGAATCAGGAACCTTGGACTAGTAACAGTGGGACATCTGTTGCCAAAGTCTTGGCTGGGCACAGAATCAGGAGGCACTCACACTTTGTAGATTCAAACAGCAATTCTTTATTCCCGAACTCACACCGGCCTCTACAAACACGTTCTGGGGAAATCCAAGTTCTGCCCGCACAATTCACCTACTCCACGAGGCTATTTCCAAATCCCATTAGAATCTCACAAGAACTCAACGGGAACAAGCAGCAGGAACACCCTAATCCCAGCAGCAATAATCTTCAACCTCCAATTTCCCTAAAACCCCTATTGTCTTAAACCGGGAAACGCCTTAAACCGGGAACACCCTAAACCCAAGGACCGGGATACTTCCTCAAACCTGCAGGATACTTCCTCAAACCTGGATCCACCCTGGATCACCTTGAGCAGGGTCATCTTTCAAACACACATGCAAGGTCGCAGCAAATTTCCAAGGCAAGTCCATTAAACATGGGGTACGCTGGCAAGGAAATATCGATGCGTCATTCCTACTTGGCAATGGCCCTCAGCAATCTGTGACCACTCCTATGCTAGGAAGGGTGTGGGGTGCTTGTGTTTATTGAAACCTAGAAAGAAAGAGTTGTGTAGAGAATTGACAAAAGAAAGCAGCAACCTTTGATTGTGAAGCATTAACAATCAAAGGCAAAGAGACAAGGGAATATTCTTATTTTGTTCTCTTCCCTCCATTCTCCTGCTGAGGGTCCCACTGGTTGGGAGTGACTGTAAGCCAGTGACCCAAGATTTCATGATACAGATGACAACTTTGCCCCCTCAACATTCTTTCTTGTCTTTTACCCATGTGTAAAGTTTATATCCCCAACACAAGAAACACACACATCAAGTCCCTTAAGACAGTGTATCATCAGCTGGCCATAGTGGCACACACCTATAATCCCAGTGACTTGGGAGGGTTAGGCAAGAAAATCACAAGTTCAAGGCCAGCCAGGGTAATTTAGTGAGACTGCCTCAAAATTTTTAAAAGTTAAAAAGGTTTGGGGATTTGGCTCAATGGTGAGTACCATGTGGTCCAATCCCCCAATAAAACACTCTCTCCCTCCCGCCCCATCTCCAGGAATTCTAACTGTCTGTGGAATATGAACAAGGGTTCTCAGCTGATAAGGCACAAAGGTATTGAGCACTGATCTATTCAAATCTCTATTCCTTTATACTTTCTTTCTAAAGCTACCTACCCCCCTTAACTCACCCTGAACTGAATACTTTGTTTCATTCTTCATTAATAAATTTGAGGCAATAATATAGGAATCATCTACTCCCTCACTCTTTGCTAAAGAGAAGGAATGAGATCCCTGACTGGTGGGTGATATCTATTGGGTCACATTTTTACCCTACAATGGTTTGTTAATCTAAGATTTAGGCTGCAGGTCTACAGTCATATTATTCAATTGAGGATAATAAAACCAATATTTTGAAATTGCCTTGTGTCTTTTCCTCAGTTAATCAGGAAAGAAAGGGTGTTATGTATTGAAACTAAAATCCCAACATTTTTGTGCATGAGTCAGAAATCTTGGAAAATACAGATGTATTTGGAGGCGAAAATAGCATATGATGTGACTAAGGGGTAAGCACCAAACACAACTCTATGTTTTAGTATTTAGCAAGCTGGGTCTGCGTGGGTTTGCTTCCTTTGGAGGTTTCAGAGCTGTTTATGTTGTAACTAGCAGCTGACTTGACAGTAGTGCAAATGGCATTTAACTGGAGCAGCCCAGCACCTATCCTAGTAGGCAGACTGCGTGGGCCTGAGAGAGTGTCTGCTGCAGGTTTTCCCTGAATTGAACATTAGGCTTCAGCAATGTGTTAAGCATTATCAGAAGAAATGAGATTTTTCTCCTTTACAGTGTTTTTTAGCCAATGTATAGTAAATCACTTCTACTAGGACTAATACTAGTTTTTTTGTACCTGGCCTGGCCAATCTAACTAGATCAGTTACCCCAAATTCCATACCCCTCTGTGTGGTTATTGAATTATAATTAAAGACCAAGGAGGAAGCCTGAAGGGACCAAACTTTTTCATTTTCATGCTTTTACCAACTATGTGGTCTGAAGTACCATCAAGATACATCAAGAAGTACCTTCTTCAGAGTCAATAAAATAGTTTTTAAAAGTCTTATTGACAACAAAAATATAGGTCTTTATTATAAAGGAAATATAATCTTTGGAGGGGGTTGAAGTAGAGACATATTGCAATTAAATTATTGCAAAGCCCAAGGTGAAGTTTATTACATTTTTAAAAAGACCTGTGTCTTAATCCATGAGAATTAAGTATTCTTAGGTGATACAAGATAAACTATAGAGTAGCTTGAGAAATATGCTTCCATTTACCATTAGAAAGGAACTGTGGATGACCGAAAGCAAAAATCAAAGAAGACAGGATGCTAAAGGTAAAGAAAGAGAGATGCTCTATTTTATATATAGATGGACACAATATCTTATTTATTTTTATGAGGTGCTGAGGATCAAACCCAGTGCCTCACATGTGCAAGGCAGGCACTCTACCTCTGAGCTACAGCCTTAGCTCTGAGAGAGGCCCTCCTAAGAAAAAAGATTACAACGTTAGACTAGGAAGGAAATAAAAATTATTTAAGGAAAGGATAGACAGATATGAAAGGTAATAATTCCAAGTACAGATGAATATTCTTCAAAGAGGTAGTAGAAAATGAGAAATATGTTAGATGTTATTAGTCCACTTCTCAAGGCAGAATTATTGCCACTGTCCCTAAAAAAGTATGTAGAGAGGTGAACATAAATTCTAACACTGGAAGTCATCCAACAGTGATTTTGATTGTTAGTGAACACACAAAACTTACATTAACAGCATGTTGTGCTTTGGACCTGAGATCTGAAGTTTTTCTGATCTTTGCTTAGCCCTTAATGCAGGCAGAATGAAAAAGAATCTTTCCTAACACTAGAGGGCACTATGATGATAGGGCTATTTCCCTGAGGGGTTCCCACCCTAGCAAGTGCTAATAACTGATTTTTTAATTAATTTTTTTTCTATTGGTGAATTATAATTGTACATAATAGTGGGCTTCATTATTATCACGTTTGTGCATGTATATAATTGGTCAACTTAATTTCCCATTACTTTCCCTTTCCCTCTCCTCCTCCCTACCCCTGGTCCCTTTCCTCTCCCATTTTCGTGAGATTTTTTACCCCCATTTTTTTTCCTTTTTTTCTCTCTATCCCCCATGTATACAAAACATAGGACCCTTGACTTTCTAAGTTTTATGGCTTCCATATTCCTGCACCAATTCAATCTTTCAGGAAAGACTTCTGCTTTTTCTCTTTGCTATCCTATGACCAGAACTGGTTCTGTGATTAAAAAAGAACAAGGGATTGGTTGGAAGAAAATGCTTAGAAACCATGTATAACAGAACAATCCTGTTAGCCTTCTTTGTTCTGCCTCTAACAAATTTAGTTATCTTGATCTCTCTAGTCCACATTATCCTTATTTAAAATTAAGATACAATTCTGGCAAACATGTCTAACGAGTAAAATTAAATGGTGTCACATTGGAAGGAAAGACTAGATCCTGTTGATTCTCATTCTAACTTAAATGTGAGAGGTCTGATTGGTCTTCTTGAACTTATTACGATTGTATGTAACTCCTGGAACTTTCTAAAACAAACACCCACCAGGTACTATAAATAATCTACTTTTATTATAAACTTCCCCTAGATCTATTTAGCAAATCTTCTTTCCAGAAGGTAATTTTCCAGAAGGTAATTTTTCAAGCAAGGTTTGTTTTGACATTCATTGTCAAAATTTTTAAGATCCGTTGTGTGCTTGACTTATATCTTCTGGGCTGTTAAAATACACGAGTTGTCTTTAGCTTTTTCAATCTAAAAAGATGATAAATATTTTTTTAAAAAAATTACAAAGCCAACTGACAGGTGTGACCAAGAAATCTACATGAAGCCACAGGCGGATTTAACAGGGAGACTTGCTCTATCAGTAAGGGTGGACAAAAATAGCTGCCCTAAGAAAATGATTCTTGAGCCTAACGAAAGTGTAAAACGGGCAAAACGCGTGGGGCATGATGGCTGAGACAATCCTAGTACTTAAAAAAAAAAAAAAAAAAAATCCGTGGTCAAAAACCTAACAGGGGGCAGGCGGGGACCACCAAGGTTAGAATTCAGCGCTGTGGAGGGGGAAAGAGGGAGACCTCGGTGCCATAGAGCCTGAGTAGTTTTATTCTAAGAGCAATGGAAAACCATTAAAGAGTTTTAAGCAAGAAAGTGCCATAATCATATTAATATTTGAACATGACCCTGGCGCCATGTGAATACATGAATGCAGAAAGTCGGATTAGGAGGCTGTTATTCTTTGTGAAAGGAATGATCCCGAAGATGGCAAGTTGTGAGAACACGGACGTTTAGAACGTAAAATGAATAAAACGTGACGATACTAACGTATGCTCCTGGCGCTGCTGATTCGAAATAAGCACCTGCTTTAAAACAGCAAGTAAAATAGGAAAAGGCACATTGGGTCGTGTCAGTGTGGTTATTTCCTTAAGTAAACGTTTGAGTGGATTCTAGCCGGTGCCCCAGTTGCCATTGCACGGGTCTCGGGAAGCCTGGGTTGCCTGGAAGAGGGTCCATTCACCTCTGCGCACTGGCGGAACTTGGCAGTCTGGCAGGTCAGGCCGCCTCGGACTCAACCAAGTAACCCAGAGGATTTACAGGGCGCCCAGGACTTCCCGGATGCTGGGACCAAGTTCCGCCCCGCCGTCATTCGCTACGGTGGCCGAAACGGTCCTTGACTAGTCTTCAGAAAAGCTGAGGGGCCGAAGAGCGCATGTGCGTTGTGCACTCGGCGACTCTCATCCTTCTAGCTCTGGGAGGGACGGAAGTACTATTTAGAGTTTTCAGGTCTTTCTACAGCCACGCCTTGATTTCCTAGAATTGCGCTGTCACATAACAAGCTTTTCCATTGGTGCAAACAAGAGAGGGCCCGCCTCCCCTCGTTGTCAATTGGCTGTCCGTTCCGCCGGCAGGCTGAGGGCGGGGTTTGGGCGCCTTCAGATTGCATCAGCTGATGCTTTCAGGGCCACGAGGTGCATACGCTAGAGACCCCAAGGTCCGGGTCCACGTCTGCCCTGCCTGCTTTCTCCTCCAGACCGTCGCTTTCGGGTTCTATTGCCTCCACGTGGTTCTTTGATGTCTGAGGAGGCCAGGGGCCCTTCAGGGAAGATGGGCAGCGAAGAGAAGCCGGTGAGTTGTCCGAAAGGGGCGGGGAGGCCGGGCTGGGGTTTTCGGTGTCCTTGCTGCTGGATGGGCCTGGGACGCCTAGCAGGAAGCGGCCGTCCAACCGGCGGGGCGCGTTGGAGCTCAGAAGCGAGGTCGAGTAACTTCAGCAGGAATCGTCCGTACTTAAAGCAGGGTGGGACCGTGCAGTGCACCTCCAGGGCCATCCTCATTCTTGCGGCTGAGAAAACAGACTTTGAGGGAGTGACTTATTCAGAGCCACACATCGAATTAGCAGCCCAGATTTAGAATCTAGCACTCAGGACTCCCAGATTTGCGTTTTCCTCCAGCTTGAGGCGGGAAGAACATTGGACAACCTTTCTATGACCCCTTGAAGGTAAGGGGCGCTAGTTTAGGGAGGGAAAGCTGAGTCTCCGAAATTTGATCCAACTTGTCCACGTTTGGGTGATGGTTTAAAGAAAATGGTGGAAACCGGATGATTCCATCTAACAAACTTGCTGGGACTTGCACCGTTCCTTTTGCCAGGGCTGATCACTTTACCTTTAAGCCCCGTTCCTCTTCAGTGTCATCCACTTCTTAGGAACATCTCCAACTCACTTTCACACTGTCAGGTCATATTTTTTTATGATCACCAAGCCGGGCGAGGCAGGTTATAAGATGAATTGGGCCAAATCCTTCTTTTGAGGGCCTCAAACAGTCTGTTGTGTAAACAGGAAAACAGTCAATAGTGCAGTGCAGTCAGTCCACCCTGTGGGATTTCTGAGGAAGCACTCAACTTGGTTTGGCAAGCTCTCTTGGTTTTGAGTGTGGAATAAAGTGTTCATCCGGTAAATCAGGAAAAGGTGAAGATGGACAGAGGATGAACTGTGACTGCAGGGTAGCTTGTAAGAGAAAAACCAAGAAAGAGGTACAGAAGAATATTTGTATCCTCCATACAAAGTATTTCTGGTGGGTTGCATTTGTAAAAACCACTCAGGCGTGTGGGTAGAAGGTGCACTAGAAAGAGGTGAGGCTGTTTGAAGGAGGGTGTTGCACTAGCCCAGGTGAGAAGTGGTAAGGTCTAGTAAAAGAGCTTCCATTCCACTCTGACAGGACAAATCACTTAAAAGTCACAATTTTCAGTGTTGTTCCTTCAGGGAATGAAACGGGAGAAAATGCATATGTGCATATTCTAGACTATGTAAATTTAAGATGATAAATTGTCTATACAAAATGTTTTCAATCTGTTTATTTTTTTACTTAAAAATGGCATCTTTATTGTTTATTGACTTGTTTACTGTTTTTGTTTAATATCCATGAACATCCCCATTACCATTCTTAATTATAAGTGATATATGGCTAACAAATATAATTTTTCCCCTCACTGTACCACTGAACTGCACTCCAACCCTCTTCTGAACAATTATTACACAAGAGCTAATATTTATTGAGTACTAACTATGGTCCTGGCACTGTGTTACAGTGTGTTACCTGTGTTGTCTCCTTTAGCTCTCATGACAACTCCATGACCTGGGTTCTTTTTTTGTCCCAATCATGCAAATGAGGATACAGGAATAGAAACAGTAAATAATTTGCTCAAAAATAATATGTAGCCAGTTCTTGTAAGCCTCCTTCTCATCATCTTCTTGAAAATGAGTCCTGGTTAGATACTTCACCAAATTATTGGAATTCCACATACTTGTTTTAGCTGTCAGTCTCTGGTATTGAATTTACTTAAACAATACACTTTGTATACTTTTCTTTCAAGGCCTAAACATAGCTGAGGAAGGTAATTTTGTAGCTTCCTTTATTGTCAAGTTCTCTATTCTGATTTTTGGGTTGAAATTCATTACCTTTTCTGTTTTAAACCTGCAAATACATCTGCAATTAATTAACTAATTACATCAATTCTGTGGTATAGTGAAGACATATGGGGAGTCCTACAAATCTTTGTTACTACTACTTCACTTGGTTAGATAGATTTAAATTATGTTATTTATCTATTGAATATGAATGGACCTTAAAAGTACTGGGGCTGTAGCTCAGTGGCAGAGTACTTGCCTACTGTGTGTGAGGGTTTGATCCTGAGCACCACATAAAAATAAACAAGTAAAATAAAGGCATGCTGTCCAACTACAAAAAAAATAAATAAATAAATAAAATAAACAAAGTATATTAAATCCATATCCCTGGAGTGGGGGAAGTTTTAGTTCAACATAAAATTAGGAGATATTTGTTAAAAATTCAGATTTTTTTTTTCTAAATTGAATAAGCAATGTGTTATGTAATATTAACTGAAATGTCATAGTTGATAAGTGGACAAATAAACAGTAGAGACTTGGAGTGTAGCTCAGAGGTGAAGACCATTGAAAGAACCTGGGTTTAATCCCCAGCACCAAAAAAGAAAAAAGTGAGAGGAAAATCCAGGACAAACAAAACTCAGGAATATTATATAGTAATAACAAGGAGCAAAGTAGTAATATAGGTTCTAACATTATAATTTTAAAATGATTATGTTAATTGAAAGAAGCCAATCACAAAAGATCCCATATTGTATAATTCCAATATATAAAGTACCCAGAAGAGGAAAATCCACAAAGATTAAAAAAAAATGGGGACTGGACATAAACCTCAATGGAGATAGAGTATATAAGGCTTTGAGTTTGATTTCCTGCACTGCAAAAGCAACAACAAAAAATCCTTTATAAATAGTAGTTGCCAAAAGTTAGGGGGAACAAGGAGTGTTCTACTACTGCTGAGTACAGTGGGGTTTTTTTTGTTTTGTTGTAGTTGTTTGTTTGTTTAGGAAGAAGTCATGAAAATGTTCTAAAATTGATTGTGGTGATAGTTGCACAACTGTGAATCTAGTAAAAACTGTTGAACTGTATACTTTATATGAGTGAATTGTGTGGCATATGAATTATATTTCAATAACACTGTTAAAAAATCAAAAATCACAAATACATAAAAAAATAAAATTCTTCCTTCTCATCTCCCTTACAGGACTTTCTGACTTCACTTCTAATTGAAGTTCACATTCCTCCTGGTAACTTTTTGACTCCTGGTCTGTCTTAACTTGAATTACGTCTGAAAGCAATCCTTCTGCTTTAGTCACCTGGTTTAGTCATTTTTCTTTTTCTCATTTTTAATTTTAGCATTTTGACAAGCCTTTGTGCATATTTAGAACACATCGCTTCCATTCTCACAATCCAACCTGTTGAAATTCTTCCCTCCTTTACAGCACCAGTGCCTACTGTGGTCCTAGGTAATCATAGTGCCGCTGCTATGGTCTTTTCTGTTCTGGGAGTTTCTCACACATGGATGGTGTAGTTTCTCAGGAGAGACTAAGTTTGTACCTGGTAGGGACTGGGTCTTATTTTTGCTTTTTCCACTGTGTAACAAAATAATATGAGCCTAAACATTAATACTTGAGGAAAGGATAAATATATAGCATATCCCATCAATGCTTACTAAATAAAACTATTTAGTGCAAATCCAAAAAACCTGAAATGAGAGTCATCGGAATAGTTAAAATAAGTGAAATTTGAAAAAGTGTGCATTAAGTAACTTCCCTTTACCCTTTTTTAAGACTTCCTTATTTTAAGTTGTTAACTTTTCTTTACCAGTGGTGAAATTTTTGAATCTTTCAGAATCAGGTTTCCTTTTTTTTAAGCAGATGATAAAGTAACATTCTCAAAACTTCTGGGCACATCATAAGGGAAATGTATCAAATTAGATTAAAATATAAAACCTTTTTTTTTGTTGTTGTTGTTGTTAGGTAAATGCTGTTGAAGAGAAGCGAAAAGAAGGAGGCAAAAAGAAGAACAAAGAAGGATCTGGAGATGGAGGTCGAGCAGAGGTAAAAGTTGTCAAAGGCTCTGCTATCAAAGGTTGGCAAGTAGGGAACACTTTCCCAGGCTTATCTTATATGTAAGGATTCGAATAGTTTATGTGTCATTATAAAAAGACCCTTCATTGGAGAGAAGAATTAGGAAAAATTAGTCTGAGAAGAGAAAAAGATTTGCAATTATTTATTATTGCAAAAGGAAGACATTGATTGTAAGATGATCTGACTCTGGGATTATGAGAGAGAGAGAGAGAACACAAAAGTTGGAGAGAATGAGGTTATGGTAGTTTGCCAGATTGGATGCTGGCTTTCTAATCATTTCATTAAATGAGATGTTAAGAGATGGAGACTTAGTATTTGAGTTTTCACTAAATATAACAGAAACCAAAGAAAACCTAATTCCTTGGCCTCTTCACTTTTTTCATGTGGACCTACTCCTGAGGCTATTTGATTGTTTGTTTTGGGGTCTTTTTTGTGGTACTGGGGATTGGATCCAGGGATTCATGCATGCTAGGCCACTGCTCTTCTACTGAGCTACATCTCCCAGATCTTTTTGAAACTTTAATTTGAGATAGGGTCTCACTAAGTTGTCCAGGCTGGCTTTGGACTTCAAATCCTCCTGCTTCAACCTCCTGAATAGTCAGGATATGAGGTGTGTGTCACCCCTTCTGGCTTTAAGACAGGACAAAATCTTTTTGATTTCTCTCAGATCTAGAGAATGCACTTTCTGTTCCCTGGGCTCAAACTAATTGGCATTTCAAAAGCCACCCCAGAACCTACATGGTTCCTGTATGTTTTATTTTAGGAGGCAGTTAAGCTTGTCTTTATACTTTATTTTTGAACTTGAATTGCTATAAACTATGCTTTGCTTTTTGCTTTAGTCATTGCAGCTGTTTTATTGGAGACTTCAGAAAATGACCAAAATATAGAAGCACAAAGGAATAGGATTTTTTAAAGTAGCACAATAAACTGACTTTAAAGAGCTTTTTCTACTTTATAAGTTATCAAGTGTTGTGTTATTTAGAACTTTGCCTAACCATTTCTTCAGTTAATTGTTGACTGAATTTTAAGATTTGCAAGTACATAGTAAAATGAATATTTCCTAATTCTTCTTTATACTTTCAAGTATTTGCACATGCTGTCTTGTCATAGTTTAAGAATTAGCCTAGAAATAGGAAATAAAGAGTACAATTATAGAACATGTATGAATAGAGAATTTTAAATGGACATGCGTCTTTATGTTTTAAATGGTCTTGGATAAAAATGTACAGTGATATGTCCAAGACCTTGTCTTCTCCTCTGTGCTCCCCTCATTTATGTACTTGTCTTATTTCTCTTCTGAGGGCAACATTCAGGTCTTATTATTCATCTCTGTAGTCCCAGAACCTATTACAGAATATGTCTGCTCAATGAATGTTGAGTAACTTAAGTTTGACATTAAGTTCTTTTGATTAGCAAGTGAGTGCCAAGTGGATACAGAGACAGACAGCAGTTAAGAAAGAGGGTCATTTGGGTAGGGAGTACCAAGAAATGTGCATTGGATTGAGAGGTTCAGATTATGGTTGTACAATGATAGGCTCTGAACTATTAGTTAGTTAACTCATTGTTTTCATTGTTTCTTCACTATTAAGAGTTATGAATCCCTGGTATAATTAGATGAAAATCTCCCAAAGAACAACTAAATGACTCAAGAATGGAACTGCAGTAGGAGGGAATTATAAAGATGCTAGGGCTTTGTCTGTTGGAGGAGCACCAGGGATTAATCCCAGGGGTGTTTTACCACTGAGCTACATCTAGGTCCTTTTATTTTGAGCCAGGGTCTTGCTTAGTTGCTGAGGGTCTCACTAAATTATGGAGGCTGCCTTGAACTTAGGATCCTCCTGCCTTAGCCTCCCAAATTGCTGAGATTGTAGGTATGGATTACCGTGCCTGGCTCATTTCAAAAGACGAAGATACAAAAAAGATTATTTAATGAGATGTATATTTTATATCTGGGGAAAAATAAAAGTGCTATTTTGCAATGAAACTAATTGTTTAAGAAGTTGAAAATATAAATTTTTTTAATGTTGTGACGGCTCTCTTTTTTTGCTGTGATATTTAGGTAAATGTTATTAGCCTTTGAGATAGACATAATGGATAATGAATAATCATGACCACCAGGAACCCTAATGTCTAAGCTATACAATGAGTCTGTAGAGCCAGATTGGTTTAAGTCAATCTCTCACAGATGTATTTGCATATAAATAGCATATATTTGAATGTTGTAGCTGATTGATCTAAATACATATGAAGATAGAAAGTAAAATTGAGCCATCTCTTTGCTTTTATATATAGCTATTAATCTCCATGTAAACATCATTTGAAAATGATAAATTCTGTAGGTGTTAATTGTTTGACTCTTTCATGGCTGCAGATTCACTACTTGAGTGAAGTCTCAGACAATAAAGGAAGTCAAATCTTTGATCATCATGTTTTTCTTTCTTTGCCAAACTTTTTGAAACTTCACTGGCTGTTCTATATACAATATTTTGGTTAATTTTATCAATTATATAGACAGTAATGTTGTTTTATTTTCTTTAAATACTATAGGATGGAGTGTTGTGTTCTTTTCTTTAAATACTATAGGATGGTCGTAGCTTCTTTGAACTTGATAAATTTTTCCTTAAATGGAATCCCCTAAGTCAAATAAATTTATAGTTGGTTTTGAGTGGACATACAGGCTGACCAACTGTATTGAATGTCCTCTGAACAAGGTTGAAACAAAACTGAAAAGCCACTTTGTTTTTATTTCCATTATTGCTTATAGTTATAATTTAGTTAAGACCTTCATAGCTGGGCACAGTGGTGCATGCCTGTGATCCCAGCAACTCCAGAGACTAAGGCAGGAGAATTGCAAGTTTGAGGCCAGCCTGCGCAACTTGGCAAGGCCCTAAGCAACTTAGCTTACTAAAATTAAAACAAATAAAAGGGTATGTAGAATCAGTGGAAAAGCACCCTGAGTTCAATTCCAAGTGTCAAAACCAATAAAACCAAAGGCAAAACCAAAAAAACCTTAAGAGGACATCTTAAAAAACAACACTGATGCAAATAATAATATTTTGAAAAATAGTTAATAGTTGTCAATGTTTGCAGACCAGGTTTATTATGTTATTTATGTTTTTCTATTATTTAGAAGTATAAATTATAAGAAGAGGACACTTAGTTTCTTCTTTTATTCTTATTTAGGACCAGATCAGAGTAATGCCCAGTAATTGTTGCAATCTGTTTACCATACTGATGAGTAATAATGGATTTTGTTTTGTCTGATTATTTCATTTGTTGTCTTGCAGTTGAATCCTTGGCCTGAATATATTAACACACGTCTTGAGATGTATAATAAACTAAAAGCAGAGCATGATTCCATTCTAGCAGAAAAGGCAGAAAAAGATAGCAAGCCGATTAAAGTCACTCTACCCGATGGTAAACAGGTCAATGCAGAATCCTGGAAAACTACACCTTATCAGATTGCTTGTGGAATTAGGTAAAAGCTACAGTTCTATAGTTTCTAACCTAACCAAATTTTATTTTATTATCTCAGCAGGTTAATATTTTTATGTTACTTTTTGGTTTTGATGTTTTTAATTTACCCTAATTGAATTTTTTTTTTTAAATCAAAGTGATGTGGAACTTTATAATCAAGATTCAAGGTTAATTTTTGAAGGAATCTACTTAAGTCTTTTCATATGAAGCTTGTATTAGTCTTTCTACATTGATCATAAATGTCACAAAGCCAAGTAGACAGTGTATCACCAATTTTGACTTAAATGTCTGAGTTTTTAAATTAAAAATGAAGGTAGATCTTCTCACGTGAAAGATTGCCATTTGAAAAAAAGCATACTATATTTATAAATCCAAAGAAGGACCAGACCTAATCTTAAGATTTAGTGGATTAGGAAGAAATTATTTCAAGTAATTAAGAATTGCATGCATACTTTATAATAGATCAATGTGATGGATCAGTAATCTAATATGGGATCAATAATTGATCAATTTATCAGAACTTGATAAAGTTGGAAAAGCAACTTAAACCAGGTGTCAGCAAACTGGTCACAGCCTGTTTTTGTACAGCCTGAAATCTAAGAATGTTTGTTCATTTTTAAATGTTTGAAGAAAAATAATGCAACAGAAATTTTGTATGCCTTTTATAGAAAAAGTTTGCCAGCCTGCCTTAAGAGTTACATATTTTAAATGTATAAGACCAATGTTTTTCGGGATAGCAAGTGCTAGTTCTTAGTCGTAACATACTAGAGAAGCAGTCCTGATTGCAGAATTCTTCCAGCTTTCTATGTAGTTGTTTCATCCACAACTAACTTGACAATACTTTTTTTTCATGACTTGCCAACTCTCAATTCCCTCATTGTATTATTTATTCATATTATATTTATATATTTTTAAGTTTATTGATAATAATTATGTATTAAATTGAACCATGTGAAATTGTTGTATGAATTATCAAAAATGGGCATTAATTTCATATTGAAATTTCATAGCATTAAGCCTAAGACATAAAGTAAAAAGCATTTAAACAGGTGTGGGAACCAACTCACCTGATTCTATGTAGGCCCATTATGCAACTGGTGAGTAGAAGCACTTATGCCAGCCTATGAGCCATTAGCCTTCACCGGGCCGTGGACATTACTTAGTACATTTTACAGAGTAAATGGGAGTGTTCAGTTAATTTGACAAGTACTACTACTGTCCTCCAAAGGAAGTTGTCATATCAAGCATGCTTCTTTGTGAACTCATAAAGAATTAGATGAATTAAAATATCAGGTCGTTCTTTGGTTTTAGAGATAATTTTGGAGGTCCAGTTGGTGTAGAGGAGATTCCTTCTGTCACACATTGAGATTGTAACTGTATATTAATATTTGGGCTTGTCTTAGTCTTGAATTTTTTCTTGTACATTCAACAATGTTGTCCTCTAGATTGCATTGTGATTTATTAAGTGATCAACTGGAAAATATTATTGCTAGAACTATAAAATTCAAAGTTGAATTACCTGAACAATGATGGGCTTTAGCGGCTCTGGAGTTAAGTGTGATTTGCAGTGAAATTTTTATAAAATTTCAATAACTTTGTTGTTCTGTGAAAAATTATAGCATGAATATGAATTACTTACAGATTTAGATGATTAGTGGTGAATATGACAGGACTTGTTTCATATGCTTAAAAGTATTTCTTTGAAATTCTCTTTTGTTCTTTCATTGAAAAACTGAAATGATCCAGTATGGTTCATGTGTAATCTCCATTTTCTGAGTGACTATTATTTTCATCTCAGGATACCATTTGAACTATAAAATGATGGTCATTTTCTTCCCAAAGAATCTAGAAAATAGTTATTACCTTTTAATCAGTTAGTTCTATAATCTTTTGGAAACTGTTTTATGCCATTAGAAGAAAGTATGCTTCTCACTGCCAAATCCATGTTAGACTTTGTGAAATGCTTTTACTTTACTCTTTTTATTGGCCCCATTTGATCTTAGCAAGAAAGAAAACACTGGATATAATCTATAGGAAAGCCAATGGGAGCATTGAAACTGGAATAGGAATTTCATGGTTTATTTTGTCATTGTTTTCTCCTGAACCCTATGAGGGGTAGTTGTATATTAGGTTATAACCTTTAAACAGAGCAAGGAGAGAAGCACCAACACAGGGAGCCCAACTACTTTAATGCCTGGAGGTGATACATTTATTTGAGAGTAAGGGTATAAAGGATGCTAACTTTTCCTTTGAATGTTATGTTACGTTTTGTCTGCTTTTGTGGAGATGCACTGATTATGATGGACTGTCATTTTGCTAACTGTGTGTTCCCCTTTGTAATTGGGCAGACCTTACTCAACTCTACTGTGGTCATGAAGCTTTCTGAAACTCTTCACTTACATCTTCACCTGGATCTGTACCCATTCCCTCATCTAGATAGCCATCTCCTCCTTTTCTAAGTGTCCAGACTTTTTGATCCTTCAGCCCCTTGCTGCTTTAGTCTCAGAGCCTTTCCAAAGTAGTCTGACCATGTTGTTTTATCCTCCCCATAAATCCTATGGCTTTTACACCTGGTATAATGGGAAATTTTGTCATTTGATGATAGTTTTATGTTCTGTACTGTGTAATGAGTATCTGACATTTTAAACTGTAATATATGAAGTTTTATTGAACAGTTTTTTATTTTACCTCCATATTTGTTATAAATGCTGATATCACCTTATGTGTTTGTAGAATTTATTCTGAGGTTAGCATTGCCTCTTAAAGAAAGGATCTAGTACACAATTTAAGCAGAAAAGTTTCTTAGTAGCCTTTATTTTTTCCTTTGGAATCTAAGTAGCTTGGCTTTATAGAAAATTTACTTGTGGAAAAGTTAAACCACTGGAAATTATTATTCTTATAAGAAGCATTAAGTGTCAAATAATGGTGTTTTGGAGCTTCAGGGTCTTCCAGTCATATTATATTCTTGGGTATATTTTTTGAAATTTGTTGCTTTTCCCATATATTTCAGAAGATACAAAAATGTATATAGTATTAATATAATACAAATACATTTAGTGTTTATTTTTCTCTTCTTAAATGTTGTGTGAGAAGGAATTATATTTCAGATTCTTGTGTTTTTATGTATATTTTTTCAAGTCAAGGCCTGGCTGACAACACTGTTATTGCTAAAGTGAACAAAGTTGTTTGGGACCTAGACCGCCCACTGGAGGGAGATTGTACTTTGGAGCTTCTCAAATTTGAGGATGAGGAAGCACAAGCAGTAAGTTTATATTTCAGTGTTCATTGAATTTAAGGTGAAGATATGACCATATGCCATTAAAAGGGAAACAAAGCATTTTATTTTATTGACTTATCTGTGTAGGTCAGTGGTTTTCAGATATATCCTGGAGCCTATAGATTGTTTGTGAGACTTTTAAAATATCATTTTGGTACTTTAATCATAAATCCTGAAAACAATACTCATCCAAATGACTATCTTAAAACCACGTATTGCCATTTGGTTTGAGTGTCTACATGTTAGTTCTTGTGTTTTATCATTGGTTGTAGAATCAAGTTGTACCACCTTGTTTTGGGCCAGTGGTATCAACAGATGTAATTCTTTTCAAAGTAGTCCCTCACAATCCACTGTGATATCTGTGGTAATTTCTCCTTTTGCATCTCTAATTTTATTTAATTGGGTCTTCTCTCATTTTGATATTTGGTTAAGGGCTTATAAATCCGATTTCTTTTTAAAGAACCAACTCTTTGCTTCATTGATCCTTTGTGGGGTTTTTTTTTCCTTAAGTTTATTAATTGTGGCTCAGATCTTAATTATTATCCTTCCTTCTACTGATTTTGGAATTGGTTTGTTCTTTTTCAAGGTCTCTTTTTCAAGAGACTCTGCAGAGAATTTATGTCATTTCATTTCTGATCTCAAAATGTTGAAAGAATGGGCCTTGAGATACATTGTGAGGTTGTTTATTTGAGGTATTTCTGATTAGCTATAAACTTTCCTCTAAAAACTGCCTCCCAGAGATTCTGGTATGTTTTATCACCATTCTCATTTGAATTTAAGAATTGTTTAATTTCCCACTTGATTTGCTTCTGTCACCCATTCATCATTCAGAAGTGTATTGTTCAATCTCTACATGTCTATGTATAGTTTCTGTAGGGTTTTATTGTGTTAACTTTTAATTTCATTCTATTAAGATCTGATAAGACACAGGAATTATATCTTTTTTTTTTTTTTTTTGTATTTGTGGCCTGTTGACAGATGTAATTATTAAGTGATGTTCTATAGCCAGCTAAAGGCCATATTATAGCATCTGGGACGTGAGACTATGGGCAGAGTGACTCAAAAAGAACCTGGGCCATTAAACTCAATCAGATAGTCTGCACTGTGAGTGGCAATTTGCTTTAGGGAACAAACTTCATCCTATTTTATGGTGCTAAATTGAATTTGTTTTAAAACAACTAAACCACAGGTTTTCTTCAATACAAATACAGTATCATAATTAGAAGCCTTTTAATTTTGGCTGTGGATAGAATCACACTGTACTTTATAGATATTTAAATTTGTTTTTATGTTTCAGGATATTTTATAGTAAACTGTATCTGTCTCTTTCTATATATTAACAATATTAATTTGCAACTTATATGCAAGATTGAAGCCATCTTGTTTTTCATTAAACTTCAGGTATATTGGCATTCAAGTGCTCACATCATGGGTGAGGCCATGGAAAGAGTCTATGGTGGATGTTTATGTTATGGTCCACCAATAGAGAATGGATTCTATTATGACATGTACCTCGAAGAGGGGTAAGTTATGTCACTGAATAAAGAAAACTAAAATTGGAATGATTGTGGGTCTATAAGTTATTTTTAAAGCTTTTCCAGTGAAGGGGAAAGAAGGATATAAAGCCCATTGCTCCATAGTCATCATGTATTCCTGTTGGCAATCCCTGAATATTGCAATTTATTTGAATAGATTCTTTAATAAGATCTGTTCTAGACTAATGGAGGTAGGGTCCTAAAGTATGGTAGTAAGTAAGATGAAACTGGTCTTCTGGTCTCCTTTAAGCCTGGTGATAGAGGTCGGGGAAGAGGTCACTAAGGGAAAAGATCTTCATGTTGATCCAGGTATAAGCCACTGAAAATATAAAAATGATTTATGAAAAATGCTTATTTTAAAATCCTAATATATGATTCAAGGGTCTAATTTATTATGTTAAAATGCTTAAAGTATTCCTAAGAGACACACTTTTCTAATCTTGTGAATACAATGGAATGTAGAAAGATTATATTCTCTTTTTCAGGGGTGTATCCAGCAATGATTTCTCTTCTTTGGAAACTTTATGTAAGAAAATCATTAAAGAAAAACAAGCTTTTGAAAGATTGGAAGTTAAAAAGGAAACTTTATTGGAAATGTTTAAGGTAAATGGAACTGTAACATGGGGCCTCCACTTTTATTTCACTCACAGATATCGCTTGAAGTTGTAACACTTGGGCTTAATGCTTCAAGTTGAAGCCATTTTTGTTCTTTAGAAGAAATGAAAAGTGTTTGTAAAACAAAATATTGGCATATTTATTTTCATACAGTGCTCTAATAATATGTACTTTGAGTTCTATTTTAGCTGAAGTATTTAGATGTAAAAATTAAGTTTTGTTTTTTTAATCCTTTTTTAAATTTTTAGTACAACAAGTTCAAGTGCCGGATATTGAATGAAAAAGTAAATACTCCAACTACAACGGTTTATAGGTGAGAATATCAAATGTCATGAAAAGCAACTGGTGTATATGTCAGTTTGTTAAAATTGCTTTCATTTTATTGTAGGTGTGGTCCCTTGATAGATCTCTGCCGGGGTCCTCATGTCAGACACACTGGCAAAATTAAGGCTTTAAAAATACACAAAGTAAGCAATGTAACTTTAAACACTGTGTGGGAACTGGGGATGTATTTGTCTATTATAGGTATATGTTTAAACTTTTATCGATTTTTCTACCATTATTTTCTTGAATACAATGAAGATTATTATTATTTTTTTTCTTGCTACCTACTAACTGGGTGCTATATATGTCATCAGTTTTTTAAAAACTCACCATTCATCACTGGAGCCAACATTTTGGAATGGAGGTTTGAGGGATTCACAAGATCATGCAGTTATGGGCCATTGTGGCTATGAAAGCTTTTGAGACTCACTGAAGGAATATGTGCTTTATTCCTTTGTCTAAATTAATAATTGCCCAAGTGTTTCTTTTAATGTAACTAATCCTGTCAGTTTTAAATGTACTTTAGAGCATCAGAATAATTGGGTTATTTCAAAACTTTTTTGTTAGTTCATTTCCGTTTTTGCTTAATTATTTTGTGAGAGATGCCCTTGCAGTAAGAGTAATGTTCATGAAATTGTGTTTTGAACAAGTATTCAAGGGTATTTTTCCCCCACTTTTTTTATTGGTTCATCATAGTTGTACATTATGATGGAATTTGTTGCATATTTATACATGCATACAATGTAATTTGGCCAGTATCACTTCCAAACACTTCACCTTCCATCTCTGCCTCCAGAGTGGGCATATTTGAGGGGAGAAGAAAAGCCAACTTTGGGCTGCAGAATAAGTCCAGCCTCAAAGCAATGGGAGACATTTACTAGGTGTGTACATTTTATGTCATTTTTCTTGTCAAAAGGATTGCTGTGACTTTGACTCAAAGTGATTATGAGAAATAATATCCAATTCCTAAAATAAGTGAGATGTTTATATATTTAAATGTTGTATCATGGTTTATCCTTATTTTCAGAATTCTTCCACATACTGGGAAGGCAAAGCAGATATGGAGACCCTCCAGAGAATTTATGGCATTTCATTCCCTGATCCCAAAATGTTGAAAGAATGGGAGAAGTTCCAAGAGGAGGCTAAAAACCGAGATCATAGAAAAATTGGGAGGGTATGTTAAAGAACAAAGATGTATCTAGGTTGAGTGTTCTAAAATTTCATTTAAAATTCAGCTGTATTGAGTGCTAGGAATTCCATTTTGAAGACATGCTTTAGATTTCAGTTACCTGTCATGCCATGTCCTATCAGAATTGTGAATACTTACTGATTGTTCACATTATCTTTCTATGAAAATCCATTTTAATTACCACTTTGAGAACAATGTTGCTGACCTACATTTTTCTGTAAAAAAAATGTATAACACTCTTTCATAGATCTGGGAGAACTAGTCTCACTAATTCATAAAAGTATGGAAACCATCCTAGAAAAATTAATCATTTTGTGGCCTAAGGTCACCCATGGATTCTATAGTTTTTTTTCTTCTACCCATCATCCCTCTACCTCTGAATTTCCTCTAAACTGCAAGTTAGGTTTCATAAAAACATTTCTCTGTAAATTAGGGCTCATTGCCACATGTCTTTGGCTATTAGATTATGAAGCTTAAGCTAGAGAGAGCATCTACTGCTGTGCTCCCTTGACTGCTGAAATGAATCCCAGCAGTAGTGGGCTCTCCCCAAAGGCTTTGGGCTATTGGTGGTGGATGAGGGAGGCAAGGAGATGAGAGTGAAAGAGTTAACCAGTTTCATCTATTATCGTCTGTTTGCTCATCACTGTCTTTTTCCCAGTTTAAGAGAAAGAGAAAAATAATGAAAAAACACCCAGACCTTAAAACTTTGAGAATTTGGAAATATAAGAACTGTAAAATTGAGAGCCCTGTTCCATGTCACTGTTGATTACACATGCCTGAATTGAGGACTATAGCAAGCAAGGAACAGACTTGTGCTAAGTTGTCAATTAAATTATACACCAGAAAAGTTGACATGTTTATTTAGGATTGGCATTAATTGACATATGGAACATGACCGAATTTTGAGCTGAGGAACATTGGCTTTATGTCAAAGTTGTGTACATATATAAACAATCTTGCTTTTCTTTTACTCAGGATCAAGAACTATATTTCTTCCATGAGCTCAGCCCTGGAAGTTGCTTTTTCCTGCCCAAGGGAGCTTACATTTATAATACACTTGTGGAGTTCATCAGGGTAAATCATATTTGTTTCTGTATTCTGAAGATTTAGAACGTGAAATGATTTTGTTAAATAAGGTCTGCTGAAAGGAAAGATTTATATTTGAAAAGAAACACATAAAATGATAAAAAATTGAAAGTTTGGAGGTCTCATCAATTGTTAAAAAATTCTAATACATGATTTTGTTCGTATACATGAGTATGTACACAGAAGCAGGTGAGCCTGAAATTGTAACTATAGCCATTTACAGAATAGTAATGAATAACCAGGTGTACTTGCCACCCAAATTTAACATTTGCATTGGGTATATCTGTTCCAAATTTTTTGTTCTAAGATGTTAAAAAAACTACAAATATAGCTAAGTAAGCAAACAAAAAATAATCCTCTTTGAGACCCCTTTTTGATCCATTTCCCTCATTTTTTAAAAGAAGCTACTATTTTGGAGTTGGCGTGGATCTGTTTTGTCTGTTATTTATATATATATATATATATAAATAACAGACAATTATATATATAAATATATATAAATATCTCCCAAATATGTATGCCTTTGAATTATTTGTTTCTAATTTATATACATAGTTGTCATATCAGTCTGCAGTATATCTACCTCATTAATATGCTTCTTCCTTTATTAATTCACACTGATATGAATTCTGATTTTTCCATCTTGCTAACAATGCGCATTGTTTACATAAGCATCCTTATGTACCTGTGTGAGAGTTTTCTCTTTGGTATATACCTGCAGGTGGAATTTCTGGGTCATGGCATATGTGTTTCTTGAACTTTATTAAAAATAGTATAAAATTGCTGTTTAAAATTTTACTCCTTCCAGAAAGGTGAGCTTTGATTTGCCTACATGTGTGTTCTGTTTATTCTCTAACAGAGTGAATATAGGAAAAGAGGATTCCAGGAGGTAGTCACCCCAAACATCTTCAATAGCCGACTCTGGATGACCTCAGGCCACTGGCAACACTACAGTGAGAACATGTTCTCCTTTGAGGTGGAGAAGGAGCAATTTGCTCTTAAACCCATGAACTGCCCAGGACACTGGTATTCAGCAGCTTAAGATTTTCATGTGCTATGTTGTTTTACCTTCTTTGAAAGAATTTTTGTTAAAAACATTATGTAATAAGAATAATATTTCAGTACAACATTTTTGTTCTATGCAGTTAGATTCTCAGATATGTTGACGCTCAGGAATAATACTGGTGTTAATAGCAGCTAACAAGGCAGAATATGAACCAAAGAGACTGAATCTGCAGTGTAGCAAATACTCCAAGTTTCCCTTCCTTCTTGCCTTTGTTGCCCCTTTCCCTTGCTTTCATGTTCTATCAAAACCTACTGCTAATGAATTAATGTCCTTGGAAAACTTCTCTTGCCCTAAGGCTGCTCCACTTTCTGTGAAAGACAAATGAAGAACAAATATTGGGAAGACTTGTGAGAACTGTGGATACAGGTAGCTTAGTGTCCACAGCTCTTGGTAGGCAGGGCTCATAGTACAGGAGGCAGGAGAGGAAATGAGAAAGGAAACTCCTAAAGAAGCTGGTGTTTTAGTCAGCTTTTTCACCACAGTGATCAAATGACCTGACAAGAACAGTTTTAGAGGAGGAAAAGTTTATTTGGGGCTTACACTTTCAGAGGTCTTTGTCCAAAAATGGCTGACTTCATTCCTTAGGGCCTGAGGTAAGACAGAACATCATAATGGAAGAGTAAGACAGAGGAAATTAGCTCAAGACACAGCACCAGAAAACAGATAGATTTCTCTCTCCAGGCACAAAATATGTGCCCCCAAAGCATGTTACCTCCTCCCCCATTGACCCAGTCATACCTGCCTGTCTACAGTTACTTCTCAGTTAATCCCTATCAGGGGATTAGTGCACTGATTAAGTTAACTCCTAACCCAATCATTTCACCTCTGAAATTTCTTACATTGTATCACATAGGAGCTTTGGGGGGATGCCTCATATCTAAGCCATAACACTGGGTTAAACATGTCAGGGAGCCAATGAGATATACTTAAGTTTTTCCAGATTCTTCACCTTCTAACAAGGAAATTGAGGCACTTTGGTGCCTGACAAGAACAAGTTTAACTTTAGTTTCAGAGTTTCAAATGGTTTATATCTATGTATTTTTTTTTAAAGAGAGAGAGAGAGAGAGAATTTTAATATTTATTTTTCAGTTATCAGTGGACACAACATCTTTGTTTATATGTGGTGCTGAGGTTTGAACCCGGGCCGCACGCATGCCAGGCGAGCGCGCTACCCCTTGAGCCACATCTCCAGCCCTCTATTTTTTTTAATATGAGTCTTAAGGGCAGTTCTCATATTAACTAATGGAAATATTGAGCACGTGTACTTTAATCCAGGCTTATGGGAATACATGTTTCATTTTCTCAGCAGTGGATAGTTGTATTTTAGTTCATGCTATTTTATTGATTCAAGTGCTTTTACTGCTGTGTGAAACATTATTTGAGAAATGTTATATGAGCAATTAGAAACAAGCTTTTTTCTTCTTGTTTTTATAGTACTAGAGATTAAGCACAGGGATGTGCATGCTAAGCAATAATTCCACACTACATACATCCTATTTTGAAACAGGATCACACTAAATTGTCCAGGCAAACTTTCATTCTGCCTCAGCCTCTTGAGTAGCTGAGATTGCAGGCATGTGCCACTATGCCCAGCCAGATCAGTAACTTTTTGACAGCATTTCATGTATTAAATATATTAGAGAAGCAGTTTTATTCACATGGAATAAACAATCAATTTTACTTTCTTCTTTAGCCTTATGTTTGATCATCGTCCAAGATCCTGGCGAGAGCTGCCTCTGCGGGTAGCTGATTTTGGGGTACTTCATAGGAATGAGCTATCAGGAGCACTCACAGGACTCACCCGGGTACGAAGATTCCAACAGGATGATGCACACATATTCTGTGCCATGGAGCAGGTAGGCAACCTTCTGGGATAAAAATACTTTGAAAGAAGTGTCAGGAAAGCAAAGGAAAATAACTACTATTTTCTTTCTTCTCTCTTTCTCTGTCTCTTTTTTTTTTTTTTTTTTAATTTGAAGATTGAGGATGAAATAAAAGGTTGTTTGGATTTTCTGCGTACAGTATATAATGTATTTGGATTTTCTTTTAAATTGAACCTTTCTACTCGCCCAGAAAAATTCCTTGGAGATATTGAAGTTTGGAATCAAGCTGAGAAGGTCAGTGGTGTTTTTTAAGTGTGCTCACTTACCATTTGGCTGAAATTGGCTTGTTCTATACTGAAAGAAAGCCTTTATAAATGGATAAAAGTAAAAGGAAATTAGAAATAGTTCCTCTATTTGAGTAAGCCTTTTTTTCTGTATGATTTTAAAGTATTTTAGAGTTGCTTGAATGTTTATTTTCAGTTATTAAGCTGAATGCTTTAAAAGGAGGTATGAGTGTATAATGAGGTGTACAAACTTATAAAACAGGGAATTTTATTTCCAGTCTCAGATTAGAAGAAGGAAAGTGTCAGATGAACAAAAATGCAAATCATTTTGCTTTATCCTCAGCAACTTGAAAACAGCCTGAATGAATTTGGTGAAAAGTGGGAGTTAAATCCTGGTGATGGAGCTTTCTATGGTCCAAAGGTAAGTACCAAAGTTTATTAGAATAATGTAGTTTTCTTTTCTGAAAGAAGACAGATTACTGTTAAGTAGTTTGAATAAAAAGAAAAAGGAAAATCAGCACTAATCCAGAGATTGAGCTCAGCTTTAATATCTGTACCATCTAAATAATAACCTAGTTTTTGCTTTGCAGATTGACATACAGATAAAAGATGCAATTGGTCGCTACCACCAGTGTGCAACAATTCAGCTAGATTTTCAGTTGCCCATCAGATTTAATCTTACTTTTGTAAGGTAAGTTTCTAGTATCTGCTCTGAATAGTCTTCTCCAGGGACCTACAAGGAGAAGTATATATAAAAAAGCAAAATAAATTCTTTTTCTTTATAGCCATGATGGTGATGACAAAAAAAGGCCAGTGATTATTCATCGAGCCATCTTGGGGTCAGTGGAAAGAATGATTGCTATCCTCACTGAAAACTATGGGGGCAAATGGTAATTTTTGTCTGTTTTCTTTTGTTTTGTTAAATTGCCTAGAAATAATCTACTTTCCAGTATAGGTATGAAATGGGAAGGGAAAATGATTTGTTTGATCATTTATAGTATAATGACAAGTATTCACTAAAAGTAAGAAATTATAATCATAACTCAAACTTTTTATCATGAAGAATATTTGTTAGGTCTGGAGGTATAGTAACTCGGTGGAAAATCTCGAGTTCAAATTCCACCATAAAACAACAACAACAACAACAAAAACCTTGTTATTAGTATTTATTTTTCAGAACTTGATATGTTTAAATGTTTCTAATAGCAGTTATTCAGTAAAAAGCACACATAGGAATTAGGGGTAGAGCTCAGTGGTAGAAAACTTGTCTCATGCTCAAGGACTGGGTTTGATTCACTGGCACTTGGAGGAAGAAAAGGAGCAGTGGCAGCATACAGAATTTGTTTTTTGAGTAATGTAACTTTGTTTGGGATTTATATGGTTTTACTATTTTGCCTGAGTAAACAGAGAAGCTTTTGGCTTACCTTATTCAGCTTTGTAGATCAGAGTAAGCATGTGTTTTAACATCTTTTAGAAACCAAACACTTTTTAATTAAAAATTATTATGCATGCTAAATGGAACAATGTGTTATGACTCCTTACTATGAAGGATTATTGTTATTTCATTTGACCTACATTTTATTTTATCTGGCCCACAGTGCAGTTGGAAGTAGTACAGGGTTATCAGACACCCATTTATAGGACCTGCAGAATTAGATGTCTTGATTTAAAACTTTTGTATGATGTTATAAATTGGTTTAATCTTATATATTGCTGTCATTTCAGTATAAATTAAATTTGATTAGTTCAGACATTAAGAGGAATTTTTCATACTTGTCAATGAAGTAAGAATTTCTTTTCACTTATATTTCATAAAATATGGGTAACATTTCTCCATGTGACATCTAGAGAATTAGGGGGTACTCAGCCAATTTCTTTGTCAAACCTTTAGTGGATTGGGAAGAGCCCAATGGGTAGGATTTAATGCCTCTTCTAGCCTTTTACCTGATATAAGAAGATGGCTGAAATGGAAGAATGATGGAGAAAACATGGGCCTATTTTGCAGCTGCGGGAGGATTTGATACCTGAAGTGTTCTGATGGGAGAATTGCAGATAGTTGGGTTTTGTTTTTTAGTGTGTATATGGGGAGAATATGTATAAATTTAGATACTACCGAAATGACTAATGCATAGGAATAAAAGAATTTATAACATCTTACAAAAATTGTAAATCAATACAACTAATATATACTGTATACATATGTGTGTGTTACTATACTGTGTATTATTATATATGTGTGTGAATGTACACATATATAGTAATACACATATTTTATAAAATATATATATTATATAAATGAATATGTGTGTATGTATGTGTATATACTTACATACATATATATAAATAAACTCTGCTGGGGATGGAACCCAGGGATGCTGTGTCATTGAGCTACATTCCCAGCCCTTTTAATTTTTTATTTTGAGACAGGATCTTTCTAAGTTTGCTGAGGCTGGCCTCAAATTGTGACCTTCTGTCTCAGTCTGCCAATTCTCTAGAATTTATAGGCATGCACCTCACTCCCAACAGCACGGAATCATCTTTTAGCCAAGTGCCATTATCACTCCTTCTTATCAGTTACAGTTTTATGAATCCTGCAAAAGAATCTTAAATAAACTAGGGTGCTATCTATATCCCCCATGGAAAATAAGTAGTAAGATAATCTGAACAATTAATCTCTCTGCAGTTATTTTAACATTTTGTTAACCCCTCTCACAGCCAGTACATGGTGCTGTATTAAAGTGTGCGGCCCACTCCCTATCAGTTTTCTTTGCTATCTGCTTAACAATGCAAGTCACAGTTACATCTTTTCCTTATTGAGTGTTCATTTTCTTTTCTCAAGTCTCCTCCCCTTAGTCTTTAGTAGAAAACTTAAAAAAGAAAAAGCCAAGTTTTTAAAGTTTTGAAAGTAGACCTTTCATATTTCAAGAAGACATACTAAAGAGTAGACTATTAGAAATATGCCATCCTTGTATAGTGAAATGTGCTGAAATCCACATTAAATATTTTTATTTTCTTCTTCTTCAAGGCCTTTCTGGCTATCTCCTCGCCAGGTAATGGTAGTTCCAGTGGGGCCAACATGTGATGAATATGCCCAACAGGTAATCCTTAAGTATGACTTCTCTTTAAATTTGTTAAGCTTTTCAGATCTCATAAGCCATGTACTTTTTTTTTTTTTTTTTTAAAGTTGGTGCATTATAGTTCTTTATAATAGTGGGATTCATTATTCCATATTTTTATGTGCACATAGTTTTATCAACCTCATTCAGTACCCAGTACCTTCCTTTCCCTGCCTTCCTTCTTCTCTATATCCTCTTGCTCTAATCTCCTGATCTCCCTTCTATCACTATTATTATTATTATTATTTTAATAATACATTATGATTTTGTGGTATTTATGTGGGATATTGTAATTGTGTGTGTGTATGTGTGTAGCATTCATTGTGGCATTTTCTACATGGACATAGCGTAATATGGTAGGTTTTGTTCCACAGTACTTCCTCATGCCCTCCCCTCCTCCTTCCCTCTTGATCCCCTTCCTTGACTCTATTGGACTCCCTTCTATTTTCATAATATCCCTTTTTTAATTTCTTTTTTTGTATAAGCCATAACATTCTTGGTAAATCAAGATCTGAGTACAGTTTCTGTTACGTAAGGAAGATGTTGCTATTTTCCACTGTGATAAACTGAATATGTTATATAATCTCTTTAATGCTTTTCTCAGCTTCATGATCAGAAGACATTCAAGTGTTTTATGTACACTTGTGTATTTCAGTGTTTAATATTTAAAAACAAAAGTGAAATCAAGTACCTTAGCATATATATGTTCAAAAGCAAAATACAGTTATACAGTTTAAGCTATGTTTTGACTCAAAAAGTAATTATTTTCATTTTAATGCAAATTTTAATTATTTGAAAGTTCTTTTCAGCTTAGTGTCATTTGATGAATATGCCCCTCAGTAACAAATGTATAAACAGCCATTTGTACTTCACTTAAAGATTAGAACAGTCTGTTTTGCTATAGTAATAATTTCATACTAAAGAATTTCAAATGATTAATAGTTGATCAGTGAACAATACTATAACATCAAAGTCATCCTGATTCTAGTTTTTCAAAATAAATTGCATTCAATTTTTTAAAAATACTTTTTTGGCCGTAATTGGACATAATACCTTTATTTGTTTATCTTTATGTAGTGCTGAGGATGGAACCCAGTGCCTCACCTGTGCTAGGCAAGGGCTCTACCACTGAGCCACAACCCCAGCTCTCACATATTATTTTCAAGAAATTAATAAACTTACCAGTTGACACAAACCATTCAGGCAAACTGTTTTTACCCCTACACATGGTATTTTTATATGGAGGCTGTTAAATAATTTATTGCCCAGAAACTACATTAGAATTTTGACATATATTTTATGAAAGGATTTCTTTCCCTTTGAAATGTACCTTTCATGAAATTTGATTGTCTTCTGATGTTTAAGGATTTTCTAAAACATCGCAAGAGCAAAATGATTTTTTAAAATGTACACCCAAGTCGTGGTAGTATGTACTTCAGTATACTTATTAGCATCCTTTTTATTTTTAATGCTTTCATGACTATCTAAATCTTATGTTAAATAAATTCACTTAAAGGTCCAAGTAAAAAATTTCTAATTTTAGATCTGATGCAATGTGTGTTTGTTTAACAGGTACGACAACAATTCCATGATGCTAAGTTCATGGCAGACATTGATCTGGATCCAGGCTGTACCTTGAATAAGAAGATCAGAAATGCACAGTTAGCACAGTATAACTTCATCCTAGGTAAGAAAGAAAATTTGCCAAACCTTAGGAAAACATACACAAATCTTGAGACTTAGACTTAAATGAATTGTGGTTAAACATATTTAGCTCCTTCCGGTCCTTTTTTCTTGTGGTCCTGGGGATTGAACTCACAGCTTTGTGCATGCTGGTCTCCTTCTACTTCTGACAAATAATTCAGTACCTTCAATTGGTAACAAAGGGAAATTTTGGTATGGGGAGAAAAAGGTTTGTCTAAAATTTTTTCTCATTCATGTCATGCTGCTTTTATCTGGTATTTTTTTTTAAGTTGACTGACTAGATTAAGGGATTCAGTCAGTGTAGAAGTTACATGTACTGCAAATTTATTTTTTTTTTTTAAGTCAGTTGCCCAGCTATATACATGGTTACCTGTATGTTTTGATATAAAGTTTCAGTGTGGCTTTTGGGTGCTTGGATCATTTCTGTTCATACATTCAAATTTAATCCTTCCAAAGACTCATGAATCTTTATTTCTTCTCTTTTAGTTGTTGGTGAAAAAGAGAAAACCAGTGGCACTGTTAATATCCGTACAAGAGACAATAAGGTCCACGGTGAACGTACTGTTTCTGAAACTATTGATCGGCTGCAGCAACTCAAGCAATCCCGCAGCAAACAGGCAGAAGAAGAATTTTAACATAGAACTTTGTCCACACTGGCTAAGTGGAAATGGAGTCCATCTGGAACACATTAATTCACACTTAGTCTTGGTAGCTCAGCAGAGTCTGCCTAGATGATTGCAAGATCAACCTTTTTTGACCTAAATAGGTTTTTGACAATGAATATTTGATAGAGTTAATTAAGAGACCCATTAAATTATTTTTATTCATTAAATATCTGAGCAATGGTAGAACATGAAGAATCCTTTAGTATAACATGGGAAGATTTTTTTGTAAATTTAATACATTGGAAATTTTTTTTCGGATTCAATTAAGATAAAAGAAAGCCTAGGATTGGATTATGATGTAAAAATAAAAATTATTAACAAACTTCAAGATGGCTTGTCTTTCACGTACATACACATACACCTGGAACGATTTGTATAATTCAGGCTAGGTGCAGTGGCATACATTTGTAATCTTAGCAGTTCAGGTGGCTGAGGCAGGAAAATCAAAGCCAGCCTCAACAACTTAACTAAGATATTATCTCTAAATAAGATATTTTTAAAAGGCCTGGAGATGTAGCTCAGTGGTTGAGCACCCCTAGGTTCAGTCCCCAGTACCCCCCCAAAAAAAAATCTTTTGTGTGGAATTCAGTATTTATTTTGAAAATTCTATAACAAATATGATGCAGACTGAGTAGAGGGGGCAAATTTACAGCATATGCTTTTTTCAGATGGTTGTGAGTTAGGTGCTACCTTCTTATATGTACAGTAAATATCTTGTTTTGGAATGTTGCTTTTGTTTGTCTTTTAGTGGGCATCTTTTAAAAGAACTAAAAATCACCATTAATCTAATAGATTAGATTTACACAAATATTTAAGGTAAAGGATATATCTATGGAGAGACTGTTTCAGGCCATAGAATCTTGTTTAAACAAATTCCCTATTCTCTCAAAAGAGGTAATTTTTTGAAATTTTTACTGGTAAATGGAAATTATGAGAATCCCACAAAATAGGAATTTCTTTGTGGATATATATGAATTTCTCTGTACTAGAATCATTTCTAGAAGTCAACATCTTGTATGATATCTCCAAATTGCATGTTTCCAAGGGTCACTTCAAAGAGATTAATTTGCATAGATTAATCCTCATTTTAATAAAGGAGATAAGATCTTTAATCATAGGGGTTTTTGGAAACCTTCTTAATTAAACTTTTGAATGCCTTAAGATTTAGCCTTTGAAAGGTTTGCTGTATCTTAAGAAAAACGAACCCCATTTTGCATTTCATGATACCCGTTTTCTGATTCATTTTGAAAGTGTATTGATTTTTCTTTCTTTAAAATTCACAATATCCTTGTTTGAATTTTTCTTCAGTATTCAGAAAAAAAAAAGATTACAGGGCCCATACATGCTGCTTTACTACTGAGCTACATCTCCAAGCCTACAGGATCATTTTGAATGGTTTTCACATTATGTGGTCAGAAGACCAAATACTGTTTAGCTGGGTTTTGTTTTCAGTGTGTATTTCACACTTGAAGCAGCAAATACCTTATGTGAGTAATAATTTCCCTTGAAACATTTAGAGATGTTTTAGAAATCTTTCAAGACAAGAAATAAAAGCCTAGTAAGGCAGGTTGGCAGATTCCTCTTTGTCTCATTACCTCTTTGGCTTAGTCCTCACCTCCAGTGGGATTATAGAGGAACACTCTAAGGAAGATCTCTTAATTGTGGGTTTTCCCCTTCAAGAATTGTCTCTGTTGTTTTCTTTTCTCCTGGGAAGCAGAGACTTGTTTTTACTGTTGTATGTATCTGTTCTGTTCTAGTACATAACAAAGAACTGAAGGAAAGAATTGCTGAGCCTTTGTTGAGCATGTGGCCCATTGAGAGTTGTATGGCTTCTTAATCAAATAGGATCGATTTGAAAATAATAACAGGTGTTTATGTCATGTGACAAAATTTGTAAAAAAAGGTTTTATGAAGCAACTCAGAAAGCTAAAACTCAAAGTGAATCATGAAGAAAGTGATGACTAGGGCAGGAAATTTGGAAAATAATTTGAAACACCAGAAAGATTCAGCCTTGTTAGGAGTGCTGAGCAGTGATGGTAAGTTCTGAGTAGTTGAAAAGAGTCACTTACCTGCAACATGAGTGTAGACTCAACTTGGTGTGCCATTCCTCTTACTTCCCTTTCTTCCTTTGTGGCAGCGATGCACAGCTGCTGGAAAAGTGCTTCTGGAGATGGGCACAGAAAACTGTGTTAAAATGCAGACTCTGGTTCATAGTTCTGGGCTGTGTCTTGAAATATTGCACTGCATCTAACAAGCAGAAGACTCGTTTTCCACTCTGACTAGCCTTGTGCTCTTCTGCCTTAAAAAGAAAAAAATTAATCTGGGTGTCATCTTAGGTAATGCCTAGCACATGCAAGGCCCTGAGCTTTTACCCAGTACTGCGCAAGAAAAAAGTCAAATAGTGATAAAAAAAAGGCTCAGAAAGAATCCAGCCTCCTGTCCTTTTGACCCTCACTCCCAACAGGATCACTGTCAGTCATGCCGCTATATATCTGTTTCAGATTCTGAATATTATCTCTTAAGTCCTCACTCTTAGAATTCCTCTATAGGATTCCTGTTTCAGAGAATGAGGTCTTTTCATATCCTTTCATTTCCTCCAACTTTCTGATGTCATATCTCAAATTTTCATTAAATCCATTTTAAATGTCTTATTATGTCCATAACTATGTTCTAATAAATCAGAGTGTTCTATAATTACATTTTTTTTAGAACAACTTTGTGGTTGTAGTTAATGATTATCTTCCTTTTAAAGTATTTTCTTTGATCCTATGGCATCAACCTTTTATACCTTTTGCTACAGGTTGCCCTAGTTCCACTTTCCTTCCAAGACAAATCCTTCCTAGAATCCTCTAGACTCCTGCTTCAATCTGGGCTCATGGCAGCCCTCAGCTCAGCTCACCTTTGTTATTAGGCCTTGCCTCTTCCTTTCTTGGGCCTCTTTCCTGGATCTGTGTCTTCTTTTTATTTTTTTCCTTTCTTGACCAGTAGCTTTTCAAAGGAGTAATTTTTGACACTTAGCTCATATAAATCTATCTTGTTGGATATAGAATTTCTCTGAGCATCTTTCCTTACCCATAAAATGTGGGTACTACTCTTCCATGGAGTTATGAGAAGTCAACAGGTGTAGCGTGAAGAAAGTAATGCTGTTTTTCTCATTGGCTCCTGTCTCTTGCAGGAATTATCTCCTTTACATCCACTCCTCCCCTAATTGCCTTCAACTTCTCAACCTAAAAGTATCAGTGTCTTTTCTGTGCTATTCCGTGTCTCTAAGCATTTGCCAAAGACCACATAGATCCTCTGTGCTTATGTTGCATTTGACAACCCTCTGGGAAGGAATTCACATACTCAGGAAAACAAAACCAAACTAGACCTTAGGATCCAGCAAGAGAACCGAACCGGTGCTTAACCCCACCCTGACTCTGCTTCTAGTTTAACCCCCTCCCTAGCTACTGTCCCTTCATAAATGTTAAAACCTCAGATCAAGATGAGGCAACAGCCTCTGAGGTCGTCCATATTCTCAACCTCAAATCTATAATTTTTCTTCATAAGTGATCTCTTCCTTTGCTACTTTACTGTTAACATGCACTCTAATTATTTTTGTAACATGGTCAAGAGAACTTGAGGTTGCCACTGCTCCTGGAAACCTCCTTGTACCCTTGTGTGATAACAGAAGCACATAAGAGTCTGAAGGATCATGAATGAAGGGCTGTGGAAAATAAAAGGAGTGGCCTGATTGTCTAGAAAGAAGTGCTGAGTTGGGATTGGTGCCACAGGGAAGGTAGTGAGAAGCAGGCGCCAAGTGGAATGACCATGACTGAGGGAAAGAACAAAGGGCTGAGTGGTTGAGGGAAGGGGAACACTAGATCAGATTTGCAATGGCATGTGAGACATGTGAGAAATGACATCTATGTATTTTCTTTAAAAATATGAAGGCATGTGCCTTCTTCCTGTGTGAGTGTGTGTATGTTATAGAAGAGTGAATGCAGGACCTCATGATGCTAAACAAGTGCTCTACCACTGAGTTACATCCTCAGTCCAAGTTATATGCTTCCTGAGAAGTCTTAGGCAAGCCATTTTCTTCAGGATTTGACTTCTTGGGGATTCCAGCATCTCAAAGTGCAGTATGGCTGTCTTGTGACACTAGAACTTATCCAGTGAGGCTTTCCTCTGGCTGCTCTTATAAGGAATTTACTCTTGGTAATAATTATGAAAAATTAAAGGCTATTTTATATCCAGGCAGCAGAGGGCAGTCCTGCCCTCCTTATCCAGATTGATACTAAGGTCAGACGTTGAAGTGAGTTAGTTTAGTGTTAGCTTAAAATTTAAGGGGAGTTTTCTGTTTCCATAAGAATTCACCCAAGTTTATCTTCATTATTGCATTAAAATTAGCCTTTATAGTGTGTCCAGTGTGGTGCCCACTGATGCTAAAACAAACTCATGGAAACATCCTCTGGAGTTGTCCCTCACTGGGGAAGGGCAATAGAATCCAATAGAATTATTACTTTTTTTACGTTAATGTCATGAAACAGGGCTGTATACTGATCATTCTCAGCTGTCATTAAAACTAATAATGGAAAGTGCAGGATAAGAGGCTGGAAAGAGACTAGTAAGGGCAATGGTGTTGCCCCAACTACCTCTGTTGCAGTGAGAAGAAAGAGCGAGAGGTGGATGTGTTGCAGAGGTCTGGGGGGACAGTGAGGAGGCTTCTGGTCTGTAACCAGGGAGAAGCAAACTCATGTGGAAGAAAGACCTGCAAGTAAAGTGTGGGGCAAGGAGCAAAGCTTTAACAGAATATGGGGAAATATCTACCAACAGAGAGACCTGTCAAGAGACTGGATCCCCCACTCAAGTGCTCTGTCACTTGAAGGTGTTTCAGCAGAGATGTAGGTGGGGTCTCCTGTGTTGTGCTCTTAGGATCACTTGGCCTACAGGTGAGTGTGAAATGCAGATGCCAACAGAATGAGAAAGTTTGGTTGCAAGCCGAGAGGTCTCCATTGGAACGAGTTGCCCATGTCAATCTTTGGCACATTGAACTTTGAGAACCACTTTATCACTGGACTACACCCCCAGTCCTTTTTATTTTATTCTAATTTGTAATCCTAATTTCTTGGAAGGTCAGATGAACAGGTTGGTCCCAGTTTGGTGAGGAAGAACTTTGATGTGAGTGACTGCATTTTGATCTCTAGCCTGATCTAATAGAACCTAGTGAAGGAGTTTAGTCCAAAACAGTGTCATTTTTTCTTAACACTTGAAATTTGACGACAAGAGATGGCAGACACATGGATGTGCCTGGATGATGAGTTTGCTATCACGGAAGGTGGCAGTAGATAGTGATGCAGTGTCCCCATCCTTCCTGTCTGGCTGTGATCCCAACAGAGGGAAGTTATCTGCTGGTTTCCTTGTTGGTATGAAGCCAGATTTAAAGATAGGTAGTGAGTGTAGTTAGGTAAATCGGGTCTAATATTGAGTAAAATCCAAAATGAAGGCCATGTTGAGAATGAAGTCTAGGAAAAGCAGAACAACTCTTGGAAGGTTAATGTCCCCAAGGCCCAGAGCCCATCCCGAAGAAATGTTAATGAAACAGCTCCCAGCAAACTTGAAGATGCTGACCCAAAAGTCCTTCCTGCCCAGATTATTCCTTTAGTCCACCTGCGCCCCACCCTTCGGGGCCTTCCCACCTACATTCCATCACTGAAAGATAACAAAGGACAGGAATGGGGGGAAAACTAGATGAAGACCTTAGCTAAAAAAGGGGAATACATTCACCCTTCCGCAGATTCCACCTCTTGGGTCCCCTTCTTCCTCCGGGAGAAGTCTTTTCTGCTGTCCTTTAATAAAGCCTCTATTTTCCACTCTAAACTTGCCTCGGCGTGCTTCTCTGGTGTTATACTTCAACATTGGGGAAGCAAGGACTCGTCACTGGTAAATACGGCAACAGATATGTGCACTTCCATTCAGTCACCCTGCACATCCAGCTTCACCTTGAGCCCCTCCATCATGTGGAAATGTGCCAGGAAAAGGAGCAGTCCCCCTTTACACATGTGGCCAGAAAATGAAAAGTGTCACAAAAAATGTTTATGATCCATGGAATTACTGTTAAAATAACTGATTGGGAGAAAGCACTTTTTAAAAAATGGCATTATTAACTCTTTAGGGAAAGAGTTGCTGTTGTCCCTGTTGCTAGGAGAACTTCTAGAGATATCTTAATGTGTTCACTTTAGTAGAAATGGAATTAGTGATTGGGGTTTAAATAGAGGTGAAACTATAAAGGGAGTATATAAAGATATAAGGACTTTCCTGAGTGTTAAACTAACATATGTACACTCCGGATCCAACTGAGGATCAAAACAATTTGAAAAAAATTGCATCTGGACTGAACATGTACAGACCTTTTGATCTTATCTTTGTCCTTAAAGAGTACAATAACTTCTTACATACCATTTACTTTATATTAAGTATATTAAGTAATCTAGAGATGATTTAAACTGTGCAGTAGGATGTGCATAGATTATATGCAAATACTATGCCATCTTATATAAGGGACTTGGACATCCTTAAAGTTTAGTATCTGCAGGGATTCTAGAACCAATCCCCACATATCCCTAAGGGAGGGCTGGTGGGGTAGGGGTGGGGTGGGGAGGGAGAAAGATAGGGGAAGGGGAAGGAGAAAGCACAGGAGTCCTGTAGTTGAAAAACCAATCATTTCCTTTATTGCTAATACAGCCTTTCAGGGCACACAGCTCTACATCTGTGATGACAGCAGGCTAGCTGTCACTTTCCTGCACAAGTAGAAGTAAATTTCTCCTCCCAGTCTGTAGTGGCACCCCCTTTCTCCACAAAAAAAGTCTTAACTGGGCTTCTCCAGAAATCTTCACCATGGCTGATTTTAGGACTGTCAGCAAAAGGGTCTCTACAAAAGAGTTCAATGTAGATAAACTTCTTATTTTCATGTTGCCCAATTTTACTTTGCTGCTAGCTTGGAAGAAATCAACACTCCAGTTGCTGGACACCCCCTTACTAGCTTTTCACAAACATGTATCCTGTCATAGTAGTAGAAATGTGCAAACAAGGCCTCTGGCCTCCAGCTGGGTCTTCACAGAGATGTCTACATTTCTAAGATAAGAGAAGTTACCAATTGGGCTTTGTGGTGATAGCTGGCAGGGAGAGGAAAGAAAGGGAGAAGTTCTCCGCTTCTCAGGTGTTGTCCCTGAAGGGTTAACTTGCCTAAAACAGTGAAAGAAAATGCTGCTTTTATGAGAACTTCTGAACCCCTTCCTTACATGCTGGGTATAAAATTCTAAAACTACCTGAACTTGAAGTTAAAGGGATTAATTGATTACAGCAAAAGCTGTGCCCTCTGAACCTGGCTGCAGCCAAATAAAACTGTTTACTGCTGTCTTCGGTGCCTTGCCTCATCTGTCCCTGCAACAAGTCCAAACAGCTGCAAACTTTACTGATTAAACATGGATCAGGGACTCCTGCTTCCTGGGCAGACTGGTTCCCAAAAAGAGGGCAGGAGGAGGGACCTGGGCAGGGCTGGCTCTTTCTCCTATTCTTCCAATCAGATATCTTGTCCCCCCATTTAGGGATAGGGGAGGGACTGGTGAAGGGAGGAGCCGTGGGCTGAGAAGCTAAGGACCTGGGAACTAGTAGGTAGTTCTCTCTGTTGTTTAAACTTTCATTTCTATTTAATGATGCTTCTGCCAGTGAGAAGGCCCACACAAATATTGCAGCTACCGAAGTCAAAGCTTCATCCTAGATCTTTACTCTGTGAAGTACAAGTGAAAATTCTTTGAATTTTTCTATAGCTGCTATTTTCCAAATTTTCTACTGTTTGGAACTCTTAATACTCACAATTGACCACATAAACAGAAACCCAAGGACTTTGTTCACGTAATATAGGATGAATAAATTCAAATAAGTCTTGGCATCTGCTCATGCAGTAATGGAAGAAGACAGCACTTGTGTGACACCAAATGCTTAACAATGTCACCTAGACCAGGGCAGGCCAGTGAGCACCAAAATAGAAAGCTGGGGATCCAGCTTCCCAAACCAAGTAGAAATAGTTGGATCCCTTCCCTTTATTGGACTTCAGTTCCATTTTCTGTACAAAATAGGGAGTTTGACTATGGTGGCATCCCCTCCACCTGAACACTGGTTTTACCTTAAATATGCAATAGAAACACTTCTACTAATGATACATTTGTGTTCAAAGAAAACCTCAGCAAAGTGAGTATGTGGACATTTCAGGTAAAGAATAGATGTTTGTTGATGGTGAGATGAACAATGGTCATTCTCTATCAGTATTCTGGGTAGATAACAGACTGTTTCTTCCAGTTTTAGGTGGAAAGGAGATTACTAAAGGATACCAAGAGCTCACAGAATCTCTAGAAAGTGCTTGGAGTCGGAATGTCTGCAGATGGGAACAGCCCCCATGGAGCAGACCAGACCCTCAGCTCATAGGACCTGCTCGATGCCGAGGCTGCCTCTGAAAGCTAGCATGTCTTTGCTGGCTGGATTCTCCTGGTGCCTCCTCTTCACTCTGAAAATCTCACCCCTGTGCTCTGGTTTCAAGGGAAGCTGATGGAGGTATCACCTTGAGGACATACGTAGCATATGTAAGAGGTGAAGTGCTCAAGTGCTCAAGGCTCAAAAAGTACAGTGACAGAAAGCACCATAAGGATCCATGCTCACTTTTATTTATGTCTCTCTGTCTATCCATCTAACTAACTATTCATTTATTTTGTAGTACTGGGGATTAAACCTAGGGGCACTCTACCATTGAGCTACATCCTCAGTCCTTCTTTTATATTTTATTTTGAGACAGTGTCTCACTAAGTTGATGAGGCTGTCTTCAAAGTTGTGATTCTTCTCTCAGCCTCCAGAATAGCTGGGGTTACAGGCATGTGCCACTGCACCTGGCCATGCCCACTTTTATTATGCTGTCCCATAGGCAACACCATGAGATTGAAATTCAACGCACCACTCAATGCATTTGCTTTGCATATATGTGCCTATGTGTCATGGGACCAGAGAGCCACTCCATGCTAATTTACCATCACAGATCATCTTACAATAAATAATTGCTTTCCAAAAATTCATTTCTGGGAGGTGCAAATTATTGCCATAATCATGGCTCTAGAAATGGACATGTCACATTAGTCATTGAATATTAATTCAATTGTAAATATTGTTTGAAGGAATTATTTTTAAAAGTTTTTTTTTTAAAGGGAATGGTTGGGAAGAGGTCAATCTAATTATTATTTATTTATTGTGGTACTGGGGATAGAACCCAGGGCCTCTTACATATTAGGCAAATGTTCTACTACTGAGTTGTATCCTGAGCCCTTTTTATTTTATTTTGATACGGGGTCTTGCTTACATTGCCCAGACTGACCTCAAACCGGGGATCCACCTACCTCAGCTTCCTGAATTTCTGGGGTTATGGGTATGCACCCTTACTCCAAGCTCTAACTATTTTTCAAAGGCTAACCCTTCTATATCACCATTTCTAAATCATCTGGGTTCTTATTAAGTTTCGGATTCTTAACATAATAAGTCAGTCCCTGAAAGAAAAGTCTGGAGTATATATTTTAACAAGTTCCTTACATGACTTCTTTCACCCACCAAAACTACAAAACGTGGGAAATCCCGATAGTTGAGGGAATGTTAGTTTAAAAATATTGAATTAATTAATATAGGAACATGTTGTTTACCTTTACATTATTCACTATAGTCTCTGTTGATTTGTAGCAATGTCTGCTACCTACATGCTAGTCCTCAGATTCTAAAGGGAAAGCATTTTACTTTCATGAGTACATTTGAATTTCATATGCCTAACACTTCCTAGAGTGATTAGTTCTCATTTTTCCAAGCCGATGGTTACAATCAGGGCTCAGCTTCTTGCCTAAGCCATTAAATCATTGCCTTTGATAGTAGAACTGGAAATAAGACTTGTTTTCCCTCCTTCTGAGCTTTGGACTCTAATTGGCATTTATTTCTGGAAATTTAGAAACCATCCTCCTTCAAGGAAAATATTCCACTAACTTTCCCCACTACATAATCTTTTGAAACTAGTGTTTCACAAACTTTAGTGTGTATCCAGAAAATTTTGCATCTGCAAGGTCTCTGATTCAGTGGCCTTGGATAGGGGTGGGAATCTCTTCTTTGCACACTTGTTCCAGTGGATACCACAGCAGGGACCACCCTTCACACTCTGCTTGGACAGTCTTCACTCTTCAAGTTGTGATTACCCATCTACCATCATCATGATAAGGATAATTTAATTGTGTAGGAAAGATTGGAACAAATTAGTCTCAGGCTCATGAAGAATGCAAACAAGTTGGGGTAATCGAAGTGTTGCATCCAGATGCAAAGAAATTTCAGAGTGTGCAATTGTGTCAGCTGAGCCTTTTGAAATGAGGCAGTGACCCATGGAGAGGTAGGAAGTCCTTTCCCATCGTCCAGGTGCCGCCATCATTTCTTAATCTGCAGAGTGACTGCTAAGAACCATGAAATAGGCCTGAGTTTTACATCAGGCTTTAGAGTTAACTAATGGTGCTTATTCCTGACAATGACATTGTGAGGAAGTCATTATTCTCAGCTGCATTTAAAGAAATAAGTCAAAGAGGTTGGTCTGCCTAAGATCGTGACATGAAGAAGTTGCTGACTCCATCATATAGTGGTCACCCTCTTTCTCTGAGAAAGGTCTTTGAAAGTGAGCAAACTTCATCCAATAACCAGGACAGACCACAGGATGCTCTGGGGTAGTTTCTGGAGGGAAGACCCACCCTACTCATAAAACCTTGAGTCTTCCAAGAGGGCAAGCAAAGTACCCTGGAAGCTGTCCAGTCCAGGGCTGCAGGCTCTGGTGAGGATCGCTCTGCGACTGATGGGACCTCTGAGGCTCTGGTCAGACAGGATGAGACTTAGAGCTCCTCACCACAGAGGTCTCCTGAGTGGCCCAGAATGGACTGACTCTGAAGCTAAGGAGGACTAAGCTTCAGGGATGCTTCCCTGGGAGCATCCCAGCAATGCGTTCTTGTGCTCCAACCTCAGTTTATACATAACAATTCTGCATGGTATTTTCCTTGAAGAGTTCACCACAAAGTGTCCATGCCCTGCAACCTGGATTTATCTGAGGAGAACTCCAGGGGACATTTTAAATAAATGCTGTGTATATCAACATTCAAAGTTTTTAATATGACAAATGAACTTTCTTCTTGTTTTATAAACACATCGATCCAGTGAGATTTGATTGACAAGTTTCTAAACAGTAACTATACCCTCCCCACCACCTCGGTTCTAGGGTCTGAACCCAAGACCTCACACATGCTAAAAAAGTACTCCCCAGTCCCCTGATTATATTTTCATGTTTCTCTAGTTGCAGACTGATCACTAGCCATTTCTAACACAATTTTATTTTTGTGACTTAAATAAGACCTTACGGATTTGGAAAGTATCTTCTCTATGATAAACAGATAAAGAAATGAGCCAGTTTATTTCCCAAACTGGCTTATCAAAAACAGCCTGGGCTATAAACAGGAGGTTTATAAGGTTATTAAGTTGGGGAGATGGAAGACCAGGTTGAGTGTGTGTGTTCCCACTCGGGAGTGCTATAGTTTGGATCTAGAATGTTCTCTTCAGGGCCACTTGTTCCTCAGCAGGGTACTATTGGGAAGTGGTGCCTACGTTTTAGAGGTGAGGCCAAGTGGAGCTCTTCTGCCTTTGGGGACACACCCTTGAAGGGAACTGTAGGACTTTGGGGTCTCTTCTGTTCTCTCTCTCTTTGCTTTCCGGCCACTATGGGCGGAGCAGTTTGCTCCACTACCCACTCCTGACATGATGGGTGGCCTTGCTACAGGCCCCAAAGCAACAAGGTCAACTGGGCGTGGACTAAAATCTCCAAAACTGTGAGTCAAAATAAACCCTTCCTCTTTTAAAGTTGATCATTTGAGGTAATCAGTACAGAAATAGAAAGCTAACACACGGAGGAAGTTCTCAGACTTCCTCACAAACTTTCCTAATGAAATCGGACTTCACCGTGAGGTAGAGGTGACTGAGGTTTAGCTGTAGGTAGCAGGACTATCTCACTGATGGTAGACTCTCAGTTTAGGAGAGAGAAGTCTGGGAACTGTGCTACAGGCATCAGCCTTTAGTATGGCACCTACAATTTCTCCTGTTCTCTGCTCTATGCAGGCCTTTCTGCAGGACCTAAGATCAGGCCCAGGCTTGAGTTTCTATTGGCTAGAAGCCAGTCTTTAAAGAAAAAAAAATACCAACATTTATCATGAAATGCAGCCTTTTAGTGCAATCATATCATTCACTTGCTTAAAGCCCTTTAATGTCCCCCTGTTCTCCTTAGGCTAAAGTAAAACTCTTTAACAAGGGTGGTGAAACCATTTGCAACTTCATTTTTTCTGATAGGCAGAATAATGGCCCTTTAAAAATACTTGTGCCCTATCGCTGATCACAGCCTGTGACTATGTTAGACTGCATGAGGAATTAAGGTTGGGATTAAGACTGTAAATCAGGCGGCATTAAGGGAGATTACCTTGGATCTTCCAGATGGGCCCATTGTGATCCGGAAGGTCATTACATCAAAAATCCAAGAGAGAGGAGAAAGAAGAGGACCAAAACGACACACTGTTGAGAAGAACCTGATCAAGTCTTGATGGCTTTGAAGATGGAGAAAGTTCTGCTTCCACACAAGTTGAAATATAGCATTAGAGAAGCACACAGAGGGAAGCGTCTAAAGCAGGGTTTATTTAAAAAGGAGTAACATAGACTTCTCCCGGGAGGGAGAAGGGGGCTATAAGGTCCTTGCTTAACATCTGGATAGCCATCTTAAGTGACAGCTGCCATTTTAAGGAAAAAGTTTTGCTTTCCTGCCCAATGGAGTTTCTGAGAAAAGCTCAGCACTCCCTCATACCAACCCAACCCCTAACTGCCTGCTTTGGGACCCGCTCAGCTCTGAGCCGGGTCCCTTCCTGGAACTCTAGCCTGTTTTGCCTCTCTGTGCTATAGAGAGATGGCCTTTATTTGTCAGCTCTGACAAATAACCTCTCCTGGGTATCTCTGCCTGGTCTCCGTCTTTCATTTCTGCCTTACCGTCTCTCGCTGCTTGCTTTCCCTTCAGGGGCCACAGCTGGCGTCCTGGTATCCCAGGAAGTAGGGCTGTTCTGCCTCTTTCATATATCCTAGATTTTCTTTGTTCTTCTGATTTCTTCTTCCTTACCTCTCTCCTTCCTGCATATGTGACTAGGCCCAGGAGATGCTGGGTGGCGTGGCCAAAAGGTGAGAAGCAGATGGGCTAGAGAGGCCAAGGTGGAGTGATCTGGGTAGGGAGTGGGCACAGGACACATTAATTAACAACTTTTATAACTCCCTGCAGCTCCCTGGGAAAGGTTACCCCAGCAACAGGTTGGAGCAGGGCCAAATTCTTGATAAGAGTGGAGGAAGGGCTCTGAAGGCATTAACGTTTCAATCTCTAAGGGGCGGGTCTCCAACTTCATTCTCTCACCTATCTATACTAAATGCCTGTCTTTATCTGGTTTTCATTTGTTTTTATTTCCACAGAAGAAAGACTGAGTCATAAGCAAAAGGCCTTGATGAACATGGTGGTGGTGGTGGTGGTGGTGGTGGTGTGTGTGTGTGTGTGTGTGTGAGCAATAAGGAGTAGAAGGGGGTGTTAAATGGACTTCATGACTCCCAAGGAAGCAGTCTCTCTGACGGACATCTGAGTGACAATGCATGTCTCTTGGACCTACCATCTTTTCCAGGTTCTTTCCTAGTTATCAGTTTATATAGCAAAGTAGGAGGCTCTCAGGTAGGCCAAATATCATCAACCCCATCTTTCCAATGAAGACAGAGCTAACAGATGTCCTGTGTCTTGGTTCCTGGTCCTGAGCGCTCTCCTTGGCATCTGGTAATTCCTGGTAATCCCCAGATGGGAAGAGCAGATAGCAAATTCCCACATGGTTTACTGATATTTTAATGTCCAAATCTGGACATCATGCCTGATGTCTTGGTAAGCAGCTACTGATTGAATTTGTGTTCCTAGAGTGAAATGTGAAAGCTATTTGTGAAATCCAGCAATTCGAATGATTCAGGTTGACCTGTAATCAGGATGAGAATTAGCTTCTTTGTCTGAGTGTAGAGGAAAGATAATTGGTGCATTTGAAATAGGCCTTGCCCACATAGTCCCCGCTGCCCACTTCTTTCCTTCTTGGACTCCTGTGAGTCACATCCTGGGCAGTGGCAGAGTTGGTAGGCAGGAGTGGAGGCTGAGGGACCCAGAGTTGATTAGGAACACAAGGCAAAGTTTGAACTCTAACTTGCTGCTTGCATTCTGACCAGTCACAAGCATGACTTAGCAGTCCGTCTAGCTGGGTGGACTTTTTAAACGCAAGCTTCTAGGCTGAAGCATGCCAACCTTGTTGGGGTATCATTTTCCAGTTATTTATCTATTCCATTGTCCAAGATAGTCCTGGACCCTGCTTGGCTACAAGTTTTCTCTCCTATGAAAATCTATGCTCACAGTTGGAAGTTCTCACGAGCTATGCTGGAATGGGCAGTGGTACCACAGCGTCCCCTGCTCCGGCTTGCTTTAGAAAGACCAGCATGTTAGAAACAACGAAATGCAAACACTCTGCCTTTGTGGTCTAGTAAGAATTCTGTAACTACTGAGCAAATAAAAATGACCAGAGTTGGGTAAACACACTGGGCTCTCTAAGCCAGAGAAGGTTGTAGGCCTGAAAGCCTTTAGTACATGCTGGAAAGTAAAAATTCAGAGTCTGGATCCAAGGAAACCAGAGAAAGAATTGCTTTTCTCACTTAAAAATGGCCACACCACAGCACCCAAAGTATCTGGGGGCCCTGGCCAGACCAGGTTCCCAGGTAACTCTGTCTCTTTCTCTTTCTCAGTTCATGTGATACAGTTCTAGAGTTTGAGAATGGTGGTAAGATTATGAATTAGATGAGACAGAGAGGTGAGCAACCTATCTGTATAGTCTCCCTAGGGAGGTTGGCCAGGTAAGTTTCCATTATGGATTTGGTCATGGGTGTTCATTTAGTGAATCACCCAAAAGTCCTGATTCTGGACCATCAGGTTCTCTGGGGGACAGGGCTGGCCCAGGGCTGGCTTGTTCAGCCTACTGATCACAAGGGCAATCTTTGGGGAGATAGCTAGGGATGCCAGAATGGGAACAAACCTGGATGTGGGACATACCTTTTTTATGGCTTTTAAACTATTGGATATTTGATACCTTCCTTTGTCCTTTTACCCCAGGCCCCACAAAATGCTAGAGACAGGTCTGGAGCAAGAATCTTTCAGGGCCCAGAACAGGCAGGAGGACACTAACCTCCTGTATAATGGAGGAACTGCAAATAGCTTTAAAGAAGACTAGCAGAGGCCTTCCTCTACTCTCTGGGCTGCAACGGGCTGAGATTAGCAGAAGCAGGAGGAGGGTTCACATTGGTGCAAGCGCAGGGAAGAAGTACCTATGCTGGTCTGCCTGGAGATGGTTCAGCCTTGCCTCCAGCCATGGTGGGTACACAGCGTGGGTCCCTCTGTCTCTGTAGGTTCACAGGGTGGGTTCCTCTATTGCTGCACTTGCACCTCTTGGGCATTGTGCTCCTCAACTTCACCCTTTAACCTTTGCAAAGGAAGGTCAGCAGAATCCAAAACAAATTAATACAGTTGTCTATCCCTTGGTACCTAAGGGTATTGGGTCCAGGACTGCCCCGGTCATATGAAAACCTGTGGATGCTCATGTCTCTTATATAAAATGATGTTGTATTTGCATGTAACCTAGGTACATCTTCTTGAGTACTTTAAATCATCTCCAGATTACTTGCAATACACAATACAATGTAAATGCTAGGCAGATAGTTCTTATGCTGTGTGTAGGGAATGATGACAAGGGGAAAAGAGTCTGTCAGTTTCAGCAACTTTTCCATTCATGGGGGGACACAGAGGCCAACTGTGTGGGGCAACCAATACTAACTTGGAATTCAGAAGTACATGATTCTTCTGCTCAGACACTTGTACACATGGTTATACTTTTAGAGCATGTGTTCTAAGTAATCATCTATTTGATTAACATCCTAAGCCATTAAATAAAGTATAAGTAAACTTATGATCATTTCGCTAAATGATCATTCAAATTGAAAAATAAATATGAATATTTTGTGATGTTTTTCTGAGAGTGAAACAGATTGGGCCCCCTCCCCCATCTGAAGAGAAATTTCTTTTGAGAGAAAGAAGCTACAGGAGCTGCAGTCCCCCCCCCCCCATCACCACCATCCCAAAGAAGATGTGAGCAAAGACTCCCTTCTGCCTTGGCCTAACACAAGCTAACTCACTCTACATACGTACAATTCTTGCTATGTGTTTCACTAAGCTCCTCTCTCCTCTCCCTCGCCTCCTCTCCTCTAAAGTTCTGCTCCTTTTTAGGGATGTCAGAGAAGGAAATTTTGATACAATTATGTTTCTGCCATCTTTCCTACCAATTCGACTCTGAATATTTCTGGAGCAGCTAGCATTATGACTTAGACTCTTTCCTCCCTGGGTGGGTTCTTGTGCAACCTCACAACAAGAGGCCATTATTGCTTCTGCCTTGGCTCCTTGACTGCTACAGAGCCAAGGCAGCTGCAGAAGTCCTGGGTTACGGGTTTTTGCAATCATGCTGCTAAGGAGCTGGGGCCTTCAGAGAGACTGAGGCAGCGTGAAGATCCCCTCTTCAAACCCTGATTCTTTCAATCAAGTCAGAATGTTTTCAGATACGTGGCTCGGAGTAACAGGAATTTTATTGAAGGGCTAGGAAAAGGGAGAGGGGAGATACTCTCAAGGGAGAGAGTGTGCCCTCTCAGAAAGGAGAGGGACAATGTGCCTCTCCTGCACTTATTTTATTGAGAATCCTAGAGAAGTTTCCAGAGACTCCTGCCCAGGTCTGCCACATCTTGACTTTTGACAGCAGGGTGACATTAGACTTTCAAGTCCCCACTGTAATGGCAACTCTAAGTCACCTTGGCTCCTGTTGACCTGTTCTAATTGGATTCTTACTCATACATTCTTGTAGATTTTATGGTTAGGAGGAACTGTCCTTATCTCCCCGAGTTTCATGATCTGGTCACAAAAGTCTCCCCGCTCAGGGTAAGTTGGGTTCTTCTTAACATTATTTTGGGCCTACGTTTCTCCTGCAGTGAACAGGTAGTTTGCTGAGGAATGTGATGTATTGTGTTCATTTAGGCCAGGCAGGACTGCAGGTGAATTGCTCCTTGAGAAAGAAAGCATGTGGGGGTCAGCACAGTGGGCCCATTTTATAGAATCATTCTCTTAACCTTGTGTTCCCACCATCCTCATCTGCCTGACCCATAACAACACTGGAAAGATTTCAGATGTGTTGCTCAAGAGTGTTACCAAAAGCTCAGTCCTTGCCCCGGAGGCTAATCTAATAACAAGGACATGGTTTTGAGAAAAAGGAGAAAGTTTTATTGCTTTGCTAGCAAAGCAGAAACACAGGGGACTTCTGTCCCAGTGGCTGTGATTCTATCCATCAGGGGGAACAGAGGATTTTTAAAGAGGGGATTCAAAGGCTACATTCCTCGTGCTCAGTGTCAGAGTTGTAATCCACTGGTTAATTTGGGAGATAGTCATTTCTGATATCCTTGGATGCCATCCCCAAAGTCTGAATTACTATATTCCTGTGCTGGGTGTGTGCTCAAGAACAGATAACTGATGGGAACAGATAACAGATGGGAAGAAAGGTCATCCTTTTTCCCTAAAATGGGGGTGGGGTGGGGGGGGGAGAGAGATTAGGGAGGAGGAAGGAGAGAGGAAGAAAAATGTCCGTTTTAGAAATAAGTAGCCATGGCAGAGCATCAAGAGCTATATTAAAAGCATAAAGGGGATGATTTACAAGAGTAGCAGACATGAATTTACTAGAAGGGACAGGAAGAGGGGAAAGGGGACACTCCTCAAGGGAGAGAGTTAGCCTCTCAGAGAGGTCACCTCCTGCCCTCGAATTTTATTGGTAGTCCCAAGGAAGTTTCCAGAGAGTCCCACCCAGGTCCACCTCTTGACTCTTGACTGACAGTCAGACTGCATCAGACTTCCATGTCCCCACTGCATGGGGTAAGGACCCAAGGCAGCTGTCGCACGCCTGTAATCTCAAGTGGCTCCCAAGGCAGGAGGATTGCAAGTTCAAAGCCAGCCTCAGCAAAAAGTAAGGTGCTAAGTAACTCAGTGAGACCCTGTCTCTAAATAAAATACAAAATAGGGCTGGGGATGTGGCTCAGGGGTTGAGTTCGATCCCTAGTACCAAAAAAAAAAAAAAAAAAAAAAAAGAAAGAAAAGAAAAAAAAAAAAGAAAGAAAGAAAGAGAAGATCTAAGGCAACTCTGGGTCACTTTGGCCTGTGCTGATCAGTACTAATTATCATCTCCCTGAATTCTGGAACCTGGTCTGTGTAAAGGCCACAAAAATCTTCCTGCCCCTGCCTCAGCCCCACTTCAGGGTAATGAGGAGCCTTTCACAGGGCCTGCATTTCTCCTGCAGATAACAAGTGGTTTACTAAGGAATGTAGCATGTCTTATTGACGTAAGCCAGGCAGGTCTGCAGCTAAATGACTTTTAAAAGAAAGCATGTAGGGATTGACACTGGGCCCGACTTGGAGTGTGCCTTCCACCTGAGCCATCTCATTGCAAATGAAACACGGCCCAGAGGTCATTGTCAAAAACTTGCTAAAGTCCCCAGATGCTCTTTTTTATTTGGCTTTAGTGAGTATTTTCGTTTCCTACCTGGAACCAAAGAGGCCATGATGAGTTGTATAGTAAATGCATCCTGGGAGAAACTGATCCTTGGAATTGTGTTACAAAAAAAATTATATATATATATATATATATATATATATATATATACACACACATTTTTTACACATATATATTTGTATGTATATATGTCTAAGAATTCTATAGTACAAATTAATAGCGAGATTTTAGCTTGACTTTTATCTAAAAAATTTCCTGTGAGGAAGGCACAACACTGTACTACCTTTATTTCTGATTTCCCTTCCCCCAATAATCTGAAAATTTAGTTTAAAAATCACCTTTCTTGCTTCCAGATTTGTATCTCCCTCAATAAGAAGGAGAGAGGAGGCTGGGAAAGTAGCTCAGGGGTAAAGCCTGTGCTGAGCATGCTCGAGACCCTGGGTGGGATCCACAGCACTACGAGGGAGACAGACACAGAGAGAGAAGAAATGCTCTTATGTTTGTGACCTTGTACCCCTGCCATCTCTCTCTCTGACAGTCAGATGTCTGTTCAGGGAAGGTGTCTGTCCCCAACCATCACACAACTGAAGGAGAGTTCTCTTATGTTTAGTTCTTTGGCGGATCATAAAGGCAACGAAAGGGCTACTGATTCCTTAAACTTTCATCCATGTCCAATCCACAAGGGTGAAGTCAAGCTAATTTAATCTCATGATTCATTAGTTCATCCATTGTGTGAAATTGAAAACAGACACAAGGCAATCACCTGAACACAAATTGCCATTGTGTGCAGCCTTAGCTTTACTGCAGTTCCCCATGGCTCTAGCCACCGGACTCCATTTGCAAATTGGAGCAAAGTGTTTCTGCTTATTAGCTGATCAGCACCGCCATTGTCTCCAACTCTTAATTTCTCCTCAAAGGGGCTTCTTTCATACTGAGACTTGGTGCTGATTTTAAGTGAGAAATATCAGCTCTGATTTGACAGTACAGTAGCTTGTCTCTTCCTGAAGGCAGCTACCAAGGGGTAGTCTGTGCATGGCCGGGTCCATGTTTTTTACTAAGGCTGAGGCTATGACCTGGGACCTTATGCAAGCAAGTGGTCTGGCCATGGATGTTCAGATCTGGATGAGGCAAAATTGGAAAAGTTTTGGGAAATAGGGACAACTTAACAGAACAGGAGACATACCCTTTTCTGGGATTATTCCCTGAAATCAGATGCCAGAGGTGTATCATGAATAGACCATGACGGAGGCAGAGGTGACAGCTTGCAGGCTGGCCTCTTGGGATGTGAGATGATGAAGGACACTCAAGCCTGGGCTCCCTGCCTCCCAGAACCTCTCACTGTGGGTGGACAATTCTTCATTCCTGATTCCAGAGCCACTATTTGTGTTCCTGTGAGTACTGATGGTGTATGTTTAGTATTTGGGGATAAGGGTGTATCATAAGGCTGCCTGGCACTGAGAAGGGAGATAGGACAGAGGAGACCACCTATTACTTAGGTCAGACCTAGAAGGCATCAAACTGGACAACTCAAGGCAGGAAAGATTCAGAGTCAAAACCAAAGGATTATGTAAACTCTAATCTTCCAAACTGGTATGGTGAGGGTGGGTTACGGGTGGCCCACATTCAAAGTCAATGTGCATCATCTTTCTCTTCCATGGTAATATCAGATGCTTCCCTTGTAATTGTGCTCTGTGTCCTTTCATTTCCCAATAGCCACCCAATTTTCCTACTTGGGTTCTTCAAAAGCACAGCCTTAGATGAGGACTTGAATACAAATCATTTATGTGGGAGGTGATTTCAGAAAAAAAAAAAAAAAGCAAGAGAGCATGAAGAGTGAGATGTAGAAGAAGAAAAACCTAACCTGGGGATAGAGGTTGCTGCTTTATGGACTGAGGCTCAGCACATTGAGACTCCTACAAGATGTGCAGAATCCCTCACATTCATGCAACTAAGGATGGGAGACCACTGCTCCATCCGCCTTTACCCACAGTTTCATCGTCCATTAGCTGGAGTTGTCCCCAGTGTTTTTATCAATCTTATGTTCAGAGATGAACATATATGAGTGTGTTTTGAAAGAGAAAGAAAACAGATACATGGCATGTGCATGGAGCATGGGGTCTCTGAGCGCACATGGAACTAAAAAGGGCTCTTGGCAATGTGACATGTCTGCTTCATCAAAGACAGGTTTGTGCAGTGGTTCTCAAAGTATGCTTCTCCAGAACAGTTATATCACTGTTAGCTGAGACATTAGAAATGCAAATTCTTTGTCCTGAAATTTTGGGAGTGAAACCCCCCAAAGTCCCTTGTGTCCATTCCTCCTTGATCTTTACTCCTACACAAATCCTGGAGATAACCACTGTTTTAGATTTTTTTTTTTTTTACTGTATGTTTGTTTTGCCAGTTCTCAAAAGAATTTTTTTAATTACATATTATCTACTTTTTTGGGGTAAAGCTTTTTGCACTCAGCATAATGTTTTGAGATCCTTCATGTTGTTACATTATCATCAGTTCATTCCTTTTTATTGCTGAGTAGTATTCCATGGTATGATTATATGACAGTTTATTGTTTTACTGATGGACAACAGAGATGCATATAGCTCTTTGTCATTTTAAATAAAGCTGTTATACACCTTCTTTTTTGTATTTTATTGGTGTATTATGATCATACATCATAGTGGGGTTCATTGTTACACATTTTCATATGGCATAACACAACTTGGCCAAATTTATTCCCTAGTACATTTCCTTTTCTCTTCCCTGGTCCTCCTCCTCTACTCTGCTGGTCACCCTCCTGTTTTCATGAGATTCTCTCTCCTCTTGGTTTTCCTTTTTTCTTTCTAGAAACATGGCTTTCTGAGCCTGGCTTATGTTGCTTAACATAATTATGAGCATTCTTACAAAAAAAATTTGGACAGGTACCATATGTTTTCAGGCTAATGATTGTAGAACATTCTGAATGCTTCAGCCCTAACCCCTATGGTTGCTTAATGCTGTATACTGTGGAGATCATGCTAATCTAATGGCTCTCAAACTTTGGCAAGCACATGGTAGACTTCTTGTGCTTAGGAACACACCAGACACCACTTTAGAACTACATTTGGAGATAATTTGAAATAGAAAAATCATTGTCCAAAATGCCAGAAACATGGCACTAAATAGATCTTGAAAAGGATGTTTGTTTACAGCATGGAACTGAAGCAAAAAGGCAGAGCATCACATAGTTGGAATTCAGCTGACGTTATGACAGGGGTGACTCAAAGCCTTCACCACTCTGCACATGTCTGTGAACCAAGGCTATTATTTATCTTAGGGTTCAAATGAATTTTAGCAAGAAAGTTAATTTCCAAATATGGAATCTGCCAACAACGAGGATCTACTCACTTTTTCCATTGAAGGGTGACGTCTATGGCTGGGGAGACTTTTGAATGCTTTGACCATTGAAATGTGGTAGAAGTGATACTCTGTGACTTCTGAGGTCAGATCATGAAGAGCCCTGCAGCTTCCATCTGATTCCTGTGTTCTCCAAGAACACTTGTTTTTGAGAAGCTTTCTCTTGGGCCCCGATTGCTCTGCTGAAAAGTCCAAGCCCCATGGAGAAGTCGTGTGTGAGTGATCTAGCTGACAGGCACAAGCCCCTGTGAGTAAAGGAAACTCCAGACGATTCTGGCTCCCAGCAGCTTATGTAGACCCCAACCATTTGAGTCTTCCCAGCTGAAAATCAATCACACATTGTGAAAGATAACAAAGTTGGTCACTAAAAAAGAGTGCAAAAACATTTCATTCTAGATTATTGTGATGGAGGAGAGACCCCCGGTGAAATCCGAGTGCAGCTTTGATCTGTGCAGAGCTCACTGGATATTTTAAAGTGAAAATAAGGGAACGAGTGAGGGTTTGAGCAGACTCAGGAAAGGAAAAAGTTACAAAAGGCAGGTGGAGAGTTGGTCCATGTGAATAGGCCCTCTGTGTCGGCTGACTGGCATTTATCAAAGGTAGACTTCTACCCTCCGGTGGAGACTGGGAGCTGTGGGCCCTGTCCTTTCTGATGATCACATTTCAAAGGAGTGGCTTTCAGGTCCCCAAGAAAGACACTTCTGGGTTGGATGACATATGCATTCTCATGCACACAAGCACACACACACACACACACATGCACGCACACACACATTTTATACCACTCAAACGGCAAAGACTACATGTACCTCTCCAAGGGTCAGAGAAAAGATCCACAACTATAAGGTTTTAATGAATGCCCCTACGAAAAGGGAGATCAGGGGCCCCTGTCAGGCGTTGGCTGGAACAGACAGTAAATTCTCGGGCAGTCTTGAGCTTTTCCAAATGGGAACATGGGAGGAGGAGTGGGGTTGGGTCATCAAAGGGGCTCTGCCCTAGGCTGTTAGACATCATGCTAGCGTTCAGCCTGGTCTCTTAGTGTGAGGGTTTGGATGGAATTGTCTGTGCTGAGAATTTTCAGTCCTCAACATCACGGAGCAGAGACAAGCCGTCCTTCTGTGCTCTGTCGGAATCACTGCTCCACAGATGTGAGTTCATGATGACACGGTGACTGTTTTTGCCACAGTGGTGCGGGAGTAATTGGAAGGCAGCCATAGTAACTGGAAGAGTGCCGTTCTCCTGATCCAACAGGAGGAGCCCCTCCGCTTCCTGCCACTGCCCAGTGAAAACCAAGCAGCCTGTTTAAGGGCCTCCTTGGAGTCGGGGTCTGAAGAACACTCAGCAGTCGGTTACCACTGGCTGAAACTGGAAAAGTGCCTTGTTATTCTTGGCATTCTGCCCAGGGAAGAGCTCCAGGGTGCTGTGGAGTGGTGGTGAGGGACAAGTCGCCAGCCTTCAAAGCTTTATCCACTATTACAGGAAAAATTGGACCAGCAACCCTCGAATGAAGGGGTTGTGGTAAGGAACTGTATAGGAAAGGAGGGCCAGGGGGTGTATAGCCGGGTTTTCACTATGGATATATTCTAAGAAGTTACTGTGTCACAGATTCTCAGCCGATCAGACCTCAGAGGACACTGAATTCGGCCTTAATCATTGCCACTAAAGTGCACCTAAGGCAGAGGAGATACCTGTGGGCTAGACCTGAGTGGCCCCCACAATTGATGAAGTTATAGCGCCCCCTAGGCATGAAGTGATAGCTGCTCTACCACTAAAGGGAGGGAGCCTGGCCACTGACCAGGGGGAGTGAACATAGAGGAAATGGCCGCCTCGTTGATGTCTGTGTTTGCTTCTACAGTACTTCCAAGTCTTTTCATTAGGAACTTAAAAAAAAAAATTCACATCATTCTTTAAGAGTTTGTGAGAAAGGAGCCATATTTAGATAAGACATCTCCTTCCCCATTCCTTCCTTTCATTCTAAATTTACCTCCCTTCCATACAGGTAAAAAGACTGCATTTCCAGGGGGAATATTTGGATATCCCTTTGGGGTCTTTACTCCCCTGTCACATGCTCTGTGAGTTGTTGAAGAGTTGTTGATATCGATGGACATGATAACCCAAATGATTAGGTTAGGGGGAGGGGGATGGACCCTGCGCCCCCTCCCCCGTAGGCCTACAGTCTCCCTGCTGTCTGCCATGGTGGAGGTGGGGGGATAAGACATAAAGGTAGGAAACCCTCTTCCATTTACATCCAAGACATACTCCCCAAGCCTGTGTCACCATTAGTAAAGCTGATATTTTAAAAAAATCTTTTTTTTAGTTGCAGATGAACATAATACCTTTATTTTTTTAAATTTATTTTTATGTGGTGCTGAGGATCAAACCCAGTGCCTCACACATTAGGTGAGTGCTCTACCACTGAACCCTAGCCCCAGCCCAATAAAGTTGATATTTTGATCAACTTTATGTCTACTCTTAGTCTAATTTGAAACCTCAGTTGGAAGTGGATGATGAATCCAAACCTATAACATATTACGTTTCCATTTTTCTTGCTTTTCATTTATTGCCCTAAATCTAAGGATGAGAACACTGGAGTCCCCAGCAGCCAGCCTAAGACTTGGGAGCCATGTCACTATCATGCCTCCCCTCAAGGAGGCTTTTACTGAGCCAGTGGGTCTTGAATTCTGTGCATTTCCCCCCTTCTTTTGAGCTTTTCTGACTACATCTCAAGTTCTTTTTTGAGGTTTAAATTTTAGGTTAAGCTCAGTTACTCAACCCAGTACCCCTGCTATTTGTAGTGATAATTTTTTTTAGGATGGGGGTTTTTCAGTTTCAGAACCACTGATATTCTGAGCCAGGTAACGGTCTGGATGTTGTCCTGTAGAACACACAGTGGCATCCTTGGCCTCTGTACTCACTAGAGGCCAGTAGCACTCTCTCCCCCATCTCCAGTTGTGAGAATTCAAAGCATTCCAGACTTGGTCAAATACCTTCTGAAGAACAAATTCACCCCTGATTAATGGTCATCGAATCATTTTTACAGTGCAAACAGGAGGTACTCATAACCTCTGTGATGCCTGCTTGACTTAAAATAGGTTTCCTACCACCCCATTCATATTCTCAAGCATTCTATGAATCAGCTACATGATCCAGCCAGCACCTCTGTCTCTCAATTCTATTACTTAATTCTATATGCCGAGGGAATTCCATCTCTGTACTTACAAATTCTGCCTTTACTGGTGTACTGTGTTTGAAAAATGATCAGGCTCCCAAAGCAAATTTCTCTAGAGGTGTGAGTTATTTTCTCTTAAACATTATGTCTATACTTAGGATAGATGGGAGAATAGGTTATTCTAGGAACTGCATGTCTGAAAACTTAGATTCAGTATTATGAGGAATTGTAGGCATTGCTTCAGATTGTCATATAAAAGACTGTCAGTTGTTGCACATTCATGAGAGGAGACCTAAGTCCTACTTCACCTGGGATATGACTCATCTGGGCTGTGGTAGAAGCAATTCTGAAAGGAAGGGAGAAATTGATAGCATCCTCCTCTGGGTTGCTAAGCTCCAAGGTGAGTGATGGGAGTCTTGCAGTAGGGGGAAATGAATCACATGGAAACACCAATGAGTTTGATCATTTATTGATGCCACACAAAGGCAGGCTATGATTACAGTCTGACTTTAAATACTGAAGCCCCCACCAAAGTACCCCTCAGGGAGGCCAAGACAGAGGGCTGGTGAGGCAGCTTAGAGACACAGGGAGAGCAACAGGTTGGGTCATGGGTGTCATGCAACTACTTTGAAGGACAATGATAAGTAGAAATGTGCTTTCCCACCATGTTATTTTTAATGACATAACTTAATACTCAAAGTAGCAATATAAACAGCAAGAAATATGCTGGCTAGGTTATAGCACCAGGAAGTTCATGTCCTGTGGTCTCTCCTGGGAAAGTGAATCACTGTGGATTGAGCACCAGATAAGCTTTCTCAGAGCTTCATCATCAAGTCACAAAGGATAAAGCTGAGACCTATACTCTCTGGGGTAGCAATTTGTAACTTTCAGAGTTTGGAGGATTATAATCAATTCCATGGTCTAAAATAATATAATCCCTCAGACTGTGTTACTTAATGGAGGGTATCAAAAACATCCCCTTGACTGTCAGAGAGCATCTCACTGGATGCTAGTATAGACTTGGCTGTCTCTGGAAATGGGATGATAATGCACTCTTGTTTAAGAAAAGCTTTCAAAAACAGAGCATCCCTTCACGAGGAGGGAAATCCTTGTACCATGAAGCGATTTTCTGACTTTAAGAAAGTTTCTTAGAATATTGTTCTTTCGTGATGTACTTATATTTTGGTGTTCAAGAATTAAATTGATCCACAACTTTTTAGGGAAGAGCTAACTCTATCACTGTGAAAGGCAATGTAAACCAAACTGTATTTTAGAATCCTAATGTATTTATGCACCACGCCCTGTAGTAGCCCTCTTGGGTTAGATAATGTTTCCAGTGTCTCTTGGCATACTTCTCACCTGCTCGTCCAAGGTGGGGAGAAAGGAGGATCTGGATGAAGTAAAACAATAATTCTGCTTTGTGTTGGCCCCTGTGGGCATCAAAGAAACAAAGACACCATCCAGATTCTTGCCTTCAGAGTCTTCCAGTTGATCTAAGGCCCCTTTACTACTGCAAGCACAGGGATCTGCCTGCAGAACGCTCATGGCTGACCACCCGTAGCTGAGTGACTGAGAATAACTCATGGCAAGGACACATGATGCATGACACACAACTGTCCCACCACGCAGCCTCAGTACAGGAAGTGAATGTCCAAGATTCAGGACCAGGGGCCAAATTTCTGCCCTTGAGAAACTGAAGAAAGATCTAGAAGAGAGCACCTGGCCAGACCCCCTACCCATGCACATGTCTACCATCTTGTTCACACATGGGTCATAAATGACATGGTCCTTTTTGTGTTTTGGGAAATCTGACCTCGTTTGATTTGATGAAGTCAGTAGGAATCTGGGTTTGTTCCTGAGGTTTACAAACTTGGTCATACCCAGGTCTCTGATGACAAGTATCTGATGCTATGATATTACAGTATCAGACTGAGTTAAACTCAATATGGATTACTAAATTAATTCCCTTAAAAACCTATAATACACTTCAGGGACAGTTTTCGTGAATTGCCTCATTAGGAAAAATCAGATTATCCTCCACTCATATCATTAACAATTTAAGTGTCTTCTCTCAAAATTCTTATTTCACCAGAGACTGTCATCGACCAGCAATGTTTAAAATGTTTAAAAGACAGAGAATACAAGAACATAGTATTTACCTAGAAATAAATTCCTTGGCTTTAGGAAAACACTTTTACTTTCCTCCTGGTTCTGTTCTATCCTGAATTTCATCCCAAGTATAGTGTTTTATTTTCCACAGGGGTTTATCAGAATAATGTACACTAATGGCTTGAAGAAAAGTAAAAAGCAAATAGTATAAACTGTGAAGTTCATGGTATCTAAGCAATAGAATTGGCATTGACCAGCAACACCCATTCCACACTTATCAGAAGATGTCCTTGTGGAAGTCTCACATACTCCTATCCGTTTGTACGACTATTTATTTATATTAGTTCTGCCACCATCTAGATATTAGCACCATTTTTCAATAGCACCATTCTGCTGAATGGACAGATAACTAAAGAGAGATAGGGGACTTGTGTCTCATGATTAAGTGTATCTGTGCATGAGTCTGAAAATATACTGCCCTTTACATGAAGGCCACTCCTTCCCCATATCAAGAATTGGTTCTGAGGTCTTCTTCTCTTGGGGCTTATACTCCTCCTTCCACCTTCCTTCTTTCCAAGTTCCTGAAATTGGTTTATGCTCTGGATTCAAGATCACAGCCTATTGTCTTCTGATCACACCTGATGGGAGGTAGGAACATCCAGAATAAGAACTTTAACTTTCATTTCAGTTTTTTGGACTCTCCTGACTTGCCCCTACCCACAAGGTAAATATCGGTATTTTCAATTCTATTTTTTTGGGGGGGAAACTGCTGAGGATCAAACTCAGGACCTCCTGTATGCTAAGTCCTCTGAGCTACATCCCTAGCAGTAAAAGACCTTTAAAAATAAACTTATGGGTACACTGAGGCACAGATAATCATTACATCACTTTGAACAGTTTTCCCCCCTTTCAACTTAAGGGGGGAAAGTTTGCACTAATTTCTTGTACTTAATACGATTTACTTGGTTTTTTGAAATACTGTCAGGCAGGGTTCTTTTTCCTGCCCTAGGGGAGGTGAGGGTAAGTGGCAGCCTCATGCTGGTTGTAGTGATCTTTGTACACCAAGACAATATTGGGACCTGAGCTTGTGACACAGGCAGGCACCAGGAAGAACCAATGAGGCAGGGAACCTCACTTGCTGTTCTGTGAAGGGATGGGTACATGCCAGGAGCGTGGGAGGAATGAAGGGCTCACATTTCCTGTCTTTTGCTAGAAAGACGGACATCAGTTCATTGGCTTTTCAAGATTTTGCATAGAAATTGTCCTCAAGTTGGGAATGTGTTTGTGTGACCAGCCTAAATTCCTTAGGCTGAAGCTGATCTCTGTGTCCTCGTAGTCTATGGTCTTAGGACTGGCACAGGACACTAAACAGTCCAGCTATGGAGTCCTACAGGGATTGAGGGGTAGATTGAGGGATGCGGTCAGCACACTCTCCTCCTGTCCTCAGGAACACTGGGCAAAGAAAGCTGTTCTCTCCTGGACGGATGCATGAAAGGAATGTTCCTAAAAGCTCCCCATGACCTTTTAAACAGCAGCTGCCCCTGGCAGGTGGCGGGGAGAAAATATATTCTTCAAGGTGAATTTAAAAGATTCTTTGTTCCCTGGGTAATTATGGCTCTTTTTCCTGACACTTTTGAGGTAGACTGGGAAAAACCTGGTCTGTTTTCATCTTTAAGGGGGGGAAAAAACAACATCATTTCACACACCTGCCTAATCTTTCACCTTTTGTAGGAGCTGATCCCAGGTGATGTGGGGTTCTCCTAGATATTTTACCTTCCTATCAGGGAGCACCAAGGGTGAAAGTCCCAGGCTTCCTGTGAGGGACATTCTGTGGCTAGAAGAACATAGTTGTTTTGTTTTGTTATGACCCAAAGTTGAACCTGAAATGTGCAAAGCAAAACCTCAATGACGTGGCCCCCAGGACCCAAATATGTCCCGGTCAGCAGGTTGCTGCAGTCTAGGGTGGAGGGTGGCTTCCTTCTGGACTTAGAAGTGCTTTTTGAGTGACTGTTGCCTTCTTTGTCTCTGGGTCTGGACGTGTGCCTGGGGGCATGAGACGCAGCACTGAGCCCTGATGGTGGGCACAGAACATTTCTTCATGCCCTTCAGTGTCTGGCAGAAACTGGCTGACAGCCTGTCATTGGTGCAAAGTAAATCTGTAGGCAAAGAAAAGAGAGAGAGAGAGAGAGAGAGAGAGAGAGAGAGAGAGAGAGAGAGAGAGAGAGAGAGAGGTGAGGGGGGGTAGGGAGAAAAATTAGAAGATTATCCTTTGTAAGTAAATGAGCACAACTTCTACTCATGTCAAACTTTATATGTCTACCAAAAAGGACCTGTAGCTATTCATAACAATAGAAGATGTTCAATGAATATTTGCTGTTTTTCCTTTTCCCATATTTTTTATTGGTGCATTGTAAGCAACAGTGGAGTTTGTCGTTACATGTTTGTATATGCATGTGATATAACAATGTAATTTGGCCAATTCTGTTCCCCAGTATTTCCCCTTTTCCTCCTCTCCTCTCTCCCTGTGGTCTCTTTCCTCTACTTACTGATCTTTCTTTTCTTCTTATGAAATTCCTCCCACCTTTCTTTCCCTTATCCTGTCTAGCTTCCACCCATGAGAGAAAACATACAACCTTTGACTTCCTTTCTCTATTTTCTTGCAATTACTGGTTATTGGCTGAATAAGACTTAATGGCTGATAAAACTCTGTTGGGTTTATATAACACATTTTCTTTATCTTTTCATCCATTGACAGGCACGTAGGCTGGTTCCATAGTTTGATTATTGTGAATTGTACCCCTATACACATGGGTGTACATGTATCACTCTCGCATGATGACTTCAGAGTAAATGCTGAGGAGTGGTAAAGCTGGGTCACCAGGAATGACGGCTCCATTCTTAGTTATTTTAGGTAACTCCGTACTGATTTCCACAGTGGTTGTACTAATGAAGAATCCCACCAACTTTTCTCCTACATCCTCTCCAGCATTTATTATTTTTTTAAATTCTAATTTGTTATATATGACAGCAGAATGTATCACAATTCATATTACACATATAGAACACAATTTCATATCTCTGGTTGTATAGAAAGTACATTCACACCATTCATGTCTTCATACATGTACTTAGGGTAATGATGTCCATCTCATTCCACCATCTTTTTTATCCCCTGGTCCCCTCCGTTTCCTTCCCTCTCTTTTACTCTACCTAGAATTTGTCTAATCCTCCCATGCTCCTCCTCCCAACCCCACTATATCAGAGAAAACATCCCACATTTGGTATTTTGGGATTGGCTAACTTCACTTAGCATTATATTCTCCAACTCCATCCATTTATCTGCAAATGCCATGATTCTATTCTCTTTTTTTGCTGAGTAATATTTCATTGTGTATATATACCATATTTTCTTTATCCATTCATCTACTGAAGGGCATCTTGGTTGGTTCCACAGTTTAGCTATTGTGAATTGTGCAGCTTGGGAGCAAATTTTTACCACTTGCACCTCATAGATAGAGCACTAATCTCTAGAGTATATAAAGAACTCAAAAAGCTAAACACCAAAAATTTAAATAACCCAATCAATAAATAAGCCAAGGAACTGAATAGACACTTCTCAGAAGAGGATATATAATCAATCAACAAATATATGAAAAAAATGTTCAACATCTCTAGCAATTAGAGAAATGCAAATCAAAACTACTCTTAAGATTTCATCTCACTCCAGTCAGAATGGCGGCTATGAAGAATACAAACAATAATAAGTGTTGGCGAGGATGTGGGGAAAAAGGCACATTCATACACTGCTGGTGGGACTGGAAATCAGCATGGAGATTTCTTGAAAAACTTGGAATGGAACCACCTTTTGACTCGGCTATCTCACTCCTCAGTCTATACCCAAAGGACTTAAAAACAGCATACTCCAGGGACACAGCCACATCAATGTTTATTGCAGCATTTATTATTGTTTGTATTCTTGATGACGGCCATTTTGACTAGAATGAGATGAAGTCTCAGTGTAATTTTGATTTACAGTTCCTTAATTGCTAAATATTTTGAACATTTTTCATATATTTGTTGGCTATTTGTTATTTCTCCTTTTGAGAATTGTCTGTTTAGTTTGTTCAATTATTAATTAGGTTATTTGAGGCTTCAGTGGTAAGTTTTTTATATATTCTGGATATTAATCTTCTGTCAGAAAAGTAGATATTAGAGATTTTCTTCCATTTTCTAGGGTCTCTCTTCACATTCTTAATCATTTCTTTTGTTGTGTAGTTTTTAAATTCGATGTCATCTGACTTGTTAATTCTTGGTATTATTTCCTGAGCTTTAGGAGTCTTATTGAGGAAGCCATTGCCTGTGCCTGTATGTTGGAGTGTTGACCCTATGTTTTCTTTGAGGAGTTGCAAAGTTTTTCATCTAATTCCTAGGTCTTTGAAACATTTTGAGTTGATTTTCGTGCAGGGTGAGAGATAGGGATCTAGTCTCATTCTTCTACATACAGATAATCAATAATCCCTATTCTCAGTACCCTTTTTTGTTGTTGTTAACAAATCTGTTCTTTCTTCAGTACATGTTTGTGACGATTTTTCCTTTTTTTAATCTCTGATTTTATTAATTTGGGCTTTCTCTGTTTTTGTGTTAGCAGTTTGGCTAAGGGTTTATCTATCTTGCTTATCTTTTCAAAGAACCACCTCTTTGTTTCATTGATCCTTTGAATTTTTAAAATTATTATTCTCTATTTAATTAATTTCATCTCTGATTTTAATTAATTAATTAACTTATTTGGTACTGGGGATTGAACCCTGGGGTGCTTTAACATGGAGCTAGACCCCCAGCCCTTTTTAATTTTTATTTTTGAGACAGGGTCTCACTAAGTTGCTTATGTTCTTGCTAAATTGCTGAGGTTGGCCTCAAATTTGCAATTCTCCTGCCTCAGCCTCCTGAGCTGCTGGGATTACAGGTGTGCACCAGGGTACCTGGCTCTTGGCTCTGATTTTAATTATTTAATTATTCCTTTTACTGTTTTTGGAATTAAATTATTAAATTAATATTAATTATTAAATTAAATTATTCCAGGGCCTTGAGAATGCATCATTGGGTTCTTTATTGTGATCTTTCTGATTTTCTAATGTAGGCACTAATAGCTATAAACTTTCCTCTTAGAACTGCCTTTATAGTATTGCAAAGGTTCTTTGATATTGCATCTGTATTCTCTTTTAATTCTAAGAATTCTAAAAATTTCTCCCCTGATTTCTTCTATCATCTATTTATCATTCCAAAGTGTCTTGTTCAATCTCCATGGGTTTATGTAGTTACTGTGGGTTTGTTTTTAGTGTTGATTTCTAATTTTATTCCAACATATTCATGTAAGATGAAAGAATTATACAGATTTATTTTTTTATTTGCTAAGAGTTGCTTTATGGCCTAAAATATAATCTATTTTAGAAAAGATTTCATGAGTAGCTGAGAAGAAAGTAAACCCAGCTATTGTTGGATAAAATATTCAATAGATGCCTGTTAAGTCCATTTGATTTATAATATGCTTTAGGTCAGAAGAGGCTTTGCTGAGTTTATGTCTAGATGACCTATCTATTGTTCAGAGAGGTGTGTTGAAATGACTAATATTATTGTGATGGGATTTATCTGAGTCTTTAAGTCAAGTAGTGTCTGTTTTATGTAATTAGATGCACCAATATTGGGGCCATAAGTATATACTATCATTATATCTTCTTGTTGGATTGCTCCCTTTACCTGTAAGAAGTGACCTTCATTGTCTTTTCTGATTAATTTTGGCTTGAAATCTGCTGTGTTGGATATGAGAGTAGCTACCTCTGCTTGTTTGGGGGCTTCATTTGAATTATATGTCAATTTCTATCCTTTCAATTTCAGTCTGTGGCTGTGGTTGTCCTTGTCTATAAGATGAGCTTCTTGCAAACAGCATATAGTTGCATCTTATTTTTTAATCCATTCTGCTAGCCTGTCTTTTAATTGGAGAGTTGACCAATTACATTTAGTGCTATCACAGAGAGATAGTTATTAATTACTGTCATTTTTATTTATTTCTGCTGTTTAATTTGGTTCTGTTTCTCATTTGCTTAACTATTCTTCCAATGTGATTTGCCCATTTGTGAGCTCTGGAGTTGTTTTTGATTTTTCTGTGTGAATATATAAGTATTTTCCATATTGCTGGCTTAGCAGTTATAAATTCTTCCTTACTAAATTTCTCATTCATATCTTATATGACTTCCTTTACAAATTCAATTTTTTTGTGTGTGTTCTTTTGGAATTCATTGATCATTTTTATAATAATTCTTTTGAAATCTTTCTCTGGTATTTTATTGACTTCAGTATCTTTGGGGTCAGTTTTTGATGAGCTATGAATCTTAGGAAGTGTCATGTTACCTTGCTTTTCATATTTCTTGTATTCCTGTGTTGGTTTTTGTGCATCTGTTGTGATAGATTTCTCTTCCATTCTTATGTATCAGCATTTTTAGGGCACAGCCTTCTCTTGACAAAGTGTTTTGGGATACTAAGTTGTTGTGAAATTTTCAATGTATTTCCAATTTGGTTTTGTAGTGTAATTTGCCTGACAGTTCTTTGGTGAAGATTAATGGATTTTGATACAATGTATATTATATCAGAGCTTGAGGATCCCATTTTCCCTGTAGGTCTCAAAAGAGTGAGGTCCTTCTTGTTGATCCAGAATTTGTATTGTATATAATAGGCCATGTGGAATACAACCTCTAGGATTGCTCTTCTTTGTTTAATTGCTCTATATGTTTTTAAAGGGTACGGGAACGACATAGATTGAAACTTTTCATAGGTGGGGTGTTTTTGCGTTAATTCTGTTTTTTTTTTAGGGGTGGATGTCTATGAGTGGGACTTGGTCATGTGGTTTGGAGTTTTTCTCCCCTATTCTTCGTATCACTGAAGTTTGAGCATAGTTTGTGTGTGAAGCAAGGTGTGCTGTCTCTTGGCTGGATTTTGGTTGTAACTCACTAGCAGAGTCTCTACTTTATGAAGTCACAGTGTCCTAGAACATTCTCAGAACCTCACAGAAAAGGCAGAAACAAACCAAAGCAATAACAGCAGTGAACAACAGACAGCATTCAAATAAATACTCAGTGTCTACTATGACATCCACAACACTAATTTACACAAAAACAGGAATGGTGGATCTGCAATTGTTGAAAATCATGCAAAAATCAGTAACCATGAGCTAGATTAAACGTTAAAGTAAACAACAGATGTTGACTATACCTTTCACTGTATTAATAACCACAACAACATTAATTGTGGGAGCAGGAAATCAAATCAAACAATTCTAAAAGATGATAAGCAAAAGGAAATTGTGACAGGTAAAAGAAAATTCATTCAAAATGTGAACAGAGAGAAAGTAGAAGAGATGTAGCAGATGATGGCTACAATGAAGGAGAAAAAAGGTAAATAAAAAAATAGAGAATAAGAGAAAATGGATATTACAGAGAGAGAAAAGGTAAGAAAGTGAAACAAGAGAAACAAAACCCAAAAGGAGATTGTTAAACCCTTCCTCTTCTGGAGTGGGCTGGAAGTTTAGCTGGCTGAAATAACTCTCAGCTTCTCTTCTCATCAGCATAAGATAGGATGGAATGGGAAATACTGTCCATTGGAGTTTTGTCAGACAGAACAGATCCATGCACTGCCAGGGTGGGGTTGCTGCAGAGTTCTAAATGGGACGTTCTGGTAGCTGTGGTTTAGCTCTCATCAGGCCTGTGGGACTCTGTTGGATGGTATCTGCCCTGGAGAAATTAGATTAACACACCCATAGGGTTGGACAGATTCTGATCTCTGCTGTGTGTCTGGATCTCATAGGCCTCCCAAGAATTCTTACTAGTAGTTCAGGGAGTCAGCCCTCCACAGGTTTTACACACGGCCCATGCACACGGCCTTCCCAGGCTCAGTCATCAAATGTAATAATGTCCACCTGTTCAGTATTCCAACCCTCTCCAGCTGGTCACCTCCTGAGCCACAAGACTTAAAGGGAAAGTGAGCTGCACTCCCCCTCACATGTCTGACTTGAATTCCCTTGGGTACAATCTTCTCTGTGCCTGTTTCACTCACAGCTAGATCCATTCTAGGCTCTACAGAGTACTCACAGTGTAGTCTTGCTGGAACAGTATGGCAGTATCTGCTATGATCTAAGGGGGCCCCCCCACAGCAGCAAGCTGTGGTGGCCTCCTCAAGATGGCTCCCCTGCTCAGCTTTCCACTTGCCGATAGAGAGAGTACTTTTCAAATATCAGCTCATGCAGCCTCTGGTTCAGCTAAGTTCAGGCTGATTTTCTGTTATACAGGGTTTTCTGTGCCAAATTTGTGTGTTGTCCTCTCTGTTCTATCCTTTCCCTTTGCTGCAAACCCATGCTGCTGCTGCTGCCACTAACTACTGGATTGGCCAGAGAGAGAGAGAGAGAGGGAGAGAAATTTTTTAATAGTTATTTTTTAGTCTTCGGCGGACACAAAATCTTTATTTTATTTTTATGTGGTGATGAGGATCGAACCCAGTGCCCCGCGCATGCCAGGCAAGCGTCCTACCCCTTGAACCACATCCCCAGCCCTCCAATGTACTCCTTCTTATCCTTTGTTCAGTGTACCAGAATTTCTGTATTTCTAAGAGTCTCTGACTGTCCAGTGTTGGATTTCAGTGAATTTCCTTTTTCACCCACCTCACTGAGAAGCAGTATTTCTGTTGCTTGAAATCTGAGCCACAGAGCAACAAAAATGCAGACTTCCTCTAATCCGCCATCTTGAATCTCCTCCTTGTACCTTTATTGTGTGTCAGACACTGCAGTGTTTGTGTTGAACTGAGTGTTTGTGTTAAACTGACGAATCAATCATAATTCATCATTCTTGTATAGTAATATTATGTATTTCCTCCATACAATGGTTACCTGCTGGGTGAAGAACAGTTCCCTACTACTTGACTGTGGGTTCAGCTCTATGACTGACTTTGGACAATGGGAGTTAGCATCCATGATCTCTGTAGGGCCTTGGAATGAGCAAGAGGATGGGCTTATCCTAAGGAGCTTCAACCATCATCATAAGGAATCTAGCTTGTGGGGCCACCAGAACAAAGGAGATGAGACACACATGGAACAAACCTAGACCCAATCTCTTTTATCAGTTTGCCCAGGCTGCCCTCACACTTGTGATCCTCTTGCCTCACCCTCCCGAGTAGCTGGGATGACAAGTATATGCCACCATACACAGCCTCGACTTTAGTTTTGAACCCTGGAGTAAAGGAACATCTTGTTCTGTGGTGTTGCTATGGCAATAGTTGAATGCAGCATTTTACATTCATCCCTTCATGGAATCCTCACAGCAGTTTTAGCAGATAAATCTTCTTTCCACTTAAAAAATAAGAAAAATAAGGTCTAGAGTAGCTAAGAACTTGTACAGTGTTATCCAGCTGATATGTTGTTGTGGCCAGATGGGAACATAGCTGTTTTGACTCTATAGTTCATGCTTTTATCAATCATGCTACTCACAGTGGCAAGTCATCAACCAGTCAGCCAACTATCCCTGCTTCCTGAGCATGGCTCAGTAGAGTGAAGCATACAGACATATAAATTGTGGATTTTCCCCTCCTGAACTGTGTAATGTGGATGAAGGCATGAGGCATGCACAAGTACTTCCCATAGTTACTATGCAATTAGTCACTCAAGTTTCCTGTTCTTGTTCTTCTTTAACTAGCTCCGGGCCAGTATATCCCTTCATTTTCTTGGCCTTGCTTTCTTCATACAACAATCAAGGAGTTTGAGTGTGTTGCTCAGGGACTGCTCAGGCACACGTTCTTCAAGTGGTATTCCCAATGCACTGGCCCACATTCTACTGATCTAGAAGGAATTCCATAATGCCCAAATCACAGCTTTTTCCTTATAGAAAGCGAAATTGCTTCAAACACCACTTAAGTGCCTCTTGAAACTCTGGTTGAATTTCTTTTTTCTTTGCAGAGAAAAAGATTTTAACAACCCTGAAGGAAAGAATTTTCACAAAAGCACAGGCCACTGTCCTTTGTATACCAAAGGGTCAGTAAAGTAGAAATTGAAGTGATCTCTTCAGGAGTCCAAACCTGTGATTTTTGCCTCTATATTTTTTCACCTTTACATCAAGAGAATAAATATGCTTTTGACCACCTTAGAACTCACCATTGACTGTGCCCTGTTTTTTTTTTTTTTTTTTTTGTGAAGAAATCAATTCATCTGTTAGCAGCCACAATCCCATTTTGCATGCAAGTTTTAAGTGTACTCAGAAATAGGTAGCATATAGTAATTCTAGAACCCCAAACCTCAAACCTCAGTCTTTGTTGTTGATTCTTTTCTTCTTCAGTCCTCTTATTTAAGCCTATTATATTTTAAAAAAATAAGCGTCTCCTAAAATTCCAAAGAAAAATTTCTTACATGCTCTGAAGTTTCAGAGAAAGTATAGTTTTGTTTGTTTGTTTTTTGGAACCAGAAATTGAACTCAGGGGGACACATCCCCAGCCCTATTTTGTATTTTATTTAGAAACAGGGTCTAATTGAGTTATTTAGCTCCTCACTTTTGCTGAGGTTGGCTTTGAACTTGAAATTCTCCTGCCTCAGCCTCCAGAGCTGCTGGGATTGTAGGTGTGTGTCACTACGCCTAGCTAGGGTACAGTTCTGACCAGGCATTCCTACTGTGAAATATTCCTTTGAGCTCTTCATCTCCCATGCTCCCACCAGAGAAGTGGTCATTCATGGGGCATGGACCATGTATCACCTGGGGTGCTGTTCAGAACAAGAACAGGCTTCCTTCCTAGGCGTCTGTCTTTAAAAGAGGGCCCAGCATGGAAACTCATTTAGACAAGACTTAATTACACCAGTTTTCCTTACGATGGTAAAACAATGGAGGCTTGTTGTGTTCATTAGCTAACTGGATCCCAGCCCTGAAGTAGACACAATGCTTGTAATTAGGGGCTACATGGAGAAGAGATCCCAATTTTTCTCTGCCCCAATTTCTTAGCCAGCCTCTCCTAAAGCCCTTGTGGATAGTGGATAGAGAAGGAAGCTATGGCGTAACTGTTTGCCTCACATTGTTCCTGCCTTGATTACATGAAGACTCTGGGGTTGCTGCAAAGAAGGGGGAAGACACAGACAGTGTGAAGGCTTAGCCAGTATTCCAGCTCTCCACCAAGATAATTTGAGCTATGCTGGCTCACATGGTTACCTTGTCTCAGTCTCCCAACCTGGCTACCATTTGCTTAAACATGGCACCACACTCTGTCTGGGACTGTTCTATAGGTGGTACGTAAACTTTTTCGGTTGAGGGCTAAGTATGCCGTTTTTTGAAGGGGTGTCTGCTATCATAAGGAGAAGTTCTCAGAGTCTTCAACCCTGTTGTGTGTTGAACTGTGTCCTCTGAAGTTTAAGTGTCCTCCAAAGTTGAAGTCCTGGCCATTGGTACCTGTCAGTGTGAGCTAATTTGGAGGTAAAACCTTGGTGGATGTAACGATGTAAATGAAGATGAGATCATTCTGGAGTAGGCTGGACCCTTCATGTAGCATGAGTGGTTTGTCCTTGTTAGAAGAAAATAAGAGAAAGAGAAAGACACACAGAGGAGAAACTCATATTAAGTCACAAACACAGAGAAGAAAGATGACATTGTGATAGTGGAGGAATAGATTGAATTGGCCCTGAGCCAAGAAAGTCAAGGATGCTGGAATTTACCAGAAGCTAGAAGAGAAAATCCTTGCCTATAACAGCTTGATTTTGGACTTCTAGACACCATCACTGTGATAGAATGTATTTGTTATTTTAAGCAACTCAATTTATGGTAATTTGATATGGTAACCCTAGGAAAATAAATAAATTAATACATCTTCTTACTCGTGACAATAACAACCATAGCAACACAGGTACCATTTAACAAGCATTTACCACGTAGTAGACAATGGGCTATAGACTATGCCATATATAAACTATACCATTGGATCCTTAGAGAAATTTACTTATAGGTATATCTGTTCTCCTTTTAAAAACGAGTGTTCCAGAGATGTTTAGCAACTGGCCCAACATCACAAAGCTGGTGTGCAGATAGATGGTGCTGCTGAAATACGAATGTTGTCTCAGTGGCTCTAAAGCTTTGCCTCCAGGAGAATGACTCTTTTGTACTGGAGATGGGGGGGATGGATAGGTCCTCTCTGCCCAGAGCAGCTTCATTTGCTCGGCACAGGAGGCCCCCTTATCAGATTACATCAACGCTTAGATGACTGAAAGAGTCTTGACCGAGCCTGGTGATGTTGCCTGATCTTGGGAGCGAGGAGATCACGAGCCTGACTTCCAAAGATCCTCAGAGCCCCAGAAATACGCTGGGCCTTTGCACCCTACTGTTTGAGAGTGGGAACCAGAAGGAAGAGTGGAGGACAGTGGTGGCCTGTGTTGGTAGTTTGTGTTCCAGGCCTTTGTTTAACGGCTCATTTAGACAAGACTTAATTACACCAGTTTTCCTTATGATGGGAAAACAATGGAGGCTTGTTGTGTTCATCAGCTAACTGGATCCCAGCCCTAAGTAGACACAATGCTTGTAATTAGGGGCAGCATGGAGAGGAGATCTCAATTTTCCTCTGCTTGTTCAACAGAAACCATACTTGGAAATTTAAAGAAACAGTGATTTGCCTGTTTCCCTGCTATCAGCTCTAAGTTGAAGGGATTCTATGTTGCCTATGAAAGAAAGTTGAAAAGCAGTTTGAATGCTGTTGACAAATACAGTTTTCATAACACTTTGTGCTCTTTGAGGCCTGGACCCATGTCCTGCTGGTAATGTCCTCAGGTTAGCACTTTCAAAAACTTTTATCTTATGGTCACTCATGTTTGTTGAATATAAATTATGGGTAAGGAAAGTACAGTCTATTGAGAAGAGGTAACTTGGCCAAGGGAGGAAACTAAGGACCCAATGGTATCCTATTAATCTGGGAAGAACAGCCTCCAGTAGAAGATTGAAAGCCTTGAATATTCATTTGCGTCAACACTGGGTCTAAGTACTATTTCTATTTTTTCCTCATCTTTTCTACTAAATTTCTACCAATTCAAAAATAAGAACAAATCAAATAACAACAAAACCTAGGAATGATATGCATGAGTTTTCTTTGTTTCTTCTTTTCGCCCAGGTACTTGAAAAGGGGTTTCAAATTTCTTCTATGGAAATGGTGGTTCTGATTTAGATCTTAAATTATTAAAAATTCAGATGGTAATTAAAAGAAGTGAGATGACCTGTAGAAAACCAAACCTTATATAAATTCATTCCTGATCTTACATGGTGGATATAAGGGTGTGTTTATTGTGATAGCTGGCTCACAAGAATATTGGCATTGAGTGATTTATTTTCAAGGCATTTTAGAGAGTATGGGGTCAGGGTGGGTGGTTGGCTTCTCACAGAGTTTCTGGCAACTGGTCTTTCATGTTGCTTCTGTATGAGTAAGCATGGCTCTGCTTTTAAGAGAAGCTAATAATTAACTTTTGTTGCCCTGATAATTGTCAGTGAGTGGAATTCATTGTTATTTACCTCAATTGCCAGGCAACTGTTAGCCACCATTTATTCAGTATGAAATTTCAAGACAAAAAAAAAATAACCATCTGTATATTTACTTCAGTTTTGGTTATGGAAGATTGTATTTTCCAGCAATAAGACAGTTAAAGATAAATTACATATCATTAAAAACAACAACCATAACACCAGGCATGATCAAACAAGAATAGATGGCTGCTGCAATAATATAGAAAACAGAACATGGAAGGAATTCCATAGCCTCAACATTTTAAAACATGGTATCATGGGAGGTGATAAAATGAGGAGGGTCTCAAATCTGCCCTTTTGTCTGCAACACAGTACTTCTCAGATTTCAATGGGTACCTGAATCTCAAGGGGACTTTGTTTAAATGTAGATTCTGATTCAGTTCTAGGGTGAGGTCTGAGATTCAGCATTTCTAGAAAATTCCTAGGAGATGTGATGTTAATTCAGCTCGTCTAGGAACCACACTTTGAGAAGGAACAGTTTGAAAGCTTAAACATTAATACTACTTCTGAAAAAGAGCCCTTGGTGTTTTTTTTTTTTTTATTTTTTGGAATTTCCCACAAGGACAATTAAAAACACCCTCAAATTCAAAAGGTAGTAAGAAAGAAACTCCACATGATAATCATTTCTAAAGCATTTTTCTGCCTCAGTGTATTTTGGTCAAGATTTCCAACCAAGATTTCTCTCCTGGCCTTCACACCTATGGAGCAAACCATTCACAGGACATTCCTATCTAAATGATTCCCAGGCCTCAACAAACAGGTCCTAGCCAGAACTCATGATCTTACCCCACTCTCCAACCCATACCTGGGTTTTCTCTCTCACTGAATCTTCAAGCTGCCAAAGTCAGAAATATGGTCATTAATCTTCCTTCTCTTTCCCTGGCACGAAGTCCTGCCAAGTTTTTCTTTTAAGCCGCTCTTAATCTTACTTACTTCTCTTTATCTGCATCTCTCTTGCCCCGGTTCATGCCATGTGCATTGTTTGCATAGGTGTCACCTGTGGTATCACCCTGCTGCGGTGTTGTCTTCTTCCTGGTATTCTTGGACTTTTTGCCTGAACTTTCTACTTATCCTGTAGTTCCTCCGGTGTCCATTGCTGCTGCTCTCCCAATTTAAGTTTGATGTCCTCTCCAAATACTCTCATGCACCCCTTCCCTCCTGTGCCATAGTGCCTGCCAATGGTTTATAACTTTGTTTCTCGTTTGGCATTGCATCTGGCATGGAGTATTATATGTTGAATAAATGCATGATTTGGAAATAAACAAATCAATGAAAAATATTTTCAGAATTAACTCTAAGGGCAGTCTCTGTTGGATGCCTTTGTATTTGGAAGGAGGAAAAGCACACATTTCACAGCTTCTTATCTTTAAGGATCTTTGGGGTAAAGATTACCACTCTGTACCGTACTTCTTCAGGAATAAAATGACCTTAGGTGGAGTGTCACAGCCACATCTTTAATTAGGTGCAGAATAAATGCATCCTGATGCTCTAAACCCCAGCTGCGGGGCTACATCTACACGAGGCGTTCTTCGTTTTTTAACTTATATCCTATCATTATCAACAACATCTTTTCTCCCTGCCTGAGAATGTTCTCTCCAGGTTCTTAATTTAGTTTAGAAATCTTGCAACTCATTGGAGTCGAAGGTATCAATGAAATGGACACGTGAGTTCATGGTTGATCCCACTCATTTATGGATAAGGACAGTACAGTCTATTGAGAAGAGGTAACTTGGCCAAGGGAGGAAACTGAGCAGTTTCATGATGAAGCATTTGTCTTTTTAAGCACACTTCATACATATTATTTAAAATATTTGCAACAACTCTGTAACACTCTTCAAAAGAATACAGAGAGTGAAACAACTTGACAAGGTCACAAAGAAAAGGGGATGCAAACCTATTGTTGTCCTTTTCCAAAGCTGGATTCGTGTCACTTCTGAGGAAGTATGGCATGTAAAGAGTGAACCTAAGATCTGGCTTGGCATTCTGGTCCTGATATCACCACATCAATGTATCAAAACATTCTACTTAATGTCTCTAGGCTCCCATAAAGTAACTAAGGTGATCATATAATATATCACAAATTGGATTTTTTTTTTTTTTGCAGTTCTGGGGATTGAATAGGTCCTTGCATGTGTTAGGAAAGTGTTCTACCATTGAGCTAATTGCAATACTTTTTATTTTTCTGAGTTCCAGGGATTGATACCAAGGGCACTCAACCCCTGAGCTACAGTCCTAGCCATTTTTATACTTTATTTTGAGACAGGGTCCTGCTAAGTTGCTGAGGCTAGCTTTGAACTTGCAATCATCCTTCCTCAGTGTTCCAAGAGCTGCTGGGATTACAGGTGTACACAACTGTTCCAGCTCTAATTGGGATACTTTTGAAAATGAAAACTGAATGTAGCAGATGATGCCATTTTTTCCCTGCTCAGCAATCTCTCCTTGGATTTCTTTTGTCCATTTTCATGTGCCACTCCTTCCCCATACCCAACTCCCAGCTTCATTCTCTTTAGTCTCTAATGCCAGATAGCCTGGTTCTTTTGGAGAACTGCTGGAAGCCTATAGGAGCTCCTATGTCTCTCCAGCAGCAACTATTAAATGCCTGCAAACTCACTTCCCTTGGAGTATCCCTTGGTCAATAGTGGAAAAGTACAGAAGTGTGAAAATCCAGCTCAATGGTTCAGGGTAAGATACTTCTTTGGTATAAGAAGTATCAGCATTACACTCTGGAGCTCCTTTGCAGACCAGGCTAAAGCTGGGACTTCAGGTGCATGGAAGGACATCTTGGCTAAGCCTCCTCCCTCTGCTGTCTTGCTTTTCCCACTCCCATGATGGTCTTCCATGGGGGCACTTCCTTAATGAATCCCTTGCATACATCCATCTAGTCACCCCAGAGTCATCTTTGGGGAACCTGATCTAAGCCAGTGGAACTAGATTTATAGAGAAGACCATTCTGTACTTGACTGGGTTCCTGAGAAAGGATGGAACACTTCTCAGACATTTTTGAAAAAAGAGAAGAAATTCCCATTTGTATGGGATGACATCAGTATAAACATGATCTAAGATAAGAAAATGGATGAGATAATCCCTCAAGGAATTAGAGTCAAACCTCACCAAATCAGACAGCTTGCTCCCAGAGTTGCTGGCTAACCTCTTCAGCACTAAAATTCTATGTTCAGCAAAGGAGACACAAAACTATACACAGTGGAATCATGCAGAGTAACTTATGCAAAGTTCTCTCCCACCATCCCACCCCAACAAACCCATTCACTCACCAGCACAGGCTTGTTGATTGCATTTTTGAAATTCTGGGGGTCTGGGTTCATGATCACATAGGCATCCATCTTGGCCTTCAGCTGTATTGTTTTCTGATGGGACACAAAGGACAGTTCTCTTCTTAAAGCCACCTCCACAGGAAGCTGTGCACTGAAAGAGAGGGACACACAGAGAGTTGGACCAGGACCAACCAAGGGAACACTAGCAGAGCACCTCTAACCCCACCATAGTCAAGTATTGGAACATCTCAATTACTACACATTTTTTTTGAAGGAGCTATAGAATAAAGACACTAATAATTTGGAGATGTGATTAGGGAAGTATCCTATATTATAGGCTGTTGGGTAGAATTTGGTTTAGTTTACTGCTGATTCTCTGAAGAACATGTACTTATTTCCCACATTTGAGAATGGTCCATTACTCCTACCACATGACTACCCATGATAATACCACGGATCCCTGTCTACCCAGCCACATATGATTGGCCAATTGGTCGCTGTCTTGAGAATATGGAATTGAGATTTGGCAAAGGATTCCAACTGAGAGTGAACTATGCAAATGTTAGTGTAGTTTGTACCCACATTCCTTACCAAGTAAGAGAGGTAGAGAAAAATATATGACAAAAAATGTGAGTGGCATTAAGTATATACTTAGAGACAATGTTGGAATGAAAGATGGCATGCTTATAGGGTTGGCATGCTTATAGAGTTTATGCCCTTAGTTCTATTGAAAACTCACAACCCAAACACTCATATTGACTTCATGAATGTATGGAGTGAAACACATGGAGAAAGGTAGAATTGCAAACAAAATAGAAGAAAACTTTGTTATCTGGGTCCTGGGGCTTTTCACTTTCCCTGAGAGTAGAGATATGTGGGATATGTGGGAAAGGAAGACCATGGTGGAATGGAGGAAAAAAAGTTTCAAATGGAGTTAGGAACAGGATTGTATATAGAGATTGGGAAGGAAGCTGGGGTCCAAGGGGTCTTTGAGATTGGGTCCAGATGGACCACGTGTGGTCTCAAGCCACTCTCACACATAAGGTTCTGCTGCAATGTCATGATTGGCCATCTGCAGCAGGAGGGAGATTCTCTAACTTGTGGAAGCAATTTCTATTAGGTGATTCCTGGGGATGTAAGAAAATGTTTCTGAATTTATCGGATGCGCACTTTTCTAAACTCTTTTTCTGCTATATAACATATTTTTGTGGTATAAAACCTACAATTTACTATTTTAACCATTTTTAAGTATGCAGTTCAGTAGTCTTAAGGATGTTCACGTTGTGCTCTCACATTTTTCACCATCCATATCTAGAAGCTTTTCACCTTACCAAACCAAAACTCTGTACCATAAACCAAGGACTCACCATTCTCATCTCCACCCCCAGCTCCTGGAAACTACTATTATATATTTTTTTGTCTCTCTAAATTTGACAATTACAGGTAATTTATAAAAGGGGGAATCATATGTTATTTTTCCATTTGTGACTGACTCATTTCAAGTATTATAATGTCTTTAAGTTTCAACCTTGTTGTGACATGTGTCAGAATTTCCTTTTTAAGATAGAATAATGTTACATTCTACACCTGTACCACTAAATTCAAAAAAATTCATTCGGCATTTGAAATATTATAGAAGACCCAACTCACTAGATGAGAGAATTCTCATGCTGGGACACAACTGATTAACTCAGAATAATGCTACCAAAACCTCATTTCTCATAAAGTCCTCCCAAAGGATAAAAGGAGAAAGGTGGCATTTAAAAAAACACATACTGTTTTATTTATTTTGTTCTCTATATAGCTTAGAGCATGGTGATCTGCATGAAACTTCACGTTTGCATTATAAAGTCAGTTTTCTGTGATTAAATCTGAAGGCAATTTTATTCAGTGAATTCATCTCAATTTCTCCATGGACGTGGGCAAGAAGCAAAGAATAAGAAAGAAGTAACTACTCAAATGATCCTCAATCAATGGAAGTCTGCAACAGAGGACAGAAAGAACAATGATGGAAAGTAATCAAGCCAGAATATAATGAAGAGTCCTGCACTAGGATTCAGGAGATTGGGGAATTCATTCCATCTCTTTCTTCCTCCATAAAATACGTCCATTACATCAAGACCAAATGACTTCTTTTCCTATCCTCTGCTTCTAAGAAAGAGACAAAACTGGACTAGTCCTGGGTGCTGAAGCCATGAGGCGCCACTTTGACAGAGCAAATTAGGCTAAAAGAGCTAATTATTAGCCAAGCACAAAAATAAACAGAGACAATCACTGTGCATTTATTAGCTAACTAAAATAGCTTGTGATTAAGATGTATGATTTTTTTTTTTGCATTTAGTTGGGAGATTAAGCAGGAAGCATGGTTGCTGATATTGTGCAGAACTGAGCACCCCAAATAAAGATGGGGCTAAACTCAATCCTCTCATATCAAAGGCTACTGATTATACTGTACTCCAAATTGGCCTCATTCAATCCAAGATGCTCTGTCCATAAGAGATATATGAAGACTGAATTCTGTTTTTGCTGCCACTCAATCAACACAGACCAAATGGAAAAATATGAAGAAGAAAAACCATTTGATGTTTTATAATGAATGCAAACGTGTTTATTAAATGCCTTCCTTGAACTAATTAATATACGGCAGGCCATGTTTTATTGCACATGGGAGGTCTTCTTGAATTCAATCCTGTAACACTCATGTAAAACAAGATTTGTTTTTGGGGTCTACTCATAGAGAAACAGACCTTACTCCTCTGCACAAACTCGTTTCCTTTTAATGATAGTAGTTGTAACTCTTTTGTGGAGACTCATGCCTTCAGATTTGGAAAAAAAATTCTTGTGTTAATTCTTTGATAACGTTCTAACTAATAATCTCAAGTTCTCATCTTTCATCTTTTTTTCCTTTTGTTTTTCTTTTCATTTGCTTGAGAGATGGCCTCAGAGTATTTTCCTAATCTTTCCAATTAATATTTTTACTTTTGCTCATAACTAAATTTTGAAACTTATGACTTATGGCTTGACTATGCTCTCTCCGTCACCACCTTGCTGGTAGAAGTGAATATTAATTAGGTGACTATTTATTAAGTGCCCTTAGTCATGCTAACAAAGGGGCAATGGCTAAGTAAGTTACATTAACTTGGTGGAATATTACTGGGAATCAAGGTTGACATTAGATCTGGTTCAATCTACTTGGGGGAAAATTGACCTTGAAGTATGGTTTCCTTGGAAACTACAGAGTTAAGGTAAACACAGAAAATTGTGACTGCCTTATGGCTGATAGGTTATTCTGGATGTGTAGAGTTGCCCTAGATTGGGAGCCTGGGAGTTGGAATGTGATCTAGGGTATGTGTGATCAAAATGGTTTAAAATACTGACAGGAAACTAAGGCTGAGGCTTCTTTGTGCCAAGTGATCTTTGCACACCTTGGCTTTAATTCCTTGCCAACCACAAATACTCTGTCAGGAACCAAATGAGGTTGTGTCTTGGATAACAGCCTCCTGAGGAGATGAGGCTGCTGTATCTAATATAATCCTGTTTGCATGTTTCTATGAAGCTAAATAAATACAGTGTTAGATTGGACCTACTGTGTTTCATGTGTCTGGCTACTAATGCCCTACTGATTTGAACCAACATTCCAGCTGATCACGGCTGTGCAGGTATATCCCTGTGAATAATGATCATTAATAAGAGTCTATAAAACTAAAAATATCTGGGGACATTGTGTTGGTCAAAATATTGCATTCATCTATGTCATAAGTATAACCACTAATATAGATTCACATAAGAATGGGATATTTTATGAAAATAAGGATTCTCTTCTTGTCCCCTCCTGTCTCCCAGCACCTGGCCCTATGATCTGTCCCAGTGAAGGTAGCAACCAATTTCATAGAAGCATGTGCACTGACCTGCACCTCATGCTTGTGCTATGCCTCTCATCTCCTGACTCTGGGCTTTCTTGTTGCCAAAGAGACAGGTGACATTGTTATAGTTTAAATATGAGGTGTCCTCCAAAAGCTCCTGTGTTAATGTTGGAAAATTCAGAGGTAAAGTGATTGGATTATGAGAGTTATAAGCTAATCAGTCTATCCTAGTTTGAATGGACTGTCTGGGTGGTAACTATAGGCAGGTGGGATGTGACCAGGGACTGAACCTTAGGAACTGTGGGCTGAACTCAACTTTTCCTCCGCTAGGTCATTCTGGTCAGTATTTTAGTCACAGTGTTGTGAAGTTCACTAACACAGAAACAGACCTATTCAGACCTAAATATGGACAACTCAGAAATAGAGGGACATAGGCTCTCTATGGGAAGATTCTTTAACCAAAGGGAGACAGGAACCAAGAGACAACTCTATTTTTTTTTTCTTCCTATCCTTGGGTAAACTGCCACAAGCAGCAGGAGTTCACAGAGGTTTTAGAAGACCTTCACATGACAATAGTCAGTTGCCTCCATCTTGAGTGCTGGTCAGTTAGGTAATGCACTACTTCATATTGGATCCTTCTTCTCTGCCTACTTCCTCTTTCCTATTACTGATGCTTCCTTGGCATTTATTTCCTAATAACATGTTAGATTTTGCCTTAAGACTCTATTTCTGAGATCCAGGGGCTTAAACATGGACGTGCGCCTGAGGAACTTCCAGATGCTGTGGCCTAAACATGGACGCCTGAGGCACTTCCAGATCCTAGAGCTAAACATGGATGCTGAGGAACTTCCGGACCTGGGGGCTTAAACATGGACGTGCACCTGAGGAACCTCCGGATCCGTGGGCCTAAATATGGATGTCTGAGGAACTTCTGGATCCAGGGGCTTAAACATGGACGTGCACCTGAGGAACTTCCGGATCCAAGGGCCTAAACATGGATGCCTGAGGCACTTCCAGATCCTAGAGCCTAAACATGGATGCTGAGGAACTTCTGGACCTGGGGTCTTAAACATGGACGTGCACCTGAGGAACCTCCGGATCCGTGGGCCTAAATACCGACACCTGAGGAACTTCTGGATCCTGCGGCTTAAACATGGACACCTGAGGAACTTCCGGATCCTAGAGCTTAAACATGGATGTGCGCCCGAGGAACTTCTGGATACGGGTGCCTAAACATGGACGTGCACCTTTGAAACTTTTGGATCCGGATCCGGGGGCCTAAACATGGATGTCTGAGGAACTTCCAGATCCGGGGGCCTAAACAAGTTCCCTGGAACTTCTGGGTCCTTGTGCCTATAAAGGGCAGGGCTTGACTCTCAGAAAGGACGTGGCCCATGAAGGGGAGCTGAGTATGGGGCCTGTTGGGGGCAGACTGAGCTGTCGCACTCTGAACTTGAATGTGACGGTGGCCTCACTTCCCGGCCTTCCCCTGGGTGTCACTTCCTCCCCTTCCAGGCGGTGTCCGGGAGGAAGTGAGACTGGGCGCAGGGGCCAGGTCATGAGGAGGGACACCATCTTTCTCCTTGCTTAGCCAAGCGCTCATCCTGGCTGGGGATAGGGACGTCTTATGATGCTAGCTACCTCCTACATCCCTGCCCCAGGACCTCAGGGACCACAGGCGGGGAGTCGTTGACGTGATTCTCCCCTGGCCATTGACCCTCAGCCCCAGGGTCTGCCCAGGGAGAGCTCTGTCTCCCAGAGGGTCAGGGGGCCCCTGTGACCTTCTGCTCCTTACCCACTGTCATCCTGGGCGAGCAAAGTTCAGGACACCAGATGCTACTGAGAGTGACATCTCCTGGATGGGCGCTGGGGACTTTGCCTCTGTCCCCAGGCCTCAGACACCAGATGATCCCTCCCAGAGACAGAAAATAACACCACACTGCCCAAGACTTATTTTTAAGCTTTGGATTCTGAAATTTTCCTGCTGCCACCTTCTTTGTGAAGCTAGTTTTTCAACAGAGACAATATTGCGGGGTAAAAAAACAACAACATGGAGTCAATCAAACCAAGCTGACACATCTGGTCCTCCCAGAGAAATCTAGACTCGGGGGAGAACAGCCATTCTCAACTGGCGAAATAGTGAAGTTCCCTTGTCCTTATTTTGTGTAAGCAAAATAAATAATCTGATGTTAACTCATAATATTATTTTTGAGGAGTGCTTGGCTCATAGGAAAACTGATTCTGTTTTATGGAATGAAGTGTTACCTGATTTTAAAATTAAAAATGAAGCCAATTAGGACTGTTACATTACACTGTCATAATTCTGTTCTTTGATAGCAGAAATAAGTAAACCTTTTTTTTAAAAAAAGTTATTAAAAGTTTAAAACTTGTCTTATTCTGCAATAAGAAATTAGATCTGATTATAAACAAAAATGTAAGAAGTACTTTGACATAAATACTTCATACACACACACACACACACACACACACACACACACACACACATATATATATATATATATATATATATGTTGTAGATGGACACAATACTTTATTTTGTTCATTTACTTTTATGTGGTGCTGAGAGTGGAACCCAATGGCTTGTGGCCAGGTGAGCACTCTACTACTGAGCCCCAGCCCCAGTCCCCACTTTTTTTTTTTAATAAAAATGCAAACAATGGGATTTGATTCAGAAAAAAAAGACTCTATTTCCTAGAGAATCCAAGTAAGACAAATCAGAATGATAGCAAAATCCACCTATGGAAGAATTTTCATTATTTTCAGTATCATTGATACGGTGTTATTTATGCAATAAATAAGATTTAGGAGAATAATAAATATTTTTATCATTTTCAGTTTAATTACTTTGTTTACCTCTCCATTAAATATGCTGGCCATCTGGAAAACTGCTCTGTGGGCAGACAAGAAACCTGACACTAACCAAATTAGACTACATTTGAAGCTTTAGGACATAGGAAAATCCTCCTGGCTCTAGGGGGGAAAAAAAACCAGAGACTCCAAAATAACCTTTCCTTAGGCTTTTTGCTTCTGGAATAATTTTGGTATTTGATTTTTTTCTCTTTTGAAAGCATTTGATCTTTTCTCTTCTGAAGTCTACACAGTGAACATTGACCTGGGGCAGCTGTGAGTCAACTTTCAGCAGACTTTGAAGTATCAGATGGCAGAAGAGTACTAAACTGAAATACATAGAAATGCACCATACATCAATGAATATGCTCACCATTTTAAATAAATATATATTACTTTTATGACCAAAAAAAAAAAAAACAAATACGATTTTCTTTTGTGAAGTTAAACAGAGTCCATAACTAATTCTTACCAGATCCCAGTTCCCAGTGGTCCAGTGACAGCACGGGTGCCTGTTGCAGGGCACAGTTGATGGGGGCCTTTTTGTCCAGTCACAGAGGCCTCCTGGACAGGACACAACTCTCTCCTGAATTCCGCCTCCACAGGACCTGGAACACTGATACACAAAATAGGCATGAGTCAGTAAAATCAGTTGGTGACATTTTCAATGACAAGAACAGTTTTTACTGCTTTTTTTTCATTGTATATTATTAGAAAAATTAGTGTCTGCGTTGGAACTTGGAGCATCCTTGCAAGTTCCTTTCAATGATCACTCCAGTTACTTATTTTTATTTATTTATTTATTTTTTGGTACTGGGGATTGAACACAATGGCACTCAATCACTCAGCCATATCCCCAGCCCTTTTTATATTTTATTTAGAGACAGGGTCTCACTAAGTTTCTTAGGGCCTTGCTAAGTTATTGAGGCTGGCTTTGAACTCAAGATCCTCCTGCCTCAGCCTCCTGAGCAGCTGGGATTACAGGTGTGTGCCAACGTGCCCAGCTGATCACTCCAGTTACTTAAAGACAAAACTAAAGAGAAGGAGGGAGGCTGAAGGGAATCTTGAAGATAAGAGGAAGAGAAAAATCAGAAGATGCCAAGTAGTCTAATGTCAAGCAGTATGCCAAAAAGGAAGAATTTTGGTTAAAAACTTAAATGAGAGATCTTTCCAGAATGGACACTATGCTATCTGTATTTTTCCTTCTGGCCTAAGTGGCTAGAAACCAAAATGTGAAATTTAGATGTTTTTATGATAGTTTACTCTGGCAGCCCAAAAGGTGAGGATATAAAGCCCAAAAGGTGTATAATACAATTCCTCAGTTCACTCTTTGCCCAGTGCCCACTGCACAGGAATTGGGGTCTCCTTGATATTTGAATTACTACTTCCTATCAAAACTGATGCAGTCTTCCTTTTGCACTATATACAGCCTTAGAATTAAATGTCTCCCTATTAGGACTAGTGAAGTTCATGAATTTGTTCAGGATTCTGAAGGCTGGGCTGTAATGCTCACAAAATAAAATCAAGATGGTCAGTTGGATTTCTGAAGGGTTGTGCTTCTGAAACATGTCAGAGTTTTGTTCACTAAAATAATTTGGTAGGACATTTTGTTTATTTTTCATGACATTTCTAAGAGGAAATTAAATAATTCACTAAGAATCTTTGAAAAGTACTTTGAATCACTTAGCTATGGTATGGGTGTAACAATAACCGACAAAAACAAAACTATGGTTGTCTTGTCAACCTCATGCCCATCACAGCAGGTACTATGTGTATGATAATAACAGACAACAAGGAAATTATTTGCAATTAGCCTTCTGTACTCAATATATCGCTTTCACAAAATTCCAACTTCGAGAATCAACCTGGATTTTTCTCCTTTATCCAATCAGTTTTTAACCCTATCAGAGGAGTAAAGGAGAACAATCACACATCTGGGATCACATGTACCTACATATGTGCACATCACCTCAGAGACACCTAGCCAAGTAACCTCCAGAAAAATGGGGCAAAGAAAATGTGGATCAGTGATTCTCCGACCAGCAATTTCAGCATCTTCTGGGTACCTGTTACAAATGCAAACTCTCAGGTTCCATTGAGGTTCCCAAATTGTGCACTTGGGGATGGCACCCTTCCATCTGTGCACTGAAAAGCTTTCCTGGAGATGGTGAAGCATGCCAACATTTGGCTACACTGATGTAGAGATGTTCCCACAGCTAAAGTACATCAACCATGTAGGTAGTCTGCACTGGCTGACCTTTACCAAACAGGTCCTGAACAGTCCACTAGACAGTGCTGTGAGGCAGAACAGCAATTGTGAGGGTCCAGGAAAAGTTTCTAAAAATGCCAAGTCCTAGTACTCCTGGTTCTCAACTGACTTTTAAATTTCACAACCCTTTCTGTTCCTTCGGATAGCTCTTCCAACCTGTGGTTTGCTCAGAACAGAGAAATTTAGAAAGGAGGATGGTAGGAGCCTTCAGGGAACAGACTGATGGTTGCAGCTCCCAGAAGCTTCAAGGAAGAATAAAGAATAGATCTTTTCCATAACCAGAAAGATCTGGTTGCTCATCTTTGATAACCTGAACATGCCATTTCTCTGACCAGGAGATATAAGTTCCTCTGCAAATTCTAGGATCCAGAAGTTTCAACTGAACAGGTCTAGGCCAGCCTCAGCATATATGGAGAGCTTGGAGGTCTGGGTCCAGAGCAGGGGGGAAGCTGCACTCAGGTACTTCAGATTTTGGCAGGGAAGGGGGAAAAGAGGAAACAATGGTGACTACTGCCCCAGAAACACCAGGTAGTAGCCCAGATTCTCAAGAATCAGTAAGGGTGCTTGGCCTGATAGGCGCTAAGTAGCTCCTGGGCACTTACTCTTCCACAACCTTTGACAATAACTCTGTATCCTCAAGTTGTGCTTCTCTACCTCCCCTTTCCATGACATGTGGTAGGTTCCTCTGAAATAGATATAGAGTCCCATTTTCCTCAGTTCACTCTTTGCTCAGTGCCCACTGCACAGGAATTGGAGTCTCCCTGATATTTGAATTACTACTTCATTTATTTTCTAGTTGTATAACCTCAGGTAGATTCCTCAACCTCTCTGAGTCTTAATGTTTTTATCTATATATGGTCATCCAGGTCATTATGAGAATTAAACCAAATAATGTAGGTAATATACAAACCCCATGGACACACTCAATATATGCTCTGCTTTTGTAAAAAAATTTCTTATCTTCTTATCATGTGTGGGTGTAATTGAGTGTATTTTTAAACTATTGGAAAATGAGATCATCATACTTCACCAAAGAATAATAGCCTTGTTCTCACATGCCAAAGTAAAAACCAAGACACAGCAGAGCAAGAGCCCTCATTTAGAAAAAGGATACATGCACTTTTTTTTTATTTGTGCAAATAATGATCTGGGCATTTCACTAAGAGATGAAACTAAAATTATACTTTGGAAAAGATCTGATCATTACTCCCAGCCTGTCTGCAAAGCCTCAGACAGGTATGGGAGGCTCTGTCCTAAATGGCTGTCATCAAAGTGGTCTTTGTTCAAATCGTTCCATTTTGTTAATTCCTAGCAGAGACCCCAGTTACCCAATACATCCACTGAAAGATCAGGTTGTAATAAAATACTGCACTGTCATGGTTGGAACCACACCGTATCATCTCCTCAAAGGAACTCTTTCAGCTCCTGAAAGTGTCTGACCTGCCCGGTTTCCCCCATACAGTGTGGGGTCCCTGAATGGAGGCCAGTCATGGGCATGATGCAGGTGTGGTCTTTCCCCTCCTCTAGACTCACATGGTAGCAGAGATTCATGGTCTGCCAGCTTGCACGATGTATGTCCTTATCTGGGGGTAGGGGTCATACCTGACTCCAGGGTTCCACATGCCACTCCTCACAGGGCTCCAGATTACAGCTCATGCTCTGAGGGGGAGGAATGCCGGCCAGGAACTGGCAGTGAAAGGGTCTCAGGCTCCGGTGATGGTCCCAGCTGTCCACGCACTGAATCTCCCTGATCTTGAAGCCTCCACTGCAGTTTCGGGAACACTGTGGGGAGAGCAAAAAGCACAAATAAGACCACAGTCCTTGGCAACAGGCCTCCATTTCCCTCCATCATGCAGGTTCCAGGCTTCCGATTGTGCAGAGTGCTTAGAACTCTGAACCCTGTTTTCCTTCACATGCCATGTAGAGGGCATCACAGGAGCAGCTCCCGTAGTCAGGGTTCCCAGAGTCAGAAAACACATGCACAGAAGTCTGAGGGTTTAGACGTCTGGCAGGAGTGGGTGAGAATTTCAGTTTTGTGGCTCACTAATTGTGAGCCTTTGGATAAGTCACGGAAATGCTGTGACTCACAGAAATGGAGTGACTCTGCAAACTGGGATTAACACCTAACTGTTACCTCACAGGCTGTTGCAAGATTATGGATATTGGAGTCGGGAGTGCCTGCTGGCATAGTGTGTCTCAGGGGGTTGTCACTCCCACTGGACATCTATATTCATTCCAGGTAAAGGAGTCAGCCACCTAAGCTTTCTGTGGGGGTCGGGGGGAGGGGTGGGGAGATGAAACTCTCCTTTTGGCTATGGTGGTGGAATAGTCATGATTGTAGGATTGTGGTTGGGGAAAGAAAATTCCTCAAGACCTTTCAGGAGAGTAGATTCCCCAATATGACTTCCCCTTCCTCTACTCCCAAAGAGACTGTACCATGTCACCTGACCTCAAATCTTGGTCTGTAACATGGGAAGACATGGCCCATGGGACACAAGGGCACATGCAGGCTCTAATGCTTTCATCAATCAAGTGTTTTTACCTTCTTGGAAATATCAACACTTGCCAGATAGTCCCTAAATACACAAATTAAGAAGTTCATTCTCCTGCCATGCAATAAGCACAAAGAGAATAAAAGCAGCTTCCAATTTAAAATTAGCTGTAAAACAAAAGAGAAAGCATGCTAATAATACCCACCAAAGCAGTCATTTGTCTGACAAAATAGATTCTGGAAAATAGCACATGGTTAAAACAAGAAGCCTCTTTATTAGGAAAAGGGAATTTTACAAGACATTAAGTGTAAAATGGGGTTTGTTTTCTTATTTGTTGCTACAATCTGTTATTCCTAAATTTAATCTTCAAATTAACGTTCTTCTTTTGCCAAAAGCATATTCACACGTAATGGAAAATGAAATACACTAATATGTTGAAGTCAGGATTGGAAGAAACTCACTAAATTGATGACTTCCCTATTCTATTTTCAAAAGAGCCTCTGATTCAGTTAGCAAGAGGGAAATGGTAGCATATTGAATGACTCCACTTCTAATGTTTTTTTTTTGCTCTTTTGTGTTGAATACCAATTGTTATATTCATTTTCTTACTATTCTAGAAGGTCATTGTATTCCTGGTTTCCTAACTAGGACCAGACTGAGCAACCTGAATAATGGGAACAGAAAGATCGGCTTAATACCCTGTTGCAGTAAAAAAAAAAAAAACTGATAGGTTTTCAGTTACCACATCAGTTTTTTAAACTGATATGATTTCTTTGTTTTTGCAAAATACCTAATCTATATTTACATCCACCTATAACTTCAAGCTAAAATATATCATAAATAAAACAAGTATTGACAATTAAAATAAATCAAATGTAATGAAATAAATACATAAACAAAGATTTAATGAATCGGACCTCTATTATATACACTGTTGTTTCAAAAGAAAAAACACATACAAAACCAGTTTATTAGCAGCTCATGGGCTTAGTAATCACAAAATGTTTTATTAAGTAACTGATATGACTTCTAAACCAGATCGACTTAGATTGATAAATACCCTTAGCTTACAGGAGTCACTGACAGAAATAAATCCCAAATGTTACTTTCTTGTAATATGTTTTATTTATGAAGTCATTCTGATACTCTTTCTACATTGGATCCATATAGTGTTCAGATAGGTACCGCAAAGTTAATGAACAGAGGATCAGAAGGTCAACAGATGCCATTCATTTATGGGACCCAAGTGGCAACATGACTGTGGATTAATCACTTCCATTTTTCCACTGGTGTTAAAAGGAGGATGAATTGGTTTCTAAACTATCCCAACCTTCTTGAATGTCATAAGTACACGGGATCAATGGATTTGAATTCTGTTGTAAATTAAGTTACATGCCAAATACTAGGCCAGGATAAAGAAAAAAAAAATTCTCTACGCATTTACTTATGCTACACACATTCATAATATCATTAAAATCAAAGATGCATTCCAAACATTCTAAGTTGAACAGCACCAAATTTAACCACCTTCTCTCCCTCCCTCCCAATTACTGATCACTTACTATGTTCCAAGTTGTGTATCTCTACTTAAGTGGTTTACAATAGAGGGTGGGAGGAGTGACATACATAAGTAGAAGTGATGAAGATTATATCCTACCATGATTAAGTACCCTTGGGGTCAATCTCCAGTCCCCCCAAGTTGTTCCCAGTCTATCCTACAAGTTGTTCATGATCCTGTGAGGATACGTAGTAGGAGGTGCTCAATTTCACCTGACAAAGCCAAGAAAGGGAGTTGGGGCTCAAGCTGAACCTTATAGGATAAGTATATGATAACTGGGCACAGTGCTTTGAAACAACACAGTCTGTCTGGGCACAGCAAGTGGGTCAAATGTGAGTACAGAGGGTAGGGAAGGGCAAAGACGGAGGGATAGAGGCCACCATGAGGGCTTTGTGATTTGGACCTCAGTGGTTTGGGGATCATGCTTCCTGTGATTCTAAAAGCTTCCATTTAATTGCCAATCCTCTAACCATTTCTCCTCAGGGATCCCTTAATCTAAAGTGCTTAGAGGTGTCAAGAGGGTGTGATGGTTTAAACACACAACAACTTATATCAAGAGGAGAGCAAATGCCATGATTTTATCATTCACCTTCCTTCTACTCAGTTTTTGACTTCTGGGGACAGAAGCTCCACTATCCCATGCAATTCTATGTTTTGACCATATTAATATAGTTTCTAGGAACATGCTATGAATAAAATGAGGGGCATCTCTATTTAGGAAGACAAAGCCTATCTCCCCATTTTTAATTTGGAAAAATTCAGATTTATTAATGTAGCACCACCACAGATAATCTGCAAATCAAAGAAACTTGGAGACAAGGATTAGAATAAGTCAGACAAATATACAATACTTTAGGCTATAATCAAAGATTGTTACTTCTAAAGGTAATAAAATCAAACATTAGGAAAATAAAATTGCAATTTGCCTCTTGTCCTTCCTGGGGGAAGGCAGATCATTCCAAGAAAAATGAAAAACTCTTCCTGATTCATTTCAGAAATGACCAAGATCTGTTAGACTTGAATATGCAAAGGGCAGTGCTCATTCTAAGAAAGATAATAAGGGGGCTGTCAAATCAGCAGTTTGCAGGACTTTGGAAAAAAACACCCAAAATGTTCTATCAGGAAGTGGGTAGAACTGGGGATGACACACACTTTTAATGTCAAATCCAAATTAGGATTATTCAAACTTATCTTTGTCACTTACTACATTTTTCCCATCACAAGAATCATACCCCCTCATACAAATCTTCTTGTTCTGAAATTGGCATGTGCCATGCAACTGATGTACATGTTTATTATGCCATATTTCCTTCTAACAAGCTGTAACTAAAGTTGACCATATACCTCCTACCCAATGGTTTCAATAGAATTGAGATTATGCAGCATAAACTTCATAATCAAGTATATGTTAGTGATTTAAACACCCTGAGCTTTAGTTTCCTCAGGGTGAATTATAAAGCCCTATATTGGGGGTCATAATGAAACTGTGTATCTAATGCTTCTGTGCAATGCTAGGCACATGGCACATGCTAGGCACATGAGGAGTGCTGGTATCCACAGGTAGGTAAAGTCCTCTAAAGTTCATGGACACTTTGAACACCTTGTCTGCTTAGTACTGAGGAGCAAACCCTTCCCTGGCCAATGTTCCATTGATAGGACTTACTGTCACTATCACCTGTCTACCAGTCTCCTGTCCCTTCCACTCCTGTCCAAGTAGCCAGAGGTCAGGAAATGCCTAATAGTCAGCTCTAACCTTCAGCTACAGCTCACACACTTGTTCAAGGTTTGCTGGAACCTCTTTTACCATGAACAAAGTTGTTCTATAACTTTCTTTGCTGGTAGGAATGCAGTGACTTTGAGGATTATATTTTAGATATGGAGGTTACCAAACCCAGCAGAATTTGATGATATGGCAAAGAGAACACCTATAAAACCACTTGGAATGTTACAGTTAATCAATATATCTGCAACTGAATAGGCAGAGAGAGGCAGAGGGAGAGGAAAACAAGGGAGGTGCCAGCCAGCAGAACTTTCCTGAGGTGGCCTGACCCCAAAGATAAACTCCCCAATCTCTTGTTTAGGGTTTTACACCAGCTAGAATTCCTTAGGCTGACGTTGATCTTTTCAAAGTGTAAAGTATTTCATGCATCTACTCTTTCTATGGCCCATGTAATTTCTTTTATTTACTTTAAAAAATTTGTTCTAATAAGTAAGTTATATATAATAGTAGAATGTATTTTGACATATGTAGAGTCTAACTTCTCACTATTCTGGTTGTACATGATGTAGAATCATGTTGGTTATATAATCATATATGTACATAGGATATTAATATCTGATCATTCTACATACTTTCTTATTTCCATTCCTCATCCCTTCCTTTCATTCCCCTTTTCTACTCCAAAGTATTTCTATTCTTTCCTACCTTCCCTCCCACTTACTGTGAAGTCAGAATCCACATATAAGAGAGAACATTTAGCCTTTGGTTTTTATGGATTGGCTTATTTCACTTAGCATAAGATTCTCCAGTTCCATCTATTTACTGGCAAATGCCATAATTTTGTTCTTTCTTATGGCTAAGTAATAGTCCATGTGTATATATACCACATTTTCCTTTTCCACTCATCTTTTGAAGGGCACCTAGTTTGGACCCATAGTTTAGCTTTTGTGAGTTGTGCTGCTATAAACATTGATATGGCTATATCACTGTAGTATGCTGATTTTTAAGTCATCTGGGTATAAACTGAGGAGTGGGGTAGCTGGGTCAAATGGTGGCTCCATTCCAAGTTTTCTGAGGAATCTCCGTACTGCTTTCCATAGAGGTTGCACAAATTTGCAGTCCTACCAGCAATGTATGAGTGTACCTTTTCCCCCACGTCCTTGCCAACATTTATTGTTGCTTATATTCTTGATGATGGCCATTCTGATAGAAGTGAGATGAAATATTTACTCTGTTTTAACTTGCATTTCTCTAATTGTTAGAGGTGTTGAACATTTTTCCACATATTTGTTGACTGAGAGCATTTCTTCTTCTGCGAACAGACTGTTCCAGATCCTTAGCTAATTTATTGGTTGGGTTGCTTGTTTTTTGTGGTGTTAAGTGTTTTGAGTTCTTTATATATCCTGGGGATTAATGCTCTATCTGAGGTGCAAGTGGCAAAAATTTTTGCCCATTCTGTAGGTTCTCTCTTAACACTCTTGATTGTTTTATTTGCTGTAAATAAGCATTTTAGTTTGAATCCAACCCATTTATTGATTCTTGATTTAACTTCTTGTACTTTAGGAGTCTTGTTAAGGAAGGCAGTTCTTAAGCAGACATGATGTAAAGTTGGGTCTACTTTTTCTTCTCTTCAGGCACAGGGTCTCTGGTCTAATGCCTATGTACTTGATCCACTTTGAGTTTTGTGCATGGTGAGAGAATGGAATTTAATTTAATTTTGATATACATGGATTTCCAGTTTTCCCAGCCTCATTTGTTGAAGAGGCTATTTTTTCTCCAATGTATCATTTTTGGCATCTTTGTTTAATGTGAGATAACCGTATTTATGTGGGTTTGTCTCTGTGTCTTCTATATTATACCATTGGTCTACATGTCTGTTTTGGTGCCAACACTATGCTGTTTCTGTTACTACAGCTCTGTAGTATAATTTAAAGTCTGATATTGTGATGCCTCCTGCTGTACTTTTGTTGTTAAGGATTGCTTTGGCTACTCTGAGACCCTTATTTTTCCAAATGAATTTCATGATTGCCTTTTCTCTTTCTATGAAGAATGTCATTGGGATTTTAATAAGAATTGCATTAACTCTGTATAGCACTTTTGGTAGTATGGGCCATTTTGACAATATTAATTCTGCCTATCCAAGAGCATGAAAGATGTTTCCATATTCTAAGGTCTTCTTCAATTTCTTTTTTTTTCAGTATTCTGTAGTTTTCACCATAGAGGTCTTTCACCTCTTTTGTTAGATTGATTCCCAAATATTTTATTTTTTGAGGCTATTGTGAATGGGGTAGTTTTTAAAATTTCTCTTTCTGTAGATTCATCACCATGTATAGGAATGTGCTTGATTTGTAGGTGTTAATTTTATATCCTGCTATTTTTCTGAATTCTTTTATGAGTTCTGGAAATTTCCTGGCAGACTTTTTTTTGGTCTTCTAAATGTAGAGTCATATCATCTGCAAATAGGGATAGTTTGAGTTCTTCTTTTACTACTCATATCCCTTTAATTTCTTTTTTCTAATTGCTCTGGATAGAGTTTCAAGGACAATGTTGAATAAAAATGGTGACAGAGGGCATCCTGGCCTTGTTCCAATTTTTAGTGGGAATGCTTTCAATTTTTCTCCATTTAGAATGATGTTTGGCCCATGCAATTTCTAAGGAAATGATTATCCCAGTGAAGCGAGAGTGGAACTTAGGAATTGACCAACATTTTGCAAGGTCAGGGATATAAAACATTTCTTGAGAATTTTCTGGATATGGAAGAGAATCTGTAGGCAAGCATCCAGTCCTTGCTGGATCCTGAGTTTGTTATGATTGGGATGATAAAGGGAAAAGAACCTGCATATTAGTTGTAGATGGACCAATACCTATATTTTATCATTCTTGAGAGAAAAATGGCAAAGAAAGAGGAACAGGGAGGTTGACAGGTTGACAGGTATCAAAGGAGCAAATCAAGACTTTACTGTGCAGGAAGAGTCCTAAAGCAGACCAGTGACATCCCATGTCCCAGGTGAACCAGAGATGTCTGATGAGACACCTCATGGTCCTGTTTGGAGACACAAATAGTCCATTAGATGAAGACATTAACAGAAGATCACTAGCATCCCCAATCTCCCTGGGTAATTTTTCTTCTTCTCTTTTCCTATGTCTCAGATGTCAAGGAGGATTGTTTCCTTAAAGAGTAGACAGGGACCTACAGGGAATCCTATATGGAGGGCATATGCACTGCTCACATTTCTACTCTTCCTGCCTGGCCAGTGTCTGGTAGCCCCAGTGTATCTCTGGGGCCGGCTCAGCTCCAATCCTGAGTGACAGGCAGGTTGGAATTGGTTAGTGCCCCAAATCATCAAGGCTAGATAGTTGGAAAATTGACACATCCTTTTCACAAGAGACCGTGAAAACAGCTAAGTGAATTGAATAATCAAAGTCATTAGCAAAGATGGAAAAAAAGCACACTTCAATACTTTTTAAAAAATATTTGTCATATATATATATGAATAAATATATTAGTTGTACATGGATGGATACCTATATTTTATTTATTTATTTTTATGGGGTGCTGAGGATTGAACCTAGTGCTTCACACAGGCTAGGCAAGTACTTTACCACTGAGCTACAACTCCAGCCCCTTGTGAATATACTTTTAAAGACCAAATTATTCTTTATGCCTTGGCTTTTTTTTTTTTTTCATTTTTAAGTCTGGCAGATTAAACCTGTAGGGTTGTTTTGTGAAGAGGTGCTGAGCCACAGTTTAATTATATATATGATAATATATAATTATTCTTTATACTTTCTAAATTGAAGTAATTTAGCAGTATAATGAAATAGTGCTACGTGCTGGAAAAAGCAATTAATTATACAAATTTAACTTTTAATTCTAGTTTGTTTTGTAAGAGAAAGGACATGCAGGCAAAAACAGGCGAGTTAATAAAAACTGTGTAGTTCTAAGACTTTTGGGTAACTTGAATCAGGCCCATGGTAATCCTATGATTTCATAAAAGAAAAGAGGCAGAGAAGAATGAAAAATGTCGAAAGGGAGGAGAGAAACCAACTTTAGCAAATACTTACAGAAGATTCCTCCATCCACCCCCGGACACAGCCTGGTAGATTACCTTGCTCCAGTTTCCCACTTTCCATCCAGCACATGGGCGAAGGTGGCATTTCTTCGCAGGGTCAGGCCTCTGGATGGCCGCACAGTCAGCGTCTATCTGGGTGCTGCACTCCACACTTCTCCAGTAAGCCCCTAGCCCACAGGTGGTGGAACACTGCAGCAGTGATGGGAAAAGAGAAGACAGGCTGAGGATGGCTTCCTCAGACACACCCAAGACTGGGACCCTGCAGGGAGGGATTCCCTGTTCTAGAGGCTAAGATTGCCCACAGAACGATGCCAATAATGGGCCTCCACACACATGAACCCATCTGAATTTCGGGTCTGAAGCCTTGGGATCAATATTAAAAAAAAAAATTTCCCCCAAACTCAAAGTGGATCAAGGACCTAGGAATTAGACCCAATGCCTAATAGAGGAAAAAGTAGGCCCAAATCTTAATCATGTTGTATTAGGCCCCAACTTCCTTAACAAGACTCCTAAAGCACAAGAAATAAAATCAAGAATTTATAAATGGGATGGATTTAAACTAAAAAGCTTCTTCTCAGCAAAAGAAACAATCAATGAGGTGAAGAGAGAACCATATTTTGGGAGCGAATCTTTACCACATGTACCTCAGATAGAGCATTAATCTCCAGGATATAGAAAAAACTCAAAAAACTTAACACTAAAAAAAAAAAAAACCAAAAATCTAATCAATAAATGGGTTAACGGAGCTGAACAGACACTTCTCAGAAGAAAATATACATTCGATCAACAAATATAATGAAAAATGTTCAACACCTCTAGTTATTAGAGAAATTCAAATCAAAACTACTCTAATATTTTACCTCACTCCAGTCAGAATGGCAGTCATCAAGAGTACAGACAACAATAAGTGCTGGTGAGGATGTGGGGGAAAAGGCACACATGTCTGGTGGGATTGCAAAATGGAAATTACTTCCTTGTTTAGGAATAACACAAGCTTGATCCTGAAGAACAGCTAGGATATGAAGAGGCAGAGGAGGAGGGGGCAGAAATTCCAGCGAGGAAACAGCATGCATAAAAGCACTGTACTGGACAGACAGCAGTTTAAAGGAAACTGAACAGTCTAGATGTGTTGAAGACAGGGAGGAGGCTGTAAGGGGAAAGCTGGATCATGTGAGGCTATGAAGGGTGCTGATGCTAGGCGAGCACGAATTTTATTTGATTTGGTATGTAATAAGGAAACATCAGAGATTTTGTGAGCAGAAGTTCAGAACCATTTGAACAGTCCTTTTAGATTGGCAGTCTTTTATCTCTTGCAATAGGGTGTATGGATAAGACTGGAGAAGGGAGAGTATGGCGGTGCCCAGACCAGCAAGGGTGCAAGGGTCGGTGTCCTAGGCAAAAGTAGGAAATGAGGGTCCTGCATTCTCAAGTATTGGGGCACCACTGGCATTTTAGACTGGATAATTCTTCTTTATAAGGAACTTCCCTGAACATTCTGGGACTTTTCTCATTCTTGACTTTCCAATATTGGAGGCTGGCTGCAGCCTTTCCTTATCATCCTAACCGCATCCCCACTCATATCCATATCCTCCTAACACCCAACTGGAAACCACTGGACCTTCTCCTGACAGAGGCACTAAAGGAGATGACAAATGATGAAGTGACACTGACTTGAAAGACTGTTTGTTTTTGTTGTTGTTGTTTTTAAGCAGGACAGGCAGATTGACACCCAGGGTGATTTTGGCGTTTCTAAAATGTGGTGATTGAAAGAAAGTGATCTGTTATAGAGAGAGACAAAACCCAAAGACACACCTTCAGCAATGAGCAGAAACAAAAATCAGGCACAGCAAGAAACTCAAAACCCAGAGCTGCCAATCTGAGTTCTGACCCTCTCTCTACCCACAAAACAGCTGATCTCAAAACGTGCACGAAGGGAGCAGGCACCAAACGCTGTCACAAGGGAGATTCCCACAAATGTAGAACTTCAATTTCATAATATCCTAATAACTCTGAAAAATTTTACAATAGGCCAATTCCATTTCCCAACCAAACTGCTCAGAGTTATGGCTCCACCGTTATGGCCAACTTTTTGGTGAACTGTGATATTATTATTCAGTAAGACAGTTTACTGCTGTCAAAAATCAAATGATGATATTCAAGACAAAATTATTTCTTTGTATTTTGATTTATTAAAATAAAAATGGACTGGCCTCTGGGCACATAGTCATCATGGTTGATGTCATCATGGTAGCTCAGTTTATATGGATATAGTAATATATTATTAAATCCATTAGTATTTATCAACTAATTAACATATATTAAATAGTATCAGGGTAAAATCCTTATGATACATTTCAGTGAAATAACTCTACAAGTGCTCTGGGATTTGAGGATAAATGAAAAGATAAGAGGATGGGAAAGAAATAAAATTTCTGGGTCTTCCCATAGCTGCCTTTCAGTAAAACCATTGTATTAACTTATGGACTGAGAAGAACTTGTCCAACCTTATAGTCCTAATGGAGAGAAGACCCCCTGAGGAATAACCCAATTACTGATTTGTCTCTTTGTCTAGATTCTGGAGAAACATATTTATACGCTATTCATCCTGTAGGCTCTCTCTTCATTGTGTTGTTTCCTTTGCTGTGCAGGAGTTTTTACATTTGTGCCATCCTATTTATAAATCCTTGCTGTGATTTCCTGATGATTGGAGTCCTACTTAGGAAGTTGTTGCCTGTGCTTATCTATTTTTTTCATTATTTCTTTCCTTCTACTGTTTGATCTTGTTTTTCTAAGAGCTTGAGAGTCAACATTATGGAATAATAAAGGAAAGAAAGAATAAAAGATCAGAGCTGAAATTAATGAAATAGAGACTAAAAGATCCTTCTATACCCAGTTTCTTCAGGGTTTTTAGCCAGAAGGGATGTTAAAAACTTTATGCATCTGTTGAGAAGATCATGTGTTTTTAATCCTTGATTCTGTTTATGTGATGAATTATGTTTATTGGTTTATATATGTAGAACCATCCTTGTATTCTGGGATGAAACCATCTTCATTATTGTATATGATCAGGGAACTGTGCGTTTTGCATCCTGCAGATGACCTCTACAACTCCACTGACCAAAGAGAAGAAAGGGGAGTAATGATATAGAATAGGGTAAAAAATTGGGTATTAATGATAGTATACATGATGCTAAAATATATTGAAAGAATAAAAAGGGGGAGGAACAACAGAAGAGATAAAGAGAGAAAGAAGAAAACAGAAAGGAGGGAAAGGAATAAAAATGAAAAAGAAGAGATAACAAGAAAAAATCCAATTAATTTAGAAGACCCATAAAGTTTGACAGAAATATGAGAAAAATGAGAGAAAACAAAATAAAGCAACACACAACAACAACAACAACAACAACAACAACAAAGAAATAAAGAAAAAGCACAAAACAAACAAAAAGTGATTTAATATTTCTTCTTGTTAAATTAGTTAAAATGAGGACACTTTGTTCTGGGGTTTCTAATTGTAGAACTCACCAGCTATGGAAAGGTTTGTGGGACAGAGCTACAATTTGTTCCCTCTTAACTCCAACCCAAATGGGCCAATTGTGTTGGAGCCTGCAAACTGGGCTCTACCCCTCCTGGCCCACCAGCCAGTGCTGAGGGAAGGTTGTCCACTGAAGAGCTAAATCCACCCTCCAAGACTCTATTTTTTGTACCTGGTGTCAGGTTACTTTAACAAGTTCATATGCTGTACATTCAAAATTCAAATAAGTGAAAAGTGGTTTTCATGCTTCAAAGGATGTCCTTAGTTCTAGAAATGGAAAAACAAATATCTAGCCAAATTTCTGCAGCCTGAAAATAGGGGTCAACATTTTATCATCATGTTTATTTTCTTCTTTTCCTATATTTTAACTCTTCCAACAAGCCAAAGTGAAATGTTTTAATATAAACATTCAGACAAAAAAAGAAAAAAAATCATTTATATAGTAAGTTCTGTAAAATTCTATCAGAGTTTGGTCTTAGAGTTCCATTCTAGATGTGGTTACTTCACAGGTTTAAACCAAGCCTCAGTATTAGCTTTGTGATTGAAGGGCAAAGTTAGGCCCTTTCAGTTGTTCTTCACCCCAGAATCATTGTACATTATAGCTGGAGGAGACATTGGAGGTGATTACACTAGCCCTATCATTCTGTAGATAAAAATCAGGGATATGGGGCTGGGGTTGTGGCTCAGAGGTAGAGCGCTTGCCTAGCAAGTACAAGGCCCTGGGTTCAATCCTTAGGACTACATATAAATAAATGAATAAAATAAAGGTGTTGTGTCCAACTACAACTAAAAAGTAAATATTAAAAAAAATCAGGCATAGAAAGATGAATTTTCCATGATCTTACTACTGCCTGACACAGATCCCCTGACTCAGTCCAGAGTTCTTTTCACTGTATCTCACCACATGTTTCTTTCTCTCTCTCTCTCTCTCTCTCTCTCTCTCTCTCTCTCTCTCTCTCTCTCTGTATTCTGTCTTCCTCCATTTGAGGAGTTGGCATTGACTTGACAGCTTTCAATTTTTTCCACGTTAGACTACATTTTAATGCAAGTTCATTTTAAAATCTGCACAAGAATGCGACATTGCTAGCTATTTTCCATGTGTAATCAGATTAGGGATAGGAAACATCATCTCTTACCTCACTCCAGTTTCCAACAACCCAGTATGCAGGAGTGTGGTCCTTCATGAGCTGCTTATAACTGGAGGCATTCAGCAAAAACCCCTCAGCAATCAGGCTGGACGCGTCTTCCTCCGTCAGGACTGGTTCAGAATCTTGCGTGACATTTGCGTTGCTTGGAAGTTCCAGGTGGTGATTTTTTACAGACTTTTCTGAGAGTATTGGCTGCTGGTCACCTCCTTGAGGGAGTGGAGTGTTACTTGATTTTTCGGTGATCATCCCTTCTGCTCTGAGTGTCCCGTTTTTCAGGATACTGGGTCTTTGGCTAGGTAGTGGTCCTTCAATTACTGTGCTAGAGGGAGGCTGTAAGGACTCCTCCCCCAGGTGAGGTGTGGGTGGAGGTCCAAGTGGCATCTCTGTGCTTTTCTCCATGGGATCATCATTTCTAGGCCCACCGACCTTGCTCCACTTAACAGTATTACTTTCATCTTTGTTCTTGGGCTGTTCACTGTCATCCCCCGAGCCACTGTGGATCTCCGGTTCTGGATCTTTGGTCAAGGTACTGTAGAATGGAGTTACTTGCCAAGTTACAGCATTGCCAGAAGATAAGTCAGAACTACTTGTTGTAGCTACAAAGCCTCCCTCTGCAGTAGGACCAGTATCTGAACTAGAAGCATTTTCAACATGGGGCTGGACACTCAAAGACCAGGAAGGGAGGATGGGCTGGGAAGTGCTTCCAGTGGAAATGAGATCGTGGGAGTCCAGGTCGGTTTGGGTTGAACTATTTGGCCACTGTTTCCCATCCAGGTCTCCCTCTTTGGAGGCTGTGGCAGGAGTAGTGCTATCAATTGCTGGAGTACTGGTGCTCATAGAGTCAGGCACAGTGGGTGTGGCAAGCAGTGTCAGCGTGGGTGTGGGTGGAGGGATGGGCTTTAAGGGGTCTTGCTCAGAGGTTGGTAGATCTTTCCCATTGGAAATGGTGCCTTGGTTGGGTTTCAGAACTCTCCGGCTAGACGGACACTGCTGGAGGCCACACAGGGCTCGGCTGTTGGGTTTCCTCGTCTTGTCGCAAGGTTCATCCAGGTTCTTGGCACACGTGACACTGCGAATCCGCACTCCTCCACCACAGGAAACAGAACACTGGAAAAGAGATACAGCTGTTAGATGTTTTCATTCTCGTGGGCAGGTCTACAGCAGATGAGGACAGGCCCAGCGGTGGGTGGCTGAACTGTGCAGTTAATGTTGTCTTCAATCTCTGCATTTGGTTTCTGTGCTCTTTCAGTTTCCCATGGAAATATCCACTTCCTGAAGACCAGCTGGGGCTCAGGATCTACTATTTACTTACTCTTCACAAACTGAGAACCTAAACCATGACCTAGTCAAACTGAAATCTCTTTGAACAGTGAGTAGTGGGATCTACCAGGAATGCAATGATTTAAAGCTACCTAATTTCTTTAAGAGTGAGTTAGTAATATTATCTCTTTCCTAGGGTTGCAATGCTATTAAATTAATATGACATGGTTACATAGTCTTAGGCATCTATTGTTAGTTATATTGAAACTTTTGCTTTATCTTAGAAAATAGCTATTATCATTCAGCAGTTTCTCCCAAGTATCATAATCATTTGGCTGTGGCAGGTAGAATTAAAAGCTACACAATCCCCACACTCACACACGTTCATGAATCTAAGTCCATTTGTGGAATTTAAAGACGAGTAGTTAATCAAAGGCAGGATATATCCATTCCCGAAGAGTTGGGTCGATCCCTTAGTGTGCTGCTAATGTACACACTGGGGTGGAGGCATATTACTTCCCCAGTGTTTCCCCCAGCTTCTGTAGGGCATGCCAAACACAAGTAGCTAGATGATTGTTTTTTGGGGAATCCTGACAAGACATTCCTTCCTCAGAATACAGGATAAAAAACAAATGTTTACTTTATCAATCTCAGCAGCCATAAGTTGTATATAGTTACTACATAACACCAACATTTAGGTATCCATACTCTGCCTGACCACTCCATTTCCTTTTCAGTGGCATTTTAAGACAACCACCAAAAAGTTGGCATTTAAGCATGGACCACTTTCAGGCCTTTGCTGACCATTTTACATTTGCCTTGTATCCCTGACCTCAAAAAGGTTTATTAAGGATGGGACTGCATAACACTCAAAGGATTTCAAAGGACTACATAGCTATTATTCTATGAGGTACTTGTGATATTCCTGTGAGGTTTACAAGAGAAGAATGATGATTCCAGGTCCCACAAGAGAAAAGTCCAGCAACTTGCTTTGAAAGGTTGCAAGTCAGTCTCAGAGTAAGTAAAAATCAGGTTCATCCTACATCCTCTCTTTCCTGCCAAAACCTAGTGAGACACTCTGAACAAGCAGCTATCCGTGGAGTTAGCTCATTGACTTGACCAAACTTCTGACTTCTGGAAAGTAACTCAAAGGCAGGAACTATTTCTTATTCATAACTGCATTCCAGGATAGTTCTTAAGACACCTGATTACTTTGTATATATTTATTAAGTGATCATTTGGCCTTGGGGGAAAACAATAACAGGAATGGGAAAATTCTTACTCATGAGCTTATGCATTATTTTTAGCTTAAGTTCCTTGCCTTCTAAAGTTCTATTTTCAATTTCCTCTATATAGGAAAATTATATCAATGTAGGAAGCTCCATCTTTATTTTGTTTTAATGGAGCATAATCATTCACTGATATATAACAACTCTTGTGAAATCAACGCCTTTGAAAAGCAGGAGATGGCTCTGAGCACAGAATGGACAGCTGAGGGAGAGGCCAACTGCAGATCAGGGCTCAACCAGCAAAGCAGTGACTTGAAAATACCAACAAACCTGCAGACACCCTGCTCTAAGACTGCCTTCTCAGGACTCTTTGGTGGGAACTGTGCTTTATGAGCAGGAGTGCATACTGATTTTTTTTTTTTTTAGGACCAAAGTTGAGGTTACCAAACAAAGACCTGGGAGCCCACCAGTGAGGATATTTATCTTCCAGCACTTTCCATGATTTACTTGGAGCTGGAAAGTGAGGCTGGAAATGTTTATTTTCCAGTTTTGCCACAATTTTTCCACTCTTGTGTTTCAAGTTCTTTATGCTCCGTCCAGTTTAATCACCGCAAGTCTTTCTCCTCTTATTATATTCTAATCAGAACCCCTTGGATTTTCAAATTTCCACTCTATAAAAATTTACCAGTCCAACCAAAAATCTTCAGTGTCTGTCTGAACACATTTCCATGCTAGTTGCCTCAGGCAGCTTGGTTTGGAGACAGCTTTCTCATGAATGGGAACCTGGTTAATGTCACTTGTCCTTAAGCACCTGGCGACCCCTCTTACAGTTTTTCTTTCCAAGAAGTTATTTGAGTAGATAGCAACATAATAGGAAACTCTTTTGATTTCTCTTTTCTTTCTCTTCTTTTGCTCCCTTTGTTCAACCCCCATCCCCCCCCTTTTTTTCCTTTGTGGAATGAATTGTTTTAATTTGAAATATTTAAATGACCCTCTAGGGATGTGAGAATTTAGTATACTCTTCACAAGCATTTAGAAAAATATGTTTCCTCTGTTCTTACCTTGAACTATAGGGGAAAAAAAAAGAACTGGAAAACTAGTGAAAAATAGCTTAAATTCCCTAATGCTTGTTATGGTTTAGATATGTGGTGTCTCCCAAAAAAGCTCTTATGTGAGACAATGTAAGAATATTCACAGACAAAATGATTATAAGAGCTTTAACTTAAAAATTAATGGATTAATCCACTATTATAGATTAGCTGGGTGGAAGGCAGGGTGAGGTTAGAGGAAGCAGTTCACTGGGGGTGTGCCCTTGGGGTTTATATTTTGTCCCTGGTGAGTGGAGAGCTCTCTGTTTCCTTGTTGCTGTGACTTGAGCTGTTTTATTCCACCATTCCCTTCCACTATGATGTTCTGCCTCCTTGGGCTCAGAGCTATGCAATCAGCCATCTGTGGACTGAGACCTCTGAAACAGAGCTAAAGTACACTTTTCTTCCTTTACTTTGCTTTTGTTGGACTTTAGGTCACAGCAAAGCAAGGGTGAACTAAAACAAAGTCTCAGTATCTTCATCTGGAAATTGAGAGAAATTAGTGCCCACCTTTCAAGGCTGCTGAAAGGATGGTCTGAAAACTGTACATGATTTCTACAAGATGATTGGTAACTGGAAACTATTATTGTAGCTGCTATAATAATGATGCTGATAACAACAGGGATGCTAATAGCAAAGAGGTTGAAGGTTCTCAATCTCTATTGTTCTTTTAGAACATGGCACACAGAACTTCCTGTTGGGTGGTGAAGTAAGGTCAGGCACATGTGTATAGACACTGTGGAGACCCATGTTCCCCTCTGGCTTATTGCTGGATTTATTTATTTATTTTTGATTCATATTTCTCAGGCTAACTGATGGGCATGTGGTCTTTTAACCTGCAGATTTCAAGAGCTAAACAATATTATTAAGTGTGTGACTCTGTTGAACCCCAAAGAACAAAGCAGAAATTACTAATAGCTATCTAGCTGGCTGTTCAGTTGAAATGCATTAAATTTTGGTACAAGTTAACAGGAGTTCCAAAGTGGCAGCCTAAGGACTAAATTTGGCTTATAAACATGTATTCTTTGGCTTGTTGAATCTTAAAACTACACACACACACACAAAAAAGGACAAAAACTGAATTAGTGACCAAAATTTTGAAAACTAGTAATTTCATATTTTAAAAAGCCCCGGATTTTTGGGTTCTCTTAAAAAAGGCAGATACCCTGCATCCATTGGCACAATTTCCCAATGGCAGTTCAAAACTTCATTAATGGAGATCTGGGTCTGGGAGGAGTCTGTATGTTCTCTGACACCCCTATTTCCTTACCCGGGAGATATTGAATCTTCCCAGCCCATGGATGCCATTCTCAGCACTGTGTCATGTTGTGCCCCAGCATTACAGTGCTATCTCCCAGGGACACCGGAACTAAGCACTGGCTTGCCTGAAAAATCACTGAAAAATCAGTGATGCTTTGTATTCAGCCTCACGCTTCTTCAGTACATCTTCCACTGTGTTTATCTCCTTAGGAGCTGTCAAGCCCTTTGGATGAGATAAATGCAGTACACAACAACACCACCTTTGGAACCCATCTCAATTTGTAGTTTCAGAATTCTCCAAACCAATTTCAGCTATGATTATCATATGCTCTTACCTTAAAATTTTGAACCCTAAACCAGGCAAGTAGCTTGTCAATCTGTTCACTCCCTCTCTGGGAGTTGTCTTGCCCTCCCCAGCCATCAATCCTGGATGAAGGCCTCTGGGGGAAGCCTGCTGAGGAAGAGGTCTGCTGCTAAATTGGTCAACTCCACCCACCTGAGGTGCACTGCAGGGAAGGGAAGGGGAAGACTCATAATGGAAGGGGAGGACTCATAATGGGCCCAGAACTGTGGTGCTCAGGGTGAGTTTATTTAAAAAACATGGAGTATATCAGAGGATTTTGGCTAAATGGCTAAGCATAGAAAGAGATAATACTCAGGCATAAAAACATTTAATGTATAGTGTTAGGAATTTATAAATAATGATTAGATCTCATTCTAAAACCTGCTTTAAAATTAATGCTTGTTATGAGTTCAGTTGTGTACTCCTCCTCCCATAAAAAGATATGTGAGGGCTTATAATGCCTACCTCAGAACGTGAGTTTATTTGGATAGGACTTTTAGAGGAAATCAAGTTAAAATGATGTTGTTAAGGTGGGCTCTAATCCAGTGTGACTGGTATTCCTAGAAAAAGGAAAAATTATTCAGGCATGGTGGTATAGGCCTGTGACTCTCAGCAACTCTGGAGGCTAAGGCAGGAGGATCACAAGTTCAAAGCTAATCCTAGCAATTTAGTGAGGCCCTGAGCAACTTAGTGAGACCCTGTCTCAAAGCCAAAAATAAAAATGGCTGGGTATGTAGCTCAGTGGTAAAGTGCCCCTGGGTTCAATCCTCAGTGCCAAAAACTAAAACAAAAAAAGGGGGAAATTTGAAATCAGAGACATATATGTAGGGAGAATATCATGTGTAGATGAAGATGAGGGTTTTGGTTATGCATTTGCAAGCTAAAGAACACAAAGATTCCAGAAATCCACCAGACACCAGGGGAAGGGCATGAAATAATGATTCCTCCTCACAGTTTTCAGAAGGAAGTCACCCTGCTGAGGATTTGATCTAGGATTTCCAGCATTGGGAACTGTGAGATAAGAAATTTCTGTTGTTTAAGCCACATAGTTTCAGTGGTACTTTGTTAGGGCAGCTCTGGGGTAATCTAGTTCAGTATTCTAGATAATTGAAAAAAAAAATCAGACTTGGTGAAGAGAGTCAACATGGCGCCCAACTGGTTTTCTCTGAGCAGTTTCTTCAAACAAGATTATCTTCCACATCTGTTCTCCAGGAGCCCTGGCAGAGCACAGGCTGCTGATGTCTGGAAGATGCTGGCTCTTACAGACATCCCATGCCAAACACAGGCCAATCAAGGTCAGATCACCAGGGTCCAGACCCACACAGTGCCTGGTATCTTCACTGAAACGGGAGTATTAGAGGGCATTTAGTCTCTTTAGTCACCCTCTACCCTAATACCTTTGTGAACAGCTTTCACTAATAAATTCTTAGAAATTTGATTAGCTGATTGCTTTGTTCACTTGTTTATGTGTTTTTGTCAGGCACCAGAAAGGCAGATTAAAGATCTTCCCAGATCCTGATCATGTCCACTTGTGGAGGATCTACCACGTGTCCCATCCAATCTATTCAAGTACATCTGTAGTCTCAAGTAAAATATCATATTTTGCTGTAAAAAAAAGTTGGTAGGTTTTCTTTTATTTTTGTTTTTGAAATTATTTGTTGAGGGTAACTCACTTTTTTTGGGGGGAGAGACTTTGATATCACAGCAATCATTAGGGACAGTTTGGAATTCCAGCAAAGTGAGAAAAGATGGTTTACAAATTATTTACAAACATAATACATTTCCTATGAATATTAAGAGCTGTCATATTGTTGTATTTTGCAGGCATTTGAGATGCAGTGTGGCAGAGTGCTCAGAATAGAAACTTTGTTGCTGTATTCAAATCCTGGCTCTACTACTTAGCAGCTAGGTGACCTTGGGCAAGTTTCCAAACTCTTTATGTCTCAGTTTCTTTGCCTGTGAAGCAGGGATGATAACACTGTTGTAAGGATTAAATGCTGTTATGGTTTGGATCTTGAATATCCCCCAAAAGCTCGAGCATTAAAAGCATGGTCCCTAAATGAAGCAAGGTTCAGGGGTGGGGCTTCGAAGCAATGATTCAATCATGAGGGCTCTGAACTCATCAATGGATGAATCCACTTGTAGCTGGATGTACTACTGGGAGGTGGGAACAGTTAGAGGAAGAAGTTCCAGCATGGAACTGGAAGAGTCCATATTCTGCTGCCACCTCCCTCCTTCTTTCCAGCTGCTATGAGTTGAGCAGCTATCTTCTGGCATGCCCATCTGCCATGATTCTCTGCCTCTTGGCAGGCTCTGAGAAATGGAGCTGGCTTACTGTGCACTGAAACCTTAAGAAGCCAAAATCAATCTTTTCTCCTCTAATTTGTTCTTATCAGGTATTTGGGTCACAGTAAGCAAAATTAACATAAATATATTAACATTCAAAAAGTTTAATATACAAAATAATTGTCTGATAAATATTTTAAATAAATACGTAATTAAATATTGATTGCTGAGTTTTCAGTGTCCCTTTGTTTTAACAAAAGTAATGCATTAGTTTTTTTTTTTTTTCAGGTCTCAGGTATTTGTGTTGGCCCTTGAAAAAACTGACATGCCTATGCACTGTGCAGATAGTGTTTTATGAATAAAATACCCCTGAGCAAAGAAAGGAGTAGGTGGAAAATCAAGGGACCACAGATTAATCCCTTCAGTATGTTTGGATGCCATTGATGGGCAAGGCTTGCAAAATCAAAGTAGCATGGAAAGTTGGCCCTTGTTCACTTGTCTGATAGTAAAGTCATCATTTAGTGAACACTTACTATCTGTCAGGTACTATACCAAGTGCTTACATGGGTTATTTTGTTCAAGTTTTATAATAACCCTCTCTTTATAGATGAGGAAAGGCTGAGAGGGGGTTAACGCTAGCTTGAGGCCACACAGTTAAAGATTGCCAGGGCTAGAAAACCCAGAAAAATGACTATTAAGTTTGTTCATCTATCTGATAGGAGAAGTAACATGAAGTAACATGATGGCTTTGTTGAGAAACTGAGGCCCTGTAAGGTGAAATAATTTTCCTGAGACTGGATGTGAGTTTATGAAGTACAAGATTAGAACCTGGATGGTTCTCTGGGATCTCCGTCCACTTTTCTGCCTGCTAGGATACACAAAGTCAGCTGCAATTATCAACGACACAGTGCCTTTATTAGTTACCCATCCATCCATCATCCACCTAACATAGTGTTTTACAAATAATATGACTGAACCATTTTCTAATTTTATTATTGGAGCCATTATTGAAAACCTCACATACTTTGGCAATTTATTACACTGAGGTATCTCTGGAAGAAGAGGTACCCTTCCATCTCTCGGATAGAAACAATTATAGAACCCACAGTGCTGCCCTGTGGCCTCGATGCACTGGATTAAACTGAAGATTAATCATAGTTACCTTATTATCCTCATGTTTAGATCTTGATCTCTGCTCTCAGCCATGACAATGACTTCTATTTCACCACCTCAATGTCTAGACCCCTTTCACTGCACACTGCCTGAAACACTTTTGGAAAGAGTAGCTGTGTATAAACAATCACACTCAGCCTGACTTCTGAAGGCATGCCACATGCGTATCCAAATCAAATCAAACCAAATTGCACCCATGGCTGCCTGCCAACCAGTGGAAGAAACAGGCCAAATAAACATGTAGGGAAGTGGGGCAAAACAAGCTGATGAAAACTAAAGTCAATGAACGACAGATTAAACTTTCACTTTTAATAAGTGGCAAAGCCAGCATTTGAACCCAGGAGCCATGTTCTAGGGGTTATGCCCTTCACTACTGCATCAGCTGCTTCTCGCAAGACATGCTACTAAAGTGATACACCTAGGAAAAATGGAAACTCCAGAAACTCTAATGCCTTGTTTTTGTTTAAAATAAACAGAGTTTCTCTTCTTTACCCTCTGAACCCCCAAAGTAAGTTGGTCAAAAGCAGATTCTTGGTAAAATTTGAGAATGTGGATGGATGTCTAGAGCATGAGCTTAGGGGTGTGTGTGTGTGTGTGTGTGTGTGTGTGTGTGTGTGTGTGTGAGAGAGAGAGAGAGAGAGAGAGAGAGAGAGAGAGAGAGAGAGAGAGAGAGAGCTGGTCACTGGGGCAGTAAGCCCCTTCCTGGGGGCAGCAGGAGAGAAAATACCCCCTTCTAATCCCTGTTGGGCTAGGGTTGAGTGTCGGCCTGGCATGGCTGAGCCCATCCTCCTCTCATTCCTTGGGTTGGTGGAGATACCTTGATAGGGAGATAGCTGATAAACTTGCCTTTCCTTCTTCTTCCCCTCCTGGTTGGCCAGGGGGGACCATTGTATGGGAATCTAGGAGTATCTCAGCTCTTGGGTCTTTGGCTCAGTTACCTTAGAGCTTTAGGCTCAGGCAGGGTGATCCAATGACCCAGTGCAGACAAACTGAGTATGTATAGTTGGAGTACTCCCCTACTTCAAATAATGTTGGTATCAAGACAAAATTCAAATAATACTTTATATCAAGAATCACTCTGTCATTTCTTTTACAAAATGTATCTGGGGGCACTGGGGTTGTGGCTCAGTGGTAGAGCACTCGCCTTGGATGTGCAAGGCCCTAGGTTTGATCCTCAGCACCACATAGAAAGAAATAAAGTAAAGTTATTGCATCCATCTACAACTCAAAAATAAATATTTTTTTAAAAAGTATCTGGGTATAGTTGCAATAAAAAGATATTTCATTATATTCTAGCAAAGCCCATTAGAGAGAAGCTCAGTGTATAGGGAAGAAAGGAACACCCATTTGGTGAATCTTTTGATGTTGATTTACTAAAAGCATTTCTAATAACATCTCCTGAATGAAGGCACTGGCTTAGGCTTTCTGCTCAGCTTTGTTGAGTGCAAGCTAGAAACTAGAGATTCCATGTGTGCTGTCAAATGACTATGCAATGCCTGCGATTTGGAATCCACAGAGACAAGAACTCGTCACATCATACCAACTTTTTTGTCCCTTGTTCTCCAGGGAAGACAGGTTATTATGCTGTGTATACATGTGAACATAATAAGAAGAACTTCTCAGCCAAATCTGTAATTACAGACCTTTGAGAAAGCATTAAGATTCTGGCAATTAGTAAATTCTACATGACAAGAATTATTAACTGTTTTGGATGCAGCCAACACGTTTTTGGTAAACAGATTTAATGGACCAGTCACAATACCCCATTCAGCCTTATTTTGACAACACTGTAATTTACAGCAATCTAGGGTGGCAGCAGATGAACAGGCCAGGCAAGCCTCATGCTATGATTATTACCTCCCAAGAATAGCAAGGAGAAAGTTCTGGTTTATCACTGATGTGTGCACATGTATACCTGCACAGACCCACAGTGCACCTGTGGTAGTGGTATATTTTCCCTCCCCTTCCTTCCTTCCTTCCTTCCTTCCTTCCTTCCTTCCTTCCTTCCTTCCTTCTTTGTGGTGTGATAGCTTTCCTTTGACAGAAGATCTTACAATCTAGGAACCATGATTTCCATTTTTCATTTTTTTACCTAGATGCCCAATAGTGCATCCTGCAGAGAATTAGAAGCTAAATAAACCTAAACATTGACCATGAGTTAACCAAAGATAGTTTTGTGAAGAAGGTTATTAAAGCTGATGTACTGAAATGAGTGCTCTGCATTTAAACAAGAGAGGGCAACTTTACTACAAAAATTTCAGAAATTCTTTAGATAATACTTTCAGAACACCTTAATAAGCTATAGATGAAAAATGATTTCCTTAGTTTATAATTAAATATAATTTTTTAAAAATATATTTTTAGTTGTTAATAGACCCTTTTTTTAAAAAAAAATTTATTTATATGCAGTGCTGAGAATTGAACCTGGTGCCTCCCACATGCCAAGCAAGTGTGTTACCTCTGAGCAACAGCCCTAGCCCCTCAAATATCAATTTTTTGGGGGGGTGGGTACCAGGTTTTGAACTCAGGGGCGTTCAACCACTGAGTGATATACCAGCCCAATTTTGTATTTTATTAGAGACAGGGTCTCATTGAGTTGTTTAGCACCTCACCGTTGCTGAGACTGGCTTTGAATTCCCGATCCTCCTGTCTCGGCCTCCCGAGCTGCTGGGATTACAGGCAGGTGCCACCGCATTCAGCTTCAAATATCATTTTAAACACAGAAATTTGATCCCATTTGATCACACTGCTCACTTTCTCAAAAGAGTTAGTTTTGACTTTCTGTGGCAGTCCCCTGGATCAAATATTTTCCATTTCCTCTGAAGTTAAGTCCTCAGAGGCTTTCCTGCCTGTGTTCTTATGGGAAGCTTATGGTTTCTCAAGGAAACTCATGAGATGGAGTCAGCACGCATCTCAACTTGCACGCCTATTGATTTTCGGAGATCATTTATTCCTAGTCATTTCATTCCTTGGGCCATTGACTGAAATGCACATAGGCAAGCGAAGATGAAGACCCTGCAGACTCCAGGTGTCATGGGGAAAGAATAGCACTTCCCCTAATCACTCTGGGGCACGATGAGGCCCAACAGAACCGGGCTCTATAATGACTCCCAGGAGATTAAAACTTGGGATTTTCTCATAAACTTCTAGCACTCTGACTTCTACTTACACTCAAAGAATTAGATCAACTTAATTTGGGGACAATGCAATGCTTATTTGAATTTATGTGGCTAATAATAGATGTCCCGAACACATGTTGAATAGATATAGATTTGAACGACTTTCTCTGAGTGTCAAGTATATTCCTCATCATTACAGCAATACTCCTTTGGTTTTAGTTAACTACAATGATTTACTGGCAAATGTTTAACAAATTGGCTCTTGGGGTGATATGGGAGAACCTTGGTTTATTACCAGTGATTTAACCAGCAAAAATCCTGACAATTTATAATTAGCTGTCATGAGCCTATACTAGTGGTATCTACTTCATCTGTGGTGGTTAGTTGACCATGGACAAGAAAGAGAAAGATCCTAAAAAACTGGGTGGTGGGAACTGGAGTAAACAGGCCAGAGGTGATGGATGGTGTCTACTATGCAATTTAACCTTGAGTCACTTTGGATTTGGTGAATGGGGAGGAATGGGTGGGAGGCTGATGAAGCATGAATAATGTCAATTTCCCTCTTAACCCCTGAACTCACCTCACTCCAGTTGCCCACTGTCCAATCCGATGGACACAGGATATCTCTGTTACAGGAAATGACGGCCTTGGGCTTCAGCAGATGCTGGCAGTCTGTAGCTGGGAGAGCTTGCTCATCAGAGCCCATGGTCTGAATGCACAACACTGTACGCTTCTTCTCTCCATAGGGCCCACATGTTGTGGAACATGCTTCCCATTCTCCTGCCCACCACCTGCAGGCAGATATGAACACTTGGGAAGATCATCAGACGTACCTGTACATCCATTTAACCATTAGAAAGAGAAAGCAGATGAGAATCAGAGATTACAGGACTGAGAAGTTCTTAGAATTACTTCAGTCTGCCAGGAGGTGTTCTGCAGACAGAGCCAGGTGATTTGTTCAAGCGTAGCCCCAGAGCCCAGCAGAACACTGGGCATAAGTATTTGTTAAATAGCATGTTTTTGAATGAAAAAAAAAAAAAAGTCCTTTCTTTTCAGTCCAGAAAACTGAAGTTGCTGTGCAACTTCAAACAAATTGAAACCTGACTTCCTCATCTGTTAAAAAAGCGTGATAATATCAACTTTAAATGAGTGATGTGGATTAAATGAAATACCAATTCATGCAAAGTAGTATAGTACAGAACCTGGCATTATAAGAACTCCCATCATTTGTAATAATTTATTGATAATTTTACTGTGGTATTAAAAATTCCAATTAGTCTCCAGGTTCTTAATTGAATACTTTTCTATTTGAATAGGAGGCAGGTACATATACACCAATTCTTGTTTATTTAGGAAATGGTCAGTCAGGGACATTGCCTTCATTTTTGCCCTCCACCTCCTGTAATCTACTTGTCCATATTTTCATTGGTCCCTTTGAGAAGAAAGGAGTAGAAAAGGAAGAAACTTAAGTGAGATAATTTCTTACAGGTCAGCTGTTCTTAACAAGTTCAATAGTTAACAAGTTCAACTGTTGACTAAATTAATTAATATGCTGGATTCCCTGAGGACAAACAAGCCTGTGTGTGTGTGTGTGTGTGTGTGTGTGTGCGTGCGTGTGCATTCTCTATGAGGGAATAGACTCATGATTCCTGGATATGGGCCCACTGGTCACATGAAGTGCTTTTGAAAATGGCAGGCAGTTCTCCTGGGGGCCCTCTCTGTTTTCCCTTCTCTATCATTGTGAGAACTTTTCCCAGTGATGAAGACAGAACAAGTGTAGTCTGGGTCCACCATTGTTTCCATGGGCAGCCTGGTTCTTCATACCTTCATATGTAATGAAGTGGGATATTTCTATTTTTCCTGGGAAAAAAGCACATGGTGAGAAATCTTTCATTCCTGACCTTGAGATAGTATTGAATTTTGTTAATTCAGAAGAAGATAAAATTTTGTACTATTATTTTTGTTTGCTAAATATTCGATTGATTGGGGGAGACTTTTTTTGATTCTCATACTTTTAGTCTCAAGTTAAAAACAATTTAAGAAAGTTAAAATCGATTGATTTTATTATAGTCTTTAGCTAATAAGTAATTAAGATTTCTTATTTATCCTTTGAGATTTAATATTTAGTTGTCTTATGTGGATAAAGAGCTACTAGGGAAGTATGATGTGAAGTAAATAAATGCCCACTGTATTAACCTAATTATTTTGTCTTACCTCTGACATTTCCAAGGGAGGCCAGGCACACTACTGAATATTTAAAATGTCATTCTGGAAAGCTCTTAATCTGAACTGACTGAAAACCCAATTTATCTAATTACTTGCTATAGAGATTTCAGCTGTGTCATCACAAAATGATAATGGATGTTCTTGCTTCTCTCCCCGGAACTCCTCCAAAAGTCCCCTACAGGACATTTTGCATGTGCATATGAATATGTCTCCCCAAATCCATGTGTTGAAAACTTAATCCCCAATGCAACAGTGTTGGGAGGTGGGGCCTAATGGAAGTGTTTAGGAATGGATTAATGCCTCTGTCGACTTTGGGAAAAAGGTTTGCTTTTTTGCTTTTCTGGTATGTGAAGACACAATGCTTGTCCTGTCTTGCCCTTCTGCCTTCTACCATGTGAGGCAAGAACAAGAAGGCTCTCACCAGCTCAAATGCTGATGCCTTGGTCGTGAGCTTCCAGTCTGTAGAATTGTGAGAAATAAATTTCTGTGCTTTGTAAGTTACTCAGTCTACTGGTATTCTGTTATAACTTATAGTAGCCCAAACCACATTAAGATGGTTTGTCAGGTCCTGTCTCAAAGTGAAAAATAAAAAGTGATTCAGTGCTTTAGTGCCTCTCGGTTCAATCCTTGGTACAAAAACAAAACAAAACAATACAAAAAACCAAAAAAAAAAAACAAAAAAAAAAAAAAAAAAAAAAAAACCAGCTCATCAGTGGTTTAAAGTGAAAACCACCTCCTTTTTTTTTTTTTTTTTTTTTTTTCCTGCAAAGGTCTTCCAGGCCCAGGTCTCAGGAGCCATTGTCAAGTTGCTGTCTATTGTCTATCTCATTCTTCTTGATCTCTGCCATAGCCCCACCTCTTCTAGGAGATTAAGAACAAAATTGTATTTTTATGTTTATGGGAGATTTTATATTTATATCTATAGAACATATATGGTTAAAGTACTCAGCAATTGTTGAAATATGCAAAGAATTCAGGGACAAAATACCCAGCAGAAATGTTTATTCTCCCTTAACAAGACAACCCTTCTGGTTTAGTCAACACGGAATTAACAGCAAACTAACCTGACTTTTCTGTTTTTGCCATTCATCTTTCTCTAACCAGAATGCCAATGGTACTGACAAAGAATCTCTTCTTGACTAAACTAGTCAGGCTTCTGGATTCTCTCCTAGGCCCAATATGTGTATTATTTTGTTAAAAACCCACTTTTAGCAGAGAACCCTGCTGAATCAGTTTCATAAGAACCTTCCCCTCTAGATATCTGATCACCTATCATATCTGATTGGGCTCCTCATCCTTCACCATTACAGAAATATCTGATCACTCTGATTTATTTTTGGTAAGAATTATTAGGTCATTTTAGCCCAAATCCCTTCTTATCCCTGATTTTTTTTCTGAATATTTTCCCTTCCACTGATCCCCACCCTGCACCTTGTGGTTCCTGTCTGTCCATGTCCCTGTTCAGGCCAGTCTCTTTCCCACTGCAAAATCCCTATACCTACCACAATGGTCCCAAATAAGTTTTCTTACTATATTTTTACCAAGTATCATTGAATAATTTTTTCTTTAATAATATCCAACACAACTGGACAAATGATCAGACATTGACTATATTGTTCTTTATCCACTGAACACAAGTTGAACTCTTCCCAATTATCATGTAAAAGTCCTAAGAACTGGTACTCTACCACTGATTCTCAGTGTATCAATCTGTGGTCAGCTTTAAAAAGTCATGTCCAGGAATGATTGAAGATTCAGAATCTCTTGAGGCAGGGCATTGGTGCTTTCTTAGAGTTTCCTGATGACTTATTTGAAGTCAGGGTTAGAAACCACTGTTGTTTCGGTACCAAATAAAGGGATTTAGCTGTTTGTCTCTAATTTATATTTCTCCAAAGAATAGACTCTGTCGTTTTATAATGAGTTATGAATAACATAGAAATGTGTATCTGTGCATGTGTGCGTGTGTGTGCACGCGCGCGCGTGTGTGTGTGAGAGAGAGAGAGAGAGAGAGAGAGAGAGAGAGAGACCCTTGAAGAACTTGAAGTTGTCTTGGGAAAGTTCACTTCGGATTGAGTTCCTCCCAAGATGAAGTAGGAGGGCTGGGGTGGAGAACCTCTGACCCTCTCTCTTATCTACCCCTTCTACCCATTCCCATGGCAGTGCTGGCTTGGTAGTTCAGACTGCCAGAGAATCAGGTCACTTCACTCTAACCTTCATTACTCAGATAATTGAAAGGCCAAGTTTGAATTTGTCATATTCTTACTCAGAAAGTAATTTTCTTAAAAAAAAGAAACCTTTAGTAATTGTCATCTTTTTTGTACTATTTTTTCTAATAGCATTTACACTTCAACATCCAATTAATGAACATTCTAAATTCCAACAAAACCACCATTCCTATAATAAGCACCCTCCCCTCCTCACCCCTGCACAGCTTGTCTTCATTTTCTGACAACATCCTGCTCCTCCAACCTCATTTGCCCTAGCTTTCTTGTCCCTAACACATGCCATGTCAGCCCTCCCTTCTCTTTTGTGGGCGTTCCCTGGTCTCAGTGATCCTGTTCATTTATTTAGATCAGAAGTTCTCAACTAGTGGAGAGTCCCATACTCCCTCCCCAGGAGTGGAATGTCTGAAGACATTTTTCATGGTCACAAATGAGGGTGGGGTGCTATTGACATCCGGTGGGTAGAGGCCAGAGGTGCTGCCAAGCCGCCTATAATATACAAGACAGCCCTCCAACAAAAGGAATAATCTAGGCCAAACTAGCAACAGTGCTGAGCTTGACTTAAATCATGTGCCATTCTTTAGTACATTGAAAGCTACATGCAGCTGCCAGAGTTGGATGAATTGCTATCAGATGTTTATTGAACACTTTGGAAACGCTGGATGCTACCACAGCTGTAGAATTTCGGAGGTTTGCTTTGCTGAAAACCAAAGTTCAGAGAGAAGTCAATAGGGAGAAGAGACTCAAATGACCTCTTTCTGCAGTCAGATACACTTTAATTCCAAAGAATTTCTTTCTTGATAGGCTTCTCTATCCTGGAACAGGCTATGCAAGGCTTTTGTCCTGAAAACCATTGGCAGCAGGGTGCATATTTCTTAGGTTTAGATAATCAAAAGCTTTTATTAAATCTTTTTTAAAAATCTGTCTTGAAAATTCCTTTGGGGAACAACATAGTATGTTGAAACTGAATGTAAAAACGAGAATTCTAAATAGGGAAGAGGGGAGGGAGGGCAAGTGAGGAGGCAGGGGATTAGCAAGAATGGTGGAATGTGATGGACATCATTATCCAAAGTACATGTATAAAGACACGAATTGGGTCTCAACCTACTTTATATACAAACAGAGATATGAAAAATTGTGGTATGTATGTGTAATAAGAATTATAATGCAAAAAAACAAGTACATGTATAAAGAATGAATCGGCATGAATACACTTTATACAAAGGTATGAAAAATTGTGCTCTATATGTGTGATAAGAATTATAATACATTCCGCCGTCGTGTATTAAAAAAAAATTAAAAATAAATAAATAAATAAATAAGAATTATAAGAAAAGTGAGAAACAAAAAAAGCCTTGTCCATGAAATCTCTGGGGAGGAGGAGTGACAGCTCTGAGTGGTAAATATGAGCTTTTCAGATACCATGGAAATCAGGTGTCAGAGGAAGATGTTGCCACTTGAAATTTGTATCCAAGGAAACGAACTGCTAGGCTAAGTTTGTAAAAATAAATACTATTAACAGAGCGACCTTCATTTATTATTTATTCTTTAAAAAGCAAATTAATTTTATTTCTTTTATCTAATCTCTTTGTGAATTTACATGCATGGCTTAGTTCTGGGGCCAAATTTTCTGGCTTGTTCACAAATTTTCATTGTGTTTTAATGGGAGAGGAATATTATAAATTTGTGGCGGGTTCATTCTCAACCTTGCTCATCCTGAGATCCTGGGCAGCAGCGTGGTATGGTAACATAAGCAGTGGCTTCTCAGCATGGATGGATCTGGGATCCAATCCAGACTCTACCACTGGTAGCCAAATGACTTTGGAAAACTGGTGAAGGCTTTGTGTGCTCCCTCATTGATACACTGAATGCAAAATATCTATCAATAAGGCTTGCTGGCAGGATTAAATAATATGGAGTATGGAAAGGGTTTAGAAAATATTGTGTATTTAAAAAAAATGGCTAATTTATTCTCAGTCCTTACCCCGAAGGCATGACATCAAATTTCTTTGAAAAGTCATCACCTCATATACCACAGGTGGGTGGGGTAATATTCACCCTCTGTCTCCTGGTTACTACATAAATACCTGGGGAAGCTGAAATCAGCCATAAATAAGAAGGACTTCTGAAAACTAACCATTGTATCTGGCCATTTCATGAAATTTTATTTACCTTATCATATTTTACTGCAGAACACAGTTCTAGAAATCATGCCTGCATGTTTTGTGTTTAATTAACATTCTCAGGAACTGAAATCTTTGACCAAGCATGACAGCCTCACCTTTCAACAAAAATGTTCCACACAATAGAAGCAGGACACAGACTTTCTAATTGATACTCTGCTTAAAGTTTTAGTCCAGATAAATTAATAAAATAATAGGGATTCGGAGACGGGAGTATGAGTATATGCATACAGCATAAAAACAAAATAAATATAGGAAAGATAAAAAGTGAAACACAGGTTATTATATGACCAATATGATTCTGCAACATGTACACTCAGAAAAATAAGAAATTATATCTCATCTTTGTATGATATATCAAAGTGCATAAATGCATTCTACTGTCATGTATAACTAATTAAAACAAATAAAAAATTTTAAAAATAGAATTTCAATACAATTTAGCTGGCTGATGACAAGTAATCCTCTAAACACAGATACCATTGATTTTAAATATAAATGTGTAAGTATGTATGGATGCCTCTCTCTGTTTGTGTGTGTGTACACACCTTGGGTATTAAAAACAAGGGCAAATATTTAACTTTCAGGGTTCCAAAGACACCCCTGGGATCATTAATATCTTTCTGAAAGCTGTGCCTTTAGTTTGAGATGTGAATTGAGTTGATTCAGGCTTGATCTGCTAATTTTGTTGATCCTTAATGACCACCAGCAGAGGCACTGGCATTAATCTTGTGCAAAAATAGCCTCAAAGAAACTCAGACATTGGGAAATAGCTGCAAACAGAAGAAAAGGAACTTAAATCATAGCAAAACAAAACAACAACAACAAAAAAATGCTCCCAAATGGTGAAGATTTAAAGACTTGTCAAATTGCTTCCTCTTTGCTCTTCTTCCTTAAGTATAATCTCTAGCTTGTTTGAAGGGAGTTGGAGGAAATTATGTTTCCAACATGACATCAGAGGCTGGGGAACAGGATGAATTGTTTTCCTTCCCTGCAGCATGATGATGTAGAAGACAGAAGGTGGAGAAATAGTCATCATCTCACCAAGAAAACTTGGCTCTGGATGCTATTTCGGCATGGTTGGGACTGCACAGTGGCTGTCGGTTGCCTGGCTCCCGTGTGTGGCCATCAGCACTTCCATTCTGACTACCTGGGTGTCATGACTAATTTTATGAGAGGAGTCTGCATAAATGGTCTATTTCAAAAGTTTGCTCTGGATCCACAAGCTATATCCATGAGCTCAGCTTAAGAAGCGAAGCTGGAGAAAATGGTATCACTGACCTTGTTCTAAGGGGCTGCTCTTAAAACCAAGAGATGAAGAGATGCCAGTTAGCCACAAAGGCTCAAGGAAGGCTAGATCCTGTGATCAGCAGCAGGAGGCAGGGCCCTGGAGAAAGTACCTGACAGGTCTTACCTTGCCAATGCACGTGTATCTTGTTTTGCCTTCTTGACTGTAAGCTTCATGTTATACAGTTTGTTCATATGCCCAAGAAATTAAATATGAATTTTTCATTTTCTGAAGCATCTCAGCTTATAAGGGAACACTTGAAAACCAAACATGTTTGTATCATTCTAAAAAAAATCCTTTGCTACCCACCCCCAAGAAAAGAGCTTTGGAGCATCTGTGACCCGGTGGTGGGATCTCCTCTGCTCTTCCCCTGCTTTTGTATTACCTTTGCATGAAGTGGCCTTTGTGCCCTGTGGCTGTTGTAGCAAATTGCCACAAACTTGGTGGCTTAAAACAACTGAAATTTAATCTCTTATAGTCCTGGGGTCCAGCTGTCCAAAATCAGTATTACCAGGCTGGAATCCAGGTGTTGGCAGGGCCGTACTCCCCAGAGGAGTACTTTTCTTTGCCTCTCCAGTTTGTGATAGCTGACTGCATACTTGATCATGGCTGCATCACTCCAACCCTCAAGGCCAGCTCTCTCTTCACTTCACCTTTTTTTTTTCTCTCTCTCTCTGTTTGTTGAGTTTCTGTCTGTCTACCTCAAAAGAACTCCTGTGATGGCATTTAGGGCCCTCCTGGATAACTAGGAGGCCCTCTACATCTCAAGATCCTTAACTTAAGCACATCTGAAAAGATCCTTTTCCCTAATAAGGTGACACAGGCTCCAAATACTAGGATGTGGGTGTCTTGGGGCCATTTTTCAGCCTACCACACTATTGCATTGAGGGGCAACTGCCAAGGCACAGGGCTAAGCCTTGTCACTTAGGGATTTCTTTATCTCCTCTATGTCTACCTCTAGGATGGGATTTAGCTTCAGCTCATCTCCTGTCCTCCAGTCTCTGCAGTCTTGTTCCAACAGGTAGCTCCCTCTGGTGCCCCAGCTGTACCTTATCCTGCTACCACCAACTAGAAAGTTCTAGTGATGGGAGGGTAGAGGTAGGAAAAGACAACCATGATTAAGGGAAGTGAATTCTGAAAATACTGAAACCAAGTTTTAGTAACAAGTGAATGATAATATGCCAATGCCTGTCTTGTCCTAAACATGGAGCTGGTTTTGAACCCACAGCCTTTTCATGTGCATAGTTGATATCCCTGCTTTCCTCTCCTCTCTGCATAGAAGGCAAGCACCTGCATCCGGGTCTTTTGGTGCCCACCTCCCTGAGCACAGTGCATGCCTCACTAGAACACAGCCCCAATAAGGGGAGATGTGCATGCCTCTCTTCAGGGGGCCTGTTGTGTATAGCAGACAGCACAGACTCTAGAGACATACAGCTCTGGGTTCAAATCTCTGCCTTCTACTGGTTTTATGCTATTGAGTGAGGAAGAAAAAGTTTCTTCCTCTGGAAAATTGGCATTATTATTATTATTATTATATTAACTATTATTATAGTTAGCTGAGTAGTTGTGAAAGATAAAGAGAATACAAAAGATGTTTCTAACACATGGCCAAGAATAAAGTATGCGCTCAAAAACTGGCAAAAAGTATTTGGTTTATACCACATTGCATCTCTCATGAGAAATAGTAGATGCTCAACAAATATTGGCTGGTAATATAAGAGCCAAGGCAGACTCTATCAAAACATAAAAAAGAATGTAAGCCTCAGGGATAAATTGTTTTCAGGAAAGAAATAGCTTTGATTTTAAGAAGGTGGCCAGTCCAACAAAGAGTGGTTTTGAAAAGTAAGAAAAGATTCCCAGGCATTAGTGCAGTGGGTGCTATCTGATGAGTGTCAAGGGAATTTATTGGTTGGTAGAGGCTCACTAACTTTGAAGGAAAACAAGTACAATGAAAATGCAGAAAACTTTTGGAATAGTGGGCTATCTTGAACCAATGTGTTTAGCAAGTGAATATCTCTATAACAATAGTTCTCAACCAAGGGTGATTTTGCCACCTTGAAGACACTTGGCAATTTCAGCCTGTCTCAACCTGGATTGCATCCCTCTAAGTGGATGCAGGCCAGGGATGTTCATAAGCATTCCTACAATTCACAGGACAGTTCCCACAACAGTCTTTCAGCCCCCAAGGTCAATAATGCCAAGGTAGAGAAAGCCTGCTGTCTAAGTCCTGTCTTCCAGCTCATCTGAAGTATGAGTGGGCATGGTGATCTGAAGGTGCCAGTTCACACTGAAGGCTACATTTGCATGGTAAAGTGCCCTTGGAAAAGCCAAACCCATTAGTTAAAAACTTGTGGGTAAACCACAAAGAATTCTCTTCAGCAAGATTTAGTCTTACCAAACAAACAACCATACATCATCTTTTTAAGAAATACCATTCTCTGGGAAGATAACGTCCTCACAGCTAGCCACAGGCTGCAATAGCACAGCCTCAGAAAATCTCACAGTTTTCCTGTATCTATTCTGACCAGCCCACAGTCCTCTTGTGTCACTGAGCACTGGATTACTGTTTAATTAGAGTCACTGTAAACAGATATGTATTGCTCCAGCTCTGTGTTATCAATGGTTACCTGGGTGGACAATCCTTTTCATAGCACTTCTTTTGTCTCCCATTGGGCTGTTTTTCCGGGTTGCAGAATGTAGCTTTCACCACCCCGTGGCCCTTCTTCACACAATGGGCAGTCTGACGGCGGATACCTGGGGGTCAGACAGAAAGATCCATACATCATATGGAATTCTGAGTGTGCCCTGTCTAAATTTCTAGCCAATAGAAACTGTGAGTATGATAAAGTAAAACTGTCCTAAATTTGGGGTGGTTTGTTACATATGGTAGTAGCTAGAGCAGCACTTGATTAATGTTGACTTTCATCCTTTTCCTAGAGCTACAATTCAGTGTGGTTTGCTAAAGTCAATCCACTATTGATTTCATCAACTTTTAATTCCTTCTCCTGTGCTGTGGTTCTTCTATTTTCCCTCCAGATCTACTTTGCCCCTTTCTTCACTTGGCTCCAAACCTCATGGAACCAGACCTGTGGTTAGTTCAATTAGGACTAACAGTCCAGTTAGGTTTGGGAAATGGAGGCACTATTTCTATTTAAATGCTGTTTCCCTTAATTTTTCAAGCCCAGGGGTGGTAGCCTGGTTTCCCCTAACTGCACTGTTAATGGGCAGGAATAATTACTCACCTTTCTTCGTTTTCCTAAACCCTATCCATTCCCTTAAAAGTAGCTAAGGTAGACAGTTTGGGTGTGCTGTTTCCTCTTGGTGCCCTTATGTGATAACAACATTATAGGAAAAAAACCTCTAACTATTAATTTTCCGTGACATAGTCATTAGATAACTTTGAAAACCAATTACCAGAATAACAATCTTTCTTTAACAGGATATTTTAATAACCTACTATGACTGGGGTTAGAATCGGTCTTCCTTTTAAGGGAAGTTATCATTATATAAAGCTACAAATGCAGAAAGTGTAACAGGCGAGGTTGAATCTATGTGACCTTGATCTTCCCCTGGAAAGTAAAGAAAGAAGAATGATGTTGACTTTTTATTTGCCTTTCCATCTGCCTCTTATTCCTTCAAACAGATAACAGCTCCCAAAGAAACCCTACCTAATTAAGGATGCCAGTCAATCAATATGTTCAGATCTAAGTTAACTGCCTCTCTGAAAGTACTTACTCGAAGAGACATGAAGTAGAAATCAATCACATGGAAAAATATATGAGAATCAAATTCAAAATGCTACTTCCAGAAGTTTAAGCATCCCTTTCTCTATGTGGCAATGAGAATGTGGCTACATGTCTGTAAGAACTTGGTAAGTCCTGCTGGACATCAGCAGTAACAGGTCCAGTAAGTGCCTTGACTTGTAAGAACTGTCTCCTTATACTGTAAACCTGACCATCTTGAGTGGAAATTGTTGTGTTGAAAGAAGTAACAAGTAAAGTTCCTTATGTAAAACAAACAAACAAAAAACCCTCAACAATAACACAGTTCATCATATTTTGAACTTAATATTTAGATGATAAAATAGAGGGAATCTGTTATATGGTTCATTTAGTTTACATGAGCTTTTCTTGATTCGGAAGTTCAATTTAGGAAGGGTATAGATAAAACAGCTTAAGACTTAGGTTATTGTAATGAACTATGGAAAATTCTCCTAACATTGGATATAACATTGCTTTTAATGTGAAATGTCAACAATTTTGTGATTGAATAGAGAGGCTGTCACTTACTACAATCCCCCTAAATGCACAGAATCAACAATAACTTTACAGGACAAAGTCGAAATTATACAACCATCTGTATTGCTGACTAGTGTATCCTCAATCTACCAAATTTCTATTTTAATTACCACTAAACATTTACCTTGTTTTTTTTTTTTCAGGCTCCCTTAGATCCCTCAGCTCTATTTTCCTGGCTCAATGAGTTTGGTTTTATCCTTCATAATGAAACTCAGCCTAGAAAAGCCTGGATGCCATTAATATGAGTTTAAGCATACTGAAGTGTGTGTTCACACGTGTGTGTGTGTGTGTATCTGTCTGTGTGTGTGTGTGATTGATAACAACCACAGCATCAACATCAACAGCAATGCCATGAGAATTAGAACTGGTTTTGAATCCTGCCTTAACACTTCCTTGATGAGTAATCTTGGGTGATCTTCCTTATTTTTGCAAACTTCAGTTTCCAAGATGACAATAAGGTTATAGTGCAGGGTTTTCATGAGGACAAAAATGACATATGCACCCTAATATAAACATGATCAACCCTAAGCCCTGGTACAATGCTAAATGCAAAGTAGGATTTGAAAACAATTCTTGAATATGAATTTGAAGTTTCTTCGTGACCCATTCAACCAAACTCTCTCTGAAACTTCCTGCACATTCATTGTAAAATCAGGATTGGTTTTACACTCTCAGATTAGGGAATAGATTATATTCAGTTTATCCAGAGTACTAAAGCCTTTTTCATATTGCTCTGATGCAACCAAGTTTCTGCAAATAATTCAACCTTTAGTCACACAATCCATTTTTTTTTGTAGCTCAAAAAGGCATTGACACTGATTTAAATAATTACAAACAGTTGGATGGATATGAGTTAATGTGACTTGACTGTATCATTTGTCATCACCAAAACCCATACATCTCACAAGATCAGTAAGACTTAAAGCCAATTTCTCTCCTGAATGCCAATGAACTTATTACACAAATTCATTAATTGACTTTCATGGTAGGGATAACTTATAAAAAATTACATAGAAAGTGCTCAAAGAAAAGCATTGCTTGTATGTAAAGAGTGTTGTGTGGTATTAGAAAAAAGTAGTTCTGCCCTATGAAGGAACAATTTTCAAAATTTTCCACACACTGTCTCCATATTGATTATGACTTCTCTTCCTTAGACTGTGCATGAGTCTGGCAAAGCACGTGAATGAAGAAACTCAGAAGTGTATAAAATCTCATAACACTCGTGAATTGATAAAGCGTACAGCAGCATTTCACAAAGCACACTGTGCAAAGAAAATCTTCACAGAAACCAGTTGAAAAAAATCCCAAGCAACTGAACTATTAGAAAACAAAACTAAGAGCCTGAAAATAAGGGAGGGACTGATCTCTGCTGACTGCAAGGGGTTAAAATGGGATGGAATTTAGAAGACCAGCAGAATGAGAGACCATTAGATTAGTCACCTTGACTAAGGGTTTTCATTTGTTCATTAGTGAAGTACACGAAAAGTTTATAATATCTCCACTGTACATTACTTACAGTTTTTAAAAAATTCTTATGCATATGGCAAACTATGTAATCTTCTATTTTGTGTCATAAGTTTAATCTACCTCAATACATATTCCTATTACCATTATGAAGTCTTACATTAAAAAGTATCTTCCAGGTATTGTTCCAGATTTTTTTGATTTGTCTGGATTTGGTGGATCTTATCTGACAATTATGTTGGGAAGAGTGAGAGGGACTGATACCGAAATGACAGCACTTTGAGAAGGTCAAGGAAATGTCTGACTCTGATTTTCCGAGAAGTGGATTCTGCCTTCTGAACATCAGTATGTGGTCACTCATCAGGGTTATTTATTGTAGTGTGTGTGTGTGTGTGTGTGTGTGTGTGTGTGTGCATGTGCGTGTGTGTTAGTGTGTGTGTGTGTGTGTGTGTGTGTGTGTGTGTGTAGTGCTGGGCTCAAATCCAAAACCTTGTTTATGGTAGGCAAGCACTCCACTGCTGAGCTACACCCCCTCTCCCCTCATCAGGATTGGAGGAAAATATGTGTCCCTATTTATATTCTAATACTTGGTCAAGGATATGTGGACATATCTCAAATGTGGTTATATTTAGCTTTAGTAGGAATACTGTTGGATAAACTTTGTGCAAACTAATTTTAGGATCTGCTGTATGAGTATTTATTTCCATTGAAGGTAATTCCATTGTAGGTCTGTTGGCCTACATAAACAATTTGAGCAGTATCCAGGAACTTTCAAGTGATGTTCATGATCTTGGAGTTTTCAATCTTTGCCTTTTCCTATGAGAACAGTCCTTGAGCAAAGGAACAATGACTAAACTCCAGAAAGAATCCAGCCAAGTAGGGTAAAGGGAAAGCTGAAGATGAGGGAAGGGCAGGGGAAAGAATTCTCCCATTTGTGTAGGCCATTGTAATACCAACAGACCCCAAGCTGCAGAATGGAGGAGACCACAGAGCACAAAATTGGCAAAGGTCAAGTTCGGAAGTGAAGAGCCATTTTCTCACAACAATGCCTTTGCTATGAGTTTTACCAGACACAAGAAGTTTTGGTTAGGTTGTACTACATCTGAGAGAACCCACAGCACTAAGTCTGTAATGGGCAAAAATGTGGTTTTCTATCACTGTGCAAGTGATCCTGGATTTTTGCCAAATTATTCTCTTGTTGAATAAGGAGTCCTGCAGTTTCCTATTGAGACCTGCATTTGATGTTTCTCCATTGATCATGCATCTGTTGTACTTTTACTGGTGATCTTTTATGGGTGACTCAGGTTAATTTCTTTCAGCAAGTTTCTTGTAAGGATGTTATTATTATTCCAATTTCTTCCAATTTTTCCTAAGAAGTAATAGTCCTTATATATGTTATATAATATATATGTTATTATATTATTTATACATATATATATATATATATATATATATATATACACATATATATATACACACATATAGGTGTGTGTATAGATATAGATATAGAGTGTGTTTGTGTGTGTGTGTGTGTGTGTGTGTGTGTGGTTTTTTTGCACAGGTGATTAAATCTAGGGATGCTTTACCACTGAGCCACATTCCTAGCCCTTAATTTTTTTTTTATTTTGAGACAGGTTCTTGATAAGTTGTTTAGGGCCCCCTTAAGTTGCTGAGACTGGCTTTGAACTTGGGATCACCTGCTTCAACCTCCTGTGACACTGGCATATGGCACCATGCCTAGCTAAGATAAAATAATATTTGAATTTCATTTTAAATTAACTTATAAATGAGATTTGTGCAACTATTAGATATGCACAACTTTTCAAATCTTAGAACAAGACTAGATACCATAGTTTCTGTTCCATATTCATTTTCAGGAGGTACGTGATTTTCTTTTTTAAATTACAGCACCCATTGAAAATCCAGTGTCACAAAGTAAGATGTCATTGAAAGGAATGTAATGAGACCCACTCTTGAAACTGCATTGCCTTGAGCTAGTACTTCATGTGATGTGCTAGAGATGTTAAGTATTGTGTGTCTCTTTAAAATTTTCTATTTCCCTGGAAATTTTAAAATATTTCACAGCACCTGATGAGTTCACTGACTCACTCTTGCAATATGAATACACTTTATGACCCAGGAATTCCACTGATAGATAAACAAAGTAAGAAAGCTCAAATATTGAGGTAAGAAGGCAGCAATTATAAGGTGCTCATTATAGCATTGCAGAAATAGTTAGGAAATGCAAAATAGTAGAATTTATAAATAAATTTGGGGGCATTCATATAAGGGAATGATATACAGCTCCTAAAATAAATATGCTACACTACTTTATTCAGTGTGGATTTATCTCAAAAGCATAAATTGAATAAATATAACAAGTAAGGAATGATACCTTGAATATGATACTACTTACAGAAAGCTTAACTGCCTAAGAAATAGGCATCACTGTATACACGTGTAGCAGAAGTGTTCAACGACATATATGAGAATAATAAGCACTGGTTTCATGCCTGTGTTAACTCTGGGGAAAAGAGGATGAATGTGAAGCTGGGGTATGCTCCTTAACCCTAGTTGTGGGATGTTTCTCTTGAAAAATGAAAATTGAAACCAACATGACCCAGTGGTAAGATATGATAAAGTCGAGTGATTGGTGCACAGGATTTGCTATTACATTCTCTATTTTTCTGGTATGTTTGAAATGATTCCCAGGTAAAAACTGTAAAACTAAAATAATCACAACAGACAAAAAAAGGAAGGCTCCCACCTTTTTTTAATCCTTTTTCTTAACATTGTCATAATATTTATGCTCTTTGAGTCTAGAAACTCCACAAAGAAGTTAAAGCTAAGGAGATTATGTTTCATGTGAGCCCCAAAATGCTCTTTTTGTCCCTGATGAGCAGAGCTCTCTCTGTTTTCTTGTTGCCATGTCTTGAGCTCCTTCCTCATCGATCCCTTTGCCATGATGATCTGCCTTTACTTCAGTCCCTGAGCAATAGAGTCAGCCAGCTGTGGACTAGACCTGTGAAACCAGGAGCTCCAAATAAATTTTTCCTCCTCTAATTGTTCTGGTCAGGTCTTTTAGTCAGAGTGATACAAAGGCTGATTAAAACACTATCACCATTGCAAAACCCAGCCACCTATCTCTTTATTCCTAGTGTCTGGAAATATTGCACATGAATCAAAGGGCTCATCCTGCCTTGAAATAGAAGAGGGTGGAGGGGTGGAGGATGGTCTCCTGTTTTGGGAGTCCCTGCCCCGTTAGTATTGGTTAAGTTTTACTCTGTGATGGGCTGGGACAAATGATTTAAACTTAAAGCTTCAACTTGAGCTTCATTGAAAGACAAGAACAAAAAGGATCATAAATTGAAAAAGTACTGGTAACTACATTCACAGTGACTTCCTTTTCCTCACAACTGCTCCTCTGGGGAAGTTTCTTTCATCCACTTATTTTCTGCTTAAATGACCTATGCTTCTCTGGAACCCCTCCCATCACCCTGGGCAATGAGGGTGGGACAGGAGGTCAGTACATTTGGAAATGCTAACACACCAGGGGAAATCACAGGATGGACTCTCCCAGCAACACCACTTATGGCTGCAGCCACAGATAGCACCCTTGTCCCCAACCCATTTCCAGAGGTTTAGCATTTTCAAACCTCATACTTTGTAAAATGAGGTCTTCATCCTTGTGTTTTCTAAAAGCTGACCTTGGTTTCCTGTGATGAATCAGGAAAATAAAGAGAGTAATTATACGAAAATTGTTTATAATGTTGAAGGTGCATGACCCAACGGTCACTGGGAGACCTCCTTCTACAATGTCTCTTGGAGTGGTGAGGCCAGTGAAGGATCCGGCAGAGTCTGAGAATGTGAGAGGGCAGCCCATGGAGAGGCAGCCTGGCCTCCTGACCCATTCACTCCTTCACTTTTTATTCCCTTTGCTGGGTCCCAGACTCTGGCTCTTCACTCTGTAGCTGCCTTAGTTTTATAGGCAGTAGTTATAGGCTGGAGGCAAAAAGTTTTAGAATCAACTTGGACATGATCCAAAAAAGAGAAAAGAAATGGAGACTTCACACATGGTGCTATTACTAGAGCCCTTTAAAAGAAGGAAAGCCCCAAGTACCCACAGGCCCTGAACCTGCCTTCACAGGCCCTGGAGAGTTCGTCTGGCACCATGGTGGACAGCTATGCGCCCCAAACGACCTTGTGCTACGTTCATCTCTCCCAACCTCCCTTTTCAGGTAGATGATGTCCAAGTGACTAAGGCCAACCAATGAGATGTGAGCAGAAGTGCCTCTGCCTTTAAGCCACATCTCTACACTGTCACTGCCCATAGGGTCCCTGGGCCACGTGTTGGCACCCTGCAGATCCGTGCACATGGAGTACAAACCACTGGTTAAGATGCTTCTAAGGACCACTCTAGGACGGTGGCTAGGGTTCCTAGTGACAGTAGCTGTCCCTCACCTGTCCCGCATGTCACACTGCACTCTGTCCAGCGGCCAAACTGCCAGAAGTACACCAATTGCTCCACGTCGTTGTCAAGGCCATCTTTCCGGATTGTGTACTCATACTTGATGCCTGGGTTAGTCACCTGGAATAGGAGCTAAAGGCAAGAAAAGGGTCACATCACACGATGTCATGACTTTAGACTGCAAACCACAGTCAGGTCAAAACTCTACACAAAGGTCCATCATCTGAAAGTAGTTAAGAGAATACACACTGAAACAGATACCATTAAATGGACCTATATCTAGGTCCATATTTATGCCTGTACCTCTACTTTCATACCTCCCTCTACCTCTGTCCATATCTATATGGTCTCCATTCCGTTATTTTTTGGTTGGATTTCCATTTGTGTAAATGGGGATGTCCAATCACATGGACATTACTCTGAGAGAATGTCAGGGAGTGTCCTTTCCAACAACCAGCTGAAAGGTCACTTGTGTCTTATATAATTATTAACTTCGTAAATACAGGTAAGTGCCTTAGTTCCCTCATGTACTAAGTAATAATAGTACTTACTAATGGGGTTATGATGAGGGCTAAATGAGTAAATACACGTAAAGTTATTAGAACATGACACAAGATTAGCACTAAATAAATGTTAACTGTTATCACGCCCTTGCTGTTTGTTGTCTTTTGATGCTCTGTCCAAACTCTCAGCTGGTTAGTTCCTTTAATGCATAGTAATTCTGGGATAAGAATGTCATGGGTTTTTGCTAATGTGTGCTGCTCTTGGGATCGTCCCTTCACTTCCTTGTCCTATAGGCCATCCTACAGCACATTTGAATTAGATTCACCTTAAACTCAGAGGTGGTGAATTATTTGCTCCCTGGAGTTGAGATTCCCATATGTACATCTTTTTGCCCTTCTGACCAGGTCAGAAATAAAGTCTGCTGACATTCATGGACCACAGCTGCCAACCCTGACCTTTAACTTTTGAATGTGGCTAGATTGACTGTCTGGAGTATCTGCTGTTCCCAGTCTGCCTTGCCTCTACCAGTACAGTCATGCCTTTTTTCTTTTCTATAGTTCAACACCAAAATGAACGACAAGTCCTTGTGCCTCTGAAGAGCACATACTGTATCCTATCACCTCCTTCCTCCTAGAGCTTCACAAAGGCAAACCCTCTGCCTGAGGACAAGCGTCTGCCAGCATGTACCTTCTTCCTCAGTGCTGGGAAGCTACCTGGAGACTCACGTCACACTGACAGTAGGCTGCAAGCTCTGTTACATATCTGACGAATAATTACCCTCAGGTAAACCAGCCTGGAAACAACTCAGACTTCCTAATGGGGGATTTGAGAGCCACTGGCATTTTATTATGGAAGTTTTAGCAATTCCTAAGCAATAAAGGATGAGACCCACAAATATACTGCTCCCCTCTCTCTTCTTTGCTAGAAGAAGTTTTAATGATTGTTACTTTATATGCCCCAGCAAATACCTGGAAAAGGAAAAGAGGCTACACCGCATCCACGTCTGCAGTTCCCTTCCCCTCTGCATTACCTGGATCCACACTGACTCATTGGTGGGGCCAGGGGCCAGCAGTTTCTCCAGGTCTCCTTTCCGGTCATACTGAAAGACCGTCCCTGCCAGCTTATAGTTCCCATTCCACTGGATAATAAATCCTCCATTCAGATAGTATTTTTCTGGGTCTTCACTCCTGATGGCCAGGAAGTTTCCTGCTGCTTTGATTTCCATCACCCTTATGTCCCTCGCTCCTTTGGGAATGAGCCCAATGTCAACATAACCTGAGAATTGAAGAGATAATAGTTAAAGAGACACACTAGCTTCCTGGCTGAACACAGTCTGTTTCTGACCCTTCGTTTATCCTCCTCCCTGGGTCCCCATTCTCTTGTACCCTTGCAGGGTGTCCACTGGGATTGGCAGAAGCACCAGTTACTGAGAATTTTAAAGAGCTTGACCAGGAGCAGAATTTTCAGGAGCTTTGCAACTCAATGTGTAAACAGTTTTGTGAGACGAGGTAAAATAAATGCAGATTAGACACTGTAGCTTTTTTTGGTGAATATAGCATCTATTTTTCTGTGATTTTATGTTGCTGATTCAGAATGTTACAACTCCCAGCCAGCTTTCTGCCAGCATTTCTCCTTCTGCCACTCCCTCTGCCACTTGTTGCTGCTGTCAGATGAGTCTTCCTAAACATAGCATTGGATACATACTTCTCCTCCTCCCTATTGCCAGCAAGTTAAAAAAAAAGTGTCTTACAAGTAATTTAATCCTGGCTTCTATTCATTAAGAAAATTCTGGAGGAAATCTTGCGTTGATTGCCACCTGGCTTGTTTGAATGCATGCCCTGATGAGAAACTTAGTTCTGGGTACAGCCTTTGCTGTTGGACAATCCATTCATTAGAAAGCCCCTCCCCTTCCCCCTAATGTCTTGCTAAAATAGGAATTTGTAGTTTATTTTCATGTGTTCTTATCCAGCCTCCTGAAAAAGCATATGTGGATATCCACGTAGAGATGACGAACAGCTCTAACCACAGTCTTCTCGCTTACTGGTTGTCATGGTGGGAGGCGCGCTGGTGAAGAAGGAATTGGCACAGCAGTGTCCTCCATTTTCAGGCTCTACGCCAAGCATGTCATGCTTCAGTGTGATTTAGCCTAAGAGACATCACTTTACAGAATGGAAAGAACCTGGACTTAGAGAAGGTTATATGAAAGGTGCCCTAGGGCACTGGAGTCAGAAGACTTGTCTTCTAGTCTCTACATCATGAATTAGCTCTGTGACTCTCAGTCATTCACTCGACTCCTCTGAATGTTGTCTTAACAAAGCAGGGGACTGAATGATGCCATTTGAGGGCTCTCTTCACTCTAGTGTTCAACAATCTTATTCTCTTCTAAGCTGACTATTGTTTGTTTCTTTAACTTTTTCAAACAAAATGTGGTTTTAAGGCTCTGATCATCCCATTAATTTCCCCATAGATATAACTAGTCTTTTTTAATTGGTGCATTATAATTATACATATGTTATATGTATAATTATTTAATATTATAATTATGCATATGTTATATGTATAATTATTTAATATTATAATTATATAATAGTGGGATCCATTATTCCATAATCATACATGCACACCACCTGATCAACCTCACTCTGCAATACCTTCCCATTCCCTATCCTCCTCTCTCCCCCAATCTGCTTTCTCTTTTGCTCTTCCTTCTATTATTGCTATTGTTTTTGCTGTTATTTTAATTAGTGTGTATATATGTGATTTATTGTGTTTTATTCATACAAGGAAATAGCATAATTTGGTGGATTTCATTCTCCAGTATTTTCCCATTACCTACCCTCCTCCCTTTCTCTGATCCCCTTCCTCTCTGCTATCAATCTTCCTTTCATTTTCACATATACAGGGTTTTTCAGCCTGAGAAGTAAGACCTTCATCTCAGTCATCAGAAAGTGCTTGATTGCTCTTCTCCCCCAGATATGAAAGTAGTATGAGTCCTGGGAGTCAAACACTGGCCTGTTCAGCAGTGATGATTTGCTCAGAAACTGGATATAGGACATAACCTCAGCTTCATTTTTCAAATTGCAAGCTCTCATCCAGAGGAACAAAAGTATGAGTCTTGTAGTATTCAATTAAGTTTCATTTGGCTCCCACACACTTGCCTAAAACAGCTGATTAAAATGACTGATGCAAAACTACCTTGGGGAAGATATTTATCACATGTAATTGAAGCTAATGCAATTTTTAAAACTGCCTTTGGGGTGTTGCTATCTGTAACCATCTTCTGACAGGGTGTTGAATGCCTTCTCATAGCAGAACTCATGCAGGGAAATCAAATCACTTTAAATATTATACCTCCTACTTTGTTCCTTGCTTTAAAAATGAGGGGAATGATATTGACCAAAGTATATTGTTATATTGCGTGCATACACAAATATGTAATAATGAAACCCATCATTATGTACAAGTATAATGTATCAATAAAAATACAGAAAAATGGGTAGAGGGAAGATATGGAGAAAAATTATAAAAACAGTTTACTTTTTATTCTTCCATTTAGAGAATTTTAAAGTTGGAAATATTTATCGTGGGCAGATTGATTTTTCTACTAAAATAAAGCATTCAGCAAATATCAGTTCTGTATCTACATAGATTTTAGATAGAAGAAGGATTGGTAAAAATAATTCAAAAGAGTTAAGAATGATGAACATATTAATCAAGCAAAATCAATTTTCTTGCATCTTCTCTACTGTGAAACATTAGCCACTTCTGCCAGTATTGAAAGGAAAGGGAAAACACTAGGGGAAGAACAGTGTTACCTTAGATTAGGTAGAGGGAAGTGATGGGAGGGGAGGGGAGGAGATGTGGGGATAGGAAAGATAGTAGAATGAAACAGACATTATTACTTTATGTATATATGTGACTGCATGACCAATATGATTCTGCAACATGTACACTCAGAAAAATGAGAAATTATATCTCATCTATGTATAACAAAGTGCATAAATGCATTCTACTCTCATGTATAACTAATTAAAAAATAAAAAAAAAAATTAAAAAGAAGCAGAATAAAACAACAGCAATAAAAAGAAGTTGGATTGACTTGCCCTTGACTTAGAGTTTTAGAATCAATTATTTCAAAAGAGGTTTATCAGGGTAAGAGAATCCTGTTACACATGGTGAGCAAATATAACTGTCTTGCTAGATGCCAGTGGAAGGGAAAGATAAGAGAAGGAACAGATACTAAGGCAGCTTCCTGTCCTAAATGCTTCTAGAACAAAGGATTACAGCCCTAAACCACGGAGAGTCTTTAGTCCTCTTGATAAGAAAATTCTCAAGCAGAGTGTCCAAGCATTCTCTCTCTCCTCCCACCCATTCCAACTTGAGGTTTCCCAGGAAACATGCAGCAGAACAGACTCCATTTTGGCTTTATGACAGCTATGTCCCCTCTTATCATTATGAACCTGGATTCTTTCTGGAATGTTGTCTTATGTGATGCTTATCCTTTCTATATGCACTGCCTTAATCCAGACCTCATCCCCTAAACTTGGATTCATGTTTTAGCTCCTAGCACTGGGTTCTCCCATGCCAGGCAAATTTGTATGTTGCCAGGGAACTCGTCTCTCTAGCACTGACCCTCTCATTTTAGTCACCCACCTAAAATCAAGGAGTGGTCTCTCCTCTCTCTGAAATTAACAGCAAACACATTGAACCTCATGGTATAGTACAGGAGCTACTTTGAGTCTTGAAGCATATAATTTCTTCCTCTTCCCACTAGCCAGTCCTGTGCAGACCTTTCACGCTCCTGCCACAGCTCCTCCTCCTGCCTATGCAGTGGTGGGTTCTACTTCCTCAGAGTTTAGAAGGCCAGGGATTCAGACACCTTGCCCTACAAGAGTCTGTTCTGTAGCATGTTTCCCAGGAAACCTCATGTAACATTATGGGATTAGGCAGGTGGCTGTAACAGAACCTGTGAATGTTGTTAGTTCTTAACTATGTGCATTTTATCTTCCAACCAGCAGATTAGTGCAGAGCCTAGGGAGCCATCACCAGAAGAACCAAGCACATAAACACACAGAATCATTAATAGGTGGGTACCTAGGTGGTCAGGTACACATGTAATTCCAGGCCACTGTTACTTTTACTCCATTCCAAGAATTTCCTTTTCTAAAGCTGCAGATTCTATAGAACAGGGATTTTCTCTGTTCTTTTTCTGTTTTCTAAATCGCAGATTACTATTACTATTACTTTTGTAGTGCTGTGATTGAACCCACAGTGTTCTGCATGCTAAGAAAGTGCTCTACCGTAGGGCCATATCCCTAGCTCCCATTTTTTTTCTTTAATATTCTTAACTATGAAAATGAACTATGTGTATGTTGTTTCAGGAAGAGGAAATTGAATTAAGTATCATGCCAAGAGAGTTATGACTCTGTTATGTGCAACAAATCTGCTAAATATATTTGGGATTTTGTTTATATCCATATTATTAAAGATGAGTTTTGCATGGTAACTATTCTAGTGACATAAAAAGGTTTTGAGATGAATGTCTAAGCTCATTCTGGTTATGATCGGAGTAAGGAGGTAGAAGTTGAGGCTGGTAGTTAGGGCACTGAGTTAAGTAGTCTAGTTAGCCATATGAGAGTTCCCAGGAACTCAGATAATGGGTCCCTGATTCTCAGTAACTGGCAAAGCCGTGTGAACAAGACCAGCTTAGCTTAGTGATCACAGGATCCAGCAAAAACAAAGTCCAGAGAAGCTCACTAAGGCCAGAGAAGCAGGCCACAGTGGTGGTTTTAAGAAGTCCAAGATGCCAAAACATGTCAGGAAAGAGCTAGCTGATGTCTAACACCAAAGCAGGTAAGTAATACAGAATCCAGGGGTGTAAGGAGCAGGAAACAAACCAAGACTGAGGAAACTGGGCTACAAAGGGTCCACGTCTAGGCCAAAAATACGGCTATGAGAGATCAGGATAAAGGTCACAGATCTGAGAAATAAGCCTACTGCATTCTTGGAAAAACCAAGCCTAATGTCCATCAACTTCCTTCTGAACAGGCTCCTTGTTTAATTCCTGCCTAAGGGTCAAGTTTCAGAGCAGGGTCTTGGGCCAGTGACTTCAATGGTATAAGACAGAGAAGGCAGTGGGGAGAGTCCTCCAGGCCAACTGCACAATAGATCCTCAATTAACATTTCTTAATCCATGAGTGAGTGAATGCATGAATAAATGAATGAACGAACAAACAAATCAGGCAGTTGTTAATATCTCTATATAGGATACTGTATTCTGGGTCCAAGTTCTTGCATTTCTGGATACTTTTAATCACAGTAACCATGGAACTATGCCTGATGCCATTTACTTTTTTTTTCCAACAGTAGAAAATGAAAGCTGTTATGGGGAGCCTACTTAAGAGGCTTATGTTTCTCAAGTATGGTACTAATTAAAGAGAACTATGGTACCATCAGGTGCATGGCCTCAAATCTACTAAACAAATCTCTACAGAGAGAGAAGCTCTGTTGGGACATCCATGAAGGCCAGGGAGACAGACACCTTCCCCTTCAAACTCTGCCCAATTTCAACTCTCAGATATCCACAGATATGATCAGTCCTGAGGCTATCAGAAGAGAGACAATTAAAAAAAAAATTCTCACTCAGGGTCAGAAGGAGCCTCAGAAGCTGAAGTCCAAGGGTTAACTTTCCAAGGCTAATGGTCATTTAGAATAGAACCTGCTCACTTGCCTGCCAGCCTATTTTAATTACACATCATATTTTTTCTTAGAGCACCCATAAGAAATAAACCGAAGAATTTGCCTAATATTTCATGCCTTCATAGTCCAGGGCAATAGGGACCCTCCATTCCTAAGGTCTCCTGAGAGAGGGAGGAGGAGGGGGAGGAGGAGCAGTGTTTGACCACCAAGGGCACTTTAATTGCAGACGTTTTCACTTATATTTCTTTTTAAATGACCCTGTTTAAAAGAGCTGTGAGCCAAAGTAAGTATTAAAGGAAAAGAACACAGGGAGAAGCCATGGATCAATCTGGCCAAGCAGGGTTTGAAGGACTGTTAAATTATTTTGAGAAATTTAACATGCATTTCCATGATTTCCCAGTGCCAGTCTCCACCTGTTCTCCAGCTTCACTATTCCTGGTATTGCCTGATGGTTGCTTATTTCCCCCAGAAAAAAACACACTGGGTTCTCTCATGGCCACAGGCGTGAACAGATAGTGAGACTCTGAGGATCTGATGCATAAGCACTGGACTATCAAAGCCATGTCCAAACAATCACAATCCCCTGTGTGACTGGCTGAAAAATCATACTTGTTCTGGAAATAATCCACCACAAGTCAAAGATACCTGAGAGCAAAGGCCATGTTCTTTTGACCAGGGAGATAAGAGTTAAAACATCAAGTTCCTGAAATAATCCACTGCCACCCACCACAGAAACCACAGTTGGGAGAGGAGAGATGACAACAGAATATTTTCAGACATGCGTTACAGGACCCATGATACCAATTTATGGCTTTGGGCCACAGTAGGGAAGGGACCCTGACCCAAAAGGCTGGCTTGTGTTTCCAAGGAGTAACAACACCAGAGCCAAACTGTAGGCAGGACATCAAGGAGGAAAAGTTCTTTCTCAGATATTCCTTTAACATAACTGTAGAACAGTTAATGATTTTTTTCTCCTTTATTACCAAAGGAATATGAAATCAGTCTTTTTAAACTTAAATTTATATGAGTACTTATTGAATACTTACTGTAGATTAAGACAAGTAGTTTGGAATTGAGAAGGGTAATGCAAAGACTAAATGACAATTCTGCTCTCAGTTAACGGCATTAGAGAGAAAATTAAATATAAGGTGAAATAAGGCAGCAATACAAGACAGCATGTAAACAAAAAGAGGGAATTATATACAGGATGTCTTCAAAGAGGGGAACTAAGTTCCTTTTTTTTTTTTTTTTTTTTTTTTTTACTTTGGACTTCACATTAGTTAACTATTCCAATGCAATCTAGTTGCATTTCCCAAAATTTTACCTCACTTCTTGGTGTCATTTAAATAGTGGGCTGGGGATAGCCAGGATTTTATGGTGATATAGCCTCACTAAGCATAGAGCAAAGGTAGGATCTGGCAAATGTCCTGTGGGTCTATGGAGTCAAGACTTCCTTAGTGGATGCTGCAGAGTCCAAAATAAAAATTCAATTTCCACAGTGTGCTGGGGTGGCAGGGTCAGAGAGATCTGAGGAACACGTTGAGGCATAAACAGTTGAAGGCTGACACCATTCTCTGGGTGCCAAGAACCATCAGAATCCCTGTGGGTAGCAAATGGGTAAAGGAGAACGGAAAGCATGAAGGGGCACAGAGAAGTCAAATACTCAGCAGTGGGTCTGTGGCAAGAGGCTCTGAGACTTCCAAATGAGTGCAGGGTGGGGGAGCAAGTTTTGTTACTTGCCTCTTTTTCTCTTCCCCAAGAGACTAGGAAAGAGGGGGGGGGAATCCTCACAATTTTCTAAGTGACTCAAAGGTTAAATGGAAAATATTCAGGGATGACAACTCTGGTTTTCAAAGGAGTTACCATAATGTTAGGAGCACAGCATATCAGAGGCCCAAGTAAGAATCTCTATGGATAAATAAAAATGAGGTTAAATGCAGAAATACGCTTTTTTTTTTTTTTGGCAATGGGGATTGAACTCAGGGGCACTTGACCACTGAGCCACATTCCCAGCCCTATTTTGTATTTTATTTAGAAACAGGGTCTCACTGAGTTGCCTAATGCCTCCACCATTGCTGAGCTGGCTTTGAATTTGCGATCCTCCAGCTTCAGCTTTCCGAGCCGCTGGGATTATGGGTGTGTGCCACCATGCCTGGCTCAGAAATATGTTTTTAAGTGAGTTTTTTAATTTATTTATTTATTTATTTATTTTTTTATTGGTCGTTCATAACATTACATAGTTCTTAATACATCATATTACACAGTTGATTCACGTGGATTATGAACTCCCGCTTTTACCCCGTATACAAATTGCTGTATCACATCAGTATAAGGCCACATCTAAATAATGGAAAACTTGTATAAAACACCTTCGCAAAGATCAAAAGATGTTAGCCATCATAGGGTGCTTAATCATGAGCTTAAAACATATTGTTATTAAATTCACATAAACATATTATTAAATTTACATCCCTAGCAAGTAATCTGAAGGATACCTCTCATCTAAAATAAAGCTATCAATCAAAAACAGGGAATAAAATCTTTCAGTGCTAATTCTAAAAGAGAAGGATCTGAATTACATTTAAAAATTTAGGGCTGGGGATGTGGCTCAAGCGGTAGCGCACTCGCCTGGCCGGGTTCGATCCTCAGCACCACATACAAACAAAGATGTTGTGTCTGCCGAAAACTAGAAAATAAATATTAAAAAAAAATTCTCTCTCTCTCTCTCTCTCTAACTCTCTCTTTAAAAAAATTATTAAAAAAATTTAAACTTAGTAGTTCAGTAGTCAACAATTAAGATACAGGAATAGAATTTAAACAAATTTATGTTTACTAGGGAGCAAGATGCCACATCATCAAATGAAGAACACACTGGATACTCTTGGGATCCTACTTGGTAAGTTCATGGCATCGTCTCTAGGTAGCAGACACTGCCTCTCTCCCTCAGGCCCTCCTGCTGTGGAGCTTGCTGGACTCTCTATTTCCAACATTGACGTCTCCACAAAACCCAGAGATTTAACAACCTAATCCCCACCCCAGGCAGCCTGGACCATGACAGGTGGGACTGGTGATTCTCACCCATTTACCCTTCCGATGGGAAAACTCAGACGTGCAAGTTCTATACCGGCTTCCGACACAATGGCAACAGCTCAATGATACATCCTTTCTCAGCTTCCCCTCTTTCACTTCTCAACTCCTTACTGGTATTTCCCAGGACATCTTATTTCCCAAGTAATTATTTGTTCCTGAATTCTTGTCTCAGGGTACATCTGGGGAAGCTCAAATGAGAAACCCTGAGTTGTCTCCAAGTCTAACCTATTTCCTTCTCCCAAGAAAGCCACACCCAAGCTGGGGTTCATTGATGGGGCCAAAGGACATGAGAACTATTTTCACTGAAAGCAAACCTGCACAGAGTCACAGCTGATTTGGGGTGAGGGTGGATTATCAGAGGTCAAAAGCTGGTAAAAGAAGAAATCTTGTAAATGATAGTTACAGGGAAAGAATAATGAAGTAAGGGTTTTTTAAAAAAAGAGAAAAAAAGGGTGGGGGAGAAGAGTTAGAAGAGTTGCTCTGAGAGTCATAGGGAACATAGAGTGGATCCCCTTTACCCGCTTACAAGGAGCAATTGAGTATGAGGGAGAGCTGAAGCAACCCTAATTTGCTTCTCCTTCTGCCTTAAAGGTATCTTAATTCTTCTGCCTTTGGACCTGTTGCTGGATTCTCTGCTGCTGTCCCAGGCAGAACCTGCCTGTGTCTGCTTTCTTCTTGACCAGTTTTGGTTTCTTTTCTCCCTTAGTTCTTGGTCTGTTTGATGCCATTGACCTTCAGCCCTGATCCTCTTGTGATGCCTGTTTCCAGAGATCACACTCTCATCTCTGTTCCCATGAGCCAACAGCAAGCCCTTCTATGTCTGTCTGTCTGTCTGTCTGTCTCCCTCTCTCTCTCTCTCTCTCTCTCTCTCTCTCTCTCTTTTATGTCTCTGTGATGCCTTCTGTATTTTCTTAGCAATCAACCACCCCTCTTAAAACTGCCCAGGAGCTCTTTCTCCTTTGTACTGAGGGCTAGAGTCTATTTCAAATGCTTTTGAAAATTATAAGCTATTTTTTTAAATATACAAAACCTAGGAATCTGTCAATTATTTTGGGGGCCTCTGTTCCCAGTCTCCTGCCACTTCTATTATTTATTTGTTTATTACCAGATCCTTCTTTCTGCTTGAACATCTTCCTTACAGTCTGGCAGGCAGAGCCGTCTCCCAGACAAACACCACAGCGATCCTCGGTGGCATTGGAATCGATCTCGTAGTCACAGCCAACCATCTGAAGGAAGAGAAGTCAGGATGAATAACACTGGCAGGAGACACAGAGCTGCCCAGACCTTTGACTTCTCTTCCCCTTTGGTTCTTCATAAGCCTGTGTAGCTTTGCAAGGGTACAAAGACAGATGCTTGTTTTCTTCTCCTGACGGAGGTCAGAGGAGGAACCAAATCATTTACCAGTGATAAAGCCAATGGTTAAGGAAGGACAGTCATCCCTCCATACCGACAGCAGATACCAAAATTTGCAGATGCTTAAGTCTTTTATATAAAAGGTATAGCATTTGCATAAACCTATGCATATCATGTACTTCAAATCATCTCTAGGTTACTCACAATATCTAATACAATGTAAATACTATATAAAAATTATTATACTGTATTGTTTAGGGAATAATAACAAGAAAAAAGTCTGTATGTTCAGTATAGCCACAGTCTTTTTTTTTTTTCCAAAAGTTCTCCATTTGAGGTGGGTCGATTCCATGAATATGGAATCTGTGGATACAGAAGGTGACCATCCTTGTTTAGAAGAGAGAGAGGCACACACTGAGTGCGGTCTCTAATTTTTCCTGGGTCAAAGGCAGAACTGAACACAGTTCCAAAAACCTAACTATAAAAACGTCTTGGAATTGGAGTCGGTGGAGCAGCAAGTCTTCACAAGTGCAAACCTTATACTCCCTCCTCTCCACCAAGATTTCCCAGAGGTGATGTAACGACTCCATCTGCAACTTGGTTCTTTAAGGACAGTGGGTTAATCAGCCATCATCAGGAAGAATGTGGCTTAATGATGAGAAGATGCCAGTCCCAGGAGGGAGGAAATCTTAGACTCATCATTAGACCCTCTGGATCTTCCCATGACCCCAGCTCCAGTGCACTTTAAACTTGGCCACAGCCAGCCATCCTGACCTCCCTCCCTCCAGCTGCAGAGGAGGAACAACCAGTTCTTCCTGGACCAAGATGAATTTTGTTTCTATGCTGTGGACACAATCCATTCTCAGTGTTCTGCCCAGCAGTCCTCCTGAACCATCATCTTTCCCTTTAGTCTGTCACCAGGGTTGAGTCTTTTTCATTTTGAAAAGCCCTGCCTACAGAAGGGGAGTAATGAAACCTGCGGTGTCCTGTAGCACAGGTTGCAAATAATCATGACACTTAGACGGAAAGTCATGAAGCACACGGGAGCACCAACTGAACTTCTCTGCTGCCTGCTTTCTTCCACAGCTGCATGGGGAAAGCTGCGCCGTAGCCCTTGATACATAATTGTGCCCCAGGAGGTTCTTTTTCTTCTCAAGAATCATTTTTTTTCCTAATTTTAAAGTCACCTCAATCTTCTGAAAGGGAGATTAGTCGGAGACTTCATACTCTCTACCAGCTAAACAGAATTAATGCCCACTGACAGAAAATAGCTCAATTCCTGAGGTTAACTATCTCTAATTTCCTGTAGGCACAAAGATTGTGCTGCTTGACCCAATCAGGGAAGAAAATAAAGTCCTAAGAGATTTTTTTTTAAATATCAAAACTTAATTATGCTAATCAAATGAAAAGGAAAAAAAAATTCCAGACATATGCCTGGAGTGGTTAGAAGTAAAATGCCAGCCCTTCACCAGTGATAAGTTGATGTCAAGTTTGAGCATCCTCTAATAAGCTGACCTTTACAAATCATATTCCCAATGACTTTCATACCTTCCCTGACTTGGAGTGAGCCAGGGAAACTGACTCTCAGATATATTAATTTTAAAGTGTTTTCTTTAATCTCTACCAAGGAACAATAGATTAAAACATAAAGAATAAAGGCAGGCATACAAAAAGACAAAAAAAAAAAAAAGAACATCCCATAGAATCCACATCTTTCTTTTCTCTCTCTTTTTCTTTTATTTGTTCTTTTTAGTGACGCATGTCAGTAGAATCCATTTTGACATGATTATGCAAGCATGGAGTATATCTTGTTCTAAGACCCCAGGACCTCTCCTTCCTCTTTCCTCTATTGATCTTTCTGCCATTTGCCCTTAGTTATTTTTTCAAATTAATTTCTTGTGGATGTACACAATGGTGAGATTCACTATTATGTATTTACATGTGTACACAGGAAAGTCATGTCAGGCTCAGTCCACTGTCTTTCTTTTCTCATCCCTCTTCCTTTCTCTATCTACTGCACTTAACCATGTCTTTCTCCCTGAGTTCCTCCAGCAATATTATCCTGCACAACTGGGAGGCAAGGGTCGGGGGAAGGGGCCATGCACATGTCCTCAACATGCTATGCCAATGCTTATTGAACGGATTCTGGTGGAAATCTCACCCAATTTGTTTTCCCAGTCAGCTGTGCCTAGTGCAACCAAAAGTGAATTAAGTATATAATGGAAGGTCTGTGAAGGTGTAAACCAGTTTTCCCTGTTGCATGTGAAACATTAGGAAATCTCAGGAGCAAAGAACTAGATTTCACTCTTCTCTTTCAGAGCATGCACTGGCAATAAGGCCACAACCGAATGGTCTTTCTGTCTTCTGTGGAGTTAGGGGTGGCTCTGCTGCTGCTGCTGCCAAATGTGAATAATGACTTCAGCTTAGCTCTTCTCTGATGTGACTCTGGGGATCGGACAGCCCCACAATGGGGAGTGGATAAGTTATATCAATTTCTTTGAATTCTCTCTCTCTGCTTAAGAGTCAACATTGTTTTGTTTTGCAATTCTCAAGGGATTGAACTGAAATAGCAACTAGCCCCATGAACTAATCCACCTGGAATGTCATCCTTTCTAAGTTCCTCAGCAAAGATAGACACTGGAAGGATGCCTAGTTCTATGGTGAGATTTATTCCCAGCCAATGAAACTTTCAAGTGTGAAAACAGGTCAGAACTATGCTTAGTTGGAAAAAACAGGTAAATGCCATTTAGTGAATGGAACAGTAGCATAAGGCTTTCTTCACCACATTTTTTTTTTCAAAGTTGGTACTTGTCCTAGATTAAACTGTGTCCTCCAAAAAGATATTTCAAAGTCCTTAGTACCTGTGAATGTGATCTTATTTGGAGACAGGATCTTTGCAGATATCATCAAATCAGGGTACTAATTGATTGTCACTAGGAAGTCATACTCGATTAGATTAGGGTGATTCTAAATCAAATAACTGGTGTCCTTTAAAGAAAGAGATTTAGAGACAGAGACACACAGAGGGAATATGGCTATTGTAAAGATGAAGAAAGGTATAAACTGGAGTGAGGTAACTACAAGTCAGGAATGACAAAGACTGTCAGAAACCACCAGAAGCTAGGAAGATTTGAGGAAGGATGCTTCCCTAAAGCCTTCAGAGGGAAGAAGAGCCCTTTTGACAACTTGATTTCAGACTTCCAGCTTCCAGACTGGGCATGCAAAACATTTCTTTTATGTCCCTCTATTTGTGGAAATTTGCTATGGCAGTCCTAGGGAACTAGCACATATTATTTTTCCCACTTAAGATGGGAGAACTCATTTAGAGAAGCACAGTGGTTCCCCCAAAGTCATATTCAAAACACCATGTCATCTGCTTAGCTCTGATGAACTCCATTTCCATGAAGGTAGCACCTGAACTCCTTAGTATGGCATCCCAGTCCCCCATGGCATCCATGGCTGCTCCCAGACACACTGGCCTAACCTAACCCTTCTGTGCCTCTCACACTGGATCTCTTTAAGTGGACATCCACCATCTTCTGTTAGTCAGTTTATACGGAATCTTCAAGTCCACTCTCAGGAGTCACCTCCACCAGGGACCTTCCCTGACCCATGCTGGTGGACAGGGCTGCTTAGGGCACCTGACTTGAGAACACTGGCTGAAGGCCTGCAGCCCATCTGCTTGGCTCCTTGCCAGAATCTCCAACCAAACTGTCACCATTTACTCCTGGATGGCCAGTCCGATCTCTGTGTCCCTAGGGATTGAATTTGAGGTCAGGCTCCTTGGATGCTAGATTTCATCTTATGGTTGCAGTGGTTTGTTTGTTTCCTTCCAGGGAGGACAAGGACCTACTTTTGTGTCTGTAGCTTTTGGCTCTTAGCTAATTCAAATGCAAATTGAGATGCTGTTTGGGGGCAAGGAGGCAGGTGCATTCTGTATGGATTTCTCACAGGTGATCTGTTTATGAGGTGTCTCGAAGAAGCCATGGCATACAGAAAGACTAGTGGAATTGGCCTGAGAAACTAAGCTTCTAATTTGAGTTCTTGCCTTCACCAGTCCTAAGCTAAAGATTTTATTCATTCATTCATTCATGGCTCATGAAAGGAGTAGTTAATCACGAGCCATGATTATCATGTTTAGGAGCTTAGACTTCGTGTAGGAGGCTCTTGATAACTGCCTGTGGATTTCAAGGAGAGTTGTAATAATTACAGTTATGTCTCAGAAGGTATTTAGGCCAAAGTCTGAGAGGAGAGCTGGAGGTGTACTTCAGTGGTAGACCACTTGCTTAGCATGAACAAGACCCTGGAAGGATAAGAGAAGTCTAGAAAGCAGATGATTTGACAGACCAGGACATCTGGGCTGTTCACAGGGAAATGAAGGCCAGGATAAGCTGACTGGGAGAAAAGAAGTTGAAGTCAAAGAAAGAAGGGAGAGATCTGGAAGAGGAGCATGGGGCTTGAAACAGTAGGTAATGCAGTGAGATTCAGAGCTGAGAGAGGGGGAGAGAGGGAGCATCTGCTCACATTTTTAAAAGTTTATTCCATGTAATACTTGTGATTATCACAGTAGATATTCTGAAAAATCACAGTGTAAATTTGTGTCTCTGATAAGCAAACTTTGGAGTTGGGGGCATGTTAAAATAAACTGGAGTAGGAGGAGGACAGTTAGTTACTTTCAGAACAGATTCAGTTCTATTCCGGTCGTGGTAAATTTAACTTTATAGTAGAATCTGAAAATCTGATATGCCAACATGTTGGCAAATACCATAATTTCAACATAGATAGTTGAATACATTAATATATGCAAACACTTTTTCATGTTAATGAAGAAGATGGATTAAACATTGCATACATTTTTTTTTCTGAAGACATATCTTTTTTTTTTTTTAAATTTCAATATATGTTCAATTCCTCTCAAGGAAAAAAAAACCCTGAAATAAATGAACAAAAAGACTAACAAGGCTGAAAATACCTACAACCTGGATATTGGGAAGATAAACTATATCTATATGATCAAGTATATTTGATTTGACATCATTTTGGGGATTTAAACACTTAACTCAGTGTAATACAGACAGAAAGTGGGCATTTTTTGCTTATATAATGCTTTAATTGGCTCCAAGTAAAAGGAAGGCAAACTGAAAGAATCTGCCTTAGTCTATTAAATTCAATTAATTGGTTTTAATAGAGATTAAGGATTAATGTGTGCATACATTAATGTATTCATTAATGTATTCATATGTGTTGCATACATTAATGTATTCAGCTGTCTATGTTGAAATTATGGTACATGCCAACATGTTGGCATGTCAGATTTTCAGATTCTACTATAAAGGAAATTTACCAAGACCTAATTAGAACTGAATCTGTTCTGGAAGTAACTAGCTATCCTCCTCTCTCCAATTTATTTTAACCCCACTCTATATTTTGTTCAAAGCATTGTTTTCTAATGCAAACTAAAAATGCTGTCTCTATACATGCAAAATTACTTAGATCTAAATGATAATTTTAGCATCACTTTAATTTCTTGGTATCTATAGTTTTCATCTGTAGCTGGATATGCTACTCACTTGGGGACATTTTAAAATATCTATGTCTGGACCCCAAGTCCCAGAGATTCTGAATTAATAACTTTGACATGGAGCTTAGAAATTAGTAATTTTTAAAAGCTTCCCAGGTGATTCTAAAATATTTCCAGAATCAAGAGCCACTGCTTTAGACAGGGTGGGGCAACTTGTGGTTAAATTATCTGATAATCCTCTTCTCTCACTCTCTGAAATAGACCTAATTCAAATATATTAATTTGGGCTCTTAGTAGCTACAATGGTATTAGTTGGTTTAAAAGAAAACTTCACCTGAGCCTTTCAAATCTGGAGTCTGCTTACAGCTTGCTCTCAGCTCTCCCATGCCTGTTCCCAGGCCTTATCATCTTGCCTTTTATGTTTTGGTCACCATGCTAGTGAACAAAAAAGCACCTTCGAGGAGATAAATGCTTATTCCCAGGATGATGGAGATTTTGGGGTAAGAGGTTTTCACAGGGTCCATTTTCTCCAGTGGGAAAAAATATGATAAATTTTTGCAAAAACAAAATGTACTGAGTTTATTGTATGCTAGGTTGTCTGTTAAGGTGTTAACCTATATAATCATATTTACCCTTTTTGACAATTCCTGTAAAGTAGATACATTAATAGCCCAATTTTATCACAGAAAACTGGGTTTTAGAAAGATGTACAGGGTTGCACAACTGATAAAATGATGGTGTTGAGTTCCTAGTCTAGTACTCCAGTGCTAAACCATTATGGCTTATTTAACAGTTCATTAGGTAACTGTTCTTTTAATGAATTAAAAGACAACTTCTCTTTAAACTGAGATTTATGTTTGGGTATTGGATCACAAGATTTGTTGCTTTATTCCTTGTAGCCAAAACAATTTGCAAGCAATGACAAAGAATCCTTTAATGGTTTTATACTCAAAAGCATTAACAAATCAGGTCTAAAGAATTTATAAAAAGATGGAGTTGATTTATGGTGTGGGTGTGGAAAAAAATTACATAGAATCAAAAGCCTGGATTACAACTACACATTATACGATCTCTCCAAGAAATTCATGTTGACAATAAATGGGGAATTAAATGTTAATATGCTGTATGAAAAGCACTACACAAATGATTAATAATTTCATTTTTTCCCTCAAATTTAATGCTCCTGAAATAATCCATGTTGTCTTTGCTTAATAATTCCTCTTTTAATTTGGTTATTCCACTTGGCTCTACTCAAAACTTAAAATAGTACCAGAGTGAAGATCAATAAATCAAGAAATAAAAGGGATAGCAGAAGGGAAAACTGCTCAGGTGGAAACTTGACTATAGCTGGGTTTGGTGGCGCATGCCTGTAATCCCAACAATTCAGGAGGCTAAGACAGGAGGATGGCAAGTTCAAATCCAGCCTCAGCAAAAGTGAGGCACTAAACAGCTCAGTGAGACCCTGTCTCTAAATTTAAAAAAGTACAAAACAAGACCAGGGATGTGGCTCAGTGTTCGAGTGCCCCTGAGTTCAATCCCTGATACAAAAACAAAAACAAAAAAACTCGACAGTAATGAACACCAGGAAGTCTGTCTTCTTGTGTCTCAGACCATATGTAAAACCAGACCACATGCAAGTGCCACAAAAATTAAGCTTAGAATGTACAACTTTCTGAATTCAAAAGATCATGATTTTATAAAGTTGTAGATTAAGGAAACATACCCAATACCTTACATATGCCATTAATACAGACATTTCTGCTGTTGCCACCTTCAAAGCAAGGGGTACCATCAATGACAGCATCCAGCATTCTCTCAGAAAACTGGCCATCTATGGGTCGGCAGTAGAGCTCACAAGGACGTGCTAAAGTGAGAGAAAGATTAGGTTAGCCTTGTAGTCTGGCATCCTTCCCCCAGGAAATAAAACTGCAAAAACCATACAAACATAACTAAGAGCAAATGTTCTGAACACTGAGACTCTGGATGAACTTGAGATTACACACATGTGTTAAAGCACAAAACAAATAATGAATGCCAACCAATTTTATATAATGTGCAGTGAATTGGTTGTCTGAGAAGGTGGGTGAAGTCAAAATGTGTTGAAGAGACTATTGGACAAAGTGCCAGGGCAAAGGGCCAAAAGACTCTGAGAATAAATTGGAGCACTTCTTTCATGGTAGTGTGATGACCTTGTCACTGCTAAAACTAAACACCTACATGGAGTCACTAGGGAGCAATTCTTCTTCCAGCAATGAGACCATCCATGAGTGTTGAATCCAAGGAATTATTTCATTAAGACTTTGATATAAGCTTCAGAATTCAGATTTAGGAAAGCAGTCTGAATAATTCTGGAGCTTTTCTTTAAAAATTTATCAATTTCAAAACTGTGGGAAGGGCCAGGACTAGGGGGCACTTATACAAAATTTAAGAAGGCACTTGTTCTCAAGAGTGATTATAATTGGATCTTCCGTCCATGCCAGGTACTGCGCCGAATTCCAGAATGATGAAGTTCCCATGTTTGTCTCAGTTTCATGAATTAGTACTGTTTAACCCACTCCCCAAAGTATAAAACTATCCAGAGACTTCAGCTAGTCTTGTTATTACAGTGAATTCAAAGGAATTTGCTTGGTAAAATATAGCCAATATATTATTTGAACATTGTTTCCCAGGTTTTGTTTTGCTCGACACTGATTATCTCACTTTAAGAACCACAACTGTCCTATGCAGTTAGTTTTTTACCTATTTCATAGGTGAGAAAGTTTAGCCATAGATACTAAAATCTTCCCAAGCTCTCCCAGTATGAGTGGCAGAGTAAACCATCATGGTGCTTTGTTTCAGATCCCACACTACAAATCCCTAGTGTACAGACACAACATTTTCTTTAACAACAACAGAAAAATATATTTGATGAGATCATTGAACTGACCACTTTCCACCTCATTAGGCAATGCTGAATTACAACCCCAATACAAAAGGAAACTGGGTAGCACACTAACTGGATAGCTCTGCTTTAATTCAGAGTATATTTTCTCATGGGGGAAAATACTAGACGCTGAAGTGTTCACTTCTACAGAAACAGATTTAAACATTTTAGTTCATGACTATCCCTTGAAGAAGTGACTTTTTCTATGTCTCAGTTTCCTCATCTAAAAAAAACAAGTAATAATATCTGCCTTGCAGGTAAATTGTGAGAAATGAGACAGATATTGTATGTCAAGCACTCAGCATTATGCTATATAGAATAAGTGATCAATAAATGGCAGCTTTGGCTTTACTTGTGCATCATTAACTGGAGGAATTCTAAAGGTAGCCTTGGCATTCTGTGCCTCTGTCTTTCCAATCTTCCCAAGTAGTCAGCAGACTTGTAACCCTGGCTTAATTGTTTACTCCAGCCAAAACAGAAACAAAAGAACTTTCTGAAAAACTCTTTTTCCCTTCCGATTACTCCATTATGTCATTATTAATTAATTCAGCATTAAATTAATACTTTGTTTTACTGTCTTCTAACTAACTGGTATTGTGTCAGTTTATCATAAAGAATTTGAGGTCTTGCTCTGATAGTAGATGGGTCCATAACTTTCTTTTACTATGACTATAGACCTCATTCAAAGGTGTTCCAGTTGTACAATATCTACTGCAGTCCTCTCAGGTCTGCAATTCCAAGACTTCAATTTTACAAACTCCTCAATCATACTGTAATGTCCTCAAGGACACTCAAGTCATTTGAGCATTGATTAGCTACTACCAAACAGCACAGTCTGAGAAGGAAGAGTCGTAACAGGATGGTGAGGACTCAAAAGCTCAGTAGAGGCAGGAAAAAGCACGGAAATTTTCCTCAGAGTGTTGGAGTTAGATACAGAGAAATCCAAATCCATCCCTGACTATTAAACCTTGCCCAAGACTCCCAAGTCTCTAAACTGTGCAAGGGACTGTTGGAAGGTGTTTGGCTGTTACCATTCACCTCTCCCAGGGATTACTAGCAGAACATTTCTCTTAGAGGAGGCTCTTAGTTCATCTTTATGAATTAACTGAGGTGACAATGATCAACACTGATAACAAGAAAATTCTGGATCAAGCAGCAAAGGGATTTTTAAGTTTTGAGAGATTATCAACTCAGGCAGTCAAAAAATGAGCATTAACCTTAGTGATAGAGGTCAAGGACATTCATGGTGACAATGAAATGCTTATCTGGACACAAGTGGACAAATAAATTAATAGAATTCTCTGTGGGCCCTGAAGGCAGTGAGACAAACCCAGTGCCAGGATCTTGCTCAGAGAGGCAAGAAAGATGCAGAATCAGCAAGGAAGATTTTATTCTTGTGCAAAAAAACTGCCGTTAACAACGGTAACCTCTGAAGAATAGGTGAAGTATGGTGGGACAGTAAGAATTCACTTTTATTTTATTCTATTATGTATGTTTGCATTTTTTATAAGACACATATATTCATTTTAAGCATAATGCTGAAGCTCTCAAGCAAGAAAACTAAATAGTCTCCTTTCTGTGATAATGATGACACTTTTTCATAAAGAGAGTCCCGCCCTCCACCCTATTTCTCAAGTATGGGACTAGTACCTCCTTCAAGGCTAACCAGGTTGAAAAAAGCATGCTGCACATAAGAAGCAAAAATGTCAGTTGCATCTAAGTGCAGCGGCTTATGGAATCCTTGAACTATCTGGTAATAATCCCCAGCTGACTGCCTCAGAGCCCAGCTGTGCCTAAGGCCAGAGAGAGCCTTATGCTTAAATAAGGCATTGCAAATTGAAGGTTCAGGGCTACTTAAACATTTTGTAAGGTTGCCTGTCCTGCTACGCCAACCCCTCCTCTGGCCTCTTTCTTTCACGGTGTTGTGAGGAAACTGCAGATATTGTTACGTTGGCCTGTGACGCAGGGTTCTGCAAAAGGAGGTAAGTGTGGCATTTAATTCTCAGTGATCATCATGAGCATCAGAGATTGTGTCTCAAAAGTCAACCTCATAGAATCGAGCATTTCTATAGCTTTGATTATTTTCACTGTCCTCACATTGTTTACCTGACATCCTTTTGTCTGAGCCATGAGGTTTTTTTGTCCCTCTGGTTTTCAAGAGCTTTCACTTCCATGTATAATTAGGTAAAGTGAAAGCACTAAAATCAATTTACTGGTAAACTCTCACCCTCATCCTGTAATTAATCCTTTCAAAGGAAGCTCAGGTAACTGCATGAACTTAATCAAAGGTTTCATTTTCAATTCTGCGCAAACAAGATAGTTCAATATTTTAAAATTAAGAAATGGTCATTAGAAGCAAAAAAATCAAACTTACTAAAGTATATAAAAATATTTGTTTAGTTAAGGAAGAGTTTTGATGCATTTCATGTGTGTTGGTCAAGGTGGTAGGTACTCTTTGTTAGTAGGTAAGTCACCGCACCTGACAATAGCACAGGAGCTGTATGGAAATCACCAGGACAGAGGATGGCTGTTTATACCCTAGAGAGACAGTGAACTCAGTAGGGAGCAAATTAAACCAACCAATCAATCAATCATTCCAAAATGAATGAAGCAGATGTTTACCCTTATGCCTATCATTGCTTAGTACTGACAGCTATACTAGACAGAAAGGTAGGCACATAACAAAACTTGTAAATAAATGAAAAGCAAAGCTGAATGAATTTTTTTTCATTCTAAGTCCAGTTATACTTGAGCCATCAGTCTTAACTGAGTTCACACAAGTTCAACCTTATATCTGTGGTAGGAAAAGACCAAGAATATGGACCTGTTATACCACGGGGGAGGTTATCTATTTTAGTCATGGAAGGCTACTTATTCAGGGTCCCTAAAACCACTAATCCAAATGCTCTACTTTGATTCAACAAAATAGAGAATGTGTAAGATACAGGCATAGATAATACCAACTGAATGCACCTTTCATCATTAGCATGAAATCCACATGAATACACAAATGAGTTTCCTGTGTTCAGATGCCTGGACAAGGAAGTTCAACTCTACCAATAACCAAATGCTGACGGCCACAGAACATGAATGATGCTAAACAGTTAGGGATAAGGAGTAGCTGTTGCCCTTGACAACAATTAGCCATCAGGGTATTTGGGTGATTCATCATGGTCAAAGCGCCACAGCGTCTTCCAAAAGTTACTGACAACATCGTTGTGTTAAAAGGCCAAGATGTTATTCTCCAATCTATGATTTTTCTTATGTCTTATCACAAGACTTTCAGGAGTTAAAAATCATGAAAAATTTAAGTAGTTAATTTTAACCACTTTGCCTGGAATCTCCTTAGCCTCAGAAAGCCTTTTTGTTTCTCACTCAAATCACAACAAAGAGCACTGATAAAATGCCTTCTGATGTAAATCTATAGCTAATCATCATTAACCCTGGTTCATTTTCAGGAAAGAATGGGCAATGGTTCTCACTGGAAGTTTTGCCAAAGCTGCTGTTGTGTTCTCCAACTTGATTCTCCCCATTTCCTGATGTGCATCCTTTAGACATTTGATTTTGCTTTTGACCCTTCTCATACTGCTCTGTGCCTATGAAGCGTTGGTTTCTGGCCCAAGGCTGGGTCTCTCTCATTTCTAATGAAGGCATTCCTGTTATCTTGCCTTTCTTTGTGCTAGTCTCTTCCCATTTTGAATGACTCTATTTTGAATGCCTTCCCTTTTTATTTTTTCAGTAGAAAAATTACTCATGCTAAGAATCATCGACTATTTCCTTGGGAGCCTTCTTTGAAAATACTCCAAACCCACAATGACCTTGTGTTCTGAATTTCTGCTGAAACTACAGTCAGTTTCACATGCCCGTCAATAAGCAATTAGTAGCTGAATGTCCACGTGCCCCACATAGGTGCTCCGATGCACCTCAGCTCTTTTGAAGCGAGTCACTGTGTTTGACAAATGTCTTATTCATCTCCCACAGAGCAGAATTGGACATATACTGAGCCTTTAACATTTACTGATCAATTTCACCAGGTCAGTGTTTCTTCCAAAACACAAAACTCCTGATGGTACATATCTCTTTGTTCAACTTAGAGAAAATGTGAAATAAAAATGTGGCGGTAAGATTTGAGATATACGGTTACAGTTTCTTACCTGAATTAAAAACTGGAAACCAGTGGTAGAATTCATTCTTGTAGGGAACGGTGTCAAATTCACTGCATTGCATCTGCCGAAATGTTGGTGCATCTGGGCGACAGGGGTGAACGTTGCACAAGCGATATCGCTTTCTTTCTCCAGTGCAGTATTTTCCTCCAAACTTTGGTCTACAAGTGAAACAGACAGCTGTTCTTTTAATTTCCCAAAAGGCCAATATTATCCTTTAAAAAAAAAAATTCCCTGCCGTCTGACCATACTTGTTCTTGGCCAAACTATTTCTTTATGTGTGCTAAAAACTCACCTTTTAAAACCCTTCCAAGTTGTGTTTTTGTGTGTGTTGCATTCTATGCTATATACACAGCACTTTAGTGCTATGTGTATAGTTGCCTACTTTGCAATACTTTTTCAACTGTATACCCCCAAGGGAAAATATATGCTGCAAAAGGATACATCATTTTCTTTCCAAAATCTGATCCTTCTCTATTTCCTATTTAGAAAGTTAACAGTGGTCAGAGTATTCAGAATCGTTCAACTGTTGCCTTCCTAGGACAATAGTCAATCAATTGTTTGGGAATCAATTGTATTTATATTTGCTACCTCTTCCTGAATCCCAGTTACCAAACCAGCTGGACTCTTATCTTCATTTATGTCTTCCCTTTCCTCACTTTCTCCTCATTCAATCCACTGTACACACTATTATCTGAAGACACTTTTAGGTCACCTTAATTATCCTAGCTTCCTGTTCAAAAAGCATTCAGTGGACCTTATAGCCTCAGAATCAATTACAATCTTTTGAGCTTGATTATCCAGGCCCTTATGAACCTGCCTCAACTCTATTTAACAACTTTATTTCCTACACTGCTCCAATGGAACAAGCTGTCTTATTTATTATTTTTTTCCTGTGCCTCTGGATAGAATTCCTTTATCTTAAGTCTTTCCATGTCGACATCCTTTCCATTTTTTAGGGACAAATTAAAGGTCACCTCCATCATAAATCCTTCCTGAATTCCAACCAGAATTTCTGTCTCCTCTCTTTAGTGACACTTCATGTACCAACTGTATGCACTTCCTTACCTAAAGGTAATTTTTTAAAATTACTAAACCTAAGTTCTATGTACTGTAAGGTATCTAAACAGTACCTTGAGCATAGTTGAGTTTTTAATAAGCATTCAATAAATGAATTCATTACTCTTACTTTAGAATACATTCTCAATTTTTAAATTTCCTTTTCAATACACTCGAGCATGACAATCTCTCTACTAGGATCACTCAAAAGAGAAGAAGGGGGGAATATCATGGAATTGCTTCCAAAGAACTGGAGGAACCATGTATCCTTCCAGAAGACTCTAAGGTGATCCTCATATACCTTTTTGCCTCCAGGTTTCAGCATCTGAATGAGGAATTGTTACTATTATTGTAGTGCAGCAAAATAGGGCCAACAGCCTGGAGTTGGAATCTGGCTTTACCTTTAGTAGTTAGATAGTCCTAAACAAGTTATTTTATATCTCTGAACTGATTTTTTTTTATAAATTTGTGAAATGAGCATGAAATTTTATATCTCATGAGTTGAAAGGACTGAATGAGACAATACACATAAAGTTACTCTAATAAAGCAACTCTGGTCACAAAGTAAGAACTCAGTAAATGATAGCATTTTTCAGTTATTGTGAATAATAATCTATCAGTATTTATATACTACCATGTGCTCAACATCATGGTTGGGGACAAGAGGGCAGGAAAGAGGACCAAGCCATGTTCTATGGTTCCTGGAAATTTATAATTTTGTTAAGAAAAAAATAACCAAAGAAGTGAGATAATTTAAGGTGGCAACAATGTATCCCTGACTATGAGTATGGTGGGGTTTTTAGAAGAGAGAGCGAGCCATGGAAAGAGAGAGAGAGCCATGGAAAGAGAGAGAGCCATGGAAGTTAAGGCTGGTTGGAAAGTATTAATGAAAGGAGTGTTTCTGAAGATATTCTCAGGACAAAGGCAGTTCAGATGACATCATGATAAAAGCACATAAAAGCAGGACATCTTCCCAAGTGTCCAGTGTAGTGGCAGAGTCAGGATTTGGACCCTTGCTTGATTTAATCCGTAGCCCATGCTCTTATCATGGTCCTGTTCAGGTTGACCATGCAGCCTGCGGGGCGGAGGTCTGGCTGACTCTCAAGTTCTCACTGTGGTTATAATTCTTATGTGGCTCTGCTGTACTTGGCTCTTTTGAATGTTCATGAGATTTTCTATACTGCTCTCCCCACTTTTCTTTTTTTTTTAACTTTATTTTATTTATTTATATTTATGTGGCGCTAAGGATGGAATCCAGGGCCTTGCATGCGCGAGGCGAGCGGTCTACCACTGAGCCACAACCCCAGCCCCCCACTTTTCTTAATGTGACTTAATCTGTTCCTTACATATACTTAGTTTTTGTCCTCATTCATAAACAATGGTCTGTAGGCCATTTTAGGCAATAAGGAAATGAGAGGCACACCCATTACTCAATGCTGAGATTGTCATCCTTATGTGTGGGGCAATATCTATCCATCACATGTTACCCTCCAGTAGGGTAACTGGACCCCACTGCAGATGGAACAAGACATGGTGACAAGAAAATGAGGTGTCAGGCTGTAGCAGAAGGAAGGAAGGAAGGAAGGAGAATGAGGCTTGAAGTTTAAATACATGAAAAATGAAGCAATTCAATTAAAAAAAAAAAGAAAACTGCTGGTGAAGTAATTTCTATGGAATCCTTAACAGGCTCCTATAAAGTTTATAATATCTTTTCATGAAATAATTCACAATGTGTTTACCTATTTTATTAGTTACCTAAGGGAAAAATAATATTTTCATAAAACTGTACATTCATTATGATTGAAAGTAGCTACCATCCTACCATGAATATTATGTATAACTGATCTCTTACTGATAGGGTGGAGTTATCTGGAAGGATTTAATTGCACAATTTCCTAGAGTATGCCACATAGGTTGTGCCTTGAAAAGAAATTTGCTTTATTTCTCCAAATGATGGAATTAGCTGACTTATCTAAGTGTTACTGAGAATCAACTGCCAAGCCCAAACAAAACAGAATCACTCTTTTTTCACCCTCTGTGAATCTTCAGGCTCCATTCGTCTCTGGGAACCCATTTAATTTCCCAAGGAGGCTTGGGGTCACTGAAGTCCTGCCATTCGACACTGGCCTCTCAGTGCTTGTGGAAGGCAGGGAAGGAGGTGGATCTGGCCAGGCTTACTCAGGGTTGTTGCAGAGCCTTTCTGCACTCTGGGCTCCAGCCCCACAGGTTCTGGAACAGTGGGACCAGGGTGACCAGCGGCCCCAGCCTCCAGGGATGCTCTCTGGTTTCTTCCCCACTGTGATGCACTTGCCCGCCATGCACCACTGCAAAGGGAAGAGATGAGATGCAAATGTCAGGAAGGATCTTAGCAAGCCAAGCCCAGAACCCTAGAAGTCTACACCCAATCCTCCCAGAGCAAGTAGGCTTTCTGCAGTCACACTTAAGATAGCAAACAAAGAAGGGCTTATAAAAGAGCTTTCCCAGAGTCTTGGTTTTCAAAACCAGTTTCAGGAATGGAAGGGAACTGTATGGTGCCTTTCAGAGTCACTGCAGCGGTGCTACTCAAAGCCTGGTTGGCCGATTGCATGCTAGAATATAAACCAACATACCACTTCCTCTATGCATCATGTCAATTAGTATGCTAATGACATAGCTGTTGATTTACTTTCTGGTGCAGGTCCTAACAGTTCATGTCTGGCATTAGAGTAGCACTTTGTTACAGATTCTGTGGGTATTTATGCCTGCAGCAGAACACTCCCCAGCATAAAAGTTCACTTCATTTCCCAAAACACAAGTTGTAGGAAGTAATTTCTTAGATCAAGGGGGAAAATAGCTTTTTTTTTTTTTTTTTTCCTAGCCATTGTTGCAATTCTAACCTTTCAAGTGACTTAGAAAATATCTACTCTCTCCCTCGTCAACACAATCTTTCCATAACTCTCAGTTTAGGAGAATGAACACGTACAAATTAAAACAAAAGGAAGTGCAGCTTGGTTGTTAGAAATGGTCATATTTTTGAAGGATGAAGGCATGTTCTATATGCTGGGCTCTTTTTCCCTCATTCTTTCTGATCACTGTGTATTTCAACCAGGTTCTATTTATCTCAGTGATCGGTCGTGCCACACTCAGGCTGCATGAAAGCTAAACTCCTAAGCCCTAAACCCACATCAGATCCAAGTGGTTAACTTGTGCAGCAGGAATTATCCTGTTCTCAGGCAGCCTGGAGAATAGCTAATGATTTCTGAGTTCCTGGATATATGACCTTCCTGCCTAGCAAGGTGGGCAGAACTTCAGGAAAAAATAGTCATGTCAGATAATGTGAAAGAAGATTATAAGTGGACAAAATCTGACATTTTTTTTTTTTGGAAAGAAAAATCCACTGGGCTGTCCTTTCCCATCTTCCATATGGAGGGGGGAAATGTCAAAACAAATGAATGGTTGATAATAGGTTCAGCAGATGCTGTTGTCCAAATCCAGAGGTTTATCAGGGAAAGAAGGGACAGAACCCTTTCCTCTGGCTGGTCTATGTGACCTTCATTCACTGTCCTTCACCCAGAGAGAGCCTCACCCTCTCCAGGGCCTTCTCCCCAGCTTTCTGCAAGAACTCAGGGCCCACTGCCCTCCCACTTTCCTTCCTCAGCCTCACACATCACCTTCTTCTCACCACATCTTGTCCCATCGGCAGCAGCATCCAGTTTAGAGCGACAAAAGCCTTTTACTGAGCACCACAGCGTCTGACAAACGTTCTGGAAAACAAATGTGAGACTGAGCTTTTTTGGTATAGTCAAAATCTACACAACAGCATTTCTACATTGGTGGCAAAATACACGCACTCACAATAAATGCCACTGTGGCTAGTGGATACGAATCAATAAAGCAATCATTAGAGTCTCCGTTCAAACTGTACTTAGTTTTGCCATGGTCTGCAGACCGCACTAGGCAATATCGAAATGAGAGGTAGAGCCCATTTCTTCAGAGTTGAGACGACTATTCTCTATGTGTGGGACAATATCTAGTACTCGTGACCTTGGGCAGGGTAACTGATGATCTCATTTATTACAGGCAAATCCAAGTTTTGGCAGCCGGAGTGGTTATAATTTGAGCCGCTCAAGGAAAGCAATGAAAACTATTCCACTCAGAACACTTCAGCTTATTACTTATTACCCAAAAGGATCAGCCTGTTTTAGCTTCTAGGGAGGGAACTACATGTTCTCTGTCATTTCTACTCTTGTGAGAATGACAGAAGATTGACAGGTGGCTTAAATGTTATCGAAAATGGTTCAGCTACTTCCCATCTCCCATCATTCTATCCACTTTTGTAATCTACATTGAATTGTTCTTCTTCAACATAAGATTTTAGATTTTAAACAATTTCAGAAAATTCTCAATGTTCATCTGCCCCAATTTTGCCTCTCCTCCTGGAACCCATAGTTGTTGTTAATAAAGTTTCCTATTCTGACCTTCTTGTTTCAACTTGATCTTCCTATTTTCTATCTCTTGATTTTATTGTATTCAAAATTTGAAGAACTTTTCTCTCCCATCACTTGCCTCTGAGAAACACTCAAGCAGGATGGGAAGTAATTTTCACAGCTTTGGATTTCAGATAGCCGATTTTCTCTTCAGCTGCCTCAAGCCTGCTGTTTAATCCTATTATTGAATTTTAAAAATAATGACTGTATTTTTCACTTCCAAAAGTTATATTTTTTTCTTCATTTCTGCCTTAAATATATCTTTCAAACACAATTAATTGTTCTTTTATATATTTATTTTATCATTCTTACTTTCAATTAAAATCTGGAAAGTTATTGTAAGTTTATTGCTTTACTTCACTTCTAGTTTTTTTTTCCCTCTCTGAGGATTTCTGTTCTTACTTGTAACTTTATTTTGCATTTATAAAATATGATGTGTTGCGTGAAAGGTACACAGAAACTCTGTACAGTTTTGAAATATTTTTGGAGTTTAAATTGTTTCAAAATGAAAAATTATAATAAAGAAGGATGCTGCTACATTTTGTATTTCAGGCCCTTTAATAAAGGAAATGATTTATTGGCTGTAACATACAGGGATAGGAAGTCTTTATTCATTTACCTATTGAGTGGCTACTATGTGTACTGCTGAGTAAATAAAAATTTCCTCAGAAAGCTTATAATGGAGGAGGGTAGAGGTAAGTAAACAAGAAACTACCATATAATCTTAAAAAGGACTTTGTCACAGAAGAGGATATGAAGTGATATTTAAAATGAAACCTGAATGACAAGTAGGAATGATAAAGCAGGGGAATCACCATGTGAAAAATTCTGGCAGTTAAGGAGAACCCAGGGCTCTCAAGGAATGAAGGTAGTTCTGTAGGATGAACATACAGTTTAAGGAGGACTTGACCAGAAAGAGCTGGAATGATGTTTTCTCAATGCCTAACAGCTGAAAATCCCTTACCTCTATAAAACTTCTAAAACCATGGATAAACTATTTTAAAAAGTTTTAAGTTTATCCTTAAGTTGGCAAGAAGGTAAGGCTAAAAATTACCAAAAATATCAATCTAGATATGGAAATTAAGTCATCTAGATTTTAGGTTTACAGGGCACTTGAATACTGGAGGCAATGCTTAGTTAGGGTGGGCAGTTGGAGATAAAATTTATTACTGGAAACCTCCATATAAGGCCAGAACCCTAAAAGATTGGCTCTTAAGTGAAAGGGTGAACTAAATATATTTGGGTACAAGGTCAGAAAACTTGCCTGCTTTGACTTTCAACTTCAGGCATGGTAAATTATTACTCCTGAGAGTTTATGTCCATACTAGTCCTCATGCTGCCCACATAGTCAAAACAAAACAAAAACCAAACCAATAATTTATTATAAACTGACCCAGCAATGGTCAATTCTCTTAGAATGTGCCAACCTTCTAAGGCCTGAAGAAAACTCCAATGTGAAATTTCATAACCAATATCTTATCATAAAAGTAAAAATCACACAAGGAAATAATATGTAACTAAGAGCTGGAAGGAACCCTACCAATACAGATTCACATAAGACTCAGACTACTGGAATTATCCAGCATAAATTATGAAATAAGTGAGTGATATATGCTTAAAGCAATAAAAGATCACATTAAAAATTTGAATCAGGATTAAGAGATCATAAAATGACAGAAAATTTAGAAAATAGATTGTTAGAAGTAAAAAATATAATAAATGAGATTAAAATACAAATGCACAGGTTTAATAGAAGACATATCTGAAGAGAGAACTGGTAATTCGGAAGACAAAAATAAAGACAGACGTATAAAAAATGGCAAATAGCCAGGCGTGGGGGTGCACATCCTGTAATCCCAGCAGCTTGGGTGGCTGAGGAAGGAGGATCATCAGTTCAAAGCCAGCCTCAGCAATGATGAGCCACTAAGCAACTCAGTGAGACCCCATCTCTAATAAAATACAAAATAGGGCTGGGGATGTGGCTCAGTGGTTGAGTGCCCCTGAGTTCAATACCTGGTACCCCCTAGCCCCCCTCCAAAAAAAAAAAGATGGCAAATAAGGATAGTTTCTAAAATATGAAAGGTCAGTGAAGAAGTCTAATGTACACACAATCAGAGTATTTATTGGTTTAAAGAACATAAGATTAAAACAATATTTTAAGAGTAAGTCCAGATATTAAGAGAACAAAATCCTGAGCATATTTTAAAGCCAATTTAAGGAATTTGAACTTTAAGAGAATGGGAAAGCTGTCAAGTATTTTAATCAGAAGGGAAAACACGCAGATTTCCATTTATAAAGTTGGTTTAGCTATATTTGGGTGGGTGGAGGAAAGCAGAGGGGAGGTAATTGGTTTTAGGGAGGAGACCAATAGATTAACCACTATAGATATAGGATTGGATGGATTTTAGAGATATTTACAATTGGAGTCACTTGGTAACTAGTCAGATGAAAGGGTGTACCGACTTTACCTTCTCTGTTAAGTTTTGCGTGTTTTAAGCAGTTTCTTACTTCCATCTCTAAGTTCTTTCAATGTCTCTTTTTGTATTTATCTTGCTATGTTGAAGTTATTGTTATTTCCTTTGCCACCATGAGCTCCTTGAAGACAGAGACTTTGTCTTATTAATTTTTGAAGGTTTATCTTTTTCATCTTATTCAAAACATAGCACAGAATCTGGCAAGGATTCAGCGAGATCTGTCTTCTCATCTGTCTCAGTATCTGTACTTTTGCAAGAGAAGGGTGAGTTCACAGACCAGGCAGGGTCCAAATGATAGTAGAGTGCCACACATGGAGGTAGGATTTCATCCTGGGGCCCACAGGAGCCTCAGAACCAAGTCGGCCATGGTTCTATATATTATTAATTATTATTATCACCATTATTAATTATTAAAAATTATTAATTATTTATTAATAATTATTAATTATTATAATTATTTTATGGTACTGGGAATTGAAACCAGGTGTATTCTACCATAATCAACCCTTTTTGTTTCTTATTCTGAGACAGGGTCTTGCTAAGGTGCCCAGGATGGCCTCCAACTTTCAATCCTCTTGCCCCAGTCTCCCAGATGGCTGGGATTATAAGCATGTAACACCATGCCTGGCTAGATTTGTGTATTTTTAAAGCACCCAGAGGAACAATTTGAATGGGAGAGAGACTAGGTAGGAGTTATAATAGTGAGGAAAGATAATGAAAGATTGAATCAGTAGCTGGGGTAATCAAGAACTATTTAGAAGGTGAGATATCAAGGCTTGACTTAATATTGAAAACAAAGGAGAAGAATGTATTGGGGATGAATTGGGGATGAATCATACTCCTACCTTGGACAACTTTAGGTATTATGTTGGTTGCTATGAAGTCTGTAGGCATGAATCACTGTGAATCCTGAAAATCACCATGAAACTGTCTCAACCACCATCTGGTTGCAAAAATTGTAGATTCCAGAATTCCAAAGAGGCAGGGTCAAGGAATATAAATGACCACAGATTTAATTCTTCTGCCTTTTATGAACATAGGTATATTTATACCTTGCCATAAATATAAAGCTTCTCTTTCTGGATCTTCCAATTTCCAAATATTTCCCTGGCCCTTTCTTCAGCATGCTGGAGATTTCAAGCTCTACACATACCCATGAGGTGCACCAAGATACCCAATACTTACTTCAACTTCCTGGCAGAAGGTAGCATTGGGACCATACTGGAGCTGGCATTGGTGATGGACATCATAGATCACGCCAGGGGCAATGACCTTGGACTTCAAGCCTTTCTTTTTGGGAATGTCATCAAGACAGAACCCCCAGCCTCGGCTGCAAACAAGTTAACAGAAATGAGAGCAAATGGTTCATGTATTCCCTTCAGTGTTCCATTCAATAAAAACTTCCATTCTTCTAGTTCACTCTTTGTCCTTCAAGACAACTTTATTTTTACATGCCAGAGAACCCTCTGGACCTAAGAAGGGACTTAGTAAAAGGAAATGCAACTCATACCCCATACCACATTTAGGAAATAAAAGAAGTGGGAAAATTGGAAAACCATCATCTTACCCCCAAGAGGGTTTGGCTAAACACTCCTGGTCCTGATTGTTCCTGCCGGTTCCCCAAACTTAATTCTCAGTCCTATCATAAAAAGCCAACTTGGGGCAGGAGCAGCCAGGGAGGGCAGGATGCAGGGCAGAGCTCTAAATCTCAGGGTCAGAAAGCAGAAGTGGACTCCATCCCTGTGGTGCTGCCCTGACACTGTGGTCTGGGGATGGAAACAAGTGTTTCTCGGGAAGCATCTCCGCTGTGGAAAATTCAATGCATCCCCCACCTTAAAGAAACCCAAGTGAGGCTGACGTAAGATGTACTGCCACTTACTCCAAGAAGCGGGTGATATACTCCTTGCTGCACTTGGACCACGTCAGTGGAGTGGGATCGTACTGGAGCTGATGGGACATGATGTACGGGTGCCTGCCCACGGGCTCACAGTCATTTTCTTTCCCATCATGCTGGATGCCAAAGCTGGCACAAAGCACAAGAATATCAAGAGAGCAGGAATTAAACAGGGAGAAAAATCATAGTTTCTCCAAGGTGATAATAACCCAGAGAGACACTTTTGTATAGGAGGAGCTGTTGAAAAGTCAGACTTTGAAGTTGGAGAGGCATAGCCAATTTTGAATTCACAAGAGCAGGAAATGTTGTATGAATGGCTTTACCTCAAATATACAGTTGTGAGAGCCATGTGGCTAGTTCAAAAACTGTTCTTCAGTGGAAGCAGTTTGTTTTTCAATGTGTCAAGTTTTTTAATTTCCTTCTGGAATTCTATTTTCAGTTTTGTAATTTTAGGGACCAACAAAGGTGGCATGACGTTTCAGAGCCGGATGGCTAATATCATCTAGGGCCGTCACAAATGTCCATTTTTAAATTCCCTCTCAAAATAAGTGAAAGCATTCACCTACGCATAGTGAGGTGAGTTAGTTTGCCTTCTCTTTAGCGTTATATATAATCAATGATGAAACAAACAAGTTTCCAAGAAACAGTGAGGTATCTTTGTTAGTAAATCATAATGAGTATCTTCTTAGGATATCAGTTCATTGCATTTTCCTTCTCTGGGTTGTTCTAGACCATTTCATTGATTTTTACAGTATTTTATTTCTCAGTTTGGTCCAGAGCTAATTAGAAGTATATAGCCCCCCAACCCCCAAAAAGAGCTAACTACACAGAAGCATCTTTTGCTACATGCAAAATCTTCTCAGAAAGCTCCTAAAGTCTTTAGTCCATTTGGGGGGGTCTTACTAAAGCATTTTTTCTATTGTTCAAAATCAAGCTCATGAATCTTCTTTCAACTTTTTCTTACTTAGTCAAAACTCTAAACATTTCTGTTTTCCTACTTTCCTTTCCCTTCCCATTGTCTGTTTTTGCCATTAAAAAAAATATTTTAGGTCATCTGCACATGGCCCAATACCATTTTTTAAAATTAACTTTTTAAATTGAGCTGCTATAAACATTAATGTGGCTGTGTCCCTGTAGTATGCTAATTTTAAGTCCTTTGGGTATAGACTGAGGAGTGGGATAGCTGGGTCAAATGGTGGTTCCATTCCACATTTTCTAAGGAATCTCGATACTACTTTCCAAAGTGGTTGCACCAACTTTCAGTCCCATCAGCATTGAATCAGTGCACCTTTTCCCCCTACATCCTCAGTAACACTTATGGTTGCTTAAATTCTTGATAACTGACATTCTGACTAGAGTAAGATGAAATCTTTGAGTAGTTTTGATTTGCATTTCTTTAATTGTTGGAGATGTTGAACATTTTCTCATATATTTGTTGATCAATTGTGTATCTTCTTCTGTGAAGTATCTGCTTATTTCCTTAGCCTATTTATTGATTTTTTTTTTAGTGTAAAGGTTTTTGAGTTCTTTATATATCCTGGAGATTAGTGCTCTATCTGATGTGCATGTGGTAAAGATTTTCTCCCATTCTGTTGGCTCTCTCTTCACATTATTAATAAACTGTGGAAATAACCTAGATGTCTTTTCAATAGATGAATGTATAAAGGAACTATGGCATATATACATAATGGAATATCACTCAGCCTTAAAGAAGAATGAAATTATGGTATTTACAGGTGAATGGACAGAGTTGGAGAAAATCATGCCAAGCGAAGTAAACAACCCCCCCCCAAAAAAAAAAGGCCAAATGTTTTCTCTGATAAGTGGATGTTGATCCATAATGGGGGTGGGGATGGAGAAAGTTTGGATTGAACAGAAGGGTGAGGGGTGTGTGTGCCAGGGAGTGGGGGTGGATGGTGGAATGAGATATACATTATTACCCTATGTATGGGTATGATTGCACAAATGGTGTGACTCTATATCATGTACAACCAGAGAAATAAAAAGTTATGCTCCTTAAATTAATAAGATAAATATAGAAAAAATTACTTTTAAAAAATTTTAGAATAACTGCAAGCTCAGATGAAATTGTGAGAAATAATACAGAAATAATCATATATGTTTTCCCTACCTCCCCACTAAGTAACAGTTTGCAAATCTGTAGTACAATAACACAATTATGATATTGATCTTGGTACAGAAAAGAAACCAAACATTTTCCTCACCACATGATTTCTCATGCTGCACTTCATAGCTGTACGTACTCCCTCCCCTCCCTCAAATCCCACTGTTTTATTTTCTTTTTGGGAGGGGTACTGAAGATTGAACTCTGGGGCACTCAACCATTGAGCCACATCCCCAGCCCTATTTTGTATTTTATTAGAGGCAGGGTCTCACTGAGTTGCTTAGTACCTCTCCTTTTGCTGAGGCTGGCTTTGAACTCATGATCCTCCTGCCTCAGCCTTCCCAGCCGCTGGGATGACAGGCATGCGCCACGGCACCTGGCCCCAGTGTTTTCTATTTCTATAATTTTCTTGTTTCTATAATGCTATGTAAATGGAATCATACAGTAGATCAACTTTGGAGATGGTCTTTTTTCACTAAGCATCATTCTTTGGAAGGGTGTCAAGGCTGTGGCATGTATTAGTAGTTCCTTCCTTTCTCTCGATGACTGGTGTCTCATGATGTGTATCCATCCTGGTTTCCTCAGCCATTTACCCTGATGGGTTGAAACATCCTGGGTTGTTTCCTGGGTTGGGCTATTATGATCAAGCTTCCATAAACATTCATGTAAACATTATGATATGAAAATATATCTTCATTTCTCTGAGATGAAACACAGGAGTGTAATTGCTGGGTCATGTTGTAATTGTGGGTTTAGTTTTAGAAAAGCTACTGAATTGTTTTCCATGGTGCTTGTACCATTCTATATTCTCTCCAGCAATGGAGGTATGATTCAGTTTATTTGCATCCTTGATAGCATTTTGTGTCATAACTGATTTTTATTTCAGTCATTTTTTCTCTTTTTAGTACTGATAACATTATAATTATACTTAACAGTGGGATTTGTTATACCTCATTATTTTAGTCATTCTTGTAGGTGTGTAGTGCTATATCATTAGTGGTTTTAATTTGTATTTCCCTGATAGCTACTGATTTTAAACATTGTTTCATGTACTAAATATATTTGTACATTCTTTTGGAGAGATACTTATTCATGTCTTTTGCACATTTTCTAATTATTTGTTTTTTTTACAGTTGAGTTTTGAAAGTTTTTCATATAGATACTAGTTATTCATTAAATGTATGATATATTATTTTCCTAAGGTTACCATAAAAATTACCATAAACTTGATGGCTTAAAATAACAGGATTTCATTCTATAGCTCTACAAGCTTACAAAGTCCAAAATCAAATTTTGAGTGATTGTAAAAAGTATTGGATTTTAAAAAAATTTGGGGGGGCCTTTATTGGCTCTTTTTAGTTACACATAACAATAATATTTATTTTGACATAATTATAAAAGCATGAAATATAATTTGTTCTAATTCAGTCCCATTTCAGTGTCCATCTATTCATTGCTAGAATACAGAAATACAAATGATTTTATGTGTTTATATTGCGTCCTGTGAGCTTGGTGAACTCATTCTTCTTCTTCTGTTTTTTTTTTTTTTTGTGTGTGTGTGTATGTTTTCGCTAGAGTTTTCCACACATAAGATAATGCTCTCTTCAAATAGGGATACTTTTATTACTTCCTTTCTGATATGTATGCCTCTTGTTTCATTTTCTTGTCTAATTGCACTGGCTGACACTTTTAGTACTACTTTGAATAAGAAGTGATGAGAATGGTATACTTGCCTTGTTTCTGATCCAGGGAATATATTCAGTCTCTCACTATCAAGTATCAAGTTAGCTGTCAATCTTTTGGAAATATTCCTTATCAAATTAAGAAAGTTTCTTTTTATTTCTGAGAGTTTTTAAAATAATAACGAATGGATGCTGAGTTTTGTCAAATGCTTTTTCTACATCAATTGATGTGATCATGTCATTTTTTTAAATACTCTGCCTATATGTTTAAAAGTCATTGGAATGGTTTAATGTAAAAACAAAGACCATTAAAAAATAACATCATTAAGATAAGGGTTCAGAACTGAAATCACAAAATCAGAAGGAAGGAGGAGGGATCTCCTTGGCTTAGAAAACCTGAAAACAAAGAAAGTGCTGGCCATTGAACACAAAAATGAACTCTAAACTCTCTGAATTGCATTATTGAGAAATGAGTATTTCTTCTTTAGCCTGTTACTATGGTGCATTACGCTGATTGATTTTCAAATACTGAACCAGCCTGTACCCTTGAAATAAATCTCACTTGGTCATTGTGTCTGTATCTTTTTTTAATGTACATTGCGGAATTCTATTTGCTAATATTTTAAAATTTTTTGCATTAATACTCATGCAGGATATTATTTTTTAGTTGTTTCCTCAGTACTGTGTTTTTGTCTGATATTGGTATCAGGGTAATACTAGTTTCATAAAATGAATTAAAAATTGTTCCTTCCTCTTTTCCTTTGCTAGGTTTATGATCCTTAGTTGATGACAGGTCTTTTCTTTTAGCATTTGAAAGATATTGTGCCACCTCCTCCAGGCCTCCATGGTCTCTGGTGGGGAATCTATCTTTATTCAAGGTGTGTTCCTCCTACAGATGCAAAGAGATAATTCCCACTGCTTTTAAGATTTCCTGTCTTCAGACTTCAAAGTTTAATTATGACTGATCTCGGCATGAATTTTCTTTAGCTTTAACCCCTTTGGGGCTTCTCCCAGCTTTATAAATCTGTAGGTACCTATGGACTTCCTAGGATGCCTCATTAAATCTGGGGAGTTTTTAGCCATTTGCATTTTAAGTACTTTTTCGATCCCATTCTTGCTCCTTTCCTTCTGATGACCCAAATGTAAGACATTTTGTTATAATCTCATGTGTTTCTAAAATTCTGCTTTGACTTTTAATTGCTGGCAGTCTTTTTTTCTCTTTGTTCTAATCACATAATTTTTATTTCTTTGTTTTCCAGTTCACTGATTCTTTTCTTTGTGCCCTCCATTCTGCTTTTTGAGAACATTCACTGAGATTTTTATTTTTATTTTCATGTTTTTTTTTTCAGTTCCACAAATTCCATTTGATTCTTCTTTATATCTTTTACATTGGAATTACAAGTTCAGGTTTACCAACAAAACCTCTTGATAACTGCGTTGTTAGGGGTGACATAGCTGACTTGTGCTACCGGTTGGAGTGAGTGCATTTCTGACTTCTCACATTGTCTGCACTGGCACAAAAGGTTGGAGTGCTCATAACTGCCCTGCAAAGATGAAAGTCCTTGTGCCTTATGTAACTTTTTAAATGCCCAAGTGGCAGTGCTGGGTGATTCCTTACAGACTGGCATGGATGGAAGTCTCAGCTCCACACTCAGACTTTGCTAGCATGCAGAGGCATGAGCCTACAGAGCTGTTTTGGTTTTGTTCTGTTTTCTTTTTCTTATGCTGTTTGGCTGAAGTAGAACAGTTACTATCTAAAAGTTGAAAACAAAGTTATAAATAAGCTAAGATCTTCCCCCACGGAAACCTTTGATACTTGGCCTATCCAGAATCCTCATTATGCCTTCAATCAAACATTTGGAAACCTGCCTTCAAGAGATTCATAAAATCAAATTCACACATTTATATTTTGCAACAACTTTGGTATCCTGTTAACTGGAGTTCACTTACCGTTCTTTTCAAATTGTTTCAATGTCTTATTTATTCAGTGTTCTCCTTTTTAATACACGTAAGTCAAATGACGCTAACAATAGTAACAATAGAATCTATTTCATTAGTTGGTTGGGAAGATTCAATGACACAATGACAAGCACAATGGCATGCAGGAAGGACACAAAAAACGTTAGGCTTATGACTTTTTAGTGTTATTAATATTACCATGTCCTAAGAACTAATCAGAATTTATTCCTGAATTAAACAACTGAGTTAATTCAGGAGTAACTGGTATCCTTGCCTCTGCTCACCCCATTCTAAGTCAGAGAACTGTGGTGATCTTGTTGATGTATGTGGGCAGAAGTGGTCAGGGCAGAGAAGGCACTGGAGGTTGTGAACTGTGCTCTTTTGGCCCTTCACAGATGGAGAAGTGGAGGTCTAGGAGGATGAGCCTCAAGCCACAGAACAGTTCACACCTCCCAACAGTGTAAGGTAATTTTCATTCCCTCTGCTGATACTGATGCATGAACATGGCAAGCCTGTGTCAACTTGCTCGGCCCTTTACCTGTGTCCAAGCTCATGAGCAATGGTGAAGGCCAGAGGGAGTCCAGAGTCTTCATTGATGTTACAACTGCGGTGAGGCTGACACATTCCTGACAAGTGGGACAGACCCAGGGTCTCACAGGGGCGATTGACACCAGCACAGATGTCTTTTCTGAAAGCAGATAACAGAGATGTTTTAGGGATCCAAAGAAATATCTAGAAGAAACTTGCTTCCTGGAAACTCATCTAGGTGTCAATTTACATCAATATAGTCTGTAGAACATGCTTGAAATTGTGAAAGCCCGTGTGAATGAAGGGGATAATTTTGAATTCACTTTATTCTGATTTTACCTCTTAATTATAGTACTTCCGAAGATTTACATTAACAGGGTTGAGAGGTGGGAGGGAAAGGAAGTGAGAAGGGAAATCGCATGGAAATGGAAGGCGATCCTCAGGGTTATACAAAATGACATATAAGAGGAAAGGAGAGGTAAGACAAGATAATACAAAGGGAAGAAATGATTTACAGTAGAAGGGGTAGAGAGAGAAAAGGGGAGGGGAGGGGAGGGGAGGGGGGATAGTAGAGAATAGGACAGACAGCAGAATACATCAGACACTAGAAAGGCAATATGTCAATCAATGGAAGGGTAACTGATGTGATACAGCAATCTGTATATGGGGTAAAAGCGGGAGTTCATAACCCACTTGAATCAAACTGTGAAATATGATGTATTAAGAACTATGTAATGTTATGAACGACCAACAATAAAAAAAAATTAAAAAAAAAACTGTGGGGGGGGGGATGTGTTAAATATTTATTTTGAGTTCATTTTGCTCTTGATATCAGGAGGCCAAATTAAATGATTTGACCAACAAGAGAAGATTTTATTGAAAATTAAAGTTAATTTGAACTTTTAACTCTGGAAGGGATCATCAGAAGTGACTGGGGTTTTCCCAATAATGGAACTTCTTTTTAGTCTTCCTGAGTTCTCTGCTCAAAACTCATCAGGGAAATTGGAAATCAAAACAACATTGAGATTTCATCTCACTCTAGTCAGAATGGCAATTATCAAGAATACAAACAATAAATAACAAATGCTGGTGAGGATGTGGGGGAAAAGGTAGACTCACATTGTTGGTGGGACTGCAAATTAGTATAACCACTTTGGAAAGCAGTTATGGAAAGTCCTCAAAGACTAAGAATGAAATCACCACTAACCCAGCTATGTGACTCCTTAATATTTATCCAAAAGAACTAAAATCAGCATACTCTAGGGACACAGCCACATCAATGTTTATAGCCGCACAAGTCACAATAGCCAAGCAGCAAACACAATCATGGCATCTGACAGTCTAAGAACAGAACTGGAGAACATCGTGCTACATGAAATAAGCCAGACTCAGGAAGTTAAGGGTTGAATATTCTCTCATATGCAGAGACTAGAGCAAAATAAGGGGAAAATGGGGAGACTCCATGAAATTAGAGGGTAGATCAATGGAGTAGAGGAAGGGGATTAAGGGGGAATGAGGAGAGGTAGGAAAAGAAAGGAACTGAAACCAAATTGACCAGATTATGTTACGTCCATTTATAAATCTGCCACAGTGAACTCCACCTTTGTGTACACCTGTAAAGCATCAACTTAGAGATAACAGTGGAGTGGATGAATGAAGGCAGGACAGTGAAGTAAAGTGCAGGGAGAGGGAGGGAGTCCTGGGGACTGAGGTGGACCGAATTTCATTCCATGCATGGATGATATGTTGGAATGGACCCCACTGTTAGGAGTACCTATGAGACACTAATGGAAACAGTTTAAAAGACCTCATTGAAGAATTTCTTTTATTTATGAAAAAGTTGATTGTTTCTATCATACAAAGATTAAATCAATTGTCTAGCCCCTGCATACTCTCAATACTTCGCACAAGAGGGAGTGCACGCCCTCTACCCCTCACCACACACACAAACTCTCTCGAATCTTGCTGCTTCTTGTAACCAGTAATTCACTATTTACTGACCCTGGAAAAAGAGAGGAAGGTTCCTAGGACCTCATAAAAAATAGTTACAACTTTTAAATATAAAAAATGTGCTCTCATTCTATCACGGATTATTTCAATCACTGACAAGAGTTTTGGAAGAGTAATTCATTGGGCATTTGAGTTTCTTCAGTATAAGAAGAACTCTTGGCCAATACTTCTTGACTAGCATGAATCCAATGAAGTCCTGAGCTTTATATAATTAAGGTTAAGTCCTGCTCTCAATGGCAGCAGCTTCTGGGTGGCTCATTGAGCTATGTCATACAACCCAATAATTTAAATATTTCTATAGGAGAAACAATTGAACATGCTCCTATCTCTTCTGCAGGATGCACTTGTTACTATTTTATTCAAAAAGTGCAGGTCTTCAGGGAGTTTCTAGGGAAGATGCATGGCACTCAGTTCTACTCCACTGACCTTCTCAGGTTGATATGGCAAGAGGTCGTGTCCACTAGGTAATTGTTTATGGAGAGCCTACTAAGTGTTTAGCTTTAAAGGGTGGGGAGAGAAGGTACTAAAACATTGTGGGAATATGGTTCTTTTAGGTAAGGGGCTTCAGCCTCTACGAGGAGATTAGCTCAACTTCCACTGTGCACCAGGGACAGTATATAAGAGAAAATATGCCTTGGAATACCACCACTAGCTGCCAGTGCAAACACATGGACTATGTTCCTAGCCAAATCCACCTTCTCTTGAATACAGCTCTTTAGATAACTCTGTTAATGTGGATCTCAGACTAGTCTGTACTGGCAAAACTCAGTCTCGTATCTCATTTTCTCCCTGATACCACTAATTTTTTTCAGGCCAATGGTTTTCAAAATGGTTTGGGTGGGGCAGGGAGGTGATTTTGCTTTTCATACCTTCCAAAAGGATGTTTGTCAACATCTGGAGACAGTTTGGGTTGTCACAACTTGTATGAGGATGCTATAGGCATCTCATGAGCAGAGGTCAAAGATGCTGCTAAATATACCACAACATAGAAGATAACAACCCACAAAACAGAATTATCCAGCCCCAAATGCCAATATTACTGAGTTTTATTTTAGAACTTGAAAGTTTTTCCACTTCTAAGAAGGCCCTGGGAATGGGTTGTCCTGTGAAGGTCAGGCTTCTTTCGAATACCTTGGCTCTGTCATCATGCAGTACAAAGAATGTCTACAGGAGATGAAAATCAGTCCCCATACTCTCCAAACACCTGCCTTACTCTGATCAGAAACTCCAACCATCAGAATCACTTTTTCAAGTGAAATTATGAAAACCTGGTTAAATGCAAATATGTTCCCAGGGAAATCTTTAGCACAAACCTATAATAGTAGGTTCATTGGGTTCTGTGACACCTTGGGTTGATCAGTAGTTCTCCCGGAAAATAGGTTGGTGTGGATGTGGAATGTAGCACAGGGGCTCTGGTTCTCTGTGGCTGAAGGGCAGGGCCCAGAGGCTTTTTCTACTGTATATTTTTGATTTATGAATGCCTCTGAATCTGCACAGGGTGCCCAGAAAACTAATTTATCCCTTTCAGAATGTAAACTCTTTTATAGTGCCTGGCACACAGTACTGCTAATCCACTGACCTTCTCAGGTTGATATGGCAAGAGGTCGTGTCCACTAAGTACTTGTTTATGGAGAGCCTACTAAGTGTCTAGCTTTAAAGTGGGGGGTGGATGGGGGAAGAAAGTAATAAAAAATTGTAGGAATATGGTTCTTCCAGAGTAGGGGTGGGTGAGTTCAATACATTTATTAGCTCATTTATTAGCTCAATAAATGGTTTAGGCATAAATAAGGAAACAGACTTCAAAGGACCTGGGCTGACCAGGAAAATTCTCTGTCTTTTCACAATTATGAGTCCTGGAAGGCTTGATGGTTTTTATTAGTACCACAGGGTCTATGTGTGATCAGAACAGAACCCTATTGTTATGGGGATAAAAGGGAGAAAGGTATAACCAAACCACTCTGCCAACTCAATGGAGCACCTGTTCCTTATATTCTCAACAACAGTTAGTGTGTGTTTGCTTTGTGCTTTAAAAAAGAAAATAGATTTCTGTAGAAAAAGTTGCATTTTATTAATTGGAGAATTTTTTAAACATAAAAATAAAGAATTGGAAATCCCAGTGATTTAAAGTTGCAGAAGTCTTTAAAACTTCTTATTGATGCATTGCAATTATACGTAATAGTGACATATTTATATAGGCACATAATGTAATTTGATCATTTTCTTCCCCAGTACCTCCCCTTTCCCCTTCACCTTCCTTCCCCTGAAACTCTTCTTTAATTCTACTGGTCTCCGTTCTATTTCCAGGAGATCCCTTTTCCCTCTTTTTTTCTTTCTACTTTCCACACATAAGAGAAAACATACAACCCTTGACTTTCTGAGTTTGGTTTATTTCACTTAACATGATGTTCTTTAGTTCAATCCATTTTCTTGAAATTGGTATAATTTCATTCTTCTTTGTAGCTGAATAAAACTCCACTGAATATTTATACCACATTCTATTTATCCATTTGTTTGTTGATGGACACCTAGGCTGGTTCCGAAGCTTGGCTATTGTGAATTGTACTGCTATAAACCTGGGTAGGCATTGCATTCCTACCATGTGCTGATTTTAATATTTTGGTTAAATACTGAGCAGTGGTGTAGCTGGGTTATATGAATGGGAGTTACAAGAGTCTTTTATGAGGCTCTGGAAACAAGATTCTTGATTGTTTTTAGAGCTGGATGAAGCAGCCAGTTTTAAAGAGGGAATCTTCATTGTGCTGCAGTTTATCATCAAGGAGGGCTCTGTCATATTAGCCAAGTGTGATGGGGTCAGGAGCTGCCTAGGCCACTGATGAACAAAAGCAGCAAAGAACAGTGAGAATCTCATAAACAGAGTAATTGGCAAGCCTTTCTGCTACCAGCTCCATGCAACTTGCTGCCCCCACATTCCTCATAGTCTCTGGCATACCTGGTAATAAGGACAGCCACATCATGATGGACAGGATTGAGGTCACTCTTGGGATTGATGCTCTTCTGCCACTTGCAGAAGCTAGACAGTGTTTTCTCTGCATGGTGGATTATTTTCAGTCCTTGCTGGAAAAAAAAGAAGAGGAAGAGATCAATATGGGTGAGCTCACTGTGGTCAGGGCTCAGTGCATTAGGCTCCAGAAGATGAGATAAGCTCAGGCTGGGTACATCAGACATTTGGCAGGAATCTGGCAGAGGCCAGCTTACTCTTGTGGGCTAACTGTGCTCCAAACACTATTGTGCTCATGACTTCTACTAAAACTGCCTGAAAGGGGGAACTCCAGGAGAGAAATTATCACCAGGTCAAGCAGCCCTTGAAGAGAAATTAAAAATACATATTACCAAAGACCAACAATCATTTAAAGTTCTATTTTGAGTGGCTCTCTGAATCCTAAACCAATACAATTAAAAAGAGGCACTTAAACTTCTAATGGAAAATGAATAGATTTTTTTTTAAAAAAAGCTTCCTTATCTCATAAGTTATCCTTCAAAGCTGGGGCTGTACTGGGTTTTCTTGTCTACGGTTTCCATCTTGATTTGACACCTGTGAGTAGAGGACAGGTGTAATATAATTTTTCTAGGCTCTGATCTATTAGAATAATTGGTCATCTGACAGCAATTAGGATGCTGTAGTTGATGCCCTCAGTCTGCACTTACAAGGGCTCTGAGGTCCAGCACAATCCCTGAGTCATATATTTGGCCCTCAACTTCTATTGGGGATGGGAAGAGGATTGTTACAAATTAACTGGATAAGAATGTGTCAAAGCAGGGAGAAGAAAAAAAAAAAACAGCATAATCAGCTGTAGAAAGACTCCAGTTAAATTTGAGTGTTGTCTAAAGGAAGAATTACTTTCCCTTCCTGCACTTCTTCAAGGCTTCTACATTAATTTATTGAAGGGCATGACTCTACTTTATGTACAACCAGAGAAATGAAAAACTGTGCTCCATTTGTGTACTATGAATTGAAATGCATACTGCTGTCATGTATAACAAATTAGAACAAATTAATTAATTAATTAATTTGTAAAAAAAAAAAAAGGCTTCTACATAAACTGCTCCTGTTTCAGGGCGGATTCTCCTGGGAGGCTGACGATCTTCATTGGCCCACTCTCAGCTGGGACTATTACTATGTGCTCAGGCCAAGAGCTTCAGGAGAGTCTCTGCAACTGCTTGCTTCTCTACTATTCTATACTTTGCTGAGGTCTGCACCCAAATGAAATAAAAACCTGAGGGGCTTCAGTTGCCTGTTAGAGCCTCTCCCATGTTCACCTACTCATGCTACTCAAAGACCACAGACCACCTTCCTTTCATGAAAACATAGGCAGTGGCTCATTGTGCATGAAAACTCACCATACAGCTTAGCATAAAGAATTTTAAATGAAAAAACAAACTGTCACTTAATTATCCTCATCACCAGCCACATGATCCAGCAGAATGAGGCATGGAGGAGGAGGGGGAGGAGTTCCAGGGGACCAGCCGAACATGGGGGAGCCAGCCTCCAAAGCAACCAGCCAGGCTGTGGGAGACCTGTGACCTTACCTAGATGGGAACAGATAGATTGTCCCCATCTACCATAAAGGACTGACAAGGTGTCATAAATCTGAATGGCAAGAAAGAGGAAGGAAGTGAAAGCCGAGAGAGAGAGAGAGAGAGAGAGAGAGAGAGAGAGAGAGAGAGAGAGGAGGGAAAGGAAGGAAACATTTCTTGATTATTTACTATATGCTGGATGCTTTCATATGTTATTTCATTAAATTTAATCACACCTACCCTGCATTGTTTAGCATTATTATGTAATTTCATAAAAAGAGAACATTAAACTTCAGGGGTATGAGGAACTACCTCAAGGTCATTCAGCTCAGATTTTCAATTAAAAATATGAGAACAAAAGTTCATAGATGAAGCCTGTGGCTGTAGTTGGTCCCTGGCTTCACTGGGATGGTAAACCCCCTCAGACAGGAAGGCAGGGCATCATATAAAACATCAGCGATGACCAGACATCTTCAAGGTCTGTTTTTAACCCTACATTTCTTTCTTTGGTGGAGGGAGGGATCTCTGAGAGAACACTCATTAATTTGAAAAATATTATTACCATTTACAATTGTTCCATAGCAATGAAATACTTTTATAAAACTAACAAAACAGGTACAGAATCTGTATCCTGAAAATTACAAAATGCCGTTAAAAGAAAAAAAAAAGACCTAAATAAATAGACAGATTAAAGATTCAACTCAGTAAAGATGTCCATTCTCTCAAAATTAATCTATAGCTTTATTGCAATTCGTATCAGAATCTTGGCAAAGTCTTTTGTAGACATACATAAGGTCATTCTAAAATTTACAGGCAAAAGCACAAGCCTCAGATTAGCTACAACAATTCTGGACAAATAAAAATAAAGTGGGATGAATCACTCATCCTGAAATGAAGATTTACTTAATAGTTATAATAACTAAGATGGCGTTATATAGACACACAGGTGGAAGGAACAGACAGAGAATCCCCAAACTGACCCACATTAGCTTGCATAACAGATTTTTGACACAGGTGAAAAAGCAATGCATTGAAGGGAAGATGGCCTTTTCCATAGTGGTGCTGGATGGCAAGAAATAAATAACCCAGTTAATAATGAGGGAAACCATAAATACACACTTCTCAAAAGAAAAATATACAAATGGCCAATAGGTATCTCAAAAAGTGCTCAAAATCACTATTAGAAAAATGCAAATTAAAAATCACAGAGATATCACCTCAGTTGTTAGAAGGACTATTATCAAAATGATGACAGATGGGAATAGAAAAGATAGTAGAGTGAATTGGACATAACTTTCCTGTGTTCATATATGAATGCACAACCAGTGTAACTCCATATCATGTACAACCACAAGAATGGGAAGTTATATTCCATGTATGTGCAATATGTCAAAATACTGTCATGTATAACTAAAAATAAAAAATTTAAAAATGATGAAAATAAAAAGCATCAGCAAATGTGGAAAAGAAATTGCAAGCTATGGGTGGGAGTGTAATTTGGTTCTAACATTATTAAGAACAGCATGGTAGTTTCTAAAGAAATTAAAAATAGAACTACCTTATGATCCAGCCATCCTGCCACTGAGTAGGTATCCATGGGAAATGAAATTGGTATGATAAAAAGACATCTGCATCCCTAGGTTCACTGAAGCATTATTCATAATAGCCAGACACGGAATCAGCCTAGTCATCTACTAACAGAGGAAAGGAGAAAGGAAATGTGGGATATATGCATAATGAAATACTAGTCAGTCTTGTGAAAGAAGGAAGTTCTGTTACTTGCAACAACATGGATGAACCTGGATGACTTCACATGAGATAAAATGATCCTTGCACAGAAGGACAAATAACATGGGATCTCATGTATGTAGAACTCAGAAGCAGAGAGCACAGGTTGGGGGTAAGAGTGTTGGAAGATGTTGATCAAAGGATTCAAAATTTCAGTTTAGACAAGAGGAGAAAATTCAAGAGATCTACTGTATGATATGGTGACTAGTTGACAGCACTGTTCTGTAGACTTCAGAGTCATCAAGAGCACAAATTTTAAGTGTTCTCACCACACAAACACACAAATTGTATGTAAGGTAATGCATTAGCCTGACTTTGCCATTTCACAGTGTAGACTTATTTCAAAACATCATGCTGTACACAATAAATATAAACAATGTTTATCAACTTAAAAAATATATATATAGAGAAAGGGGATAAAACAGAAACAAAAGTCATGGATATCACTTAAGATGAATCATACCAAATATGAGAGAAAGACTCTAGTGGTAACTGCATATTATCTAGTTTTCTATATATTTGAGTCTCAGTGAGGTTGTACACAATAATGAATCCACATGGCCTGTGCTTATCACATTCATCTTTTAAATAAATTCTGCACACTTCATCTCACTTGATATTGTAAACACTCATGAAGTAGTTGAGAGAGCAATGATTAACTCCCATCTACAGATGAGAAGAATGTTTTCTGTGGCGACTGGAATTGGTATAGTTTGCAAATGGTAAAGCCACAAACAGCACCTAGATCTTAATATTTCTCTTACCAAGACTCACATTTGAAGAATATTCACATGTCATTATTATTTTATTTATTTATTCATGTATCAGAATATTTCTGCATGGATGCAATTAGTTATATAAACGGTTAGATCTGTAATGTCATTTTGCACTTTTAAGTCTTTTATGGGTCCTCCATTATTTTATTAATGCTCCAAAGACTCTATATCCTGTACAACTCCTGACTTTGCTGTGGTGGATGGGTATTCAAGACCTGATAATTAAATAATCTGAAAATTTACCAAACTTTCTTTAGATCCTCAAGAATGCCTAGCATGGCTCTAAACACATGTATCTGATTATGAACTACAACACTCATCAAACCCAAGACATTATATTCTAAAGGTAGTTAGACAGCTAAAGATCTCATCAGCTCTCAAACATATCCTCCTGACAGTTGTCATCTGAACTGGAGTGGCACTTTGCAACAGCTAAAGTCTCACTTAACAGATTAGGCTACCAGAATCAAGGAAGGGAAGCTCAAAGGAAAGAGAAATCACTGAGATTCTAGTAATCCTTTGAAGGATTTCTTAATTTAATGTCGCCATGCTACTGCACCTGTCTGCCATGGCTTTCCATCCCAGTGTCTAGATTTTTGTTCACAGGACGCTAAGAAGCAAGGGCATCATAACAAACTCTCACTCCAGGAACCAAGAATTAAATGGTACTTGTGTTCTGAGATTCTTGGGCTCTCTGTCATGGTTTTGAAATGAGGCCTAGGGCTTTTTTCCTTGGTGATACTGATTTACATCACAGTTATGTCTTCCCTGAAGGACTGTAATAAAGTGGTCTAGTAATGCAGCTATCGAATTTGTTCCTCTCCCTTGATCTGGAAGTCAGTTCCCATTTTTCAGACTTGTAAATTTCCCTTTGATTACACAATGAAGTTCAAGGATAAACATCTTGGTTCAATAGCAATCCAAGTTCTCTTTCTTTGTTTGAAAGGAGGAACTGCAGACAGAATGGGAACAGCTCAAAATAAAAGGTGTTCTGACTAAAAACAGAAACAAAACATACATTTTAGTAAAGAGACACAAAGTAAAAGAAGGAACAGGGGTTTTTGTTCATTTAAAATAAAAGAAATACAGGTAATAGAAAATTTAAATTGTCTGAATCTACTCGTCCCAATTGGTGGTGGACATAAGCTTTTCAATAAACAAAATTGAGCATGCTTATGTTCAGGGAATCACAATACTTTACAGCCTTTCCTGAATTATTATGGCTCTATCTAAAGCTATTTTTCATAAAAAGAATAATCTTTCTTCCAATTTTCTTTCTGTTTTCTACCAAAATGTTTTATTTTATTTGTGGCAATGACCACATTGAACATATAATTACAAAACCACACTCTCATATCAGTGTATTCACATACACCCACACACATATCCCCATACCTACTTTAAAGTTTATAAACTTCCCTACTTAAGTAACCATGAATATAAAAGCTTATTAGAGGGCTCGAATTGTAGCTCAGTGGTAGAATACTTGGCTAGCATCTGTGAGGCACTGGATTCAATTCTTAGTACTTCATGTAAATAAATAATTGACACCTAAAAAATTGACACCTAAAAAAAATTTTAAAGTGAGAAGCAGCCCTAACTTGAGCTGAAGATTCAATATTTTAAAAATAAATAAATAAATAAAAAGCTTGTTAATAATCCTAATGGCTATAGAGGTGGTGGAAGTAGATGGGGCTTAGTTTTACCTTGGCTCACATAATCCCTGGAGGGGGAAACACAGATCTGAGAAGCTCAATTTTCTAATATTGTCCTTTTACATATTAGCTTGAATCAGCATTCTGAAAGAACTTCCATATCATTCATGAGTGTCTCCTTAAGTCAAGTGAATATTTACAAATACCCAGTTTCCCTCATCCAGAGCCAAGTTCAGTGTCAGCAACATGTGTTCCTAATGGAGACACAGAGTCATTTTCCAGATGTTGCAGCATAAACTCAGCATCCAATTTCCCCGTGATGATGAAAAGCCCATCTCCCTGAAGCGCCTTAGGAATCACATATCCCATCATGTATTTAAACAGTGAGGAAATCCAGGCCATTTTGGATGGCACCTGAACCAAGTCACAAAGCAGGTATTGGCAGAGCAGGGTTTAGAATCAATCCATTTGCAGTCACGAGTCCAGGGCTAGTGGTTTCCAAACCACCGAAGACTTCTTTAAACTCATCACTTTGCATAACTTGAAAGACTTGGCAATTGGTAGTGGATGATTATGCCCACCTCCTCCCCATTTCCCCCCAGTGAGAAGGCAGAGACAGACACCTCTATCTCAGGATTCCAAACTGTCAGTCATCGTCTTCCTCTTTGGCCACTTCTCAGGCCTCCCAAGGGCCCTTCTTCTGCCCTTCCATTGGCTCATGGCTTAGTTCACTCTCAATCACAGTTGTGTTTTTGAAAATCATTTTTTTTAAACTTCAAAATTTATAAATCATTCCAAATCTCTCCTGAAGTTCAGATGTACCTAAATCTTCTGATGAGTATCTCCACAGATACCTTCAATTCAGCATCCTGAGAAATGATGATCTTACTGTAAATCCTATCTCAATTGCAAGAACCACCATGTACTAGATTGGCCAACTGAGAAGTGCCGGTATCTTCCTGTTGGACTACTCTCTTGCAGATTCTGCCTCCCAGTCTCTCATGATTTGCTGCTAATTTAGAGGATGGTCTCTCCTCTCCACCTTTGCTACCTACTGCCCTTAGCTCAAACTTTCATTCTAGACATGTTAAACGGAGCATCTCCTATTGTTTTCCTACTTTGTTCCTTGACCTCTTCAAATCTATCACTATTGTCAGATTGAGGTTCATTTTTGTCAAAACAGAAGTCTACCCTTACCAGGACCCATGGCTCAAGAGCCTCTGAAGCCCAACTTCCTTGCAACCTTACAGCTTACATGCCAGCAACATTAGATTGCTTATATCAGCACTCCTCCACCACACACACTGTGCTATTTTTCCCTTCCTTTCTTTAAACTATCTTCTCTTCCTAACATGCTATTTTTCTCCTTTCATCCCTCCATTCATCCTTTTAACACACAAATAGGTCATTTCTAGGAAGTCTTTCACCTCCCCCCCCCCAATTTGGATGAGGTTTCTGCCAATATATCTTGTGCATACTTGGTTCATAGTACTTGCTGCATTTTCTTTTTTTTTTTTTTTGCTAATTATTTATGCTTTAATAAAAATGTCTTTATCCTCCTGTTATTTTTATTTTTTTATTAGTTGCTCAAGACAATACAATGATCTTGACATATCATACATTTGATTCAAATGGAGTGTGAATTCTTATTTTTCCACGTGTACAGATTGCAGAATTACATTGGTTATACAACCACGTTTATACATACAGCAATACTAGTGTCTGTTGTATTCTGCTGCCTTCCCTATCTCCTTCCTATCCCCCTCCCCTCCCTTCCCCTCCCCCAATCTCTCTACCCAATCTACTGTGACACATTTCTCTCTCTTTTTTCTCTTCCCCCTCATACCATCATATATGTAATTTTGTATAACAGTGAGGGTCTCCTTCCATTTATAAAATGATGTACTATTTCCTTTAAATGCCTCCAGGAGAAGGAGTGGAATTTAGTCCTCTCCTCTCTCGGGCACTGCACATACCTCTATACAAAGCAATTTTGACAAAAGTAAGAGTGCACATCCCTCATCAAAAAGTGAAGAAAAGGTGGAAAAAATGTGGGTTTAGCCAGGAAAAAAGTGAAGATCAGGTTTGTGAGAGGTTTTTGTGTTAAGTCGGTAAAACAGGCAAGATCTCCTACTGACTACAGGAATGAAAGGGGAAAGAATCAGAAGTTTGACAACAAAGCAGAAAATCTATAATAATAATAATTCTAGTGCCTGTAAAAACACATTTTTCCACAGGTCTCTCAGATATTTCCCCATCATCACTGACAGCTTTTGTTCTTTTCAAGGATGCTGTACAACAAACAGCCTTGGAAGATAGTCTCTCTGCAGAGAAAAGAGCAGATTTTCTTTTCAGTTCATAATAATAAGGTAATGGCTCCCTCTGGGGCAAAAGTCAGACAAGTTTATTTATGGTCACTTTTACCAAATTGGGGTTTCCTTATCTTAGGGCTTCTTAGCTATAGTAAAACTTACAGTGTGCACAGTATCCAGCTGGGCTGCTTATATCAGCCCTCTGGGGACAAGAGACAGTTGGAAACATGAAGCTCATGTTGTATGTTGAGCCATGAGTAAAAATGTCTTTTGCTTCTAATTCAAGAGTCTCATGTCTTCTCCCAACATCACATTCATTAAATTTGTGGCAAACTAGCATGTTAGCCTGCAAAAAGGGTAGCATCTCACATCCTTCCGAGTTCTTTGCAGGGATGAAGAGGAGAATGGAGGGCAGGCAATCAAGCATTAATGAGAACAAGGCTAGACCATCTAATTATATGGACTAGGTCTGCATCATTGTTGAGGTTTTCTAGCAGTGGGGCTGTTGGGGAAGGATACAGCTACATCAATGTTCATAGTAGCACAATTCACAATAGCTAGACTGTGGAACCAACCTAGATACCCTTCAATAGATGAATGGATAAAAAATGTGGCATTTATACACAATGGAATATTACTCAGCACTAAAAAATAACAAAATCATGGCATTTGCAGGCAAATGGATGGCATTAGAGCAGATTATGCTAAATGAAGCTAGCCAATCCCTAAAAAGCAAATGCCGAATTTCTTCTTTGATATAAAGAGGGCAACTCAAAACAGAGCAGAGAGGAAGAGCATGAGAAGAAGATTACCATTAAAGAGGGACAAGAGGTGGGAGGGAATGGGAGAGAGAAAGGGAATTGCATGGAAATGGAAGGAGACCTTCACTGTTATACAAAATTACATATAGGAGGATGTGAGGGGAAAGGGAATAAAACCAAGAGAGAGAAGTGAATTACAGTAGATGAGGTAGAGAGAGAAGATGGGAGGGGAGGGGAGGGGAGGGAGGATAGGAAAGGTAGCAGAGTACAACAGACACTAGTATGGCAGTATGTATAAACGTGGATGTGTAACCGATGTGATCCTGCAACCTGTACACATGGTAAAAATGGGAGTTCATAACCCACTTGAATCAAATGTATGAAATATGACATGTCAAGATCTTTGTAATGTTTTGAGCAACCAATAAGAAAAAGAAAAAGGAAAGGTGCTGAAAAGAGCTGGCCACAGAGGAATTTTTCATTCATCTCAACCCTCCTACAAGAGCAATTCTGGAAAAACCTGGCAGATAGTCACTAAAGAGAAAAATATATGTATTAGAGTCTGATACTACCTCCAAAATCTTGAGTACTTTCTCTTCCTTGCTTTTGTATGTTCCTGTTATAGACAAAACAAGTGCATAACTGACCACATTGCTGGTTATTTTCAGCTGAGTAGTTTTGCCCGGCATAAAACTCTCATCTGCACTGTGTGGCATTTCACACAAGCTCGGTGACAAGGTCTTCAGGATACTTTCTTCAGGATATTTTCAATTAAATATCACAGCTCTTCCAGGAGGCTTTCTCTGAGCACATCTTCCCTCCCACCCAGTCCCTTCAGCTTCTTATCTGCAAGTCTTACAAATGGTTAAGTCCAAGCAGTACTTGCTGATTGTTTCTTGAGTGCACTTGGTCACAGGACCCTTGGGAAGGATAATTAATGATGCATTTAGACCAAGTAGCCCTAAGCGCACCCAAGACGGAAAAAGGATTTCAGAGAGATTACGCTGGCTCACAATAAAGATGAGAGACTTGTGCTAAATGTTTTCACAAAGCAACCTGGTCATTATTGGAGCTTGTTAAAATAAACCCCCATCTACATGAAATTATTTCCTCTGCAAACAAAAATAGATTTAGCTTTTAGTTCATCTTTTATCACCCCTCACCTCATTTCCTCCAGCTAGTCCAATTTGCTTCCCATACTGTGACCTTTTAGGATAGGGAGCTGACATGGAGGAAATCAGCCTCTATTCACAGAAACAGCCCTAACTGGGAGATCGGAAAGATTTTACAAGAACATGGCTTTTGTTACAAATTGCTCTCTTTTTGTAAGCTTTCTCTATAATGAAAAAAAAAAAAGATCTTGTATCGATTCTCTGTAATTCCTAGTAGCAATTTTCGATTTGGTACACAATCTGACCGCACTCTGCTAGCCAGGCATAAGCTACTGAAAGAGATGATGGACAAGGAAGAGACAAGCAGAAAAACGTAAAATCTGGAAACTTCCCCTGTGCCTAAGGAATAACTCATCTACTATCAATCAGAAAAAAAAATCTTTGATTAAAGAAAAACAAAGGTGAGTCTAAAAACCCTTTGCCAATATTTTTGACGTTTAACCTGAAAAAACAACAATTATATGGACTATTAAAGACCCATGCATCAGGTGGAGGATGAGAGTGGACACAGAAACCATCATCTGAGTTTCTAAGATCAACAGGCTTTTAACTTCAGAGTGAACCTAACACTAAATCTCTCAGAAGAAGAAGAAGAAGAAATTCTCCATGAAGGCAGGCAGATCCTTCCAGCCATCCGGTCTGTGCCTCTCCTTCAGTCCAGCCTGACACCCTCAGGCCCACTCCTGATGGCAGAGCCACCTGAGATCCACTAGGCTACATCTAACTCTCATCCATCCTTGTTTTCATGTTTTTAAAAGAAGTCTCCAGCTTTTTCTGATCCTCATCTTGTCCTTAAGGCTTGTTATTTTCCTAGGACTTGCAAACTGAGTATGAATGCAATAAATACATAGGGTTATTACTGGAACTAAAAGAGAATGACAATAATGATGACAAAAATAATAAGATTGACACTAACAAGTGACATTTATTCACTGGCTTCTATAAGCCATGCATAACACTAAGTATTATATGAACTAATACATTATTTTCTCACAGCAACCCTGTATGGAGTAGATATTATTAATGCCACTTTATCCAGTCAGGAAATGGAGGCACAAACAAACTAAGTGTCCTACCATAGGTTAGACAGCTAGAAAGTAGTGGGGCCAAGTATCATCTTGTTCTCTCCACAACGTCAGGCTGCTCACATGAGCTGGGAGGATGAGTCCAACTCCCTAGCCCCTGACAGAGAGGCCATTGAATCTGGCTGAATAGATCTAAAGTGGAAAGGGCTAGAAGCTGTTTGTGTCCAAGGCCTTGAAGCGAATTAAGCATCAAAATTATAGCACTCGTGTCACAAAATGAAAATAAGAGCTTGATTCAGGGTTGATGGAGGAGGACAGGGGTGAGCAAGTTGGCTCGTAGCTGAAGCTGGTTTGCTTTCTTGGCCTTGGTGACTTAATACTTGTCTTTCAGAGCCTGGTTTGTGTATCAGAGCTTCCACTGCTCTGAAATATGACCACCTAAGTCTTTGAGAAAGCCTCCAAAGTGAGTTGCACATCCAGTCACTCAATTTGTTCTCAAAATGTGGTGACAGTCCTCAGTGGTTTTAACAGGACAGAAAATGCTGGACAGAAGTTGTTACTACTTAACCCTGGACTCTCTTGAACCCACCACTGAAAAATAAAGTCCAAAGCAGTGCTAGCTGTCCTATGAGATTAGAATACCAAAGACCAGAGTGGAGTGGTGGGAAGTCACAGTGACCCCACCTCAGTGTCCCCCACCTCACACAACTTCCCACAGAGCCTCCAAGTGGCTCCTCTAATGCCTTTCTCTGCATTTCATTGGTCAGTATGGGAATCATCCAGAGTCTCCCACAGGATTACATCCAAATCTCTTCATGTGGTCACAGGTTTGTCATGAGTTGGTCACTGTTGCCCCTCATGTTTGTCCAGACTGCTGGCCTCAGTTCACTCATTCATTCCCTTATTTAGTCATTGAAAAATCAGGGGCCTGTTACGTATTAGTAGGGCTGATGGTGAACAATACCAGACCTAACCTCTTCCCTTAGGTTGTATATACTATTGAAGGGAATTCCACCAATCAAATAGACGTAAAATTAGGACAGTGATAGATGATGAGGGAGAAATGCAGTGTTGTGAGAGTGAAAAACCGAGATCTACTGGGCATGGAGGTCAGGGAGGACCGCCATGGTGAAGTAACACTTGAGCTGAAATAATTATGGCATTAATCGAGTGAGAACAAGAAGGAAAACAGTCCAGACAACAAGATCAATGGCAAGAGAAAGCATGATGAGTAGCAGACAGTCACCGTATCCCAAGAGCAAAGGGGGCATAATGGAATGGGGAGGGAGCCAGAAATCCACCAAACTGCTTTAAACCAGGGGTGGAGGTTGGAGAGGTGATGGCAGGAGGGTAGTTATGGTCACATTACTGCATTGAGTTCATCTGGGCTACAGGGAGAAAACGGAATTGAAAAGAATATTACTGGACTTGACTAGCCCAGACAGGATATACCTCCAACCATAGTCCATGAACGGGCTAAGTAGCTTGTATTGAAGAGATGGAGATGGTCGGATAGAGTTAGCAGTACCTGATGGTGGACTGGGTGTGGGAGGGAGAGAAGGAGGTGTCATGGATGCCTTCCAGATCTCTGGCTTATCCGATGTCATATACAGAGGCAGCCAACAGAGGAGCAGGACTGGCTGTGAGTGGAAATGGGAAGGTCTTGATCGACCTTCATCTCTCCTCCCTCCAGCACAATCTCATTGTTTCCTTTCTACCTGAGTTCTCATTCTCCTGTCCTGTTGTCTAATATCAGGGATGTCTTCACTGGCCTCGTTCATTTGCCGAGTGCTAGGCTAAACACCTAAGCCAGTGCTCATGTAGGTCCCTCAACTCAGCATGTCCTTCCTCACTGGCTAATTCCTTCTTATTCTTTAAAACACAGCTTAGACATTCAAGCATCTTTTCCTATCCCAGGTGCATCTTTTTTACACTCATGACAGTCTCAATTTAAAATTTTCTATTTTGTGCTTTTGGCAATAGACCTTAGGTTCCTCAGGGTCAGGAAATGGGACTGATATCCATATTCATTTCCTCAGTGGGCTAGTAGAGCCTCAGTGACTGATGGAATATGGAGCAATGATGTGACCTTCACAGGGCTACATGCTGAAGGATGGCAAAGTCAGAGTGAGCACGCAGGTCTCTGCTCAAAGTGGTGACAGTCTGTGCCTCCCTCTGTACTTCCTGTCTGTGTCTGTCTGTCATCCTGAGGTTAGTTAGGAGCGGAATCATTGCATTTTGCTGTTGTTTCAACTGCTCACTAGTCAACGATGTGAAGAATAGCCTGACTCATATCTGGGAATCAGGAAAACAAGAATTATAAATGTCTATTCTGCTGTCACCCTGTGGACCTTGTACCACTTTATAGATTCTATTTAATAAAAAGCTTGAATGAAGATAATGTTTGCAAGGTGGAGGTAGAAAGCCATGCTGTCTACAGCAAATCATTTGTGTCTCTTTGCACTTGCAAAATCGGGCCAGGAAGAAGAAAAACCAATGTAATTGTGATTGATTGGAGGATGTAGTGATCAATCAAATCCTCCTGAACAACTTCATCAGCAGCAAGAAGCCCGCATTAAGAGGGCATACCTTGGGGCTGGGGTCGTGGCTCAGTGGTAGAGTGCTAGTCTAGCATGTGTGAGGCACCGGGTGTGATCCTCAGCACCACATAAAAATAAATGAATAAAATAAAGGTATTGTGTCCATCTACAACTAAAAAAAATATTTTTAAAAAATATAAAGAGGGCATACATTGTTTCCTGAGAATGAAGAGATGTGGAATCCTAAGGGTCTGGAGGAAGCCACATAGGGAAGTCATGCAAGTGGTATTGCTGGGACTGCAGAGGGCGAAGATTTATCCATTTCATACCCAGAACTTTCCTTTGTTGAGTTTGAAAACCCTAATGCTGGAATGAGATTGTGAAATTAGATGCAATATTCCACAGGCCACAGGCTTGGGGCTATTTTCTTTGTCAGACACAAATCATTTTTATCTCTACTAGACAAACACCAGTTGTGTAGCCTTATCAGTTTTCTATAAGTCAGTACCTAACTTTACTATATCTAGGACCTAACATTGACGAGTAATAACCAGTTCCATTCTCAGAAGTTCAGATAGGTAAGCTAGACATTTAAAAGATACCTCGTTTTTATTTTGCCTGATTTCCAAGTTTTAGATTTTATTTATGTATTTATTTTGGTACTGCAGATTGAACCCAGGGGTGCTTAACCACTTAGCCACACCCCCAGATGCTTCAGTCAGCTTTTTTACTGCTGTGACCAAAAGAATGATAAGATCAATTTTTTAAATTTATTTATTTATTTATTTAAAATATCAGAACATTTGATTTATTTGGGTGCTAAGGATTGAATCCAGGACCTTCCATATGCTAAACCTGTACTCAACCAGTGAGCTACACCCCAGCTCCAGCAAGACATTTTAAACTAAGTTTATCAGTTAATAACAAATTTAGAGAATTGATATATGTGCTAGATTTAAGAAATCCACCCCCCTGCAAAGGTTAGGGTAGTATCCTCTTTATTTTTATTACTATTATTTTTTGCCTATAGTGCTTGGTATACTCTTAGGCAAAGAGAAGACACAAAATATTTAGTGAATAAAACACAACAAAGGCTTTTCAGAAAGAGTAAATGAAAGATTTGGTAATGTGGGCTGCCCTGTCAATCTATTTATAAACAGACCATTTCTATGTAAGTGTGTTTCACAACCAGTTGCACAAAAATATGATTTGATTCTCTCATCCTTAGCCACATTATGGGTTTAGAGACCTCATTTAACAAGGAATAATTTAGCATGATTTTCTAGAGTGAAGAGTTTCTGGAAATGAGTGATAACCTGAGCCATGTTCCAAAAATGGTATAGTATAAGTCTAAATTCTGAAAAAAGGTTCTGTGGTTTCAAGTTTTATGAAAATGACCCATCATTGGTCATCTTTCTTTATTCAATCATTTGGTGAAAAAATCAGATAAATGTTAGGTACTTATAATCACCATTTACAAAGCAGAGACAACAATTTTTTTGCCCTCATAGCATTTACATTAGTATTAATAATATAGTTTAAGGGCTGAAAATGAAATTCATTAAACTGTACTAAAACTCAGTACCAAAAATTAAAACATCATGTTAGAATACAAGGATTCAACTATCAGCAGAAGTTAGAGGCAGATTTTCATAATTCAAATAATCTACTTACATAAAGAATTCATTCTTATGAACACTACTATCCAATATAAAATTGAATTTTTATAAAAGAATTCCATGCTGTTTGCCACAAAACAAAATAAGAAAAAAAGAAAATAGAAGATCTGATGTTAACATCTTTGTGCAAAAAAAAAAAAAAAAAGAAAAGAAAGAAAGAAAATGTGGCAGATGTGGTGGTGTGCATCTGTAATTCCAGTTACTTGGGAGGGTGAGGCAGGAGGATTCCAAGTTTGAGGTCAGCCTGAGCAACTGAGCAAGACTTTGTCTCAAAATAAAACTTAAAAGGCTGTGGGAGAGCTCAGTGCCAGAGTATTGCCTAGCCTGTGTCAGGCCCTGGGTTCCATCTGGGTCTGATTCTGTAGTTCTGCTTCCTGCCTCTGCTGTTCCAGTTCACTCATCCCTTGAGTCTGTTTTCCTCAGGAATTACCAGGTAAAAGCAACTATAATCCCAGGGACTCAGGAGGCTGAGGATCACAAATTTGAGGTCAGCCTGGGCAACATAAGGAGACTGTGGAGGGAGCTGTGGCCCGCACTGGGTCTGCTGTGCACTCTGCTGGCCTTTGAGTGCCGAGTGAACGCCAGTCCCCCACAAGAACAATGTTAGGGGAGGAAAAGTTTATCTGGGGGCTCACAGTCTCAGAGGTCTCAGTCCATAAAAGCTGGCTCTACTCCTTGGGGCTTGAGGTGAAGCAGAACCTCATGTTAGAAGAGCATGGTGGAGGAGAGTGGCTCAGGACATGATCAGGAAGCAGAGAGCTCTGCTCAACAAAGACAAATCAATATCCCAAAGGCCGCCCCCAGCTGCCCACCTCCTCCAACCCACACCTACCTGCCTACAGTCACTACCCAGGTAATCCTTTCAGAGAGTTAACCACCGATTGGGTTAAGGTTCTGATAACCCAATCATTTTATCTCTAAGCTTTCTTGCATTGTCTCCTATATGAGGGGACACCTCATATCTAAACCATAGCACCAGCCTTTTTTATTTTTATTTTGAGACAGGGTCTCGATAAATTGCTTAGAGCATCACTTAATTACTGGGGCTGGTCTTGAACTTACAATCCTCCTGCCTCAGCATCCAGAGCTGCTGGGATTATAGGTATTGTGCTACGACTCCTGGCTTAGGTAGATCTTCTTAATGAGAGGATCACAGGAAGAGAAATACTATACCTGTAGTTATTCCAAGAAACCCCAAATATGTCTTGAATGAAGAAAAGATATAGGGTTGGTGGGGCAGAAAAAGAAAATAGATCCAGGTTCCAGAGATCATATTTAAACTAGCTACTAACTGATTGTGGAGACCCTCTTGTTTAAAAAGCCATATGCCCTGCCTTGATATTCTGACTACAGCTCTCTTGCTGAAACAGATTTGAATGGGTGTCCCATTTCACATATACCAGCCATGAATTAGGATCTATAGATTTCAAAGACATTTTTTTTTCAGGCTGACTGGATTGTTAGTTCATTAAATTTCACTTCATTCATTATTCATGCCCCAGACATGGTATTAGGTGCTGGGGATGTAACAAAATAAAGAAACACATTTTTTTTTGCACTGTGTAATTCATATTCTGATGGTGGCTGAGATAATTAAGGTAAGAGTCAAAAGGTACACAGAATAATAATGTGTTGGGAGAGTGCTATCATTCTGTGATGGAGAACGGTAAGAGGGGCCAACTTTGAGAGAGGTGACTGAGACCTCTCTGAAGAGGCGAGACAGCATTTTAACTGAGGCCTGAGGGATGAGCAGAACCTGGATGGGATATTTCAGACACTGGGAACTACTAGTGCACAGGCCATGAGGCTGCAAAGCACCTAGTGTGTTTGGAACCTGAGTCCAGAGAGCAGGAGGGTAGGAAGCAAGGAAGGAAGTAACACAAGGAAGTCTAGAGAGGTGGATGGAGGCAAAATCACGAAAGCCTCTGCAGGAAGAGAACTTGAATTTGTGCTAAAAAAAAAAAAATAGAGCGTCATTAAAGGGATTTTGGCAGTCGTATTTAAAATGATCAACTGTAGCTGTAGTTAAAATGATGATCTATGCAGAATGGATTATGGAGGCAAGGCTGGAAATGGGAAAACCACTTTGAAGTTCACTCGAGTAGCCCATACCTTGATATGATAAGGCCTAAACCAAAGTGATGACTGGAGAGATGATGAGCAGTGGGTGGCTAGATGTACTTCAGAGGAAGAACCACTAAGGGCCTTGCTGTTGGATTTGGCAGATATGAAAAAGAGAAATCAAGAATGACTCCTACACTTAGCAATTTGGTACATATACAAAGATGGATAGGATCCACAGAGATGGATAAGATGGTGGTTTAGGAAGTGGAGGGAAGAAAAATTGAGGTATTGGGGGCAAGAAATAATCAAAATTTCCATTGTTGACTTATTAAGTTTCCATGATTAAATGGACTAAGGCACATGCAGGTTGAGATGTCAAGTAAGCAATTAGATATGAGTAGGGACCTCAAGGAAGAGCTCTGGACTTCTGGTACCCATTAGGAGTCTCAGCATGTGGATAAGTAAGTTTCTGAGAATAGATGAAAGGTAGAAGTTCAGAAGAGTCCAAATCTGAGAGAATTGTGTTAAAGAGCCACGGTTCATTAATTAGTGGTATAAAAGGCTTAACATTTTCATGTCTCACCTTTTATTGAAACCAATCACCTATATAGTTTGTCCCCCCAGATACATTTTCCCCCTCTGTCCACTGTTTCTTTTTTTATTATTTATTTATTCTAATTTGTTATATATTATGGTAGAGTGCAATTCATTCCATATTACACATATAGAGCACAATTTTTCATATCTCTGGTTGTACATAAAGTAGAGTCACATCCTTCGTGTATTTATACATGTATTTAGGGTAATGATGTCTAACTCATTCCACCATCATTCCAACCCCCTTACCTCTTCCCTTCCCCTCCCTCCCCTTTGCCCTATCTAAAATTTCTCCATTCCTCTCATGATTTCCCCCCATCATCGCCATTATGAATTAGCATCCTTATATCAAAGAAAATATTTAGCCTTTGGTTTTTTGGGGATGTGTTTACTTCACTTTAGCATTATTATTTTTTTTTAAAGAGAGAGAGAGAGAGAGAATTTTAATATTTATTTTTTAGTTTTCGGTGGACACAACATCTTTGTTTGTATGTGGTGCTGAGGATCGAACCCAGGCCGCACGCATGCCAGGCGAGCGTGCTACCGCTTGAGCCACATCCCCAGCCCCTTCACTTTAGCATTATATTCTTCAAATCCATCCATTTACCTGAAAATGCCATGATTTTATTCTCTTTTAATGCTGAGTAATGTTCATTGTGTATATATACCAAAGTTTTCCTATCCATTCATCTACTGAAGGGCATCTAGATTGGTTCCACAATTTAACTATTGTGAACTGTGCTGTTATAAACATTGATGTGGCTGTATTCCTGTAGTATGCTGCTTTTAAGTCCTTTGGGTATAAACCAAGGAGTGGGATAGCTGGGTCAAATGGTGGTTCCATTCCACGTTTTCCAAGGAATCTCTATACTGCTTTCCAGATTGGTTGCATCAATTTTCAGACCCACCAGCAATGTATGAGTGTGCATCTTTCCCCACATCCTCACCAACACTTATTGTTATTTGTATTCTTGATAGCTGCCATTCTGACTGGAGTGAGATGAAATCTTAGAGTAGTTTTGATTTGCATTTCTCTAATTGCTAGAGATGTTGCACATTTTCTTTCATATATTTGTTGATTGATTGTATATCCTCTTCTGAGGAGTATATTCAGTTCCTTGGCTTAGTATGTGCTGTAGGCCTGGTTTGTGTATAACTAAATGTAGTGGCAGTCAGGTGATTCCAACTATGTACATTTTGGAAATGACATCCATCTCGCCTTCAATATTGCTGTACTCAAGAAAATAACACAAAACTATGGTCCTTCTTCTATGAGCTTCCAAACACCTATCTGGAAACCTCTTATTTATCAAGAACCCTTTTGAAAAAGGAGTTAGAAAGTGTACAGTTACAGAGAGGAGTAAAGCGGAAACTATTCCTTACCTCTTCTTCTTCAAGGAGAATGAGCCGAACCACAACGATGTGAACTGCATTACCAATACTTGGATTATGGAACAACCCAGTGACCTGGAGTCAGAAATGGAAAACTGTTAGCTCCACATGGATAGGTAATATGTATCTATGCTGCAGGGGAAAAACATCACTGAAATGCCATTGAATTCACATCATATTATAGGTCACACATTCTTGATATAGAACAAAGAAAAGTAAGATATGCCAACAGTTCCACCCACATTGAGATATTTAAAGATAATCTTTCTGGATGATTGACTGACTATGTGCTTGAGACATTGATCCCTTTCTTTTCTTTGACCATTCCCTTGCCTAGGGTCTTCCCCACTTTCATTAATAGTTACTCAAGCAAATACCTTTACCCTTATTAATAGAAAGGCAGAACACACCCATAAGGCAAAGGGAAGCTTAAAATTAGGAATTGCAGTATAACTTTATTCCAATTCTAGCTATAACTACTTTGAGAAAATCACACTCTAATTCTTTGTTCAATTTACTAATTTATATAACTACATAAATGATGGATAAGACAAAGTCATACCAAAAGGGTTGAAATGCTTGCTATGTACCTAATAAAAATATACAATGATAAATCACATTTTCCCCAGCATATATGCTTTTAAGGGAAACACTAATTTGTCCTAAATCTCCATCTGTATTCACTTAGATAGGGGGGAAACACACACACACACACATCTCCATCTATCTGTGCAGGTTAAAAGGACCTCTTTCTTTGATGGGCAAGAGGGCACTTCTAATGGCATCTCTTCACCAACTGCCCCCCCACCTCATACAGTCAGGTGTACCATGTTCATGATGGTGAGGATGTAGGACTCCACGTTTTCACTCCCATGGTATTCGATCATCTTTGTGTCAGCCACCACCAGTGTCTCCACCCATCTCTCTTTGCTGATGGAGCGTCGAGAGAGGCTTCTGCTTGGCATGTTGTTCCTCTCCCACTTTTCTCGCTGTAGCTCTTGCTTCTCGAAGGTGCCAGGACTGTCTGAACATTAAAAAGAAGATAGTGGGCTAATTCTATGTACATCTCACACATATCCACTTACGTTTGTAAAGACATGAGGCTCTGAGTTTATGTTTAGGATGTGTGAGTACAATGTTCTTAAAGCTACTCCATAAGAGTTGTGGTTTAAAAAAGATTGATTTAAATGAATAGGAAGCAAATAACTCAAACTTGAGTCTTAGAGGGAGGTTTAAAAAGTATTCCTTTGAAAGAATTGACATATTTCATTAAATATGTCTTATAAAATTAAGAAGATATTATAATTAAGATGGGAGCTTTCAGTTTATCTTCCATCTCTTATTCAGCCCCTACTGTATGCAAAGCAGTATGTCGGGCTATTAAGTACTAAACTGTTTGTCTTCATAAATGTTTGGAGGACATGCTTCTCTCTCCATTTTGCAAACATGGAAATTAATGCACAAATGAGCTGGTAAATAACTTCCCCAAAGTCACACAGTCCATCTAGTTGTAGAAGATCTTGGATTTTCTCTGTCCTACATTAATGCAATTTTTAATATTTATTTTTTAGTTGTAGTTGGTTACAATACTTTATTTTGTTTACTTATTTTTTATGTGGTGCTAAGAATTGAAAAAGGGCCTTGCACATGCTAGGCTAGCAAGCTACCACTGAGCCACAACCCCCACCCCATTAATGCATTTTAAAAATATATATTATACTGTTTCCCATAGAGTAAATATGCACACAATTGGGGAATGTGTGAGGTACTAAGCCGCATTCTGCTTCAAGAAGATAAAAAAGAGTTCTAAGAAAGAGACCCAAGGAAGGACAGTAAAATTTATCAAGATGACAAATTAGTTTCAGTATGAAAAAAATGTGGTATGGAAGGATCATAATTGGGAAAGCAAAAATCTAGGAGCTACAGAATCATGAATTAACTTGAAAAGAAGCTGCACAGAATCATTCTCAAAATCTCAGATTACCATGACTAGGTAGTGAAAAAGGCCAGTTGAAAATCAAGATCCAAGTGGTGGTCAGATCTAAGAACTAAGTTTCTGTGCGCTCAGAATGGCTCAGGGAGCTGGGGAAAATGAAGGACCAGGGGAGTGAGACACCTGGGCTGATGGAGGGCAGCAACTTGGACTTTGAAGATCCTCTTAGAAAGACAGCCACACATACATCCCACCTCCCCCTAATCTTCATCCTGCATCCCTGGCAAGGGTAGAACATGGGAGCTGATTGAAAAACCTCACTTTACCTTCCTAATTTTTGCTGATGGCCATCTGGCCTTGATCCGAACACTTCCAGTGGGAATGGTGTGCTTGCCAACCCACAGGGCATCCTGTTCAGCAGAAAGTCCTCTCCTGTCCTGAGCTGAAACTTGCTGGTGTGTAACTCACACTCACTAGTTCTGGTCCTCCTCTCTGAAGCATCTGGAATGAAGCTCCCCCTGAGGCTCTGCCTGAGACACTCCATTGGCACAGCTAAAACCATATCCTTCCCCTTCCCCCCAGTGCTCTTCAAGTTGTGGAACTGGTTTACGCTATTTGCTATGTGACCCTTCTGAGTTCCTCAGTGATGCTGTATGTGAAGTTGGAACACAGGAAGTTATATTGACCAGAGAAAAGAAATATCATCACAGGTCTCAATTCATCCAAAATGTATTACTATGAGCTTTACATAAAAATAAGGAAGTTGTGCTTTGATATAAAACTTTATATCTATTTCTGTGGAGGTTCAGAGGAGATGGTCAGCACCTTGACTGTGGTGGGACAGTTTTCTCTTTTCCTTCTCTGCTTACTTTACATGAAGAGGCATGAATTCTCTAAGAAATCTCGAGATATTTAATCCTTGCTTTCTAACTTTCTGCACCCTTACTTATTCACTATCAGTATCTCATCCCTTCTTTGAAGCTCATGGGACTGTTTTCAAATCTCTGTGTAAGCCAGGCATCCAGCCACATGAGCTGCTGCTTTCTAAAAGGGGCTTTGGCAGATGGTGCTGAGGCAGAGTTTGGGACTACCATCAACATGGGTTGGGGTGATCTCCTTCTGTCAGTCTCTTCTGTCCCTGCCAAGTGAAGGCAGGTCTCCAAAATGCAGGATGATCAGTGCTTTCCACTGAGCTCAGGTCCTGGGGCCACCTGTAGTCATGCTTCTCCCCAAAGCTGGTACCTTGGCCCCCTCTTCTCTGTTGGCCATCACCAGAGGATGTCCCTCTCCTGGGTGCTGGTCCCCTCACAAAGGCTATGCTCACTTCAGGGACAGAGACCATGCAGTGTGCAGCCCTTTCCTTAAAGCAGGCCCCTGAGCGCCAGGCCGCAGCTTCTGGTCTCCACCCAAGATTGCTCTCCATTCTGAAGCCCTCGATAGGTGAGGTTAGGAGCTGCAAGGAGCTGGTATGGGTGAGAAGGTGGTAGAAAAAAGGTTCTTTTTTTTTTTTTTTTTTTTTTCTTTTTTTTTTTTTTATTGGACGTTCATAACATTACATAGTTCTTAATACATCATATTACACGGTTGATTCACGTGGATTATGAACTCCCGCTTTTACCCCGTATACAAATTGCTGTATCACATCAGTTTCCCTTCCATTGATTGACATATTGCCTTTCTAGTGTCTGATGTATTCTGCTGTCTGTCCAATTCTCTACTATCCCCCCTCCCTTCCCCTCCCCTCCCCTCCCCTCCCCTTTTCTCTCTCTACCCCTTCTACTGTAAATCATTACTTCCATTTGTATTATCTTGTCTTGCCCCTCCTTTCCTCTTATATGACATTTTGTATAACCCTGAGGATCGCCTTCCATTTCCATGCAATTTCCCTTCTCACTCCCTTTCCCTCCCACCTCTCATCCCTATTTAATGTAAATCTTATTCTCAAGCTCTTCGTCCCTGCCCTGTCCTTGTTTACTCCCCTTATATCAAAGGAGTCATTTGGTATTTGTTTTTTAAAGATTGACTAGCTTCACTTAGCATAATCTGCTCTAATGCCATCCATTTCCCTCCAAATTCTATGATTTTGTCATTTCTTAATGCAGAGTAATACTCCATAGTATATAAATGCCACATTTTTTTTATCCATTCATCTATTGAAGGGCATCTAGGCTGGTTCCACAGTCTTGCTATCGTGAATTGAGCTGCTATGAACATCGATGTAGCAGTGTCCCTGTAGCATGCTCTTGTTAGGGCTTTAGGGAATAGACCGAGAAGGGGAATAGCTGGGTCAAATGGTGGTTCCATTCCCAGCTTTCCGAGAAATCTCCATACTGCTTTCCAAATTGGCTGCACCAATTTGCAGTCCCACCAGCAATGAACAAGAGTGCCCTTTTCCCCGCATCCTCTCCAGCACTTATTGTTGTTTGACTTCCTAATGGCTGCCAGTCTTACTGGAGTGAGATGGTATCTTAGGGTAGTTTTGATTTGCATTTCTCTGACTGCTAGCGATGGTGAGCATTTTTTCATGTACTTATTGATTGATTGTATGTCCTCCTCTGAGAAGTGTCTGTTCAGGTCCTTTGCCCATTTATTGATTGGGTTATTTGTTATCTTATTGTCTAATTTTTTGAGTTCTTTGTATATTCTGGTTAATAGGGCTCTATCTGAAGTGTGTGGAGTAAAGATTTGTTCCCAGGATGTAGGCTCCCTGTTTATCTCTCTTATTGTTTCTTTTGCTGAGAAAAAACTTTTTAGTTTGAGTAAGTCCCATTTGTTGATTCTATTTGTTAACTCTAGCGCTATGGGTGTCCTATTGAGGAATTTGGAGCCCGATCCCACAGCGTGTAGATCATAACCAACTTTTTCTTCTATAAGATGCCATGTCTCTGATTTAATATCAAGCTCCTTGATCCATTTTGAGTTAACTTTTGTGCACGGCGAGAGATAGGGATTCAGATTCATTTTGGTGCAAATGGATTTCCAGTTTTCCCAGCACCATTTGTTGAAGATGCTATCCTTCCTCCATTGCATGCTTTTAGCCCCTTTATCAAAAATAAGATAGTTGTAGTTTTGTGGATTGGTTATTGTGTCCTCTATTCTGTACCATTGGTCCACCCGCCTGTTTTGGTACCAGTACCATGCTGTTTTTGTTACTATTGCTCTGTAGTATAGTTTGAAGTCTGGTATCTCTATACCGCCTGATTCACACTTCCTGCTTAGTATTGTTTTTGCTATTCTGGGTCTTTTATTATTCCATATGAATTTCATGATTCTTTTATCGATTTCTACAAGATATGCTGTTGGGATTTTGATTGGCATTGCATTGAACTTATATAGGACTTTTGGTAATATCGCCATTTTGATGATGTTGGTTCTGCCTATCCATGAGCAGGGTATATTTTTCCATCTTCTAAGGTCTTCTTCTATGTCTTTCTTTAGGGTTCTGTAATTTTCATTGTATAAATCTTTCACCTCTTTTGTTAGGTTGATTCCCAAGTATTTTATTTTTTGGGGGGATATTGTGAATGGAGTAGTTGTCCTCATTTCCGTTTCAGAGGATTTGTCGCTGATATACAGGAATGCCTTTGATTTATGCGTGTTGATCTTATATCCTGCCACTTTGCTGAATTCATTTATTAGCTCTAATAGCTTCTTTGTAGACCCTTTTGGGTCTGCTAGGTATAGAATCATATCATCTGCAAATAGTGATAATTTAAGTTCTTCTTTTCCTATTTTTATGCCTTTAATTTCTTTCGTCTGCCTAATTGCTCTGGCCAGTGTTTCGAGGACTATGTTGAACAGAAGTGGTGAGAGAGGGCATCCCTGTCTTGTACCAGATCTTAGAGGGAATGCCTTCAATTTTTCTCCATTCAGAATGATGCTGGCCTGTGGCTTATCATAGATTGCTTTTACAATGTTGAGGTATGATCCAGTTATCCCTAATTTTTCTAGAGTTTTGAACATAAAGGGATGCTGTACTTTGTCGAAAGCTTTTTCTGCATCTATCGAGATGATCATATGGTTCTTATTTTTAAGTCTATTGATGTGGTGGATAACATTTATTGATTTCCGTATATTGAACCAACCTTGCATACCAGGGATGAATCCTACTTGATCATGGTGTATAATTTTTTTGATATGTATTTGAATCCGATTCGCCAGAATTTTATTGAGGATTTTTGCATCAAGGTTCATTAGAGATATTGGTCTGTAGTTTTCTTTCTTTGAAGTGTCTTTGTCTGGTTTCGGAATCAGGGTGATGTTGGCCTCGTAGAACGAATTTGGAAGTTCTCCCTCCTTTTCTATTTCCTGAAATAGCTTGAAAAGTATTGGTGTTAGTTCCTCTTTAAAGGTTTTGTAAAACTCTGCTGTATACCCATCCGGTCCTGGGCTTTTCTTAGTTGGTAGTCTTTTGATGGTTTCTTCTATTTCCTCTATTGTTATTGGTCTGTTTAGGTTGTCTACGTCTTCCTGACTCAGTCTTGGCAGATCATAAGACTTAAGGAATTTATCTATGCCTTCACTATCTTCTATTTTATTGGAGTATAAGGATTCAAAATAATTTCTGATTATCATCTGTATTTCTGAAGTGTCTGTTGTGATATTGCCTTTTTCATCCCGTATGCTAGTAATTTGGGTTCTCTCTCTTCTTCTCTTCGTTAGCATGGCTAAGGGTCTGTCAATTTTATTTATTTTTTCAAAAAACCAACTTTTAGTTTTGTCGATTTTTTCAATTGTTTCTTTTGTTTCAATTTCATTAATTTCAGCTCTGATTTTAATTATTTCTTGCCTTCTACTTCTTTTGCTGTTGTTTTGCTCTTCTTTTTCTAGGATTTTGAGATGAAGTATGAGATCATTTATTTGTTGGTTTTTTCTTTTTTTGAGGAATGAACTCCAAGCAATGAATTTTCCTCTTAGAAATGCTTTCAATGTGTCCCATAGATTCCGATAAGTTGTGTCTGTGTTTTCATTTGACTCTAGGAATTTTTTAATTTCCTCCTTAATGTCTTCTAGAACCCATTGATCATTAAGCAACCTATTGTTCATTCTCCAGGTGATGCTTGATTTTTCCTTCCTTCTTTTATCATTGATTTTCAGTTTCATTCCATTATGATCAGATAAGATGCATGGTATTATCTCCACCCCTTTATATTGTCTAAGAGTTGCCCTGTGACATAATATATGGTCTATTTTTGAGAAGGTTCCATGTGCTGCTGAGAAAAAAGTGTAATTACTTGATGTTGGGTGGTATAGTCTATATATGTCAATTAAGTCTAGGTTATTAATTATGTTATTGAGTTCTATAGTTTCCTTATTTAACTTTTGTTTGGAAGATCTGTCCAGTGGTGAGAGAGGTGTATTAAAGTCTCCCATGATTATTGTATGGTGGTCTATTAGACTCTTGAACTTGAGAAGCGTTTGCTTGATGAAAATAGCAGCACCGTTGTTTGGGGCATATATATTTATGATTGTTATGTCTTGTTGGTGTATGGTTCCCTTGAGCAGTATGAAGTGTCCTTCTTTATCCCTTTTGATTAACTTTGGCTTGAAATCTATTTTATTAGATATGAGTATGGACACTCCTGCTTGTTTCCGCAGTCCATATGAGTGGTATGATTTTTCCCACCCTTTCACCTTCAGTCTATGAATATCTTTTCCTATCAGATGCGTCTCCTGTAGGCAGCATATTGTTGGGTCTTGTTTTGTGATCCATTCTGCTAGCCTGTGTCTCTTAATTGGTGAGTTTAAGCCATTAACATTTAAGGTTATTATTGAGATATGATTTGTTCTTCCAGCCATATTTGTTTATTGATGTTACTAAACCTGGTTTGTTATCCTCTTTGACTACTTTCCCCCCTTTACTGTCCTACCTCCCATTGTTGGTTTTCAATGTTATTTTCCATTTCTTCTTCCTGTAATGTTTTGCCAAGGATTTTTTGAAGAGATGGTTTTCTAGCTGCGAATTCTTTTAACTTTTGTTTATCATGGAAGGTTTTAAATTCATCTTCTATCCTGAAGCTTAATTTCACCGGATACACGATTCTTGGTTGGAACCCATTTTCTTTCAGTGTTTGAAATATGTTATTCCAGGATCTTCTAGCTTTCAGAGTCTGTGTCGAGAGATCAGCTGTTATCCTGATTGGTTTACCCCTAAATGTAATCTGCTTTCTTTCTCTTGCAGCTTTTAAAATTCTCTCCTTATTCTGTATGTTGGACATCTTCATTATAATGTGTCTAGGTGTGGATCTCTTATGATTTTGCACCATCGGCGTCCTGTAGGCTTCTAGGATTTGGGATTCTGTCACATTCTTCATGTCTGGGAAGTTTTCTTGTATTATTTCACTGAATAGATTGCTTAATCCTTTGGTTTGGAGCTCTGTGCCTTCCTGTATCCCAATGACTCTTAAGTTTGGTCTTTTGATATTATCCCATAGCTCTTGAATGTTCTGCTCATGGTTTCTTAGTAGACTTGCTGAGCTATCTATGTTCTTTTCAAGTTGAAATACTCTGTCTTCATTGTCTGATGTTCTATCTTCTAAGTGATCCACTCTGCTGGTAGTATTCTCAATTGAGTTTTTAAGTTGGTTTATTGTTTCCTGCATTTCTAGTATTTCTATTTGTTTGTTTTTTATTACCTCTATCTCCCTGTGAAATTGATCTTTTACTTCCTGGATTTGTTTGTCAATGTGATCTTTCATTGTCTGATTTTGCTGTCTCATGTCTTCCTTGAGACTCCAGATCATCTGAAGCATATATATCCTGAACTCTTTATCTGATATTCCATCTGTTGCAGCTATTACCTCTTCTAAAGTTGAGTTGACCTGCATTGCTTGTGATCCTTTCTTTCCTTGTCTTTTCATACTGCACGCGCTTCTTTCTGCTTGGTGCAACTGTTGTGTTTTAGAAATTTACTAGCCTGAAATCACCTCTTCCGTAACTGAATGAGCTGTGATCAGTAGAACATGGGGATGATTACATCATCTCTTTGAAATGGCGGCTGTTGTCCTCCTCTGTGGTCCGACCAGTGTCTGGAACCAAACTGGACCACTTCTCTCCTCTGTCTCAAAGCTGAAACTCCGCCCTAAGCGCTGCCAAAGTCCTAGCGCCAAACCGCTAGAGGCCGTTCACAGACTCAGCCCTGCAGGGCCCAGATCAGCCGCCGCCGTGAGCGGCAGGATTGTGTTCCTGATCCGAGTTGCTCCGAACCGGCTGGAGGGGGGTGGGGTGGTAGGACTGTGGATCCTAGCGCTGAACCACCTGAGGCCAATCCCAGACTCAGCCCTGCAGGGCCCAGATCAGCCGCTGCCGTGACCGGCGAGATTGTGAACCTGATCCGCGTCGCTCCGAACCGGCTGGAGGGGGGTGGGATGGTAGGAGTGTGGATCCTAGCGTTGAACCACCTGAGGCCAATCCCAGACTCAGCCCTGCAGGGCCCAGATCAGCCGCTGCCGTGACCGGCGGGATTGTGAACCTGATCCGCGTCGCTCCGAACCGGCTGGAGGGGGGTGGGGTGGTAGGAGTGTGGGTCCTAGCGCTGAACCGCCTGAGGCCGATCCCAGACTCAGCCCTGCAGGGCCCAGATCAGCCAACTCCGTGACCGGCAGGATTGTGTTCCTGATCCGAGTTGCTCCGAACCGGCTGGAGGGGGGTGGGGTGGTAGGAGTGTGGGTCCTAGCGCTGAACCGCCTGAGGCCAATCCCAGACTCAGTCCTGCAGGGCCCAGATCAGCTGCTGCCGTGACCAGCGGGATTGTGACCCTGATCCGCGTCGCTCCGAACCGGCTGGAGGGGGGTGGGGTGGTAGGAGTGTGGATCCTAGCGCTGAACCGCCTGAGGCCGATCCCAGACTCAGCCCTGCAGGGCCCAGATCAGCCGCCGCCGTGACTGGCAGGATTGTGAACCTGATCTGCGTCGCTCCGAACCGGCTGGAGGGGGGTGGGGTGGTAGGAGTGTGGGTCCTAGCGCTGAACCTTCTGAGGCCGATCCCAGACTCAGTCCTGCAGGGCCCAGATCAACCGCTGCCGTGACCGGCGGGATTGTGAACCTGATCCGCGTCGCTCCGAACCGGCTGGAGGGGGGTGGGGTGGTAGGAGTGTGGGTCCTAGCGCTGAACCGCCTGAGGCCGATCCCAGACTCAGTCCTGCAGGGCCCAGATCAGCCGCTGCTGTGACCGGCGGGATTGTGAACCTGATCCGCGTCGCTCCGAACCGGCTGGAGGGGGGTGGGGTGGTAGGAGTGTGGATCCTAGCGCTGAACCGCCTGAGGCCGATCCCAGGCTCAGCCCTGCAGGGCCCAGATCAGCAAACGCCGTGACCGGCAGGATTGTGTTCCTGATCCGGGTTGCTCCGAACCAGCTGGAGGGGGGTGGGGTGGTAGGAGTGTGGATCCTAGCGCTGAACCGCCTGAGGCCGATCCCAAACTCAGCCCTGCAGGGCCCAGATCAGCCAACTCCGTGACCGGCAGGATTGTGTTCCTGAACCGAGTTGCTCCGAACCGGCTGGAGGGGGGTGGGGTGGTAGGAGTGTGGGTCCTAGCGCTGAACCGTCTGAGGCCGATCCCAGACTCAGTCCTGCAGGGCCCAGATCAGCCAACTCCGTGACCGGCAGGATTGTGTTCCTGAACCGAGTTGCTCCGAACCGGCTGGAGGGGGGTGGGGTGGTAGGAGTGTGGGTCCTAGCGCTGAACCGTCTGAGGCCGATCCCAGACTCAGTCCTGCAGGGCCCAGATCAACCGCTGCCGTGACCGGCGGGATTGTGAACCTGATCCGCGTTGCTCCGAACCGGCTGGAGGGGGGTGGGGTGGTAGGAGTGTGGATCCTAGCGCTGAACCACCTGAGGCCGATCCCAGGCTCAGCCCTGCAGGGCCCAGATCAGCAAACGCCGTGACCGGCAGGATTGTGTTCCTGATCCGGGTTGCTCCGAACCAGCTGGAGGGGGGTGGGGTGGTAGGAGTGTGGATCCTAGCGCTGAACCGCCTGAGGCCGATCCCAAACTCAGCCCTGCAGGGCCCAGATCAGCAAACGCTGTGACCGGCAGGATTGTGTTCCTGATCCGAGTTGCTCCGAACCGGCTGGAGGGGGGTGGGGTGGTAGGAGTGTGGGTCCTAGCGCTGAACCGTCTGAGGCCGATCCCAGACTCAGTCCTGCAGGGCCCAGATCAGCCGCTGCTGTGACCGGCGGGATTGTGAACCTGATCCGCGTCGCTCCGAACCGGCTGGAGGGGGGTGGGGTGGTAGGAGTGTGGGTCCTAGCGCTGAACCGCCTGAGGCCGATCCCAGACTCAGCCCTGCAGGGCCCAGATCAGCCAACTCCGTGACCGGCAGGATTGTGTTCCTGAACCGAGTTGCTCCGAACCGGCTGGAGGGGGGTGGGGTGGTAGGAGTGTGGGTCCTAGCGCTGAACCGTCTGAGGCCGATCCCAGCCTCAGTCCTGCAGGGCCCAGATCAACCGCTGCCGTGACCGGCGGGATTGTGAACCTGATCCGCGTCGCTCCGAACCGGCTGGAGGGGGGTGGGGTGGTAGGAGTGTGGATCCTAGCGCTGAACCGCCTGAGGCCGATCCCAGGCTCAGCCCTGCAGGGCCCAGATCAGCAAACGCCGTGACCGGCAGGATTGTGTTCCTGATCCGGGTTGCTCCGAACCAGCTGGAGGGGGGTGGGGTGGTAGGAGTGTGGGTCCTAGCGCTGAACCGCCTGAGGCCGATCCCAGACTCAGTCCTGCAGGGCCCAGATCAGCCGCCGCCGTGACCGGCAGGAATCTGTCCCTGATCCGAGTTGCGGAGATTCAGTCGCCTGGGACAAACTGACCCCTCACACAGACTTACTAGTTATCGGCAGGTCTCCTTCCCGTGGAATATTGTTAGAAGATCTTCAGCAGGTCCCATGCAAGTGTATTTATGTGTCTCTCTGATCCTGTTACTGCGGAGGTATAGGAAATGCTGCTTGCTCGCCGGCCGCCATGTTGGATCCCAGAAAAAAGGTTCTTGCGTGGTTCCCCTTAGTCCTTTCTTTCCTTTTCTCTCTCTTCTTCCTTCCTTCCTCTTCAAACACTTATTTCTCAATGCTGAGACAGTGTGCTCTGGACTGAATGTTTGTGTCTCAACAAAATCCACAGGTTGAAACCCTAATTCCCAACATCATATTTGGCAAGGGAGGGGGCTGAATGGTAATTAGGTTTAAATGATGCCATGAGGGTGGGGACTATGTCCTGTTTTTTTTTTTTTTTTGGTGGCTTTATAAGAAGAACAGACCCCAGAACTAACTTTCTCCCCCCCACCCCCCACCACATGAGGAGAGAGAGAAGCAAGAAGGTAGCAGAAGAAGGCCCTTACCAGACACCAAATCTGCTCACACTCTGATCTTGGACTTCCAGTCTTTAGAATTGTGAAATAAATTTCTGCTGTGTAAGTGTCTATGACACTTTGCTATAGTAGACAAAACTCACTAAGACAAGAATTTTTAAAGGACATATTTGAAGTCCATCAAGTTATTTTAATTTTCCAGCAAGGAGTCAAGTCAGTTGCTCAGTCTAATAGGAAGAAGTGTGGAAATGGGAAATAAGGTCTTATAAAGGCATAATTTTTAAAAATTTCTAACAAAACCTACATTAAGCACTTGTTGAATTCAAGCCTTATGCTAAGCATGTAGCACAATGCCTCATTTAATTATGCCCATAATCCCATAAGATGAGCCCTAATATGATCACCATTATTTAGATGAAAAAAAATTGAGATTCAAAGAAATTAGATAATTTTCTCAAAGCCACATAGTAAACGAACAAACAAAAAAAAAAATAGATCCAGGCCAAGCCTTTCTGGTTCCACTACAGCCACCCAAAACATCTATGCAAGAGGCTCTATACAAGCCCCACTCTACCCTCCTGTAAAGAGAGGAAAACATCCTTTCCCTTATGCAACAGTGATCTAATTGTGGGTAGTACAATATGAAAAGGGTCCATGTCGGGTTTCAGATAATTCCCAAGGAGAAGGATAGGAGCTCTGTTACTGGCAGGGCCAGAAGCTCAGCAGACAGAGAAGGATTTGAATTATGCCCTGGTAAGACTGAGCTGAGAGATTGTATTGTATTTATTTTGGCTCTCCCTACGAAGTCTTGATGAAGTCATCACAAGTTTGACAGAAGAAATATTTCTGTTCAACATTTCTAGGAATTTCAAGCCAGCCTTACACACTTATCTCCAGAGCTTGATGAATAAGCCTGCTAACTCTTCAGGGCAGGTGAGGTGCCGACAATGGTGGGAAGCTGCCCCAAACACCTGCACCTCCACGTGCACACTGTGAAAGGTTCATCTTCTGGGCTGGCAAGGCTTCTGGGCATACCTTGAGCTGTCTCCACACTGCTGTGGTTTCCTGTGATGAGGGGCTCTGTAATTCAGCTCTAAGCAGCTAAGGAGCCAGAGGGACATTTCCTTTAGCCTTGTCCCCAGCACCTAACACTATGCTTGGCAAACAGTAGCGTCTGATAGGTGTCAAGTGAAAGAAGAAGTGAAGATGAGTCAGAACTGATTTAGAAACCACAAATAAGGAAGAACCACAGAGTTGACCACTTTTCCCCAGGTGATAACATTTCAACTAGAGAATTCTCCATACTGACACTGTGACCTATTTGTTTCAAGGGAAGAAATCCAGCCAAATGGACAGTGTGAGTAAGGCCAATGTCCAGTACTTATTGATAACTAACTTTCCCATACCTGAAGCTAAGGGAGTGCAGACTGGGAAATACAATTAATTGAGTACCTTTTCCTTCCTCAAATGCATTAGATAGCTCTTCGTAAAGCGCTCTCTCTCTCTCTCTCTCTCTCTCTCTCTCTCTCTCTCTCTCTCTCTCCCTTCCTCCCCACCTCATTTAGAGGTTTCTCAATTAGTAGAACTTCTATCTCTACAGTTGAGCTCTCTGACTCAGACACATGTGGATAGCACCTGACAAAGTTGCATGGAGGAGCCTGGGGTAGTACCAGGGAAAATGAACACAAGAAATGGAAGGCCGTGGAAATCACAGAGTCGCCTATATTCATGGTGCTTTTCAGCATGCAAGTACCTTCTAGCATGGGCACTGACTCACTTCTTTTGCTTAAGGAATTGCTCGAGCACTGTCTTCAATCCTAATTCCACTTTTAACCTCATCTGGATTCTCTTCTGCTGCCACATACCAGGTTTCCAGGAAGAGGGAGAATTCTCCCTCTCAAAATGGACCACATATTGGAAATCAGCCACTACTCAGACTTACTACAATTCTGAGGTCCATGGTCCCCCAACATGACCCTCTCAAGGTCATCTTCTCTATCCCACATTCTGCAGCTTCCAGAGAGGCAAGACCCAACATTCATTCTCTCACCTTCCTGCTACCTACATTAGGGATGTTCTCAAAATTCAGTGACTTGGCACCAACATGGCAACACAAACATTGACAGCCACCTGTAATGGAATGCTCATTAAGAACCCAGCCTTACTAAATACTCTTTTGGAGTCAATCATTTATCATTTAATTATAACAAGAATGATGTAAGTTTTATTGTAGCTATTTTAAAATAAAAAACAAAATTCAGAGAGGTTAGTTTATTTTTTCCCCCAGTCTTATAGTTGGTAAGCAGCAAAATCAGCATCTTAGCTGCTCTCCTCCAAATCTCATTTAGCTGATGGAGTCAACATGGGGCGGGGGGGTTCCTGGGCATCACCTGCCTAGAAACCTCAGTGAAAGGAGTATAAAGAATCAGCTCAAGAGGATCCTCTAGGGAAGAACCCAGAGCAAAGCCCAGCTGAGTCCCAGACCTCTAGGTCCCCACAGTCCTAAGTAAAGCCTGAAAGACATTTGACGAAAAGAAGCTCAATAGGTAATGTGGGACCTTTAGATTATAGATTTCTGGAGACAATGTCCTGCTTCTCTTAGATAAAGAGATGAGTGCTACTCAGGGAAGATGTTCTGGACCCAGACTGGGGGCTAGAGAGATGGCCCTCCCAACCTGGAAAAAGGCTGCTGGTTATCTGTCTTGCTCCTCACCCAACCTACTGTCCCTCATTCCCCATCCCCAGAGTCCTGCCCTGAACCACTTGTGAGTTGAGCTACTTGTTAACCCCTCGACCTTGGACAAGTAACCTCTTCCCTGAATTCCTAGTGAGGAAACCAAATTGAATCCTGGTTTTAATATTTATTTCAGTCATGTAACCTGTTCTTCACAATCAAAGAATATGTGAAAAGGTAAGAAAGAACCTCAGAGTTTCTGTGATCATTAGATTAAGGGGAAGGGTCCCAATGGCAATACCAAAAGGTGCAGCTGTGAGTCACCAGATGACACCATCTGAGGGTCTCTCCTGCTCTAGAGTTTAGCAAAGGCCATCCCACAGCTTACGAGTAACTATCAGTCATTTGCTCTTACACACACTGGCAGCCAGACTCCCTTCTTGGCAGGCAGAGCAGTGTGGCCCTTCCTAGCAGCTGAATGTCCATATTGGTATTTATCCATTAGCAACATGGCTGAACACAATCTCTGAAATCAATCTCTTCAGGACATTTTTTTGGGTAGATTTGAAACATCTCAGCTAGAAAGCCCACTACAAATATGTTGCTCCCCAAAAGTTTACTACATTCACTATGAGCCCCAAATACTTTTACACTAAAGTAGTAGACTACCCATTTCTCAAAACCTGCCATTGTTAAAGTGAATACAGATGTCTTTAAAGATAAACAAATGAAGGAACATGAGTCTAAGTGTTGGCAACTAGCTGATGCCAAAAGCAAATACTCTCCAGGCTTAAGGATGTGAACACAAACTATGAGCACCTGAAAAAAAAAATCAAAATGAATTGCATTCCCCAAGGGTGGAGTGGTCTTGTACTCCCCTCACCAAGTTCATAATATATTCAAAAGAAAGAAGGAAATGAGGGATCATTTGAACACATGAAAGTTCCCCAAAAAACAATGCAATTAAACCAAATATAAGCAAATGGGATGTTCTACCATCCTTCCAAAGAGTCAGTAATCAATGAGATGAGAATTTATAGAACAATTAGATTCACTATTGTTTTGTTTTAAATTGTCCATTTCATTCTTTGCTAACACTTGTAACGAAAAGTGATTCCACTGATTTGAGGTCTCACCCTGCCTTTCCCTTCTTACCCTCTGATAGAAATGTGCTGACACATTTCTCACAATGAAGACCAGATGTGCAGGAGGCAGCTGGGGGCAGAAGGAAGACAAACAACAACAACAAAAAAACCCCAGATAATCAACCAAATGGATAATGAGTCCCAGCGTGCTTAAACATTGATAGAACTCTGCTGACACACTGTTCCTCGCTTATGAGTGAGGAACTGGCGAGTAACTCAGACACTTTTACATCATCTCCAAAACACCATGAAAAGCTTATAACAGTCTGTAAGTCCTTAATGGTGAGTTGTCAGTGCTGAACATGCTCAAAAAGAGTTTATTCTTGCACAGGTATGTTTCACGTGTGGAATGGAATTTCTTCCAACCTGTATAAGACCAGTCAGATTGTGAACCTCCAAAAATTGAAGTCTTATGTAAGAGCTACGAGGTGGGAACCAAAATCAAGTATCCTGTTTCTTCAAGCAGTTTATGCTTTTCTTCTTAAGATTCTCTCCAGTCTTACTGAAATTTTCCATCCTGAGGGACAAAAAGGAGCTGTTGCTTCTATAAGTAACAAGTGAGAGAGACAGGAGAAGGGGATTGCTAGAGTTTGGATCTGGGATGTCCTCCAAAGGCCCACGTGTTAAAGAATGGATCCCCAGCCAATGGTGCTATCAGGCAGTGGTGAGATATTTAAAAGGTCAGGCCTCCTGGCAAGTCTCAGGCCACTAAGTGGATGCCCTTGAAGGGGATTGTGGAACATCCACCTCTTCCTCTCTCTTTGCTTCCTGGACACCATGAGGACGCCATGAGCTTCCTCCGCCATGTGTTCCTGTTTTGATACATCTGCTACTACAGGCTCAAAAGCAATAAAGTCCCCTGACCCTGGAATGCAACCTCCAAAACAATGAGCCAAAATAAACCTTCATTCTTTTTTATTCGATCACCATAGGTGTTTATTACCAGAATGGAAAAGTGACTAACACAGGGGTCTCTTGGAGAATGTAGCTCTGTTCCATCTGCGGGGAGACTCAGGGATGCACTAGCATCTGAAGCCACCTTATTAGTTACCTCGTTCCTCAAATTCAGCAGGACCTTGCACCAAAGGCCCATGCTGGAATTCCACATCTCCCACCTTACACATTCCAGCAGATTACTGACCCAGTTCTATGAACATGGTGTGTGCTCAATAAATAGAGTGACATAGTTTATAAATGCTCATATGGACCCAAGGCCAACTGTTCATGCAATAAGGAAAAATGGACCAGTGCTGTCCAAACAGATGTAGGCCACCTATGGTGGGCAACCCAAGGTGGGCAGTCTCTCAGTGTCCCTTCCTCATAGGCCTGGGTCCCTTCTCTGTTGTTTGTATCACATCCTTGAAATTTAACATGTCAAATGTAGAACGTGACTGAGGCAAATTGTGCCCTCCTCTATGATGACTATGTTAATCTGCCACTAGCCTTCATTATTTGTTCTTTCCCTCTTCCTTCTTGGTTTTTGTCTGGGCACATGGCTGTTTAGAATAAAGACTCAATTTCCCAGCCTCCCTTGCTGCTAGATTCTGACCAATGGGACACCAGGTCAAGGATCACATGCAACTTTCAGAAGGTTAAAGGAAGACAGGAGCTCTTTATTTCCTCTTCCTCCTTCCTAATTTGGCTAAGGAGGTGAAAGTCGGATGTGGAAGAGGACACAACAAGATTCAAGACAGACAATAGGAGCCTGAGTTCCTAATGATGATGTTCAAAATAAAACCTTGGACATTTTATCTCCATTATGTGTGAAAAAGATAAAAGTATTATTTTTTCCAACTAGAGTGAAAGTGTTCTTTTGTCTGTATTGTTCACTCCTTTATCTCTGGCACCTAAAAGAGCTCCTTGTGTTCAATAACAGTATTTTAAATAAATCAATCTTATTAGGCGTTTTCTGTCACCACAAATACATACAATCCTAAATGATATAATGACTTCAATTCCCCACTTCCATGTTTGTGGGCACTCTCTCTTCTCACTCATACTCCTCAGGGAAAGATTGCTTTCGTCTCCAAATGGTAGCAGTTTACCCATCTTCTCAGCTCAGCAAGTTGATTAAATGTAAATAAACAGTGACTTCCTTTTTAGTGACTTCACTCTGCCAACACAGGAATAAGATTCATCCCCTGCTAACGATCTCCAGATCATGAGTTCAGAAAGGCCCTATGCTCACTCTGGTTTGGAGACAATGATTCTGAGTCCTATGATGGTCTTAAGAGACCTGAAGGTACTAGGGCTTACTTGAAAGGGGAAGTGAACACTGTCCATGCTTGGAAATCTCAGTTTATATGCACTTTCAGGTGATGCAAGAAAATCCTGGGTGATAGGGACTGTTAGTAAGAGACCTAAAAGCCAAGGTACCCCACCTCCACCCCTGATCACTCACAACTTCTTGGTATCTCATTTCCCCAACTTGGCTCCAGGGCATAAATAGTCTTAATCTTTTCTCATAGTCCCAGAGTCCCTCAGAAAATAAACATCCTGATCAATAAAGGTCAAATTTAATCAAGTCTAATGTACAGAGTAAAGAAATCTTTGAGTGTACTAATCAGAGAAATATCACAGATCTAGATCTTTAGAAACGGTTTGCCTGTCTTTCAGCAGACTGCAACAAAACATTTCCATGCTGATGAGATTCAATCTTTAAAGAGGTGAAAAGAACACATTTACATAAGGGCATATGATATATCTATCCACATATGAGCATATTTATAGTTCTTTACATCTGACCATCTGATTTCAAACAAAAAGAACATGTCACATGCCAATATATTATAAATACAGTACTTATATTCATGCAGGTTTCAAAATGTACTGTTTGTCTTCTGGTACACACAGCATTCCTTTACCTGAACCCAAGCCAATATTGGCATATTCCTTATAATTTTCCTCTGTGGGATATGTTTTGTTGATTGATGGTTTTATTTGATTTCTAGCCCACTCTTTCACTGAGAATTATGCTTTTCAAAGTTTCAACTCCACGTAGATGTCTAGTTCAAACTTTCCACCTTCTGTGGGCTCAAAAATTCGTTTCAAGCCAGGCACAGCGGTGTATGCCTATAACCCCACTGGCTCAGGAGGCTGAAACAGGAGGATCACAAGTTCAAAACCAGCCTTAGCAAAAGTGAGGTGGTGAGCAATTCAGTGAGACCTTATCTCTAAATAAAATACAAAATAGGGCTGGGGATGTCACTCACTGAATGCCCCTGAGTTTAATCCGCATTACCAAAAAAGAAAAAAAAAAGTTCTCCTCAGTGTCTATAATTCTAGAATTCATAGTGCAGGAGGGATTCCGGGTAACCATCTCTTCATCTTAGAGTTACTTCTACTCTCCGCAGTCTGAACATTTTCTCCTCCTTTCCCTTCCTTTTCCTTCCTTCCTTCCTTCCTTCCTTCCTTCCTTCCTTCCTTCCTTCCTTCCTTCCCTAAGAACTTTCTCATATCTTTGCCCTGTTTCACTATCTGTATTATTTTAAAAAAATTAATTTGTTTAAGTTCTTCACTTAAAACTTTAAAGTTTTCCTTACTGGAGACAAAGGGTAGGTGTTTCTGCAAAGTAGTATACACTAATTTTTTGTGTCATTTTTCATAGTGAAATTCATCCTGTGTATATTTCACAAAATAGTGTATTTATGCGGGGAATGCTACAGAGTATACAGTTTCTCAATGTGTTCTAATAATTTATCTTCTGAAGAGTCTCATGGCACTGAACACATAGTTTTTTCTTAGTTCTCTGGGACATCATAGGAGGGAATTCAGGAGACCTGAATAATAATTTAGAGGACTTCATATCATTTTCATTCATTTGTCACTTTTCTTTTGTGGCAAGTGCCAAAAAAGAGAGATTCTGCAGTTTGCATCCTTCTAGTAAAGTTTAGAATATTATTTTTGTTATGAAAAGTTAGGATTTTATCTATTAATGAATGTAGCAAATACAATGAATTTGCCCCTGTTAATTCTATTACCTCAAAGCTCTGTGTTTCATTTAATTTTCTTCTACCTGGGTCAGCCAACTGGTTTGGAGAGCATCTCCCTGAGACAGAAGCTTTTCTATACAGGGGAGAACTGGATCATGTCTCAGTCATTTGTGGAACTCAAGACTCAGCATAGAGCCTGGAGGATTTTCAATATGCAATAAGTATTTGGTGCAGGAGTACATGGATTCCCTCAATAATTGTTTGTAGGGAGGAGGTAGTGAATAAAGCAGTAAATGAAAGAGAAAAAATGATATTCATGTTCTAATAAATCCAACCTGGATCTTGTCATTTATTCATAAACATGAGCTCCTTTGGGCCTGACTTTGGGATCAAAACAGATAATTACTCCATAGAGCTGGAAGTAGATGAAATCACCCAAAGAGTTCATTTGGGCATGATGGGACTCGATAATTTATAAACACTAAACGGGTCTTAAGTGCCTATCTGAAGACAAAGGCAATGTCAAAAGCAGAAGTCCCTGAGCCCAACATAGGGTTACTTCTACTGACATATAGACCTGACACAGACATAAAGATTTATTTTAAAAAGTACTTTCTCATCTAACTTTGATGAATGAACATTTACTATATGACATAGGCTTGACAGCAGGTGTCACAGACACCCCATACCTCCCTCACAACGGATGGGACAAGATGGGGACCAGATGCTGATGGACAGCACTAGGCAGGTCCCTGAGTCTCCATGTTCTACTTCACTCTAAGGACAAGGAAATGTCAGAATTGAAAAGGTTATTTCAAATACTGAAGGTGTCAATGACCAGAAGGAGAGCAACTCTCTGGACAGGTCTAGCAGGGATGTCTGGGGCAGGAGAGTTTCCCACAGAGAAAACTAGCCAGACTGTGCAAGCCAGGGCCACAGCCCAAGACACTCAAGCCTACAAGCTGGCCCTTTGCCATCTACCCCTAAAGGCCCCTTCATTAATTCAAAGGACATGTCATCCAACATTGCAGCTTAATGAGCACAAAGTCAACTCAGTGAGTCATCTGTGTCTGCCTCATAAGCTCTGTGCTTTTCTCAGCACAGTTACCCACCTCCAGCTCCCAGTCCTTAAAGTAAAGTGTTAACGACAAATAACTTCACTTGTCAAAATCTGGCAAATTCTGGTTCCTAAAGGAAACACTGTTCTGTGAGCAAGGTATTCCCTGCCTCAGAAGGAGAGGGGAGTCCAAGAAACTACAAAGCCTTCCTGTTTCAGCTCTGAAATTTCTTGAAAGCTCTTTAAAGAAAGTGAATTGTGGTAATTGTTGTAATTGTTGTATTCTGCTACTTTTCCTATCCCCTACAACAATTACTAATTGGGCATTATGTAAAATTGTGGATGTGTAACCGACGTGATTCTGCAATCTGCATTTGGGGTAAAATTGGGAGTTCATAACCCACTTCAATCTAATGTATGAAATATGATATGTCATGAGCTTTGTAATGTTGTGAACAACCAATAAAAAAAATAATAAAAAAAAGAAAGTGAATTGTGGGAAAGTTTTCTTTTGTGCACGTTATTGTATTTTCTGTATGCATCACTTTTACAGTTAAAAAAAAGGATTGCTTTTATTTCAGAAAACTAAGCTTTAAGCATATAGTAAAGATCATTTATTTTCTTCACCACAATTCTACAATTTAATGGCAGAATTTTTCTGAATTTCTTCTCCAATTCTCTTATTAATGTCTGTTCTTTTGACAAAATAACCAAAAGCTGTTCTCTCCAATCAGACCTAGCAAAGCAAACACAAAACAGTGTATGTAATTATTGGGAAATATAAAAATTCATCTAATTTGAATATCCATTCATTTCCTCATTCTCCAAAAGGATAAAAATAGACCTAAGCCTATAGGCAAAATCAAAGAGTAAAAATGAAATTATTCCCTTTACGTAATAAGTTGGCCATTCTTCTGTGAAGGTATATAACTGGGAAAGAGGTTAGAAATCAAAGCCAGTGTTTCTATTATGGAACTGCAGAATCATAATATGTAAAGGGACTGACTCAACTTAGAGATCCAGATAAACACACTTCCTGGGGCAGGGGCAGAACTGTGAAGGCCAGAGAAGCCCTATCCAGGTCAATATGGTGACCACCAGCCACTTGCAGTGACTCAGCACTTGACATGTGCCACACCTAAACGGAGATGTGCTATCAATGTAAAAATGCCCACTGGATTTCCACTTGGTGTGATTAAAAGAACATCAAGTATCACATCAATCATTGCATTTATTACATGTTAAAATAGTAATTGTCTGTATATCTTAGGCTAAAAAAATTACCCAACTTAATTTCATCTGTTTCTTTTTCCTTTTCTTAACTCAGCTGCTAGAAAAATTGAAAGTTGCATATGTGACTTGCATTTGTGGCTTATGTTATTTTTTTATCACACAGTATTTGTTAAGAGGTTGAGACACTTGAGTATTTAGCCAGAGATTTCTAATTATTCACTGTTTTATCTAAAATCGGACTCACAGAATTGTTGTAAGACAGGAGAAAAGCACATGACAGAATCACATGACAGAATCACAATAAGTATGATTTTGTTTTCCTCAGTTGTGTTTGCAATGAAAAAGATGAAGATCACAATAGCTCAAGGCTCTAGTTCCTCTCATTTTCAGTTAAGGTTTATTTAATTCTGATTAGAGACGGTCATGTCTTTGAGGCTGCTGGCTGCCTCAGCTTCTCCCTGGTGGCTGCTGAGTTCCTCACCCACTAGGACAAAGTGAAAAGGACGCAGTACTCAGAACTGAAGAAGTTTTAATCACTGGTTTTCTGTTTTCTGTTTTCAAGAGTGGCAAGGAGGATCGAGAAAGAGAGAGAGGAAGAGAGACCTGACACAGATATAAAGATTTATTTTAAAAAGTACCTTCCCATCTAAAATTGCTGAATTAATAAATAAATGCAGTATATACATAAGTATGGTTTGAAAGTGTCCTCCCCCAAATTCATGTGTTAGACACTTAACCTCAAAATTAATATGCATTTGACCCAGCTATTCGCCTTCTCGGACTATACCCAAAGGACCTAAAAACAGCATATCAATGTTTATAGCAGCACAATTCACAATAGATAAACTGTGGAGCCAACCTAGATGTCCTTCAGTGGATGAATGGATTAGAAAAATGTGGCATTTATACACAGTGGAATATTACTTAGCAATAAAAAAGAATAAGATCATGGCATTTGCAGGGAATGGATGGCATTAGAGAAGATTATGCTAAGTGAAGTTAGCCAATCCCAAAAAAACAAATGCCGAATGTCTTCTCTGATATAAGAGGGGGGGTGACTCAAAATGGGGTTGGGAGGGAGAGCAAGGGAGGAAGATTACCTCTAGATAGGGAATAGGGGTGGGAAGGAAAGGGAGGGAGAAGGGGAATAGCAAGGATGGTGGAAGGAGACCCTCATCATTATACAAAATACATGGATGAAGATGTGAATTTGGTGTCAACATACTTTATATATAATCAGATATATGATAAACTATGATATAATGGTATATTAAGAATTGTAATACAAAAATAAATGAATAAATATTACAAAAAAATGTTAATGTTAGTTAGAAATGGGGTCTTGGGAGGTAATTAGCATTCGATGAGTTAACCAGGGTGGGGCCCCAGCATGGCCTTAGTGGCTTTGTAAGAAGAGGAGCAGAGCCCTGAGCCAGCCTGCTTGCTCTGTGTCCCCATGCAAGGCCCTCCACCACGTTAGGAGCCAGCCAGAAGCCCCTTTCCAGATGTAGACCATACGCCGGCACCTTGATATTTGACTTCCTGACCTCCACACCCTTAAGAAATGAAGCTGTTCTTCAATGAATCTCCCAGTCTGTGGTGTTCTGATACAGCAACAACACAAAGACTAAGACAACGGAAAGCGGGATGTTACTCAGCCTTCAACATAAAGGGCTTTCTGACTTAGGATACACCATGGAGAACCTTGAGGATGCGACCTTGGCTGACTAGAAACTTCTAACTGTGGAGAACTGAAATATTGTAGAAGAGCCAAAATTATCCTGGAGTACCTTAGGCACTTTAATAGCCACTTCCCTTATTTTTTTAAAAAAAATTTAAGCAGAGTTTTTAATGCAAAAATATACACAAGGGAGCAAAGGGCAAGAATTTAAACTGCGTGTAAAAGCCATTGACCTTAACTTCGTATCTGAGCCATATTCTCATGACTATTATGTAAACTTCTCAGAATGCATCACTGAGCCTAGAAGACCTCCAGCCTCCAAACCCTAAAATTTAGAAAGTCACAAAGAAATACTGAAAACCTATAGAAGAGATTCTCCATCTCTGCTGTGGCCTGACTCCCTGATGCTCCTACCAATGTAATTGATAATGTTTTGATTTATGACTCTCTTTCTTTGGGAGTATAAAAGTTCATGGACCCTCTTCTATAATGGAACAAACATGTCATCTAGGGTAACTTGAACCCAGCAAACCTGAGTTTTAAATGTTCAACACCTCTAGCAATTAGAGAAATGCAAATCAAAACTACACTGAAATTCTATCTCACTCCAGTCAGAATGGCAATTATCAGGAATACAAATAACAATAAATGTTGACAAGAATGTGGGAGAAAAGGTACACCTAATACATTGCTGGTGGGACAGCAAATTGGTGCAACCACTCTGGAAAGTAGTACAGGATTTCTCAGAAAACTTGAAATGGAACTACCATTTGACTCAATTATCCTATTCCTGGGCCTATACCTAAAGGACTTAAAATCAACATACCACAGTGATGCAGCCACTTCAATGTTTATAGCAGCTAAATTCACAATAGCCAAGCTATGGAACCAATCCAGGTGCCCCTCAACAGATGAATGGATAAAGAAACTGTGGCATATATACTCAATGGAATATTACTCAGTCATAAAGAAGAATAAGTTATGGCATTTGCTAATAAATGGACAGAACTGGAGAGTATCATGCTAAGTGAAATAAGCCAGTCCCCAAAAAACAAAAGCAAATGTTCTCTCTGATATGTGGATGCTAACACACAGCAAGGGAGGGGAAGATTAGAAGTTCACTGGATTAGACAATGGGAAATGAAAGAAAGGGAGGGGATGGGATTAAGAAAGACAGTAGAATGAATAGGACATAACTTTCCTCTCTTTATATATGAATACATGACCAATGTAACTCCCCAACATGTACAACCACAATAATGAGATCCTAATTGGAACAAGTTATACTTATTCTATGTATGTACAATGTCAAAATACACTCTTCTATTACGTATATCTAGAAAGAACAAATAAAAGTGAAAAGAAATTCCATGGCAACAAACTGTAGTTTTTTCAAACACAATGAGCTGTGTGTAGTTGCTATAACTCTCACCAGTAGCCTGATGACATGTAATCATGATTGATGGTGATGTTTAGGGAGCCCAACGTTTAAAAGCTAGGCTTATATAAGGCTGAAAGGTTAATAAAATAAGTACTTGTCACTCCGTTTCTCTATATGCTTAACAAAACACTGTTGAAATCTTAAGAACTGTTTGCTAATCTTGTTCCCAGAATGTGCTGTCCCCAACTATGGACTGTCTGCTAATGTTATTCCCAGAAAGAGCTGTCCCCAACTTCCAAACTACAAAATGTAACTTCTCTCCCTGGAAAGTATATAAGCTCTGCTCAAGCTGTTCTCAGGGCTCTATCTCTCTTTGCTATAGAGAGCTCGGGCCCCAGCATGCTGGTCTCCAAATAAACCCACCCTTCTGCTTTTGCATAAGACAGTCTCTTGTGGTCTCTTACTCGACGTTTCGCCGGACCCTTACATTTGGTGCGTTGGCCTGGAACTGCGCATCGCCGGACAGGGAGACCTCAACAAGACTCCTTTAGGGGGGGTAAGTAAGGCGCCTTATCTTCTTCTTCTTCTTCTTCTTCTTCTTCTTCTTCTTCTTCTTCTTCTTCTTCTTCTTCTTCTTCTCCTCCTCCTCCTTCTTCTCCTTCTTGTTTTTCCTTTGCGATCGCTCAGAGTCTGGTTTTTGGCTGGAGAGCGTGAGCTCTCAGGGCCTTCTGGTTTTGGGCTGGAGAGTGTGAGCTCTCAGGGCCTTCTGGTTTGGGGCTGGAGAACGTGAGCTCTCAGAGCCTTCTGGTTTTTCGGTTTTGGGTTGGCAGAGTGTGGTTGTCAGCGGAGAGCGTGAGCTCCCCTGGCGGTGGTGGATAGACGTGTCCCTGAAGCCACAGACCACGTCTCCTCAAGGGACGCTTTGGGAGACTCTGGGGGGGACGGAAGTGCCCCCATCTGGGAGGGACAAGGTGCCCTCATCTGTATTCTGCTGCCAACCCGTCTGGTCTTGCCGGCATCTATTCTTTCTCTCAGGTTGAATTCACTGTCTGTTTTTAATCTTTGCCTCTGAACTTGTGTTACACGTTTACTGTTTACTGTGTGTCCGTGTTTATGTCACGTTTGTATTGTCTCTGTCTTTGTTCAAGTAACTTTCATTATGGGACAGAGTCATTCACTAGACTGAAGTCCGCATAAGGGCTCAGAATCTTTCTTTTTCAGTAAAACACCGGACCTGGAAGACTCTCTGTGCCACAGAATGGCCCGCTTTTGGAGTTGGATGGCCTCCAGAAGGATCTTTCTACTCCCCACTAATTTGAAAAGTCAGAAATATTGTCTTTGTCTTTCAGCCGGGGCCACATAGCCATCCAGATCAACAGCCGTATATCTTAACTTGGTAGGACCTTTGTGAATCTCCTCCTCCACCCTTTGTTCTCCCTGAGTCTCAAGATTTGACTCTGCTGGACTCTCCTCCCTTTCCTTATCCCCTGCCTTCGTTCCCCAACCCCCAACACCCTCTAAGTGATTCCCCTGATGCTGACTCAGGTTCTCCACCATTGAAGGAGGTTAAACAAGCCCAGCACCCTCCAGATGACTTCCCTGAGGCACAAACAGCCCCTCCTCCCCGGAACTTGCCGGCAGCGAATAATTAAAAACCCTAAAGCCCCCGTGATACTTCCTCTCCATCCTTATGGGCCAATGATAGAGGATGGCCATGGTGGAGAAATACAAGCCTACCAGTATTGGCCTTTCTCCTCTTCAGATCTATATAACTGGAAAAATAACAATCCCCCTTTTTCCGAGGACCCCACCCGGCTCACAGGTCTGATCGAGTCATTGATGTTTTCACACCAGCCTACTTGGGATGACTGCCAACAACTCTTAGGTACTCTCTTCACAACAGAGGAACGAGAGAAAATCCTCCTGGAAGCAAGAAAAAATATCCTCGGACCAGATGGGAGACCGACACAACTTCCTAACATAATCGAAGCTGACTTCCCCTTGAACTGATCCAACTGGGACCCCAACACCTTTGAAGGTAGGGAGCATCTGTCCACTTATTGCCGGGGCTCTAATAGCAGGTCTCCGAGCAGCCGCTAGACGGCCAACTAATTTGGCCAAGGTAAGAGAGATTATTCAGGGGCCTAATGAATCACTCTCTATGTTTCTGGAGAAAATTATGGAGACATATAGGAGATATACTCCTTTTGATCCTCAGGCAGAGGATCAAAAGGCATCTGTCACGATGGCCTTTAATGGGCAAGCTGCCCTGGATATTAAAAACAAGTTATAATGCTTAGATGGATTACAAGATATGACTTTAAGAGATTTATTCAGAGAAGCTGAGAAGGTATACTATAAGAGAGAAACTGAGGAAGAGAAGGGAACAAAGGGAGAAAGAAAGTGAGCAAAGGGAGGATGAAAGAAACAAAAGACAAACTGAGGCATTGACTAAGGTCCTGGTCACAACAACAAATAGGCCAGAAGTTAGGAGACAGGGAAACAAAAAGGGATACCTGGGCCCATGCCAAAAGCCACATCTGGCCTCAGATCAATGTGCCTACTGTAGAGAAAAAGGACACTGGGTCAAAGAGTAACCTAGAGAGAAACAGCCACGCCAACCAGCCATTCTAACTTTGGAGGATGACTAGGAAAGTCAGGGCTCGGATCCCCTCCCCGAGCTCAGGGTAACTTTTGAAGTGGAGGGGACCCCAATAAACTTTGAGGTGGATACAGGGGCAATATACTCAGCCCTTAAGGCCCCACTGGGCCCTCTATCAACTAAAAGGTCTCTAGTTCAAGGGGCTAACGGCAGTAAATATCAGGCTTGGACAACTAAGAGGACCATGGACCTGGGAAAAGGAAAAGTCCATCACTCCTTCCTAGTGATCCCAGAATGCCTAGCCCCATTGATAAGAGAAGATCTGCTCACCAAACTCCAGGCCAGAATAACTTTTAACCCTGAAGGCCCCCAAATGGAATTTCTAAATCCTTCAGTAAAAACTCCTATTGTCATGGCTTTAACTATGTCAGTAGAAGATGAACATCAACTCTTCACACCCCCCCAAGACTGATCAAACAGGCAAGCTATCCCAGAAATGGATAACAGATTACCCAGATGCCTGAGCAGAAACTGCTGGGTTAGGCCTCACCGTAAAACAACCTCCAATAATGGTGGAGTTAAAAACCTCAGCCTCCCCAATTAATATTAAACAATATCCTCTGAGCAAAGAAGCTAAAGATGGGATAAGGTCCTATATTCAGAAATATCTGGCCTTAGGGGTCCTAAGGCCCTGTCAATCGGCCTGGAACACTCCCCTGTTACCAGTAAAAAGCCAGGAACTGGGGACTATCGCCCTATTCAAGACCTAAGAGAGATCAACAACAGAGTGCAGGACATTCACCCCACAGTACCTAATCCGTACAATCTGCTTAGCACCCTGAACCCTGAACGAAAATGGTATACTGTCCTGGGCTTAAAAGATGCTTTCTTTTGCTTGCCTCTGCATAAAGATAGTCAATTGCTGTTTGCTTTCAAATGGGTAAACCCAGAAACTGGAACGACTGATCAACTAACTTGGACCAGACTCCCACAGGGGTTCAAAAACTCCCCCACTCTCTTTGATGAAGCCCTCCACAGAGATCTCAACAACTTCAGAACCATGCACCCTGAAGTCACCCTACTCCGATATGTGGATGACCTGCTACTGGCAGCAGACACCAAGGAAAACTGTGAGTCTGGGACCCAAGCACTATTATCTGAGCTTCTGCCAAAAAGGCCCAAATTTGCCAGCAAGAAGTAATCTTCCTGGGCTATTCCCTTAGGGGCGATAAACAATGGCTCACTGAGCCCAGAAAACAAACCGTTGTGCAGATACCACCCCCATCTAACAAGAGGGCAAATGAAGAAGCTAAATTGGCAGCCCTAAACAGAGTAACCATGTTAACATTTTCCATATGGGGGAAATATGAGTCAGGAGATTTAACTACATCAGAGCACCCCGACAACTTAACATCTGAGGACACTGACACTGAACTCCTTGACAACACTGAACCCAACTTGCAATTTCAGAAAGCCCTACACTATGTTAAAAATGTACATCAACTCACTCACCTTGGTTCAAAGAAACTGCAAGCATTCCTGAAGGATCAAGAACAGAGTTTTCCAGTAACCGGCTCACAGCAAAAGGAAATAGCTGAACGGGTAACAAAAGCCTGTCGGGTCTATCAATTGGTTAATGCTTACCCCTCCAAGCTTCCTATAGGAAGGCGTCTTCGAGGAACCAGACCAGGACAATTCTGGGAAGTGGACTTTACTGAAATTAAGCCAGCAAGGAATGGACTTAAATATCTCCTAATCTTTGTAGATACATTTTTCAGGATGGATTGAAGCCTTCCCCGCAAAAAAAAGAAACGGCACAAATGGTGGTCAAGAAGATCCTAGAAGATATTTTTCCAAGATACGGACTGCCTAAGGTAATAGGGTCTGATAATGGACCGGCGTTTGTGGCCCAGGTAAGTCAGGGGTTAACCAGGACCCTGGGGATTAATTGGAGGTTACATTGCACTTATAGACCCCAGAGCTCAGGACAGATAGAAAGAATGAATATAACCATTAAAAAGACCTTGACAAAATTAAGCTTGGAGACCGGCATAAAAGATTGGACTATGCTCCTGCCTTATGCACTGTTTCGTACAAAAAATACTCCCTCTGTTTCTTTGTGTAACCTCACCCCCTATGAAATTCTCTATGGTGCCCCTCCTCCAATAAGGGACCTGACCCCAACTCTAAGACCTAACGATTCCTTTCACACCCCCTTGCTTGACAGACTTAAAACTTTTGAAAAAACTCAGTGATACCTGTGGAAACAGCTGGCCACTGCCTACCAACCTGGGGACAAAGGAACTCCACACCGATATCAAGTGGGAAACTTCATCTATGTAAGACGACATCAGGTGTCATCTCTAGAACCCCGCTGGAAAGGACTACACCAGGTGCTACTTATAACACCTACAGCGGTAAAGGTAGATGAAATCACTTCCTGTGCCCTGTCCGGACTCTGGCTGAGAATTAAAAAAGACTGGTAACCCTCTCAAATTGCATATTCGCCGTATGGATAGGACTATAGACTCTCCCCCTGACCACCAGTAGTCCTAACCCTCATCAGCCCATTCAGCAGCGATGGTTGATCATAAATCCTACTGGACAGAAAGTATGATCTATCTCACATACAGCCCCCTTAGGGACCTGATGGCCATCTCTCCACCCAGACATTTGTCAGTTGGCTATAGGTCTTTCCTATTGAGATATCCCTGATGAAAAAGATCCCACTAAAATTCCATTAAATCCCTTCCATACCAGATAATAGAAGCAAACATTATGGATGTAGAGACACGCGAGCCAGATGTAGGTTGGTTAACCTAGATTACTATGTTTGCTCGGCGGACTATCAAAGCCACAAACAGTCACAGCTATGTTGGGGAAAAACCGACTTCTTCTGTAAGTCATAAGGATGTAAACATACAGGGGCTACCTGATGGAACCCAAACCTCCGCTGGTTCTCAGACCATTGCCCCTTGCTGAAGTAACAGGTACTGAGGTATCTCTCCACCCATTCACTCCTCTCTTCTCCTGTCAGTGTCCACACCGGGTCCCACCAGGTCCTCTTACCAGCTAACCCAAAGCTCAAACCAGCTGAGGAGAGCCCTCAGACCCCTATCCGAGATGTAATGAAAATGGCCTTTAAAGTTGCTTTGTCATCACTGAAAACAGGTTACTAAGAATTTAAAGTCCCTCACAGGCTTTTTGGGATACTCACTCCAGTCTTCCCCTCTGCTCTACCTGTTCTACTACTCGAGTTTTTGTTGCTAGGAAAATCCCAAACCCCTTTCCCATTATTCTTTTACATCTCTCCTTCCTCATTCTCAGATCCACGGAGCTGCTCTCAGCACCGCCTTCCCCGTCCTCCCCCTCTGCACCAGGCCCACAAAACTGACCTTCTCCAGAAGTCTTCACTATGGCTGACTTTAGGACTTTCAGCAAAAGAGTCCCTATAAAAGAGTTCAGTATTGATAAACTTCCTCTTTTCATATTGCCCTGTTCTACTTGGCCACTGACTGGAAAAATCAGCACTCCTAAGCTAGACACCCCCTTACTAGTTTTTCACAAAATATGTGAACAAGGCCTCTGGCCTTGAGCTGGGGCTTCACAGAGATGGCTACATTTCTAAGATAAAAAGTTATCAATTGGGCTCCATGGTAACAGCTGGCAAGGAAAAAAAAAAAGTTCTCCCCCTCCCAGGTGTCCTTGAAAAGTTAACTTGCCCAGAACACAGAAAAAAAAAAAAAAACAGAAACAAAAACTGCTTTTTGTAAACTTCTGCAGACTGGAAACTTCTGAGCCCCTTCCCTTACATGTTGAGTACAAAATTCTAAAACTACCTAAACTTGGGTTTCAAGAGATTAATTGATTACAACAGAAGCAATGCCCTCTGAATCCGGTTGCAACCAAATAGGACTGTTTCCCTGTCTTCAATGCTATCTTAGGTGCCTTGCCTTGTCCATCCCTGCAACAGTATAATTCTATATACTTAAACATTATTTATGTTTTCATAAAATGGTCAACAGATGTGATTAATTATGTAATGGTGCAGATGTTTCCCAGAGTGCTCTATCATGACGCAGGTTCATTTAAAGATCAAATAAGGGGACATACAACCTGGTTCTGCTGGGAACCTGTAGCCCTCACTCTAGCCATCTTATTAGGAATGGGAATTGCTGCAGGGGTGGGCACAAGGACTACTGCCCTGGTCCGTGGGACACAACAAATGACCCAATTAGAAACAGCAATAGACCAAAACTTAAAGATATTAGAAACCTCCATCACAGCTTTACAGGAATCTTTAACCTCTCTCTCTGAAGCTGTTTTACAGAACAGGAGAAGGTTGAACCTCCTCTTCATGAGAGAAGAGGGCCTTTATGTTGCATTAAGAAAAAAATGTTGTTTTTATGTCGACCATACTGGAATTGTTAAAAAATCTATGAGTAAACTAAGAAGACGCCTTGAAGAGCGTCAGAGAGAGAAAAAAAACCAAAAAGGGTGGTATGAGTCTTGGTTCACACAGTCCCCCTGGTTAACTACGCTTGTATCAGCCTTGGCCGGTCCTCTAATAATTCTTATATTATTGCTAACTCTAGAACCCTGTTTGCTCAACCATGTAATTTCCTTTCTCCAATCCCAAATTGGACAAATCAAACTTATGGTAATCAGACAACAATATACCCCACTAGCAGACACGGAATATGACACCCCCCAATGATCACTTTTATGATTAAAAGTAGCCAGAAGAAGAAGTGGGGAATGAAAGGTTAATAAAATAAGTACTTGTCACTCCGTTTCTCTATATGCTTAACAAAACACTGTTGAAATCTTAAGAACTGTTTGCTAATCTTGTTCCCAGAATGTGCTGTCCCCAACTATAGACTGTCTGCTAATGTTATTCCCAGAAAGAGCTGTCCCCAACTTCCAAACTACAAAATGTAACTTCTCTCCCTGGAAAGTATATAAGCTCTGCTCAAGCTGTTCTCAGGGCTCTATCTCTCTTTGCTATAGAGAGCTCGGGCCCCAGCATGCTGGTCTCCAAATAAACCCACCCTTCTGCTTTTGCATAAGACAGTCTCTTGTGGTCTCTTACTCCGACGTTTTGCCGGACCCTTACAAGGCAAGAGGAAGAGATTAATGTATGTAGCCCTCATGACTTTATAAATTCAAACTTTGAGAATATTAATAAAAATATCAAATCATATTTGTGCACTGAGAAAGTTACTATTAAGTAAAAAGAATGAAATAAATAGCAAAGATGCCCTTTCCATAGCTGTATCAACAAATCCTGCAGCAATCTTCAGGTTTCCAGGAGACTCACTCCCCGATCACTCTTTCACAATCACTAAACATGCTTATTAAGGCATTCATAGTTCAACCATTGGAAATGGAGCTTTTCTGACTAAACTTCAAATAACACATTTTAACTAGCCAACAATTCCACCGTCCAAAGCATTCCAGTTAAATGAGATTTGTCAATGACATAAATTAAAACTTCTTTCCCTGGACCCTTCCTGCATCATTGGCTGGAATCTGGCTGGTCCTGTTCTCACCTAATTAGAGGCTGAGGCCAGGGATAGTGTCACAGCTGGTGAGGGCAGTAGAGGTCACCCAGAATCATGCAGTTGGTTTTTTGGATAAAGAAAAATAAATTTGCCCTGGTGAGCTGTTTCTAGGACTATAGAATCTCCAGAAAGACTCAAGTCTGAGTTGATATTTTATGGAATTATTTATTACAACCTTATAACTTCTGTGACCTTCTCCACCGGTCCTAGGACTCTATCCATCTATGAAGTATGCTGCCTCACTCGTGCACTCTGTGAATTTCTCATTTGTCCAAGAAGGCAGCTCTTACCACACATCTGCCATGGATAACTCCTCCCTAAGATATAGTTTGGGCCATCTGGTTTTAAAGACAGGGGATCTGGAATCTTATCTTCTCGAAAATGGGGTAGTGAATTCAGGATACTTATACTGTTGCATTTAATTAAATATGAAGTATTGTGCAATCAGAACCTACCAGGCTTACACTCAGCCCTCTGGGGAATGACAAAGCATAAAATACAGCTCTTGCTTTCAAGATGTTCTCAATTATTGGAGAAATAAAGCCATCAGCAAGAAACAATCACACAAAAGGGCCAGTGAATCAATGACTAAATGTCACTAAAAATGACAAGAGGAGTTTAGAGGGAAAGGGATCAAGAGATGTCGGATGGGCGCTTGCTGCTTTCCTGTCCTGGTGCCAGACACCAAGGAACAGCTTTAAATAAAATGGACTTTCATTGAGGGACTCGCCATCTAGCTGGAGAAGCAGAGGGAACACTTTGACTTCTCAGTGGGAAGCAGGTCTTTCAGGATAGAATGTAACTAATCACAGGAGAACAGATTGGATAAACAGGACCAACCAAAGTGTCAAGAAAAGGAATGTGTGGCCTTCAGGAATTAAGAATGCCCTGGATAATTCCAAACTGCCTAGTCCTAAACTGTTTTCATTTCAGAGTGACAGGGGGACATAGCTCTCCTTTAAATTATGTTACACTTTTCTTATTATAGTCACCTTGTGTATCTGAATCTATTTGAGCCAGGATACTTACAGGAATCCAGAGAGCCTGCAAAGGGGCTTCAGATGGAAAATGGGCAGAGTTCTGATTTTGCAGCAAAGACTACCTAAAGTGGACTGTTCTCATGTTCCTAACTGAGCAATAATGCACCACGGTTCCCAGCAAGTGACTAGGAAAATTTAACAAAGCCAACCAGATAAAAATTTAAAAGGAGAATGAGTGAAATATTACTCTTCCCATATTAAGACATTAAATTCACATACTTTCTTTAAAGTTTACAGAGCTCAAGCCCTTATACAACAGTTGCTTTTCCTAAAAACCTGGAGAAGAGCAGGTCTTACTAATCCCATTTCCCAAACATATTAATTACATTATTAAAACATAAGAAGGATAGACTGTGGACCAATGGAACAGAATAGAGAATCCAGAAGTACCCACTTAAAGATGCCTGATTTTTGACAATGGTGCAAAGCAACTTAATGGAGGGCAGATGGTCTCTTCAGCAATTGGGTATTCACAGGGAGAAAAAGATTTTTTAAAAAAAGCAAAACAATACAATACAAACTCTTTAACCTAACTCTTACTTTACATATAAACATTAATTCAAAATTCATTATGGACTATTTTTTCCCCAGTACTGGGTACTGGGGATTGAACCCACCGATACTCTACTACTGAGCTACATCCCAGCCTTTTTAAAATTTTATTCTGAAACAGGGTATCATTAAATTGTCCAGGCTGGCCTGGAATTTGTGATCCTTCTGCCTCAGCTTCCTGAACGGCTGGTATCACAAACTGCCCCACTATGCCTGGTGTAAATATTCTTGCTTCTACTTCTTCATTAAATATTTTTTTCTGGTATGTAGTTTGTCTTCTCATTCTCTTCAAATGACCTTTTTTTTTTTCTTTTCAATGATAGTTTCAATAAAACCACACATAGCTTTTGTTGAGATACAGTCACATATAATTCTCCCATATAAAGTCTACAAGAATCTCATGGTCTTTAATGTATGCACAAAGTGGCACAAACTGCCACCAAAATCAATTTTGGAGAACTTCAACGCTCCAAAATTAAATTCTATGTTTCACATGGACTTTTGCAGAGCAAAAGTTTTTGATACTGATGAGGTTGAATTGATCAGTTTTTCTTCCTATAGAATGCCTAAGTCTGAGAACTCTTTGCTTATTCCTAAAGCCAGAAGACTTTCTCCTAAATCTAGAACACTTATCATTTTACATTTTTAAAAAATTCCTTCTTTTGCAGTTTCCCTAAAACTCAAAGGCAGTCGCATTGACAACCACCCTGCTTTATCCCAGCATAGCCCCTGGAAACGGCTCTGAAGCAGAAAGAAGCCTCTCATATCTTGATGTCTAGAATCACTGAGAGCTCTCCTCACATATTAAATGTTCAAAATATAACGCAAAATTGTGTTCATTCAGGCCTGGGCAGAGGTGCTTTGAGAGTACCATAAAAAGCAGGAGCAAACCCACGGCTTTCAAATAACCACACTCAGAGCAGGAGATCAGAGCAGGACAGACTAGGCTCAAGTCCTTAGCAAACGGGAGGCTTCATCTGGGGGGACTTGGCTGGAAGATAAAGAGCACACGTGGTCAACAGTGCGACGCCCTTCCCAGAGCCAGCCCTAAGCCATTTCAGATGAAGATGGAAAATCTCCACAGCCACAGATCCTAAAATATCCCTTTTATTTTTCTTTATTCGGGTTTCCTCTTAACGTCAACTTACAGGACAGGGACAACCATCAATAGCAACCTTCAAGGGGCTTTTGTGGCACATATGCTGGCTCAGATGGATTTTCTGGGTATTCACAGATAGCTGAAAAACTAAAATATCTCTACCCACCCCACAGAAGGGGAGCACTGTTAACAAAACACTGAATGACTGTTCACAGAATCTTAAGCATAAAAGTCAATCTAACATTTAACCAGGAAGTCATCTCTCCCGTTAGATGCCCTTTTACAGGAGAGTGAAAATTGAGCAATTTAATTATAAAGGCATTAATATGGGTGATTTATATGAAGCACCTTCCATCATTTCTTCTAAAATCAGCCCAGCTTCTTCATTTTCCTACAATAGCACCTGCGTTGATGGTGGTCATGGGTCTTTGAAGACTTATCCATGCCTTTCCAATCACCAAAATATTTCCATCTGAGTTCTCCCATTGAATACTTTGCATCATCTTCTGGGTTCCCAAGTGTCCCAGATGTAGGACTCTGATGCTCTGGAGTAAGTGGCATCAGACAACGAGAAGTCCTCCTGCAGGGGCTGTGCACAGGACCATCGGTAGATGAGTTGTCCTGCAACCTCTTCACTCTTGGGTGGGGAGCACCTTGATAATGTTTTGCCCAACCCCCATAACTTGAATACCTTTACTTTTACTACCAAGAACCTATTTCTGGTATTTATTCTTCTGACTAGCAAGTCTCTAATTTTTTTTAAAAAAAAATTCTATTTCTGATACTGACTGTGCTAGTTTCAGAACCTCAGGTGATAATTGGAATCTGAAGAGCTGAAGTTTTTCTGACATAATACCTGCAGCCACTCTCCTGCAGGATGAATTTTCTCTTCTTTTTAAAACTGATTTGTTGAAGTAACATTGACATGCCTATGTCTTCATTGGATAAATGTTTATTCAATTCCTTTCTCAGTTTTTAATTGGGTTATTTGGTTTTTATTTGTTTGTTTGGGTTTTGCTTTGTTATTGAATTGAAAGAGTTCCTCAGATATTGTGAACATAGTAACCCCTTACATGGTCTGCAGATATTATCTTCCATTCATCTACTTGTCTTTTATTTTGTTGTTTTCTTTCCTGGGGAGAAGATTTTTTTCTAGATACCTTCTATCTGTCTATTTCTGCTTCTGTTGACTGTGACCTTGGTGTCATATCCTGAGAATTACTGCCCAGTCCAACGTGCAGAAGCTTTGTTGCTATGCTTTCTTCTATAACTTTTATTTTCAGACTTTAAGTATTTGATCAATCTTGAGTTGGCTTTTGTGGATGATGTGAGATAAGGGTTCAATTTCGTTCCTTTGCACAGAGATATTGCTTTTTTGTTTGTTTGTTTGAATCACAGAGTTTAAGACCTTCTCCTGGTACTGGACATTTGGAGAACCTGGTGGTGTTCATGCTGGTCCAGGATGTTAGGAGTAGTTGTTAATGAGGAACGAAATATGAACCTACAACATAACTGGTCATAGGGTTTCTCGGAAATTGCCTTTAATGAACAATCAAGTGACTCACAGAACCACAACAGATGTACTGATCCCGGGAATAAACACAAGGAAACAAGGGAAGTCAAGAAGAAAATATCAATAGGGTAGCTCCTGACAGGATCCACTGAGGTCATTATGAAGTCAGGATTTATGACCATAGGTTTCTTAATTTATTTCAGGAGGGAAATTTCATTACTAGCACAGGTGCACCAAGATGAAGTCTGTCTGATCACTGACCCCAGCACCCTAATTTAACTTAAGATGGATGCGTAGTTAAAGCCTGCCTGAACAGCATGGCTGCCATGACAGTTCCAAAAGGACCAACTGGATCAAAAACACCTCTGCCCAACGTGAAGGAGGAGTTAACATCTGATTGGTGAAGACTGCTGAAGGCGGAACGCAGCTGTCCCAATAAACACCAACAATAATGAATTTGGAAGCAGCGTTGTGTCCTTGTTTTCTGCTCAGATACACCTCTCTCTCTCTCTCTCTCTCTCTCTCTCTCTCTCTCTCTCTCTCTCTCTCTCTCTTTGCTTGAGCCTTTACTCTCACTCATAATCCACTTCTCTACTTGACTTTCCATGTCTGACTTTAAATTTTCTTTTTTTCTGGATATAAGAACCAAGGTTTGGAGCTTCAGCTCCCCACTTTCCTGTGACACAGCACAACCAATGAGCTGGAATCTGCAGTTCCTCAATGACATTGGTATGTGACTTCAGTTTTCTACCCTTAGAGCAAAGTTAACAACAGCCCACTTCCAGGCATGCCTAGCAGAGAATGTGGCATATAGTAAATACCATTATTGATAAATGGTAATATCTGCATCCCTGAACTCCATGTTCTCTTTTAATTCCACCTAATCTGTCTTTTCTTCTGTCTACCTAATTCTTCAGCCTCATGGCTTTCTCTACCCTCAGACTCTTGACTTCATCTCCCATTAGCTTTGTTATACGTGCTGTTTGTTCTGCCTGGAATGTTCTTCCCTTTCCTCTTCCCTCATTAACTCCCAGTCCTTTATCACTTGACTAAGGTGGTGTCTGCCAGATTTCTATACGGTAAGGTTGCTTTTTTTCCCTTTGTAATTTAGATATTAGGTGTCAACCAAAAGCTCACATATGAGGCAATGCAAGAAATATTAGAGATGAAATGACTGACTGGGCTATAAGAATCTGAACCGAATCAGTGTATTAATCTCATGCACTGATTGGTAACTGGGGTGACTGTAGACAGGTAGAGTGTGGCTGGGGAAGCTGAGTCATCGAGAGCGTGCCCTTGGAGTTTCTATTTTGTCCCTGGTCTGCAATGTCTCACTCTCTCTTTTCTGAAGTATTGTTCTGAGCTACTTTTCTGTGTCAGACCCTTCTGCCATGATGTTCTGCCTCACTTCAAGCCCAAAGAAATGGAGCCAGCTGTCTATGGACTGAGACTTCTGAAACCATGAGTGCCCAAATAAACTTTTCCTCCTCTAAAATTTCTTTGTCAGGTCTGTTGATCACAGAAACGAAAAAGCTGACTAAAACAATAAAATTTTATGAGAAGATACTTTGGAATTATGATAAGATCCTGTTTCTCGTTGTATTTTTATCCACTAATGTTAGCAAACATTGGCAATTCTTGCCTTTTGTGGATATCGCTCTGCTAAATAGTGATTTTTCTAGTTCTTTTATTTCTTCTACATATAGTGCAGAAATCAAATTTTATTCTATGGATTATAATCTTATATCACCATTCTTTACTCTGTTGCTTAAATTATCCCAGGTTTGGCCACTCAAGTTGGTTCTGTGTACTTTCAACATGTGCAGCACTTTTGAGCCCTTACTTTCTATTACCACAAGATATTAGAGGTGCATCTTGTACATTTCCTGCCCCATCCATGTATCCCACAAACCCTCCATTTCCATATATATATATATATATATATATATATATATATATGGAAATGGTATAGTGGAAGATGGACACAATACCTTTATTTAATTAATTAATTTATTTTTGTGTGTTTTGAGGATTGAACCCAGTGCTTCACACCTCACATATGCTAGGCAAGTGCTCTACCACTGAGCCACAACCCCATCCCCCTCCTTTTTAATGGAGAATGGGATTAGAAACCAAGGTCTGGGGGGCAGAAATACTCATTGCTATTAGAGTGTTATTGCTTTAGGCCCTCTTGGCAGTGAGAGGTAGGAGATGCATAGATGTACACACATATATGCACACAGCAGATCAATCTCTCTCTCTTATCAACATAAATTTATAGGTGATTACTATCATTAGGGGCTAATACTCCTAATTTTCATCTGACACCACATTATTTTAGTCTTTCTCTTTTCTTTGTAATTCCTTTGTCTGCAATTGAGAAACTGATTCTCATTTATTTTAGATATTTTATATCTATGCTTTATCTCTCATGTCTGTATTTACTGAATTTCTCAGTCCTTTTATAAATTTAGTTTCAGAATTACTAACTGATACCTCCTCAAAAAATACATTTGCTAGCTATAGTATTTATGTATGTTTATTTTGTCTTTGGTCTCACAATGAAAAATAGTTTCCTGAAGTTAGTTATCACTTTGAGTTACTTTCTTCCCCATCCACTGCATTGTGGTAGTTATTCACTTAGACTATAATTAGGTCAATTGATGACAGCTTATATTATTACATTTTGTCTCCCACCTCATCTTGGTTTATTTTTTGCTCACTTTTTTGAAAATGTAAAATGTAACTAAGGTTCTTAAAGTCAGAGCTATACACAAAGGTATACTCAAAAAATGAGAGGTATGGCAGGGTTATATAGCCAAAGTGTGCATAAAAATTTAGAGCCATAATGCACAATCTACCATAAAATATGTAAAAATAAAATAAATATTATCTGGAAAAAAAAAACAAGTAGTAGAATGAGCAAACCATGAGTCCTGGGTTCTAATCCCATCCATCAGACACTAGGAAAGTCCTTTAAACTCTCTGAGGCCACATTATCACCTCTAAAAAGGAATTCATATTATGTATCCTTGTCTTGTCCCAGGGCTGTAATGGTGACCCCAGGACCTAACAGGCATTATCATTCCATGAAAAGTTTCATGTACCTGGTATGCAAAAGGAGATGGTAAATGGTATTAATTCAAATTGTCCTCAAAGATTTGCATTGAAAACTAAAATCTCCCAAAGGCTCAAATAACCTGTTATATTACTGAACAGATCAAACTTCTGCTTCTTAACTCAGGTCAATGGTATAACTATTATCATAAAGAAAATGTGATAATTGGTCCTGAATCCAGTTGGAACGTAATGTTGAAGGAGGATGAGGTCATAAATTTCACCCTCTCACAAACCATTCCAAAAGCTTCCATACTTCTCTTTCCCTTGTGCTGAATCTTGCAGGGATTTATTAAGAATCCATTATGAGCTAATTACTATACTTTAAGTGGAGGGGACATCAATGAAAATCAATGGCATGGTCCCTAGCCTCAAGAAACATACAATCTAATGTTAACCACATATAAATGATAAAAACCTACAAAAAAATTAGAGGTTGCCAACATGTATGGTGAAAGACACAAATAGACTGCTTGGATAAACAACAGTGTGGGGGGAATGGATCTCGAATATGGTGGTCAGGAAATAAACACTATAAGGAGTGGCACTGAAGTTCTTGTCACCTAGGTGACAAGAAGCTCATATGCAAACACAAGAGAGTGTGTTGGAGACATAGAGAAAAGTAGCTATAGAATGTCCAAAGCAGAACAAAGCTTCATGGGTGCTAGAAGCTAACAGAAAGATTGGCTGGCACACAGTGAGTGCGGGCAAGCAGCCTCAGACACTTTTCTGAATAGACAGGCAGAGCCAGGTGACACTCAGCCTAAGAGACGGTAAGGATGGAGAGCACATTAGAAATGATGTGGTCATGGGTGGACACGGTGGCACACCTCTTTAATACCAGAGACTCGAGAGGCTGAGGCAGGAGGATGGCAAGTTTGAGGACAGCCTTAGCAATTTAGTGAAACCCTGTCTCAAAATTAAAAGTTCAAAAAAAGGGGCAGAGGTTGTTGCTAGTGGGTAGAAAGCCCTTGGATGTAATTACCAGTACTGGAAGAAAGAGGGCCTGGGGGTTATTTTTACTTCTTCTCTCATTACCCAAAATTCCAATAACAAGTTTCACTACCACTGTTTTTAAATACCACATCCTGCTCCCAGAGCAGCTTCATCACCAGCTCAGGACTTAAACAACATGCTTCACACCCACATTACAGCCTGGACAATGCTGTCTGCCCCCTCAGTTTTTCCTCCAAACACTGATGCTTTGCTCTGCTTTCAGCCATGGCCCCAATTTTCCCCATCCAAACTAACACGGAACTTTCCAAGGCACTCTGTAACTGATTTCCCCCATGGGTGACAACTTAGAGTGACCCAGCCCTGTTGCTTGATATCAGAATTTTCACAGCTGTCAGGGTGTTTTTGCTGCCCTTTCAATTGTTATTTTGAAACACATATGAAACATTTTGGATCCACAAGTGGCTCAGGAAATTCTAAATTAAAGCCCTTGCTGAGCTGCAGCTGGCCTAGCCAGGGCTCCCGGCCCCAGGGTCTGCGCTGAACAAACAGACTTAGGTGCCTCTCAGGCCCACTGCATGCTCCAAACACCACTCCCTACTGTCACTCTCTTGAAGAAGGACTTAGGTCAACAAACACATAAGCCACATCCTCCCACAGAAGAAAAAAATGAACAATTAATGCCAATAAAATTGACTATTGTCTCCCTCACTACTCTTCCAGCCTCCTTTCCAAAAACTTCTACTGAGTTGGAATTGTATTTACTCTTTCAAACCCAGAGTTATAGAGAGAACATAATGGATCCCAGACAGAGGGAGTAACATGTAAAAGGGAGATTAGTATCTTACTCTTGTTTTTGTTTTATTGAGTATCTTCAGATGTCTTTTTGGCCTCTTAAACTTGATTTAGTAATTTTTTTTTATTTTAGTAATTTAAAAAGACCGTGTTTATGTACTTTCTTAGGATGCTGTTTTAGTTGCCAACTAAAGCAGAAAAGAATGATGTTTAGTTGCAGAGTTTTGAAGCCAGCTTAGTATTATTCCTTAATGAATCTTAATTTGGACTTTATTGTTCTACCTCAGTTTCTTCATATGTAAAATGGGGACATATCAGGCGTTCTCTTTGGAATTTTTACAAGGACTAAATGAATTGAGGCATAGAGCATGTAAAACTAGCTGGAAAACTATAAATATTTAGCACATGTTATCTATTGCTATATGTAATTGATTCAACAAAAAAAGGGAAACCTAAAATGTCACTGAAAATTAATAGCAAAGGAAGCATCACGCAGCTGATCTCAAAAGATCTCCAAATGCACACAATACCCCTCAGAGCTAAAAAGATTTCAAATGCTCTTAAGGGGTAGCCCCAAACATAGACAATCAGAGCTTAAGGAGGGGAAGAAATGCACAGATAGTGGGGGAAGGTAAGTTTTGAGAAGAAAGTTACAAAACCTTGAGCTTTGCAAGTTTGCCCTTTGCAGAGTGGGATGAGTTGGCAACACTAAAATCATGGGTTCTATTGAGTGTGAGTATGAATGAAGCAGTTATTATAGATTTCAGGGATGAAAGAAGTGGCGGAAAGAGTGAAAAGCCTGGACAAAGTCCAAGGAGACAAGGCTGATTTCAGGATCACTGAAGTGGGTGGGTAGCTCTGATTACAAAACACCATGGCAAAGACCAACTAGTTTTCACCTCAGCTCAAACCTCACCCCTACCCCCCAGCTGTCTGCTGAGTCCCTCTTGTATAAAGAGATGAAACCAGTTGAGATATTCTAAATGTCCTTCTGCTGGATAGTGGGACCAAACATCTGGCTTTGGGACCTGCAAAGTTGCCTATGAGCCACTGGCTGGGTTGTGCCTAGACCTATCACCTAGCAAAGCAGGGAGACTTGGCTACACTCCACAGAATTTGGCCTCATTAAAAAAAAAAATGGAGTTTGCTAGATATTTGCATTTTGATTTTAAACAAATACTAGCCAAATATCCAAAATTCCAAACTAGATGTGTAATTGAAGGCCCATAATCTAAAGCAACAATCTCCAAATTGATGCTTCTGGAGCTAAAGAGATGCTTCTCAATCAGTTCCAGTGTCTGATTCATAATATGAAATATAAAGAGAACAATCAGTATTATCAAAGGGGCCAACAAGTGAGCTATACTTACACTCTTCAGCACATATTGTTTTATCAAGACTTATTCGATATAGAGGTCCAGTCAGCAATAACTGTGAGTGTTATTAGTTCATTTCTGAAGAAATCAAGTTCTAGGAAAACAAAATCAGATCTAAGTAAACAGAAACCACCAACATGCAAACTTAGGTTCTTATTAGATCACAAACGTTTTCACAAGAGCTTTTCAAAATACAGATGGTCCCCAGCATATGAGGGTTCAATGAAGATTTTCAGCTACATATACCACTATCCTGTTTCTCACATTCAGTACAGAAGTCAATATATTGTAAGTCAACATATATATGAATATATAAGATATATTCAGCACTTTATTGTATGTTACATAGTTTTTCCCAACTGCAGGCTGATGTAAGTATTCTGAGCAAGTTTAAGGTAGGCTATGCTAGGCTCTGATGTTCAGTAGATTAAGTGTATTAAATGCATTTTCAACTTAAGAGATTTTCAAATAATGACAGGTTCATTGGGACATAACTCCTCCATCATAAGATGAGGAGCATAAGTACAGATTTAAAGCTAAAACGACTTTTAATTGCTGGTTCTAGAGCATTTTTGACCTAAAAATCAGAGGACATCACAAACAGGAATGTGGAATTAGTGGTTGAGAGTATACTAAAAACAACAGTGATGTCCACTTGGGATGCTATAACAAAACAGACTAGGTAATGAAAACACAACAGAAATTTACTTGTTACAGTTCTGGAGGCTGAAAAGTCCAAGATCAAGGGTTGGACATGGCAGGAGAGCACCTACTTCTTTACTGATTACACCTTTTCTCTGTGTCTTCACATAGTGAAGGGGCCAACAAGCTCTGCCAGGCCTCTTTTGTAAGGGCACTAATCCCTCCAGAGTGCTCTCCTTATGATCTAATCTCCTTCCAATGTGTCCACCTCTTAATGAAGTTACCTTAGGGAGTTAGGATTTCAACACATGAGTTTTGTGGGGACACAAGCATTTAGTCCATAGCAAGTGGCAAGTAAATATGTATGTGTGTGCAGAATAAGGGGATGTGATTTTGTTAATAAAAAGACATCATTACCCTAGGTGCATGTATGATTGCACAAATGGTGTGACCCTACATTGGATACAACCAGAGACATCAAAAATTGTGCTCCATTTGTGTATGATGAATCAAAGAGCATTCTGCTGCCATGTACAACTGATTAGAATAAATGAATAAGTAATACTATGCTAGAATGTGAAAGAAGATGGCAAAGTCAAACACTGTATGAACATAGCACCTAGTAGGTTTGAAGAAAAGGAAACTTTATTTGTCTTAGTGTTATGGTTTGGATATAAAGTGCCCCCTCAGAAGCTCATGTATTAGTAACATGATATCCAGAGTAGTAATATTCAGAGGTAAAATGATTAGACTATTAGGGTGGTAACCTAATTGGTGGATTACATAATTTTATTGATTAATCATTTAAATGGATTAGTGGGTAGTAAATGTAGGTAGGTCGGGCATAGCTTGAGGATGTAGATCACTGGGTTCTTACCCTTAGAGATTATATTTTGTCCCAGTTCTCTCTCTCTCTCTCTCTCTCTCTCTCTCTCTCTCTCTCTCTCTCCTTCCAGGCTTCCATAAGCTGAAAAGTTTTCTTCCACCATGACCTTCTTCCATGATGTCCTATATTACTTTAGGCCCAGGGATAGAGTCAGCCAACCATGGACAGAATCTCTGAAACCATGAGCCTCAAATAGAGTCACAACAGTGAAAAGCTGACTAAAATGCTTAGTTTATAAAACCTTCACATTTAAGAATCTGACAAGAAAAAAATCAAATTGGTTAAAAACTGTTTACAAAGTTGGTTCAATATTTTTTAAAGACTTCTAGTAAATTCTTTAGTGCCACACATTACAAAATACAAAACTAGAACATAGATTTTTTTCCATTTAAATGATAAGGTGGTCTTGGTATATTCAATCTGCTCTTAAGAAAATGTAATTAGCAAAGAAGAATTTATACCAATACTCCTCAAATCATTCCATGAAATGAAAAAGGAGGGAACCCTTCCAAACTCATTCTATGAGGTAAGTATCACCCTGATACAAAAACCAGACAGAGACACCTCAAAGAAAATTTCAGACCAATATCAACGATGAACATAGATGCAACAATTCTCAATAAATTTTGGTAAATTGTATATAAAAACATGTTTATAAAATAGTGAATCATAATCAAGTGAGGTTCATTCCAGGGATGCAAGGTTGATTCAAAATATGGAAATCAATAAAGAGAAGAATCATATGATTATATTAATTGATGCAGAGAAATCATGAGACAAAATACAGCACCCTTTCATGTTCAAAATACTAGAAAAACTAGGGATGGTAGGAACATACCTTAACATTATAAAAGCTATCTATGCTAAACCCAAAGCCAACATCATCCTAAATGGAAAAAAAATTGGAAGCATTCCCTCTAAAAATGGTAACAAGACAGGGATGCCCTCTTTCACCACTTCTATTCAACAGAGTCCTTGAAATTATAGCCAGAGCAATTAAACAGATGAAAGAAATTAAAGGGTTACAAATAGAAAAAGAAGAACTCAAAATATCATTATTTGCCAATGACATGATTCCATACTTGGAGGATCCAAAAATTTCCACCAGAAAATTTCTAGAATTAATAAATGAATTCAGCAAAGTAGAAGGATATAAAGTCACTACCCATAAATCAAATGCATTTCTATACATCAATGGTGAATTCTCTGAAAGAGAAATTAGGAAAACTTTCCCATTCACAATAGCCTCAAAAAAAAAAAAAAAAACTTGTGAATCAATCTAACAAAGAGGGAAAAGAACCTCTACAATGAAAACTACAAAACACTAAAGAAAGAAATTGAAGAAGACCTTAGAAGATGGAAAGATCTCCCATGCTTTTGGATAGGCAGAATCAATATTGTCAAAATGGCCATAGTACTCAAAGCACTAAACAGATTCAACACAATTCCAATTAAAATACCATTCCCTATAAAAATAAAGAAAAAGCAATCATGAAAATCATTTGAAAAAATAAGAGACCCAGAATAGCCAAAGCATTCTTTAGTAAGAAGTGTGAAGCAGGAGGCATCAGAATCCCAGACCTTAAACTATACTACAAAGCTATAGTAACAAAAATGGCATGGTATTAGCACCAAAATAGACATGTAGACCAATGGTACAGAATAGAGGACATAGAGACAAACCTACATAAATACAGTTATCTCATACTAGACAAAGTCACCAAAAAGATACTTTGGAGAAAAGATAGCCTCTCCAACAAATGGTGCTGGGAAAACTGGAATTCCATATACAGCAAAATGAAACTAAAGCCCTATATCTCACCAAGCACAAAACTCAACTCAAAGTGGATCAAAGACCTAGGAATTAGACCAGAGCTTTTACGCCTAATAGAAGAAAAAGCAGGCCCAAATCTTCATACTGTCCAATTAAGCCATGACTTCCTTAACAAGACTCCTATAGCACAAGAAATAAAATCAATAATTAATGAATAGGATGGATTCAAACTAAAAAGCTTCTTCTCAGCCCAAAGAAACAATCAATGAGGTGAAGAGACAACCTACATTTTGGGAGCAAATTTTTGCCACATGTACATCAGATAGTGCACTAATTTCCAGAATATATAAAGAACTAAAAAAATTTAATACAAAACAAACAAACGATCCAATCAATAGATGAGCTAAGAAAATGAACAGACACTTCTCAGAAGAAGAAATACAATCAACAAATATATGAGAAAATGTTCATCAGCTCTAGTAATTAGAGAATTGGTAGATGTTAATCCATATGCAGGGAGGTATAAATCAAAACTTCTCTAAGATTTCATCTCACTCCCATCCAAATGGCAGTTTACAAGAATAACAATAAGTGTTGGTGAGGATGTGGGGGAAAAGGTACACTCATACATTGTTGGTAGGACTGCAAATTGGTACAACCAATCTGGAAAGCCGTATGAAGATTCCTTGGAAAACTGGGAATGGAGCCACCATTGGACCCAACTATCTCACTTCTTGGTCTATACCCAAAGGACTTAAAAATAGCATACTACAGTGATGAAGCCACTTCAATGTTTATAGCAGCACAATTCACAATTGCTAAACTGTGGAATCAACTGAGATGCCCTTCAATAGATGAATGGATAAAGAAACTGTGGTACTATATACAATGGAATATTACTCAGCATTAAAAGAGAATAAAATTATGGCATTTGCAAGTAAATGGATGGAACTGGAGAATATCATGCTAGGTGAAATAAGTCAATCTCAAAAAAATCAGGGGCCGAATGTTGTCTCTGATAAGTAGATGCTAATCCATATTGGGGGAGGAGGGTGTATGGGATAAGTGGAGGAAATTTGGATGGGGCAAAGGAGAGGTAGAAGGGAGCAAAGGGGTAAGAAAGACAGTCGAATGAGACAGACATCATTACCCTAGGAACATGTATGATTGCACGCATGGTGTGAGTCTACTTCATGCACAACCAGAGAAGGGAAAAATTCTGCTCCATTTGTGTATGATGAATCAAAGAGCTTTCTACTGTCATGTATAACTGATTAGAACTAATAAATAAATAAATAAGAATTTGTATTCAAAATGATGACATAGTAGTTATCCCTAGAATCCACAAAATCTATTTCCCACCAAAATTAGCAACTTTCCTCAAAGTCATAAAAATGAGTGCAAGAATAACTCATATAGTACACAGTGGTGTCACGGACAGGGGTCTTCATCTATGACAACTGTAAGATAAATTCTCTCTCTTTGCTGAAAAACAAAAAAGTAGAGGTAGTTAAAAGACATTCTGTATCTTCTGTGCAATTTGTCAATACAACAATGTAATTTGTCCAGATAACAGAGATTTTGCTTCTCCCCAGAGTAACTTTTTGTGCTTTGTGTTGACTTTTGTAGGTGTTTGATTTTTGAAAAATAGAACAAAGAGCTCAGAGAGAGCTGAAATTCCTTACAACAATGTTACTTTTGATGTATGACTTTAAAAACATTAGAGTGTCATTCTGATCAATGGGTAGCTAAGCAAAGCCATTCCTGGTTGTTTAGTACTTAGGTTCTATTGGCAAAAAGAGTGTCCTCACTCTTTCCGATGTTGCCTTTTCAAGATAAGACCCTAAATTCAGAAAAGTTTTGGCACTTAGTGTTTGATCAAAATACCAATGTGCTACTTCTTCATCTTGACACCAATGGCACGGGGCACAGGGCTTGCATGCAGGAAGGATGCCAGGAATGATTAGGCTCCTTCAGCTTATTCAGCTCGGTATGTTTTAACTAGGCCACCACTACTGTAAGAGCTTTCCTGACAGTCAAAACATAAAAAGAAGGCAGGCCTCTTTTGCACAGGTGCGACATTTCTAGTGTTATTAGTCATTAGTGTATTAGCATAAATTGTTCTTAGAATAAATGTTCTTGTTATATTATTAGTGCTGATATCTTGGTGTTATCGTGGTATAATAGTATTAGTACTTATTAGTGTGTTATTCATATAAATGTTTCAGAGATTAAATTCTTTATAATATGCACTAGAAGACCCTAGAGATTTTTCTAATGCCTTCATTGTCCATGTTTTACTCTCAGAAGATACCAAAAAAAGTGATGAATTTTTGTGAAATCATATAACAGCAGAAAGCTTTGCTCTTAGGTTGTGATTACCATATCTATTGGGGCTGTCATCCATGGTGGCTTCTGGTTTCCTCTCGTGCTTTCTTGAAGGTTCTATTAGAACCATGAGGCCAGATATTGAGTGTTTAACCAGAAACAATGTCTGTAAGTTTCAGTGGAAACGACTGTACCAGGTATTCTTAATTACTACTACAGCAAGGACCAGATTTCTGCTTCCTGGCATTTGCTGATATTCCTTGGGTAGCAGTCCACTGTACTAGAGGACCACATGTGGGCTTTTCATCTAGAACCATTAAAGTCTTAGAAGCAGACCACTGGCTCAAGGTCCAGAAAACAGCAAAGAATTACCGAGGAATGAATGGAACTAGGAAAGCAACCAATTGTGCCTGTTTTGTAGAAAATATTTTGTTAAATAATATTTTCTGAAATATTATATTTTCTGATGGGCATCTAAGAAATGCTTTTCTTCTTTCTTGATCCATCTCTAACTCTAAATTTGGTAGTTGGTGCTGTTGCAAACTGAAATAATCTGTTTATGGAAATAGTAGCTTATTCTCATTGTTCAGAATTCTGCAATAAATAGTTTTGATGAGTTGCCTTACTTTGTAGGGAAAGACAGTTATTTGCATAGATTTGTTCAGAATCTGTCTTCTTTTTAAGGAACTAAAATAGAACAAATTGATTTCTAAACTTAGGCCCTGGAAGCGTCTTCACTGAGTTCGATCTCCTTTCATACTGTATGATGAGCCCACTACAAACAACAAGGGCTGAGTTTCATATGTGGAACCAATGTCTGCCTGAAAAGCCACGCTGGGGAGTCAGTATGTGTCTCTCCTGTGGCTTACAGGGATGCAGACTTACAGCCAGTAAGGAGAATCACTTCCTGGCAGTCTGAAAACTGAACAATCTGGAGGAAAAATTCACATGTTAATTAAAGTCACTTTTCAGGTTTTTTGCCTCTTTGTCTACTATTACATGTTGGGCAACAAGCTAAGGACTTTCCATGCCTTGCGGTCTTTAATCTTCATCATAGCTCCATGAAAAGGGTATAATTGTGCCCATTTCGTCACAGAAGAAATTGACGTTTTGAGAAGTTAAGGATCCATTTAGAACTTAATTCTTAGATAGGGAGTTAATAGGTTAAATGGTTGGATAGGGTAGATAGATAAATAGATAAACTACAAAGAATATACAAAAGATAAGCTGCAGAGAAGAAAAAGACACTGAGGACATACAGAGAGCATCCAGAAGAAGGGCTCTTAACAGAAGCCAGAGGAACTGGTTTGGGGGACAGGTTTTAGATGAGGCAATAGCAGGCACTCTCACATGCTCTGGACAGAGTGGGAAGCAGTACAGCCTTCTTGGACCTCAATTTGGCAATGTTTTTTTTAAATGTTTACATATACCTATGCTTGTCCTAGATTTTCTATTTCTAGAAATTTAGCTAATCCATAGTTGTATAAATGATTAGCTTGAGCTTCTGGCTGGAAAGCAGCAAGATGACCAGTGGCTGAGCTGTCTGAAGAGTACAGTGATTTTATAACACTTAAACATGTCCAATGAGATGGACATCATATCCTAGGTACACACGTAAAGACACAAATGATGTGACTCTATTTTGTGTACCACCAGAGAAATGAAAAATTGTGCTGTATATGTGTAATATAAATTGTAATGCATTCTGTTGTCATACATAACAAATTTTTAAAGAATTTTAATAAGAAATTGTGCTGTTTGTGTTCTATGAATCGAAATGCAATGTGCCATCATGTGTAACAAGTTAGAACAAATAAACAAATAAATAAATAGATAGTGTCCGTCCTGCAAAGTGGCGCTTCAAACCCCCAGGCCTCATCTGTTTACCACAGTACAAACCTTCCTCAGCTCCTAGCGATTGATGTTAGTCTTCTTAACTAGCTGGAACATGAGTTATTTAGGAGCTTTAAAGTAGAATAAAAAGCAGCAACCTCATTGGTTTCTTAAAAGTGAAAAAGTTATAGCAGATGGATGCTGAATTTTTTTTAAAAATAAGAAGTCTTTTTATCCATATCCCAACAAAACGGAAAAAATATGCTAAAAAACTTCTTGAAAGACACAATCAAAGAGGAATACTTGGGGTTCAGAGATGAGAGGGAGGATTCAAGGTACTCATGCATATCTATGTTAAATATCTAAATACTGTTTGTTCATTGTGTGGTGACCTTATCCCCCTGTATCTGAAACCTCAAACCCAAGAGTTTTATTATACATGTTTGCTAAACATCCCACAAGAAAATATGCTGCTTATAAAGACATCCAAACAAACAGGCATGGTGGGAACTTTCTGGAATATTCTGCAACTGTGAACAATTCTCATTCAATTAGATAATGGAGTTTTTGAGATGAATTTGTAGGTAGGAACAGAAGAGATTTCTGGCATCAATATATAAAATTTTTGAATAGGTTCAACAATTCTCCTGCTACTGCCAAAAATGAATATATATGTATATGAAGGATGACCAATTCTAAAAAGTTGTTTGATTTTCCATTAAGTAATTTTTCCTCCTGTATTCAGAAGCATATGTTCCAAGTTTATTCATAAACAAGTCATGGAGATTCAGAGATTCAGCCTTTCAATGACAACTCCTAACAACAAATATTGAACAGGATTTTTGATGGACATAGGAAAATCAGAACCAATAATTTAATCTGTCTTTGTCAAAAAGGATTTGATGGCTCAAGAATGAGATCAATTTTATTGAGGTGAACAGCAACAATATTAACCCTGCTTTAAAAATAATGTTGCTACCTATTTGCAGTGGAGTTGTATGTGAATATTTAATGTGCAGTCAGTCATCTGGGTCCTAGAACTGAAGGAGATAGAAGTAGAATAGAAAGCAACTGGAACTTTCACATGCAGCTGGTAGGAGTGCAGAACAGTATAATCATTTTATAGAACTGGCAGAATCACCAAAAGCAGAACATAGGCCACTGGTAGAGGCATGTGGATATATCTTCAAAAATGTATGCATGTATTCAACAAAAGGCAAGAACTAGAATGCTGATAACAACACTGGCCATGCAGCCCAAATGGAATCTGTCCAATGCATGCCAGTTGAGGGAAGGAGGGATGGGGGGGGGGGGTGGAGCATAGGTTGTTAGTAAACCTTGAAAGGCCTCGGAGCTCAATTCCCAGTACCACAAAAATAAACAGTAGAATGGACAAATAACTTAAGAAGTGCTCACACGATGGAACTCTATGTAATAAACAATGATCTGCAACAATATCCAACATTCACTATAGTGAATCTCACCAATGTAATGTAAGGAAAAACACAGACTCAAAGGGGTGCATAATGCTGGGTGATGTGGCACATACCTGTAATCCCAGTTCAAAGCCAGCCTCAGAAACTTAGTGAGGCCTTAAGCAACTTAGGGAGACCCTTTCTCAAAATAAAAAAGTGCCCCTGGTTCCTTCAATTCCCAGTACCTTAATAAAAATGGTGCATATTGAATCAATCCACTTGTGTGAAGACCAGAAGGGTGAAACTAATCTATTTTGGTGGAAGTCGGGGTAATGGGTTAGCTCTGGGGAGAAAGATGCCTAGAAGAAAGTGGCATGGGAGAGCTTCTGCAGCCTGGTCAAGTTCTGTTTCTTGATCTGTCAAGTTCATGTTATTTACATGACTGTGTGAAGTTTGGGGAGATGGACAAACTGTGCACGTTATGACATAATAGCTTTTTAAGTTGAATGAATGAAAAGTTAATCAATCTAACATCTAATCAATCAACTAGAATAGGTGATCAGATAAAGAGATGGGACAAATCAAATCATGAGGGAAATCCTTGCCTTTTCCCTTCTCTACAGATCCAACATAGTTGTATAAAAGGGCCCCGTGTTCTCCCAGTATTAGGGGTTTCTTTTTCCTAAATCTGTATTACCACCTGCAACATTTTAAGAGTCAGTATCATGAAAGCTTCAAGTCTGCAAAGATATTGCTGAGACGGCAGAGTGAACACTCATCCCAAGCCATTCTTTCCTGCCAGTGTCAGAGGAAACATTTTAATCTGCATCCTGAGTTGGATGCATTTCAGCTCCCTGGGTGTCTTTCACAACCTCTCCTTTCACCACCTGCTTCTTCCTTTATTTGTTTTCAAAGAGAAGCCCTTGCTGAGAGTGAGCCCAGCAGCTCATCCTGCATCTTACATAAAGGAGGCTGGCTCTCCTTGCAGGGTCCGCCCAGCCTCCACGGGCTCAGATCCAATGTCTCTGCTCACCATGATCTGAGCCCGTGATTTCTTTATATAAACAAGTAACATGTTCAGTATGTGAAGACTTTTCTTCTCATTCTTTTTTAAATACCTTTTACTTGTTGATGTACCTTTATTTCTTATTCATTTTTATATGTATGGTGCTGAGGATCGAACCCAGTGCCTCATACATGCTAGGCAAGTGCTCTGCCACTGAGCCACAACCCCAGTCCCTTATTCTCATTCCGATGGCAGGGTGTCAAGATTTCTCCCCATCCTGCCTTCAGTAAAACTTTCCTTTATGAGATAAAAGCTTTCCACTGGTTGCAGCCCTTCCCTAGGTAAGAGGATCAAACTGCAACGAATATTGCAAACACATTTCCAGCAAACTCGGATAAAACTTTTTATATTGGAAACTAAAGAAATGTTATTATAACCCTAAAAGCCACATGTTCTTCTGATAGTTGTGATCAGAATAAAGTACAGCAGTGATATGAAGCTTTGCAATGGAAAATAATAAGATCATTATTACTATTGGCTTTGTAGGATGTTATTTGTATATTTAATAATGATGATGATGACAGTGATTATTTCCATTGTTCTAAGTGCCTTGGCATATATTAACTCCTTTTAATGCTCAGTTCACCCTATGAGAGAGAAATTTAATATGTCCATGTCGCAGAAGGTGATCATGAGACACTGAGATATTAAGTAATCTGCCTAGTCTCAGCGTTGGTTAGGGGTGTAGCTGGGGGTGAATCCAAGCAGTCGTACTGCCTCTTTTATGAAGGCTGGTCTTCCTCATCTTTTCTTAGATCACAGAAAAATGAGCTTGATTCTTTAAACGTATTCTGACTATGCAGATAAGAAGGACATCATTAGCTGGAAGAGTAAAATGACTACACAGGGGGCAACCATTCCACCAACAAGCCAAGGGGGTAGAGAGGAATTCATCATGAGTAATTCTCAAAGCAGGTGAGTCAAGGCAGGTAATTCAGGGTTCACGGGCAAAGCCATGTTTATGACATGACCTGAAGTCAGAAAGCTGTTCCAGAGAGTGACCACTGGCTGTTACGAAGGCAGGGCAGGGTTCTGGACAGAGGGAAAGTGCCTGACACACAACTATAGAAGCAGGGGTAGAAGAGGAGACCAGACAAGCCAGTGAGAGTGATGACAATGACAAGGAAGGACAGGGTGACATGGGAGCCCCAAATCAAGAATTCAAGTCAGGATAGGGCTGCAGCCTCAATGCTGGCTTTAAGGGTGCAGTCTCTCGTGTCAAGCATGCCTAGACCCTCTAAATGCCTTGCTCTGTCCCTGTCTCCCCATCCCTCCCCTTTTGTCACTGTCATTTGCCATCACAGTCCCAAGTGATGAAAAGACCTTCCTACTGGGCTAAGCTAATGATATTTTGGTGGTGATCTGTGACTGGGTCTCGCACCCTTTCCCTGATGGCACCCGGGCGTAGAAGGAGGTGGAGCTGGAGTGGGTGTGCACCCAGACCCTCTGGTCCTTCCCTTACTTGGGGAAGCAGCTATGGTTTGGATGAGGTCCCCCAGAGGTCCATATGTGATGCCTGATCTCTAGGATGTCAGTACTGGGAGGTGCTACGACCTTTAAGAGGGTGGAGCCTAGGGGGAGGTCCTTGGTTCATTGGGGGAGTGACCTCAAAGGGAATCCTGGGACTCTGGCCTCTCAGGCTTCCTGCTTCCTGGTTCATAAAGTGCAAACTTTTTCTGACACATGCTATCTCACGATGTACCACCCTTGCCAGAGGACCTAGTGGGCTCAGCAAAGAAGGGGTCTCAAAGTGGATCTTGAGTAGCAAACCTTTAAGTGGGGACACCTGGTTTGGACTTGGACCTCTGGAATTATGGGCCAAAATAAACCTTTTTATTGTTTTTTGTTTTGTTTTGTAAGTAACCTGTATCAGGTATTTTGTTTTAGTGATAGAAGACTGAATAATATAGAGGTAAACTATATTTGCCTTTATAGTCCTTGCCTTATAAACTAGTTTCTTCTTATTTTTGGTAAGAGAAATAAAAATAATCCATCTCTTTGCATTTGCTAGCATTTTGCCTATGCTTTCTGTCCTGTTTATCTGGCTAAAATCTTATTAGTCTTCCTTTCAACAACCTACACCTCAACTTCTCCTTTATCTTCTATTCCTGTCCCTCTGCCTCTAAATGTGCCTAGATTTTTCCTACCCCAGAGCAATCTGGCTTGGCTTCATCAGGCTCCACATTGCCCATTCCCTCAGAGGGTAAGAGGGAATCCAAAGCACCAATCATAAATAGGAAGATCGGACTCCTTGCACTGGCACAAGGTATAACACGTGACAGTGGATTAGGGCCAAAGTCTGGTGCATGGACACCCAAAGGCTTCTCAAGCTGACGTAGTTTGGGCCTGTGGTGCCTCTTCCTTCCATCTCTCCCCCCACATTTGGAGACCGCCTGTCAGGTGGGAAAGATGGAAGACGGAGGAAAGCTCCCTGGCCCTTCAATCACAACAGAAGAAAAGACCTTCCTACTGGGCTAAGCCAATGATATTCTGGTGGTGATCTGTGACTGGGTCTCGCACCCTTTCCCTGATGGCACCCAGGCGTAGAAGGGGGTGGAGCTGGAGTGGGTGTGCACCAGACCCTCTGGTCCTGTCCAGTGCTGCTGCCGCCCAACAGTGTGACTGTGGGCAAGTCACAGCACCTCTCTGAGGGAGATTTTTATGTAGTTCTGGATTTTGAACCTATTTAAAGTAAAGCCCTTTCTTACCATGAAATCTGAATTCTCCCTTTTGGAAGACCAGGCCCATCCCTGTTAAGATGAGACCTGTCCTTGGCTTGGGTCTTCTCCACCTGCTGTTTGTCTCTCGGCTCCAGAAGATCCCAGTCTAAGAGAGCCTCTAACCAAGTCAGCTCACCACCTCCAGGAGGCCTCTGAAGACTCCATCCCTCTTCTGCCTCTACTGGGGGGGGGGGGTGAAGCCTTTTCAGCGTAATGCTGCTGCCCCTCCAAGGGACGGGGCCAGAGAGCAGGACAGCAGGCAGGGTTGGTCTGAGCGTGATAAAGTAAGTGGGATGCTGCAGTTCCTTGTATGCAAGTCAAGGTCAGGTCTCAGCCCTGAGAGGTCTGGCTTAAGATAAGAGAGAGGTAGATACCTGCATTTCCAAGAGTTTCCTTCCAGTGATCAAAGAGAGAAGCAGGAAAGCTGTGGCCTCCTTTATTCCTCTTGTCATTGGATATATTTTATAGCTTTGCATATTAAGGAAATAAGATTGCTGTTTTCTGACTGTGAGAAGCTCTGTTTAAAGAGGGAACAAACCCAAGCAAATCTGGCATTCGCTTTATATATTATCCAGAGCTATCCATTTCTTGGGCACTTCTGTTTTCTAGAATTTTCAAGGACTTTAACCATGAGAGACACTTGAGGGTGAGTTCAAGTGGCTCATTCACTGGGGCTCCTGGATCTCTCTTATGCTCCTTCCCTTCATTGCCTCCCAGGCCTCTTTGATTCCTCCTCAAATTTAGCAGTTAGGGCTGGAACCCGTGGGCATTCCGATCCCTGGAACACGTCCCCCCCCCTCTGGATTTTGATTGGGTGGCTGAGTTGATATTTCCATCTGCAGCCTTAAGGTCCTATAAACTCTCCTATGAGCTTTGTCCTCTGCTGTTTCATCCTAATTCTGATCCTGGTATTTACAGGTTCACATGGATTGATGCTTGTTTATTCATGATTATTTATGTGCTTCTCCGCCAGACAGGAAGCTCCTGAGAGCAGGGTGCATATTGTGTTCACACTCTACCTGCTGCCTCTCAAACACAGGCACTCAGGGAGTCTATGCAGATTAGCCACCGCACCAAGACTGCATCTCCTCAGACTTACTGTAGAAAAGAACAAGTAGAGTGAACAAAAACCTGGCCCAAAGTCCTGGCATGCCCCTGACATATGCAGGCATTGGCAGAAGGTGTCTTGGACTCCTCTTCTCCCTCCAGGGCAGCCTGGAGACCACCCTGTCCACAAAGGAGGCCCAAAGTCTTTGTGTGCTGCCAGATTCCCCGAAGCAGAGGAAATTATTCCACTGGAGATGTTTACTGAAATAACAAGTTTCAGCCCCAAATCCAGAGGCTCAAAGAGAAGTGGAAAGCGAGAGGGCAAGAGCAGAGCAAAATGTTGAATATGAAAAGGTCCCTGGGAGAAAACCTGGAGAAGAGCCGGTTCCTGCAATCAAGGTTCTTGCCACAGCTGTCTGATGTGGGATGAGACCATAGACCCAGGCCTTGTTGATGGGTGTGACTCCCCTCCTGTCAGCCAGCCTCCCTTTTGCCCCTGTTCCTTCTGCAGAGTTATGACCTTTAAACTCCAAAGCCTTTACTTGGTGGCCCTCATTGTCCTCTCCAGGTGAGCTCCAGCATAGGTCGTTGGTGGGATCAGCCTGTCCAGGCCCTTCTCTGCAAAGGCCATTTGACCTACAATCTTCTCCTCTCTTCAAGAAAGAGGTCCGGTGGTCACCAGACTCTTCCTCTTAGCTTGGTGTCACCGCAGGCTGAGAAAGGCCAGCTCTTCCTATGGAGAGCTCTGACCCTGGGCAGGAGATAAAAGCCAGGAAGAACAGGCACCCAGAGGAAGGATTTCAGAAACAAATGAGTGGCCAATCATGTCAGGTGTGGTTGAACCAGTCATTTAACATCCCACTGGTGATTTCATTTATAAAACTTCTCATTTTCAAAGTATATATTACATGTATATATGCATGCATGTATGCAAAAGTAAAAGCACATACATACATATGTATAGGTACATGATGTATGTGTATATGGATAGGGAATCTGATGAACACTAAATATGAAGTGTCAATTGTCTTAGGTCTGTGTGATGAGAGTACATGGGTATTTCATGCTGTTTATACTTGCATGAAGTTTCCAAATGTCAGATTATATAGATGGTTTAGAAAGGCCATCTGAGGCACAGTAAAATTTTTAAAGAGTTTATTTGAATAAGCAGAAATTTATGAATCAAGCAGTACCAAACCAAAAGTGATTGGGGAGAGCCAGTGACGAATCAAAAGAGATAGACAGGACATTACTGAGTGAATGTGGAAGTAAAAGAGAGAAAACACCTTAGGGCTGGGGATGTCCTCAGGGGTTAGAGAGCTTGCCTAAAATGTGCATGGCCCTGGATTAGATCTCCAGAACTGAAAAAAAATTTTGAAGGGTTAAAATTTTCAAGTCACCTTATTTGGTCTTTCCTGTTAGAAAGTAAATCAGTTAGCTGCTTCTGACTGGTTGAGCTTAAGTTCTATTTTTCTCTAATACAAGTATTTGTAAGAATGCTCTTGGCCGAGTTTCACTCTTGTTTGCAAATGGTTAAATGACTATGCATACCCATGACATTGTGTCAGTATGAACATTGTACAAGACCACAAGATGGCATCATTATGCCACCAAGTCCCTAGGGGGGCGTGTGTGTGTGTGTGTGTGTGTGTGTGTGTGTGTATGTGTGTGTGTGTGTAAAGCTTAATCCCATCTGGAAGGGAATGGGTAGAGGAAAGGGCAGAGGCAGGAGGGCCAGAGAATTGGTCTTTTCCTTCATTCTTCTTCCTTCCCTGTGTCTTTTATTCTTGTTGTACTTGCTCCTTTAAATGTTTATTTCTTTAGTTGTAGTTGGACATAATACCTTTATTTTATTTATTTACTTTTTTTTTTTTGGTGCTGAGGATCAAACCCAGGGCCTTACACGTGCTAGGCAAGCGCTCTACTGCTGAGCCACAATCCCAGCCCCAGCATTTGCTCCTTTAGTAGGGTTAAAATACAGAATTCAAATGACTAATTTTATTTTTCCTATAGGATTTTAACTCATTATGTTAATTTCTAAGGAAACAAATAAAAAACTATACTTTTATTTTCATTTAAGTAACAAAAATATATACCAAAATTGGTGGTCTTCCAAAAGTGGCTACCCTCCATTGATCTACAGGAAGTAAGTGTCAAAAGATGGAGAGGTCCCTTTTCCACCAAATTACGTAATTTCATTGGAAGCCCCACTTTTTATATTTTTATTAATGCATTATAGTTATACATAATAATGGGGTTCATTTTGACATCATACACGATGAATATAATTTGCTACATTTCAGTGCCCAGTTCTTCCCTTTTCCTTACCCTCCTCCTTCCTCCTTCCTCCTATTCCTCTTCTTCTACTCTATGGTTTTACTTCCACTAACTTATTTTTTTTAATTGGCACTTTATAGATTTACATAAAGGTGGAATTCACTGTGGTAGATTCATATATGTACATTGCATAATTTTGCCAATTTCATTTTGTGATTCCTTTCTCCTGTAACTTCTCCCTCTCCCTCAGTCCTCTTCCTCTATTCCACTGATCTCCCCTCTATTTTCATGGTAGAAACCCAAACTTTACCTACTGTTTCCCACATTGGTGGGATGTCATTAAATCCACTGATGTTTTATCAAATCCCCAACTGTTGCCATGAAGGACAGGCGACTTTTTGGTCCTTTAACTTTGTTTGTGTAGAATAACCTACTTTTCTTTGGAAACTCTTCAGCAGTGGAGAAGTCCAGAGATGGTTGAGGGTCAGGCACTATGATTAATAGCTCAAGAGTCAAACAGACCTGTACAGAAATCCCAACTCCACACTTAGAAGTTGGAAGGTCTCTGACTTGCCTTAGTTTTCTCCTAGGTAAAGAATTTCAAAACATAACTCAAGTATTATTGTGAGTCTTAAATAAATGATTATTTGTAGAGTTTTTTTAGCTCAATGTCATGCATATAATGGCAATTTATTTTTACTCACTGCTATTATGAGTTAATAGGTTCCAGCTCCCCCTCCCCCAACTTGATCTTTCTTTTCCTTCACAGTACAGTGAGGACTGAAGAACTTCCCATGATGCCCCATCACAGCAACCCCAGGGTTCCTACAAATGTGCTTAGTCATGGTCCTTACCAAATGCCTTGGAAAGGTTTGAGTGACAAGGAGGCAGGAGAGGAAAGAGAGGCAACGACATAGAATCAGGCTCCAAAGGATGGAGCAGTAGCATCTCCTCTGATATGAGGTCAAGTCTCAGGAGATCCTGAAGGCATGAAAGAGAAAGCACCTTCTTAGGGACTGTGCTGACAGGATTCAGGAGTGAAGCAATTGGAACAGGCGGCACTAACGACAGGACTAAGATGCTCTGACCCTGGCAGAGGCTGTCCATTAGAAAGATGCCAGAAGTCTACTAATGACTTGTGACCCTGCCTTAGAAATGTTCAGCCTTTATCTTATTAGACTGTGCATGTTGTTATAAACAAGACTATAAATTATCACATAAATATACAGAATACATTGGATAGTTAAGGTTTTAAAACTATTCACCCTTATCATCCATATCATAGATTTTGTTTTTCTGCAGAAATGACAGAAAGGTATAATCTCATGTTCCACTTCTGACCAGGTAGGAGAAGGTAAGGCTGAAACTGCACTGAGAAATGTTCTAAAGCTGCCTCCAGGCTGAGCAGAATAGGGTTCTGTGATCAATTAGTGATGTCTACCAGGCAGCAGGAGCCAGAAGCAGCAAACATGTGCCACATACCCACCATCTTCCTTCCCATTCAAATGCCAACTGCAAACCATACAGAAGGTACCAGAAAAACCAGATATTTGTCTGATACTAGAATGGGAAAGGATTTGTAAGCACAATAAGAATGGAAGAATTATAAGAAAAAAATGTGTAAACAAAAGTCTAAGATATGAGATATCAAAATATTAAAGATGAAAACAAGAAATATTTTTCATAAACATGACAAAGGTATTATAGACTTAATATATAAAGCACTCTGATAAAATTTTAGGAAAATGCTAATAATCTGATAAAAAAATGAGCAAGGAACAAGAGAAGATTATTAAAGAATTATAATGGTTTAGAAGCTTAGGTTACAAGTGTGTACACTTTATTCAAAGAAATAATAGAGTATTCATGAAACAGCATATTTTACACATAAGAGAACATTAAAAGTATATACTCAAATCAGATAAGAGTATAAAAAATGGATACTTTGAGAATATAAAGTGCTACCTTTCGAGAATTTTTGGAAAAATTCACAGAAATTAATTTATAGGAACCTAATCTAAGGTAATATTTTCAACTGTGAGCAAAATATATGGCATAAGCATAATACAGGGATTTATGACAAAATTTGAAAAACCTCTAAATGTGAAACATTAGGAAAATATAGAAATAAAATTTTATATATCCAATAGTAGATAAAGTAGAATTTAAAGCAAGCTTCAAGATGTTTTGAAATAGTCTTATAACTTGGAAAGTGTTCACAACATCATCTGCATGAAGAGTTTACACAGCCCAGTTGTTTGTCTCATTGTACATTCTGTGATTAAAACTGTTATCTAAAGCTTTATTCAAGCAAATTGATAGTAGGAAATAGTCCTAGACTTTGGCAAGAACACAGAGTCTATAGTGAGGTCTATAGTGACACAGACCTTTGTCACTTTTAACAATGTGAGTTTGGGCAAGTCACTTAACCTCTCTAAGCCTGTTTTCTCATCTGTGAAATGGGAATAATCATAGTATCTTCTTTGAGTTTTAAGTAAAAGACATGGTTGGGTGGCTAGTGTCATGCCTGAGACATAGATGGTATTCAGTTGCTACTAACTAGATAGCCAAAGGAGAACTGGCAATCAGCTTTGTATGTATTGGTCTCAGTCAGTGAAAGTGGCCAGGCAACCCTAGTCCTTATATTGCAAAGGCCAATATTGCCATGCTTTGTGCAAGTTCAGCTGGCTTTGCAGTTGGCTGAGAGCATCCTCATGAGCTGGATCTTCCTGAGAAACACCATCAATGCCATTTCCTAAACTATCATTGTACCTGGTCAAGGAGACTGATCAGTGAGACCCAGGGGTCAGCAGCTTTGGCAATATAGGTCAGCACATATTGGCATTTGCACCATTTCCAATTCCTATAGAAACAGCTGAGCAAGCAATTTGTGCATTATACAGGTAGACAATGAGGCTCTGAACTCACCTGAGGTCACAGGACTGTGCAGATTCACACCTAAGACTCACTTCCAGATCCCCCTGATAACAAAGCCTAGACTTCCTCATCACCATTCACACACACATAACACAGACACACACAGACAGACCTCTGAGCCTTGGATGCCACCAGAGGACAGCTGAGCACACAGAGAGGAGGGACACAGACCCCACGTAATTGTCAAGTCCACAGTGGGAGTGGGAAGGCCTTGATTTCCCTCCATTTTGTCTTTGTGCTATAACAAAGGGATATGCTCCCTCCTGTTAGCAATCAGAGACCCAAATGCCCTCTGTCCATTAAGGGAAGTGGCCATCATCCTGTTACCCCTAGTGTTATGGAACTAAAGCTGTCAGTCTGGGCCTGAGAGGAGGACAGGGCTCTGCCCTCAGGGAAAACAGCAGCTGACAAAAGAAGCTTCCAATCCTACAGGAAGGGAGCAGCCTTAGCCAAGAACACAGGCTACAAAAGAATCTTCAGCTTCTCTTTATTTTAACTGACCTGAGACTAAGTTACCAAAAGTTATAATTTACAAATTTAAAAAATTAAAACAAAACCAAAAGAAATAGCTAACATGTGTTATGCATTAGATTTATTGTGCTGAAACATATGCAGTTCTTTAAATTCCTCATAACAACCCAATTATCTGAGAGTGATTTTTATGGCTCCAGTTTCCAGAGTGATTCATGAGTAAGATATGCATCATATGTTTAGTGTCTTTTGCCAGGAAGTGGGGAGCGTTCCAAAGGATGGAACCCCAGAGGCCTGGGCATTAGGGGCCAGAGCCAAAAGTGAGGAGCATACTCGGTGGTTGCTTGTGAGAAAGATCAGCTGGGGTGTCTGGTTGGGGCTTGAGAAAAGCCCGAGAGCCTAGTGGAAGGAGGATCCTGTGGACCATTGAGACAGGGTCTGTAACCCTCTGACTCCCAATTCCTAGACCTGCATTTTTTATTTCCACCTGGGCTTGCATCCCTGCTGTGAAATATCTTGAATTTATCTTGATGATTCCTGTTAAAATCTCAGGTCTCTGACAAAGTCTTGGTTTTTAGCTGAACTGACACCTAATAAAATATTTGATTTTAAAAATTTTAAGTTGACACAAAATAAATTTATGTATTCATGTAATAGACTGTGATATTTCAACATATGCATACAGTCTCCAATGGTCAAATCAGGGTAATCCCATATCTAGTATCTCCAACATTTATCATTTCTTTGCTGTTCCCATACTTGGGGAATCAATGGTCTACACCATAGTTCAGCAAGGTTTTCTTTTGTTTGTTTGTTTATTTGTTAAAGGGCTAAAGAGCAAATATTTTTGCTATCTTTTAGGCTTTGCAGACTGAGTGGCAAAATTGAAAATATCATATAAACATATAACCAGTTAAAATGCAGAATTCATTCTTAGCTATCAGGTAGATAGAACAGGAGTTTGGCTTGTGAACTATACTCACCTGACACCTGGTCTGAACTCTAGAGCAATTCCTGGTCTTGGTCCCAATGGACCTGTTGCCCCACACCTGTTTTCTTGCTCTTCCTGAAGTCCTGGCTCCCTAATAGTCTAATCAAGGAAGTGTACCTTAGCTTCATGCTACTGGTGGGGTCAATGAGTGTCCAATACTAGCCATGACATGTAGAGAGCATGGCAGAGATGCCACCAAGGAAAGAAAACATCTTCTGTAACTGGCCCCAAATCTCGGGAGCTCAGGGGCATCCTGGTCACTATGAATTTAAGTTCCACATTGATGGAAACTGAACATTTGTTTGATTTTTCCAGAACTAAATAACAATAAAAGTTACCTGTGCAGAGTTGTTTTCTTTGAGAATGAGGATTTAAAAAAAATAGTAATGATGACAGTCAAGACATCCAAATGAATGTAATTTTTTTTTCTTTTAAGTTGTTGGTGGACCTATTTATTTATTTATTTATTGTGCTGCTGAGAATCAAACCCAGTGTCTCACACATGATAGGCAAGTGTTCCACCACTGAGCTACAACCCCAGCCCTGTAATTTGTTTTTAAAGCATGTAATTCTTTGCATAGTTCAGATAACACAACAGTGAAAGTGCAGGCAGCAGGATTATTTCATGTTTTTCAGGAGTCATCCATCAGAGTATTTCATGTTCTACCGGACTGTTGTGTTCACAGGCCTATAAGTCTTCAAGCACCCACTTTGGTCCCTGCTAATTACAAATAAGTGAGGAAAGTACAAGTCTCCTACATACAGTAGGCACACCTCAATGCTTCCCCAGGATGTTTAGGAAATGGGGAACTCAGTCCATAAGGATGCTCAACCACTGTCAGGGTTTTCCAGGACGAAGCTGAGTTATCTTTCCACACATACCCTGTCAGGGATCTGTAGAGAACCCCTGTCATATTCCAGTTAAAAAGAAAGCCAGACAAGAATGTGGGGGGAAAGGCACACATTGCTGGTGAGACTGCAAATTAATCAGTGCAACCAATCTGGAAAGCAGAATGGAGTATTCCTTGGAAAACTTGGAATGGAACCACCATTTGACCCAGCTATCCCACTTCTTGGTTTATACCCAAAGGACTTAAAAACAGCATACCACAGGAACCAGCCACATCAATGTTTATAACAGCATGATTCATAATAGCTAAATTGTGGAAGCAACATAGATGCCTTTCAATAGATGAATGAATAAAGAAACTGTGGTATATATACACGACAGAATTACTCAGCATTAAAAAAGAATAAAATCATGGCATTTGCAGGTAAATGGATGGAGTTGGAGAATATCAGGCTAAGTGAAGTAAGCCAATCCCCAAAAGAGAAATGCCAAATGTTTTCTCTGATATGTGGATGCTGACCCATAATGGGGATGGGGGTGCATGGTAGGAATGGAGAAACTTTAGATAGGGCAAAGGGAAGGGAGAGGAAGGGAGGTGGCATGGGGGTAGGAAAGATGGTGGAATGAGATAGACATCATTACCCCAAGTACAAGTATGAAGTCATAAATGGTGTGACTCTACCTTGTGAGCAACCAGTCACGGAAAGTTGTGCTCTATATGTATCCTATGAATTGAAATACATTCTGCTGTCATATATAACAAATTAGAATACATAAATAAATTTAAAGTAAAAAATTAAAAGAGAGAGAACACCAGAGGAATGAGAAGTTATGCAAAAAAATAAAAGATAAAAACTATTCCAAAGGCCCACTTGTTTAACCAAATTTTATCCCAGCTCAGTTCATGTATCAAAGGGGAACACACACCCAGCTAAATCTCAGCTCTGCAACTCACCAAGACTTGGAAGAACTGAATTCACATCAATTTTCTGGCATGGTTTCCACACGCGCAAAATAAAAGAATAATAGGAAGCAGTGCCTGGGGGAGGGGGACTTTGATTTTAATGTAATTCTTTATCTTAATATGTATTCAAAAATACTAATTTTACATTTTGGTTGTGGTCTTTTAAAAATCAATTTATACAAGTTTTACAAGAGTGAATGTTAAAATACTAAGCAAATGTAGTAGAGCTGGAGAGTGGATTTTTATATGTTGATACCTAGGAAGGGAGAATATAAATGACCTTGGTTTAGGAAACCCTGGACTAGATGACCTTTACCTAATGCCCATGTCTGAAATTCCATGGCTATTGTTTACTCATGTGTAAATAAACTAAAATATTATAAGTTCTTCATAGCAAATAACAGGACTAGACAAAAAATAAAAAGTGAACATGACAGAACCGGATGCTGTGCGGGGACCTGCTGGGAAGCAGCAGGGGGAGTGTCACTGAGTCTCACCTCCTCCCTGCAGTTATCCAGTGCTCTGTGGTCTCCAGCAAGTTCTAAAAGGGCCGTCAGCAGCTTCCCCACCAGGTCAGTCTGCATGAAGCTTTTAACACTTTCCCACTGTCAAAGCCTTCCATATCATGCTTCATGAGATGGGAACAAAGTGCCTACCACAACTAGCTATCAATATATGTCCCTCTATTTTCTGAGGGAAAAACAGAAAAGAGAGTACCCATGGCATGCCAGCACCTGTGCTTTGTATTCTAGAGTCAGAATCCAGTCTTTGGTACTTGTTCTTGGTTCTCTGCAGTCTTTTACAAATGGATACACAATGTTGGAGACTGTGCGTGTGGGAGTGGACAGTTAGAGCTTAGACCAAAGAAATGACACTCTCAGGATTGTCATGCAAAGTGGTGACCCTGCCAATTATTAGCCAGTCTTTCTCTAATTAAGGTCCATCATCTCTCTTCTAAAAGCCTCAGGGATTATAATGTTTTGGAATTCAGAACTTCTGTGATTATAAAAATAAGGTGATCCTCAGGGTTATACAAAATTACATACAAGAGGAAGTGAGGGGTAAGGGAAGAATAATACAAGTGGAAGAAATGTTTTACAGTAGAGGGGGTTGAGAGAGAAGAGGGGAGGGGAGGGGAGGGGAGGGGAGGGGGGATAGTAGAGGTTAGGATAGAGAGCAGAATTCATCAGACACTAGAATGGCAATATGTAAATCAATGGAAATGTAATTGATGTAACTGATGTGATTCAGCAATCTGTATACGGGGTAAAAATGGGAGTTCATAACCCTTTTGAATCAAACTGTGAAATATGATATATCAAGTTAGATGTAATGTTTTGAACGACCAACAATAAAAAAAAAAAGAAAAAAAAATAACAGAAAGTCATAGGTGGTTTCCTGAGATTGTAGAAAAGGGAAGACAGGGAGTTGTTTAATGGGTACAGTTTCTAGTTTATAAAAGGAAAAGAGTTTTAGAGATAGCTTGCACAATAATGTGACTGTGGTTGTCACCACTGAGATTCACCCTTAAAAACAGCCAAGATGGCAAATTCTATGAACATACGTTTTTTGCCACAATTTTTAAAAATTCATTAGAGACTGCAGTATTCTTCTGAAATCAAACTCTTACATAATTCTGCAGAAAAATGTACAACCAGTCTTACCAATTGGGATAAATAAAAACATCAAAACCAGCTTCACATCAATTCCAGTCATATTTTGCCACCAAATGAGTTTGCCAAATTCTTGCCTGTAGTGAGACTTTTGGTCTTCAAGGGGCTCTGGAATTTGGGATTGGAGCTCAGAAACCGTGAATCTGTACATCCCGTCCCTCTGACCCAGCCCACTTCACCTTTGTGTGACATTTTCATTATCCACAGTAGGCAGAGGAGAAAACACAAAGAGGAAGTAACAGGAGTAGGAAAACAATCACCCAAGGTCAGCCTGCTAGTCTGGGTTCAAATGAGCCTGAGTCTCCCACAAAGACTTTGCCTTGAGCCCAGGTTAGAGTGGACACAGACATGCTCACACAGCCATGGAATGCTCAAGAGGTCTCTTGTGATTTGAAGAAAGAATCCCAGAGGATTCATCCCAACATGAGCACCAGTGGAAGGTGTGTGGGAAGGGGCCACCAGGGGTTGGAATGATGGACCTGCTGTCTCCTCAGTCCCCAGTGTCATTCTCCAGCAAGGATTGTGTGTAGGAAAACTCACTGCTTTGACCCCATGACAACTGTCCTTTGATCTGCCATGACTCAAGAATAGACCATTTTCAAGCAGGTGGACTTGGGCCCCCTTCTCTCCAAGACTGACAGCAGCTTTTGACTGGGCTTTTCCCCAGAGATGAAGGTATGCAAATGAAGTGTCTCTATTCCTTCTGCACGTGCCCAAGAGATCCAAGGGCAAAAGAGACCGGATAAGGAAAGAACTTATGGCTCTCAGCTCCCACGTCTCCAGTCTTCTGCTCTGTGCTTTGGTGAGGAATGGCCCTGAGATGCAGACAGTATATCAAAAGCTATCTTCATACCTGACGTAGGTCATTTTTCACGTCAGGCACTGACCTGGCTGAGCAAGGATGGAGCCAGTCCTTAGGACCTCTGTGCTGCTGACCCCGCTGGGAAGAAGTGCTCAAGGGCAAAGGCAGAAGCTCCAGAGGAGCAGGTGATGAGGGCTGGCTCCCAGCCAAATGTCTTTGGAGGGGATGGAGTGGGGACGAGGTGGCATCAGACCATGAGCTCCTTCCCTTCTGCTGTTCTCCAGGAGTGTGGTGGGAGGGGTGGCGAGGTGCTGGTCAGCTGCTGGTGGGTTGACAGTGGCACTATCTTAGCACAACTTCTCTAAGGAAAAGTTGTTTTTTTCCTAAAGGATTTGGACGGTCCCTTCTCAGTTAGATTAAACAAAGAATTCCTCTTTCAACTAGAGAATACGTCAGGATCTCAACGTGGTATATATTAAAAGAACAGAAAGAACTTCCATAAACCACCAAGTCATCACAGCTGAGCAAACCTTTGCCTCCTGCAGCCAACAGTGTATGGGTGTTGAAATATGCACGCACACCCCACACACCACACACACACACACACACATGCTGTGCACACACACAAGCACACACATGCAAAAATATGACCACATACATAAACACACACACAGAAACACACACAGATACATAAATACACACACCACACATGTAAACACACACCAAATACATAAGCACACACGCAAACATCCATACACACCACTGGGGCTTAATTTAGTTAAAATACTACTAAAATGACAACCCCACTGTATCTGACTACTCAAAAACCTATACAAAGTCTTTTTAACCAAATAACCAGATTTCAAGAGAAATTGAGTGTGTGTGTGTGTGTGTGTGTGTGTGTGTATGTATGTAACAATCTGACTCCAAGATAAAGATCAGTATACTAGATATAAGTCAGTTTCCACTCTGGCTGCAATGTCATGATCCTCTCCTCCACACCAAGTATTAGGGCTCTGGGGTCCAGACTCAGGCTCTGGAACAGCCAGCCACCTCTTCCCTTTGATGCGCTGACCCATGATAACAGACCAGACACCCCCACTAACTAGTGACCCTGAGGCTCTGCTGCCTCCACTTGAGGTCCTGGTTGGTTCTTCTGGGTCGGGGACACAGTGCAGGGAGCAACAGCCTGTGCTCAACAGTCTTGGGTCCAAATGTTTGGGATGGGGCCAGGGTGCAAAGGGAGCAGAAGGCCAGGGAAATAAGAGCACCTGGGAGTCAGACATAGGGCTCCTGGAACCACGGGTGAGGTCTCTGCCTTTAGGTAAAGATGTCTTAAGAGCATTAGCACGTACAATCCCACGTAACAGTTTTTAAACCACACTAGTATGACTGAAGGATGTCAAGACTGTTTCTAGGTGCTGCAGAGTACAAATAGAAAGAGACTCACAATTTAAATGAGTTAAGAGAATTCACAAAGATCGTCCAAACCCTTCCACAGAATGAGGAGGAAATGGAGACAGGGGCACTTGCCCAAGTTGGGAGTGACAGAGATGGCACTAGACACTGTTCTCCTGATTTCTAGTCCATTTCTCTCTCAACTCCACCGTGGATAAAGGAAAATTTTAAATTCATGTGCCTATATAAGACAGACTAAAAATAATGGTTACATAATTAGAATTGCTTTCCATCTACAGCTAATTAATAGCAATCTCAGGCATATTATTAATACCTGTCACATCACTTAAATTTTTTGCAAGTAAAGCAACTCTAATCCCAGGCCAGCTTCTTAAGCTGTAGAACACGGTACAAAATGAAAATGCCCCTGGACTACCTGCTCTCCTCTCGAAAGAGAGGCCACTCCTTGGCTTACAGAAACCTGCCTCTCTCTGTTCCTCACTGTTCCTCGAATGTTCCTCCAGCAACATAATGCATATGACAGTGTCCAGATTTCCTCCTCTTAGAAGGTCAGGATCACAATGGATTAGGCTTCACCTTCATGACTGCATTTTAATTTAATTATCTTTTTAAGGACTCTATCTTTAAATATAGTCATATTCTAAGGTTCTGGGGGTTAAGACTTTAACGTATGAATTTTGGGGAGGCACAGTTCAGCTCCTAAGAGTCATTATTCCTCAAATCCTGTAAATTCCACAGAAGTGAGCTCAGGAAAAATGACTCCCAAAGAATCTATGCCTCCTTTTAAAAGGCTTCCTACAGGAGAGCCATCCTCAACCCTCCTGGTGTGTCAGGTTCCTCTGTATACACCCACAGCATGTCACAATGTTCATAGATATGATTTTTATAATTTTAAAGTTCTTTTTCCAGTAGACAGCAAGTTCATGAGGGTAAGTTCCAACTTGACATATTTAAAGCTATGTCCCTTGGTTTCTGGCCCATAGAAAGCACCAAGTTAACAATTCTTGAAGGAAGGGAAGGTCAATCTACCATACACAAACCAATGTAAACAAAATTCTAGAACCTTCTAATCTTGGCCCTATTGGCCCAGAAACTACCCTAGGGATCCACTTCTCTGATTTTGCAAGAGAAGATTAAAGGATAAGGTACATTGATAATTTCCTCAAATATTTGATTTTAGATCTAACAAGTAAACTTTCTTCCCCATAAAGAAACAATTTTATGGTTATTTATGAGATTTCCAGCTGCTGCACAGGAATGGGATGTGTGGGGGTGGAAATATTTTCCAAATACTGACATAAATCAAGCTGTGTGACAAATACACAAACATTAATTGCTACCACAAGAACACACTCTCCTTGCCTCCAAGACCCAAAGTGATCTTGCAGCGCTTAGTCCCATGTCCAGGTAAGACCAGTGTCCACTCACATTTGTAGCATCCCGTTGCAAACACAAGTAAATCACTCATTCAATCAACAACATTAACCTGGACTTCATACTTAGAATATGAAGATGAGTCTAATAGCATTATGTTAAAATCTTTAAAAAAAAGAAATTGAGTCATATTAATAAGGGTCATACTGTGAAATTCCTGGAAACTTTCTATGTATCAAATAAAAATAAGGGAAGTGTCAGATTTGGGGATAAAATAATTGAGATATCTTCTTTCTTGAAGTGTACTTCAAAGTAAGAATGCTTTACACATGGTAAAGATGATTTTTTTAAATATAACCACAGTGATTCACACAACATCAATTGACCTAAGCATAAAGTGTACTTTAATTTTGGCAAATGACATAACTGCTGTCAGTCAGTTCCATCGTCTCTGCAGGGTAACATGACAAAGGACGGTGCAATTATCTGGAACAGCAAGACCATGTACAATTCACTCTACCAAGATTTTCAAATTCCAAATGCCACGTATTGTTTCACAAGCATGGTGGAGATTCTTGACTATCTAGCTATCATTTAAGCATTATTCTCTTAGGAAGAAGGATGGTCCCAAACAACTCACACTTCCTCAATATATGGAAAAGACACATTTCTTTTTCCTTTCACTCAGTGCTGGACTAGAAGCCAGTGTACACTAGCTTTATCTTCTTGGCTACCACTCCCGCCATCAGTGTCCTGTCAGTGAGTCACTGAGTTCCTAGTTCCTGCTTTGCACCTAACACTATGCTGTACAGTGTTGGGTTGGAGGGAGCCTCTACTCAGCAGGCTTGTGATGAGGCTGGAGAAACAAGACTTATATTCAAGGAATAAGAAAAGAAGAAATGTAAGGCAGTAAAAAACCTGAGCTCCCATGGAATCCTGGCTTGCTCTGACACAAACTAACTTGATTCCATTGAAAATTCACTGCCTTCCCTAAGTGACAACCACTTCTTTGGTGGAGGAAGACGTCACTAGGTGTTCTGAAAGGTCCTTCCAGCACAGCAGATCAACTCTGACACTGGTTCTGGGAAAGGAGAAGAGAGTATCTTCCAGGAAATGTGTAGAAAAATGCAGAACAAATAGCTCATTGGCAGGTTGGATGAGCCACCGAAAGTTCTGTAGAAGTGCAAAGTCATAAGACTGGCCTAGAAAGCACAATAAGAACTAGTACGACAAGCACAGTAATTGTGGTGTTCTGTGTGAGCTCATAGGGACTGTGGCATTTATGAACCCCACTCTTTCTGTATTCATCCCTTTTTTTTAATAACTAAATATTAGCTAGCCCTAATCCATTTCTAATCACCTTACCTCAACAGGACAGTTACAGGAGAGAGCCGTGTTTAAGGAGGATGGATGAGGAATTAACGCAATTCACAGAGCAACTGTGTAGTCAAATTCTCCCCCAGCCTTAGTAACAGTCACATTGGCAACCTACACCTGAGATGTCCTCTAAAAGATATCGAATCACATGCACAACATGCTCTCCATCACCCCAACGTGTAATATGAATTGGGCAACAATCCAGGTGACAGTGGCAGTGACAGAGAGTCCTAAAATTCCCACGGAGATTATTATCTGTATTGGTTCCTTTGGCAATGAGGTCAGCAGGTGATGAATCTCTTCTTCAAGCACTTGCTAGATGATTTGTACAAGAAATCCTTTAATTTAAAAGGTAGTTTTCATCACTTGCTAATGAATGACAACTGTGTGATTAGGTGCCCAGAAAACACTACAGACATTAGAGGCTCAAGTTTCTTATTGCATACACACACTGCTAAGGTTATAGAAGAATTCCCAGAAAAGTTGCTATCAAGTGTAGGGAAAGTGGGTGATGTTGGTCTGTAGAGCAGTCACTTGTCCCCTTGTCCATCCCTTCTCCTGTTTGCAATGTCATCCTGGCTCCCTCACTCCTCTATCATCTCCCTGTTTTCCCTTTGAAGTCCGTGTTCCAAATTGTTAAGAAATAAAGGGATGTTACTTTATTTCTCTTGTTAACTGTCATTCTGGCATTGTTTACTTTCCCTTCTGAAGAAAGGAAATATGGAATATTTAAAGAAATGTCTCAATTTCCCATAGCCCTTTATTCATAGCTTACTATTTCTTGCACATTAAAGAGAATGTGGGGTTGCAAGGAAATAACTTGGGTCAGTTTATCTCTGAAAGCTCCGTTAACTACTTAGGACAAGACAGAGAAGGGCAGAACAGATCATATCCAGGGCACAAGGGCAGGGGACAGAGCTCAGCAAACACAGAGCAGAACACAACACAACACAGACAGAAGCAGCTCTGCAGAATTCATTATCTAATAATGTGTTGACATGTTTTTCATTGTCCCTCCATTCATCATTCTGAGTATCATCAAACATTTAAATCTGCTTTCCACATGCAGGTGTGATGAGCTGTCTGGTAATATTACCCACTAATGTATTTAATGATGTTAACATTGATTATGGAGTCTTTAAGCTAGATTTCCTCTAAATGTTCAGAAAAGTTGTATTTTTAAAACCAATCTACTATTATGAATGTCTTACATGAGTCTCACCAACTAATGGAAAAAGGATATAGAAGCGCCTTTTTCCTGCTTCCCATTAACAATATAAAGAAACTTGAGCATAGAGAAATGAAATAATTTATACAAGGCTCATACTTTCTGGCAGCAGAATAGAGAGCAGTCAATCAAAAGAGCCAACTCTTCAACCTGTGAAGATGTTTAAGTCACAATACCCTTTAATCCGCAGGCTGCCTCCTTTGTCTCTTGAACTCTCTGCCTCCGGTAAACGATGTGTGGGTGGGCACCCTCAGCCACTGGATGCTTTTTAACAGGCTCAATGAAAAAGTCTCCATGTGGTAGATGGAAAAATCCAGTCTGAAAATATATTCAATAAGAAGATTTAATTGAGACAATTCTAGGCAAAGAAAATTAGTATATTAGGACAGGAAGAACAGGCAAGGCCCACAGTGGTATCAAATAATTCCAATAAAATAGCTGAAAACAGACTGCTTCGGTGCTGAGATTCGGTTCCATTTTGACCGTGAATCAGAGGCCAGGCACAGGAGGAGAATGTGGGCCTGTCACTAATGAGGCTCATTTGTTCCATGGAAACAAAGTGGAAGTCCAGGACTCCTCAGAGATGGCTGGACCTGGGGTCCCTTTTTGTAATGTTATCAACCCAATACTGATGTCTTTGAAGAAAAAATCAACAACAAAACCATCAAGAAAAAGGGCTAATTGGGATTTCTTTAGACTTGAATTTGGGACCCTGGTTGTGCAAAAGAAACAGATGGGACTTCATTTGAGGAAAGAGTTAACGATTTTGTGGATCATATGAAGGAGAATTCCTGAGAGCCAAATATTTTCCTGCAAATGGCTCCCGTCCATCTACACTCCTTCACAGGCTAAGCCTGTGTACACAGGAATCTCTTCAGCCTCAATGTTTCTCAGAAGCTGAATGAGACCTGGGAGAGCTAGCGACCCACCAGTACAGGGCATGCAGGAGACCTGCTCATGTGTAAGTGGGGCTGCTGACCCAGGCCCCCACATGTGCTGAGGAGAAGGGAACCGGCAGGAAAAGACACTGCTGTTGGGGGAAGAGTGTGTGTGTGTGTGGGGGGGGCATTTCCCAGCGAAGCTCTGCACCTCCTCCCTCTTCTAACACATAAAGAGTTCTGTACATCTGGTGCCCAGGTGGCCCTGGTTTATTGGTCTCTTCTCGGCATTCAGGAGCCAGGTCATGCTGGAAGAAATCATCTGTGTTTTGATTACAAAGAAAGGCCTGGCTCCACACTTTCCCTGAAGCACACGGCCCAAGAAAATCACCTTCCTCTGTTACCAGGCCTGGCTCTGAGTAAAAGGAGGCACTTCCCAGCCCAGTTTTTCATGCAATCTGTTCACTTCTCATATACCCTCAAAGAAAAGTGAAATTGAGAAAGTATGAATTCACTGAGGACTTGTACTCTGTATTCAGAAGAACCCAGGCAGAATGAGATCACCTCCTTTATTGTCTACTCTTCTCCCTTCCGGTATCCACTAGTCTTAACAAACTGCTAACTCTCTTTTGGAAATAAAGCCACCTACCTGTTTAAATAAGTTATAAATATCTGTGAATGCTTTCTAAGGCAAGCCTCTAAAAGCTGCTTTAAAGAAATTTTATTTTGTATCATATTGAGAGATATATAAATCATAACTGTAAATACCCATAAGTCTTTCGTGAAGGGAACATGAATGTGAAGAAATGGTATATTACACGAGGTACCATGGTGCACACATGTGATCCCAGCAACTCAGGAGGTTGAAGCAGGATGATTGCAAGTTTGAGACCAGCCTAAGCAACTTAGTAAGACCATGTCTCAAAACTGAAAAAAAAAAAAAAAGAACTGAGAGTGTAGCTCAGTACCCCTGAGTTCAACCCCCTGTCCCCCTGTCAAAAAAGAAAAAGAAATGGAATATCACCAGTAACGAACTGACTCCATGTTCTTCATCCCAATTAAAAATATTCCCCAAGATTAACTATTACCCTGATTTCTAATATTAATATATTAGTTTTAAGCCTCTGCTTATTTTTTTATTTGATGCAAAAGAAAAAAGTCTACTAATTCATTTCAAGTGTGAAGGGCTAGCCAACGGAAAGGATCTTGTTATGGTGCGTAGCTTTCTCAAGGCCTATTAAATCACTCTTGAAATTGCTTCAGTAGATAAATGGCAAACCCAGGGGGTAAGACAGTGCAGAGGTGCCCTGGTGCATGTCAGTTGGCATGTGATCACCACTGCTCTCTCCTAAGGAAGAGTGAGGAGGGACTGTCACATATTCCTCAGGACACTCTCAAGACTGAGAATAAATGCCCACAACCCCTCTTCCCTCCCTTCAACTTGGATCAAAGTGTTAGTCATCTTAATTTCTCTGACATTAAACTTCAGTTAGTAACAGTGATTTGGGGCTCAGGGAGAGACTAGCAATGTCTTAGAAGAAATTACTGAATAGGATGCTTTAAAGTCACAGAGCCTAGAAAAAGGTGACCTAACCCATGCTGTTGTGCCTTCAGGAGTACCACAAGTAAAACCTAGCAGGCTGAAGGTTAAGAACTAGTGCTATTATAGAACTAGTGGTATATATATGTGAACGGCACCCCTTGGAGTTGCACAGTGGAATTATGTTGCCCAAACTCATCACTCTATCCAAGAAAGGAATTCCTTTTTATTTGAAAATATCATAAGTTACCACATCAAATTTTTTTGACTCCCATAGAGATAAGAATGTGATCGACATTCTGATAATCAAGAACTGAAATGAAAAAAAAGGGGGGGGATTGGGATAAGAAAGTACCTAAATTACCTGATTATGGTATATGGAGCACTAGAAAGGTAACACTTGCCCCCTATTTACAGACAGGAAAGGGAATACAAGAGCATACCCCAAACCCTGCTTCTGGAGTATCAGTCTGCATTATTCCATGGCCAGCCTGTGCCAACAGCTCTGATCCCTACCCTCAAGATTCATAGCCTGGCCAGGAAGATAGGCCAATGTTCTTGAAGACAGTGGGAAGGGAATAGCAAAGCTCTAGCATTTTCCAGTTGAAAAGGGTTCAATGTTCTTAGCCCACAGACCAGCCCACTGCCACTGGCAGTGCTGGACCTAGATCTCAGACCTGGAGCCCTGTATGCAGAGCTCTACCCACCTTACAGGGCACCCACAGGACAACCCTTGCCTCGGTGCTATGGACTCCAGTGCTGTGGCTCTCAGGAGGTGGAAGCCAGTGGAAAAGACTAGTTTCAGAGAGCAAAGAAGATTGAATTTCTATAGTCTCCAAAACATTTGGCTCAGTTCTAAAGCCATGCAAGCCTTCCAGAATGATTAACTTTCTTTTTGCTGGTTTGTACGATGCAAACAACTTTTCCTCATTCAATAAGTATCCAGGACCACAAGCCAGTTAAAAATAGAAGTCTCTGGATTACACATACCTTGGAAGATGGAGAGGTGGTGGAGGTAGTGATGTCATCACTGGAAAGATTCCTCTAGCGTGCTCCACTGCCTACTGTGATGCCAAGAGCTCCCTCCTGGCCTCCATGGAGCCCAAGAGGAGAGTGACTGGTAATGCCACTGAGCTCAGGACGTACTGTCTGTGAATCTTGGCAGCCCTAGTGACACATGTAGTTTGAAGAGATATGGGCTGAAGTCAGAAAGGTTCTCTCCATTGTACCCATTTGGCAGTTACCATGAGCCAAGCAGGTATTAGAGATATGGCAATATAGAAGATGGTCCCTGGGAACAGGAATGGTACTGTTGACAGCACTCACTGTAATGGTAAAGATGGTCTGTCTGCACTGTCTGGTTCAGTGGCTGCCAGCCCCATGTGACTATTGAGCACTTGAGATGTGGTTAGTGCAACAGAGGAACTGAATTTTTTATTTCATTTAACTTTATTTTCTTAAATTTAAATAGCTGCAGGCAGTTAGATTTCTTATTTCTAGAACCTGGCTGACTAGGGATGGGGAAAGATCTTATAAGCACATTCAAAGTATAGTGATGAGTGTTGTAAACAAAGAAAGATTTGAGCACTTGCCTTTAAAAAAGAAATAACAGCGAAAATGTGACTATAACAATTTGATTTTCATGAGCAATCAGAAACCAGAGTGGGAACACCAATGCTCCGTAGGCAGACTTCAGAGAATTCATAGAAGCAACTATATATATATATAAATGCAGCATTTGCCAAAATTAAAAAGAGTGTCCAGAAATAAACCTACCAGTGCAAAGACTGTGTGAGGAGGCTGCCACTGTCCTGAAGCCTGAAAAGGAGGCACAAATGTCCCAGCAGAAGAGTGGAACTGGGGTTGTGGCCATAAAGAAATGGATACTAAGCTCAACTTCTCCAAGGAGCTGTCCCTGAGAGGCCTGGAGCGTTAACCTACATGCCCTCACATCTCTCAGCTGCTCTTCAGAGAAGCCTGATGCAACCCTGCTACACAAGACCACTCCCAATGCACTGGCTGCAGGTCCTACTGAGTTCAGAATCTGAAACTGTAAGGGAAAATATTTTTGAAAAAAATGGACAAAATGGGTTCCAAAGGATATGAAATCAAGTTATCACAGGGTTTATTAGAAACAGCATGAGCTGTGTGATCTTGGTCACACTACTTAACACAGGAGCCCACCCAGTTTTCTGACCTATAAAATGGGGCAAAACCTATGGTAACTTGTGACTTTCAGAGACACTATATGTCAAATCCCTACCAGAGGCCTCGGTATATGATAGGTACCCAATAAATGTGTGATAGTCCATTTGATCACAGCATCACCCATAAGAAACAAGTATAAAATGGTGTTTGAAAGTAAGTACTCCAGGTCCAGTTGCTCCGTTTGTCTCTTAGCTGCAAGTGACTTAACTTCTTGGGCCTCAGTTTCCTCATCTGGTAAATACAGTAGTTACAATAATTTATTAGAGATTTCATGTGGATTAAGTCATTTTGTACAAAGTGCAGGATGAGTGTCAGCACATAGTGCCTAGTAAGCATTAGCTATTAGCTATTATGACAGTCAAAGGGACTTTCTCCAGATTGTGGGCCTGAAGTTAAGGGCTTCTGCGAAAACTCACAGAGGCCCTTTTAAAAGCTACCACCTGGGAATCCAACATGGCGGCCGGCGAGGAAGCAGCGTCTCCAACGTCTCCACTTTAACGGGATATGAAAGACTCATCGAAACAGCTGCAGCCTAGCTACGGAGGAACTTCTACCATAACTTCCTTAAGAGGAGAGCTGCCGTGAACTGGTAGGTTTACTCGAAGTGACAGGTTGCCCCAGAGAAGTGGATCTTGGAAGGCCACGCGGGCACAGAGGTCTAGTCCCCCAACCATCAGCCGCTCCGGCAGGCGGCTCCCCCTGGAGGCCTAGCTCTCGCCCTGGGAGAAGCGGCCCCACCCGCCCGCTTCCTAACCTGGCAGCCACAGCTACTCAGCGATAAAGGTGCCCACGTGGCGGGTGCAGAAGTTAAGTCCTGTAGACGCCAGCCACCTTTGCAACCCCCGGGAACCCTGAGTGGCTTGGCCCGCCCCGCCCGAACCGGCAGTCCTCCGCCATACGGGCTCCCCCGGGAGGCCTAGCTCTCGCCCTGGGAGAAGCGGCCCCACCCGCCAGGTTCCTAACCAGGCAGCCACAGCTACTCGGCAATAAAGGTGCCCACGTGGCGAGTGCAGAAGTTAAGTCCTGTAGACGCCAGCCGCCTTTGCAACCCGCGGGAACCCTGAGCGGCTTAGCCCGCCCCGCCCGAACCGGCGGGTGCAGAAGTTAAGTCCTGCGGACGCCAACCGCCTTTGCAACCCGCGGGATCCCTGGGCGGCTTGGCCCGCCCCGCCCGAACCGGCAGTCCTCCGCCATACGGGCTCCCCCGGGAGGCCTAGCTCTCGCCCCGGGAGAAGCGGCCCCACCCGCCCGGTTTCTAACCAGGTGGCCTCAGCTACTTGGAGATAAAGGTGCCCTTGTGGTGGGTGCAGAAGTTAAGTCCTGCAGACGCCAGCCACCTTTGCAACCCGCGGGATCCCTGAGTGGCTTGGCCCGCCCCGCCGGAACCGGCAGTCCTCCGACATACAGGCTCCCCCAGGAGGCCTAGCTCTCGCCCTGGGAAAAGCGGCCCCACCCGCCCGGTTCCTAACCAGGCAGCCACAGCTACTCGGCAATAAAGGTGCCCACGTGGCGGGTGCAGAAGTTAAATCCTGCAGACGCCAGCCGCCTTTGCAACCCGCGGGAACCCTGAGCGGCTTGGCCCGCCCTGCCCAAGCGGCGGCGGGTGCAGAAGTTAAGTCCTGCAGACGCCAACCGCCTTTGCAACCCGCGGGATCCCTGAGCGGCTTGGCCAGCCCCGCCCGAACCGGCAGTCCTCCACCATACGGGCTCCCCCGGGAGGCCTAGCTGTCGCCCAGGGAAAAGCGGCCCCACCCGCCCGGTTCCTAACCAGGCAGCCACAGCTACTCGGCAATAAAGGTGCCCTCGTGGTGGGTGCAGAAGTTAAGTCCTGCAGACGCCAGCCACCTTTGCAACTCGCGGGAACCCTGAGCGGCTTGGCCCGCCCCGCCCGAACCGGCGGCGGGTGCAGAAGTTAAGTCCTGCAGACGCCAGCCACCTTTGCAACCCGCGGGATCCCGGAGCGGCTTGGCCCGCCCCGCCTGAACCGGCAGTCCTCCGCCATACGGGCTCCCCCGGGAGGCCCAGCTCTCGCCCTGGGAGAAGCGGCCCCACCCGCCCGGGTCCCAACCACGCGACCGCAGCTACTCGGCGATAAAGGTGCCCCCGCAGCGGGTGCAGGAGTTAAGTCCTGCTGATACCAGCCGCGTTTGCAAGCCGCCGGCACCCAGTGCGGCTTGGCCCACCCCGCCTGAACCGGCAGTCGGCCTCCACCATCCGGGCTCCCCCGGGAGGCCTAGCTCTCGCTCCGGGAGCAGCCCCCTGCAAGCTAGGGGAACCTTTGACCCATCGGGAGGTTAGGCCCAGCAACCTGCGGAGTGATAGAGGTGCCCCTCGTACCTGCTGGGTAGGCGGACCTTTGACCGACCAGCAGAGCAGACCTAGGGCCTCCCAGCGTGGTAGACGGATCACACCAATTGGAGGAGGATCACAGCCACTACATGCCCTGCAAGGGTGATTATTCAACTATACAAGAGCAATATAAATAAATAGAGGGAAAATTTCAAAACACAACAGTTTCACCAAGCAGAAAGAAACGCCAGCAGTATGAAAAGACAAGGAAAGAAAGGACCACAGGCAATGCAGGTCAACTCAACTTTAGAAGAGGTAATAGGTGCAACAGATGGAATGTCAGATAGAGAGATCAGGATATACATGCTTCAGATGATCTGGAGTCTCAAGGAAGACATGAGACAGCAAAATCAGATAATGAAAGATCACATTGACAAACAAATCCAGGAAGTAAAAGATCAATTTCACAGGGAGATAGAGGAAATAAAAAACAAACAAATAGAAATACTAGAATTGCAGGAAAAAATAAACCAACTTAAAAACTCAATTGAGAATACTACCAGCAGAGTAGATCACTTAGAAGAGAGAACATCAGACAATGAAGACAAAGTATTTCAACTGGAAAAGAACATAGACAGCTCAGCAAGTCTGCTAAGAAACCATGAACAGAACATCCAAGAAATATGGGACAATATCAAAAGACCAAATTTAAGAGTCATTGGGATACAGGAAGGCACAGAGCTCCAAACCAGAGGAATACACAGCCTATTCAATGAAATAATACGAGAAAACTTCCCAGACTTGAAGAATGAGACAGAATCCCAAATCCTAGAAGCCTACAGGACGCCGAATGTACAAAACCATAAGAGATCCACACCTAGACACATTATAGTGAAGATGTCCAACATACAGAATAAGGAAAGAATTTTAAAAGCTACAAGGGAAAGGAAGCAGATTACATTTAGGGGTAAACCAATCAGGATAACAGCTGATCTCTCAACACAGACTCTGAAAGCTAGAAGATCCTGGAATAACATATTTCAAACACTGAAAGAAAATGGGTTCCAACCAAGAATCGTGTATCCGGCAAAATTAAGCTTCAGGTTAGAAGATGAAATTAAAACCTTCCATGATAAACAAAAGTTAAAAGAATTCGCAGCTAGAAAACCATCTCTTCAAAAAATCCTTGGCAAAACATTGCAGGAAGAGGAAATGGAAAATAACATTGAAAACCAACAATGGGAGGTAGGACAGTAAAGGGGGGAAAGTAGTCAAAGAGGATAACAAATCAGGTTTAGTAACATCAACAAACAAATATGGATAGAAGTACAAACCATATCTCAATAATAACCCTAAATGTCAATGGCTTAAACTCACCAATTAAGAGACACAGGCTAGTAGAATGGATCACAAAACAAGACCCAACAATATGCTGTCTACAGGAGACGCATCTGATAGAAAAAGATATCCATAGACTGAAGGTGAAAGGTTGGGAAAAATCATACCACTCATATGGACAGCGGAAACAAGCAGGCGTGTCCATACTCATATCTAATAAAATAGATTTCAAGCCAAAGCTAATCAAAAGGGATAAAGAAGGACACTTCATACTGCTCAAGGGAACCATAAACCAACAAGACATAACAATCATAAATATATATGCCCCAAATAATGGTGCAGCGGTGTTCATCCAGCAAACTCTTCTCAAGTTCAAGAGTCTGATAGACCACCATACAATCATCATGGGAGACTTCAACACACCTCTCTCACCACTGGACAGATCTTCCAAACAAAAGTTAAACAAGGAAACTATAGAACTCAACAACACAATTAATAACCTAGACTTAATTGACATATATAGACTTTACCACCCAACATCAAGTAGTTACACTTTTTTTTCAGCAGCACATGGAACCTTCTCAAAAATAGACCATATATTATGTCACAGGGCAACTCTTAGACAATATAAAGGGGTAGAGATAATACCATGCATCTTATCTGATCATAATGGAATGAAACTGAAAATCAATGATAAAAGAAGAAAGGAAAAATCAAGCATCACTTGGAGAATGAACAACAGGTTGCTGAGTGACATATGGGTTATTGAAGACATCAAGGAGGAAATTAAAAAATTCCTAGAGTTAAATGAAAACACGGACACAACATATCGGAATCTATGGGACACATTGAAAGCAGTCCTAAGAGGAAAATTCATTGCTTGGAGTTCATTCCTCAAAAAAAGAAAAAACCAACAAATAAATGATCTCATACTTCATCTCAAAATCCTAGAAAAAGAGGAGCAAAACAACAGCAAAAGAAGTAGAAGGCAAGAAATAATCAAAATCAGAGCTGAAATTAATGAAATTGAAACAAAAGAAACAATTGAAAAAATTGACAAAACTAAAAGCTGGTTCTTTGAAAAAATAAATAAAATTGACAGACCCTTAGCCATGCTAACGAAGAGAAGAAGAGAGAGAACCCAGATTACTAGCATACGGGATGAAAAAGGCAATATCACAACAGACACTTCAGAAATACAGAAGATAATCAGAGACTATTTTGAAGCCTTATACTCCAATAAAATAGAAGATAGTGAAGGCATAGATAAATTCCTTAAGTCTTACGATCTGCCCAGATTGAACCAGGAGGATATAGACAACCTAAACAGACCAATAACAATAGAAGAAATAGAAGAAACCATCAAAAGACTACCAACTAAGAAAAGCCCAGGACCGGATGGGTATACAGCAGAGTTTTACAAAACCTTTAAAGAGGAACTAACACCAATACTTTTCAAGCTATTTCAGGAAATAGAAAAAGAGGGAGAACTTCCAAATTCATTCTACGAGGCCAACATCACCCTGATTCCGAAACCAGACAAAGACACTTCAAAGAAAGAAAACTACAGACCAATATCTCTAATGAACCTTGACGCAAAAATTCTCAATAAAATTCTGGCGAACCGGATTCAAATACATATCAAAAAAATTATACACCATGATCAAGTAGGATTCATCCATGGGATGCAAGGCTGGTTCAATATACGGAAATCAATAAATGTTATCCACCACATCAATAGACTAAAAAATAAGAACCATATGATAGTCTCGATAGACGCAGAAAAAGCATTCGACAAAGTACAGCATCCCTTTATGTTCAAAACTCTAGAAAAATTAGGGATAACAGGATCATACCTCAACATTGTAAAAGCAATATATGATAAGCCACAGGCCAGCATCATTCTGAATGGAGAAAAATTGAAGGCATTCCCTCTAAGATCTGGTACAAGACAGGGATGCCCTCTCTCACCACTTCTGTTCAACATAGTCCTCGAAACACTGGCAAGAGCAATTAGACAGACGAAAGAAATTAAAGGGATAAAAATTGGAAAAGAAGAACTTAAATTATCACTATTTGCAGATGATATGATTCTATACCTAGCAGACCCAAAAGGGTCTACAGAGAAGCTATTAGAGCTAATAAATGAATTCAGCAAAGTGGCAGGATATAAAATCAACACGCATAAATCAAAGGCATTCCTGTATATCAGCGACAAATCCTCTGAAACGGAAATGAGGACAACTACTCCATTCACAATATCCCCCCAAAAAATAAAATACTTGGGAATCAACCTAACAAAAGAGGTGAAAGATTTATACAATGAAAATTACAAAACCCTAAAGAAAGACATAGAAGAAGACCTTAGAAGATGGAAAAATATACCCTGCTCATGGATAGGCAGATCCAACATCATCAAAATGGCGATATTACCAAAAGTTCTCTATAAGTTCAATGCAATGCCAATCAAAATCCCAGCTGCATTTCTTGTAGAAATAGATAAAAGAATCATGAAATTCATATGGAATAATAAAAGACCCAGAATAGCAAAAACAATACTAAGCAGGAAGTGTGAATCAGGCAGTATAGCGATACCAGACTTCAAACTATACTACAGAGCAATAGTAACGAAAACAGCATGGTACTGGTACCAAAACAGGCGGGTGGACCAATGGTATAGAATAGAGGACACAGTAACCAATCCACAAAACTACAACTATCTTATATTTGATAAAGGGGCTAAAAGCATGCAATGGAGGAAGGATAGCATCTTCAACAAATGGTGCTGGGAAAACTGGAAATCCATTTGCATCAAAATGAATCTGAATCCCTATCTCTCGCCTTGCACAAAAGTTAACTCAAAATGGATCAAGGAGCTTGATATTAAATCAGAGACACGGCATCTGATAGAAGAAAAAGTTGGTTATGATCTACATACTGTGGGAGCAGGCTCCAAATTCCTCAATAGGACACCCATAGCGCAAGAGTTAACAACTAGAATCAACAAATGGGACTTACTCAAACTAAAAAGTTTTTTCTCAGCAAAAGAAACAATAAGAGAGATAAACAGGGAGCCTACATCCTGGGAACAAATCTTTACTCCACACACTTCAGATAGAGCCCTAATAACCAGAATATACAAAGAACTCAAAAAATTAGACAATAAGACAACAAGTAACCCAATCAATAAATGGGCAAAGGACCTGAACAGACACTTCTCAGAAGAGGACATACAATCAATCAATAAGTACATGAAAAAATGCTCACCATCGCTAGCAGTCAGAGAAATGCAAATCAAAACTACCCTAAGATACCATCTCACTCCAGTAAGATTGGCAGCCATTAGGAAGTCAAACAACAATAAGTGCTGGAGAGGATGTGGGGAAAAGGGCACTCTTGTTCATTGCTGGTGGGACTGCAAATTGGTGCAGCCAATTTGGAAAGCAGTATGGAGATTTCTTGGAAAGCTGGGAATGGAACCACCATTTGATCCAGCTATTCCCCTTCTCGGTCTATTCCCTAAAGACCTAATAAGAGCATGCTACAGGGACACTGCTACATCGATGTTCATAGCAGCACAATTCACGATAGCAAGATTGTGGAATCAGCCTAGATGCCCTTCAATAGATGAATGGATTAAAAAAATGTGGCATTTATACACAATGGAGTATTACTCTGCATTTAAAAATGATAAAATCATAGAATTTGGAGGGAAATGGATGGCATTAGAGCAGATTATGCTAAGTGAAGCTAGTCAATCTTTAAAAAACAAATACCAAATGACTCCTCTGATATAAGGGGAGGAAACAAGGACAGGGTAGGGACGAAGAGCTTGAGACGAAGATTTTCATTAACAGGGTTGAGAGGTGGGAGGGAAAGGAAACGAGAAGGGGAATCGCATGGAAATGGAAGGCGATCCTCAGGGTTATACAAAATGACATATAAGAGGAAAGGAGGGGTAAGACAAGATAATTCAAATGGAAGAAGTGATTTACAGTAGAAGGGGTAGAGAGAGAAAAGGGGAGGGGAGGGGAGGGGAGGGGGGATAGTAGAGAATAATACAGACAGCAGAATACATCAGACACTAGAAAGGCAATATGTCAATCAATGGAAGGGTAACTGATGTGATACAGCAATCTGTATACGGGATAAAATTGGGAGTTCATAACTCATTTGAATCAAACTGTGAAATATGATGTATGAGGAACTATGTAATGTTTTGAATGACCAACAATAAAAAAAAAAGAGGTAAAAAAAAAAAAAAAAAAAAAAAAAAAAAAAAAAAAAATAAAAGCTACCACCTGCCGCACTGATAAACCTTATTCTTTGCTTCCACAGACCGAGAGGTGCTACCCTCCAGCCACAAGGGAGGGATGTCAAGGAGTGGTAGTGACCATGAGCCATCTCTGGGCTAGAAGATGGAGCCCATATCTCAACAGCTGGCCTCTCCATATGAGTGGAAGCATTGCTCCCTCAGTGGAAATCTGAAGGGAAGTTGAAGTCAGGCAGGTGATGGAATCAGCTGTTCTCAGAGCAAGAGTGATGATGTGTTTGCCTGGGGGCTTTAGAGAGGGATAACTATTTGTGCAAGGGGGTGGAGGGACCCCACAAATGTAAGCTGAAATTGCCAGAAGTCAGGATCTTTAAGATTCTGAGCAGAAGAACGGAGAGATGAGAGCCCATGGATATTGTAGGCAAGATATGTTGGCAGAAGGGTGGGGAGAAGGAAGCAGGAAGGAACTGTTCAAATCAATGTTTTCAGAAGTACTTGTCAGGTCTGAGCTGAGACCAGCCCAGGAGGTAGGGCCTCACGTAGGAGACTGACTCAAATACACTCAGATCAAGGTCCGGATTCAGACAGTGGTAGAATGAGCAAGAGGATGTGTAGGCCCTCATAGCCTATATCCAAGACTTAGGGCAGAATCACTTCCTCCCCTCTCACCTTACAGCTGCAGAAGTAACTTCCTTCTATGAAGTGTGTGGGTCTCACTAGTGAGCAGGGAATGGGTGAGAATCCTTCACCTCTATGCAGAGCTCTCCTTAGCTGACACCAAGCAGGTCCAACAGATACCATGCTAACTAGTGGATAATTAGTGGTGACTGGGTGTACAGGAAGTTATCTGGAAAAAATCTGAGAGGTGACAGAATTGACAGATTTGTTTCTTTTTTTAAATTTTTTTTTCTTTTGATAGTCTCAGGGCTGGAAGCCAAGGTCAAGGCTTCTAATCAAACCTCCAACAAAGTATAAACATCTTCTCAGCCTGAGAGTTTGGCTTTCGGTGCACCTTTCAGGAAAAGTCAATCAGAATTAGCAAATTGGGATTTCCTCAAATGAATTAAACCAACATCTTCAGTTGATTTAATATCCAAGTCTGTAAGTCACTCAGGGATGCCAAGTCCTGCCTCCTTATTTTCCTGCTAGAAACAGAATCTATAGCAGTTTGTTTTCCTTCAGTGGAAAACACCAGATTGGAGACAAGGCCTGAGTTCAACACCCAGTTCCAGCACTAGCAAGCGATGCAGCTTCATACAAGTAATTTGGTCTTTCTAAGTCTCAGTTTCCTCACTTATAAAATGGTGATGACAACATGTTTTTCTGGTGAGGAGTAATATTAAGAACTGGATGAGGTAATACGCAACAATGACCCCAAGCCAAAAACAAAAACAAAACAAAAAAACGAGAACTTACCCCAAATAAATATTTCTGTACAAACTTCTCACACTGATAGAATCTTCCCTATTAATAATCATTTCCTCATCTTGCAATATGGTTATTACAGTTGTTTATTTCTGGAAACACGCTTTTTTATTTATTCTAGAAGAAAATTTGCTCATATAAGGGTACGGAAGTTGCTTCTTAATTATCTTTGTTTTTCATGTGAGAATACTTAGGACTGAGTGCATTTATTCTCTTCTAATTCCTAAGATCTATTCCCATAGTTCATTAATTATTGTTTTGAGAAGCAAGAGCAGAATCTTAGGGAAGAATCAGACCATTAAAGTATATCTTCAGGCCATTAAAGTGTATCTTCAGAAATCAAAATTGCAACTACCAAAAAAAAAAAGAAATCATCAAATCACTCAATAGTCCAGAGGCTCACTAACTTTAGTGTGCAAAAGAGTTATATGGAGAGCTTATTAAACATCTGTGCTCAAGAGCTTTGCCCAGAGATTCAGTAAGTCTGGTATAATGTCCTAGAATCTGCATTTAATAAGTATCCTGAGGTTTCAGAGACAGATAATCCACATATCACACTTTGAAAAACACTGCACTCCTCCATCATGTGGTGCTTTGTGGTTTTTATCTCCCTAACCTTCCAGTTGGGAAAACACTAAAGATACAAGAAATAGTAGTAATAGCCCCACGTCAGCCCTTAATTTACCTCAATTTAAATACATTTTAACTGTGATGATGGCTACAGGTGGTAAAGAATATGAGGTTGGCAGACAACGTACAAAATATCTTGGCAAGTTGGTGCAATTAAAATGTAACCACCCCAAAATGTTTAAAAACATTCCATAAATAGATAGTTTAGTTGAATGAATGTTTCAGATTTGAAATTTAAGATAAATGTGAAAATGGGCAGTCTGAAAAATGCCAGACTGACGCAAAACTCTTCTTGAAAATTAAGAAAGGAATTTTCATTACATTTCAAACTGTATTCCCACATGAGCCAATAAAATAAGGAGCATCAGCTAAGAGGCAACCAAAATCTCAGCCAAATCTACCTCTCTCTAACAGCACCATACAAAACGATCTAATCTTGAGCAAAAAGAGGGATGTTAGGGAATTGGGGTCATTTCTGACTATACCTCCTTTTCCCAATAGCCTACGGAAAGAATTTTCTTCCTCTCAGAATTTTTCAATGTCCTTGCTTAAAAAAAGGAAAATCCCTCTAAGTAGCAATCTGTGAACCTGTGTTTGCCATATCTTACCAGAAAATGAGAAGTCCAACAAAAGGAGGAAGAAAAAAAATTGCTAGCACATTGTAAACCCAGGAAACATGTGATTAGGGAGAACAACAGGAGACAACTGGCTTCCAGAAGTGAAAGCACTTTCCCTGTGGGGAGCAGAAAACCATTATGGTGGATTTAGCCCCAGGACACAGCACTGTTTCTTCATGATGCCTTAGAAGGTCATCATTTTCAAACCAGAAACCACCCTCCACTCTGAGGACACAAAGCCGTTTCTGGGTTGGGCAGAACACGACCTTGGCTCTGTCCCCTCCCTGGTGGGTAAGGATCCTGTATGGAGTTGGTGTGGCAAACGTTTGGCCTAATAAGAAGGATTTATTTTACCAGGCTCCACAAAAGAATCTGTGGATCAAGGAATTGAGTTTTAGAATTGGGGAAAATAATATTGAACATGAAAGGTCTCTGTGCTCCTTGAAGTTTAATGGAGTTTATTTGCTTCAACAAGGTCCAAACTTGACCAGAGTTCTTCACTAGAGTTCAACTCCCTGCCATTCTTAGTATTCACTCTGCATCCTGGGGCCATTTTGGATATGAACAGATCACACCAAAACCAGACCATGAAAAGAGTCCAGTCCCTCTGCAAATGGGATAGCTTTTTGTGACTGAACCTCAAACGGCAGGAAAAAAGTCAATTTAAAGGGTACATATATGAGTGATGGTTCTTCTTTTTCCAATATTTTATCTTGAAAAATTTCAAAAGTACAGAAAATTCAAATAGTATAGTAGATATCTATATGCCCCCAGTCAGATGTGTCAGTATATATTGTCTGAATACCATTCGTACATTTGCAATTTGCAATATCAAGACAATATTATATTCTATATATATATTGAACCACGTGAAGGAAATCTGCCAACATTGTGGCAATTAAGCCTGAAATACTTCAGTATTCATGTCCTAAGCAGATATTCTCTATTATCTCACTTAAGAAAATTAGTAATCATTCCATTATGCAAGTAACTTAATTTCCTTCTACATTCTAACTCCTTAAATTGTCCCCAGAACATCAATTTAGCTATTTATTTTTTGTTCCTCCCTTTGTTTCTAATTCAGAATCGAATCAAGCTTAATATACTGCCTTTTGCATTTATATGACAATTTCGTACATACTTAAGCACATGATTTAAAACATGAAATATTTCTCAAAAGCCAGTTATCAAAAACAATGGTCCTTTGCTCTATTCCTCCCAATCCAAATAAGTAATACTTCTGATTTTTTAACCTTATTCTGGAAGTTGTCTCCATATTTCTAAATAACATACTACCCTTCCATCATCAGTTTTAGACACATCTAAAATGCTGTGCCTGCTCTAACAGAGGAGGATTTAAGTCCCTTCCACAACCACCCCTTTCTCTCCCAATATCATTACTTCAGTCAAACCAGTTTGTAGGACTGCATTCACATATCTTAATATTGTAAATGCAGGAATAGTATTCAGACAATATGTGATGATACATATGGCTGATCTGTATCTACTGTGTTACTCAGCTTTTCATTGCTGGAACCAAAATACCTGACAAGTAACAACTTAGTATATAAAAAGTTTACTTTGGCTGGTGATTTCAATGATTTAGTCCTTGATGGGCTGATTCCATTGCTCTGTGCCCATGGAGAGGCAAAACATTATGGTGGAAGGGCGTGATAAAAGAGCACTGCTCATCTCATGGTAGCCAGGAAGCAGAGAGAGGGGTAAGGAGCCTCAAGAAAGATGAACTCTTTCAGGACACTCCTCATTTACCCACCTCCTCCAGCCTGGCCCCACCTGCCTCCAGATTTCAGTTCTCACAATCCAATCATTTCACCTCTGAACCCTCCTGCATTAACATAAGGCCTTTTGGGGGGCACCTCATATCCCAACTACGACATTCCACCCCTGGCCCTGAAAAGCTCATCTTACAATACAAAATGCATTTAGTTCATTTCCTAAAGTACTATAATCTTAATGATTCCAGTATTGCCCCAAAGTCCAAGTCTAAAGTCTCCTCTGAGATGCAAGGCAAACTCTTGGCTATGAGCTCCTCTAAAAACCAAAAGCAAGTTACAGGTGGAGAGTGGATGAGCCCCAGTCATCAGCTAATCCTGTGGTGTCAGCAAAAGCCAAGCCTGGGAAACATTCCTTACCAAAGGCTAGGATACTAACAGCCTTGACTCTCGGCTCTGATGCTAACAGTTATCAGACGTCCTAGGACAAGGGGTTTCCTGGGTAAAGCAGAATGAATGTTCTTAGCACTGCAACATTTAGGAGAACTACAAAAAATGTTTCTAGCTTTTAGTGCACAAAGAAGCCTCTGACAACTTACAAGTCAGGAACAATCTACAATGCCTTATAGCTTAGCTTCCTGATTAAGACCCTCTATAAAAAACTTGTAGAGCTACTTCCGGATCTGGGTTCTTCCATCAGAGTGCAGTTTCTACCCGGCCCCAGATTTTTGTGAAATTTTCTCTGTGTCTTCTTTGTTTCTGTGTTTTTCTTCATCTCCTGCAGCCCCTACTCAAGAATCCTTTGTTGATGCTGCGCGGGTCTCAGCAGTTGAATATATCCAATATACAATGGCACAGAGTTAACATTTTGATTCCAAAGGAAGGAATAGGGATATAGAAGGGATGGGATGAAAACAAGACTGAAATCCAGTCAGGACGATGGGTCCTGTAACTCCAACTTTATCATCTAGGACACATGGTAGCATCTGACTGCCCCTGGCAGCCCTTCCCCTATGGCCTTGCAGTTGCAATGCACATGGGGCTTCCCTGAAGTCATGGCTGCAGTGGTTTCTGAGTGTCTGGGTGAATCATTTTAAGGGCTGCACACAACTATAAGCATTTCTGAAGTAATTTCCTCAGTAAGTAGATCAAGATGGATGTATCTGCCTTGTTGGATCTTCTGGAGTGTCCTGTGTGTATACAACACCTGGATGCTTCTGCAAGTCTTGCCTTTCCAACACATTTTGCAAATGATGTTTGCTGGGGATCATAGGTTTCTGGAATGAACTCAGATGTCCCGAGTGCAGGACTCTGTTGGCTCCGGTGTTGAGGAGCTTCTAGTAACATCCTTTTGGTCAGGCTTCTGGATGTCATCAAGCAGACGCCTTAGAAATCTAGCCCTAGTGGGGGTAGTAGGACCAACTGCACAAATGCATTAAGGGTTCAGGTATCACTGTGGCTATGTATACGGAAAGATCTGAAGAGCTCCAGGTGTGGACAGCAGCCTTTCAGGCAAGTCTGGAGCCCTCCAGTGAGGGTGGGTAGACTGAAAAGGCAATTTTAGTGAATAAATGTTGTAATGACCATTAAAAAAAAAAAAAGAAGAAAGGAAAGCAGGTGCCCCATGATCTCTTCTCAAAAAAAAAAAAATTTCCTTTTACATCAGGAGCCTGCAATGGGTGTGGTCTGAGATTCCCCTTGAAGCATCTTTACTACTGTCTCTGCAAAGTTCTTAGCTTCTCTTTAGAGCAGTCATCTCTTTTAACAATTACACTTGCTTTAGCCCCAGTTTTGCATGCACTTTTCTGGTCAAAATGTAAATTTTTAAAATCTTTTAGCTCTGTTTTTTTTCTCAATTCTCACAGTAAACCTGGGTAAAAGCTGACAATATCCACATCACAGACTGCATGGTCTGCTGCCTTGAAATCTCTGCCAGATTAATTAGCCCAACACCTTTAAATTCAACCTCACACAAAAGGTTGTCAACAAAGAACTTGTAGATAAGTTCTTTGCTAAAGTATATTACAAGTGGCCTCTAGTCTAATTCTCAACAGAGTTCTCATTTTCCTCCGAAACCTCAAGAGCACAGTATTTATTGTCTGCTATCTGGTCTTCTCAGCTCCCACCAAAATTGCCCATTTGATGAACTCAGCCTAGCTCCATCTTAAGATTGGGAGTCATCTCGTCACAAAGTCATGAAAAGTTAATTTCGGTTTTACTATAAATTACTGTGATTTCTAAACTTACTTAGAATGCCTGCCCATGCTTTGAACTCATCCATGCCTGGTTTTCCCTGACCAGAAAACAACCCTCTCTGAAACCTTAGTGGCATCTCATAAATTCTGGCTTTCCCTGGCCAGATAACAACCCTCTCTGAAACCCTAATGGTGCCTCATAAATTCTGATGTTGGGATCTAAATTTACTGTCTAAGTGCCGAACCATTTAGATCATTAACCTACTACCTGCCTTTGTATTATGCTTCTCAATATCCTGTTATCCATAAGTTCTCAAGACAACCCCCTTTTGCAACTTTTTGTGCTATAAAACTGCACTCCTAGAGAACTGGAGGACTCTTCTCCAAGGATTTCCAGAGAGACAGTCCTGGCTGGTTAGAATTACAAGCTTGCTTTAATTTGACTTAAAATTGGAATCGGTGGTCTTTTCTTTGCATCATGGTTTAACACATTAAGCTCTGCTTATGACATTCTAAAGCTTTTTTGACCTGCATCTCTAAATTTTTCCATATTTCTGCTGCCCACCATTTCCAAAGGCTTCTGAACAATACAACTAGTCACAGCAATGACCCCTCTTTTGGTCAATTTTTTTTCTCAAAAAAAAAAATTTCCTTTTACATCAGGAGCCTGCAATGGGTGTGGTCTGAGATTCCCCTTGAAGCATCTTTACTACTGTCTCTGCAAAGTTCTTAGCTTCTCTTTGGAGCAGTCATCTCTTTTAACAATTACACTTGCTTTTGCCCCAGTTTTGCTTCATCACTATGTCAGTCAGAGCTTCATCACTATGACCAAAATATCTCATCAGAACAACATAAAGGAATAAAAGTTTATTTTGTATTCTCAGTTACAGAGGTTTGGCCCATTGCTATGGATCCAAGGTGAGGCAGAATATCATGGCAGAAGGGCATGGTGGAAGAGTGTCACTCCATTCATGGCAGCCAAGAAGCAGAGGAGAAGGGGGGAAGGTGCCATAGGGAAGATGCACCCTTCCAGGGCATGTTCCCCAGTAACCCACCTGTTCCAATTACACCCCACTGACCTACAGTTACATCTAGTCCATTCAAACTGGGATGGACTGATTATGTCACAGCTCTCACAGTCCAGTCTTTTCACCTCTGAACATTCCTGCATTAACAGAGCTTTGGGGGTACACCTCACATCCAAACCACAACATCATGTTATTCAGAAATGTCACGATTATATGCTTTTGAGTCAGTCTTCTTTTATTGACTGTGCTAGAAGCTCAATGGACTTTCTCACTTTAGTGCATGTGTCCTTAGTCTTTCACTTGTAAAAAAAAAAAATACTCTTTGATGTTGGATCAAATGGATTCCTCTTCCATTTTCCATGTTTTTTTTTCCCCTTCTCCGTGCCCCCATGCTCCCCATCCATTATATCCAACATCTCTAAGTCTCAAGGCCTCTGCGGTCCCTGGCTCAAAGCAATTTTCTTTTTGTTTACATCACACCTGTGTGCATACTCTGAGCTGTGGCTCACTTGGACACAAAACATTGGTTATTACTTGTCTTACTTTCCATCCTTTTGAACTATGTCAAAATCTCATATTCTGAGACGACTCCTCTCTTAGTTTCTGTTGTTGTTGGGAGGGAGAGGAAATATGTGGTTCCATCTATCATCTTTGAAAACATTTTTGTAGCTCAGCAACATTGTAAATAAAAATAATTAGATAAATTAGACTTTTAATTAATTTAAATAAACAATGAGTGAAATCTTCTCACTGACATCAAAGAGATTATAACATTAAGTTCATTCTTTTTAAACTTAGAAACCTAAGTCTACTTATGTTTTCATTTACCTTTTGAAAGTGCTTATGTGCCAAATAATTCATAAAAGGAAAATGAGATGTGATATGCTCTATTTAAGATAGCTAATAAAAAACAACTATCCTCTAGAATAAATACTGTTTATGTAATAATATAAATAGCACTAATACTTTACTCAGTTCTGCAAAATATGAAGTCAGTTCTACAGAACTTTCTGAAGTACCCTAACTGATGGCTGGTACTCCCTAGTTTTCAGTTACCTTAAACCTGATCAGGGAAGCATTCTTGGAGATCAGTTGAATGAATGCAAATTGCAATCTTTTGACACTTAGTTATGACTCCTCCAACTTGCTAATATAGTATCGCTAAGCTCAGCACAAAGGCATTATCAGAAATTTGGTGTTTTTTGTTGTAGTCAGGTGGCTATTGTCTCTTTCATACTTTTGGAATTCTCAGATGTATTACATTTGACATGTATTTCTCTTACACAAAAAAAATAATTATTTTAAAAAGATTTTCCAGAAGCTTTCTCTATATGACACAATGAATTTCATAAGATTAAAATACAAATATCTCCTTCTAATCTCAGCAACTCAGGAGGCTGAGTCAGGAAGATTGCAAGTTCAAACTCAGCAACTTGGCAATAGTCTACCTCAAGATTAATAATTAAGAAAAGAGGGCTGGAGATGTGGCTCGTGATTAACCCCTGGGTTCAATCCCTGATAAATTCACACACAGACGGACAGACAGACAGACACACACACACATAGACACACACACACACAAATATCTCCAACAAAAGAATTCAAAATAATTTATGTAAATACTCTTCCCTCCAGGAGGTAGAACTTATCTCCCTGTTTTTAGTGTAGCTCTTTGGTAAACTTGATTCCATAGTGTTGAAAGGAAAGAAGAAAAGCATCTTTACAATAGGAGAATATGGCAGAAACTACCTTAATCAGGTGCACACAGCAGAATTAGTGATATGTCACATGGACAGCATGTGCCCTTCAACTAATGGGATAAGAACGACACTTCACCTCTATCGTGTGCTTCTCAAAACCAATAGCCCCAGTCTGCTCAAGAGAAAAACATGAGACCAACCCAAATTTAGGGACATTCTACAAAATACCTAACCAGTGCTCCTCAAATTTTCAAAGCTAAGAAAAGTCTAGAAAAACTGCCACAGCCCAAGGGAGGTTAAGTAGACATGATGGCTAAGAGTTATGTGGTGTCATGGAGGGAATGCTGGAACAGAAAACTGACATTAGGGGAAAACTAGTAAATTCTAGTGCATTGCTTACTTAATGGCAATGTGTCAATGTCGTCCCCTTAGTTGCAATAAATTTGCCCCTAATATTATAAAATGTTAGTATAGAAGAAACTGGAAAGCAAGTATATAAGAATTATGTGTACCATTTTTGCAACTTTTTTTTTGTAAATTTAAAACTAAATAAAGGTATACTTTTAAAAAGTACAATTTACTCTTTATTAAAATTGATGGAAGGTTAATCTTAGTCAAAATCTGAGAGTGAAAATTTAAATTCTTCCACAGTAAAATCATGGTCAATTTGGTCGTGCATAATATCATGTCAGAGAAGTGAGGACACTCTGTAAAAACATCACTCTGTAAAAACATCAAGGAACTACAAGAAAATACATATATTAATGATAATAAAGTCCTTATTGAATGGCTGGGTTGTAGTTAATTTTCTCTTCTATATTTTTGTTAAACATTCTGAATTTGTCACATTGGACATGTATTTTTTTAAATAATAATAAACCCATTTTCAAAACATTTGCTTGTTCTTTTCTTTGTGTGATTACATTATAATCTTTATTTTCCTTTTTGTGCCTATATTTTTCAAATTTCTGCATTTTCATGTGCTATTTTCATAAACAGATAGGCTGTATTAAAATGCTTTATTATGTTTCCATAAATTCAATGGTTTGTATAATAACATATGTTTTAGCTTAAAAAAAAAAGCAAACTTTTTAAGAATATTGAGTGACATACATAGATAGCTTGAATGTTTGGGAGATATTGCTTTATTTTAATTGAAGTGTTTGTCTTTTCATTTTAATTGTCTTTTATTTTTGTTTGTCTTTTATTTAATTGAAGGAGTTTGTCTAATTACATTATTACCTGGAAGTCCTCAGTGAAGTGACTGAGGGCAGGGAAAAGGAGTGAGTGACATTAGAGAAAGATAAGGCAGGGGAGAAAAAGAAAGGAAACTACACTTGGAAACAAAAGAAGGAAAAGGAGAAATAAACAGGAAAAAAAGAAAGAAAATTGAGAGGAAACTATGAAACCGGTGCTTCATCAATCAATAAACCCACAGGGTTAGAAGTAGGCACTTATTTCATTTAAAGACTTTTGGCGGGGGGGGGGGGGGGCGGGTAATGGGGCGCAGAGGTGCTTAACCACTGAGTCACGTCCCCAGCCTCTTTTTTTACACATTTTATTTAGAGACAGGTTCTTACTAAGTTGCTTAGGGCTTCGCTAGTTGCTGAGGCTGGCTTTGAACTTGTGATCCCACTGCCTCAACCTCCTGAGCTGCTGGGATTCCAGGCATGTGCCACTACACCCAGCTGTTTAAAGACTTTTTAAAGCTGTAGTAAAATGTCCTTGGGGGCAGTCACTTATGCATATGCCTGCTGATGAATAAGAGCAAACAAGAGGAGACTCAGGAGGTCTCCGCTGTGTCCAAGTGGACTCTACTGTTAATTAACATTGTTCCAGGCCTTCGATTTCAACTCCACCTCCTTTATTCAGTCATTCACTGTTCATTCCATAGCCAAAGAGGGAGACTAGATATGTAGATAATTTTTGAAAAGCACATCTCTAAAGCTAGAAGGGTGATTTTTAAAATACAATAACTACATATGAGGAAATAATATCACCATTGAAGTTCTGGAGGCTTTATCGTTACCAAAAATCACTATTTTAAAACCCCTCCTGAACCACAAGGCAAATACTATTCTACAGATGTTTGATTTGCTAGGATATTGATTTTCAATCAGATTTTAATGATGCAGGAAAATTGTATTTTGCATGCTTTATAGTTTTAGGTACATGAAAATACAAAATGTAATTATCATACAAAACAGATTTATGCTCATTTTATTGGGTTTATAATTTAACTTTACTGTTCCAAATAATTTAAAAGGACTTTATGTCCATGCCTTTTCTTTTACTGCATATTGTGTGCTTTAACTATAATTTATTTGTTCAAATGTTCCATATGAGAAAATGGGCCTCCATTTATTACCACGTTCAGAAACATGATAAGAATCTGCACAGATTGTTATATAGTAAAAAGCACACTGTTAAAAGGAGACAATTTGAAAATAAGACAACATATGTGTGGTAGGCAAAATAATACCACCCCTGCAAGATGTCCATGCCTACGATTATCCTAACTGGAGGAGGCAGAAGAGAACAGAGAGAAGCAGAGTGATGGCCATCTGAGGAAGACTTGGCTCCGTGCCACCAGATTTGAAAAAGGAGAAAGAGGCTATGAGCTACACCATAAAAAAGATTTCTAGAAACTAGAAAAGGCCAGGAAATAGATTATCCTCAAGAGTCTCCAGAAGGACTGCTTTGATTTTGACTCACTGAAATGTATTTGAACTACTGACTTCCAGAATTATAAGACAGTAAGTTTGGGTAGTTTTAAATCACAGAGCTTGTATTCATATGTCGAATCAGCAACTGGAAACTAATACAACTTGGTTACAGATGTTAAGTGCAAAAGGGGAAAGATCACACCTACCAGAAATGGGTGCCAGCCCTTAATAAAGGGCTGAATAGTTTTAAAAGAACAAGATGTTTGAAAGAACTTAAAATGAAACTATTCTATTCATTTTAACTCAACCCCAAAAGTTTTGCCAAAATCAGCATGAGAACTACTCAGAAGAAGATGCCAAGTCTGTTAAAGTGGAAATAGAGTTCTTTTCCAGGGGGAAAAAATAATTATAAATAGAAAGTCCTGGGATATTTAATTGATTTGGAACACTTTAGTGGAATGTACAGGGTGAGAAGGAATGACAGAAAGGTAACTGGTCAAGCAGTCGGGAGATGCAGTTGACCCCGGTATGGACTTTCCCCAAGTCCCTGGATCCACTGGGTCTTGGGTTTTGCAGCTGAACAATGCAAATTTTAGTACCTGTCCTGCTATCTTCTCATGGATACAGGGAGAAGTTAATATAACAATACACATGAATCTACAAGGAATACCTATGTATATCCCTCTATCATTTTCAGCTTAATAGTCCAATAATTTATTTTACTGCAAACAAAGTTATGTTCTAATAGTTATCTTTTAAATAATCTCATGCCTGGGGATGGTAGGTGATTGCTTCTTAAAAATATGACAGTTAATCTGATAAAGTCTCATCCATGGTCAGCATGAGCTCATGGTTTGAACTGTGTCTTCATTCCAAAGGTTCCAAAGAGACCTTCCCAGAACATTCTGTTTGACCTCAAGGGCATGAAAGAGGAAATAGCCTAATGTTCTAGAGCCTGAATGCTTCCAATTTTGAACTGAGCACAGGAACACTGGAAATCTGAGGGAGCGAGACATCCCTTTGGATAAAGTTGCAACCTTTCTGGAGCCTACTGGAAAACTGGGCCATGTATGATTCATCTCAGTCTTTATTGATTTGTACCTGCACACTGTTAGGAGGAGAGGGAGGAAGGTTCCGTTGCCTGTGACTCAATTTCTCCGCAGGCATGTCAGGAACTGAAAATAAGTCCAATTCTCATCTGGGGTGGAGAGATTTTGGTAATAGAATCTTTTTTAAAAAAAACTCTCAAACCTGTCTAAAAACAGGAGCCTATGCAGAGTGTCAGCTTTGCCTTAGGCCAGGAAAGATGGAAATAGTGTCATTTCTACCTCATCCCCCACCCCTGAGTGCTGGTACACTTCTGATGTCATTTCTAGGAAGTCCTGGCCTGACTATGCAACCAAAATATAAATAACTCCCACCTGGATATTCCCTACCCACGTTTCCTCCTTTATTTTTCCTCTCACAATTTATATGTAGGCTTATATTTATTGATTTAATCTTGGCTAATGTCACTACACTGGAATTTCAGCTCCATGATAAAAGTTTGTGCCTATTTTGTTCAATAGTATATCTACACTGCTTATAATACTGCCAAGCTTGTGGTAGGTGTTCAATGAACACATGCTAAGTGACGAATATTGAATAAATGATGCTTAAAATCCAAAATCAGATCTTTATCCCTTTGGCTTGAAGTAAATAAGGAATCTGAAATATAACTACAATGACTTTGGAAGCAGGATTATATTAACTTTTTAAATCTGTGTAAATGAGTAGGTCTCAGTCCTTGCCTGGGAGCAGATCTTGATAAAAATGAGGTTGAAGCACCCATGAGCAAGCACAGAGGTACTCATCAATAAATCAATAGTCCTACTCTGACTAATGTTTTTCTTCTTTTTAAAATCTCTTAGATGTTCTAAACTACCTAAAAACTTAGTTTATATTATAAGAAACTTTGTTACAAAATATCCACCCAGCAAAATAGGTACAGAGTTTAATAGGTACAGACTCTCAATTTTGGAAGATGAAAAGAAGTTCTGTGGATAGAATGTGGCCAATAATTTGAATGCACATGATATAACTGCATCATAACATCAAAATGGTGCATTTTATAGCATTTCACCACAATACTTAAAAACTGAAAAGTAATAGAGAAAAGAAAGAAAAATTCCATTGTCCAAAAAATAATAATAATAATGAAAAGATAACATGGTGCAGTAAAATTATCTTGCAGACTAGATGAACTCTGTGGTTCTTCGTTACAAGTAAATCCTGTTAAATTTTAATTGTAGACTATCAGCAGCAGTCTCCTTACACAAGCACTACAATAAGTAACTCTCCCAGATCAGAGTGGCAAGAGTGTGGGCCACATGCCGCCCCCTGCCTCATCCACATGGCCCCATACTGCCCTAACTGCAGACACTGCTGGGCACTCTAGGCAATCTTACTGCATCTACACCTTCTATGCACCTCACAGTTCCTCTCAACAAGCAGACCATACATCCTCTACCAGTTGCTCAGACTTGATTATATGAGATGAGACTAACTCACCACTGTGATCTAAACATACATCTTCCTAAGGTGGTGTGCTACTACTCACTTGTGATCTGAGAGGTCAGAGGATTAAGCACGAATAATAATGGAATCAATCTTGATGCCTATCAGTAGATGAATGGTGAAAGAAAGTGTGGTATGTGTGCACAATGGAATATTATTCCTCCATAAAGAAGAATACAATCCTGTCATTTCCTACAAAATTCATAGAATGGGAAGATATTCTGTTATAGGAAATAAGTCAGATGCAGGAAAACAAATATCTCGCATTCTCTGGTATCTGAATGTTTTTTTAAAAGTCTATTAGAATTCATAGTAGTCATTATTAGACAGGGTTGAAAGGGAGTAGGAGAGAGATTGGAGAGAGGGTAAGAGAGGGATGCCCAAATTCCAGTCAGATAGAACTAACAAGTTCTAGTGTTCTTCATAATAGTGGTGAGACTATAGTTCCCAATAAATTATTTTAATTTTTTTGTGGGAATGAGGATAGACCTTAGTGACATTCTACAACTGAGCTATATCCTCAGCCTTTGCATTTTATTTTGAGACAAGTTCTTGCTAAGTTGCTAAGGCTGGCCTTGAAATATTCTTGTTTCAGTCTCTTGAGTCACTGGGATTAAAGGCATGCACTGCCATTTCCAGATAACCCATTATATATTTTATAAATAATAAGAAAAGTGGAGCCTAAATATTCCAAACACAAAATAATAACAAAGAAATAGAAATGTTAATGACCTTGATTTGGCCAGTAGATGTTAAATATACAGATATCTATTAAAATCTATTAAAATATCATACTGTACCACACAAATGAGTAAAATTATATGATAATACAAAAAAATTTTAAATATTAAATGACATGGAAATGTGAAATACCCTGATTTCATCATTACACACTATATACATGTATTTAATTATTACACTGTACCTTATAAATTTGTATAATTAGAATATATTTAAATAGTGAGGAAAAGGGAAATGTAGAGTTCCCATATGTGTCTATATGCATACACAAAAATAATATATGCAGAAATAAAAACTGGAATCTTCCTTCTCCAGGATTCTTGAAAAGAATCCACTGAGCTATTTGCTTCTGGAAGCCTTAGGATAATGAGAGTTCAGTGTTAAAGACAGGCCTGCACTACTCTTAAAGAGTCAAGATCTTAACAGTCACCACATCCTTGCAACTCATTTAGCATCCACTACTTAAAAGCCCATGTGCTGTGCGTGTATAAGGCCTGGATTCTGCCTTTTAGACACAGGCAAGAATAACTCGAATACAAAGTGGGTGGTGAGAAGGAACAGATCCCAAACTAAAATCAATTCCATCTGGGTAGGTTTCATAAAGGAGGTGTTTGTGATCTGGGCCTTGGAGAATGAACAGTACTTCAAAGTTTGGGAATAAAATCTTTTGGACAGCTGGAAGGTCTTGCAAAAAGCCATCGGATGAAAGGTGCAAGGTGTAGTCTGGAGTTCTGAACTCATGAGTCATTGATTAGATCTCTGGTGCCCATTCTTTCTTACTCTCCCAAGGACAGCATTTGCTGCTTATCTTTTTGTTCAAAAATATTTCAGGATCCAGGACTTGCCTGCTCTTGATATTGTGGTTGGAGCTCAATAGAGAATAGCAGAGAAGTTTTCACAGGTTTAAGAGTCGTCTTCCTTTGGTTTCTACTACTCTCACTCAGGAAACACAGCCAAGAAGCAACTGACATCCAGCACTGCCCAAAGATAACAGCTGGCTGCACTTGCTCTGAGTCCACTCTACTGGACTTTGTTTCCCCTTACACTAACATGCTCTGAGTTTACCTCTTGCACCTATTCAGTAAGGAAGCATTTATTAGATGCTTTCTGTGTACTAGCTTCTCTTGCAGAGCCCTGAAAATAAATACAGAGGTTAAAAAAAATTAGACATTCCTGCTTTTGTGGGTTTACAATCCAGTGGAAAACACAGAGAATTAAAACAGCCATGAAAATATTGCAACAGAAGCTCTGGTCAGAAAATTCAAGATTCAGGAAACATACAAGAGGAAACCCTAAGGGTCCTAGGAGGGATCCCTGGAGGAATTAACATCTAGGACAATTTGACATCAAATAACATGTTTAGTTCACAAGGATGTGATTTATACTATTTTTTTCCTAAGCATGGATGTACACGGTGTTATGAAAAAATCATTAGCACATTCTTTTGACTTCATTCTAGAACATTGTCTAACACATTCACTGAAAGGTTGTCTAAGTATCTGAATTATATGCTCTAACCAGAGTTACTATTTACCTCTGAAGAGAACTCTGGAATCTTCCTCCTCCAGGATTCTTGAAAAGAAACTACTGAGCTATTTGAGAGAGAGTCTTGATTGTGAAGTTACAATTGATTTGTGGAAGACTGAAAAAATATTTTTGCCAGGTAGAAATTCAAGTAGTTGCTTTCCAATAGAAAAGAAAACCCTAAATATTAATATTTATTGCTTTGCATGACATTAAGCATTCCTGTGCTAGCATCCTATCTTTCATGAACTATTATACATGCCCTGCTTTGAGCACCTTTATCCTGCGGCTGGTTCACTCTTCAGTGAGTTTACTCAGCTCTCACTGCATATGTGTTCATGTGAAAGGCATGTGTCCAGCTTTTTAAAAATGATACTCTGATGGTGAGACTCACCTAGGGGAAGGAAGGTAGGAATGTTGTAAAAATCCAGATTCCCTGCCTCTATTCAAACTTTATGGCTAAAATAACATATTGGGAAGTGTTTTCTGGGATTAAGTGAGCAGCACGGCCACAGCCACAGATATGAGTTTGGGGACATTTTGTCTGTCAGACCTTATGTTATAAGGTAAGAAGATGGACAACCCCTCTCTCTCTCCACACACACACCCCTGTACATACCTACGCATCCGTATCCTTATTAGGTCTCAAAGTTATTGAATTGAAAGAAATACCAGAGGGTCATCTCACAGTGCTTTTCAAACTTCAATTTCATGAGAATCACCTAAGAATCTTGCTAAATGTCTATTCGGATTCACAATATCTGGATGGGATCCAGGAGTCTACATTTACATTAAGCTCCTAGGGGATGGCCTTATGGCTAGACCAGGGACCACACTGAGTGGCTTGACTCTCACACTGACCAGTCCAGTCCAAAGGAAGGTTCAAAGTAGAGGAAGAGGATTAACTCCCAACAGGCCACTGAAAACACAGGACACTGCAGAACAGCTGCAGTAGCTCCATGTCAGAGAGGAATCAGCTGAGACAGCAAGGGTCACAGACTGCAGCTGAAATGCCACCCAGGAGGTGCGCCTCGATGGCCTCTGAACGCTTCCTTTTCAGCCAAACTACGGCTTCCTATCTTTGTAGGCTAACTTCATCGGCATTGTCTTTGCTTGAATCCACAGCAAGCTATAAAAAGCTGAAATAGTAAATATAAAAGATATAATTTTCTATTTCTTTCTACAAACATAAGATTGAATAATTTTCCCAAGCACATATATGAAAAAAACAAGAGTGAATCCCATTATCATGTCTATCCATAAGAATGGAATCCTAACTAGAATAAGACATATTCCATGCTTGTATAATTATATCAAAATGGATTCTGCTGTCATGAATAAGTAAAAAGAAACAACAAATAAAGAATAATGATATATCATCATTTTAAAGAACATAAGATTGTAAAGGGCAAAATCTTTACAATTTTTAACTCTGTTAGTGAATTTATAATTCCCGTAGAGGTAATATAAGAAATAATCATACAGAGGTAGGGGAGGAAATTGAATTACATTAAGATACAGGTATTATATATTGCTGAACAACCACACCAAAAATAACACAAAAACATAGTTAAAAATCAGCACAGGAAATTAAATGGTACATTAAAAATTGTTTATTATGCAATAAAACCATAAATGAGAAGTGCAGGAACAAAAAAAGACACACAAAATGAAGAAAACAAATAGATGTAAATCCAACCATATCAATAATTATCTTCAAAGTGAACAGAATAAACATCCCAATCAAAACACAGATTTTCATACTGAATGAAAAAGTAAGAACCAACCACAATCTATCCAGAGGAGACTCATTTAGAGTCAAAGACATTGAAAGGTTGAAAGTGAAAAGACTGAAAAAATGATATAGTACCTAGGCTGACTACATCATTAACCTATAGGTACTTAACTACTGAGCCATATCCCCTGCACTTTTATTGTAAATTATTTTATTTTGAGACAGAGTCTCACTGAGTTGCCTGTGACCTCACTAAGTTGCTCAGGCTGGCTTTAAACTCACAATCCTTCTGCTTCAGCCTCCCAAGCTGCTGGGATTATGTGCTGCATCAGTACACCTGGCAAATAAAACACGTTTTAAGGCAAGAAAAGTCCAGACCAAATTGCTTCACTGGTAAACTCTATCAAGTATCTAAGGAGAAAATAAAACTAATCTTACACAAACTCTTTTGAAAAGTAGAATAGAAGGTTAAACATCTCAACCCTGTCTGAAGACCATCTTACCTGATATCAAAATTAACAAACACATAAAGCAGACATCATAAGAAAATTACAAACCAACATCTGTCATGAGTATACCAGCCTAATCTTCAACAAAATATTAACAAAGCATATTTAGCAACATATGAAAATGGAGTATACATCATGACCACATGAGATTTATCTGATGAATAAAAGTTTCCTCCACTTTCTCAAAATCAATTATTTTACTACAAAACATTAAAGTAATAAAATAAAGGACAAAATCAGATGATTATCTCAAAGACATCAAATTCCTGTGGCAAAATTAATCTCCATACATAACCAAAATTCTCAATAAATTAGAAACACAAGACTTCTCCACTTGATAAAAGGTATACAAAAAATAATCAACAACAATGAAAACAAAACAAAAGAAAAACATTATAGCTAAACTTAGTGGAGAAGGACAGAATCCTTCCCCCATAAGACTGAAACAAAGCAGAGATATTTCCTCTTCCCACTTTCATTACACACTGAATTGGTGCCAGTGTAATGTGACAAGAAAAAGAAATCAAAAGCATACGAATTTGAAACAAAGAACTAAGTCTTCTTTTGCAGTTAATGTAATTCTGCATTTAGAAAATCTTGGAAAACTTACTAGATATCATCTTGAACTTAAAAGGGTTATAAGATACAAGGTCAGTATTTTATATAAAATAATTTATATGAAATGAATAAAATAATGCCATTCCCAGTATTTTTAAAAAGAGTAAAATAATTACACATCAATTTTTAAATATAAAATGCAAGCTATATACCCTAAAATGCACAAACAAAGTAGTATTGAAAGAAATTAAAGAATTTCCAAATAGTTGAAGAGACATACCATGTTGAAGGATTGAAGACACCTTTGGAGGAAGATTTCATCTAAGTTAATCTATATATAGATTCAGCACAGTCCCTACAGAAATTCCTGATGTCTTTTTGGTAAAAATCAGTAAGAGGATCTCACAATTTATATTGAAATGAAAAAGGACATGTAATAACTAAACTTTAAACAAAAGAAGAAGAAAATTTGGAGGACCAGCATTATCTAATTTCAAAACTTACTGTAAAATTACAATCATCAAAACTGTGACAGTGTGATCTAGATGTAAGAAAAGATATATGGATCAACAGAAGAGACTAAAAACCCAGAAATCAGCCCTTACTCTTGGGCCAATTTTTGTTGTTGTTGTTACAAAGTCACCTAGGCATTTATGGGGAAAGGATATGAAACACTGAAAAGGAAACGGGGATGAGAAAATTGAGCACACACATGTGAAAGAATGAGGCTGGGAGTTCCTTCCTCACACGGTACAAAAAAACAAACTCAAAGTGGATCACAGACTAAAAAGTAAGAGCTGAAACTGTAAAACCTCTGAAGAGAAACTGTAGGGGAAATCATTGGCAAAATTTTTCATATATATGACACCAAAAGCACAATTCCTAAAAGAGAAAATTAATAAACTGAACTTTAAGAAAAATTAAAATTTTGTCCTTCAAATGATATATTTTAGAAGATGAAAATGCGTGGCAAAGAGAAAAATATTTACAGAACATATACCTGATAATAGACTTGTATTCAGCTCTGAGTTGTGCTCTTACGGTTCAACAACAAGACAAGCCAATTGCAAAATGGGCAAGTTTTGAACTGACACTTCAACAAAGAAAATGTGAGTGAGTGGTTGCTTAGCTCACAAAAACATGTTCCACATCATCATTATTATGGGAATACAAATTAAAGACATCTTTACATACCATTACACATCTATTTAAATGGCAACAATCTAAAAGACTAGTAAGGACAAGTGTAGGCTAGGTTATGGAGAAACTGGAACTGTTATGCGTTGCTGGTGGAACTGTAAAAATGTTACAATTTTTTTGAAAATATTTCATCAGTTTCATATATACTTTTCATAAAACCAAGCAATCCAACTCCTAGTTATCTACTCAAGAGAGACGAGGCACATATTCACACAAAGTCTTGTATGGAAATATTCAGTAAGAAATGATCTCCATGTCCATTGGCCATTGGATGTACAAACAAAATCTACTAATACAATAAAATACTGCTCAGTAATCAAAAGGAATAAACTATTGATAAATGCAATAACAATGAACCTCAAAAATATTATGCTACATAAAAGAAACCAGATCCAAAAGACTATATCATGTATACTCCATTATGTCAAATTTCTTCAAAATGCAAATCTTTGGAGACAGAGAAGAGAACAGTGTTTGCCTGGGCCTTGGATAGGAGTGGGAATTGACTACATATGGGAATGAGTAAATTTTGGGATGATGAAAACACTCTAAAAATGTATTCTAGTGATGCTTCCACACTGTATTAATTTGCCAAAAATCATCAAACTGTACTTTATAGTGAGTGAATTTTATGGTATATAAATGATATTTCAATAAAGCTGTTGAGAAATGGTTCCCCCCAAATAACAATATTTTCCTTTCCTCTGGATTTGTGGTTCTCCAAGAAGGACAGGGAGGAGGACGGGTAAGGAGGAAGATAGGAGGCAGTGTTAGAATTATATAAAATCTTTTCACATACATGTATTTGCTCTTCTCTAGAGTATAATACCAGGTTATGGTTTAGATATTAGGTGTCACCCAAAAGCTCATAGTGTAAGACAATACAAGAATGTTCAGAGGTGAAATGATTAAATTAAGAGAACTGTAACCAAATCAGTGGACTAATCCGCTGATATGGATTAACTGGGCAGCAAGGGCGGGTAGGAGGGGGATATGATTTGTGGGTTTATATTTTGTCCTTGGTGAGTAGAGCCCTCTCTGCTTTGTGCTGCCTCACCTCTGGTCCAAAGCTATGGAGTCGGCTGTCTATGGACTGAGACCTCTGAAACTGTGAGCCAAAATAACTTTTCCTCCTCCAATTGTTCTTGTCAGTTTTTGTTTTTGTTTTTGTCACAGCAACAAAAAAAGCTAACTGAAACATGCCAGAAATCAAAAGAGTCTGTTAAAGAAAGGCTACATATAGTTTGCGAATGTTTGCTCCTTGGATGATTCTGGAATACACTGTCCTGTACATGTATAACCTCTGGGAATCTCTTCTGATCAGACTGAGTACCAGAAGTCTATGTTTTCAGCAAGCAAAGCAGATGATTCTTGCCATCAGAGAAGTTCAGGAAGCACTGCCTGTGTTCTGTAATACGAGGAGTCATCAGCATTGTGTCAAAATGTGATGAACGTTATGCTGGGGAGACAAATTTTCTGACCCTCTTTTAATCACCTTTCCAGTCCTAATAAATTCAATCTACAGAAAAGACTGTCAATTCCCCCACCTCTAATAGGGAATCTGGTCCATCAAAAGGGATTCCTTTGAGGTCGGATTCAAAGGGTCAACCATTTTATTATGATTACTACCTGAACTTACTCACTACGTATGTAAACCATGAAATACTATGCCAAATTTGTGCCTAGGTATGGGTCCTGTATGGTTGAAAATTATGTTAGAGCTTTGAAATTCAGTGGTTAGAAGACAATAATCCTATTTTCAAAAAGTAATAGCTTCTTCTGAAGTGTCTTGTCATTTGTTACTCAGTGGGAATTTTTCCATTCTTGGAAGAATGTAGGAAACATTTAAAAATAGGATTTGTAGGCACCTCCTATTGCTTTGTTTTACTGATTGTTAAGTTTTACTTCCTACCCCAATCAGGTTGCTGAGTTTCCTATTGCTCTCAAATGAAAGGTAGCTTTGTAGGGAAGCAAACACGAGGACTTTAATAAAATTAAGGTGACTGTTTATGAAGAGCCACAGTTCACTCTATGAACATCAAGGAGGCTCCTAAACCTTCCTAAAAAATTGCTCAAAATTCCTGCCATTGTCCAGCATTTGTGGACAAACTTTAGCATTTCCATGAAAGCTGGTTCAAGAATAGAAGAGTTTTCTTAAAAGAGGAAAGCAACTCCTAGCACTTTAGCTACTACCTTTTGGGGGTTGATCTGGCAGAGAACATCTGTAATTTGAACTGTGGCACAGGTTAGAGCCACAGGTGGGCACCAGCGCTATAGGAATTGAATAGCATCAGCTGAACAGGTTTCCTATCCATTGTGGTCCATTTTTAGAGGTCTATTCCTGATTTCCACACAAGCTGCCCACATCCCTCCCTTTGATATCAGGGATTATAGGTACTGAAGACTCTCCCACATGGAAAAAGGGATGATACTTTTTCAACATTTTATATATGCAGAGGGGAGACAATAGGAATGGAGCTACTTTCTCTTGAATCTTCCGCTTGACTTGAACAGGAATTCACTGAGCACCTACCATGTCTGAGGGAGTGTTCTTACTCAACCTGGACCCTGCCACCAAAAAGCTCACAGTCTCACTCAAATGGAAGAGAAAAGGCAACACTTTGTCACCTTTGATGAAGATGACCTCATAAGGATACAATTAGTTCCAGAGCAGATGGCACCCATGCCCCTGCCTTGATTACCAGATAGTGGTGTGGACCACAGCCAGCCCTCTGTGCTGCAGTCTGTTCTGGAACACAGACACCTGTCCTCAGAGGCTACTTCTGAATAGCCCATAGCTGTTCCTGTCAATAACAGATCTTGGAATAATGGTCTAACTGATCCTCTAACTGAAACAAGCAACTTTAGGAATGGACTGGATATTTTTTTTTCTCTATCTGATAAATAAATATCTACCCAAGGTGAGAAATTTAATTGAATTTGATGATGATTCATTAGAATGATATGAAAATGTACCAAGAGAAGAGGGAAAGAAGGAAGGGATGGGGAGGGGAGCAGAGGAGAAGAGAAGAAAAGTAGTACTACTTAGTTACACCAGGCAGAGGTACAAGAGACAGAAAATTGTTGTCTTTCTCTTCTAGATAGTTCCACTGAATTCCATTTTCCAAAGAGTCAAGGTGAGTTGGTGAGAAGAGGAAGGGAGCATGATTAAGAGGAAAGCAGGTGCACCAGGCAGCTATTCTGCATTTCCGCAGTTGTGAGAGGATCCTCAGCTTACAAACTGACAGAAGGGCTACTTCAAAGGCGAGAGAAACTCTGACCAGAAGCAAAGCCATTGTATGAACACCCCATTTACCCCGGATGGGGTAAACTGCAGTTTCTAAGAACAGGTGCACACATTCTCTCTGTAGCTCTGTAGAGAAGCAGGGGAGGTATATCGCACCCATTCAGGTTCAGATACAGAAACTGAGTTTCCTCCAGATCTCCTGACTGCTCCCTCAGCGCCCCCACCCCAGCACAAAAACAGAGGGTTTTTGCCTCATGGGAAATTCCTTCTCTCAAAGAGTAAAGTGCCAGGTGGCCAAAAATGTGATTCAGGACACAGAAATCGGATACACACACACACACACACTCAGGATCACAGAGGTCCAGGAGGTTTAACTGTGTAAATTCCCTACTGGACAGAAAGGCCCCTCACACCCAGCCAAGGGACAGCCTGACAGCTGCTGGGGCTCTGGCCCAGGGTCTCAGCATCCCAGAGAACCAGCTGCAGAGAACAGTCCCACTGTGGGTGTTCATGAAACGGGGACACGGAGACATCTGCCAGCAGAACTCCTGCAGTGTTGCCCACACATGTCCTCCAGGGCCAAGAGGGAGTGACAGCCAAGGAGACGTGAGGACCACACTGAGGCATCCCTGGCCTCAGTGCTCAATATGAATTGAGTAGCTCCCAGGGCTCCCAGCTCCCTCAGAGTCGAAGCAAAGTCCTGACAATGGCGATGAGGCCCTGTGCCATCTGCTCCCCCACCCTGTCAGCCTCTGCCCCTGGCTGCTCAGCAACCTCCTCACTGAGCTCCAACTACATTGGCTTTCTCGCTGTGTGGCCTTCGCTGCATCCTCAGCATCAGGCACACTTCTGTCTCAGGATTGGCAATTATTGCTTCCTGAGTAAGGAGAACCATTTCCCAGACACCTTCATAGCTTGCTCCTGACTCTGTAGGTCTGTATTCAAATGTTATTCTTTTACTCCAGCAGCCACCCTATCCACCACATCCTCCCCAAGCTCTTTCCCTCCTTCCCTGTCGTGCTGTTCTTCTGGGTACTGGTAATCAGAAGACAAAGTAGGTTCTTGATTGATTCTTCATTCTTCTTTCCTGGCTACCCTCTTCACTCTGGGAGCTCTAGGAAACTTCTACTTAATAGATGCTCAATAATTCCTTGTTGAATGAAAGAATCCCTCTTTCCTACCCAACACACCTCTAATGTGTCTCAAATGAAGAGCCAGACAGTCTGTTCACTCTGTTTTTGTGGGTTTTGTTTGTGATTTTTTTTTAAGAGAGAGTGAGAGAGGAGAGAGAGAGAGAGAGAGAGAATTTTTAATATTTATTTTTTAGTTCTCGGCAGACACAACATCTTTGTTGGTATGTGGTGCTGAGGATCGAACCCGGGCCGCACGCATGCCAGGCAAGCGCGCTACCGCTGAGCCACATCTCCAGCCCTTGTTTGTGATTTTTGTTCCTAAATATAAACAAGAAAAAGGAAATATGACTATTTGGGACCAGTAACAGACCTTGTATATGTCAGGGATGAATATCTTAAATCTTGGGTCAAGGTCAGAACCCCCTACAATATGAAAATCTGTTGAAAGGTTTAAGGCAAAATATCGAATGTTTCTATTTGTTTTAACTAGGAATTAAAGTTGTATAAAATAAAGTTTATGGTTTTTAAAATTTCTTAAAAATGATCTTCTGAATAGTTTACAATCCTAAGGAATTTGATGAACATCCAGGAACAGATGTTTTAGGGAGTTGGGGTTTCTTAAAATCTGGATGGTCTGTGCACTGATATAAATGGAAATTTATGTAATCATATTTTTAAAAATTCAATTAGAGATTTTTCAAAATGGGAGACTGGATTGGATGGGATAGGATTTTACCCAAACTTCTTTTCCTTATTGTTGAATACATTTTCACATGAAACTCAATATGATATCCACAAGCTAATTTATTATTTCTCCTGTGAGACTGCTAGATAATATTCTGTTTGCCAAATTGGGTCCTTTGGTAAGTGAATTTCAGTCTAGTATATTGTCAAGATGGTGCAAACAAACATGTCTGCACAATCCTGGCCTCTAAACTAATATAGAAACAGTAGACACAATCTGGAAAGAGAAATCACATGAAAACCAATTAACTAATTGCTACAGTACATACATTATTAGGTTTCAATACTGTTAATATGAGACAAAGTCAGCAACAGAACGCAATAAAACCTAGACAGAGCCTTGAAGAAAGGGCAGAACTTTTTAAAGTCCTGGGGAAAAGTAATATTTTACAAGAAGAATAATTGGATTGAGACCCAGACAAATGAATGGTGAAGAAAAATAAATATCCATGCCTGACTGGAGCAATAGAGGCTTTTTGAGATTTTTAAACAATTTTTAGTTGTAGGTAGACAATATCTGTCTGTCTGTCTATCTATCTATCTATCTATCTATCTGGTGCTGAGGATCGAACCCAGTGTCTCACATGTGCTAAGTTAGCACTCTACTACTGAGTTACAATCTTAGCCCCAGAAAAGATTTTTATAAGGAGACCCTTCAGTCAAGCTCAGCGATTCTCAAACCCAACATATAATGCTTTTCTCTCTCCCCTTCCACCCCCAATCTCAGAGTACATCTTTACTTGAGGAGAAGTAACTACACATGAAATATGATAACCACAGAACACAGCCCATGAACAAGTGTCACAAGAAGAAACAGAGGTGTTTTTCAGAAGAGTTCAGAAAGATTTCCTGGGAGGCAAGGAGACTTCTCATTATCCCAAGAGTAGAGACCAACAGGGGCCAAGCAAGCAGGAGGGTGCTGACCTGGGAGCAGAAGAGCCAGCTGCTGACTGGGAAGGGTGTGGGTCTCTTTGGCTCCAGCCTGGTACAGGGCCTCATTCTCTGTTCTTTGGACCTCTCTGTATAGCTCCCATATTCACTTTAGCAAATCAGATATGTTCTGTCCCTGGCACTGGAGACAGACAAGGAGGGAGTTAGGGGAATGGTGACCCTACAGCCTAGTTAGGGCCCTTCCTCCTTGTTCCTTGGGACCTGCCATCGCAGGTGGCACATCAGCAATAGAACCAGAAATAGTTGCACTAACAGATTTGAGGAATTTCAGCAGCCTCCTCTCTGACAGGCACCGGAGGCACACACCTTTGTATTTTCCTCAGCAGCTGCAAGGAGGAGGGGTGGGAGAAATATCTGACCTCAGGACTTGAGGGAAGAGTAGAAAGTAAGTGAATTTCAATGTATATTATCTGTAAGATTAATTTCAGCAACTTGAAACACTCTTCAAAGGACAGCTCTCTAAAGATGTCCTTTTCTTAACAGAGATACCATTATTTATATCTTTAAAAAATTAATTACAAGGCTGCAAGTGCTTTTTAAAGAGATATTAGGAAAATTAAATTTCAAGCAGCTGGTGGTGAGAACAGACTTATGTGTATAGTAAAGCCTGGGTTTTATTTGGAAACTCTAAATGCATGGCAGGGGAAAACTGGGAAATTTTTTCTTTGGATTTCAGACTCTCAAGCACCACAGGACTCACTGGCAAAAAGATTGCAGTAAGTGAAATCTGAATCCACTAACATCTGCCTTTGCACTCGGGTTGCTTACAGATGGCATTGCCCCAGCAGCAGGGAGAAGGGGACCATTAAGCCAGCAAACTCTTTGATTAGAAATTCCTCAATATGTTACAGTATACCAATCCAACCAGAAATCTCTGCAAGAACAAAAATAAAAGTGTTGCTTTCATCAAATGCTCTCTGATGGAGTATAATAAAAGACAGGAGAGACATCTGGGAGAATTGGTGGAGGAAATTTTATAAATTATTGAACTCCAAAATCCCTAAATCAAATGAAAAAATAAATTTAAAAGTCTACTTACTGTTCATAGCACTGAAATTAGAAACTATTCTCATTTCACACCATTTTGGATCAAATCTAAGGGGACTCCAGGAGCTAAGCCATGCAGAGGGACGGTTATTCAGACTTCTGTAGCCCCTTCAAACAGTCTGGATGTGAAAGGTTCTTATCTCTGAAGCTGAAATGGTGAGGGAGCTTTCACTATCTGCTCATTTCATACACTTTTCTACTTAAAAAAAAAATAAGTGTTAGGGACTGAGCTTGTGGGTCAGTGGTAGAGTGTTCGCTTAGCACATGTGAGGCACTGGGTTCAATCCTCAGCACCACATAAAAATAAATAAATAAATAAAATAAAGGTATACATATGTGTAGTATTACTTTAAAAATAAGTTTTATACTAAATATGGGTCACCTTTGTAGTCATTTTGATGAATACCTGCTGTTTGTTGCTTTGGGGTTTTTTGGTTGTTATTAGGTTTTTCTTTGTTTTGGTTTTGGGTTTGGTTTTGGTCCTAGGGATTGAACCCGGGGTCTCCTGCATGCTAAGCAGGCACTCTAACACACCCCCAGCTGCTTTTGATTTGCCTGTACATAGGGCCAGGTTAATTGAAATGAAATCTTAATTTGTAGATCTCCTTCCATTTCTGACCCTTTATCTCTCGGCATCTGGAAACTTTAGGACCCTAGAACTCATTAAACTGAGTAGATTAGAATAAAAGGGAGGTTTTCTCCCAGGACCCATTCTAGGCAAAACTGAGATCCAAGAGGTCTTTCTCTCATTCAGCTTTCTGTCCTGTGTCCTTTCTCTTCTCTGGCCCGTCCTCTCTCTTTTCCTCAACTTATTATCCCTGCTCATGAGGTACACAAATATCCTGCTTCTTCCCCAACCCCATCAAGACGTCCATCTGCTCTTTCTCTAAGCCACTGATTCTCAGTCTCAGTTGCATATTAGACATTAAATGCATATTAGGTATAAATACCGGGGGGGATATTAAACATCCCAGTGTCCAGGCTGCACCCTCCCCAATTCAATCAGAATTGTCAGTGGTAGGACAAAGGCATCAAATGTTTCCCTGATTCCCCAGATGATTCTTATGTTCAACCAAGGCCAACAACTGACTTAAAGAAAGGAGTTGAAGGAGAACCACTGGTCTTATCAGCTTCATGACTTCTTCTTAAAGGAAGCAGATTTTAATGGGGAACAAAGCCTTAAGCTAATAGGTTAAGCCCCAAAGGGATGACACCTCACAGTTTTGGAGGCTGAAAGTCTGAGATCTGGAGACCACATCTTCTGAGCCTATGGTGAGGGACCCCTTATCTGCATCACATCAGGGCCTCCCAAGAAGCCTCCAGAAACCTCCCTCTGTCCTCAAGGAGAAGGTAGAAGACAAAAAACACTTAAAGATCAGCTCTTATCTCACAGTGTGTATTCAACCATTACAAGGCACCTCAATGAGCCAAACTTTGCTACAAGTTAGAATGCTTTTCATTGTACATCATTAAGTTATGTCTGTTCCAACTTTATGATTGCTAATACCAGAAGTGCTGCTTGCCATTCTAATTCCATTTTAAAACTATGGGCAAAGATCAACTTTGAAAGCCCACCCATACCCAAAATCTCAGTTATATTATTATTGTTATTATTATTATTAATATTATTATTATTATTATTTGAAAGGCTAAACTTATGTAGTTCAAAATCTGAGCTGTAGATCCTCAAAGCCCATACTTTGGAGTCAGAAGACTGGGTGATAAACTCTGTGACTGTAGAGGTTAGAGCTTCTTTCATGGCAGGTGGACCTCTTTTCATCTGCTACTGTATCAAATCACAATCCAAACTGATAAACACAGAATTCTCAAAAGGAAGGATTTTGAATGGAAGAAATCTTCTTCAGTAAGGTGATCGATCTCTAAATGCAGGCATGACAGGGTGACGTCCTGATAAGAGTGTGAACAATAAACCCTTTAGCTAACATCACACTGAGATGCCTTGCCTTCCACAGGCCCAAACCAGTCACTAGCAAGGGGGAATAGACTTCACTTTCATATTTGAAGAGGGGCTAAGGGTCTGAGCCTTCCTGGCCAAGCCTGTTGAGCAGGGTTTCTTCCCTGTGAAACTTAAAGAAATGTCATTCATATTGTTATGTGTGTAAATTCTCTCTCTTGAAGCTACAGGAATTAAAGAAGGTTAGTTAAAAGGGCTGTGAATAGAGCACATAAATATGAGTTCATACATATCTTCATATACACCAATGAACTATTATTTATGTGTATATATTAGTCCATTTTCTGCTGATATAACAAAATACCTAGGATCAGGTAATGTATAAAGAAAACAGGTTTATTTAGCTCATAGTTTTCAAGGCCAAGATCAGGAGACAGCCTCTGACAAGGAACCCCTTAGCTACATCACATTCACAGCAGAGAGCATCTTAGTAGGAGCACATGGGAGAGGAGAGATCATATATCAAGCAGGAAGCCAGAGAGCAGGGAGGATCAAACATACTCTTTTATAACAACTCATTCTTGTAATAACTAACCTCATAAGACCAGTCCTTCTGAGGACAGTGTCCCCAATGACCTAATTACCTCCTACTGAGCTCCACCTCCTAATGGCACCATACCGAGGACAAAGCTTCCAACACATGAAACCTTGGAAGACACATTCAACCCATATCCAAACCACAGCCATATATATGTAACTACTAACACCTAGATAAATCTTATGTCTGAAATAAAAATCTCTTGCAACCAATCTGAAATAGGGTCTTTCAGGAGATAGATTCTTGAACCCAGAGATACACAGCAAGATGGGCCCCTAGGTAACAATGCCAAGCATAGAGGACAAAGTGAACTGTCTTCTAATGCCATAAGTTACTGATGATTGACTGGGGTGGAGGGGAGTCCCCACAAGAGAAATTCAGCATATTCCTAATCACTCTAGACTATGATTGAATGACAACACCTTAATTACCAGGTTGTCATAAGGATTAGTGGAATTTTGGTTGTAATATTTCTAACAGCAAATACTGATATGTTCTCTTCTTTTTCATAAAATTCTTCTTATTAACAATTCTCAAGCTATTTTGGAACAAGTATTTAAATAGAGAGGACAGACCAGTCCACAAATGCATCACACAAATATATAATGTTTCCATGAATAGGTATATTATCTACCTTGCCATTTTCTATGGTTTGTAGCAAAGAACAAATGTAAAAGATGAACATAGAGTCTTGTCACAAAGATAGACTTGGAAAGGTCATTTACTCCATCTGCCTGTCTCTTTTTAGACAGAACATATAAGAAGGCTCTCTCACCAACATGTCCTTCAGGGATTCAAATAATTGACTACCCCTATAATCCCTAAATATGAAGGAAATTTCTGAATATAACATAGTAGTTAGAGTATCTACTAGATGCCTTCTTATGCTTTCAGCTTTATGCACATTTAAAAAAAAAATTCTAATCTATTACTCAGTGAGAGTTACCATAACAAAATGGCAGTAATTAGATGACTCAAAATAACAGAAATTTACTTTTCATAGTCCTGGAGACTGGAAATTCAAGGTCAAGGGTTGGTTTCCTCTTAGGCCTCTCTCTTTGGCTTGCAGATGGTCTTCTTGCTAGGTCCTTACATAGCATTTCCTCTTCATGGAAATACCAGGCTCCTGGTATCTCTTCCTCTTCTTATAGATATCACTCCTTTTGGATTAGAACCTCACTATTATAAACTTATTTAAACTCCTTTAAGGCTGTGCCTGAAAAACAGTCACTTTGGGAGTTAGAGCTTCCACCTATGGATTCTTGGAGTACAGGGTTCAGTCCACAGAAAGCATTGCATTAGATGGGCCCTCTGATGTCTGTAACTTGTTTTTTTCTTGTGTGAGCTTCAAAGAGAGTTAAAGAAAAAGAGAAGATACAACTTTGGCTACCTGGAGCTCACCATCCATCTAATCACCAAGAAGTTGTGTCCCATGAACACAAGGCTCACGGGGCAAAAACACAAGCAATGAGTCCAGGCAGGGCAGAAGGGATACAGCCGTAAGTGCTGTGAGCACAGAGGCAGAAGCTATCATTGTGGGTGCCTGCGTGGGACACCCATGGAGAGGTAGAAAGTTGACGTACTATTCATGAACTATATCCATCAATTTTGCATCTTGGTTAATTCACTGAGTACAAATGCAAAATGTCTATTGCTTCAGCAAACAAAATTCCAACTTTCCAAACCATTTTATTTAAATGATAATTAAACTACTTGTCTGGCTGTGAATCTCATCCAAAATAAAATGGAGATACTACCCCATTGATTAGGTTTCCTTTGTTTCTTTGGACCTCACATCTACTTGTCTTCAGAACTCTCCGGGACTCATTCCACTTCATCCTGTTCCAGAAGCCTCTCAATACTCAGCTCCATCATTCTTCCTCCCATGTGTGCAAGAGCTGTTGGGCACAGTCTCCCTTGCTTTGGGTTCTGCTACTCTATGGAGTGCAGGTTCTTTCCATCTATTTATCAGGAAGGCTTGATTTCCAAACTATTTTATTTAAATGATAATTGAACTACTTCTCTGGCTGTGAATCTCATCAATCATAAAATGGAGACTATCCTATTGATTAGGTTTCCTTTGTTTCTTCTTCTTCCTTCTTTCTTTCCTTCCTTTCTTGTGTGTGTGTGTGTGTGTGTGTGTGTGTGTGTGTTAGTTACTAAGGATTGAACCTAGAAGTTCTACCACTGAGCTACATTCCCAGCCCTTTTTACTTTTTATTTTGAGACAGGGTCTGGATAAGTCACCCAGGCTGTCCTTGAACTTATGATCCTCCTGCCTTAGCCTCCTGAGTAGATGGGATTACAGACATGGGCCACCATGTCTGACATCCATTGCCTGGACTAGGACTAAATAGAAAACCCTATTGTAAATAATCCTGTTCAATGCTGACATACAGTACATGCTTAGTTAATGGATTTCGTGTCTATTTCTTTGCTAGGCCAAACGATTGAGCAGACATCTGAAAGTAGGATCGTGGAAGCTGCTAAGGGGTTTGTTGCCTGGGCCAACTGTGTGGATCCAACCAAAAGAACAGGAAGGGAGCCCAAATGCCTCACCAGCTGCACAGAGTATGCTCCTTTGACATGTGACATTCACCATCTTCTCCTTAATCTAGATAAAGAGGAACTGAGACAAGGTAGTTAAATGAGGGGCAATGGAGAACAAAGACCAGGTGAATTCTGGGTTTAAAGGAATGGGTAACCAACATTCTTGCAAAATCTCCAGGGACCAGTGCTGTGGCCTACTCTCAGGGCTAGGTTGTGCCAATTGAGCACTTAAATGAAAGGAAATACCAGTCCAATACTGGTTTTGGTGCCTTTGGCAAAGCATGTACAGTAGACTTGAAGACACTTCAGTAGTATCTACATACACTTCAGTTTGGCAAATGGCTCAGTCAGTCAATAAATGACAAAATAATTGTGACGGCTTTAATTTCAAGACACCACACTAGCGTCCCACGATTGGAGAAGGGAGAAGGGGAAGGATAATGAGGAGGCATAACACACATCCCAACCCCAAAGAACTTAGTCTACTGAGGCATATGAGTCAAAGCACAGGAAAGATAAAAATCAGAACCAGAAATCCTGATCTGATGGGAACAGTTAGGAAATGAATCATTGCAGACGTGTGGGGTTTCCGAAGAATTCAATACTGTGCCGACTTTGAGTGTGACCCACATTTATGAGGATTTTCTCTCATAAACAAAAGGACTTTGCAGATAACGATTAAGGATCTTGAAATGGGGAGATTATCCAGGTGGACCTTAAATGCAGTCCCCTGTCAACTTCTTACAGGATTCAGAAGATTTGACACTCATGGAAGCAGAGAAGGTTTTGTAACTGTAGAGACAGAATGGGAACTGAAGCAGCCGAAAGCTAAGCAAGACAAAGCCCCCCCAGAAGCTGGAAGAGGCAAGGAACCCCGAGAGCTGGCAAAGAAAGCAGGCTCTCTAACACCTTGATTTCAGCCGGGGTATTCTGATCTCAGACTTTCCGTCTCCAGAACTGAGAGAATACATTTTTGACGTTTTAAGGCACCAACCTGGTCGCAGTTTGCTAAGGAAGCCATAGGAAACTGATACAAGTGGAGGCTGTATAAATAGCCTCGGTGAGAGCACACACACCATAAATTTCCAAATTATATGAGTCAGAGATTTTAATTTCAGAGAGCTGGTTTGTTTACATTATACCCGGGCAGTTCAGCTTTAGACAAACCGAGCACATCACTTCATGATGTGACCTCACATGTGCTGCACTGGAAAACCACTCACTTGTGAGCAGGTCCCTCAATCCAAATCTTACCCAAACAGATTCTATCTGTCTTAGGTAGGTTTCTTTACTTTTCTCTTTGGTTTCCTTCTCAAAACAATAAAGGCCTTGAAAATGCATTAATTTTATGAATATTTCCTAAGCATCTAGTATGTACCAGAAATGTTACTGAAGGTACAAAGATGAGCAAGACAAGTCCTGGCATTGCAGAATGGATGCTCCTTGTGATATCAGATAGCTAAGTGACCTAAAAAAAAAAAAAAGCCAAAATGAGGGTGAAGGTCAAGGGTGACTGCTAGGTATTTCCCGTCTCTGTAATTTCCACCCTGTGCTAAACCTCTGATGTATTTTGTCACTTTGGAGTGAAGTTCTCTGTGGGAAATTGCTATGGTCCGAATATTTGAATCCTCCCAAATTCCTATGTTGAAAATCTAATCACCAAGATTATGAGATTAGGGGGTAGGTGGCTCTTTGAGAAATGATTTTATCATGAGGGTAGAGCCCATATCAATGGGATTAGTGCCCTAAAAAAGCGGTCCCAGAGAGCTGTTTCACCTTTCTACCCTGTGAGGACACTGTAAGAAGGCACCATCTATGAACCTGAAAGCGGGTTTACCGGTCACTAAATCTGCCACACCTTGACATTGGACTTCCTGTCCTCTGGGACCACAAGAAACAAATTTCTGTTGTTTACTAACCACCTACACAGGGTACTTTGTTACAGTGGTCAAAGGACTGACAGATGTTCTCCTGGACTAATCAAAGAACTTCCTCTGAAAAGAGCTGAGTTAGAATTATCAAAATGGCGATATTACCAAAAGTTCTCTATAGGTTTAATGCAATGCCAATCAAAATCCCAACGGCATTTCTTGTAGAAACAGATAAAGCAATCATGAAATCCATATGGAAAAATAAAAGACCCAGAATAGCAAAAGCAATTCTAAGCAGGAAGTGTGAATCAGGCGGTATAGCGATACCAGATTTCAAACTATATTGCAGAGCAATAGTGACACAAACAGCATGGTACTGGTACCAAAACAGGCGGGTGGACCAATGGTATCGAATAGAGGACACAGAGACTAATCCACAAAGTTACAACTATCTTATATTTGATAAAGGGGCTAAAAGCATGCAATGGAGGAAGGATAGCATCTTCAACAAAAGGTGTTGGGAAAACTGGAAATCCATATGCAACAAAATGAAACTGAATCCCTTTCTCTCTCCATGCACAAAAGTTAACTCAAAATGGATCAAGGAGCTTGATATCAAATCAGAGACTCTGCGTCTGATAGAAGAAAAAGTTGGCTCCGATCTACATATTGTGGGGTCAGGCTCCAAATTTCTTAATAGGACACCCATAGCACAAGAGTTAATAACAAGAATCAACAAATGGGACTTACTTAAACTAAAAAGTTTTTTCTCAGCAAGAGAAACAATAAGCGAGGTAAATAGGGAGCCTACATCCTGGGAACAAATTTTTACTCCTCACACTTCAGATAGAGCCCTAATATCCAGAGTATACAAAGAACTCAAAAAATTAGACAATAAGATAATAAATAACCCAATCAACAAATGGGCCAAGGACCTGAACAGACACTTCTCAGAGGAGGACATACAATCAATCAACAAGTACGTGAAAAAATGCTCATCATCTCTAGCAGTCAGAGAAATGCAAATCAAAACCCTTGATATCTAAGATACCATCTCACTCCAGTAAGATTGGCAGCCACTATGAAGTCAAACAACAACAAGTGCTGGCGAGGATGTGGAGAAAAGGGTACTCTTGTACATTGCTGGTGGGACTGCAAATTGGTGCGGCCAATTTGGAAAGCAGTTTGGAGATTCCTGGGAAAGCTGGGAATGGAACCACCATTTGACCCTGCTATTGCCCTTCTTGGACTATTCCCTGAAGATCTTAAAAGAACATGTACAGGGATGCTGCCACATAGATGTTCATAGCAGCACAATTCACAATAGCTAGACTGTGGAACCAACCCAGATGCCCTTCAATAGATGAATGGATAAAAAAAATGTGGCATCTATACACAATGGAGTACTATGCAGCAATAAAAAATGATAAAATCATAGAATTTGCAGGGAATTTGCACTAGAGCAGATTATGCTTAGTGAAGCTAGCCAATCCCTAAAAACCAAATACCAAATGTCTTCTTTGATATAATGAGAGCAACTATGAACAGAGCAGGGAGGAAGAGCAGGAAGAAAAGATTAACATTAAACAGAGACATGAGATGGGAGGGAAAGGGAGAGAAAAGGGAAATTGCATGGAAATGAAGGGAGACCCTCATTGCCATACAAAATTACATATAAGAGGTTGTGAGGGGAATGGGAAAATAAACAAGGAGAGAAATGAATTACCGTAGATGGGGTAGAGAGAGAAGATGGGAGGGGAGGGGAGGGGGGATAGTAGGGGATAGGAAAAGTAGCAGAATACAACAATTACTAATAGGGCATTATGTAAAATTGTGGATGTGTAACCGACGTGATTCTGCAATCTGCATTTGGGGTAAAATTGGGAGTTCATAACCCACTTCAATCTAATGTATGAAATATGATATGTCAAGAGCTTTGTAATGTTGTGAACAACCAATAAAAAAATAAAATTAAAAAAAAAATGAAAAGAGCTGAGTTAGAGAGCTTGTTTCTCTGTTGAGCTCAAGTCCACACTACCATCTCATAGCAAAGCAAAACGGGACCAAAACTGGATTCTCGCTAAAGACAGGTCTCGTTTTTCAGACAAGATGCCACCTTGACAACAACAGATTGTTACTGTGGAGGTAGCACTCAGGAACAAAGACACTGCCACTTCATGGAAGTACCACCCACCCACCGTTGCCATGGTAATGGCAACAGGCAAACTACTGCGATGTGGATCACCTGGCCCCTCGTCTCCGCATTTTCCCGATTATTTCTCTTAAATGTCCTGAGTGCTCTGTTTACTTCTAAGGTTTTAGGGAATATTCCTCTGCCCAAGGGATAGAGGATCCCCAAATTCCCTTCAATCTATAGATGTTGGAAACAACCAGTCAGAATAAGTCCCCCACAAACTGTCCTTTATGGGACAGGCAACATATTTGTTGTTTTGGGGAAGTTTTCACAGGGTAACAAGTTTACTCTTCCAGGTGTTAGACTACGTGTAGGAAAATTCTATTTATTCTTTCATAAATGCTTTTTGAAGAACTCTGAATGCCAGACACTGAACTAGAAACTAGTTACTAGAAACCCAAAGACAGTTAAGAATCAACCTCTGCTCCCAGGACACTTGCCCGTGGGTCCCTGATGCTGTGAGATCAGGAGGTACAGGGTATGGTGGAGCCAAAGGTGCTGTTGACAGTTACTCTAGAGGCTTGGCAAAGGCCCCATAGGTGATAAGGCCCATAGATCTGGGAAGATGGAGGCAGTGGTAGTACTGATTGTGAATCTCCCCACATTCCTCTATAAAAATAGACACCAAACAAAAAAAAACCCACAGTCAAAATGGGAACAGCCTCAGAAACAGAGGATAGGACATGAACTCTGTCCAGGAGCAGCTTACATGTAAATACAATTAAGTACAGGCTATATACAACCTACTGTGTAAATGCTATAAGCAGGGGAAAGGCCTCAGGTGATCTACAAATTTACTCTTTTTACACTGACGTTTGTGTTGTAATCGCTGGAATCATCCTAGTTGACTACTCTTCCTCAGGAGGCCATCAATAAGTATCACTGGGAAACACTCAGCCTCTTTCATATTCTCCAGTAGCAACCCAGAGTGCAAAGAGCTCTATGATTCATTCATGGGAGGTCAGTGGGGGACAGAGATAATGAAGAGGAAGAAGACAGAGTCTAGTTGTGTCACTGATTGGCCGGACATCCTTTATCAAATGTCTTTAACTTATCTAAGGCTTGATTTTCTCAGTAAAAATGGAGACAAACACAATAAGTATGTCATGCAGCTACTGTAAAGGTATGTGTATGTATAGAAGACTTTGCAAACTAGAAACTGCTCCAAAATATTCATTATTTGCATTGTAGCCAGTGGTAGATTGGGTTATTAAATATATTCTCTCCATCTCCTCCAACTTCCCTGTGAATAGTACAGTTCTCTGCTCCTTGAATTTGAGCTCATTAATGTAACTTCTTTGGGTGAACAGGACATCTCAGACCAAGCACAAACTATGCTTGCCCAGTGACGCTCACCTTCTGCACCTCTGCCATTGCTGGAGGAAGTGCTTTCCCCCAGCCTGGCTTTAGAATGCACATACAAGGAATATACCTGAGTTCAACCCTGCATGAGGAAGCAAGCTCAGCCCACTCACAGCTCAAAGCAGAGCCAGCCAGCCAACTCCCAGCTGACCTCTCTTGAGCACAAGCACAGGTATGTGAGGAGGAATAAATGACTCTTGTTTTAAAGCCACTGAGTTTTAGGGGGGCATATTCCCCAGCACAAGCTGACTGATAATAGTCCATCACTTTCCTCCTCAGCCTGTGATGTACTGGGAAGTTGACAGCCCTCTAGAAACCATTTTGATTACATATTCATAATGCCATTCACAAGTGAAAAGCAGAATATTATTATTGCCCCAACCGGGAAATAATGGGTGGATGAGGGGGTAGTATCAGAATCACTTGGAAATTTCAAATTGCACATTCACCAACCTCACACTCCCCTTCATTCCTGTAGATGTTTATCAGCCCAAGATGAAGGAGAGGAGGAGACAGAGAATTGTGTTCCCATAAGTCACATTAGGAAAACTACAGGCTACATAATAGCAAACTATTTGGAAACCAATGGGAGTTAGCAAAGCAAAGATGAAGTCCATAACGTGCTATAAAATATTTCAGTCTAGTTAGTGTGATATTATGTATGCAACAGTTAGTTCAAGCTTAAATTCTGAGATGTACCAAGTTAATGATGTGCTTGATACACTGCCCAAGGGTGGTCAGTTGGCATTATTACAAAAAGAACCACACTCCAGGCATGGTTCCCTCAGATTCTTCTAACTGGGTTGACATCAACAACCCAGCACATAGCTTGACACTTAGCATAATGTATTAAAAAATAAACTGGTGAAATTTGGGTCTTTTAATTAGTATAATGAATATTGGAATCACCAAAGAGATTAAAGCTGTTCAAGACACATGAACTGTGAAAACAACGGAGCAACACTCTACATTGCAGGAACAAGATTTCAGAACACAGCAAGGCTAGAAACCTATGTGGGGCACCTGAGGTTCAACCCTCAACTGGATCCAACCCCAACAGTGATTCAGATTAGGAGAACCATGTGCACAGCATCCTGCCTTGCAATGTAGCTATGTCTGCATTAAATGAGCGGCTTCATACAGAGCAGGGTCAGACCGCCTACAAGGAGAGAGGGGAGGGTTTCACCAGGCTTGTAGAAGAGACTTGTTTACTGTTTTGTGCCAGCATTGCTAATGAATGTTGTTCTAATAAGTATATGAGTAACTGGACTAAAAGAAAATAAAAATCCTTTTGTAATTCAAGAAAATGACTTTATGAAGAACATAAACTGCAGAACATTTAAAATATAATTAAGTATAATTATGTTTAATTAGAGACTATTGCAGTCTAACCAGTAAATAAACATAAATGCCTGAAATTAGGCATTTTTTATAATCTTAAATGAAATAAATAAATATTAAATAATTCATACTTTAGCATCATATAAATCCTAGTTCTAGTCTATCTGCTGTATATCTCTTTGTGAACTTCAGTTTATTTATTTGTAACATACCCCACATGTATCTTAAAGGAATGTTATATTTAATGGGATGATACAGAATTAGAATTCCATGAAAATAGGAAAAACACTGTGTATTTTCAACAGAGGTTGGTTCCTTTTCTCCCCTCATCTCTAGTATGCAGAAGTCACTGTAGAGCCTACACATGCCCTCTGTCCCTACACAAAGGCACAGCATCTAAGATGGAAACACCCCTCCAACGGGTACCTAGCTCAGTGGCCTTTTACAATTGGTCCATAGTATAGAATGGTGCTGGCCAGTTAGCCAGAAAGTGGTTGTAACTTGTTAATATACTTCCATGGAATAGTAGAAATAATAGCAATTTTATTTGAAACTGTTCATTGAAATCTAAATCCATGAATTCTAGCTAGTGATAGAGCTGATGCTAAAACTTCCCTTCTCCATGGTTCCTGCAAAGAGTATATTGCAAGCTTTTTCTGCAAAAATTCAGAGGAAAGTTCACCTTATAACCACTTTTAAAGAGTCTTTTGTTTTTACTCTAGATCCTCTGAATGTACTGGTAGACAGATATAGAATTTAAAGAAGAAAAAGCTCACTTCTATTAAAGTGAATACTATTACATTGTCGATCTCTCTAATGTAACCCACTTACCTGGATTCTACTCTCATAGAAAGAAGCCTCACCTGGGTGTTCTTGGACAAGTCACAACTCCACTAGAATCAGTGCTTCCCTCTATGCATGGGCACAGACAGGAGCTTTGTGGCCAGGTTACACTGCACAAGGAAGGGTGCCTGATTCTGATAACCAGGTTGTGATCTCAGTACCATGCCTGAATTTTTGCTGTGTCACTTTGAGCAACATAACTTTGATATGTAGCTCAATTTCTATGAACCCTGATCCTTAATATCCATCAAAGGAGAAGCTGATCAAAAACATACCCAATGATTCTTCTACCATAGCTATTACATAAGAATAAACTAGTTAAAATAACTATATGCTTCTTATTTTTGTACTTAGTCTGAATAACCATTGTTCATGTTGCCTGTCTTCGAATTCCACACAATTTTCTATTTGGCCTTGTCCTATCATGAATGTAATGACCTTTCATTTAATATAAGTAATTTATTCTTCATTCTTGAAGTGGTTTCATATTACTGGGTGAGTTAATTACATCATCATTTTTATTGCTGAACTAAATTTAAATTCAAAGAATTAAGGCCACTGATAATAACAGGGATGGTAATTAAAACAACAGCATAATACCAGATTTTTATTTAACGCTGATCATGTGCCAGTCTCTAATAAGAATTTCACAAATACATCATCTCAGTTCATCCTCACAGGCACCCAGTGATGGAGGTTCTACCATTATCTCCATTTTATAGATGAAGAAAACACACATCATAGAAGAGTTGGTTACTGGACTAAGCTCACACAGCTTGTAAACGATGGAGATAAAAGTTAAAACTAAATATATTTGATTCTGGAAGCCACAGTCTTCCTCTGTTCACTTAGAGATCCTGGATGTAAGTTCAAAGGCCCAAAGGCAGAGGAAATGTGGAATCCTGAAGGAAATAAAACTGAATATTGTTGAGACAGAAAGAGAAAGGGTAAAAATGAGCTAGGGGAAAAAGAGCCTTCTAAGCTGTGGGAAGAGGTTCAGGTTTTCTTCTGGGAGTGCATAAAGCCATTCACGAGGACAATGGCATGAGTACATGTATGCTTTTAAAACGTCATGGAAGCAGTAGAGTGAAGAACGGATTGCAGGGGCTACAGTACAGGCAGGGAGCAATCTGGCGTCTGCATATGGATAATGGCAACAGGGATGAGTGGCAATAATAGTCAAGAGAAGCCACCAGGATGTGATGACCCATGGGTATGGGAGTTAGCAGAGGCAGGAGTCAGGAGGATGTGCAAGGTTCTGGCTGTGTCACCAGATGATTGTGATGACATCTACTGAGACAGGGATACTGACAGAGAAGGAGGGCTGAGAATGGAAAAGGAATTCAGTTTGGACAAGTGGAGTTCCCCATGCCTGTATGGCACCCAGTGGAGATTATCAGGAAACACTTGTAGCTCAAGGCAAAGATTTGGAGCAAAACTACAAATGTATAAGTTGTTCCACAGAAATAGAAATTGAGAGAGATAAGGTACAGAGAGTGGCATAAAAAGTGAAATTAAAGCCATGGGACTAAAGTCTGAGAAAAAGTAAAATCCAGGAGCAGAGATGGAGATGACATGATTTGAGTATTGGGAAGAATATTTAAAAAGAGGGTAAAGCCATTAGGGAACAGTCTTAGGGAGAAGGCCACATTTAACAGAGCCCAGTGCTACTGAGGATTGAAGAAATTAAACACTGAGTGTGTCTTGGAATTCAACCATCTGGGGTAGTGGAGACCTAGGTGGAACGGCTTTGGTAACAGGGGCAGGTGTGGAAGGCAGAGGGCAATTAGTTCACACAGGGTGGAGGTAGGATGCCAGCCGTACACGTGGGCATCTCCAAACACTAAGAAGTTACACCGTTAAAGAGAAAAGAGAGGTGAGGTGGAGGGGACTGTTTTTCTCAGTTGATTAGAGCATGTTTAGGTGCCCGTGGGACAGAGCTACTACCAGAAGGCAAAGATGAGAATGAAGGACAGAAAGGTGATAACTGATTCTTCAAAGTTCCTGAGAAAGTGAAAATGGCAGGTTGTGAAGCTCAAGGGGACGGGAAGCATGAACCTCAGACAGGAAGAAGGACTCTTTTTGATGTCACAACAAGAATTGAAAAGTGTGTGTTTCCATGCACTAGGGCGGCTTTCTGCAATGGCTGTGCAGAGCCATCAGAAACGCTGAACCTGGGAAAAAGTATTTCCGTTTGCAGAGGTGCCTTAGGCAAGGAGTGTCTCTGTCAGCACTTGTTCTCAAATCTGGCTGAGACTTGGACCACTGGGTCCAAATTCTGATCTCATTTATACTCCATAGTAATTAAATCCATATCCCTGTTGCTGGACACTGGCATCAGTCATTTAAAAACAAAAACAAGTTTGAGAATGAATTATCTAGAGATATTAGATGACTTAATATTTATCATTAATAACTAATTATATATGGTTGCAACCAAGAACTTTAGAGTTTTTATTTTGTCTTTTTCAAATCAGCAGCATACCAGCAAATTTTTAAAGGAAACAGAATAGAAAATGTCAGAGTGCATTGCATATAGAATGGAAAGCATAATTTTGATAAGCTTGTCTGTTTATATAGGTTCCTATGAATGAACTGGATCAAGACATAAAGTGTTTCTTATTGTAAGTCAGGATCAACAAAAGCTGAAAACCACAAATCTAGACAAACTTCTTTCATAGATTAGGAATTTGAGGGCCAAAGAGATTAAAAGCCTTCCTTAAAGTTACACACACACACACACACACACACACACACACACACACACACACAAATGATAGCAAATTCCAGACTAGAATGTAGTTTCTCTGACAACTACTTTCCTGGTACCAAAAGATTTTCTTTCCTGTGTATGTGGCCGTCCTCCTCTCAGCATTATTATAAGCTCCCAGAGGGCAAGGAGTATATCCTCAACTCTTTAGGTTTACTTTGCTTCCCACATTCCATTTCTTTCTTGTGGTCGTGGTTTTATTTCTACTGAATAAATTTTTCTTCAAGGCTCTCTTTAATGAAGTTTTTGAAAATGTTTTGGTTTGGGTCTCACTTTGAATGACAATTTAGCTCAAGATTCTTGAACTATAATGAGCAGATACAACACCTGGAACTCTTGTTAAAATGCAGAGTATTGGGGCTGGGGATGTGGCTCAGGCGGTAGCACACTGGCCTGGCATGTGCGGGACACTGGGTTCAAGCCTCAGCACCACACAAAAATAAAAAAAAATAAAGATGTTGTGTCCACTGAAAACTAAAAAATAAATATTAAAAATTCTCTCTCTCTCTCTCTCTCTCTAAAAAAAAAAAAAAGAAAAGAAAGAAAGAAAGAAAGAATGCAGAGTATTGGTCTAGGCTTGTGGCTCAGCGGTAGAGCACTCGCTTGGCATAGGCAGGACCCGGGTTCAATTCTCAGCACCACATAAAAATAAAGGCATTGTGTTGTGTCCATCTACAAAAAAGATTCATATTCTCTCTCTCTCTCTCTCTCTCTCTCTCTCTCTCTCTCTCTCTCTCTTTCTCTCTCTCTCAAAAAAAATGCAGAGTATTATTCATTAGGTCTGGTTGGGCTATGAATTTTTTACTCATTCCTCTGTGATTCTGGTGCTCCTGGTCCTTTGACCACAGTTAGAGTAGCAAGGGTTCAGCAGATTCAGAATTCTATCTGTAGCTACCTCCTTCCACAACTCTGAAGTGTTTTGTTGTCTTCTGACCTCAACTATTGCTAATAAGAAATTTTTCCATAGCCATCTAATATTTGCTTTTAGGAAACCTCTCATTCCTCTGGTTATTTTTTAAAATTTTTGTCTTTGGTGTGTGTGCACCTATATTTATGTTTATTTATCTTCCTTGAGACTACTTCAATTTGGAGACTGAATCTCTCATTGATTCTGAAAATTATCAGTTCCTCCAATGTGGCCTTGTGATTCTTACATTCTAGCAGAGGAGAAACACAATCAGTGATAGAAATAAATAAGTAAAATGCTAACTTTAGAGGTGGCAGTTGCTATAGGAATGAGCAAAACTTGCCATGTGTAGACAACAGAAGTACAATTTCCAATATGAGGGTCAGGGCTCACTGGAAACATGAAATGTTAGAGAAGACATGGAGGATGTTGGGAAGAGAGAGTTCCAGGCAGAGGGAAGAGACAGTGCAAACCCTCTAGTACAGCTCGGGGGTACAGAATGGAAAAGGAAGAGGGAGAATCTTATAGAGAGAGGAAATAGGAGTAGAAGTCACTCCTATTCTCAAGAAGTTTAACTTTTACTGGGACAAGTAGGTTAGAAGCATTGCAGACAGTGATACACTGGAAAATGTAAAACATGGGGAACAATGGTGCCCCCCAGTGCAAAACTCTCCTCCCAAAGCCCCCATCTAAGCATTCTGCATTTTAATGCCTATAGAACACTATGTGGTAAGCAGAATACTCATCTGGAAGCAGAAAAAAAAATGCTTGAAAACAGGCCTGTAAAAATAAAAAAACTACTAATAAATTTTAATGTCCCTTAAGCAGATTTGTGCATTACATTCCTCTTAGATGTTATCTTCCTAAAAACTTCAAGTCCCATAACAAATCATGGAGCATGTTTGAATTAGGTGATAATAGCTACTTTTCATTTTTTCTTTAGCTTCCTGAATGGTTAGAAGCAAATGTTCCAGCCACAAAAATCTATTAGCAAATCTCTTTTGTTCATTGCATCCCTCACCCCCAAATATGGTATTTATCTTTTATGTTTGTGTTATCGGTCCTATTAAATATGTATCTTTCTTCATAAGCTACCTCAAATCTGTTTGGAAGGTAAGTTGGAAAAAGGGCACAAAAATAAATTGATATTATCTCTAGAAATCTAGGCAGGATTCATATGTGAATGCCTGGAGTGTCTGAGACCCCTAAAAGTTCTCTGGGCATCTATAAAACAAGGAGTATATCATTATAATCCAGAAAGAGGGAGCTAGGCACTAAAAGGTCTGCCTTCCTCTTGCTCACTCCTGGCCTTAGGACATGGAATGATGCTAGGTCTGTCCTTACTTGACACCACAAAGCCCCTGAGGACCATGGGCTAGTTATCCCTTGCCAAGCTCTGTCGTGCACTCTCCACCACCCCTTATCATACTTCATAACTAAATTAAGTCCTGGTCACCCCTTTTGCTCTTTGGCCCATTTCTGTACTGGATCCTCTTCAATATCTCATCTGGCTCTTAGTCACAGCTTTTTGCCAAAGGGGATGACGTGTGTGTGTGGTGGCAGAAAGAGCACCGACCTTGGAGACAATTCCCTGAAGACCAATGTTCTAGTCTGACTCAACCATGACCTTGATCTCTAAGCCTCAGTTTCCCAATCTGTTAAACAATGACAAAAAGGTGAGGACTCATAGCACTTACTCTGCAAACTCATAGTAAAACCAGACTCAATAAATGGGATGTAAAAGCACTTTGTAATCAAGAAGAACAAAACTAGAGTTTTCTAAACCTTAAATTGCTTCAGAATCCCCCAAGGGGGGTTACATAAAGAAGATAATAAACATAATAAAGGAGGAAAAGATACAGTTTGTTAGAAGGTAGTAAGTGCAAGGTGAAATTCAAAGCCTGCCTGGGGTGTGCAGGGGAAGGGAGATATTAACTAGGGTGGTCAGAACTAGTGTCATTGAGAAGGTGATGTCTGCAAACAAAAGAGGTGACTGCATGTATAACTATAATAGAATATATGAAAAAATTGAAAAATAAACATAAAAGAGGCAGTCACCATCCAAGTATCTGTGGGAAAAGTGGTCAGGGATAGGGAAGGAGAGGGGCAAAGGGGAGTATGCAGACAAGGAACAGGACCATAATGGATGGAGAATAAGGGAGGCAAGAGACACAGAAAAGAAGGGCTCCACCCTCAGCCCCTGGTAGCTGCATTAAGGACTGTGCTCACTCTGAGTGAGATGGGGCTACAGAGTGACCTGGACTTTGAGTGAATATCTGACTGCAGTGCTGAGACTGTCCCTGAGGGGATGGTTGGGAGCTGAGAGAAGCATTAAGAAGAGACTATGGCAATAGTCCAGTGAGCAAACAAGGGGGCTTGGACCAGGGTGGCTCAGGGGAGGAGAAGGACAGAATAGTTGGGATCTAGACCTGTACTGACTGAAAATACACCAAATTTGCAGATGAATTTGAGAAGTCAACTCAAAGATAGGAAAGCATCCGCTCAAAGATTTGTGAGTAGTCACTGTGAGTACTGCAGGTTTGGTAGGAGAATTAGAAGTTCAGTCTCAGACAAGTTGGTTTCTGTACTTGAGTGAACATTCAGAAATATGTGCACCTCTTCAGTGGACAGACCAGTGAACTTGTACACAAAGAACATACTAGAGTACTTATCACCAACGTAAAACTAGAATATTTTTGCCAACACAAAAGCTTTCCTCATGCCCCTTCCAGTCACCTACCCTGAAGGTAATTGGTATTATGATGTCCATCATCAGAGATTACTTGTGTCTGTTTCTGAAATTCATGTAGGTAGAATCATGCAATACGAGCTCTTTTGTGTCTGATTCTTTTTATTTAACATTCACTTTTTGAGAATATGCCACATTGCTAAGTATATTAATGGTTCATTTATTTTTCATCATCATGCATTATTCCATTATTTGAATACACAATTTATTTATGCATGCAACTGCAGATGAATATTAACATTGTTTCAGCTTGGCACTAATATTGACACTGCTGCCATGAACATTCTTGTACATAATTCTACAACACATCTATATGCATATCTCTTAGAAGCATGTCCATATGTCCATATACCTGCTGCATCCCTTCATGTGGGCCCTGACCACCATGCTATGAGGAAGCCAAGAAATCATGAGGAAAGGACTACATGAAAGAAAATTACTGTCCTCCAGCAACAGCCCCAGCTGATCTCCAAGTGACAGCCAGACCAATTTGGAGGTGTGTGGATAATCTGTCTTAATTAAGCAACCTCACTTGATGCCATGTGGAACAGATGCATCCTGTCCCCACTGAGCCCTGGACAAATTGCAAAATTGTGAGAAAACATATGATTGTTTTTAAGCACTAAGTGTTGAGGTGTTTTACTATATAGCAATAGTTAAATAAAACAACTTTCTGACTTTTTTATTAATTTGTGAAAAGTTGTTATATATAACATTTAAGAATCTTTTATTAGATGCCTGTTCTATAAAATACCTTTTCCTTCTTTAATGGTGTGTTTTGATGAATAAAAGTTATTAAAATTATACTGTATAATTTATCATTATTTACCTTTATTTTAGTCTTCAAAAGGAGTCATTGCTCACTCCAACATCATGAATATGTATTCTTAAATTATCTTCTAGAAGTTTGATTTTTTTACCTTTCATACTGAAATCTAAATTTCATCTGGAACTGGTTTGGAGTACGATATGAGATTTGGGTTGGGATTCATGTTTTTCCCACAGAAATGTCCAGCTCCAATTATTATGAAGGCCATCCTTTTCCTTCATTGCAATATCCCTTTTGTCATAAATCAAATTATTGCCTATGTGAGAATCTATTACTAGACTTGTTTTATGTTCCAGTTGATTTTAAGTTTTCTATTAGATCGAATTAAATGGATGCTTTGATAAACACTTAGACATATACTTCTGGAATTCAAGAATGAGGCTCAGGACAGAAATACAAATTTTTAAGTCATGCAAAAAGGGTTTTTGTTTTTGCCTTTGTTTTTTAAACTATAAAGCTGGATGAAATCACCAAGGGAATGTAAGTGTAGAGTAGAGGTAAAACCAAGGACTGAACTCTAGGGTCCTCCAACATGAAGCAACCAAGGGAAAAAGGAAGAATTAGCAAAATGGACAGGGAGGTATATAAAAAGCAAAATGAAAAGCATCATTTAAAGTGGAAAAAAATGATCAACTGTCAATGATGCTGAAATCAAGTGACAAGAGGACGGAGAATGTACTACTGGTTTTATCAAAGTATAGTGACCTCCATGAGAGGAACTGACAAGACACTCCTTAGAAATAGGAGTGGTGGAGACAAATACCCAATGGAAGAGTTTAGGAAAGACTGGGGAAGGAATGCTTGAGACAGTGACTTTTGCTGTGAATGTTGTAACCAGAAGTTTTATTGTAAATGAGGAGCACACTTACAGACTGAAAGTATTGGGCTTGTCAAGAAATGTCTTCTGTAGTTGTTATCATCATTATTCTTAAAAAAATAAAATAAACAACAGAAAAATGGTGTGGTGGAGGGGAAAAAAAAGACACAGGGGAGATAACTGCCCTTACACATCAGCATCAATTGCTTTTGGAGGCTAGCATCTTCACTGGGTTCTGAGGGTCCTGGGGCAGAAGCACACAGGTCAGGGAAGTGATATGGACTGAATGCCATGGGTTCCCTCCAGATCCACATGTTGAATCCCTAGCCTTGGTGTGGTGGTACTAAGAGGTAGGGCCTATGGAAGGTAGTTAGGTTTAGATGAGGTCCTCAGTGTTGAGCCCCTAAAATGGTATTAGTGCCCTTATAAGAAGACAGAGACACCAGAATTACCTCTCCCTGCCATGTAAGGACAAGCAAAAGGGGAGCTAACCATCTCCAAGCAAGAAGATCCTCACCAAAACATCAATAATCATGGTACCCTGTTCTCAGATTTCAGTCTCCAGAACTATGAGAAATAAGTGTCTGTTGTTTAAACCAACTAGCCTATAGTATTTTTCTATAGCAGCCTGAGCTAACACAGAAGTTTTCAGAGGATCAAGAAGAACAAGCAGAGATGGGTGGCATCGAATTTGAAGATGTTACACAAAGAGGCAAGGCACACAGCCTGGAGCCCTGGCAAATGGATTAGAGAATAAAGGACAGTACTGAAGACAGAAGAGATGAGTTTAACCCAAGTCATAGATATTTCTAAGACTGGTTACAATTCCAAACTACTCTAAGTATCCAGAAAGGATTTACTCTAAAGTTCCTATGGTACTACTGATGACCCCTATTTCCTCTCTCATTTTACAGGTGCTGCAGACCAGTACCTATCTCTACATACACTAATAGGATATAAAGAGATGGAAGGCCACAAACTTTCCATACAGAAAATCCCCTAATGCCTCAGACTTTCAGATGGCCTGTTTCCTAATATGGATCCTCATCTCAATCTGCATACGCATTGACAACTTTAAGGACTGAGTAAGTAGTATAAGTCTGTGGGAAAATCATGAGCTCTCAAGTCTGAGCTCTGCTCTGGCCCTATCATGTGTGGATTTGAGCAGGTCAGGGGTACCTGCCTGGATTTCAATATGTTTAAATGAAAAATGAGCACTGCCTCTAAGGTCCTATTTTCTGACTCTACTACCTTCAGGATTACACCATTCTCTGTCTCCACTGACACTTTATCTAAAGAATCCAATTTAAAAAGTATTATTAAACACACAGGTACTGGGTGATGTGCTGTGTGCTGAGGTTACAATAAGCAAAGCAGACAAACTGTATGCTAGTGGGAGGATTCCAAAAAGAACACAGAGAATCACAGACCAATGGAAATGTCAGGGGGCAGGAAGCACCCAGGGCAGTCTGGGAGCACTTCAGGTAATAATAGGGAAGTGAATAACAATCTGTTTAGCTGAGCAGGTAGGATTATTCTGCAATCAGTTTTAAATTCAATATCTACTTTTACATCTTTGCCTTGAATACCTGTAACTCTAGCTCCTTATGTGCATATTAGTCTCTGTGGATACTGAAAACTTTCCAAACAGAAAATCCCCTAATTCTTCAGTCTTTCAGATGAGATGTAAAGTTTAAACCTAATTGTTTCCTTCAGTAAGAATAGTTTTCAGCGCTCCCTCTCATGCATGAGAAACAACAGCCACTAACTCTATGAGCGGAGCACTGTGTGTTCATAAACTTAGGATGCATTCTTATTAAAATATTCATTCCGCTTCTACAGAAAACACCTGCTTAGAGGAAAGGAAGGGTTTGATTCTGCCATTTCAGAAAGGCAAGTCACGCACAAGTTCAAAGCATGTGCTATGGTGTTGAAAAAAGTGCTAAGAAACAGCCATCTGGGAACCTGTGCGTGGTTTTTAGTCCATGCTTTACAGGTGCCATTAATTTGAAAGTCAGGAAACTGCCTTGCACTGTGATCAGAAGAGCTAGGCTATTTATTCATTCATATCTGTAACTGATCTCTTAGTCAAGACATATCTACAATTCTATTTTTATTGATTTTTTTTAAAATAAATGACAGTGGAATGCATTACCATTCCTGTAACACATATATAGCACAATTTTTCTTATCTCTGGTTGTATATAAAGTATGTTCACAAAAATTTGTGTTTTTATACATGTACTTTGGATAATGATGTCCATCACATTCCAACATCCTTGCTAACCTCCTGCTCCCTCCCTTTCCCTCCCACCCCTCTACCCTATCTAGAGTTGTCTATTCCTCCCATGCTCCCCCTCCCTAACCCCACTATGAGTCAGCCTCCTTATATCAGAGAAAACATTCCTCATTTGTTTTTTTGGGATTGGCTAACTTCACTTAGCATTATCTTCTCCAACGCCATCCATTTACTTGCAATGTCATGATTTTATTCTCTTTTATTGCTGAGTAATATTCCATTGTGTATATATGCCACATTTTTTTATCCATTCATCTACTAAAGGGCATCTAGGTTGGTTCCACAGTTTAGCTATTGTGAATTGTGCTGCTATAAACTTTGATGTGGCTGTATCCCTGAAGTATGCTGTTTTTAAGTACTTTGGGTAAAGACTGAGGAGAGAATGGAATTCCCTTACCCACTTTATTCCTCCCTCTCCAAGCTCTGGACACTCAAAGAGATGGAGTTCCTGTTTTTAATAGGGAACATCCTAATGGGAGTTCTTTACATTTTTATTATGGAAAGTATCAAACATAACAAAAAGAAAATAAGCACAATGAACCTCTATATTCTCCTCATTACTTTCAATAATTGTCAGTTTTGGACAATCTCTTAATCTGTACCCAACCACTTTCCTGAAATCATGTTCTGGGTTATTTTGTGGCAAATCCCAGATAATTTCATCAGTACATATTTCAGTAGGCATCTCCAAAAATATAGATTCTTTTTTTAAACTGTAACTACAACACTATCTTTGCAACTTAAGAAATTGACCATAATTCTTTAATTTTATCACATATTCAGTTAGTGATCAGATACCCCTGGATGTCTCACTGCTTTTAAAAAACATATCTCTATTGTGTTTTTTTCTCATTCCATAATAGTATACAGAGATATTTAAAAGAGGATTTTAATGTAAATAAAGCATTAAGAATTTCCTGTGTGTGTGTGGGGGGGGTGAAGCTGTTTTAGCAAGACACGTGTTTGCTTATCATAAGAAAGGTCCACTCTGAAGAATTGGAGAGATCAAAACAGAGGAGTCACAATGGTGTCGTGGGTAAAGATTCTCTCTCCTTGAGGCAGGTGGGAAGGCTAGGGGGACAGAAAATAGAAGGAGGGACACGAGAAAAAGAAGTAGCTCTCAGTACCCATGTAGAGCTAAAAGCCTTTTGGCTTGGGAAAAGGAATATTTGTCATTCTCTGGCTGCTATTTTGTATGTGTGATTATCTAATAGTAAGTTCACTTCATTTTCTTACAAACTACAGTGCAAGACCCTCCAGATGTTGTCGAGCAGAGTGGGTGGCTGACATTTCCTTAGGCATCTCTGGCACTGAATAACTGTGATCTTGGAAAAATCATTTTATTTCTCTGAGTTTCAGTTGTATCATTTGTAAATAGACTGGGTTATATAATCTCAAATCATCCTTCAAATTCTAACATCGTTTAGATTTTTTCTTCAAACTAAATGAACTAGAATTATTTGTGAGTACTTGATGGTAAAATATCAAGGCATAACTCTGAGGGAGAATCTTCATCACCTTTTAAACCAAGAGAAGGAGATTTAAATTAAATAGAAGGCAAACCACTAACAATAATTGAGTTGTTATCATGTTGGAATATGTTGAAAGTGTCAAATGTTTTGTTTCCTCATAAGAATGCTTTATGTGTAGTCTGCCCTAGACCTCTTAGAGAAGGTTTTATTAGAGTTTTTTAAATCTCTTCATTATACCGTGAATGTCATTTGCATGAGATCACAAAACAACTTCAAAATAGTTAATTAGCAGAAGAGATGATAAACTGGTCAGTAGCCAGAAGAACTGAAGTTAGTTTTAGCTGAAAGAAGAAACTTCAGTTTGATTGTGTGACTGGGGTTTTTTTTAATTACTAAACTATTTAAATATTTATTGCTAGAGCATAAAGAAAATTTGTAAAATAAAGAAAATAATGGCAAATGATCATAACACCAGTGATGGCCACTGATGCAATCTTAGAGCTTGACCACATTTATATGTACAGTCATACACCTTAAAAGCATAATCAGACTGATTTTAAAATTTGATCGTGTTATTTTGAATTTTTTTGAATTATGAGTTCTTTTATGCATTATGAATACATTTCTTTATCATCATTTAATCTTCCAGAAGTCTGAGAATTGCTGCAACATTTTGCATTGTATCAAAATATTCCAGTTGAGAATTTCCCATCTTCCTGTGGAGCATTTTGTTTCCAACTTACATTTTTTATTTTTATGACTAATGGGTCTATAGACATCTTACTGACTGGATTTTGACAGAAACACCAGGAATGGAATTTCTGTGTCTTAGGCCATACAGATGTTTGAATTTTGATCTGTATTAAAGAGTACCCTCTGAACGCTTGGACCATGACCACTACAACCAGTGTGGGAGTGCCCTCTCCCCCGACTGTCAACACACACCATCAACTTTAAAACAACAAACAACAAAAAGACAACACATACATTTCACTTAAAATTTGAAACAAAATGGTTATCATTTCTTTTTCTTTTTCTTTTTGGCACTTGGGATTGAACCCAGAGGCACTTAACTACTGAGCCATACCCCCAGCCCTTTTTTATATTTTATTTAGAGACAGGGTCTTGCTGAGTCCCTTAGGGCCTTGCTAAATTGCTGAGGCTGATTTGGAACTTACAAGCCTCCTGCCTCAATCCCCCCACCTTCTCCAACTGCTGGGATTACAGGCATGCGACACCATGCCCAGCAAAAAATATCATTTCTATAACTTAGATACTCCAACTCACATTTTTATCAAATATGTGAAAGTGCTCCCTTCTTTTCTCCAGCTTTTACCTCACTCTTTAGATTATAATTACCCAACTTCATCCCTCAATCCCTTCAATGAAGAGGATTCTAGCTCTTCATCTAGAACTGCTGAATTGCCCACTTACTTAACTGTCCACTCTCGGTCTAGACTAATGTAGTGAACCCATTATTCCAAATGTACGAGATCAAGAGTTCTTGAGTTATGTTGTTTGTTTTTTTACAAATGTTCTTGATAATATTGTTTGTGAAAAATAACTATTATATTTTTCCTTACACTTGGTCCCTACCCTCCCATTCTTGGAGTCCATACTTACTATTCCAGAACATTCCATCTCACACAATTACAGAGCTCCTGTCACTTCCATAGCATGCTGGAATAATGCCCTACACCTTGATTTCTCTAATTTTAATACCTGGAAAAGGAAAAGCCACGGGACACTTCATACAGTTTTTAACCATGAGTAGCAAATTCACTTTTAAAAGCTTTGTAAGCGACAAACCTCATCCTAAGGACACACAATTTTACATAAGGAGCCAGAGCATACCAGGCCCTGCCCTGGGAGGTAGATCTGAGTCCCAGTTTGGGTTCTATGACCTTCTCCCTTTTTCACTGAGCCTTATCTGAAAATGAGGGAATTGAGTTATATTTTTATAAGACTTCTTTCATATTCATGAGTCTTCTCCAAAAATTCTTGAATTTCCAGTGAAAAGGAAATTTCTATGTAGCTAGTATTCTTCAACTTAGCTACAAACTTCTGAGTAAGGAGCAGGTTGCAGCAAAATTTATAACAATCTTCAAATCCTTGTACACATATATATTTCCTTAATCTACAAATCAGAAGATGCTAGAATTGTTACTGTTATGCAGGAAGGGTTTGATACTTACAAAGAGTACTCTTACTGAAATTTCTAAATAAATTAAATCATGGTTCTAAAACAAAAACTAACAAATGTTATGGCACAGCTATAAATACAATAGGGAAAAAAATGATGCCCTTCTTTAGATTGTCCAAAATATTGACTACCACCATCTTTTCTGTTAATTCACTTAATTTCATTCAATTTACTTTTCTTAATTATATTCAGTTTAAGAGCTTTTCTCTCCAGGTGACAAGTTCAATTGCTTTCAGGGCCAAACTGGTAACATAAATGGATAAAGCATGCTGGCTTTAATTCTTTTAAAATTGGCACATGCTTTGTACTCAGACACAGGAATGTTCTTCACTTTCATAAAGAATTATGCTTTCTCCCATTTACATGATATATTTAGCATCAGAGGTCTATCCTTTGTCTCTCCTTTTTTATGTAGTTATCTATTAGAGAAACAATATCCCTCAACAATTCGAAAACAGAGGTACAAATATAATGACAAAAGGTGACTGCCTCCTGCTGTCCCTAGGGTTGGAGAAAAGAGAAGAAGTGGAGGGAGTGATAGCAGACTGAAGAGGGCTCACCCCGCAGGGATGGGGAGAGTCAGCCCTTAATGACTCTGGGTTTGCTGGCAGGCAACCCTACTGTTGCTGATTTTCTGGGCTTTATCTTTGAGAAACGAGAAGTTAACATTTTTAGGTGGTAACTCTTAATACTTTACCTCTTGGTTTGGGTTTATTTTCAATAACATGCAAACCAAATAAAATATATTAGATGTCGTTATGAGTCCATTTGGGAGAAAGAATCGTGTAATTCTTTCAATGAGGGGAATGATAACCAATTGTCTGATTGAGATAGGGTCATACCTAAGTGAGGGCAAATTGGGACAAACATGGGGAAAAATAACAATAACATGTTGATTGATTGATTGAATGATTGTGGTAGTCACCACGAAAGCTATCTATATGAAACAACATCTTGAGCACTTTGGATACATATGATTTTTACTTATCAGTTAGTTATATTTCAACAATGCTGGGGAGAAAAGAAAAAAATAGGTTGAAATTTTTAAAGATTCCCAAGTACATAATGGTCATAAGGACAGTCTCTTCCTTCACAACTGTAAGAAACAAGATGTACAAAGAATTTATATTCTAGATATTGTGCTAGTTAAATTTCACTTAACTTTAAGTCACTAAGCATGAGCCTGTCCCTGGACTCAAACCCGAGATCTCTCAGCTACATCTCATGAAGCCTCTTACCAGAGGAAGGGGGCACAGTGGGGCAACTGAGGGTTTGCAGCTGCTCCAATGAAGAACCACAGGCCTCCACTGCCCTCTGAGGTTGTCCCCTTCTCTAGTAAAAGACCATTTGATCAGTCTATTTTAGAAGAAGAAACTGCCACCAGGTAGTACCTGCCTGTAATCCCAGTGACTTTAGAGGCTGAGGCCCTACGCAATTTAGGGAGACTTTGACTCAAAATAAAAAATGTTTAAAAAAAAGGGTCTGGCAATGTGGCTCAGTGGTTAAGCACACCTGGGTTCGATTCCTCTTGGTACCAAAAAAAAAAAAAGAAAGAAAGAAAGAAAGAAAGAAAGAAAGAAAGAAAGAAATTGCCCCCACGTTTACATTTCTACACTAACATAACATAAAATGTATTCTTCCACTCTTAAGTCACTTAGTACTCATCCAGAGCAGGGGTTATGCAGGGATAAAGCCAGAAAGGAGAGTGCCCTGCTGGTTGCCTGAAAAGAACTAGTCAGCTACTCTGAAGAATGGCTAACTGAGGGAGAAGAGGTCCAGGAGGAAGAAAGGCTCTATGATGGATCTGTGGCTGAGACAGCCTACGTGTTCACCAATGACACTTCCTCCTTCTGAGCACAGGAGACAACTTCACTTCTAAGCATCCTTTGCTCCATGAAGTTCTATAGTTCTAGGGCAATACTTCCTGACTTGGCTTCTAAATTCTTCTAGGACATTCTCAACTCACCCCTTGACAGCTTTTCAGCAGAGTAGGAAGTGAAGGAGTCCAAGGAGCATGTCGAAGGAGCTTGAGTTCCCAAGTTAACACTAATGGGAACCATTTCTAGGAGGGTGCTGAGAGCCACAAACAAATCAAGATGGCGCCTGGCAGTATGCTAGGAGGAGTGGTTTGAGAAGTAACACCACCGAGCCAATAAGATGATGTTAATTAAGTTAGGCTATGTATAATTGTTAAGATGATGAGGATTGCTGTATCTGGATGATGTTAATTGAAACAAGCTGTGTATAATCAGTTAAGTGTATATATACCTCTACTGTCCAACAATAGAGCGGCTCCCGCTGTATCAACCTTTACAAGTTGCTTGTCACCCCCCGGTTATTTTTCCAGTCGGACTTCGGCAGGAGAGTAGCCTTCCAGAAGAGAGGCTGGCCCAGACTGAGCTATGATGTAAATAAGCAACATGATTTTTGTGATTAGTCACTTTGATTTGTCAGCTATATGTTATGGTAGTTGGCAGCCACATCCTGTAGGGTTCCCAGGAAAATATAAGAGTGGTTTCTTCTATGTCTCGTTAAATACCCAGTTTGCAAAATCTTGTCTGCTTTTCAAATGATCGAAGAGCTTATTATTAAAGTGCTTCCCAGAGATGATGCCACAAAACCTGCTGAAAATCCCCATTATCTGTCCAAAGAATCAAGTCTCATGAAATTCCAGACAAGTCCTCCTGGCCACAGGCAAGATCACAGAGAATCTGAAAGAACCAGTAAATGATGAGAAGTCTGATGATACATCTGAAAATTGGACACTCAGACTCTTCAAGGAAGGAAAGTGGGCTACATATATCATTTCACTGATCAGAAGTTTTAGATAGTGGCCAAACTTTGATGACTGTAAGTGCATGGATAGCCAGAGCAATGCATGCCACAGAGGTTCCTGCAGAGAGCAAAGTTTGGAGGCTTAAGACTTGTGTCTCAGATACCACACAAACCCCATAGGAGTAAAGCATACCAGGCTTTACACTAGTTATATAAAGCTATTAGATCGAGATGTATTGCTTTGAAAACTTAAAGTGATCGGAATTATTTTTGTTTTTGCAAAGAAAGATCAGATATTTTATAAACTCCAACAAGTATGATTTATACTCAGATAATTGAGTAAGAAGCAAAATTTAATGATAAGAAAACTCCTCAGAAACAGAAGAGAAAGCTGGTGCGGTGGCGCATGCCTGTAATCCCACCAGCTCCAGAGGCTGAGGCAGGAGAATGGTGAGTTCAAAGCCAGTCTCAGCAAAGGAGGCACTCAGCAACTCAGTGAGACCCTGTCTGTAAATAAAACACACACACACACACACACACACACACACACACACACACAAAGGAGAGAAAATAGAACCAGACTATAAGCAACTCTTTCCAGGGGAGCATTTCATTGATTCCTCTGTAGCAATCTTGTGGCAGCATTTTTGCCACGTAGGTGCTCAATTATGTAACCAGAGGAGCATGACTTCAAACTCAAACCTGGCTTAGTCTAAGTTTGTGGCTACACCAGGTCACCTCTGCAAATTGGATTTAGAAAACAGACAGAGACACTGACGCCCTGGCCACAGAAAAATGGGCTGGACATGTCATTTGACTCAGTTGTCTGAAAGACGGTTGGAAGGTGCTAAAAAACAAAGCAACAAAACACATGTCCTCCGAAGAGCAAGGAAGATGAGAATGCACGGTGTTTTCACCTCTATCTTCCTAGGCGATTTGCTGGTGACAAGATTTAGGGACATTTCCAAGGGAAGTCAAGAAATAAATTGGTTTTTTACTTCTCTTTGAAAAGTTTATATTCAATTTGTGCCTTTTGATGAGGTCTCCAATAGTGTGTTTAGGGGGAAAAAAAGCACTTTTCTTCCTGAGCCATGGAACTTAAACTTCTTTTTTAAAATGACAGTCTACTCAGTGGGGAAAAAAAAAATTCACAGCTTATGTAATAGACCTATTTTTAAAAAATAAACTTTTACTGGAAAACAGTGATAATAGTACTAACAAATTTGAGGACAAATATACAAGAAGATTGAGCAATAGGGCATGGGAAATTCAATGAGCACCTCAATATATACATACATGTACATATGTATATATGTATTTATATGTAGGCTTTAAAGTCTAATTGTTTGAAAATGTGTCAAACATATTCCTGACGAAAATGTGTACCACTACATGTTATTTTGTTTAAAATTAAATGAATAATAATAGTAAATCTGAACTAAAATATATTTGTAATTAAAAAGCGATAACAGTAGCAAAATAAAAATGAACAACTAAATACCAACCTGATGGAAAACCAATAAGAAGCTTCTGTTAAAAAATGACTGAATTTCCACTATCTATGAGTCTGGGTGAAAATGAGACCTCTGCTGTGTGGCTTACAGGGCAACTAGGCCTCTTAACAAAATATCAAATTAAAGTCCATTATAAATTCCAGTTATGCACTGATGGAGTTTATGACACTAAAAGTTAATGATCCTTAATAACTCACACAGTTGGTTGCTATTAAACAACTCTAAGTCATCTGCACGAATTAAGTCTGTGGAGTATGTATATCATTTGTCTCACAAAGATCTGGCCCCCCTCAACCGGTCTGAGGCTACTCAAGGCTGATAAGCCAGCAGGGGGACAGCACTTTCACAATCAACCCTGATGAGACAACAAACTTGCCCTCCATCAACCAGGATCAAGTCTTCCAGGGATTCAGGAGAGGGGAAAGGTCAGACTCATCTATATTGAAGAAATGGATCAGAAGTTACAGGTGGAACTTTACACTTGTAGTTCAGGAAGATCATATTTTCTAGTCATCCACAATATTAGAATCCTAAACCCCAGAGGTTTTCCCACCTAATTATTTATTTAGAGATAGTCAAGAACATTTGACTGCTAACAGAATAAGAGCTGGGTTCTGGCATTATACTGGAAAAGTCAATCCTAGTTTTTCTACTTCTTAGCTATATGACTCCACGCAAATTAGTTAACCCTTCTAAATTTTGGTACCCTCACTTGTAAAATGAGGATGATAATAATAGTTTTTACCTATAAGATTCATATAAGGATGAAAATATACAAACCAGTGCTGGCAAACTATGGCCCACGGACTACACCCAGCCCACCTGTTCTTGTAAATAAAGTTCTACGGAGCGGAGTCGCATCCATTCATTATGTCTTATCTGTGGCTGCCTTCACAGCATAGCAGGAGGATTGGGTGTCTATGACAAAGCATCGCCCACAAAGCCTGAAATATTTACCATCTGGCCTTGTACAAAAACAAAAAATAATTTGCCACCCCTGATATCTTCCACATACATCATTTGCACCAATTCCTGGCATGTAAACATTTAGTTATAGTTTCCAATTTAGGATTCTGTAGTTTTTGTAACTTACAAAAACTAACTAGTAAATTGCAAGGAGCTTTAAAGCAGAAAAAGAAAACAAAATTCTTGCACCAGGTCCTCAGAATACTTGGTTTTAAGGAAAAGTGGCCATTTCATGGGTTTATATGAAGTCATGAAGCCATGGTGGGAGGCCTGGAAAAACACTGTGCCATGCATTTACTGTCTCACAGGACTCCTTAAAGCCTGGAAATTAATTGAAAACATGGATTTTTCTTTGTTTCTCATGTTTTTTTTTTTTTTTATTTTCTTGTATTTCTCTAGAAATCCACGAAAGCAACTAATAGCAATAATATAAAATAACTATTTGAGTAAGTGGAAACATACAGATGGATCTTAAGTCACTCTGGCTGCTTGAAGTTTGTCGCTTACCTGTATTTTATCTTCCACACATTTCCAAAAGCACTACTTTGCAGAAAAAGAGATAGGCAAATATAGCATTTGTTTGACAATTCTTGAAAGTGGACTCAGAAGGAAACCTTGATATTCAGGCAGAATCTTTCTTCTGCACAGCCAGATGGTTGCCTCTCTTATGCCAAGCCAAGAGCAGCACTACTAGAAGATGATCCAAAAGAAGGCTAGGAACCCCAAAGGTCAGAAAGACATTCCCAGGATGAAAGGACCTAGGAAACTGTTAACTGAAAGACTGTTCTTCAAGATCATTGGTAAATGACATGAAATCCAGCCTGGGAAAAGGTACTTACTCTATTGGCAGGCTGTGTGGAACAGATGAGGCTGCCTGACAAAGTCAAGTCATCCACAAGAACAGGATGCTTCTGTGGTGTTTGCAACAGTGAGATAAGTCCAAACTGCTTACAAAAACTAACTAGTAAACTGCAATTCCCTCTATTGAGAATTGCCTGCTGCTCATTACATTCATGCCAATATCAGGTTCCCCATGGTGCATACTATGCTACTCCCAGACCAAGTCAAAATTTGAAATGAGGATGAGATCTTGCAGACTAAATAAATGTGATAAAGACTGGAGTCCCTCTCCACTTGGAGGAAGGGTCACACTGACTGTACTATGTAAGTCTAGTTAGTTACATTAGCAGCTGGCATTAACCACACTGCGCTGGGTGTGTTCCTCTCCAGCCCATGCTCACTCCATCTTAGTATCTTTTTCATTACAAAACTGATGTGGAGCAGCAAGATAAACACAGTTCAGTAAGCCGAAGAAGTCCAAGGGTGGGAGAGGAGCTCATTAAAAGGACCACACTCTGGAGCTGTGCCTCCCTCTGCAGACACTGCTTGAGTCTAGAGATGAGGAAAGACTCTGGGGCCTGCTGCAGGACCCAGTGTCAGAGATGAGGCGTCCATCCCGCCCTGATTAGCAAGGCTTGGACTAGATATGATCTTTCACTGCATGCTTTAAGCTCACAACTCTTATTTAAAGGCTTGAGGAAAGGTTTTCTACTCCTCTTCTCACTCAACCAGGCCCTTCCCTACCTACCTTTCCAAAGCAGCACGCCATAGTTGCTTGCTATGACTGATTCCCTTAACTCATAATTAAGCCTAGAAGTTCAGAAATTATTTCCCAGGGACTGCAGAAGAAGGAGGAGCAGCCAATGGCCTTTGGGCTGCCCCTGCCTTTTTTTTAAGTCCATGGGTCATAATAATTAATTCCTCTTGAGGCATGCTGTTCTGAGGACCTCTCTGTTCCCTTGAACTTGCCCACTGCAATAATATCACTTTACAGCCAAGAGCAGATTCCACTCAACTAAGTAGCTATGGTCAGTATGCAAAGCCTCTCTTAAAAATGGCCCTTTCCAGTCCCACTTCAAGATCAACCAGCTTTCTTCAATTCTCAAAGAATTCACACTCTCTTGCACTAAGGAATCCTTTTAGCACCAGTGATGGAAAACCCAGGCCCTTTCAGTGAGGGCGAAAAGCACAAGGCTGCTCAGTGAGATTCCAAGAGCCCTTTCTATAACCTCCTTGGTCAACATATACCTCTGATTCAGGGAAATATTGGAACTCCACACCCTACATAGGAAGGAAGGAAGGGAGGAAGGAAGGAAGGAAGGAAGGAAGGAAGGAAGGAAGGAAGGAAGGAAGGAAGCAACCCAACCAGCCAGCCAGCCAGCCAGGCAAGCAATATAACTCAGACTGGAAGAAAGGTCAGGGTTACTGGACATAAGTCAAATTCGGGGCAGGCATGAGGTAGTTGTTTCTGGCCTCCCTATAGGAATGGGGGCTTGGTGTAATAAAGAAAAAAGAGAGGAGCAACTTTTGGGGAAAATGAAAGATTATAAGGATACTGAAATGATCCTGAGATCCAAGATGCAGCCAGATCCCCTGAGAAGACACAGGGAAGAAGTGATAGGAAGAAATGAGGAACAGAAAGTGGCTATGACAACGAGTCACAAATCTGACCCACGTATAATTTTACACAAGGCTCAATTACATGAGTCAGCTTATATTCATAGAGAAGATAATGAGAAAATGGTCAGCTTACCCAGAAAATAGATGGTTAATATGGAACACAAAAAGTGGTCTGGGGACAGGAAGTCCTAGCAATTTGAAAAACATTTGTTAAATAACTCTGTTCCCCCCCCCCCCAGTTTCTGTAAAAAGCCTATACTATATGTCTTAGCAGTTGCTGATTTGATAACTCTGGTTTCTGATTTAATTCCATTTTCAAAATGATTTCCATCATAGCTGTGCTACAAACTCTTAATTTATGAACTACACACTCTTGCACAAATATACACCATTTGATATGGCTGGCACATCCAGAAGCAGAGTGGGAAAAAGTGCGATGATAATAAAACAATAGAGAATATTTACTATTTTCCAGATATTCTTCTCAGCATGTAACATATATTAACTCACTGAATCCACACCCTATAAAATAACTAATATTTATATCCCCATATCAGAAATGAGGTCACTGAAGCATATAGATTGAAGACTTTGTCCAAGATCATGTCATGAAAGCATAGCAGGAGAGATGGCACAACTTGGATTCCATCCTGGACATTCTGACTCCAGAATCCGTCACTATACCTCTACACTGCCTCTTAAGTGATGGTGGTATACCTACCTGCCCAGCAAAAATAAACAGTGACCTTAAGTCTAGCTTTCCCATGAAAGGTCTTCACTAATTAATCTCAATGGTAGTCTGGCTACTAAAGACAAATATTTTGCTTGGTTTATTTTAAGTACTAATAGCAGGAAGTACATCTTTGTTTCCAATTGAAGGGTCCTGATTTCATTTTCTGGCTGGTCCGTATCCTGGATGACTCCCCACTCTTCAAACCATGTGATAGACAGTGCTCCCAAGTGAAGAGCTTGCAACAGGCCACATTCATGGTGCTGCGTAATGACTGAAAGAATGATAGGTGAAATTAAGTTGCTCTCTTAATTATCTCCTTTCTATTCTAGTACCTTTTGTGATTATTATCCCTCCTACTTTCACAGGAAACAAAATACACTGCCATAGTAAATAATCAGCTCCCCAAGAGTGGACAGTCATGAAAGCCCTGCTCCACAGCCAAGGTCACTGCAGAAGCTAGAAGAGGGCAAGTCCTCTCAAGGACCTCCTGACTGCAGGAAGAGTCCTGTCAGCATGACAAAACAAGGAGCGTTGCCATTAGGAGACAGGATGGATTCACAGGATCCCTCAAAGGTGCTGGTACCAAGCACAATTCTTCCCTTCTGAGGGAGGCAAGGTTTTCTGCAGATTTCAGATTCATAGTTCAAACGATCATGAAGTCTGTCATTCCTGACAGTTGCTAAAACAATTTGGCAAGTTCAAAAGGAAGAGGTGGTCACAGTAACCGCACTTTGCTTTCCAAAGGCAAAATCTGGAAGTCTGGGAAGGTATGAATGTTAGTCATTAGAGTGATTAAACAGGAATAGGTTTTTTGTTTTTTAAAAAATCTATTTCCAAGTTGTGCCCCTGATTCATTGTGTGAGCTTCTTTAAAGTCTGCAAACTTACTGTGCCTTGATTTGCTCATCTGCACTATATGAACAGTTCCTGACTATTTGCTTTTTGCAAGGAGAATAAAAAAAGAAATAGATAAATAATAAACATCTTTATGAGGCACCATATCTATTTTAAAGTTATGGCATGAAAACCAAAAACCATCAATGTAATTGAAATTTTCTCAAACACCAAATAGAATTCCCTCTTTTTGTATTTTCAGGTTTAAATTGATTTCCATTCAATGATATGTACACGCAGATGTGTTAGACATTAAAATCTCTGCAGTGTACATCACGTGTACAATTCCTACCACCTGAAGTGGCACATGCTCAGGAGTATTTCCACTCAGCACTGGGCCAGTGGTGGTGTTTTCCCTGGGCACAGTTTCATTTGAGGACCATGTTACAATATTGGTGTATCTGAAATGATGGTAACAAGAGTTGGATTTCCCCTTCTTTAACTTTGACCCAGACTCTCCCTTCACTTATATCATAAACACAAGACCCATTCCTTCTGACTTACATGTCTACTCCAAACAACCATGGGAGGTGGAGACCAGACTGAAAGTAAGGGAAAAGAAGAAACTTTGTTATTTCCTATCCTTTGAATTTAATTATAAAAAATTTCAATCAACATATTCCCTCTGATGAGCAGATATTTCAGGAATACCCTTGTTTCTCTCTAATAATTGATGTTTCATGAGTGCAAATGAGTGTCACCATGAAATAAAAGTAAAAGCTGGGACTGCCCCCAACATTTCATAAATGCACAAGGGAATCAGCATGAGATGATACAGATGAATGTCTAGCATGGTGGTGTGATGGAGGGCAGGGGCAGGAATAAATTCCTGTTCAACTTCCAGTAAGTTCCAAGTATGCTTCATACTGCAGAGCAGTAGTTGAACTCTTCAGTTCTAAAATTGCTGTGCTAATTGGCTTCCTTGGACTTACACTTAAAAGGCCCAGTTCTGACAGGCATTTCAAAGATGCACCATGTTACAGTCATTGCAATGTGAATTTTCAACAGCTGCCTCTTCATCTTCTCTCTTTTCTTTACAGAAACAAACAAGGATTGATTTGTACCCTTCAAAGACCAATCCAAGGTGTTTATGTCTCTAAAATATCTTCCCAAGAACACATTAGACAAACTATCTCAAAACTCTATTATTTGAATATTCAAAGTGTATTTGATTATATCTATCAGACAATCAAGCACCTTGCTCTGTAGAGTAGATTTAACCCGGGAAGAGAATAAAAAGCTCTCGCTACAATATGCTTTACCTGCAAACACTCCTCCAAAGGAAGCCAAGCCTATGTGAATAGCTGAACAGATGGTGATAAAGCTATTCAATCAAGATTTTTGAAGCCAGAATATGTATACAAAAAAATGAATGAAAGGGAAATTATTTTGATAAGATAAAAAAAATTAAAAACAGGATCCCAAACTACACATATAAATTATGAATCATCACCACATGGAAAAAAATGGAATTATGTTAGTTTTTGTTCACACTGCCATAACAAAGCATCACAGACTGGGTATCTTAAACAATAAAAGTGTATTTTGTCACAGTTTTGGAGACTGCAGGTCAGAGATCAAAGTGTAGGCAGGTCTGGCTATTGAGGACTGGGAGGGAAAGATCTCTTCCAGCCTCTTTCTTTGGCTTGTAGATAGTTGTGTTCCCCCAGATTTCATATCATCTCATATCAAGTCAGTGTCCAAATTTCCTCCTCTTGTAGGAAACGGGGCATGTTGTATTAGGGTCTCATTTTAACTTAATTGCCTCGTCAAAGCCCATATCCCTGTTACGGTCTGAATTACAGGCCCCAACAAATTAATGTTGAAGTCCTAATTCCTAGTACAGTACTTCAGAGTGTGACTAGTTTTGGAGATATGGGCTCCAAAACTCCAGGAAACTGGTGACATCTGTTCACTGATTATATCAGAAGACTAAAAACTGATCAAACCCACTCAATGTCCTTGGAAACAGTGAATTCTTAGTGAAACTTTGGTGGGAGGCAGAACAAAGAGCAGGAAAATCACCCTGCTCTGGAATAGAATATAAATATTAGTACTCTATACAATCCAGGAAAAATCTTAAACTTTTAACAAATAGTCACCCTTTAATCTCTGAACAAGCGGAGAAGTCAATTTTATTAATTTTTTTTTTGCAAATTAAGGATCAAATTTGAAGAAGTTATGTGTCCAAGGTATCCCGTAAGTGGCCCAGACAGGATTGGAGTCCAAGCCCATCTCCACAGCTCCAGTTCATAAACACCCAGGACTTTAAGCTCCCTCCACGGGGCAGAAAGGCCATGCCTACTCTACCTTATCCTCACTGTGACCCGCATATCTGCTGACTAATGAAGAAACAAAACCATATAGCATGACACCCCAAAGAACTCCATTTACTGAGAACCCAGAGTGCTAGACAAAGATAAAGACAGGGATTAAACACACACATATGTTTTATTTGTGTGTTTAAATAAATAAAATTTACTTAGGGATAAGTATTATCCCTAGTCCTTACACTAACTTTGCAAAATTACTCTCTTACATATTCTAGGTTGCTATAATAATAAAATACTACAAACTGGATAGCTTATAAACCACAGAAATTTATTTTTCACCCTTCTGGAGGCTAGGAAGTCCAAATTAAAGAGGTTGGTAGGTTTAATGTTGGGTGAGGGCAAATTCTTTTTTTTCCCCATAAATGGTGCCTTCTTGCTGTGTCCTAACATGGTGGAAGAGGCTAACCAGCTCTAGTCTCTTTTATAAGGTCACTATTCCCATTCATGAAGGCTCTACCTTCATGATAAAATCATCCCCAGGTGTCTCACTTCCTACATCATTGAGTTTAGAATTTTACCATAAGAATTGGGCAGAGAAACACCAACATTCAGACTATAGCAACTATGATTCCCACTTCACAGTTAAGATAAGAAGAACTTAGAGAAATAAAATATGTGCAAGGTCCTCAACACTGGAAGACCCAGAGCAGTATTAAGATTTTATGCCCTCATAGAATTGATGCTGAAACTGAGGATAATTTATGTGTTTACCTGTCTATCTATCTACCTGACTATGCTGAGATCCAAATGAGAAATATAGGTAACATGTGCTGTAGAAGCTTACCACAAACATTCCTGATTTCATTTGTTTTCTTGAAGTCTATATTCTCAACTTTTTGAGTTACCACAAAGCACTCCCTCAAGTGAAAAATCCAAGCGAATGTAGCACAGAATCTGGAAACCGTGTGGCCATGCCTACTGCGCTTTGATTGGGTGGAGGGAGAAGGAAAGGGTGAAAGGTGTTCACCAGTCACAAGAAGAATCCTTCAGTCTAGAGGAGGGGGTGTTGTCAGCTTGGAATCGCTTTAAAGGACCCTGGCAGCCCCTCTACCCCTAGAAAATGTTCCTCCTTCAAAGTCAGGCATTCTCCAATGGATGATTCACTCCCCATGTTGGTGCCAACCTTCAACAAACATCCTGTTCTAAAATGCAAATATTCAGATGGAGTAACACATTGAATTTCTTGGAGAGAAGAATAAAATGCAGCTATTCAACCTGGGAGGCAGGGAACAGATCCATCCAACAAATCTTCATTTAACATTAACTGGATATTAAGTGTAAAGATCAAGAGTAATCAGACTGGAATCCTCTGTGGGAAACACACACACACACACACACACACACACACACACACACACACACACATTCCATTCCGTGGAAAATGCTGGGAAGGAAAGAAATAAGAGAGTGGAGTAGAGAAGATTGAAGGGGCCAAAGAGGAACGGACAGGGCTCAGCAGACTCTCAGAGGAGGTGATGAGTAAGGTTAAGATCTGAAGGACAAGAAGGAACAGGATGCAGGTCAAGAATATTCTGGCTCTAGCTGCAGCATATTCATAGGTTTTGAGGTGGGAAAGCTTGGGAAATCTGTGTCTCTGGTGACAAGTTACATGTCAGTAAGTTATCTCTGGGTAATTAATTCTCACCAGTGTTCTGAACACCTTTCACCCTTTCCTTCTCCCTCTACCCAACCAAACCACAGGCCAGGGTGGCTGAAGCCAGGTAGGCAGGGAAGAACAAGGTCAGTCTGCAGAGAGAGGTATCTGGATTCTAACTGAGAACTATGGAAAATTGCTGGAGTGGCTTAGGCACACCAGACAAGACCCACATACGTTGTTGAAGGTCACTCTGACAGTTCTGTGTAGAGAGCCTCGAATGGAGAAATGAGACCAAGTTAGAGATGGGGGTCTAGGGTAGAGTTGGGGAGTGGACAGACATAGAGGGAAGAAGGACTTGAATGCTGACGACAGAATCAGCAGGACAATAGATGGGCTGATGATACGTTAGAAGGAAGTCATCATGAGAACTCTGTTGGCTGCACCCAGGCATACAAACTCCTTTTGAGATGCACCACTTGGGTCCACCAAGAAATTCTTGAAAAGCATCCACCTCTTGTAGGAAGCTGACCCTGTGGGGTGGGAATGCCTTTTCTCCCCACTGACTGAGACTCCTGGGGTAAGAGCACTTCACAGGACCTTCCCAGCATCTGCAGTGGCTTTGCTCCTGGGTGCTTCCTGAGGCATATGATTATAGTGAAAGAAAATTTAAAAGAATGTGTAGAATATGACAATAACAAAACCAAAGCGCCAGGTCAAGGGCAGTGACTATCTGGATTCAATCACTGAGTCACTCAATAAACACTTTAAACAATCAGAACTGGTGAAAATTAATTACTCAGAGATAGAGAACTTACTGACATGTCACCAGACACACAGATTTCCTCTTGAGGAAAAAACTCACTTTTAAGAAGTTTAAAAGTGGTAGACAAAAAAGAATACAACATAGAAAAATTATAATTTACTAGGAACCTTAAGAGGTCACACTCTGTTTTCGTGAGTCAGCTTGACATCTCTTACACTTTTTAAGTAAGAACACACATCCCCAGGAAAAGGCTCACCCAGAAACTCCCCCCATGCCTCATATGGACCCACATGGATGTCCAGCTTCTCTGAGGAGCAACGTCTACAAAAATTCAGGAACTATGAAGACCTAAGATGAAAGATTCAAAACTACAGCAGTTATTTAATTTCTCAGATTCAACCAGATTGAATGGATTCCAAATTCAGAAACAGGAAATTATAGTGCTAAAGAAGAGGGCGAAGAAACAAAGGGTAAGTAGCATTGTGAATAAAAAGAATTGTAGAACACAACGGTATTTGAGAAAAATGAACAGGAACAAAAGGAAGAAAACAGCAGGTAGAGGATGGAGTGGGAAAAGCAGGGAGATAGTGAACAACGGAAGAGACATGGAGAGCAAAAAGGAGAAGGGGAGCTCACTATAGAATAAGGAAGGTCATTTTCTAAGAGCAAATGTGCCCCTAAGCTGGACAACTGACTAAAACACCTGGAATCCACAACACGGTTACAGTCCCTGTTCCTTCACTGGATGAAGCAATGATTCAAATGTCTTGACTGACATTCACCTGAGGTGCCCCTTCCCCTCTGTGTCCAATATCCCTCTGTCACAGTTTTCTCCTTTATTCAGTGGAGATCTTAAAACAGTTCTTCTCACACCTGACCTTTCCATGATT